>NC_083857.1:15890965-17285085 GCF_029169275.1 Apis cerana
CATATATATACATATAAAAGAATATACATAAAATGAAATAGGAAATTTGAGTGCAGTTATGAAAAATTATTTTCATTTAATTCTAGAAAACAATTCTCTACATTATTTTTTGTCTAATGTTTTTCATATCAAACATATTTTCATTTATAAATTATAATTATTAATTAATACCAAGATATTCAGATTTGTTACTCGGTTATTAGCAAAGTTTGCCATTTATATTTTTTATGGACTTTCTGCTTTGTTGAAGAAATAAAAAAATACTATGTATATTGTATTTGACTCGCATGAAACATGTACGTTTAAACGTGTTTGTACATTTTCCATGTATGTACACATGGAAACATACAGTGCTACAAAATTATAATTATATCTTTGCTTATAATAGAAAGTCTATACTTCGTCTTTAAATTTTTATATGATATATGTATCCTTCATCGTGATTTCTTGATATGATATGTTTATTTTCTTCATTGTATCTTATCAATCATAGTATATATAATTTACTTGCATTCCAAATGCATATATTATGTTTGATAATCCAAAATTAATTACAGGATGTTTAAAAAATCCCGTTATTACATTTTATCAATTATGTAATAGAAACTTTTAAAATATAAAAAGCTACATATTTTTTTTAATAAAACGAGAACAAAACGAAACTAGAAAGAAAATAGAAAGGATGAGAATGAAGAAAAAGTTACGATCATCGTTATTCCTTTTTTCACACTGTAAAAATGAGATATACTAAAAAGTGTGAATGAGTTAAGGATTAGTGATTTAAATTTGTCTCCTTGAAAGATTCTATTCTACTCTAACAGTAGAATGTTTCATTCGATGGGATAAAAACACGAAATGCACTTGAGACGCAGTAAATAAAATTAAAATAATTTATATATAATTAAAGAAAACGTTGTTGGAAACATGTCGATAAATGAATTACAAGAAAAAAATTATCGCTGTAAATATTTAATAAGTAAATATTGTAAGAGAATCGATTAGATTGCAAAAATAGAGAAAAAGACAGCATTGTTATTATGCTGCTTGGAAATATTGCACATGCATGCGACGCATCGTGTCGATAATTCACGTATGAACACGCACGTATATTGCAATTTATACATATATTTGCGTGTGCTTACGTTTATATTAATATACATATACAGAATATAAATAAAATATCACTAAAAATTCCAAAACACAATACATAAATACATACACTTCTATGATAAATCATATCTATACAAAAAAAAAAAAAAAAATAAAAAAGAACTCCATGTCAAACTGTTGTTGATTATTTTCTCGAATATATGCCTGTCGATCATACGCCGAAGGAAATCGTTAATTAAATCAGTAATCTATATTACTGATTTAAAAATATGATATACAAATTACATACATACACTTCTATGATAAATCATATCTATGCGAAAAAAAAAAAATAAAAATGAACTCCATGTCAAATTGTTGTTGATTATTTTCTTGAATATGCCTGTCGATCACAACGCCGAAGAAGTCATTAATTAAATCAGTACTTTATATATTTTTTGTAATACTTCATATACAATATTGTTTCTATAATCTTAAATAAAATACGTATAATACTGAACGAATTATATAAATATATAAATCTTACTGAAATTTCAACGTTAATATCTGATGCATTTGAAAAGATGTAGATATCTACATGCGCGCACACGCACGCGCGCGCGCGTACACACACACACACACACACACGCACCATTCTCACACACACCATCCATACACACATACACATTGTATACTTGACAGAATAATTTACCATATAACATTAAGATGCAATAATTATAATCATACTGTAACGTATACGTATTACATAAATACGCATTTTTAAAAACACTAAACGTGTAATATTCTATATTGTATATTTATTACAATGTAGTTATTTTATATGTATGTAATATAATTGAAATTATTTATAACAAAATAATAAGGCTTCTGATGTACATCCACCAAAACATTAATTAATTTTTACAATTAAATTATTTTTCATTTTTTTTAACTAAAAAATATTAAAATGTCAAATAATATGTGACTTTTAAAAGATTTTTAATCATACAAATTATTTAGTAGAAATAAAACTGGTATTTTTAAATATCTAATTATTTTTATATTAATTGTTTTATAGTTTTGCTTTATCCATATTTTTATAGTGTTTCATATACAATAAAATACTTATTATTTTTAACATTTTTCTTCATTTGTTATAATAATATATAATTGTTATAATACGAAGTTAGATGAAATAATTATTGCAAATCGGAAGATCGTCTGAAGTGTGCTGAAGTCGTAAACGGACCTTCATCGGCAAATCCAGCAATCTCTTGTGGGATAATAGCATATTCTTCTACACTTGTGCACGGTCTACACATACATTCTAAAGGTGCTTTGGTAATTACCTGTTAAAGAATAATTAACTATAAATTCATATGATGTACTATATATATATATATATATATGTATATATATATATATATATATATATGTATAAAATTATAAATTTAAATCATTTTATATAAAAGTATTCTCACTTGGATTATATTATTTGTTATAAAATATAGAAATAAATATAATTTTATATTTATAAATTATTCTTATAAAATAATTCAATTCAAATCACGCGCGATATTCATTTTCTGATGTGCTTCCCACTGGTCGGTTAGACGAAAACAATATGGCTGCGGGAAACTCGTGGTGTCAAAAGTTTTGTTCCTGATTTTATGGTTCAAGTGATTAATTGATCGACGCTTTATTAGTTTTTAATATTTGTTCAAAATGTTCCAAATTTTATGATTAATTCAGAGCAATAACTTAACCTTTCGGAATTTTTTTTCGCCTGGTTTGGCTCTTGGACAAAATAGTGATACACTGGCCTCTCTTTCGCCGCTTTCTTGACAACACATGCAGCTTCTTTCCATTTGCCAAATTTTTGATCCAGACACCTGTAGAAACAGGTATGAATAAATAGATATTTATGTATATAAATATATATGAATTTGAAAATTTTGTTTGAAATGCATAATTAAGTTAACGTTGCATAAAATACAATGGCATCCAACAATTATAAATATATAAAACTAATGCCTATATGTTTATATGAATTCTAAATAATGAGTAATGGAAATGTTGGAATTTTTACATATATTTAACTATTAATGGAAAATATAATAAATTTTACATTTTATTAATCAAAATTATGTAATTACATAAAAAATTGAAACATTATAAAAATAATTATATAGCAGAAAAATTTTAATCTTAAATATTTAAATAAATTTAAATTATTTTAATATTAAAATTAACTAATATTAAATGATATATAAATTTATATATATATATATAAGATTTATAAAAAAAATATTGGTATAAATAACATTTTTATTTATTTTGAATAATAATTAATTGAATAAAAATACGAAAAACTAAATAAATATACTTTAAATATGACTATTGTTTTTGTTAACTAATACAAAGAAGATTCATAAATCTATATAAAAATAAAATATAATATTAATAAAATGCAACATATTTGTAAATATATTTATATATTTATTCATATGTATTACCTGTAGATAACTGCTGCAACGTCCTCTACATGCATAACTGGGAATTGGTTTTGGAACACATCCAGGATATTGTAAAAAGTGGATAACTGGAGTTGCTTGACATTCATCAACACCTATAATTGCTTTCGCTGTTTCATTTAGCAAGCATATTAATACACTGGCACCTACTACATAGTAAGTAATAGAATTATTACTAAAATTATATTTTTATTTAATTTATTTTTGTTTAATTTATAGTTAAAAAATCAACTTATTTCATTTTTTTATTTTTATTTAAAATTTTTTTGGATTTTAAATATGAATATTATAATCTTTTATTTACCAATATGATAGAACAACATAATGTTAGTAATAATAGGATACTTTTCCTCCTAGATTTAGTACTTAACTGTGCTTAAAGATTGTGCGTTCTATCCTTTTATACTCTGTGGGTAAGCATGTTTCTCCCCTTCCATGATTGTGTTATGTTATAATAACACAAATAAAAGGACCAAGTATATAGAAATGCTATTAAAGTATAAAAATGTTATAAAGTGTTTTTCAAAATACTGATTATTCCATTTCCATATTTATTTTCATGAGAAAACATTTTCATTAAATATTTTTAAATTTTTTATAAAAAATTATTATGATAAAATTGATTATTATGAAAGCCATTGCATATCAATTGATTATTATGAATTGCATATAAATTGATTAAAATTAAAGTTTATAAATCAAAAATTGAAATTTAATCTTTCTATATTATAATATTCATATAAATAATATATAAATATAATATTTTTATTATGCTTTATTATATACTATTATATATTTTTTTAATATAATAATTTTATACATTGATTGTATATAATTTTCTGAATATAATTCTAACATATAAAAATTATATTTTAAAATATGAATTATTAATTATTTATTAAAATATTAGCTTATTTATTATAAATATTTATTATAATTATGTATTATAATTATGTATAAAAAGTTATATTAAACATTTTTTTCAAATTAACTGTTTAGCTGACATTACAAATAATTTTTTTATTGGAATATTATAAATTTTCAAAAATAATTTGTTTAATTAAGATTAAATTAAATTGATATAAAAACAATGATTATCATATAATATTTATTTTATAATATTTTAGTTTAAATAATGAAAGAATTATATTTTATTATTTGAAATTTAAAATATAATATTATTACTATTTTTTATAATTCTTTTTATATGTATTTCTTTTAAATTTTTTTTTAATAATTTCATTAATAAAAAAAATTAAAAAATTTTTATATATTATTATATAATATTAATCATATTAATAATTATTTACATATATATTTTTTAATTTATTTCTTAATAATAAGCATTAATATTATTTAAATATTTTATATGTATTATATATCTGAATTTTTTTTAAATTTAAAATTTTTAAATGAATGACTAATTATAAAATTATATTATAATAAATAAGAACAAAATATTGAATATATTTAATAATATTAAATATTTAATTACTTTTTATATAATTTATATAATATAATTTATTAAATTATAAAATAATTTATTTTAAATAATATTATAATATTTAAACTTATTTAAATTTGATGTTTAGTAAATTGTATTTTTTAATATTATTTATAAATATAAGGAGGTAGGGAAAGTAAATTATTTTATATGTATTCTGTATTTTCATTTTTATTTTGAATTATATAATTTTTATTACATAATTTCTAAATAATAATTTTATTATCATTTTTATAAATTATTTATTGGGATATATCACCACATTTAGTACATTTACATTCTACTGGTTCACGTATCTTGATTTCCATTATTCCATTTTCTTCATTCATTAATTTTATACCATCTGCATCATAACAATGATGTAATGTAATATGTCTTTCTTTTAAATAACTTTCACGGCAACAATAACATTCCTATTATAAAAAAATGAGTTGTTTTTATTGCTTTTATAGAAATATTTTTTGTATTTTATCTTAATATTTTTACCTTTGAAAATCCTGTTGTACTTGCTACACTTGGTTGTACCTGTGAATTACAAAATCCTTCACATTTTGTAACAGATATATCTCCACTACATGTTCTTTTTAACCGACCTATTTCATCATATTCATCTAAAATAAATAAAAAATATTTTATTTTCTTTATGCTTATTTTTATATTGAATTATTTATATATTTAATGAAATTAGAAAAAAAATAATACCTTTTGTAATATGTACTTCTGATTGTAATGTTTCACAATTCTCATCATCTGTTACTTGAGCAACTGTTTCATTGGTATATATAAATATAATTAATATCAAAAAAATTGAATATATGAACATAATATTGAAATTTTCTTTCATTGATATTTTATTGATGTTTTATAGAATCTGTTTTTAATAGCAAAGATATGCTCAGAGATTCTAAGTAAAATGAAAGAACAGAAAATCAAACAGATGCTTTTATAGGTAGCTTTCCCTCCAACATGTTGTTACTTGGGGGTGCTGAACTCCTGCTAAGATATAATAGCATATCTGAACCAGGATTAGTTTCCCTTATATTGCACACTATTAGATTTTTTCTAGTATAGAGACTGTTCTTTTTTAGTATTTTGCATTATAACTCTAATGGCCTTTTTATGTTTCCACTCTCTGGGTGATCATACTAAAGAAGCATTATTAATATTTAGATCTTAAATCTTTTATATTTTATTATGTGATTGAAATATAGGTGTAAGTAAAAACATATTAATGAAATTTTAATTTATTTTTACTTATATGTACATTTAATTAAATTAAAAACATTCCATTTAATGATCATTTCTTTCATTTCCTGGACAATTATCTACTAAATCTTTTTCATCCAGAAATGCTACTCCACACCAAATACAATAAAAATATTTTTCCCTTAAATATTTTGTTAAAATTTCAAGTTTTTCATTAATAGCAAAGAAATCATCATCTTTTTCACTATCGCTATTTTCATCATCTTGAGGCAACCAAAACCATATTTCTTTAGGTTTTATTATTTCTTGTTGCATATCTAATTTTTGACAAATTTTTTGGCTTTTATATAAATCTGTTTTTAACAATTGTTCTTTCCTTTTTTGTGCAATTCTATCTCGAAAATCTTTCATACTCTTATTATCTAATTTATCATTAAATATATTATTTTTATTTTTTCTTCCTTTCCTCTCATTTTGTTTTCCTAAACCTTGTCTGTCTAATTTAATGTCAAGGTTAATTGGTTCAGTTCTTCCTGATTCTGTTTTTCCTATGCCATGACCAGGTTTATATCCCATTTTCATAATCATTTCATAACCTAAAAACAAACAGAATTGTATAAATGATAGTTATAAATTTATAAAAATATTTTAATAATATTATATGATATATATATATATCATATAATATTTTAAATTAAATAAAATTTTAAATTGTGTATATATATATATATATATATATATATATATACATATACACAATTTAAAATTTTTATTAAAAAATAAAAAAACAAACCTTTATTAGAACTTGTAATTGCAGAAGATAAACCTGCTTCTCTATTTTCTTCTTCAATATGTTTTAAAGAATTTTTTTCATCTAATTTTGCTTCAATTTGCTTTTTTTTTTTTAAGAGTTCAAATTTTCTTTTATCTGCATGTCTATATATGAGACTGGATGAAGTAGATTTTTCACTTCCTTGTAAAAATTTATCTGACATATAATCTTCTGCATCTGACATTTTTATTTATTTTTTTATTTCGAGTTATTGTTTCTTGATTATTTATATGAAACACTAATTCTTATAAAATTCTACTTATTATTGAAATATAATTCGTTGGATTTTTTTATTTCACATATTAATTATAAAAGAAAAAAATGAATTTACACAATAAAAAATTAGTTATTAAAATATATTTATATATTATTTATATATGAAAATTTTTTTAAATTATGAAGTTTACTATGTATTATTTACTAGGTTATGTTCGCAATGTTGCCATATACAATGAACCATTCAAAAAACATTGACCTTTGTATGTTCTCATAAGAATTTGAAGTATATATATTTAAAGGTATTATCTTTATTTAAATTATTGATTTTTCAGAAATCTCTATTCAATTGTTTTCAAAGATTTGCAACATAAATTTCAAATTTATATATTTAATATAAATTATATGTAAATATAATATTATATGATATTTAATTATAAAAATGTGCATGAATTAAAATTTTATAAATAAAAAAACAAATAAGTGGTTCATATAAAAAAAATAAATAAAGTATTTTAATAATTTACTACAATTTAATTATTTAATTTTTGAAAATAAAATTTTATGATATATTGATATATATATATAAAACTTAATAATATTTTGAAATTATAATAATTATTTTTAAAGATTTTTAAATCAGATCTTAGATAAATTAAATCATAGTATAAAAAAATAAAATATAATATAAATTATAAAAATTAAAATGTACAATATTTTAATACTGTATGATATATTTTATTTTTTCAAAACAAATTTGTAACATTTTCTAATTTTTTATTCTATATTTTACAAAAAAATATAAATATATTCTTTAATATAATAAAAAATCGAAATCAAAATATTTATATTTTATTCTTTAGTTGTGTATTTGTAATTTTGATTGATATTTCAATATTATTATTAAATTTTACAGCAAATTTAAGAAATTCTTTATTGCTAAATGTAAATAAGTAAAATTAAATATACAAGTCTTTTAATTAGTGTAATTATTATAGCGCTTTGTTTTATTATTTTAAAATATATACTAATATTATAACTTTTATTTTTATCATATTTTTTAATGGTTATAAATGTCTTTTTAAATGCTTAGTAAACTCTGTTAATGATTATTTGCAATGTAGTATACTCAAGAATTTACGTACTTTGAATTTGCTACACCGTTGTAATCGTATAGATGACTATACTGCCGTCGGTCGATAAACAGCGAAACGCGGAATTGAAAAGTACTGAGTTGAAGGAACGTGGACCGTTTGTATCTCAATACAGTAATGCAGTAGTTCGAGAACAATATTTTTGGTCTTTACCTAGTTGATCACAACATTACTCGATTCATTATGTTCGAGTATTGTTGATTACGTATTGTGTGTTTCACACTTTTTCAATGAACTTCCTTGAATATACCATCGAAGACTTCAAAGTGCAAGGGAATTGGTACGAAGGACGAAAGTGTGAAAGCGTACGCTCACCGCTACTTACGCGAAGAAACATATCTTTTGACTATTTTCAATACACTTGAAAGATTTGATCTAATTATATTTTGATGAAATATTCGTAGAAGTAATCAAGGAATATTCTGGACTTGACTAATTGACAAGTAAAGTAACCGTAACGTTTGTACTAGAAATTTTATGATAAATAGAAAAGGAATATCACAAGGTCGTTGAAATAGTAATAGAATCTTTTTTGCTGTAGAGACATTTGAATACGTATGTCGGGTGTGAATAGTGGCTTTTGTGACAAATTAAAACGATAGTAAAAATATTCAATGATATTAAAACGTGTGATTTTCAATTTCCAAACTTATTATTCTTCATTATGTGTTTGTAATTAATTTTTCTTTATACGTGTTTTGTACTGTTCTTGAAAAGATTTGTTGTTTTTGGATTTTACATCGGCTATGGTTGTAGCCAGTGGTGAGTGGGTACAAAATGCCAGTTTTCCTGCCAGTCAGAATTCCAACCTGAAAATAAATTCTGTGCAAAATAACAAAATGACAGCAAAAGGAGTTTTAATTTGTCGTGATAATTCTCATCCTTTTGAAGAGCGTACATTAATATTGGACCAACCTGTTAAAATTGGCCGTTCTGTAGCAAGAGCTAGAGCTACTCCAAATAATGCAATTTTTGATTGTAAAGTATTATCGAGAAATCATGCATTATTATGGTATTCAGGTGGAAAGTTTTTTTTACAAGATACACGTAGTAGTAATGGAACATTTGTTAATAATCAAAGACTCAGTGCAGCTAGTTTAGAATCAGCACCAAAAGAAGTATGTTCAGGTGACATAGTGCAATTTGGAGTAGATGTAATAGAAAGTACAAAAAAAGTTAGGCATGGATGTATAGTTGCAACATTAAAATTATATTTACCAGATGGAAAAGAAGCTAAAGCTAGTCATAGCACAGCTGTTACATCACCATTTAATAATGTTTCCTTGGAAGATGTATATAAACTAAATCAAGTTATGCAAGAAGCTTCAAGACGTGAGAAAGCACTTTATTCTAAGTTAGCATATCTTCAACAACTTGTAGCAAATACTCGAAAAGCTGCCAATCAATCCTGGAAAGCATTAATAACAGAAGACCGGTTATTGTCTTGGGTGGAAAGTATGGAAAATCAATTGGCAGTTTATTCTAAAAATTACACAGAAGATAAAATTAGAAATGAGTTAGTAGCACTTCAAGAAGAAAAAATACAATACCAAAATGCAGCAAAAGAGGCATTACAAAAAGTATTACAAGAGAAATTGGAAGTAACTCAGAGATTAGTTCAATTAGAAGGACGTTTAAATGAAACAGAAGAAGAATGTCAAAGTCTTCATAATGTAGCAAAATATACGCAAACAGAGCTTCAAGAATTATGTAGTAAATATACTGAAGCACAAAAAAAATTACAAGAAACTACAAATAAATTGAAAGAGAGTGAAGAAAAAATAAAAGATATAGTACAAAATACAGAACAAGAAAAACAAGAACTTTTAAAGAGACTTGAAGATCAATCTAGAATTGAGAAAAATTTGCAAGCAAGATTACGTGATTCTCGGTTAGATTCTGTTAATATTTATAAGCAGATCACTGCCCTCAGAAATTATATGCAAATTCTGCAGGATATGAATTCAAAGTTAGTAACAAGTGATATTATAGATTTAAAGGATGAGGAAAATCCTATTGAGGCTATCAATATTATTCTTAATAAATTAAATTCCATTCATGTTGACAATATAGATATTGATGCAGAGACTAACTTTTATTCTTTGAAAGATGAACATGATAATCAAATTAATTCACAAGATATTGATTCAAATCAGTTGAAAAATTCTGATGACTCTTTTTCAAAAGAACAGATGGATGATTCATTGGCTAATAATGATAATTCAACAGAATATATTTTACCACCACCTTCTCGAAAAACTTTAGTTAATGGGAATGTAAATATAGATAATACAGATACAAATTCAGAACCTGATCTTAATTCAGATATAACTGATGATGCATGTAGTATTACCAATTTTGATACAAGTGAAATATCCGTTTTTGAAATTCAAAAAGAGGAACCTTTATATACAAGAGAAGAATTTTTTGTACCTTACAAAATGGAAGTTAGATTTATATGTGAAGAAAATAGTAAACAATTAGAAACTTCTAATTTTTCTCAATCTGTTCAAAAAATAAAGGAAAATGAAGATACAGAAATTAATATTGACACCACAAATAACATTAAAATTGTTTCAAATGAGCCTTTTGTGGAAATTGATCAACTAGAAAAAAAGGATGAAACAGATAAAGATAGCAATGAATTAGATGAACAATATGAAGAACATTTAGAAGGAGATTATGTTAAAACTTTAAAGCCATTATCCAAGAATGATACTACAGAACATGGTATACATACAAGAGAATACATATTGCAAACTTTGATAGGATCTTTAGACTTATTAAGAATTGAAGATAATTTTGAATCACAACAAATCATTAAGAAAGAATTAGAAAATCTTAAGGATTGGTTAATTTGTGAACCTCATGAAGAAATTGTTGAAAAATTGAAAGAAATATATTATCGTGCCAAGAATGAAGCTCAAAGAATTGAAGAACTTCATGAAGAATTAGTTATTTTAAAGGAAAAATACAATGCGTTTACTGAAGAAAAGGCAGAACTCTCAAAAAAATATACAACTCTTAAAGCACAATGTGGTGACTTGTTAAATACAACTTACACTGTACCAATACATTATGTAGCACCTATTGCAATTATGTTAATATGGATGTTGCTTGAAAAGATATTTTAATGTTTTCTTTTTGTTTTTTGTATATAACTTTTATAATTGATTAATATAAAATTTTCTTTTTTTGCTTTTTTTTAATTAAGTTGTTATAAACATTCAAATGATTAAAATAACTGGATGGTGTATAATTTCAACAAAAAAATTTAAACATTTTTATACGATGAAAATATTAAAAATTGTATATATTTTTCCGATATTTGTTATTAAAGCACCAATCTCAGAAGATGTTCTAATAAACTATAAAGTTAAACTATAAAGCAAAGGTATACCATGTTACCATTTAAAAAAAAAGAACCAAAATCAAATTAAGCAGAGAATTGTAGCAATAAATATGTATATAGAAAAAGATTTTAGGCTAGGAGGAATGTTTAGAAAAATATAGACAATACCATGTAAAATGTTCAACATGCTGCCAATCTCGATATCATATCTTCTTGAATAAAATGATATTAATCTCGATTTAAAAATATAATACAATTTACGTCATTATTTTTTGCAATCAATTTAAGCACTGCACCCAACAATTGTATTATTATATAAATTATAAATAACGTTTATATGCAAAAATCGATTTTTATAAATGCCCGTCGATATATCCTATGTCTTAATAATCTTCCCTTAATATTTCTCCTAGAATTAATCTCGAATCTGTGCTAAATTAAAATACTCGATATTTATTTTAAACGATTCAGAGATGTGTTCAAAACGTAAATCATTATTTAGTTCGATTTTTTTTAATATTAAAAATTTATATAAGAAGAATAATAACAATAAACTGAAAGAAATCGAATTTGTCCATTCTTTACGATCAATAATCATATTATGTATATTTTAATTATAAATTAATGTTGATTTAAAGAAATTATTTAATTTCAAATATTAGTCAGTTTTAAATTGTAATTTTTTTCTCTCTCTCTTTTCTATTTTAACTAATGTAATTGTTTATTGTACATACTTAAAAATCATTTATTAATGTATAATGTTTAGCATGATTTAATACAAAGCTTTGATTAATAATTATTTTTCATAGTGCTATTTTTTTGCATTGCGTCTTTTTCTTTTTCTTTTATTTTTTATTATTATTTTTTTTTTTTTTTTTTTTTTTTTTGCTCTCTTATTTATTTTAATTTCTTCTTTTTTTTCTGATAGAATGACAATAGAAGCATATCAACTTGAACGACCTAATAAATTTTAAAACAAAAAAACGATATATTTCAACACAAAATTTTTAATATGGTTCTTTTTAAGTCAGTGTATTCAGCGATTTTTCAGATAATAATAATAATGGCCTAAGTGTTCGTTTCTAATGTATAAAACAGCAAAAAAAATGTTATTCTACTTTTTTATTTATTTTATTTTTTTTTTATACAAATTAACATTAGAATTAATCATATTTTCTTAATTCATAATTACTGTGCCATTGTTCGATCTATTTTTGTCTTGTTAAACAATAAATATTGATCGATTGTATGTAAGAAAATGATAAGTATATTCAATTTTCCAAAAAAGAAAAGAGTTATTCTTTCTTTCCAGATTGAATGAGTGTTATACTTTTCTTGGTGGATTGAATATATATTTAAGATCGTGATGGTTTATATAAATAATAAGATAATATTGTATATAATATTGTTGAACACTCTTACAATTCATGTAATAGCCGCTATATAAGAAAAAATAAAAAATTAACTTAACTGAAACTCTTTACTGTTATTCATTAGTAACCTTTATCGATCAATTTATATCGATATTGATGATTTTTTAAATAATTATATACACGCAATATTTTTGCAAAGATCAGAAAATTAATATAAATTTGTAAATACATGTCGTACTAATATTTATTAAAATTATGATTATTATAAAATATGAATGTTATACAGGATAAATATAATTGGTATAAAGAATAATTATAATTCGAATATATATTCTACCTTTAATTATATATAAAATTCATAAAATGTTTTTATAATATAATTTTTTTTTCTGCATAATTATACGCGTATTAAAAATAGTATAAACATTTTACAAAAAATTGTATAATCGTAATAAATATTTTAATTTTGCAACTTTTCATTGAGATGTAATTATTATAAATTATTATTATTATGTTATTCATAATTGGATAATTAGTTTCCATTCATTTTGCAAGAGATTGAAAATTATGTTTTTTATATAGAATATGCATTGATAAATGCATTAAATGTGAAATTCTGTAACAAGAGAAATGTGATATTTCTGCATTTGATATATTTTTTTTTTTCAATACATTTTTGTGTTAATATATTACTCAAACGCAAAAAAAAAAAATTATAAGTCAAACATAATTAAAATAAAATAAAGAATTAGAAACATTCAAATCATGTATTTTTATTGATTACAAGAATAAATCTTATATTTCTAAATGTCTTTATGACAAATAATTATGAAAAGCTTTATTTCATATATCAATGAATTATTAAATATGTAAGTTTCAATGTTTGATATATAGTTTAGTATTTTATTTGCTTTATATAAATTAGATTGATTTATCTATTGATATTTATATTGTAACAAACTATTTTGTAATTACAGCATATACGTATAGTGTGTGACTAATAACGATCGACTAAAAATTCCTTACGAGGTATGAGCGCAATGTATCATCGATGAAGAAGCTGAAAAAAAAGTTGGATAGCGCGAGAGGCGGGCAAGCGAGCAAGACAGCAGGCGCCACAAATACAAGCGGAGATGCATCACCTACCCGTGTATGTAGAGATTTCCTGCGAAACGTATGTCATAGGGGTAAACGTTGCAAGTATTTACACGAACGTTCTGAGGACGATCCTATAGATGAATATACGTTCTGTCATGACTTTCAAAATGGTATGTGTAATTGGCCTGGATGTAAATTTCTTCACTGTACGGAAAGTGAGGAGAAAAGATTCCGAGCAACAGGAGAATTACCTGCTCATATCTTGAGCAGGCTCAAGAATAATAATGAGAAATCTGAATATCCTATGTGCAAAGATTTTATCAAGGGTAGTTGTCAAAGAACAAATTGTAAATTTAGACATTGGAAGAATGAAGAACCACAGCATAATTTGATTGCTACTTCCCATCATAATGTATCTAGACCACAACATAATTTCAATGGCACTAGCAATGATGAAAATCGGAGATACGAGGAGGATAGAAAGTAAGTTTGTTCAATGTTTTATTTATTTATTTCTTTTTGTTATTTAATTTTAAAAGAATACGTTTTTTTTTAAATATTTAACATGCTTTGTAAGATTTTAAATATAAATATTTTTGAAGTATATCTTTAATAATATATCTATATATTTTTATATTTAGTTTCCACTGGCAAATGGAAGATCAACATAACTTAGTCACAAATAATGGTTACAATACATCTTCACATCCACCTGATTATATAGGACCTCCTGAACCAAAGAGACGAATAGTTTCTGGTGAAACTGTTGTTCATTTTGAAACTTCGCAACTTGTAGGCCAACATACTGCACAACCAGTTACACCAGGATACTATTATCCAGTAATACCACGTAATGAAGCTAGAGCAATTGTTTTAGAAGATGAAAATGCTTTATTAAGGAAAAAAATAGAAGAATTAAAAAAACAAGTTAGTATAACTTTACTATTATAATTTTTTTCACATTCTATGCACATAATAAATTTATATATTTTATTTTTCAAGGTTAGTGATTTAACAGCAACTAATGAATTTCTTTTGGATCAAAATGCTCAGTTAAGAATGTCAGGAAAACGGACTGCAAATGTAACAGCTGTTACAGTTCCTGCAGTTACTATTACAAATACTGTTCCACCATCACAAGCTCCAACACCTCAACAAATGGTTAATGCAGCAGTAGCTGCTGGTACTTTACGTACAGTTACTGCAAGTGTTGCGACCGTTCCTGTAAGTATAGCTACAGTTGCACCTGTTTCTATTGCAGCAGTTTCAATGGCACCAGTATCAATTCCGCCTCCCATTGTTACAATGGCTCAACAAACTATTACGATGAGCGGTTCAGGTCCACAAGCAACTAATCAACAACCACCTAATACACAACAACCAGCTAGCTTACCTCTTTCAATATCTGGTGCTACTGCACCATTGGTTTCGTATCCTATTATGACTCAAGAACTTAGGCCGGTATTACAGTAAATATATTATAAATGAGAAAGGAACATCAAATAGTACCTTAAAAATTTGAAGAATCAAGAATGCTGTCTTCAGCATTCAGTCTTTCAAAATGATATTGTATTTCTACTATTTTTTCGAATATAAGTGATGAATGTGAAAAGAAATATCTTCAGACTATCAAAAATTTTAGAGAAATAAATCGTTGAAAATATCATATTAATAAAAAAAAATGCGACATCTTCAATATTTATGTAGAAACTCATAGAAATTATGTACAGATAAACATAATGATCATGACTGTTTTTTAGCAGTATGGCTTAAATAACATGTCCTTATTATAATCTTTTAAGTCTAGTATTTTCGTTCCTTTCAATAGTTTACCTTATAAAAGGTGTTGACTACATTAATATGTTAATAACAACAATAAATGTCCAAAGTGTGTATAGATTTAGATTAATAAGAATACTGATCTAAAACCATGTTGAATGGTCGAGAATGATATTCTCTTATTCTTTTTTTGATATTGTAATATCATAAAAATACAAATAATTTTGTAGGTAATTTTTTGTATTATTAAAGATAATCAGATACAATTAAAAAAAATGTAAATTAAAAAAAATATAGATAAGAAATGACTTGTTTAGGCTAATATGTTAAAATAAGTACAAAACTAGGATGAAGCATGTAAATGAATTATATTAAAAGTTCAAACTTAAGGTTACTGTTTTCTAATGGTGAACCTTATATATTCTGTACGCAATGCTGTAAATAATATTTTGTTGCTTCCTCATTTTCTCAGAAAGAATTTTTATACTTCCATCTCTTTAAAAAATAAGTTACTCTTATAAAATAATGATATTTTAATAAATTAAGTACTTACTTATTGTGGTCTTTTGTGTTTTACAATTTTACTTAAATAAATGGCTTTGCATTCAGGTGATGGAAAGTAAAGATTATGGTTTTAAACTGAATGTAAGAATCAGATACACAGACATGTAATGTGCATCCCATAAACCAAATAAACATATGTATATGTTTTCAAGTTATATTATCAGTCATGGATTGATATATGTGTAAATATATTTTGCGTAATTAGTATAAGAAATTGAGCAATAAGTACATACTCTTGTATTTTATATATGCATAAAAATGTATAATCTTTTATGTATCATTTTATGTTAACAAGCATCTCATTAAAATGATAAATCTTTAAATTCTTCAAAAATAGCATTCATATTATATTTTTTATTAAAGTAAACAAATTTGATGCGTTTATATAATAAGACCTTTTTTTATTTAATATTTAATTTTATTTAAAAAATTTTTAAAAACAATAATATGTAATACATTTAAAATAGCTTTTTTGTATAATTTATTCCATTTAAATTTTTATTTTCATTTTAATTTTCTTTTTTAAAACATTTATTAGACCAAAAAAATTACTTTAAAAAACAATTGGAGAAATATTAATATTTGATATGATATTAATTGATAATAAATGTGATTGGAAATTAAGTATTGAGTATCGTAGTTTATAATATTATCTATCTGATTAGTTGATGAATATGTTAATAGAATCTCCATAAAAAATAATGTTATTTTTACTCTTATAAAAATAATTTTTAATTTTTGAAATTGTGAAATACAAGAGTTTCATTTAAATAATTTTTAATTACATTGTTTTAACATTTAAAATATTTCAATGTAATTTATTTTGTTAATACATTGATAAATTTTGTTTGATTTATTTAATATAAATTTAAAATTGAATTCTTAAATATATCTACAAATTATTTATATTGAATTTTATAATTATCATTATAACATTTTTTATATTAATATTTTACATTTTTTGTACATAAATAATTATAAAATCTCAGAATAAATATATCTTGTTATAAGTTAAATTATTATTTATATACAAAAACATTTATAATTTATTAAAATTATATCTAAATATGTATTTTATAATTTGCAAAACTAATATAATATGATAAGATCATTTAAATTTTTCCAATGAAAATAAGAAAATTTTATTAATTCATATTTGTAGAATTTTTTCTCAAGACTAAGTGAAATATGATTGACTATCCATTAGTTTTCAATGATTAATCTTATAATAAAATATAAAATTAATAATGAATGTAAAGATTCTATTTTCTATTCTATAGAAGGATAGAAAATAAATATGTAATGAAAAATGTTTTAAAAATACTATTATAACAATTCGTACTAATATAACAATTTCGTAAATATCTTTTTTCAGAATTATTCTATTGTTTTTGTATTTTTTTTTTTTGCCATAGAAAAATTTGCATTATACACAACAACATTGTGTAATAGATATTTAATATTAAATGCTGCATCCTTTATCATCTTTTTTACATCTCTTTTATTCGATCTCATATACGATTTAAAGATAAATAGCAAAAGACTTCTTCTAAATCTTATTTTTTGTTTATAAAAATCATTAAAAAATAAAATTTATCATATTTATACGAATAGATTTATTAAATTACATCTCATATTGATGTATATAAATATATATATTAAAAATACTTAATATAATAAATAAACTGAAATTCGTTTTTCAATATATATATTTGTATTTTTATTTTAAGAGAGACAATAAAATAATCAAAAATCACTATTTGAGTACATGAATTTTACACAGTAAGTATATAAATATAAAAAATGAAAGAAAAATAGAAATAAGTTAAAAATTAAGAAATCAACGTTATCTCTAAAGTATCATAAAAATATTTTATTATAAATAAAAACATTTTTATCTAAATATCTAGTCTGTAATTTCGCCATAAAAAAATAAAAAAATTACCTCATTTGTGGTGATGAGAATTGAAATTATATTTAATTCAATCATAAAAATTTATACAATTAACAGATTTTAAAAATAATTTCTTTAATATTTCATAAATATATATATATATATATATAATTATAATATAATAAATCTTTTAATTGTTATTAATAGTAAACAAATATATATACGAATCTCTTGAGCAGAAAAATAAAATAATTTATGTAGAACAAATATAGATAAAGAGATCAAATAGATAAATATAGGATAAAAATTTATTATCGGCATTTTGAATGTCAAAAACTTTTTTTAAGTATTTTAAAATATTCAAGAGATGGTGCTGATGGTAAATTCTTATTCTATTTCATAGATCTTATTTATCTGTTTCAATTGCGATATCTTAGAAATATTTCACTCTAATTGATTCTCTAATTTTTATAGTTATTTTTTTTTATTTATTTTGTTTTATTTTTATTATTTATTTTTCTTTATACTCATAATAGATAAGATATGGGATTATTATATATATAATTGAATACACTTTCATCATTTTTCTTTCAAAATATAATGTTTTAATTTTTAATATATAAAATATATAATAAATATAGGTATTATATTTTTGATTTTACAAAATATCTTTAAAACAATAAATCTTGCAAAATAAACCATAACAATGAGATTTAAATTATTTCAAAAAGTAGAAAATTTCGCGTTCAGTTTTTTTTAATTATATTCTTCCGATTTTAAATTGTAAATTCAAACAAAAATTTGTATTGTTAGAAATTTCGAATTTATATGGGAAAAAATAAATCAAGATAAAATATATTTATTATCTTTATCAACCGTTTCGTTTAAGCAAAACTCGAAATGTGATAAATATTAACATAATTTAAAAATCATTTAAAATTGAGATATTTGGATTTTAACTATACAAAATGCAAATCAATTGATTCAGAATTTGTTTATAATATATATAATATACATAACAATAATAATTATTACATTTTATTTTTTAAAAATGTTTAGAATGTGTAATGATTACATACTTTAATTAACTATTTTATCAATATTTACAAGAAGATTAATTTTTTAATTTTTAAATTTGATAAATGTAATATTCAATTGTAATTTGATATTTGTATTCACAAATATTTATAAATATTTATAAATAATATTTTTTATGCTATTGTTAGCAAAGATCGTAAAGTTCTATTTTTTAACCAATATACACCTGCTAATAAAATGGTACAACAAAATCCAACTAAGAATCGTAATTTCCAATGATATTTGGAAGCTTTTAAAACATTAATGATTCTAATAGATTGCTGCCTAGTATCATATTCACTACCAGAATTTTCAATAACAAAATTTGCCATTTCTGCTTTCTTTTCTAATGACATTTGTGCAGCAATTCTTAATTTTGCTTTAGCTTCTGTAAATCCTGTTCTTTCCATAAGTCGTTGTAATTGTAAATCTTCTTCACTAAAATTAAACATATATAATTTCTTTATATTAACAACTTTTATTTATTAGTTATTTATATCTTTATATAAATGAATGTCATTTTCTTTACCAAGTTACAACAATTATTTTATGTAAGTAATTTAACATATGTCCTGTTTCAAAAAGTAATGGCAACTCCATGAGTATAAATTGATGACCTTGTAAAAAATATTTAAATGCTTGCCAATATATTTTCTTATATATATATGGATGTGTTATAGCATTTAATTTTTTTCTTTTTTCTATATCGTTAAATATTAAATCTCCAAGTTTTGCTCTATCAAGTTCATCTGTATCTAAAAATATTTCTAAACCAAATTCTTTACGTATTTTATGCCAAGCTGGTTTTCCAGGTTCTACAACTAAATATAAAATATATAAATTTTTAAACAAATAAATGTATTAAAATAATTTTATAATAAAATATTATAAATATATTAAAATAATCTTATAATAAAATATATTATAAATATTTTTAAATAATAAAAGTTTTGTTTTCTTCTAACCTTTTCTTGCAATTTGATCAGCATCAATGACAGGTATGCCGAATTCTTGAAAAACAGCAGCAACACTACTTTTTCCAGTAGCTATTCCACCTGTCAAACCTACTAAAAACATTTTTCCTTGATATTTATTTTTATACTTTAATATTTATTTTTTAATAGTTAAATAAACATCGTTATTAACATTGCATTGCAAAATTTGATCTTATTTAATATAAATTATATTATAACAGTTTTCACTAAAATTGAAAGTTTTTTTTTTTGTATAATTTTAGTATAATATATATATAAAATATATATCTATATATTTTATTGAAAGGGATATGAACCAATTAAAGATGCATAAAACGAATAGAACATAAAGATATATATAATTGATTATATGTTTAATTAGAATATATTGTTTCAATTTAAATTGAAACAATTAATTTTAAAAATAATTTTTTAAAATTATTAATTTGATCATTTGTATAAATTGTATAAATAATTATACTTTTAAATAACTTTTTTTTTTAAATAAATTATTGAAAATTTTAAGTCTATATAAAAATTCGTAATTCATAGGAACCTGAAACTAGTAACATTGTCCAAACAGAATACTGAAGTGAAAGTCCAAAATCCAAACATTGTTGCCGGATTTATTTTCATTATATTTTTTTATAGTATTTTATTAGTAAAATAGTGTGTTATTGTGTAAAATATGTCAATATTTCGACTCTAGATTTGTCAATTGTCCCTAATTTCTTTAGATTTTAATTATAGTTTCATTTACATCGATTTGTCGAACAATATAAGAAGCTATAATCATGCTATAACATTACTGCGCCATTTTTAATTTTGAAAGGATATTTTGTATTATAATAAAAAAATCTGAATTAGATGATTGGATTTCATTGTATTGTTTTATTTAGTTTAACTTTAAAAAATTAAATTTTAAAAATACTTAATATTACATTATAAATAATATATTTTTATAATTTTTATGTTATTGACATATAAAATTTTTATTTTCATTTAACGAATTAAAGAAGAAGGATTTATATTGAGAAGTTATAAGATTATAAAGAAAAGATTAAAATGAATCGTCGGTTTAATAAACCTATTCGTACTTATGAAAGAAAAAAATTCAGAGAAGTAGTAATTTTAACACCAAAAATAAATAATTCAAATGATGTTAATAATAAAAATAATGCTTTGCTGAATAAAAATTCAAATGAAGAAAGTAGTGATTCTATGTATGATGATCCTTTTGAAACTACATTTGATAGACTTCTTAAAAATACGAGGTAAAAAATTTTGTAATTATTTTATTAAAATACTTAATAGAATATATTAATAAAATATCTTTATATAGAAAACTTCCACCACCAGCACCTAAAACATATAATGATACGATACTAGTAACTAGCACAGATAATGATAAATCTGAAATAAGTAATCATAAGTCTTCATTACTTGAGATGTGCAATTTTGATACAAAATTAATTTCTAATCAGAAGGTAATGCATAGAAAGCCAAAAATGCGAATTGTAAAGAAAACAATAATAAAAAAAAAAACATCTATATTACAAAATAGTGGAAAATTTAAAGTAAGTATTTACTTACTACTTATAAAATAATATTTATTATTTTATTATTTTATTATTAATTTATTATTGTTTATTATCATATATATCATTATATAAACTAAAAATATTGAAATAATTTAATAGGTATGTAAAGATGAATCTCAAAAAAAATATGAATTGCGTAAAACAAGAAATAATAAAAAAATATTATTTAAACATTTAAATGTTGATTGTTTAAGTTTTAATCTTAATGAAAGTAAAATTCCTGAAAGTAAAAAAAGCAATCAAGATAAAAGAAAAACTTCTAATAAAAAATATTTTGTAAAAAAAAAAAGAAAGAATGATAGTAATATGTCAAGAATAAAATCTTTTAATAATATAGAAATAAAACCATGTTTTGTTAATTTGGATAGATCTATTGTAACACAATGGAATAATAAGTTAAATGTAATAGAGAATAATTTAGTGAAGAAAAATGATAAATTAGATCAATATTCGATTATTAATACCAATATTGATAATTTTAAATCTAATAGTGAAAATATGACATGTTGTTCTATTAAAAAAGAACAATTAAGAGTAGATTCATATACAAAGTCATTCAATATTGAGAAAAAATATAAAGGTATATTCAGTAGTACACCAAATGGTAAACCTATTAGGCCATTTGTTCATTTGATTCCTTTATCACCAATTTCTATTGAACATTTAAAAAAAAATAAAGATTCTATAATGCTTCCAAATAATACTTTAATTAATGAAAATAATGAAGTTTCATTAGAGTCCAAATTAATAACTAATGATATATACAAAAGTATAGAAGAAAAATGTGTATTTGAAGATAAATCTAAATTATCATCTAATTTCAGTGAGTGCAATTTAAATCAATCAGAAAATGTAGACAAAAAAAAAATTAATTTATTATTTAACTATACTACTAATGAACATTATAAGCAAAAAAAAGAATCCTTAATAAAAATAGATTCAGAACAAAATATTTCAAAAAATCAAAGTAAACAAGATGAGTTAACTAAATTAATAACACAAGAATATAAAATTTCAAATATAAAAATGGATGAATATTATTTAAAATTTTCTATTGATGAAAATAACTCATGTTCTTTATTTGATAATAATGAAAGTATTCAGAATATATTACATAATTTTCCTGAAGAAAATAATGTAATAAAAACATCTAGTAATTTACTATATGATAATGATAATGAAATAAATGAAAAAAATATAAAATTAAATAATAAAATACATTCTAATTTTGTAAAATTAAATGAAAAATCAGTTTTAAATATTGATAAAGAAATAATTTTTAATGATAAAATATGGGAAGAGTTACCTACAACTTTAATCCCAGTAACTTTAGATTCATCATCTGATGATGTAGAATTTAAATTAAAAACTAAGGAAATTGAAGATAAAAATAATAGTATACTAATTGAACAAACTTTATCAAATGAAAACAATATATCAAATAAAAAATATTCTTCTATAGATGGAAATAATACATCATCATGTCATGTAGTTTTGAAACAATTGCAAGATCCCTTTAGAATTACAAGAAGAAAAAAATATTCTAAATGGGATCTTGAATTAATTGCTATAGCAAAAGATTGTAATAATAGTATTAAAGTGAAAGAAAAATCTATGAATTCAAGAAAAGAAATTAAGAATAGACAAATATCACAAAAAAAATCATCAACTTTAGAAAATATAATAGAGGAATCTAATAATAATAAATGTATAGAAATAAAGAAACCTATATATTTAAAACCAGGCAAATCTTGGGCAAGATCTTTATCAATTTTAAATAATATACAAACTGAATTTAATTTGGAAAAATTATCTGTTGGAAAAGGTAAAAGATGGAGAGATAGTGTTCAGGATATTTTGAATATGCAAACACAAGGTAATTATAAATTTTAATATGATTAAAAATGCTCAATTTATTTTATTTAATTAAAAATTATACTTTATATTAAATTTATTTTCATATATAAAGATTAATATATAATGTATATATGTATAATCATATGTATAATTAATGTATATATATGTATAAACATTTGAATGTTGTTTTTATATTTCACAAAACAAAATATTTTATTAACCTGAAACATTAATATTTTATGCTTTTTTATGATATAATATACATGGTTTATTTCATATTCTACTTCTTACATATGTATTTTATTTTTTAAGAATGTTATTTTAAAATAAATTTTTATTCCAAATATGCATTTTTATTAAAAAAAAATAAAATATATATTACTTTGTAAATATGTTGTAAATGGGTAGGTCTTTAAAGTGAAGAAACATAACAAATATTTATTTACATTATAATATTGTAATTAATTGGATTTTTTACACATAGGAATTATACAAAGTTGTATAAAAAAAAATGATAGTGATAAAGAATTACAAGTAACTAATGAAGTAATTAATAAATCTGAACATGAATTGGTTAATAAAAAGAGTAGGACCTGTGATTCTACCAATTTTGGACGTGTTTCAAGAAGGATATCAGTTCGTGTTATTCCAATTCATAAAACAGTAAAATCTATTGAAGATGCATCATTTCTTGAAGTTTATGGCATTGTTCCTGTTAAAAGTCAGAGATTTACATTATTAAATAATAGTAAGTAATATCAAATAATAATTTTATTTTATATTATGTATTATTTATATATATTTATCTATAGATCCTCGAAAATCTTCTACATGCAATTTTCAACATGATGATATTGATAGTCAAATTATTAAAGAACATGTAGTTTTAACAGCTAGAGAAGTTATTTTACAAAGATGTTCACAAAAGGATTATATATCATTTTCAACATATTTTTCAGATTTGTAAGTATGTATATATATATATATATTTTATGTGCATTCTTGCGTGTGTGCGTTTGTGTATGTGCATGCGCAAATGAAATTATTAAATTAATACATATATATAATATACATATATAATCATATAATAATTTATTTATATATTTAGATACTTAGATTACTGTCGAAAAATTGGAGAAGGTGTATATGGAGAAGTTTTTCTTTATGAACAAGAAAATAAAAAATCTGTTATAAAAATTATTCCTATAGAAGGTAATGATTATGTTAATGGAGAACCACAAAAAAAATTTCATGAAATATTATCAGAAATTGTAATTGCAATGTAATTATAACTTTGTTATTTATGATAAATGTTAATAAATATTAATTATAACATTAATATATTGATAAATTTTAGGGAATTACATAATTTGAGATTCAATGCAAGATACAATACTGATGGATTTGTAGAAGTAAAAAATATTAAATGTATAAAAGGGAAATATCCAGAAAGACTTATAGAATTGTGGAATATCTATGACGAAGAAAAACATTCGGATAATGATTGTCCATCAATGTTTAATGATGATCAGTTATACATTGTTCTTGAACTTGGACATGGTGGTCAAGATCTAGAAGCATTTGTATTTAATACTGCAGAGGAAGCTCATATTTTATTTCTACAGGTTATTTCTTAATTATTATAAAAGTTTTATATTAATATTAATCTATAATATATTTATATTAATATTTTTTAAAATATAATTATTTTCGTTTTAATAAATAACAATTTTTAATAGGCTGCATTAGCATTAGCTGTTGCAGAAAAAGCTGTTGAATTTGAACATAGAGACTTGCATTGGGGAAATATATTAATATCTCCGACAAATGAAACTTATATACATTTTAAAATTGGACAAAAAAACATCGAATTGATTAGTAAAGGTGTAAAGGTAAACAAAAATATTTTTTTTTAATTATTCCATTCTTTTTCTAATTATATAAATAAAAATATTAAATTTCTGTGTTTAGGTGTCTATTATAGATTTCACTTTATCAAGAATAAAATATCAAGGATGTAGTGTATTTAATGATCTTGCATCAGATCCTACACTTTTTTCAGCTCAGGGTGAATATCAATTTGAAATATATCGATTGATGAGAGATAAAGTTAAGTAAGTATTTAAATGTAACGTATTGGAATAATATAATTATTATATAATTGTTTAAAAATTATTTCAGAAACAATTGGCAAACATTTGAACCTTATACAAATATTTTATGGTTGCATTATACTTTAGATAAAATGATTACAGCAGTTAGGTATAGAAAAAGAAATTTAAAAACTCATAAAAATGGCATAACAAAGTTGAAAGAATTGAAAAATGAAATTTTGACATATAATAGTGCCTTTGAGTTTGTAACAAACTGTGATAAAATTGTTAATTTATTACGCATTAATCCAAAATCTGGGTAACATATGTATAAAAAAGAAAAATACACAGTTGTATATAAACAGTAAATAACAATACAATTTTTTAATATTTATGCTATAGATTCAAAATAGCTTGTTATATTAAATATAAAACTAAAATAAATATTTCATAGTATTAAAATGAAAAAAATTACAAAAATTAAAAAGAAATATGTAAATTTATATATATATATATATATAATTTAATATATATATATATATATATATATATATTAATTTTTTTTTATTTTTACAGGTTTGTTAAATTTTTTTCAAATTTTTAACAAGTTTTAAAATCTTCTTTAGATATAATTTAATTTAATTTAAAAAATACATGTTACAAAAGATTCTATGTTTTTAAAATCATTTTGTAAATAAATTCAGTCTTACTATAAGTGACAAATACGTCATAATTAATTTTGTATTTTTTATTAAAATTTATTACAAGCATTCTCATTTGATATTAAATCTTTTAAAACTATAATAATATAATTTATATGAGAACAAAATTACAGTATCAAAATTGTTATAACATTAAGATTCAGAATAAATATCTTATAAAAATATATTGTATTTTTGACAAATTTTATTTCAAAAAATTTTATTGTCAAAAGAACAAATTTTTTTAAAATATATTAACAAAATTTATCTTGAAAACTTTAATGATATTAATCTGTTGTTTTAATATATTCATGTATATTGCTCAATTTATGGTAAGCACTACATTGATTAATAAAACTCCATCTTTGTTTATCAAACTATAAAAATAAAAATATATATTAGAATAAAATAAATATAATTAAAATAAAAATTTACAAAATTAAATATACAGTGCTATCTTTTTCCATTTGTTTTTCTTTCTCATATTTATTTTCTAATTCTAGAGATTTTTCTTCACCATTAAAGTATCTGTAATAATATAATTTAATAATATTTTATGCAAATTTAATATTTTTTTTAATAAGTTACCCAAAATTGTGTTCTAAATTGAATTTATAATCTTGTGTTTGTAAAATTGGATACTTTTGAGTATCATTGAAAGATTTAAATTGCCATTGATTTTGTAAATGTGAAGTTTTCTCCTTTACAATTGATGACATCATTTTATTATACATTGATTCTTCAAAATGAAATAATTATGTTAGTATCTTATATAAATTTAAGATAGAATTATATTATTTTTTAAATATTAATTAATAATATAATATAATTAATATATAATTTTAAATATTAATTATTAATTAATATTTTATTACCTTCTTCATTCATTGATAAAATTTGAAATTTCTTTTCTGGTTCATTTAATTTTGTATAAAATTGTTCTTGAACACCATTATCAGACAAACATTGATTTACATTTTCCATGTGTATTATATTAGTGCTGTTGTTAATAATTATATTTATTCGTTCATGCAATTCCATTAATTCTTTCATATTCAATGACTAAAAATATTTAATTATTAATTAAATGTTATTATATAAAAATGTAATTACATACTAATAACCAATTTTCTGAGTCAAACACTTTTTCATTTTTTATATCATCTTCAAATTGTTTTTGTAAAATTTCAATATTTGCTTTATGTCTCTCACAAAGTGCATTTAAACTACTATCATAATTTTTCTTCATTAATATTAATTTATCTTGATATTCTTCCATTTGAGACTATGCAAAAATTATATAAATATTAAAATGAAAGTATTATAAATAAAGAATATATATAATATATATAAAATATATAGATAAATATATAGTTAAATATAATTTAGTAATTAAAATAGTATATCTTATTGTTATATTAAATAAAAATTACTTTAAGAATAGTACGAAGATCATCGTTTTCTTGCACTAAATGTTTTATGACTTCTTTAGGATGTTTTATTTCAAAATCTTTATTCTCCATTTTATTTTGATTTACATTATGTTCATTTGTAATATTTTTTTCCTTATATTTTGTATTTACATTATTATCTTGCAAAGAATCGAATCGTTCAAACGTTATATAATTATTTTTAAGCAATTCGTCTTTTATATTTACATTATTCAATAATTGTATATCAATTTCTTCTATTTCATTTTCTTTTATTTCTCGCTTTTGATCATTATATTTTTGTTTGAAATCTTCATTTATATTATCTATAGTTAGTTCTATTTCTCGATCTTGATGAATCTAAAAATAAAACAAGTATATAATTAATTAATAATAAATAAAAGATATAAGAATATATTTTACTAACTATGATATATTTATCTTGCAAATTTTTAATATTTGATGATTCTTCTAAGTTAGGTAGCTTTTTAAGATTTAATAATCTTTCATATATTTTATTAGAAAGAGCATATAATTTGTTTTTTAAATTTCCTTCTATCATTTCGTTGCGTAATCTAGTCGATAATTCAGAGATTTCATTTTTCCAATATTCCACATCTTTTTTCAAGATTTCATTTTCACGTAGAAATGCATCTAAGCTAATGTCAAGTTTTTTATTATTATTTTGATCACTTATAAGTTGACTTCTTAAGTTATTGAGTTCAATTTTTAATTTCTTTTCATTTTTATCCAATTTCGTTAGATTCTCTTGCATTGTATATATAATATTAATTTTATCATTTTGTTCAGTTAAGGATATAATTGTTAGATTCATTTCCATAAGTTTATGTTCCATATCTTTTACTTTTTCATTTAATAACTTATTTTCATTTTCCAACTTCAAAATTTCACAGTGCTTCCCTTCCATTGTATTTTCATATTCAGCAACTTTTTGTGATAAAATATTATCAGTTTTATCAATATTACTTTTCAAACTAATTATAGTTTTATCCTTTGTAGATATAATCATATTAGCTTGAATATTATTTTTTTTTAATTCATTATTTTCAAGTTGTAAATCAATTAATCTACAAATATGTCAAGAATTAAAATATAATTAAATAAAATTAAATAAAAATTTAACTAATGAAAAAAATATTGTTTATAATTAAATACTTTTATAAAACAAAATAAATAATACCTTTTTTCTATTTCTTTAATTTTATTTTCCAAAACTGTATTTAAATTTTTAGTTTCAAGAAATTCATGAACTTTCTGGGATAAATTTTTAATTTGTTTGTTTTTCATTATTAATTGTTTCTTGCTTTGTTGACATTCTTTTGATAATCTATTTTTTATATTTTCTAGATTTTTATTCTCTTTTTTTAATGTATTACAATCTTTATTATATATGGACAACTCATTTTTAAATATTTCAACTTGTCCTTCTAATTTCAATATAAGATCATCTTTTTTATTAAGATCTATAATCATTTTTGATAACTGTTCTTTAATATTATTTTCAAATTTTTCTTCTTTTAAGCAATCACCTTCTCCTCTTTGTTGTTGAGCCATTTCCTTCTTTAATTGAGCTATTTCTACATCTTTCCTTCTTAATTCTTTTTGTTGTTCTCCTATTCTTTCAATTATTTGTATATGTCGATCTCCAGCACCTTAATAAATTATTTTTTGACATTAATTATTATAAATATATTTGATATTTATTTATAATTAAATTTATCATTTTTAAATATTTCTAAGTAAATAAATAAAATATATTATAGGTATATATATTTAATACATATATTTTATTTATTTATATTATATATTTATATATTTTATTTATTTACATTTAAATAACTAAATAATGCAATATAATTATTTAATATAATTACCTTGAAGAATTGTACTTATTTTATTAATACACGATTTCAAATATGTTTCAATTGCTCGATTAATTTTTTCATCACATAAATGTTTTTTTTCCGTATATAAAATTTCATTTAATAACTGATATAAAATTTCTTCAATAAATTCATTTATCTTATTTTGTATCTGTAATAAATCACTAGGAAGTTCTTTAATATAAGAATTATATTTTATTTGTTCTTCTTTATGTTGATTATATAAATCAGAAATTACTTGCTTCTTCGAGATTATATCTAAAAAAAAAAAAAAAAAATTGATATATTAATGTATATTAATAATAATTTTGTAAAAATACAAACCAACAACTTAAATTACCTTGAGACATATTAATAGCTGATTGTGTATCTTTAAGTATTTCGTAAAAATAATAAGTTTGTTTAATCATTACAGGACGTTCAATTTCTACATATATTTGTAATTTTTGTGTAAGAGAACGTAATTTTATAATAAAATGCGTAAAATATTTAATGATCTCTTTTTCTATCTTATCTATATTATCATTTCTGCTCAATTTAATCATATAATTATCATATTCCTATTAAAAGATATATTATTTATTTTAAGAAAAATATTTTAAACGAATGAAAAATATTACCTTTTGGAATTCATGAGAATCGAAATTATTTATTGTTTCATTTAATAAATTTGTATTATTAAATGAATTATTAGGTGAACTAGTGTCTAATTCTAATTCACTTGAATTATTTTCATTTTGTCTTACATCAAATAAAACTATGTTGTCCTTAACTAAAATATATGAGTTTGATAATACTGATTTTCAACATAATATATAATATATATATATAAATTTTAAAGAATATTACTTATATTTTTTGAATCCTCTTTAGAATCATCAAAAAATTCTTCACAAATTATATTTTTTAAATTTTGATTGGAATAATTTTGTTGTTTATTATTTTTTATATAATGTTCTAAATCTCCTATTTGTTGTAAATAATTCTGTCTTTCTATTTTGTAACTTTGAAATCTTGTCATAATAATGTTTATATTGTATAATATATTATTTGCTTCTTCACCGATGTCCAAGTTACATTTTGTACAACTACAAACTTCTTCACAAACATCATTAAGCTCTTCTAAATTGTTTAAAATGTATTTTATATTATTGAAAAAATCACTAATATCTTGTTTCATAGAAACTAATTGCTCTTGATATTGAGAAATTTTAATATCTTTATTTTGAATTTCAGTTTTTAAAATCTCCATTGTATCATTTGTCTCCATCTAATAATTAGAATTAAAAAACATAAAAATATGAAATATTATAATTATAAATTAATAAAACATTTAATACACATAATAAAAATAATATACTTGTTCATTATATTTAATAGATAATTCTTTAATCACTTTTAATAATTGATTTAATTTTTCTTCTTGATCTGTTAATAAACAATGCTGCTCATAATTTTGTTTTTTAAGTTCATCTCTTTCTTTTAATACATTTTTTAATTGTTCTAAAGATTCATTATAATTTTTTGCTAATTCTTCCATGTCTTGTACTTTTTTCTATGATATAGAAAAAATAAATAATATTTTTTTTGAAAATTTTAATTTTAAATATAAATAATAACTAACTAAAAGTGACTCTTTTTCTAATCGTAATGTTATCGTTTCTTTAATACATAATTGAAGCTTTTCAATTTCTTGAGAATATAAATAACAACTTTCACATTTCTCATTTAAATCTTGTTTGAGTTGTTCCATTAAGCATTTATAACCATGGAGCTAGAAAAAAAAAGATAATATTTATTATCTTTTTTTTATTATATAATTATATATATTATATTAATAAAAATTATATTACTTTTTGCTTCAAATCTTCTATTTCATAATTACGCTCATGATCTAATTTGAACAATTTTTCATGTAATATCTGTATAATAATTATTAAATATTAATTGGCTTAAATATTTTTATGCAACATATTTTAAAATTAATCTGTACGATTATATTATATACTTGCTTTAAGGTTCTCTTGTTGAGTGTGTATAAAACTTTCCTTTTCTTTTAATAAAATCTCCAAATGTTTATTCATATCACGTAATTCTTCTAATTCAGCATCTCTTACCTGAAAAAAATAAAAATATAAATTGTTATATAATTATAGACTTGTACATTATACTTATAAACTTATATATCATACACAAAGTTCATTTTTCAAGACAATGATTTCAGAATCTTTTTGAATGATAATTCCTTTGTGAATACTATTATGTCGATCAAAATCAGATTCTGTCCCTATTTCAGTATCAGATTCTGTTGGACTTTCAATATCTTGTGAGCTATCACTACAGGATGCATCACATTCAAAACTTTGTTCCTCATGATTATTTGTTTGCGTACTACTTTTGTCTAGATCTACTACACTGTTATCCTCATCACTAGATTTGGATGTGAATGACGTTTGTGACATTGTCTAAATAATATAATATTTATATAAATATATTATTAAAATAATAAAGAGTACAATTAGATTGGGAATTAGATCCATACAGATACTGTTATAGTTTTATTTAAATATTTATCAACTTGATCATTGATTTGTACTTCTACATCACGTGTTTCTTTTTCTACCTATAAATAGATATTAAATTTATTAAAATGATATTAATAATAATATGAAAAATTTGATTGATATAATCTAATTACTTGTAAAGCTACATCAACATATTCTATCCAGGATGATGTCTTTTCACTGTATTCTGCAAATTAAGATGAAATTAAATTAAGATTAAATTAAAATGAAGAAAATTAAAAATTTTATAAATACTTTTATTTATATTGTTTTACCTGAAATAGGAAATGATTTCAAAATAGATCTACATGATGATATTAAATTATAATTTTTCAAAGATGAATCAAATGCTGTTAAAGAATATAATTGATTATGGTTTGTTATAGTTGATGCATTTTGTTTATTCTGTAAATTTCTCTCACAAGGTATATGAATTGATAAATATGAATTTGAATGAATCACAGGACCTGATTTACTCATATTAAAAAATGCATCTTTTAACAATCCTGTTGTATAATTGTTTTTCTGTGATTTTACTTTTGAAATATAATTCTAAAAAATAAGTAATAAGAGATTGCATAATTTTGTATTATTGCATAGTTTTGTATTATATATAATATATTTGTATTATATAATAGTATAATATAAAATATATTTACTAAATTTCTTAATTCTTCTTCTTGTTCAGGAGTAAGTCTAAGACTCTTATATTTTTTAAGTTCTCTTTTAACTGCTTGAAGTTTATTTTGAGTTTCTGAATTGAGTTGAATAATATTATCAATGACTACATTAAATGGTATTATTTTTCCTATCTACAAAAAAAAATAGTTAGAAATTTTCATTTTAAATGTTATTATTTACTTAAGTACATACTGATGAATCATGTTCATTGAGTTCACGAAAATAACGTGAATTTTCTAAAGAATTCGGACTCCAAGCTCTAATATCCGAACAAGAATCATGTAATTTTAATCGACCTTCTAAACGTTTCTTCGGTAAAACATAATCACCGTATATCAAAGGTGTTCCAGAGTTATGTTTACTAGTTAAAAAAATTCGGGGTCCATGTTCTACATAAGACATATTTACTTTCTTTTTCTTTATTCAGTATCAGTTTATATATTAATTACTACTATTAACATAATTGATGAAATCTATATAAAATTCTTCTTTTAAAAATACAATTTATAAAATAAATTGCATTATTTATTTGATTGTTTTTATTTACATACTATAGTAACTACTAAGAAACAAAACCTAAAATAATATAAATGGTGATCAACATAAAATTCATAATAAATTTTTTATTTTATAAATAATCATTAGAAAGAATTGTATTACATTTATCATAATTTTTTGCTTCTACTAAAATAATATAATCTATAAAATCTATAATATATAATATAAGTAATATAATATGAATGTGATATGAATTTTGTAGTAAACTATTACTTAAAATATAGAGAATAATGAAATGAAGATAACAAGTAATTTATATAATATGTATATTTAAGTATAAAATATTATATATAGATTGTTAAAACATATATATATATACAATTTATAAACACATACATGTATATCACTACATTATTTACTGTATAATTGACAAAACATTACTTGTGTATATATCTATTTTCTCTTACGAAAAAGTTCTTGTTTTTATAAATGAAATTTCTATAAAATATATTTCACATATTTTTTTTTCGTTTATGTTTGTAGTAATTAATATAAAATCAAATCAAGTAATATAAAAATAAACCAAGTAAAATTATACATGAAAAAAATATTACAAAAATAAACTTTTTTAATTTAATAACTAAAATAATTATATATATTATATATTTTCATAATTTTTTATATATATTTAAATCAATTTATATAATTGTGTTATATTATATAGTGAAATATTTCTCTATTATGATGTATGTATTTTTGTCAATTTAATTGAAAAAATGTAATTAATATATATGCACATTAATAATATATATAATATTTAAGACTAAAAATGTTTTCTTTTTAATTAAATATTTATTATATTTTATATGAAGCATTATATATTTTTTTTGCACTACAAAAATACTATATAAATGGAATGCCATATACGATTTATCACAATCCATTTTTTATATTTATGTATGAAACAATGATAAATATATAAAGAAAGTACATTTTACATATCTATAAATATATTTTGTAATATTAAAGGATTTTATAACTTGTAAAATACATATTTTAATATCTAGTATTCAATCAGATAACAAATAACATTTATAAAACTGGAATTAAAATTCAAAAACTTCAACATTCTTTAAACAGAATAGATATAAAATTAGACGTGTTTTTGAATACATTGCAATAGGAGTATTCTCAGTTTTGTATATTTGTATTATAAAAAATATTTGGAATGTATAAAATGTAAATATAAGGCCACTCAATTATTTTTTTTTTACTTTTTATATTATATTTACTTTTTCAATTTGAAATTAAATATTCATATTAGAATTTCACTTTGATGATTTATATACATTTCGATCATCATTTTTAAAAATTCCTCTATTTTTAATGATAAATTAAATTATCTAATTTTATTATCTGTATTATATATACATAAAAAAATAATTAAAAATATAATGTATCATAAAATAATAATTTTAATATTAATTATTAAGTAATAACAGATTGCAAATTATCAAATTGATGAGAATGATAAAACATAATTTTGTAAAAACTTTATATATTAAAATTTAAATCTTCATATTTGCAGTTCATTTCATTAAGTAAAATTTAAGTACATTTTATATATATTAAGTACTACAAATATTATTTCAATATTTTTAAAATGTTTTCTCAACACAATATGTACACACACACACACACACACACACACACGCACGCACGCACGCACACACACACACATTTCTTTGATTAATCTATTTTGAAAATTGATATGAATATTTTAATATTGAATGTATATAAAATATAATAATAAAAGAATATAATAAAAGAATTATTGAAAAATATATATAATTTGTCTGAATATTTCACATAAAAAGATTAAAAAGTTTTCATTTTCAAGATGTTTTGTTTTTGACTAAAAGTATGAATAATTTATTTTCTAATTTTAATATTTTTTAATTTTAATATTCTACTTTCCATTTATCATATCATATCATGTTTTATTTTTCTTCAAATAAATTTATTGTTTTAATACTTTTTATATATAATATTTATATTAATTTACAAAAAATATTAAAATAAGATATACAAATTATTATATAAATTTTATTTAAAAAAAATTTAATTCTAATCTATAAAATAATTCTTCATTTTGTTTCTCTTTCATATCAATCTATTTTGTATATGAAACATATTTCAATTTAAAAGATACACATTAAAAATTTTTTCATAATAATGATTTAGCAAAATTAATTTGTAATATTAAAGAATAACTTTAATGAAAAATGTATTAAATTAAAAAAAAATAATGAATCTTTTTAAAATATTCATTTCATATAAATTTTATATTAATTTATTTATTTAAATGAATTAAATTATTATTCAATTATGTAAAATGTAGCTATCAGACTTTATAATGCTTCATTTATTTCATTATTTTATCTCTTATTGTCATGTTATTTTCATATTTCTATATATTTTTTTTGTAAATGAATATTTGAATTAATATTCAACGAGTATGATGTAATATAAAAAGTAGAATTTTATATTTTTGTTACTTATAAATGTAAAACACCTTGATCAAAATGATTTTGATGATGATGATGATGATGATGAAAATGATGATGTTGAGCAGTAGAAGTAGATGTTGCTGCATCATCTTGTAATGTTACACCTGTTAAGTCTACAATTTCATCTGCATCTTCATCACTACCAGTTGCAGCACTTTGCGTAGACTGATGACTTCCAGAGGACAATTGACTATTACGTGAAAATGATCCTCGTCTTGGAGCAGTTAATGCTGCTCGTTGATTTGCTGGTTTCACTGTGATTATGAGATTTGAAGAATTGGCAATCATCATATCTGTCACCTATTTAATATACACATATATATATATATGTATGTATGTATATATGTATATATATATGTAAATAAAAAATGCAAATAAAATAGTAAATATCATGTTACATACTTGATCTAGAGTTTTTCCAGCAACCTCTATACCATTTACTTCAAGAACTTCATCATTTACTGCCAGAAGTCCTGTACTTTCAGCTAAACCACCTGGTACTAATCTACTTATAAATACACCTGGAACTTTTTCAATACCACCTCCAGCAGATGGTGGCAATATTCGAAAACTTTCTCCATCTTTAATATAAAATCCTAATGGTTTATCAGAACCATGTTTTAATAAACGCACTCGACGACAAGTTTCTGGCAATATATCTACATCAATTATTGCTGATACCTATTATTGTCAATAAAATTTGTATTTTATATTTTAAATAATATATATAATTACATTTATATTAATAATATAATTTGTATTTATATAATAAATAAACTTACCTGCCTAAAATCATGAGGATTAGATATAGCTAATGATTTTGGTTTGCCAGGTGTACCACCAAGAATACTTGATATTAAATTTTTTGGTTTTATTGTTCCATATCCATTTATATCTTCTAATCCATCTCCTATTATATACAAAATAGCTTATTATTGTAAGTTATAAATACGTTATCAATATTAAATTATAAAATATTAAATTTAATAACAATGTTAGTAATATTACTTAATAATAATAATAATAAAAAGATAAACAATAGATATATTCTCTATTATCATAAAGTGGATTTTTTCTTTTATTAAAAATTTTTTTTTATATTTTAAAATAAATATTGATAGATTTACATTTTTCATATATAAATTTAATTTTATAATTATTTAATATAAAACCTTAATCTTACCCTTTATTCTTTGAATAAATATTCTAAGCAGTGGTTTTGCAGCAAGTAATGCCCTTGCTAAATTATTATCATTATTAATTGGTAATAAATCACCATCAGTTGGATCAGTATACCATATTAAAAAACTTAAATCAGGACCAATATCATGTCGCTCAGCTAATAACTTTCTAAAATCCTCATAATTAATTGTATCATTACGATTGACTGAAAATCTTATTATATCTGCATCAAACTATAAAAAACAAATTGAAATTTTCTATATATAAAGAAATTTAATAATATAAAGAAAGAAAGAAAGAAAAAATACTTAAATCTTACTACATGATATTATTTCTATTTAATAATAATAGCACAAAAATGGAAACTTCGACATTAAAAAGAAACTTACTTTACTCTTTACTGCTACAATATTACTATCGACTTGATGATGCTTACTTTTAGACATGATCTTTAATTTGAAATTAGTTTAATTTCGAAGTAAATCTACAACTCACAAATACGATGACGTGACGTCAAAGCACCTGTTTAGTAGAATGTACTTGACCGCAACCGATTCTTAAGTATAAGCTGTGTTGAACATAAATCTGGTAACAATAAGAAAGTCTAGTTTCAGTATAAACATAACCTAGTTAATATTATACATTCCCGCGATTTTATAAAATATTTATTTATCGTAATATGATTATCGTATATCATATATCATTACGATAAATGGTAATAAATGATAATAATAATATAATCATAATAAAAATATAATAAATCTTAATTTGTATTATAATTATGCGTATTTAGAAAAACATGGAAAAAATAAGAAAAAAATAAAAATTTTTTTAAATAACATTCAAATAGATAATAAAATAAATAATAAAATAAAATTGTTTTTATCAATTAAGCCACGACTGCTATATAATAGAAATATTTTATAAGGTATATAGGTATATAATAGAAGTATTTAATTAAAAGACAAATAGAGATAATAATTTTAATCTAATAAGAAATTCAAAAAGCTATTAATTTTAGTAATTATATAAGATAAATTTATATTTAACTAGAAAAATATAATTAAAAACTTTAAACTATTACTTTAAAACTTTTAAAAAATAGTTTTTTCTTAATATTTTATAAGACTAAATTTTCAGAAAATTAAAAAAAATATATTTATTCTTTCATTTTCAAGATATTTAAAAATATAACTAAATTTTTTTTAAAAATTGTTTGTAACCTTTTGGACAAGGATGATTATTAATAAAAAAGATATGTATTAAACATTTCTATTTTTAATAGAATCAATGTTAAAATTTTATACTTCTAATATTAATTCCTTATTTTCTATTTTTAAAAATTACAATTTTATTTAGAATCAATCATTTTTTATTTTATTATTTGGTTAAAATTAATATAAATTAAATAGTTAAAATATAAATCAAACTATAAACTTTTTTAAGGATAAGAGTGCACAATCCGCACAAATTAAAACATTTACGTGTAATTTTTACTTACTAAATATTATGGCTATATTTATAACAATTTTTTTAGAAAAACGTTAATTATATTTCATCAGAAATTTTGTCAGATATTTGTAGCAACAGCGTTGCCGATTTGTAGATTCTAGTTAAACATATAGTAACTTAGCTAATTCACTATAAATTTTTTAGTGAAACTTAATTTCGATAGAAATGATACAGAAATAGTTCAAGACACTATAAATTTTTTATGTTTTTTTATTTTGACATATAGAATTCGAAAACAACGAATTTAAGAATCAAAATTCAATAATTCCAAAATTATTTATAAATTATTTATAAAGTTTTGTATTTTTGAAAATTATATGGTTTCATTTTGAATTTTTATTCGATAGATTTAGAAAATAAAAATACCAGCAATGTTAAATTCAAATTAAAAAATCTCATTTAATATTATATACATAATATATATATATATATATAATATATTATATAATATATATATATATAATATATTATATAATATACATTTAATATTATAATATATAATTATTTATTTATTAAAAAATATATTATTAAAAATAAAAAAATATAACCATAGAAAATATAAAAATGCAATAAGAAGTGATGTAAAAAGAATAAATTGAAATTATTATGGAATTTAAAAATTGCTAACGCAGAATATATGCAATGCGATACTTTTATGTAATTCTATGTATAATTTATTTTAAATAATAATATTGAACTTAACAATATCATATCGAATAAAAAAATATGCTCGAATAGCTTTACTTATTAGTGATTATTTATTAATGATGAAAAAAGCTTACTTGATCAACTATTAATTTTATTACAATAGATTTGAAGAAAAGATTAAATACTAATAAATAAAAAAATAAGATGTCATAATATAATATTCATATATTGATATATGAATAAAAATATACAAAAATATTTTATATTATTATTTTTATTTCATATATTTATTTCATATTTTTTATGGTATAAAAACATTATATAAAATAATCATATTTTATGTAAAATAAAAAAATAAAAAATCATATAAATATTTGAATTGCACATAGGAATATCATACAAAGTAAGTATTATTTTTATAGATAATAAATTTTATAGATTTTTATAGATAGTAATATGTTATATTTATTTATTCTTAAATTATGAGTTTATTTATATTAATATTATTTATTATATATATAATAATATTATTTTATTGTTTAATATTAATACTTTATTGTTTTTTTTTTTAGAATTTATTTGTAGAAATTTATAGGGAACAATGTTTTCAATTGATGCTTTACCAAATTTTGCTGTAAATAATAATATAAGCAAAGAAATATTAAATAAAGATATCTTATGGAAAATAGAAAATGATTTTGATATTGATGAGAAAATATCTATTTTATTTTTGATGATAACTGATTATATGCATAGTTTTAAAATAATTTATGATTTATTAAAAATACATCAAGAAAATAAAACTTATATACTTACAGAATTTATAAATAAATATCCTCAGAATTGGAAAAATAAATTATTAGAAGCTATATGTATTATACAAAATTTGCAAATTATACGAAAATTAGGATTATCTTTTGAACATTTAGATTTATTTTACTTACCAAAAAATAGATCATTTTCTAGATATGTGAATTTAACTGCAAAATGTTTATATTTGTTATGTGAAAGTCTTTCTGAAGATAAAATAAAATTATTATTACAATATGTCAAAACTGATATCATTGAATATAAAGTAAATTTAAAAGATTCAGATTTTCTTGAATTACATATGTTATATTGGATGCAAGAAAATTATATTTCAATAAATTTAGGTTTGTTTTTTATAATATTTCTTTTATGTTTTTGTAATTTCATATAAGTTTTTGTTTTATATCATTTTTAATTATATTAGATGGTACAGTAAAGCTTGAAAATTTGTTGAAACATTTAAAGAAAATTGAAGATTTAGAGTCCATTTATGATGATTTGAAAAACCATGAAAATCATCGAGATGTATTAGATATTCAAGATATTAATTCTGTTAATACATCTCAATTACAAACATTTTTTATAAAAAAAGATAAAATTATTTCATCAAATAATGAAGAAAATATAAGAAAAATAAAAAAAGGTTTATGTATTGTTATAAATCAAATGTTTTTTATGGGAGAAAAGGTATCTAGTTACATTAATATCAATATATAAATTTTCTTTTAATATAAATTAAATTTTAATATAAATTATGCATATAATATATTTTACGTATATAATATTTTTGTTTCAGTATGAAATCAGATTTGGAACAGAAACTGATTGCATGAAATTATTAGAAACGTTTAAAGGTTTTAATTTTATTACTAAAGAATTTAATAATTTAAAAAAAGATGAAATACTTAAAATGTTAGAAGATATTCCAAAAATTTTTGGTGTTGATTATGATTGTATTTTTGTATGTATCTTAAGTCATGGATATGAAGGTAAAATTATACTAAATTATTTTAGTAATTATATTATATTAGTAATATAAAAAATATAAGTATTATAAGTATTTTATATAATTTATGAATATTCTAGGTGGTATTATTAGTGCAGATGAAAAAGAAATTAAAACTGAAGAAATCGAGTATAAATTTTGCAGTATAGAATTAAAAGATGTTATTAAAATAGTTATTATACAAGCTTGTCAAGGAAAAATAATAGGTAATTAAAATTTTAATGTTATTATATTAAAATTAATATGTATTTATTCATTCATAAGAATTTTTAATTGTAGGACAAATAGAAGATAGTTTAGTTACAGATGGTTTTATAAATTGTAACATTTCAAAAAATATTTTATCATACAGAAATTTTTGTATATTCATGTCAACTATACAAGGTTTTGTATCTGTGCGCCATAAAGAAAAAGGTAATAAATAATTATAATATATATATATATAATATTTAAGTTTTAAATATTAATTTAAATATTATTTATACATTAAATTTATAATTTTGTAGGATCATGGTTTATACAAGAATTTTGTAATATTTTACAAAGTGGAAAAAATAAAATTACATTTTTGAAAGCTGTTTCAAAAACAATTGATTCGGTAGGGGAAAAAAAAGGAGTATTAAATGGAATAAATTCCGTTGCTCAATTACCTGAAATAAAGTCATATCGATTATCTTCCGATTTTCAATTTCCAGAGTACAAAGCATAAATATAAAAAAATAAAAAATAATATTTTCAATATAAAATGTAATAAAGTGCAATAACATATATTTAACTATATAAAATTTTTTTATATAGTTAATAAAAATTTTTACCATCTAATTTATTATTCCATATTTTTTCTTGCATATGCATCTGTTAAAATTCGAATAATAAAAAAATAAATAATTTCAAAAATAAACATAAAACTAAAACCAGCGAATATCCCTAAAAGACCGCCATATGTTGCTAAAAAAAACATTAATATTGTTATTATTATTATTAATATTACTGATATTAATATTCTATTTTAATTCAAATTCATTCATTATTCTAAAAAGTAATTAATATTACCAAATATATGACGCCAGCCATAACGTGTATCTCGACGATACCGAATGGAAATTAAATCTCCAAAAAATATATGAATTATACTCTGATTTTTCCAACTTTTACCTTTGCTATAAAAAAAAGTAATTTATTTATAATATCTATTAATAAATAATAAATAAATGATCTATTAATAAATAATAAAAAGTTACTTATTTATAAAAGTTTATAAAAACTCTTATTTTCCACTAAAAGTAGAAAAATAAATTTTTTTTTATGGAAGTTTTTTAATATTTTGATAAATTTATATTAATATAATTCTTTAAAAAAAATTATTATAATTACCTGAAATAAGTTGTATAAGTAAAATCATTATAATAAACGCGTTTGTCAAGGCTTGCTGCTGAATATTCCATAATATAACGATAAAAATTACAATCAGGTTTACAATTACAAGGTTTATTTTTAATATCCAATTCTACAAATGGTAAAGTTTTAGGTGACATATCTGTTCCTGGCCATGAGGTGTCATACCAAACTGAAAATTTAATTTCAGTATTTTTTCAACTATTAATTATGAAAAAATTTAATACAGAATGTTATTGTATTTTACATTTTAATAAATAAATCGTCTATAAATATAATTATAAAAATATATAAAATATAATATATAATATAATATATTATGATTATAAAGATATATAAAAAATTATAAATAATTTTAATAAATATTTATAAATAAATTTATAAATAAATCTTAACCTTATTTAATATTTTAAACTTACATTTAAATGTTTCTAGACATTCGACATCTCTCAAATTACATATTCTAGTATCTGTAACAGAATATTATTTATTATAATATTATTTTAAAATTAATAAATAAAACAATAATTTACAAATATGGCTTTTCTTTTTATCCCATTTAATCTTTAATAATTATTTAATAGATATAATATTATCAACTAGTTTTCATATTTACAAGATATTCATGTTGTAAGATTTTTAGAATAAACTAACTATTTTGTGGATAATAATACGGGATGCATCCACATTCTTTTTTAATTACAGTTGCTCGACAATCCGTCAGACAATTTATGAACGAATATCTTGAAGAAATGAAGTTTCTTTTCAAATTATCAGATATTGTATTTTCTTCGTTATGTAATGTGCACTGTTTATTAGATACCCATTTGATATCCTTAGTTGAATAAATCTCCATAGGTTTAACAGTTAAAAATGAATATTTATTTACAGTTATTAATTTGCTTGATGCATCATAATCAGGATAATCATAAGGATCGTGTAACATAATCTGTAAAAATATAAATATAAATATAAATATATTTAAGTATTATAAATATTAATTTAATTACGTTTCTTGAATTATTCTTAATTTAATCATTCTCTTTATTTATAAAAATATGTTTTATTGTAATTATTTTAGTAATTAATTTCTTTTTCAGAGATTGTATAAAATCACCTTTATTCCTATAGATTCTACAATACTGGCATGATAATCTTCGACATCGAAATTAAGCAGAATATTGAGTCCACTCTGATATCCACAAGAAGTTATTTTACGTGGTTTTATGCTTCGAAATAAATTTTGAAAAAATATAATAAAAATAAAAAATAATATTAATAATCAACAATATACAAAATAAATATATAATATATAAATCATATCAATATATAAAATCAATAATATATAAAATAATATACAATTGAAAAAATATATATATAACTTTATACCTTGGCTGTTTCATAATCAAATCATGAGTGATATAATTAAAACTACAACATATACCATTACGACTGATACTCGTTTGAAATATACTATTGCAATCTTCTTTTTTTGTTTTCCATTTACACAATTCTAATAAACTTTCACAACTTCGCGTAACCTGAAATTTAAATTCAATCCACGTTTGTTATAATTAATGTAATTGTGTTATAACAATGGTGAAATATAAATAATATTAAATAATATTAAACGATAAAAGATATTTGATAACAATTATTTTTATATTTATAATTAAAAAAAAATAAAAAAAAATTGTATGAAAATTTTAATATTTTGAATTTGAAATTTTTCTTAAAAATCTATAAAACGATTACTATATAATATCTTTAATCGATTTCTTTTTTTAAATATATTCAAAGTTTGTTATTTTCATTTGATTCTTAAAAAATTTCTTATATACAGAATTCATGACGATCGGTATCGTAAGATTATTCATCTCAAAAATGTTTTGTAATCGTGAGAGATTATTTCGAATGTATAATCCGTGTACACCAGGATATAATAATTCGTCCAATAATCTCATTTCTTCAACAACAAATTCCTTTGACACAGCTGGTGGAAGTTTTCTATAACAAAAATAAAAATATCTTATTAAAATACCCACTATAAAAGATATTTTACTGAATAAATGAATAAATTGGTATTTAATAAAATATAAAATAAAATAACGATAAATAATTTTCGAATTTTAAATATTTTCCTTTTATCATTTAAAATCCAAGTAAATAATAATTTATAATTTTTATTTAATTAATAATAATTTCTAATCAAGTATATACGTTTAATCCCTATTGAATTTTTTGAAAACTATAAAATAACAATTCCAACTCTAGATTTGAATGATTTTTGTGAAAAAATGAAAAAATGAAAAATTATAATTCTATTTTAAATAAAAAAAAAGTAACCGGATATTAAGATAAAAAATTAATCGAAAATGAAACGTGTATTAAAAAACTTACAAATTGTCGACTAATTTTTTCGTCAATTTGAGAGATACGCGATTGAAATCGCATATCGTCACCGCTGGAAATGGATAATTCCATATTCCATGATGCGTCGTTTCAATCACTGTGAGAATATGATTTTTCATAAAATATTCGTAAGTAATTTTCATCATCCAAATCGCGATGCACAGGGATGAAAACACCATTATTGCCCATATGACTCTATCAGAAACACTTAATGAATATTTCTCGATTATATCGTAAATTTAATTATAAAAAAGTGAAAATAAATCTTCTTTAATAATATCTATTTATAATTTAAATCGATTGATGTTCAATGAAAAAAAATAAACAATTTATAAAATTTATATTTGTTACCTTTCTATCATTGAACGTTGAGATTCGCAAATGTATTTGCATCCATGTAGTCCTGTTTTCTGACAAAACTCTGAGATTTGTTTCATAATAATTTTCAAACAATTTCGTACTATCTTTTGCAAAATATTGCAACAACTTTGTTTTCGCATGCGTTTCATATTTTTTATGAATTCAATGTTATTTAACAATTCCTTTTCCAACGAAAAAGATTCTTCGAACTCTTCTTTCAAATCTCTGTTTTTTATTTTTAACTTTAAGTTATTAAATTACTTAAATTATTATCGAAAAGGGAATAAAAAATATAAAAAATGCAATCAAATTTCTTACAATTTTAAACAAAATATTACACAATATATATTTTATAAAAGATCACTTACCTTTTAATTAAACAAATTATAGTTAATAATCATTACACCTATTCACATAAAATTTATCTTACCTCTACTAAATAATAATAAGAATGATTTTAAGCATGTAGTATTAATACTACCTATCGAACGAAATACAATGCGTTATTTAATAATATATGATAGGAAGCATGCTATGTCTAATAAAAAATTCATCACACATTCTACTGATTATTCTATGATAAGTTTAGATGTAAAATATGCATTTTCTACTATGTACTTTTCTACTATGTAAACAATTTTTTATTATTCATAGTGATTAATTATTAATATTTCATATTTTTTTAATATTAATATTAACACATGACAATTCATAGAAATAAACTGGATATGAAAAAAAAATTATCATTAGATTTTTCAATTTTGGATAAATAATATTATAAATTTTATTTATTGATAAAAATCGATAAAAATTATTAAAAAAAGTAGAATTTAATCAAACAATAATTATTATTTATTACATATATTATATATTATAATATTGTTCTGTATTTTCACAATGATTTTATCTTTATTTCAATTATTTTGCAAATTTAGAACAATCCTCGATTGAAAACATTATTCAAAATCTGTACTAGATAATACAATCGTTTTTATCTATATCCGGTTTATTCATGCGACGAATTTTTTATTCGGATATATCGTGCGTAATAATCGAGAAACGTAATGAAAGATGGTCTCTGCTTCCCTCTCGCGGCAAGATTCTCAATTTTTGTCTGTTAGTTGGTGTCGCGATAGAATTCTTCTTTTTATATTTGAACCACTCGTCCACAGTGCTTGTGCGAAATGAAAGCGTGTTCGTTTGCCGCGAATAGGCGACACTCGAATAGGCTTCTCTTTCTCTCTCTTTTTCTCTATTCGGCCAGGGTGAAGGATATTGGAAGCGAAATGTCCCGGCCCACCGGTCTCGAATCACGAGTGTACTACTCTACTCGAGGCCAACCGCGGCCCAAGTAGTCGGCCGAGTGACTCGATTCTTCGGATATTAAACTCTGAAGATGCCGCACTTCGCCGCGGCATCTGACTCAGCGAGTGTCATTAATAACAAGGAGGAGATAGATAAAGTGCTAAACACTGTGGAGCCGTGTGCTCGAGCACACGTCATTACCCTGACTACCGAATCGTTCGATTAAAGAGTTCCTAAATGCATCGACCTTGTCGAGGTCGCTACTTGTCACCCTCTTTTCAAGGAGATTTTATTTTTTTTTTTTTCACTAAGTGAGATTGACGTCGAAAAAGTTTTCAAATAAGATGTGTATTAAGTTAAGTGGTAAATCCACTCTGATAATTATTTTCGTTTATTTCAATTATAATAATATAAAACGAAACAATTAATCCTTTATATATATTATGATTTTTTATGCAATAATTTTATCTTTTTCAATTATTAATGAAATATAATAGAATATCGATTATCGAAATTAATCGATATATACTATATCGATTAAGATTGATATCGAGAAAATTTTTGAATGAGATTTATATTAGGTTAAATGATAAATTCTTTGTATTGTAATCTTTAGCATGATAACTTTATTTTTTTTATTATTGAAAAAAATAAAATAGTTATAATAGTTATAATAGAATATTGATTATTGGAATTAAATTGCAAAAAAATCCATTCGGATAATCAATTAGGAAGAACCTTTTCATTATATAATAAAATAATTAAAATTTAAATAATTTTTAAAAATGAATATTTATTATATAAGAGAATATATTTTTTGTAAAATAAATTTATAAAATCGTTTTTAGTCCATATTATATTTTAAAATATTAATGAATATAAATATTAATAAATATGTTAAATTAAATATATATAATTAAACACATATATTCATCATTCATCTTATATTCGAATAATCAAAATTATATTACAAATATAAAGGATTAATTTTGTCTAATAATGAAACAATAAATTTAACAAATTTTTAAAATTTATTTTCCTCAAATAAAACATATTTCATTTAATCTATTTAATTTAATCTAATTTAATTTAATCTTCCTAACCTAACCTTCAAGTATGGTATTTAATATTCGCTAAATATATTATATTGAGTGAATATCCAATTTAAATTTTCGAACGTGAATTAAAATAAGTTGAAATTAAAATTTGTGATCTGCTGATCACGAGAAATTCTGTGACATCTTCGTAAAGAAATCGGAAATTTAGTAACCTATGCGTTCCGATCCCATTGTATGATATATGTGCGTCCCGTATATCGATATAATCCAATATTAGGGTGATTTCGTGGCACCCCATCTCGAACGACACGAAGAACTTTCGTTCCGCGGAGGGCAAATGTTTTAAATCGACGGGCAAAGGTTGGAGGGAAGAAAGCTGGTATTTGCCACCACCCTCATTTTCTTCTCACTTAAACACTTTCGCGCATGAAATGGGAAAATTTAACAAATAATTTTAAAAACAACACTTCTATATCAAATTTCGGATAAATGAAATTGCTCGATACTCGATATTTCAATATAAATCTCATTATAAAAGATACTATAACTCGAAGTACTATTTTTAGGCTAAGTTATTAAAATTAATTATTAATTTATTATTATTTAAATAAGAATTTTATATATAATTTGTTTTAAACAAATTATCATGCAAAAAAAAAATATTTTTTAATTTTTATTTTCATAAAATGAAATATGACTCATATATGCTTTTTATATTATGATTAATTATGACTAATTATTATATATGTTTAAATTATATTATAAATGCTTATTAATCAAAATTTTATTTGTAATAAATAATCTGTAGTGTATTGCATTCATTAAGAACTGTCTAAAAAAAATATATAAAAGTTGAAATATTTTATTTTATTTTATTTGTCTTATTATTATTATTTTATTTGTCTTATTGTTATCATTCCATAAATAATATCATTTTAAAAGAAGAATTTTTAATCCCTTTTTCAATAAATTTTTTAACTTAACCTAATTTTTTATCATTAAACAAATAAATCATTGAAAAAAATAAAAAATTAAAATTAATCTTTTAAAATGAAAAAATGAATGACTATGACAGGTGTAGCAATGTGAATATATCGATGATAATTAATGATAATTAAGCGACAAATAACAGCCGTGACGAATATAACGTAAATTCAACGCATATTAGAGTGTTGAAGTCTCTCGATTGCGTACGTATAGTACGGTAATTTTAATTATGAGATAGTTCACTCCGATGTCGAGTTTCGCGCGGAGAAAATTACTGCACGTGGAAGGGGAAGTTGAATCCGGTGGATGGGGTAACAATGTATTATGCGTTCCCCTGTCAACCCCTCGCGTTAACCGCAAACCCCTTCTATTCACCCCCAACAATTCGTTAACTGCTATCGAATTGACTTTAACCGGCCATAAGTCGAGAGCGTGGAACCTCGTTGCCCTCGACGAAAGTTTACAATCGGGATCGTTGATAATTGTATCTCTCTTTCCTGTAAATAATACAAAAATTTATAATATATATTGTGTATTAATTCTATTCTACTTTTAAACTAAAAAAAAAAAAAAAAAAAAAAGAAAATAGACTTGTATACTATAATTTTAAAAATTTTCGAATCACTTTTTTCCTTTTTATTGGATCTTCTTTTAATTATAAATTTGAAATATTATAAATTGAAAGAAGATCTAATAAAAAGAAAATTATAAAAAAATAAATTATAGTGTCATGTTTTATATATATATATAACATACATAATGCTATAATTTATATATATATGTATATATCAAAAGAATTTTTTAAGGTTAGAATGACATTCTGATATTATACTTTTCCACGTGACATTCGTGTAGATATGAGACCCTTCGATTACGTATACCTCGACGATAAAACCTCCTTTGCGTGGATTAGTCCGCTCAATCAGGAAATATACTTGGAGCCCCCATAAACTTCTCCCAGCGTGCAAACCCCTATGTGCGTTCTATGTACCATCCCTCTATGTGCTTCCCTTCTTTTACGCATTCTCGTTGTGCTGATCGCACATACCGACAGATAAGAATTCCTATCTTAATTGACACACGGAATCAAAAACATTGCTCTTTAAATTTTGTTCGAAAGAATCGTTCTTTAAGTACATTAAGCATTTGAGGAAAAAGACGATCATTCCAGGGAAATCCATCCATATAACGACAGGTATGCAAGAAAGCTTTAATATAATCAAAAATAATGTATTGCATCTAACCTATATAATATAATTTATTATCTAATCTTGTTGCAATGTTAGATTAGTGATAATTTGTCGTTATCTATAATATAAATAAGTGTCTCTAATGAAAATAAATAAGATAAGCATTTATCTTAAACAAAATATACGTTATATTATGTGTGACGTATGATAACGAAAGGATTAAAATCAAAATAATTAATTGTTTTAAATATTTTTTCATTTGAACTATATTTAATCTATAAATTATTTTCAACTTTTTCAATTTAATTTCGATTTAAATATTTCATGATATGATTTATTTTATAAAATTTTTTTACATTAAATCATTTAAATTGTTTATTTTTTAATCATTTTAAAAGGTTAATCGAGGATCGACAGATTGAGGGAAAAATTCAAATTTTTAAATTACACTAAAATTCAAATTTAAATAGTTACACAGAGAGAGATTCGATTTCGGATATATTTTAAAATCCATGGGGCTCAATGTTCCGCGAAATACATCGCTCCCTTCCAATCGGTTCTATAATACAGATGCCGTAGAGATGGCTACAAATCCCCCAGAACTCTTCATATCTATAACCTCTTTTCATTCTCGACAACAAGGGCTCACACGCGACAGGGTAGTTTTAAACAATTCACCCTTCAAACCCTCCCACGTGGTTAACTTTATTGCTATTTCTTCGCGTATATCATGGGAAGCACTTCGATTTCGTTTAAGTAAAAGTTTGATAATACTACTGTGCGCTATTACTATTACGTTATTATTATTATATTATTATTATTAATATATTCATACTTTTAAAAAATCTAAAAAAGTTAAAATAAACACAAAGATTGATATACAAAAATATTAGTTACGAATAATTTATGTTCATGTTAGATGAAACGAGACGGAGATAGAAGTACTCGCTCTCTTTTTATTAATTTAAGATAAACTTCAATTATAATCTATCAAAGATGTTTAATAAATAGAGAATTTTATTTAAAAACTGAATAGGATTTTCGAAGAGATTGAAAAATGTCATAGGTATTAAAGTTCTTTAATCTTATAGAAATCTTAGCTTTATCTCTTGATCGATTTTAATTGCTTCTTTATCTTCAGATCATCATTTTACTTTGTGATAATCTTGAACCTAGATCTTGTGATTATAATCTATATGAATCTTAATTATATGATTTGTAAAAAGTCTTTTAATTATAATTCTTAAAATTTTCTGAATATACAATGATTTATTTCTTTTTTTTTTCTTTCCTCTATAATTTTTGTCATTAAAATTAAAATGTTACAATATCGATATTCTGATATTATTTAATTTTCAATTTTTATAATTTTACAAATTATTTGTAAATATATCAAATGATTCATTTAAAAGATCTTTTGATAAAAAAATATAAATTTTATCTTAAATAAAAAAATACTTAGATAAATCAATATATTAATTAGGTTTAAAAATCTTTCGATAAAAAAAATATCAAATTTTAAATTTTATCTTTAAATACAACTATTTATATTTATATTAAAAGTTTCTCCTAACCTCACATGCAGCCAAGTCATACACTGTCGTTCTCATACTTACTTCGATTCGTATTTACGTCTTCGTGGTATCGTTGTTTGTTTCGAGTTATCAGCACACGGATCTCTCATCCATTGGATCGAGTTGCCACGAGATTCGTCTGCAATGATGTTTACGATAAGCATAAATCCGCGAAAGTCTTCCGAGTTGGGATTCGGAGAATTGAGCTTCCGACGTTTAGTTCTCGAGAAGAGTTGGCCTTCTGACCCCTCTGTCACCCCTGTCGTATTCTTCGAAACCGAGAATTCGAAACACGGCCTGGGCGGATCTGCGCCGCGCTCTTTTAATCGTAACTTGCGGCCCGATAGTAAGCGAGCCAAACTTAACCTATACGGGAGGTCTATTTTTATCGTTCCCGCCGATAGTACAATCGTGTGTTTCCGTATTTATGGCAGACTGAATAGAAAAGACTTGGAAAGGGTCCTGCATAAACGGTATCCCAGACTTCTCCCTTCGTTATTGTCCATTTCGATGATAACCGTTTCAAGACTTCGATCGAAGAGAAAGTTTGAATCGTTCCGTGCTTAAACGTTGCATTGACGAATAGCGAGTTGGCAAAAGCAATCGCCTCTTATGTGTGCGTGCTCATGCGATGATTGGTCAAACGTAATTTTTTCCAATAACCAATAATATATTTGCTTTTAACCTTTCAAGAAATTGATCTATTTCTATTAGAATTCTATTATTCATTATTTATTATCAAAATATTAATATTCATTATAATTTTTCGATAAGAAAATGTTTCGATATTCATTGTTAAGAGTTTCTTATTATATGTGATACATTCTATAATTATTTTTTCGATAAAAAATTATATTTTTGTTTAAAATTTTATTTATTTATTATCGAAAAAATTAAGTCTATTTTTCTTTTTTTCAGAAATGGATTAATAACGAAAAGAGCTTCTTCGGTATACGTATGCTCTCGATAACCTTTTGAACATTAATCTCTTTACATCCCGATCTAAGTATGAAACAAGCAAATCGTATGCGCGAACCACGTCCTTTCGAATAAAAGCGACAAAAGGGTGTCGGCTAAGCGGTCAGCCTAGCCACACACACTGGTTAATGTGTAGACATTTGGTGTTCACGGCTGTATCAGAGCAAAGAATGAATATTCAACGGTAAACAGCGGGCAGCAGCGGTTTGCAAAGGGTTGTACGCGGAGATAGAGAAGGGATAGGAGGCAAGGTGGTTCCTGGTTTGGCCAGCAGGGGAGATCTGCCGTGACTTGTGCAGATATAAACGTGGCCACGGTTCAGAGGGGCGTTGTTTACGATATTACATCTGTAATACCCGGTCAAGTGGGCAGCGTCCACCGGTGTTCCGTAATCTCTTCCGTGCCAGGACTTCGTTCCTAGCCAGATACAGCACGTCGAGCTACGGTAATAGTGGTGGCCTCGTAAGTGCATCGAGGATAGTACACCGTGGTTTAATACTTTCTCAAGTATCTGCTGCAGTGTACGCTACCTATGCGACGTAACGTTGGGCATTATATTTTCAGCGTTATCAGAAAGAGGAGAATAAAAGATAAGACGAGAATTTAGGTTTGTTTGATCAAAGTATCGGTATTCACGAGAATGGACGATTTGATCTTTTGGAAATTAATAGAACGATACGTAAGATAACTTTGATGAGGATTGTAAAGTTATATTTTTTTTTATTATCAATTAGAGATTTATTGAATATATGATTTTAATAATAATTTTTATATATATATAAAAAGTGAAATATTTACTGAAAACTTGAAATAAATTCTAGCATAATCTTAAAATTCACATTTTTCGAAAATATATTTTTTTTAAGTTACATATAGAGTTTTTGTTCAATGGTAATTAATTAATTAATAAGTTATTTATAAAACAGAAAAAATGATTTAATTATATTTAAAAATATAAAAATATAGTAATGACAAAGAATTCTCGTTTTTTAGATTTCATTCGACGTTACGAAAGAATAATATTAACTGTAATAAAAATTACTAGATTCGATTTCTTTTGTAACTGGCAATTTACTGTTAATTAATACAGCGATTTCATCGATACCAACTGTCCGCCTCAGAAGTTGGTAGCCGAAGGACAAACATCGGTGTAGCTAGGGAGGACGATGTTTTGATTCTGGCTGTTATAGGGAAGACATATATCACTGGTCCACCCTATTGCTATAGATGCTAGTAGTTAGGGTAGCGATGTTGGGCCCGAATGGACATGCAGCGATTTATTGCTACGTCCGATATATATGATTATTTAAATCTTTTTCAACTATTATGGTTTCCTGCACATGAATTTATCTATTCTTACACGTTTCAAATAATGCTATTTATTATTTGACGAATAATATAGGTCAATTGTCATTTGTCGATCAATTAAAAAAATTTGAGATGAATATTTGAGAAAAATTTTTAATTTATTTTTTAAAGATTATTCGAAAAACAATATATTTTTAAAACATAAATATATATTATTGAAAATCACTTGTGATGCAAATGTTTGAAAATTGATTTTATAATTTGACCTATTACTTGTTTTCAATTTCTTATTAATTTTTATTAATGAAAAATTAATTTATTTTTACTTCAAATATTGTTTTCACTATAATTTTTATAATGTCAGGACAAAATTTACTTTGACGTGTAAATTCCTCGCATGAAAAGCAGAAAGGCGTGTAAACGTGGACACGAAGCGATCTTGGATGTTGGCTGGGAAGTCCAGTAACACGTTTCCGTTATGGAGATTGGTTCTGCTGACGGAATACAAAGCACGCGTGTTGCACGGGAGTATAGTAATGGCGAAACTAAGGACACGATCTCGAACCGCGTATATCTCGAACAGATCCGTCTCGAGTTTATTGAGATTGACACTTGCCTTTAACCTTCACATGTTATTTAAAGACCTTCACAAGATCTTTAAATTGAAGCTTCACCTTTTGTTACTTGATTTCGATTATTGAGCGAATTTATATTCTTTGAGGTTATGTATAAATTTAAAAATTTCAATTTAATGTATTCATGATAAATATTCATTTTTTATCCAATTAATAATTGCTTTAATTGTCTTTGGTTTTAGATTCTTTTTTATAAGCTTATAAATTAATAATGAAAGTATATTAAAATCCGTGTAATAAAGGAAAAATTACACGAGATACAGTCCTTCCTTCACGATGTCTCGAATTCAACTAACGAATATTTTTCACAAGTTTAAGAGCAATTATGTCTATTACTAAGAAATAATTTTCAAAAATAACTTTCGTCATACAATTTTTTGATCATTTTATCGAATATATTCAATTCTTTAAAAAATTGCAACAACATTTTTTACCAATTCAAGAAAAAATTAAATCTGGATATTATAAATAGGATATAAGTTGCATTTCTCTATCTGTCTAAGATTAAAGAGATGTGTGAGAAGACGTTACGATGCAGAAGAGATCTGCGACGAATTCACGGCGAATACAAAAGGGGATCGATGGATCGTCTAAGGCCGTGTCTGACAGGAAAGTCGAAATCTGCCGGTGGCAGAAATATTCGAAGCGCATGGCGTATTTCACGCCTAATTTCTCGCGAATTCCGTGCTGAATATTCTTCGTTCTCGATCTCATGCGGGCCACGTGCCATTCATCTCATAGCCGGTTGAATCTTTGAATCGCGGTTTCAGTCACTTTAATCTTTTTTTTTCTTTTCTCATCTTTCATCTTTCATCTTGTTTTTATCTTTTTTTTTCGTTAAATTTTTTTTTTATTAGATTATAGATTTAATTTCTTCAAATTTTTCATTATTAGATTGTACTTAATACTTGAACAAAAGAAGAAAGAAACTGTCAATTACAATTATTATTTTCTATATATTTTCTATATAAATTAAAAAAATATTTAGAAAACATATTTAGAAAAATAAAAATTCGTTGGCCATTTTTCAGTTTTAAAAATGACAAGAATAAAATTTACATCTGTAGAAAAAAAAAACGTAGAATCTGTTTTATTTAACCCAATGATTCTTTACGTACAATTACTTTTGTCATTTGGCGTAAAAAGGAATTATATCATGTATATCAAATTTTGATATTATTTTAAATAATGTATGTAGTCAAATTATATATATATATATGTATATACTTACATTTATTACATAATGAAAAAAAAAATGTATGATAACAATTTTGACAAATTTATTTGAAAATATTATTTTCAAATTATTATCAAATATGTTCAAAATTTATTTATACTAGATTTAATATACATATAATGAAAAAAAAAAATATAATCACAAACTTTAAGAAAATGATGTAATATTTAAACGACATGATACACGTTCAAAATTTATTTATTTATATATCATATATAAATAACTCTGACAAAATTATATATTGAAAAACATCAAGTAATACCAAATACCAAGATCTACTTACATCACTTAATATTATACAAAATTAATAACAAAAATTTTGATAAAATTGTTTAAAAAAATCTCGTATCAAAGATCCATTACTTATTTCGCTCGATATCCACGCGATGAAGAGAAAGAAAGAAAAGTTTGACGAAATTATTTCAAAATATTATCTCAAATGACACGACTAAGATCCCGATTACATTAGCATGAAAGAATATTTGGCGAATATCGTTCGATTAACATTCGGCTTGTGGATATTTCGGTCAGGACGCGCGTTGTACTTGGTGTCGTCGGTTCACCCCATATTTCTTTCAAACCCCTACCATCCTTACACACGTACGCACACCAGCCCAGAAATTCATTAGGGGTATCAGATATTTCTGGTGGGTGGTTCGCGCCGGAATAAATCATACGCGCGGCGGGCCACGGAACCGTTTTGCTTCTTTCGGCGCATGCGCGATCTATCCGTTTTATCTGCTCTATCCGAAAGAAGGGTGAAAGATGAGTAAATGGACAAAGTGGAGGGACGAGAGTAAGAGAGAGAGAGAAAGAGGTATGTAACCGGACTATAAGAAATGGAAAAAAAAAACGAACGAAAAGAGAAAAGCGCTTAACAGAGAAGGAGGCAAAATGGTATAATATTGAAAAAGAAAAAGATGGAAGAAATTATCTTGAAATAGTGAGGTTAAGAATAGAATAATGAATGAAAAGAAGAGAAAAAGGAATCGATTAAAAGTGAGGTTAAGAAACAGAGGAGAAGGAAAATAAATTGAAAATAGTAAGTGACATTGAAAGAAACAAATAGTGAAAGAATCATATTGAAAACAGACTAAATATTCAAACAAAGTGGAGGAATAAAGAAAAATAGGCAATGAATGCAAAATAATGTAATATTAAAGAGTACAAATGAAAAATAAAAAAAATCGGTCAGAAGTGAAATCTTACAAAAAAAAACAAGGAGAAAAGGAATAAAATAAAGATACGAAGAACGTTGTAACGTTGAAAAAGATTGAGAATACTAAAAAAAACGGAAGAAAACTTTGAATACAATCGAAGATATTATCGATGGATGGATAAAGTGAATAGATGAAGGAATCGATCAAGAGAAACTTCGAGAACCAGAAATAAAAAAAGATTATACTATGTGCATCTAAATAAAAATTAGTAACGTTGAAAAATAAAACACCAAAAGAAGGGAAGAAGAACTATTACCGAGAAAGATATCGGAAGAGAAACAGAAAGAGGCGAACGAATCTTTGGAAAGCGTTTACGTGCGAGTCTATAAGAAGAAAGAAGGCTAAACGTTTGAACGTGATCCGAGCTTAAACCATTCCTCTGGACACGGAGGAAATCTCGTTACCAACTCGACCACCACCCACCATCCCTACCAGTCTATCCAACGGGAATATATGCTTTATACACAGAGGAAGCATGATCGAGATCTAAGAACCTCCTCCCTCCCTCTCTCTCTCTCTCTCCCTCCCTCTCCTTTTCTTCATCGGCTCAATCTTACCGGCATTCGTGATCGTTCGAGCGTGGCCAGCGTCTTACCGTGCCTCCATCCGAATAGATTGAAATTAATTTCGGTATTGCGATTGAAAACTCGATGACCGATACCGACGGATGGACGGATATCTCTCCCCTTTAAAGGCGAGAGAATTATCGTATTTCGAACGATTGGATCTCTCTGGGATGGGATAAAGAATTTTCTTCTCGAGGATTGTCGAAGTGAGACAGGAGACGAGTTCGTGGGGATTCGTTCTCGAAATATTTGTTGCGCGATGGGATTTCTTTGATCGAAAGTTTCGGAAAGCTTGGAAATATTTTTTAAAAAAAAAAGTCTTCGAAGAAATTGTGGAACTGGAGAACTCTTTCTTTGAAAAAGATTCGAATCTCTTTTTTGCTATATAAAGAAGACGTAAAAATTTAATATTTTGAATATGATAAAAAAATAGAGATGGAAATAGGAGACTCTGAGAAAGCTTCGAATCTTTTCTAAATTTTCTGAATATATTTCAAAAAATTCGTATTCTTCGAAATTCAAAATAAATTCAAATAAAACGAAACACACCGTATAAATCTACGTACACCTTGGAAATTCTTCGAGAAAAAATTCTCGAAGCTTCTCTAAAAGAATTTCGTTTATAAACGAGTGATTGGAAAAGAATGAAATATATATACATATATATATATAAGAAGATTGAAGCGATTAAAGCGATAAAAGTTAAACGGGAAAGGGGAGAAAGTTTGAGGGAACGTATATATAGGAGCCGCGAATTATTCGTACATTACCGAATTCAAATTAATTTCACGCGGCGCGCCGTAAATCAAAGCTCGCAGCTCTATAACGGGTGGGCTCTAAATCACAGCGCGGTAATTGCACCACAGCGCGGTATACGTAGCGGAACTAGCTAACGGACCACGGTATTGAACGGTTTCTTCCGTTGAAAAGAGATTAAAGATCCGATCTTTTTCCCTTCCTCGCGTGCCAATATATATAAAAGTGACCGAATAAATATCAGGAGCGACGAGGTTATAAGAGCATTTATTGTTATACGTACCAATGTGTATGTATATATATATATATATATATATATATATATATATATATATATATATATAAAAGTGACGGACCGAATAAATATCAGGAGTGGATGAGATTGTAAGAGCGTTTATTCTTGTACGTGACAAGTGAAGTAAACATCGAAGAATTTAAATGATACACGTGTTGAAAATAGTGTAAATTTAAAGAGTATAAAATAGAGAATTTAAAGAGTATATTGAAATAAAAATAATTTTTATTTTAACGAAGAATAAGTTAATAAGAAAGAAAGAAAAATGAGAGTATGAGTGAATCAAGAGGATTTTTCTTTGCATTAACAACTTGATAACACCGCGTGAATCAAGCTCTCTGCTCAAGAAAATTTAATTCCATATTGATGCGATGGCGCAAAAAATTCTTGGAATGGAAAAATTCTCGGATTAATTTTCGATAGAATTAAAACTTCCGCGTTGAAACACTTACGAAACTTTTCCTACGTATCGCGAGATCTAAAACGAAATATTTCGAGTTATAAATATACAGAAACAAAGGAAACGGGCGCTTTTCAATTCTCTTCACGGTGAAACGCGGTGTATTCCACGTTTTTACGGAACAAACGACGCGAGAAGGTCGGTTAACGAGGAGGAAGGTGAGATTTCGCGCGAAAGCACGTCAACCCGATATATATTGGAGCGGAGCCGGGTCAGTTTTAAAGGAAAAAGGTAGAGAAAGGGCGGGAAAAGGCGAAGGCGCAAAGGGCCGTCTTTCAACAAGGCTAATTTTTTCGCGCGACCCCTCTCTGTATCAAGATCACGTATGCCATTCGCCTCTGGGCACGATTCTGGTGAAAATTCATGCGTCGCATTTCTACATTCGGTTCTTATCCTTTCTTCCATTGACGAAAGGAAAACCGAGAAATTATTGCTCGAGAAATTATTTATCGAAATTATTCGAATACATCGATTTATGTCTCTTTGCATTCGTTGTGTTGTCGATCTTGATTACTTCCAAGTCAAATTTAATGGGATTAATAAATGCATTTTTAATTTTTCCGCCTTTCTAATAAATCTAATTTAGAATTGTGATATGTTATTGATTATACTATAGAATTAAGTTAGGTTAAAATGTAAACTAGATTTTTAGAATCATTAGGACTATCGATATATCGTTAACGAATAAAGATAAGTATATAAAGTTAGATTAAAATATATTCAAAATAGTGATTTTCAATTATTAATAGAAATATTAATAGATTACTAATAGGATATAGAGTTTAAAATAGATTAAAATAGACGTAACCTAGAATTATGATTGATTATCGATAATCATATCGATACGTTGTATATAATTTTCGATATATCGATAATAAATTATAGATATATATCTTAGATCATAGAAAATGATATGTATATATAAAATAATTATTATTAAAAAACATAGAAATCTTATCCTTAATTACACGAAAAATAACGTAAGCCTACCATATCGATATCATCGATATCTTCGAACGATATTTTCGAACGTATCGAAAACGAAACATTATCGATCCACCAATACTTCTAAACAATATCTCGAATAACAAAACTGTATCAACCACGCGTAATTATCAATAACTTAGCACAATCACACAATACAATCTCTATTCCAATCTAAGTTAACCTAACCTAACCTCTCAGCATCGAATTTATCGAATTCGCAATTTCTCGTCTAATTACCAACTTCGCGTAATCTCGTCCCCTCTGTCGTAGACTCCTAAGCATCCCCTTTTTAGGAAACGGAATCCAGCAGTCGATGCAGTCGTCACTCGGTCACGCAGGATTGCCCGAGACTCAATGACGACTGACGAGGTTTGCCAGGAGGACGACAACGAAGATGGACGTAGGCTGGAAGGAGAATTCTTATTAAAGGGGACGAAGAGCAGTATAAAGAGAGAGAAAAAGAGAGCAGAAAAGGAAGATAAAGAAAAAGGGAGGTGGGAAGGGAGGAGAGTGTGGCTAGTGATTGGATTACAGTCAGGGAGTCCCCGTGGACTCGGCAAATGACCGGGACAAATTGCCCCTCGCCTTCGGGAATACTTATATATCTGGAGCGATCGAGTGTTCGCGTGTCCTCTCAGGTCCTGTTGCCTTGCTCCTGTGCACACCCTGTACATTTGTACAGTGGTTACGAATGGCAGAGTTTCTTCGCAGAAGTTGGAAAAATATCCCTGCGAAAGATAAGATGTTTCGTGTTGATTTTCCAGAGAGTTTGAATTTAAGAATGTGCGTTCGTATTTTTAGGTTATGTTTCGTGATGCAGCGTTAAGCAGCGTGAGAATAACGCAGTTTTATTCGTAACGTTGAACAGTCTTTCGATACGGTTGTGAGAAAAATTTTATTTTGAAATTTTAATTTTCAAGAACGATGAAAGATTATTCGAAGTGGAATGTATCCATTTGTCAGGAATATCGTTAAGAAGAATTTTCTGAAATTTTATTTCAAGATCTATTCACATTCTTCGTACTTGTGTTTCTGAAAAAATTAAAATAACTTGTCAATCCCAATGTAGCATTCATTTGATCAAAAATGATCTCAAGAGCAATTCTCGAGAATATTTTTTTAATTTTAATTCTCAAAAAGTTAAAAGAAAGATCAATCAAAAGCAATTTTCGAAAATTTTATTCCAAAATTCTAATATTCTCCAAATTCTGCAAAAATTTCATCACAATTAATGTTCACTCGTTCAAACACTCACTCTCAAGAATAATTCTTGAAAATATTCTCTCTTAAAATTTTACAAATACTCGCAGTTAGAAAAAGCAGTATCATCGTCGATCTCGTGCACTGTACGGTGAAACAAGCTAGGAAATATGTCCAGCCCGGCAAGGTGGACACACCTCTCGGATGCGGCAATTCCATCCCTGGTCCGGGCGTTTCTCATCCCCTACTACTCTTCTTGACGTAATAACCTGGCGTTTACCCATTGTTTATAGTCGTGGAGGATCGTAAATCGTGTGCTGGTAGTTATTGCCGGCGTGTGCGTCTTCGTGAGAATTCGAATTCTGCAGCTACATAGAGATCGGTGTATCCGAATGGAGGATAACTGCATTGTTCTATTCTTTTCTCGGTGTACGTGCAAAACGTTTCAGATATTCAAGCTTAATGATGCAATTGCTGAGGTGATTTCGACCAATTTTTTCCTTTGCGAAAATTTTCGTTTCGGTTTAGTTAACGAGTTATTAACGGGAAACGAATTGGAGCGCGTAAACGAATGATAGTGTTGGGTATGAGCCGCTCGCGAATCGTCAAGCTTGAACAAAAAAAAAAAGAATACGAATAAGTTTGAGAATAAAACTTTTGCAAGTTTTGTCGCGTTTTGATTAATGAAATCTAAATTTAAAATGACAGTGATTTTCGATTTGTTTGTGCAATATCCACTTGCGATAAATAAATATTTTCGAGAGCAATAGTTTTATTTTCAAATGAATTTTACGTAGAGAATATTCATAAAAATATTTGAACAAGAACAAAAAAATTCATCTAATTGTGATTTTAATCAAAGTATGTACTTACGTACGTATGGGGAACATAATAAGTTATCGACCAATTTATTTGTTGACGAAAAAAAATCTTTTTAAAGTGTCAATCAAGCCCAAAGTTTCAACACTTTTTTATTTTTTAAATATAATTTTTGCCTGGCAATTTCCTTCACAATAGTATTAAATTCTAAATATTTAAAATTATGCTTTATATTTCATCATTAACTTGCTCGAAACCAATTCAGAAATCATCAATTAACTTTTGTCAGTTAATTTTCAGGACCACATATAGCAAATATACGCAAAAGGGGAACAACGACGACGATGACAGTAACGAGTCTCTCAGGAGCTTTGCGAGAGTGTCGAAACGCTACCGCTGCCGAATCGCTGATTGTCTTTTTACATACTATCCCTATGGTGTTTCTTGGAAAAAAAACAACGTGTAAAAAATCGAGAGCAATGTGACTCACCGAAATTGTACTTTTTTTAGACTTAAAATAAGATCAATAAAATAAAAATGTATCATAAAGATTTCTTATTCTACGAGGGGTGATGTATCGTGAATTTTTCTTTCACAAAAAATATGAAAAATAAGAAAGAATTTTATTTATCCGATTTTTTTTGTATATATATATATGTTCATTTCACAAGTATGCACATTTATTTTGAATTTTACCGCATTTTTTATAATTACTTTTACTTTTATCGAAAATCAATATCCGTCATCTTTGATTTCTAATTCTAGTTTATTATATATATGATATTAAATCCATTGAAATAAAAAAATTGTAAAAGTAGTTATTAATATTTTTATATTTTTTGATAAAATATTATATTTAACAAAGTGCAATAATCATTTATTTTTGTCGAAGATTCAAAAGGAATGTCAAATTAGCACGATATTTTATGGAAGGAACGTGATATAAGAGAACAAGCGGAGAAAAAAGTGGAAGGGTCGATCGACTACAAGCAGAACCAAAGAGGATCAATGAGCTATACGCGATTCTTTACGGGTCTAATTGAGCGCAGAGATAACGCGACCGATTCCTGCTGGGTAATAACGTTTCCTCCGCTTTCTTTAATGGCCGACCTAATCGCTGCTGGTACCTCGACTATGCCTATAGATATCGTTTGCAAATCTATTGTGTGCATTAACCATGTTTTTTATCGTATAAAAAATTTATAGATGTAAATGGAATATATTCAATCTCAAGTTTAATATGTATTCAAATAATTTAAAAATCATATTATTTCATTTTTTTAATTGAAATATATATATATATGAATGAATACCCATGCGAGTGACGAGGATAGAAGGATATATGACAAGGAAATGTGTGTGTGCACGCATATTTTGATTTGTGTTGGAAAGAATCAAAACAAAGAGTATCGATGGGTAACCTAACCTAATTTAATCTAATCTATCTTTAAAGGCACACGCACACTTAAAAACTAAAAGTAATTCCACGAATTCTTATAGAATAACCAAACATTAACCAAACATTATAATTTTAATACAAATTCTTGTAATTTTAAATTTAAATCCTTTCCTTCGTCCAAATTTCGTCATAATTGGGTGAAATCGTATCGACAAAGATATTGAGAAAGTATTCTCAAGATATAAGAAAGTGGTGTAAATGGGACAATAAGACCGAGACCCTCGATTCACCCTCGTCTGAGTCTGGCGCGTAGGGTTACGGGAAATCGGGATGCAGGATATCCTCGATCTGATTGTTCACGGATACAGCTGCTGACATTCCCCGTACACGTCCGTCGAATAGATATTATCCAGGTCTCGAGAGGATTGCCTCGAGCACGTGACCACTGCGCATCATAATAAAGCAAGTATTAACCTAGTTGTTAACCAATTGCGTTATTTACGCGGTTAAACACCACCAATTATGTACATTTGGTTTTTTAAGAACTTTTCTTTGCTTTTAACCTTTATTATTACGTGATTAATATTTTATATTAATAGACATTTATTTGTCTTTGTTTGTTTTTTTCTTTTAAGTAAAATTTTAAATATAAAAAAAATATATTTGAAATATTAGATAAAAATATTTACGTTTTTTTCAATTTATAATATTATAAATAACAAATAATTTGTTAATTAATGATATTTATATAAAAATTGTAATATTTTTGGTTTAATCTACAAAAGAATAAAACATAAATTTCAAAAAGTTTTTGAAATAATAATTCTTGATATCATAGTTAAAAGCAAATCATTTATTTTTAAATCTATTCATTTATACTTTAATTATTTAAACAATATAATATATTATTACAAAATAGTAATATATTCGTGAACTTTTAGAAATAAACATAAAAATATCGTTGTTTTCATCTAAAGTAAATTTTAATTATTCATAATTTATCAAATAAGCCTCGATATTTTTATTAATTTTTATATTTACTTTATATTCTATGAAAAAGATTAATTTTTACAAACTAAATATATTAACATCAAAATATATATCTCAAAACTTCTATTTGAAAAATTTTTTTATCAATAATAATAATGATATAAAACAAAATATGATGAAGAGTAATATTTGAATCTGTATATTTTTAACACAAGCTATTAAATTTAAGACATAATTTTCCAATTAAATTCCACCTTTAAGAACTAATCATCAGTGCCATCTGTGAACATCGCAAATCATCGTTGCCCAATCATCCATCCATTGGGGGAAATCGGGAATCAGGTCGAAGCAATTAAGTCGCAAATGCCCATTCCGCCTCGTGAGGGAGGATTTACTGCTGTTTAACCCCCTTGGCTAACTTCTTCGATAAATAAGCTATACAAGGAGGAGAGACACGCTCTCTGGCAGAGTTTGTTGTCCCAAACAGTGGCAATCTGATTGCCCGTTAGTGGAGTCGAGTTAGCGCCAGTTCTGACTTTCTGACGAGTCCACTCGAGTCAAGGGAGCCGGGAAGGGAAAAGAAGTATACGGAGAAACGAAAATAAAGGAAAGGAAAGAGGCGTCGAATTGAATAAGAAGAAGGAGGAGAAGAGGAACTAGTCTCGTTTCGTTGAAAGAGGGGGAAGTGCAAGTTCCTGATTAGTAGCCTTGGAAGCGAACAATCGTCATCTAATTTACCAACCGATTCGATCTCCTTCGGCTAGTTTCTCCATAGCGACACTCATTCGTTTCTTTTTTTTTTTTATTCCTTCTCTATTTCTCTTGATATTCTTGTTTCCTTCTTGGCACGTAGATCGTCTTTCGCAATTCCATCGATTGTATTTTAATAGCTGTAAAGAAAAGAGAATTGATAATTGGCACTGAAAATTTCCTCGAAAACAATGCATTGAATAATCGGTTTTTATTTTATTATGTATCGAAAAATAAATAATAAATAATGAACGTGAGTTTTTTTGAAATGGAAAAAAAATCTAATCTCTTCAGAAATGTTATAAGACGTTAAAATAATATAAAATATTATCAGTGCTTCGAATTTTTTGTTTTTATTATTGAAAGATTTTGTAATGAAGAGATTCTTCGATAGATTTTAATTCTTCTTTCTTAGAATAATTTTAATTTAATATATACGTATGTTAATGTATCTGAAAAATAAGAAATAAATTGAAATGATTAGTTTTGAAATAATGGTTTACAAGAAATAGAGAGGTAGATAATTAATCAATAGATGTTGAACGATTTTTTATCGATCCCCCTTTATCTTCCAATGTTTTCGTTTTGCTTCGATTCTGCAGGGATTTAGTTCCCCAAGGTGCATTACTTAATTGCTTCCATAATGATCTTGTAGAGGAGTGAGAATTCGAGGGATTGTTATTCTTCTCTAGCAAGAGAATATATCTTTCTCCATTAATATGCTTCAATAATATTTCTTCTTTGATGTTCTTCCTTTCACAATTTTCAATTTCTATTCTATAAAATAATAAAAAAAATTTTATAAAGCAGAATTTATAAAGAGTTATATGAATTTTTTTATTTTAACAAGTATTTCTTAATTTAAATTTTAAAAAGAATTATTAAATCAACAATTCAAACAAATTCATTTATTCCTGAAAAATTTTTCGATTCTTTAAATTACAAAATTCACCATCGATGAAATCTTTTTTCGTCAAACATTTCTTCCAGCTAAAAAGTGGAAATCTTCGATCACCAATTCGATATACCGATTAGGTTTGTAATGTTTTACGCGTTTCCTCGTTATACTATATAAAGGGTGGTCGATAACGCGGAAAAATAGGACGAAAGAAGCACGAAACGCGCCGATTTTCGTTCCAACTGCTCGGATTGGAAGCTGAAATATGTCTGGAGCAGTAAATCCTATCGCATCCTGTACCCCCTTTGCCCCCATGCTTCGGTGAAATCATATAACCGTACGAAAGAGGGTTGACGCGAGAAAGAGGTGGGGTGGCCTTCCAGGGTGTGGAAGGCCTTAAAAGTTGTACGTCGGTCTTGAGACGGGTTTAATACGCTAGCAGTCGCATCGGGTCCAAAGTCGAGTAATTCATAAAGGGACCAGGATATTCGATAGACTAGCTGACGGTTCCGGAAAACTGGATAAAGAGGTTATGTTTTCCTTCTTGTCGCAGTTTCTGTCACAGTTTTTTTTTTCTCTTCCTTTTATACATCGACCGTCTTTAAATATATGTGGAAAGTTTTAATGGAAATATCGAGAGAATAGGTTTTGCCACTTTTTGAAATATTTGTTTGGTAAGACGTTTTGGAATGCCTTTGACAAGTTTCTAAATTGGATAAAATGGACTTGCGAGTAAAATAAATTATTTTATTCTTCTTAAAAAATCTAATTTTATAAAATTTTCCAACTTTTCTATCGATTATCAAATATTTATGTGCTAATCTTATACACTGTATAATGTGCTGTCAAAATTTTTAAGGAAATAAGTATTATGGTCTGGAATACCTTATCTCTTCCTAATATTCACGCCATGTTCTCTTCACGACAGGTTTGAACAACACTTACGCAATCTTCACTGGTAATCCATGGCCGGGTCAGTCCTCACACTTTCCATGAACTTGTTCAAGTACGTATGGCAGGTATAGTAGTTCGGACAAAAGAGCAATACGCCTCGAACGACCCTGATAGCGTATTGTCACTTGTCGGGCGCAGCGTGTATTGTCCTCGCCATGGAGGTCCACTTGATCACGATCCACTGGCACTCGAAGCTCGCTCGTGTACTAGATAAGATGTCGATTGAAATTCATGCAGTCCTCTCCCCACCCCGGCTTCACCTATCGCCAGCACAAATCGCTCGTCGTATTGTTTCCGACCGAATCTCGGATCGGGCCTCCGAGTGTCGACACAACTCGAACCGTGTTGCGATCAAAACGATTTGCAATTCTTCGATCGCGGCATATTATCTCACCTGGAAAGATCCAATGTAAAACTTTAAATCGATGTTTCCTAATCATTTTTTGATCATACTTCATTTTAGCTCATCAATAATTTCGACGTTTCATTTCTAGGTTAAGTATTTTTATAATTTATTCTTTATATTTTTTTTATACAATACAACTAGAATAAAATCGATAAAATTGATTCTACCGGTAACTTTTTTTAATGGATAATTTTATCTCTGATTTATTAATTCCATAAATCAATGTATAATCACAAATCACTCGATACGAACTTTTTCACATGTGTCCTATCCACCGCCATAGTTCTACTAACCTCAATTGCGTTTCCGTGAACATTAGTTTTAATCTCAACGTTTTAAATTTGCGACTAAAGAAATTTTTTCGAGTGATCGTTCAGCCTCATCGAAATTTCGCTAAACGATCCGATTTCGAGGATCGAGTTATCCAACAGACGTGGAAGTGGCTCGATAACGATTTACGTCGAGACGCGCGTTTTCATGAACGATCGATCAAAAACAGAGAGAAAAAGTGTGGTGAAAACTGAGAGGGACGAGGAGAGGAGAAGAGGCACACTCGCGTCGCGTCTTTCGAAAGAGAAAAGGAAGGAGAGAAAGAGTGTCGAGAAAGAAGACGATCGAAGAAAGAAAGAAAAAGAGAGGTTAGAGGGGGTGGACTTTTCTTTCTTCCACATCCCCAAGGAGTAACTAACTGAACGAGAGTCAGGATAGAGGGTGTTAAGGTAATGCCCCATTAGTATGTGGCCCCCGTAGTAGAGCCGTAACACTACCGCACAGTGGTCAAACCGTGGTTTGTCTCATCGTCGTGTGTCCCCTTGCTCAAGAACGATGCTCTACACGCACACACAAACGCAACCTTTCACTTGTACACATGCAAACGCGTGGATGTATATACATATACGTGGACGTGCCGCGCGTATGTAACGGGCGTTCGAGAACGAGACCTGTCAATAGCCGGCTTGTTACCGCGACAATGATCGGCTTAACCAACGGGAAAGATCCACCCAGACGTACTGGATTTTCGGTACGGAAAGACCACCGGATAGCGTGTCAACATCGTTTCCCTTCGTCGCACCGCGAGGTTCTATAGATGGGAGATTCTTCTCCTGATTCGAATCGTCATCTCGATGAATTTAGGAGGATTCGAGGACTCGATTTATTGCCTGGATTACGCAGGACTGAGTAATCGTAAATATTGAAAGCAGAGTTTTTGAGAAGAATATATGGAGTAGCGGAAACATCGAATGGAAATTGTTTAATCGTTATTTTCAATGAGATAAGCTAGTTTTATTAGTTATCGAGTGTTTTTTTAATTTATATGAAAATATTTTTTTTAGTTTAATCACAAATTTTGATAAGAGAAAAATTCACATTAAAATACAAAAATATTTCCTCGAATAAAATTTCCTAATAAATAATTGTTATATATTATTTTTAAGTGTCAAATGAAATTATCTATAACATTCTCAAATTTACTAACAATGTTATATATCAAGAAAAAAAAGAAATTAAGTTCTCAAATAACTTTACAAATAAAAATATTTTCTAGTAACATGATCAAGTTTGAAAAGATTAAAATACACTATATAACTTCAACGACAACGGTATTGAGTTATTATCGTTGATCACAATAGATCCTGTTACAAAATTAATTTTACACCGGCAATTTATTTACCTGATACAAGAACTGATAGGAACAATGTAATAGTAGATGCATACGTACTGTAAAATCACAGACGCATCATGCGATCATTATTTTCTTAGAGTTGACAGGGATTATGTTAAGTTCGCGGGTCACATGAGACGTGTGCGTGACAAATACGCAAGTTGGTTATCGTTCGGATACATCGACTACCATGAAACCGCTGCTGCCCTCTTTCTCTTGCCCGCTCTTTTTCTAAGAAAGTCTCAAGAGCGCAACTTATAAAGTGATATTTGCATTTAAATTAAAATTTTTGGATATTTGAAAATTCGTTAAATTATCTTAAATTTTAAAAAATATATAAACTTTTATTTTAATATTATATATTTACTATATAATATATATATATTTATTTTAATATTATAAATCACTAGCAAAAGAAGATTTTCCAATATATTTCTTTGAAATTTCTAAGAAAAATATAATACCAATCATGATGAATTTTTCAAGAGTATAACCACTTATCTCAGTTCGGCAACAAGGATGCAAGTCACCTACCCTGTACCGTAGGAAGACGTTGATGTGAATTAATGGCAGCTTAAGTCATAGTTAGTGCCCGAGTGTTGCGTTTACAGGGGTGCCAGTAGCGCAGTATTAATTAACGCGACCCCAAAATCTCTTCTTAACCCCTGAACTCCCATCTAAACGGCACTGTATCATGTTGATGTCCCGGTAAAAGGGGAACGAGGGGTTCGTTCGTTGGATTTTCGAACGAATTCTCCATAAATATTATCTGTTTCTATTCTGATATAAATGAGCGTCTGGTATGCAATGATAGTCGATTATAAAATTCTACTAAATTCTAATAGCTTTGTTTCTAAAGATATTGTAACATTTCTTTCAATTTTTCTTCGATTATTTCTTAATTTCTCTCTTCTAAAAAAGAATCACATTGTTTATCATATTATATATTTTATTATTAACCTAACTTATTGCTACATCTAACGTTATTGTTAATTTATACAATATAACCTATACATATAACCTAATCTCGTTATATTTTTTCCAGTAATTGTATTATTTTAAATTTGCAAATATAACTGAATATCAATTTCAGAATTGCTGCGAGAATAAGTTTATTTCACCGACTCACGCGATATATAATACTCGAGAAATATTATATTACGGAATCCCCTTTTACGCGTGGAAACTTTATTCCAGCGGAAAGTTTCTTCCTTAAACGCCAGAAAATAAGTAAATCGTAGATCTTGGAATTTCCTTCGAAAAGACGAATGGGATCGTCGAGGTGGCACCGGAGATTCTCCCAGATTGGAAAGAAAATCTCAGGTAGGGAAATGGAATCGAATGGGACGCAATGTGTCGGTGGTAAAAAGTGAAATTTATAATCCGTAAAAACAATTATATATAGAGGCTACGCTAGTAGAATTTCGCCTCGTTCCCAACAAAAACGACCAATATCCATCGTTTGATTTATATGATCGTGGTATCCGTGAACTGCCAACTGTACAGGGACCGTCGATATTAAATAGAATATTAAAGATTTAGCGAAAGACAACAACGAGAAACTTCGATCCCTCCTGTTCTGTCGAAACGTTGCTTTATATCATCGAATGCGAAAAGTCATATTCCTTGCTTTCGTATACACTATATACATGCACACGTGAATAAATGTCGGCACTTATATGCCGTGAAAGATCAAGAAACGTTTGGGCGATCGCAAGGGACGAAACCAGGCCGGCCATTTCAATAAACTGACCGTCATAAATCGTACGCGATACGTACTGGCGCGAACACACACGCATTTGCATGTGTCGCCAGCTAGCGTTTTTATATTCAAGTTTTAGAAGTTGCATTTTTATTAGAATTTTTCTGTAAAACAATATTATATATTTATTTTAAAGACAATAAAAATAGTGTCTGAACAAAAATAATTTTCTTATATTTTTTATATTTCTTATATAATTTTATATTTTATTTTTAGTTTTATATTTATATTATATTTTTATAAAATTAATTTTGATATATCTAGTATTGGTGAAAAATCATTATTAAACAATTTGTTATTAATTTATATAAAACTTTCAGATTGTTCAAAAAATTGTTATTTATTTTCAATAGTGAAAATATCAAATTGATTCATCGATGAAATACAAGTTAACTTTTTTTAACCTAATATCGATTATTTCTCGAATGGTATAAATTGATCATCGTTAAATTTGCAACCAATTAATATATTAAATTTATCATCATACTAACATAATACCTGTTTGAACATTATTATTTTTAGTTCAATTTTATTATATTTTATTATAATCGTTAATTCATATTTGATCTAATTCAATATTATTGCATATTACAACTATGTTATATAGTAGAAGTGTTTTTCTTATTTATATGATTAGTTTTTTTTACACCTCAAATCCCCATTCTAGCGTTTTTCTTCGAACGAAGCCCCTTTGCGGTCAAGTAATAAAATTGGACTGCGGGCAGTTTCGTCCAGCCGGGGCGAACACCTTATTGCATGTAAAACATTTATGTTCTGTGGATATTGGCGAATTCCTACGTGCCACTTTCGACTCCGCGTACATCTTCTTTTCTTTCGATTCTAAGATAACGATCGCGTGTGTATCAGTTGTACGTATTTGCAAGTAATTTCGATAACATCTGTTTCCATCCACGAGGCACTTTAATTTTCAAATATATATTAACAGAGATTTCATCAGACGTTCGAAATATTAAATTTTACATACATGCATTCATTTAACCTATTTTGCCGACAGTTATTCCGATAAAATTATGCAATTTAACGTTATATTTCTTTCACATTTCGATGTTTCACTTTCTCTCGCGTAACTAGCACATGGTGCACAGAGAGAACAATAAATTTACACAGACACGAGTCTTGGGACGTGTTACACGGAATTATAACGAACGATTTGACAGCATGGATTCCGTGCCGCGAAACGCAACGCGGACCGTCAACGTGACGTTCAACAGTTGTATCGTGCTTCGGGAAGCGCGACATTAATCACATGTCGTACGGGACGTGACGCCAAGTATATAACGGATACTGGTCGCTCCGTGACGAGTGTATTAGCCTCGTTAAGGGTGACCACGGTGTTTCTCTGATTCTTCCTTTTCTACGCTACGCAACCCTCTCTTCCATCGACCCTCGGTTTACGCACCGTGACGTATTCGCATTCGTTTATGTGCATGCGTGCAACGTCATGCGTGCAATTGAATTTTTTTCGATGCAACGCGCATGACAATTTTGGTGCGTTCAACTTCAGACGGTTTATGATTTCGATAAAAGTCGATATTATCGATTTAATATTTATAAAAATAAATCTAAAGAGATTTTAAATTTTTGATAGAATTTTGAATGCTTATACTGTAAAATATATATTTAAAAAGAATTTAAAAAAAAATATACGATAAAATATTATATTTTAACACGTAAATAAATTAATATACGAATAATCATAAGATTGTGGTCATGCTAGATTTTTAATTGTCGAATATTCGAGCGAGTTTACATGGTTCGATTCACTTTAGAGCCAGATCCCTCTATGTGTAACAGTGCGTCGCGATACACGCTTGGGGACCATTTAAATCCCCTTTACGGTCTATTTTAAACAATTTGCTGCCCTTGCAACAGCCGATCCTTTTCCTCGGTCAGTAATAAATCGAAAAATGGACAATACGATGGAAAATATTTTTAACCTAATTCCGTTAAATTAGACTTTCTATTTTTTCGTTTCTTTCGTTCGTAACAATTAATTCGATTGAATTGATCAATAGTTTAATCCGTTCTCCGATAAATAGAAGAGGAGAAAAATAAATATTTTATTACATAAAAAAAATGATACGCATATGACAAAACAATCATACATGAAAAACATAATAATAATAACAATAATTCGACTAAATGTCCAAGTGTCAAACACGATCCAATTGAAAGATAATCCGAGCTTAACGAATATTACGACTGACGCAAGCATCGCAGTGTATAAGCCAATTTCACACGCGTCGGTTACACACATCGGATCATACAGGTGCGGGTCAAGAGGTAATGTTTCTCGTTGAAATAGATTTCGCGCTAAAACATTACGTCGAAGAATGTAACGATCAGCTGGCCTACCATACCGAGTGTCAAGTATGATCCAATTGAAGATGACCCTAGCCTACCTAGTGTCACTATTGGCATAATAGAAGTAAGTAGCCCGCAGCTAGTATCCGATACTATCCGTAGTTGCGACCACACGATGGGGCTTCGATTCTGTGGTACGAAGCGAAGGTGGTACGGTCCATCTCCCCTCCACCCCGCATTCTCCATTGTGTGGCTTCCACGCTCGACTCAATCTGCATCTACTTAACCTTATTTACCCAGCTGTAAATTCCTGAATCCATCTCGAATTAAAGGCAACGAGTAAAGTAGACTTTGGTAGACTAATAGTTGATTCATTTTTAATCCGTTCGACTTAAAAATGAACAATGATGCTAATCAAAGGATGAAAATTAAATAAATTTGAATTTATCGGTATGGGTCACTTTTGATCCACCATCATGCTTCGTGGTCCTATGAGGATTACCGGATTTCGATTGTGGAGGGGGAAAGAAAAAAAGAAAAGGGCTCGAAATGTATCGTTCTTGAACGTAGACTGGTCGCTCTGGACCACTAAATTTCTTTTTATGGCTCGAATCTGTGACATCATCGACACCCATAAAACGCCTTAGGCGTCCTTCTTGTCTTGAACAACTTCCTTCTTGATACGTCTCCTTCCATCCAAGCCTATTTTTCTTTATCTCTTTTTTTTTCCCCTTTGGCATTGTTTTTCTCTCTGTTCCCTTTGCCAGAACTATGATTTTTTCTTCCTCCACATTGTTATAAGAACTATGATTTTTCCAGATTTGACAGGAAATAAGATTAAGATTTAAGTAGTTTGCTGCTCGTAATATTTTATCAAACTTGGATAAGAAGAGAAGTTAGGTTGAAATTTTTGCAATTCAACTGAAGAATATTTATCGACACGTAGATACGCTGATGTGTAAATCAAAATAGAGTTTCAAATATTTGGTTAATATATTATATGTAATGGGATACGTAGATGATAGAAATTCGAATTCTTAAGAACTTGAACCTATTCGATGGAAAAATATGAGCATTATTCGAAATTCTAACCGAACTTCGTAGACGCTTAACCTCCATCAGTATTTGGATGAAATATCATAAGTTTCGAAGAAGAATCTTGTTTTGAGAACTGAGAATTTCTTCTAACTTTTTTCCACGTTCAATTTTGCTTGATATGTATTTCATCCGATTCTTCTGTAATAATAATAATTTTTTTCTTGGATAAATAATAAATTTTTTAATTTATCAAATATTAATATCTCTTACTATATCTTAATTTATCAAATATTAATATCTCTTCTATACCGTAAAATTACCATTAGCATGACAAGACAACTTCATTATTTATGAATAACGCTAATAATCTGATACTCGAATATACAAAAATTTCATTTCTCTTATTAATTAAATTGAATCCTTTGCACTGTAAGGTCACTGCTAGCGTGACAATATTAACTTCATTATTTATGAATGATTAACTTGATACTGAAACGAACAGATTTTTATTTCTTTTATTTTTTATAATTAATTTAGATAAAAAATGAAATTTGATTTTCAATCTGCCAATAATATAGAAAATTAATTTTAAATGATATAAAAAATTAATTTTATTCGTAATCTATGTATAGATACTTACATCGTAAATCTTCAATATTAAAGATGAATTATAAAAAAAAAAGAATCAAGTGAAAAACAGTTGGCCGTTTGCCAAAGAAGAAGACCGTTTCAACTTCCCTTTCACAAGACTATGCTATCTGATACACGCTATCTTTATAGCCGTTACATATATGTAAGTTATGTACGCGAAGATCCCCCGATGCGTGCACGCATGCTTAGACACGGGCATCGGATCATTTCGATATTGAATCCCATTGATATATCCCAGCCTGTTATTATTCCACCTCGTCTAACCACGGTTCCTCGTATATCTACTTTCTTTCGATTTCTTTCCATCCTCTCAGGATACTTATAATGTTCTTCGTTTTGTCTCTCAACATAAAATCCTTCAGTTCTCTAATGATCCAATAGGATTGAGTTGATCGATGAAAAATGATAATTCGTATTCCACTTGCAAAAAATACGAGTTATACTATTTAATAAGTTATAAATGTTTATAATTTAAATATGAAATGACATTGAAATATTATATCTAACCTCTTGGAATATTTTCTTTCTCAAATAATTGATGCGTTTCAATTTCCATTTTACAGTTATTCAGACATTACTATATAGCAAAAAAAAAAAAAATAGTAGTTAATTCATAATCTCTAAAAATTAAATTAAATAATATTCTTTAATATTTTTCAAGATGATTGAACAATTTTTTAATTATATCGTATGTCGAATTATCTTCAAAACTAACAAAACCACAATAAATTTTAAATCAATACTGATTAGTAAACTCTTATTTTTCTAAAAATATAGAAATTGACGATCACCAGAATCTTTCTTCTAATTATTTTTGATATAACAAAATCATTAAAAAAAAATTAATTTCATGAAAAAATAAGCTTACAATAAAATCATTGATTACATCTAATCTGCATAATTTTTTCCACTATTTATAAATTACAATAAGAATTTAAAAAATCCATACGAAAATAATACTTCAACTAGTTAATTTAAACATCTAACCTAAATCCAAAAATGTTATACACGCGCCGATACTGACCCCTGTTGATCGGTAACAGAATTTACGACTAGAGGAGTCCACATTGCTCCTTCCACCGATTTCATGCAAACTGCCCAATGTCTCGTGGACTTGCACTCGATTAGCATGACAACGCCAAGTTCGAGAACTAGTTCGCCTTTGCTCCCTCGGTTGGATTTCCAAGGGTCGGGCCACGAGCGAGAAAAAGGAAGGGAGAGAGGGTTGGTCGGCTGTCAGGCAGTATTTTTTATCTAGTCACGGTCAACTGGCTGATCGGCTCACCCGCCCATTATTAGCGCAGCACACAAACCTTGCTTCGGGGTCGCCGTTGCCCATTGTGAACGCTTGCCTCCTATAAGCGTGGTTCGTCGTGTGCGCGCGCGTGTGTGTGTGTCATGTGACTTGTCGATATAAAGAGGATGGAAAATGAGATAGAGTATGAATGGAAAGAGAAAGAAAGAGAGGAAAACTGGACTCCCATGTCTATCTACGTAAGGTTGGTAGCTTATGGGCCACCTAGCCTCGAAGCAATAGCCGACCGTGTTCCTCGAAGGGTGGACACCCCCTTCCAAAGGGAAGGTTTTATCTTTTTAGTATTATTGCGCGATCGCCGCACCCCCCTTCGAAAGACACAGGGAAAAGGAAAGTGATGGAGGGGAAGAAGCGATCGGTGCCGGCTGCGATCTACGAACTGCCGATTCGGACAATGGTTTGAGAACGTTCTCGTTAGCATAGGAACGAGAGTCGCATTGCTCCGCATCATTCGAATCGGTGTGAAACCGCCGGAATTAGGGTGATTTCATGTATGTGTTCCTGATTGGAAACTATTGGCCGATCTTGCTATTTAAATAACATTATATACTCATATCTTGATCGATTGAAAATTAGATGGGTAGAATTGTAAAATATACCTAATCTAATTTGTGCATAAAATATTAAATTTATAGAAAAAAATTTGATAATCAATATATAAATAATATATAATAGTAATTAGATAAAAAAGTAGATTTTATAGATTGTGATATATCTAACGTAACTTATTTGTAGAATATCGAACTTATCAAAAAAGATAAAATAATCAATTTATAAGTAATAATAATAATAATATTAATTAAAAAGATAAGTAAATTGTAATAACTTAATCTAAATTAAATATATATATATAAATATATAATATATAATATTTATTAATTTTATTAATTTTGACAAAAAAACTAATAACGTATATAATTTATATTAATTTATATTATTAATTAAAAATTTACATTTCTTCTATCATGCATAGGAACTTGATCAATCGACCATCTGTATCGACAGTTGTAAGGAACCACGAACAAATGGGCTTGGACTGTGCCAAAGTTGTGTAGGACTTGACTTATGAATTCTTCTGGAGGATGGACGATGGGCAGCCGCCTATATAATAAAATAAACTGTCAGCAGCAGCTCGCATAAAAATGCTAAAAAGCTCCATGCTCCGTATAACCCCTGCGTGCATCGTCCAGATGTTCCCGCACCCTGTACCATTTGATTTCATCATTTTACAAATTTTTGTCTTTTTTTTATTTTATTATTATCAGTAGATCATTTTTGTTCATAAAATTTCATCGTTAATTATCACGCTTTCTTCTTATTTATTTTTTTCTCTCATTGCGTTTTTTTATTACTAGATACTAATCCAGAATTCCGTTAGCCAATTCTGTTATGCAAGTGTGGATACAAGACGACCACTTGGCGTCCATCGGGTTGATGAATGCACCGGAGATAGATTCCTATCTTTCTCTTCTCATTCCTGTAAATCATTGCCGGGACATTTAACCCTCGGACCGTCGGTGAAGCTTGCTAATCGAATACGTGCAAGGGATGCCCGTAAACCAATTACTATTCCCAATATAATTTTCAACTTTGATTTAATATTTAAGGAACAAAACGTGAAAAATGAAAAAAAAATACTAATCAAAAATTTTATAAAATATAAAAGAAATATTTATATTTCTTTTATCTCCAATATTATTTAAATTTACAAATTAAAAAAAGAAAAAGATAAATATCAATCAACTCTCTTTCTTCCATAAATGTTCACATCCAAAAAATATTAAAAATTATTTCCATGAATCATCTATTCGATGAAATCTTAGAATTTCAATTTAAAATTCCTTTTATTTTCCGTTTAAAAAATCTACTATATCCTATTACGTCCTACTATATCCTCCTTGCTACATTTTAACCCTTTCAAGCATGCATATCTACAAATTTTACGCGCGAAACATTTGCACATGGCGAAATATTCTCAATGATCTATTCTCCCCAACATTGAACCATTCCCTCTTGTTTACGTAACGAGCTCGGATTCTCGAAAAGAGTGACTTCGACGTGGCTCTATACGCGGATTAGGTCGAAACGAGAGGTGTTCCATTGGCGAGAGAGTGGAGGAGGATGAAGGTGGAGAACGGCCGCGATGATAATAATAACCGGGCATTGGGGGTGTGCGAGAGTCGAAGGTTGTATCGTGAGTGGGCGGGGCCACCGATGGCAAGCGCCTCGATTCCAACGAGGAGCACCGAGGCCGACCCTACAACTGGATAGGTATTTCCCTGTGCCATAGAAACCTCATGGAGAGCGACGGCGCGAGAACCGCTACCTCCTGGTCACCACCCACACCTACAATCACCCTCTGCGGGACCGCGTACTCGAGCGCCTCTCCACCAGAATATGCTCTTTCCTAACTCGACCAAATTCGGTCATTTGTTTAATGACGCATTACGCGCGAGAAAAGTAATGACGCCATGATGGATCGTTGATACGACACTAGCGCCGCGTTATTAATTATTGGAACTTAGCATTTAAAGTGACAGAGCTACTTTAGAGCGTAATATGTGAACTTTCGTGGGTTTGAATAATTATTCAATTAATAAAAATAATGACGCTATAATAAATCAATGACGCTATTAACTACTAGAACTTAAAAAAACGTTGTGTGTAAATCTGTGTGTAATTTAAAACGTATTTAAGGAATAATATGTGAATTTTCGTAGATTGAATAATTGAATTATTTTTAATGACGCGATATTTATATCGTGTAGCTATTAATTATTGAAACTTATACTGTTTTAAGGCTGAATTTTCATGCTTTTGAGTAATCGAACGCATTTTTGTGGTATCGTGTATTTCTAATTTCGATCAATATTTCAATATTTTAATACTCTTTTTTATATTTCTAGATATTTTTAGCTCTTATTTCTTTCCATCCAATTTTATATATACTTTTTATTTTTACGTTACAATTAGTTAAAAAGTACATTGAAAGTAATTTGTACCTTTGCCATATTTTTGATATTTACCAATTCTATTACTTTCCTTTCGTCTACTACTACAATTTGCTTCGAATAATTCTAAAATTGCGATTATCTTACGATTTATCAACATCATCATTTCAAAATTTACCGATTTTATATTGAATTTCTGATTCGCGTTTTACAACAGAGAATATATTTCATCGCGCTTACGTGGAAAGTGAATATGTACAAAGCTGCGAGCTGGGAGGATTAAAGAACGCATCGCAGGGGTGATGTTTAACAAGATCATCTGGCGCATCGCACGCATCTCCAAGGGGGTCTTAAAACCTTTAACGATATCACTCGTCAATCACGGCGATGAGTGATCGATGCTCCGCAAAGGAGAAGGAAGGAAGGAAGGAAGGAGTTGGACGGCGTAATGCCGGAAAACACGATCAAATCTGGGTTTGGCGAAACGTAGCGCGCAACAGTGGCGCTCTCTCTCTCTCTCTGTCTCTATCTCTGTCTCTCCGACTCGCATCAACGACCATGAATCGAATCGTCGTCTACCACCACGATAAAAGTAATTCCATTTGACCGGACGGGGAAGAATCGTTCGTATCCCAGCCGATCTGACTTCAAGTTCAACGAGTTCAAGGGTTGAAAATCGATGCCTTCGACGTTTTTCGGTATAATGGTAATTTTTTTTGTACGTATTTATGAAACATAAAACATATATCAAAGAATTGGCTCTCGAGTTAATTAGGATAATAATTGATTCTGTTAATTATGAATATGAAAATACAAAAACAATATACGTTCCTCGACTATTCTGACGACATTAACTTAATCATTATTAATAAGTTTTTAGTTATAACATGAAACATCACTGTAAAAATATTTATATATTAATTTCAACAAAGAACAATTTTTCTTCGATCTGAAACTTGCCACAAAAACAATGTATAATATTTTCGAGCATTTTGGCGATGTTAACGTCATCTCGTTAAGGATAATTGAAAACTAATAACAATTTACACAAAATAATAAAACTTAAATTTTAACAAAAAAAGAAACTTTTCTAATCTAAAATCAAAAGAATGCGTAATTCTTACATTAATTATTAAATATAATCTATTAAAAATAATAACAATCAACGTGAAAGATCAGGACAAATTTTGACAAAAAAAAATTTCTCTTTTCACTGATCTGAAATTTGCCACAAAAATAATATATAATTCCTCGATTTATTCTGATCATGACGAAGTACGAATTTCAACAAAAAAAAAATTTTTTCCTCCCCTAATTCAAAACTCGCCAAAAGCGATGCAAAAGGAATGCATAATTCCCGGAGAATCGTACGTGGATGACTTTTGGCGTGGGCGTCATCAACGTCACCCCGAGCAATCGAAGTCTCACCCTTCTTTCCAGCTCGCCGCAACCAGTACCGCTTCTGTGTGTTCCTCTTTTAACGGGGAAAAACGAGTGGCGGCACCCCGTAGCTGTTTGACTTAATTTTATGAGGGGTCGCTCAGGACATGGAGGGCGGTATACCCACCTCCCTGTGACGCCGCAGTTGGCCGAAAGGAGGAGGAGGAGGGGTGGAATCCACGACGGAGGCTTAGCGGATAAAAATTATCCGTTTAAAGTCGAGAAGCGCTATAAAAGTGTAGTTAAGGTAGCGCCTCAGAAACGGGCCACCTATTACCACCACCATCCTCGCCTCCTCATTTGCCAAACGCCCTATAATAATTATAATTGATAAGTAACCGAGGGGATCGCGAGGAACTTTCGAGAAATTAAACTTCTTCTTCTCTAGATCGGCTTCAGTTTAATCCACGAACTCTCTTTTCGTCTCAATTGTAATATTTCCTGTTTTTATTTTTTCATTTTTTTTTTCTTGGACAATTGAATTTTTTTTACATTTTTAATCGTTGTATTTAAATCTTTATTATTAAATTATGGCAATATTGATAGGAATAATTAAATGATTTAATTGATAATTAATATATTGCGAAATTTTTTAAATCTTTGCAAATCTAGAGTAGAGAAATTAATACTAATTAAAAAGAGAATTAAAAAATTGCCACGATCGTAAAAAATGATCTTCTTAAATTGGAAAACATCGTTATAGTACCGTATGATCGAATTTCTTTCTAGTGATATTTTTTACCATCAAGATGGAAAAAGTTACCAAAAGGGTTATCGACAGTGCAAAGGATAAATTTCCACTGTCTAGTGGAATTGAAAGAAATTTGACGTCGAAGAAGGATGGTAAGGCCAATGGTCGCAAAGCTTTCGAATGGGTTATTTTTACTCTTTAAGAAAAAAAAAAGTAGAAATGAACGAACACACACGTCTCCGTATGCATAGAAAAAAAAAAAAACCTAATATTTATGAGCAAACTGATCGGTCTCAGGTCTCCACTCGCAGATCGGATCTCACTAAATCACCGTTGGTATACGCCTAGGAAGGAACTAGTCGTTCCCTCGTCCCTTTTACGGGCGGAAGACAGACCGTAAGGTCCAGCGTATGTTTCGTACGACCAAGGACGAGGAATAAAGGAAAGGAGATATCGATCGAACGGGAACAGAAGCGAACGATATCTGTGTTTTCTTTTAGTTTCTTTGGAAATTATACGAGTTTATAAACATGATTAATAAATTGTTGATTTTTATGCAACTAAAATAAGTTATTTACAAAGATAATTGAATGTGATATAATATAATAGTGTAAGAAATTCAATAAAGTAAATTTAGTAATTTTATGTTATTATATAAAATAAAAATTATTGTTACTAGATATGATAATATTACTAGATATGATAAATTATCAACGTGATAATGATCGATTCGATAAATTCGTTTCTTAAAGAAGAATGAACGGTTTTTAAGGCGGAAAAAGCATGAAGTATTCGCAAACGAAGTTCGGAATTATGTACATGGTCATCGAGAAGGTAGGTAAAAGAAGGGTAGTTTGATCTGATTAGTGAGTATCGATTCTATTTGACGACCCAACTGTCCGACTGGGTCAAGGTAGTATTCTTCAGGGTCATTATACTATTTGTATTAACATAATGATTTCATGGAAATATCATAGAAACTGTTTCTACTTGTTCATTTATTCTTCAAAAATTCTCAAAATGAGATTTTACGTTTTCTAAATTTTTAAAATATAATTATTTTCTACATTTTTCTAAATTTTCGCTTTTAAATCATTTAACTATCGTTACAAGGTATATTTTTCAGCTTCGTGTCAATTATAATAAAATAAATTGTGAATATCGATTATCGATATCTTATTGATATAGTTTTCAATATATCGATAATATATAGTTGAAATATCGTTAATGAATGAAAAGAGTTTCGATTTTTAATCGAAATTATTATTAAATATAATTCAAAATGTTATTTGTAATAAATTTCAACAAAAATAAATTAATTTTATCGAAAAATTATATTGTAATCTATTTCTATTATTATTAATATATTATCGATATCTTAATGATATATAAAATTGAAAATTCAATGCAATATGATTAATCCATAATAATAATCGTTAACAATATTTTTGATAATAAATTTGAAGAAGAAACAGAAATTTTCATCTATTATAAATATCTTAACAATTATCGATATATCGAATCATCGATAATCATTCTGAATTATAATTCAATACTAAATAATAGTAATAAAATCGACATTAATAATGAACTAAAAATCTAAGACCAAAAACAAAGAACATCGAAGCGTCAAAGAGACAAACAAATTATTCAGTCGGTCGGAAACATCGTGAATTTCCATAGCAGCATTGGACGCGACCATTGAACACGGATCGTCGATCGAGTCGTCTACGAAGAGAGTGGGTCAAGGTGGCTGTCTTCGTGATCTCCTTAGTTCCGCGTTCTACTGGCGGGTTTCGTTCATTCGTTTATTCGGTGAATATGGATAGTGTGTGCATCGACATGTATACACGCGTGTTCCTTCACTTATATGTATGTGCGACACAATTGTATGTAGGTACGGATATAACCTATGTGCCGCGTCATCAACCACTGCGAACCTACACCGTCATCAGAAGCGAAAGATGCTGGCGTCGCCAAATCTTCCCTTTCTCCACCTTCTATACGCGGCGAGAGTAAACGTGACGTCACTAGCTTAAAGCTGCTAGACGAAATGAGAAAAACCGATTGATTCGTTCTTTTCGTTTCGTTTACCTTCGTACTCTCCTTACTCGGAATCTATATAAGTGATCAAGAATCTTAGATTCAATGAAGGAATGAATTATTGTTATTATTGGTACTGTTATTAATGGCTGCATACATTCTTGAAGCATTTTGAAGGAATTGTTATTTTTGTGATCTTTTCTTAGACTTTAATCCGAGGCCTAACCTAAATATTGTGAGTGATCTAATCTAACTTAACCTAAATATAATAGATTCCAATAAAGTTGCATAAAAACTATTTTGATCTAATTTCGATGATTTTTAAATGTGTCATAGAAGATAACTTTTTCTCTTAGTTTTTGAGATATTACAGAAAAAAATTATTATTATTATTATAAATATCTATGACCGCATATTATAATATCTTTATGCATTGTTATATATAATCAATGAAATGACATCATACCACCAACATAGCAATGCAAACATAAGAACAATCTTGATACTATCATACGTGTGTGGTCTGTGATAATTTATAATCGTGATATCAATCCCTCGAAAGAAATATGATTAATAGTTGTAAACAAGATGTAAGAAAACGATTCATTATACACTGGAAACATTTTAACATCTTCTACCGTATGTATTCAAGTTTTCAATGTTCTTAAATTATGATATAGAATATTTATTTTGAATTTACAAGAATCGAAGATCAAGGATTTTATCCATTTTTTATTTTTCATTTTTCATTTTTCATTTTCCATCTATTTTAACCACTTATGATCATTCGTTCCACATTATTTTTCTATATGATTGATAATGATGTATAATCTGATGTAAAATCAAAATAACTTTTGATGAGATGAAGCGCGTTATTTTAAATGCAAATCGTTAATTCTCAGTTTTTGAAAATTAAAAAAACGTAAATTAATTTGATTACTATATTTTTAGTTCTAGAAGATTCGAAACCTTTATATAAGATCCAAGACTCGTATACACACTTGCCACTGTTTATCTAAAATTTACCGATACACAAAAGGTAGGTGAACGAGATGATGCACGTACAGAACAGAATCATTATGTACTTACATTACATACGACCACTGATGGAAGAGGCAGCAGCATCCACGTCACTCGGTAAGGGGGTGTCATAGAGGAAAGCCGGCACAAGGGGTGACGACGGTAGATAGAGATAGGCCACGATGCCCGCGTGACTTGACAATAAAGCTCATCTCACCTCCAACTCGTTCTGCAGCCTCCTTTTTCACTTCCCTTCTTCACTCTCGCTCGTCCTTCGTGCCACGATTCACTTCCCCGCTACATACTTGGTCCATCCGCTTCATTCGATACCCGTACGATGTAGAATCTACCTATGAACCTTATTCGCCTACACACTTACATTCCTTCTTTTTTTTTTAAGGTATCGCTTGCCAATTGGCTGGGTGCTCGAAACGTTTCATAATGCGTTCGAATGGAGTTATAAAACGAGCGAAACTTGAGCCTGCAACCACTCTACAGCTCTCTTATCTTCTCTTTTCGAAACGATGCCAGATGCATATACGTGAATGTTGACACATTCGGTCAACTCATCTTCCCTTTCTTTCTTAATAGAAGAAATAGACAAAAATGAAAACGATTTGAAGAACGAATAGATGATAATTTAAAAATAGTGAAGTTAGAAGATAGAGATTATTAAAAAATTAAACAATTGTTCGCATAATTGAATTGATGATTTTGGATGTATTTGAAACTGTAAAGCTAAATATTATCTCTGTGAAATAGATATGATATTATAATATTAATAGATACTACTCATATCATTATAAGTTTTTAATTATATGAATATATTTGCGTACAATTCTTGAAAATTATTCTTGAGATATTTTTTATATGATAAAGTTCGTTGAATAAAAATTGTCAGATTATTTTCAATGCAAAGGAGTATTTATAAGGAATACTCGAAAGTAAAGTTTTAATCTTAAATATATCAGTTCTTTAAAGATTGTTAATAATGAAAGTTATAATTTGTTAATAATGCAATGGATAATGCATTTATGAAAAATAAATTTCAAGAGTTTTACTATCAATTGTATTTATATAAACATTATGGTATAAGTTTCTGGTTCACATCTATCCTCGATAATCGATTAAACGAATAATAGCGTTATTACGAGATGTTTCAATGCTAACAACGAGAATGAAACACCAGTAGAAGGTAGCGATCAGTCAATCTGTCAGTGTGACGAGCGACGTCTGTTCAGAGTTGGCGAGGGTCGAAGACAAGCCCATTGTCAACCGACCCCTGCGGACAAGTTAGTTAAATCCTCGTTAGAACTTTATCCACCTTCCTGCTTGACACCTATTGCAAACGTTACTATAATTTGATTTTTCGTATTTTCAGATATATTTCTATAATAGTTAGAAGTATTTACATTACAAAAATTATTTGAGAAATTTAAGATATTTAAAATTAGGATTAAAATGACATAATAAAAATAAATTATTATAGAGTTTGTTTATTTGATATCATTTTGAAAAAAGACAAGTATCATTTTGCGTTTTTCTCGTCTTTTATATATCATGTTTTTATAAATTAAAATGTTAAGCAATTAAAATATTAAAAAATATATAATTTTTAAAAAAAGCATAAAATTCGTTACTTTAACATATTTCATAGTTATAATGTTAAAATAACTTTTTTAAAAATATCTATATCTTTCCATTAAAATAAAAAATCTAAAATCATTTTGATATATTTTTATAATTTCAACATTAAAATAGTTCAATTAAAACAAAAAAGGCTTCTAAAAATTGAATTAAAAAAAATGTGAAAACAAAAACATATAATTGTATAATATTATACAATTGTATAAAAACGTTAATAATATTTGCGATTTGCCAATTAATTATGCGTTATTAATTCTCGTGTAGGCTTTTCTATATTTCTGAATATCCGAGATTATATATATCCGCCGAATTATTCGTGCTCGTAATTTCACGGATATATATGTATGTGTGTATACACGGGGCACGATCTTATGAACCGTTCTATTCCACGCTACGGGTTTCACCGAAAGAGGTGAACGTTTTGTTTACCAACGTTCCATCTCGATGGATTCATCGTGGAACGGCGGTGTCAGCAGAAACGGCGTTGCAAATAAAGTGAGGGAAGCCGAGAACGACGAGACTCCACGTCCATTCGCGGCTTTTGTGAAAACGCGTGCCAATGTTTCTCATTTTCGAAAATAGAACATGTCAAAATGATAAATCTCGTGTTTATAATTGTTCAACGTTACAATTTTGATCATTGATCTTAGTTAAAATTTAGGTATTTTAAGAAAATTGACAAAAGGAAAAGCTAAAAAAAAATTTTAATTTTAGGTTAGATTAATTTAATTTGGTATCTCGTTTTAAAATTGGTCGAATTATTTCAATTTTATTATGTTATATTATATATTATAATTATATTATAATTATGCTATATAAAGATTAATAAAAAAAATCAGTAAAAAAAAAAGAATAAAGATTTTAATTTTAATTTTATTCAATTTTGAATCACTCCAATTATTTTCTTTCCAAGTAATTTTAATGTAAATATCGAAATTAGAAATGAAAAGAAAAGAAATTTAATTTTTTTAAATCTAATTGTTTTAAATTAAATGAAAAGAAATTAAAAAATATATTATCTGGATGAAAAATCATGAAGTTTTAATTCGCTCGATCGTCACGTTGATTATATAGTAATTCGAAACTGATACTTGCACGTGTTGCAAATATTTGTTGGTCAAAGTTACGGGAAGGTTAATGAGAATGGCAAAGAAAGAGATAGACGAAAGAAGGTTTGTTGGTGCATAAAAGAATGAAGGGGATTCCATACCCAATGCTCGTGTCTGCCTCTCAAATAAAATGCTGAGCCTGCACATTGCACGTTACACCTAGAATCATGCGAAATGCGGACCGCCGTTAACCAGAACTTTTCCTACCACAATTTTTTTCTTTATCATCTTTTTTTTTTCTTTCTTTGTACGCTTTAATTAAGAACAATATTATTCTTTTATTTCTAAAAAAAAAATATTATTAATTTTTATCAAAATTAGGAATCTTGTAACAATATTTATTTTTGACAATTTTTAGGTTAGGTTTAATAAAAATTCTTAAATAAAAATTTGAATTTTTTAATAATAAAATCAGAAAAAACATCCGATATTTAATGTATATTTTTAATATGTAATGAAAATTTTTCTATTTTGTAATAAATTATCTCAACGATTATTCGATTATATTTTTACAATGAAGATTATTTTTCATTTTCTAAAATGTAAGATGTCTAAAGGATAGGATACGATTATAGAGAATATACGGGTGAAAAAGACAGGCAGATGTATCTGAAACTGCCGATATCGACATTTATTTATAATAAGAAGTATAATAATTATTTTATATACACATGAAAAGATGTAACGGGAATTAAAACATTCTTAAATCGAATTGGAAACATTCTCGGTCGACAGAAACGACCTAAAGTAATCCAATCACGATAAAACAATAATATAGTACTTCATATGTCATCTGATATGACAGTGGCGTAATTTTTGTATCAAATAGATATCTTATCATTTTTACACTCATACAATTACAAATTAAACAAAAAAATGAATAAAAAAGTTTTGTTTATCTATAAAATTTTCTTTTTTAAAAATTTTCATTTTCGAAAATTTTTTTTCAATAATTTATTATCGCGTAGTTATTATATATCACTAAATAATCATTTAAAAATTTTGCACCAAAATTTACGCCGCTGTTCAACGCAAAAAAATATAACGTAGCCCCCTTTTCTTTTCTAAAGAACTACCTAAAAAGAAATCTAAAATTTGGCCAATAATTTATATCGAGCTACCGTATACAAATCAATTTGTGCCATAAGTACTAAAATCGATATCACTGTTCGCGTAATGAAAATGTATCAGTACGCGTTTTTATTTTTTTATCTTCTTGAGATCCATTTGGCTCTCGATGTTCGTCATTTCGAATTTGATCGAAAACGGATAATTACCAATCCATTCGCGCTATACATGTCATAGATATTAATATAATAGAAGCCAGAAACAGATTTCACTTTTTTATTTGGACGATGCGATCTTTGAAACGCGATTCGAATCGGATTTCGCATCGCAAAACGACAAAATGAAATAAAACGTCTAATTTGTAAGAATTAGTTATCGCGATAAAAATAAAAAAGAAACAAAATATAAATGATATTCATTGATAAAGAAATACACAACGATTCGTACTATTCACCGATTAATCGTCGAAATACGGATCGCAATATTTGGTAGATAAGTGAAAACACGCTTAGACCGATAGATTTGGATTTATCTAATTTTTGTTGTTTAATTAGCGTTTTAACTACTAGATGGCAATAAGCTGACCGAATTTAAAATGATCAGGCCGCAAAAATTAAGCAATCATAACCAACGAAAGATTTGACGATTTTCTTGATAGATTTATATGGTTATTTGAAAGTATTCTGTATAAATTTGTAGAATAATTGTCCTAATAATAAGATGTATAATTTTGATTTCATCACAATAAATAATAGTTTCAAAAAATTATATTACATATTATATTCCACACACATAACTATTCACAATGAATAAAAAGAAAAAAAAGGAACAATTAAAAAAAAGTGGGTGAGATAAAATATTAAGCTAATGCTATCTAAGCTTTATTTTCGTATATTTCTATCCAATGTTTCATCTTCTGTTTAATAAAAAAAATAGAAAAAAAAGTAAATCATACTAAATCTATTAATCTCTCTTTGAATCGTCTTTTTCTTACAACGCGTGAAGAAAATTAGAATATATAAGGCGTGTTCCACTTTATAAGCAATGTTCTAAAATATTTGTCATTTACATAAAAAACTAAGTGGTTTCTAAAAATTAAATCAATGAAAATATCGTTGAATATATCGTACTTAACACGATGAATAACTCTTGATTGGTATCACAGGTAATTAACACGATTTAGATTAGGTTATTTAATTTTAGGGCATTTAACTTTATTTTGTATTAAATATTTCACTATAATTTATATTTCTCAAAATTCATTTCTATCTAAGAAGTTTTTTTTTCTTAAAAAAAGCTATGCATGCCCATTTTTATTTAAATATCTTATATATTTATTAAAATTTATAAAAAATGAAAATATATTTTTAATCGATAACTTAGTCTAATCTTAGAATAATACTCTATTTTTTTAAATCCAAATAATTGAATCCAAAACAATAAAAAATCTTGTATTATTGCAAAATTGTATATATATATTAAATAACATAACCTAAATTGTCGCATTCCTATGATCCAGCACCACTAGTACAAGATTAATATTATTAATACCAAAAATAATAAAAAATAACAAGTAGCAACGAAGACTATTCAAATCAATTATTCGCGACGAAACGTATCAAAGAAATTATGTTGATTATAAATTAAATAACAATCAATAAAATGCTAAACCTCTTGAACGATAGATTTTCGAGCATGAGCTTCATTCTTACTTCGTATTTTTGCTGCGCTACAACAAAGTAAATACGATTCGCTTCTATTTTTCTTCTGTTTATTCCCTTTTTGGTACAATATTTGGTAAAGACGTCCAGTCTACCACGAGCAATATATTATATCTATGAGAATAGAACTAATTATTTTTAATCTAATGATACCTTAGTTGCGTTGGTAACTTCATACGCGATTTACAAAGTCGATTTAACAGTCAAGGCTCTTTTTTTTGCCGTAGCTCTTAACAAATCTATACATATACATAAGAAAAAAATATGGAAGAACTAAACACTATATACACGTAGACGAGATTAAAGATGTGCTTAAGACTTAAGTCACAGATCGAAAGAAAATAAGAAACGCACATTTCTCGAAGTGTATACCCGGTTGCTTGTCTGGTCTTTCTTTTTTTCAACCCACGCGCACAGGTATGTCACTGTGAACAAAATTTTGGAAAATGATCATCTTTACGGTTTTTCTTCCCCGAAAAATATAATATTTATAATAATTATTTTAATTCGTTATTTGGAGAAAAATTATAAAACATTTTGCGAAAATTATATCTAATGAAGAATAAACAAAAGTTACAAAATTTTTATCAGAATTTTAATCAAAATTATTTATGAAAAGATTATAAATATAGCTATTATGAGATGTAAAGCTGAAAGGATTTTCATCATGATACGAGGATTTACGCAGGATTACGAGTTGATCCGATAGAAAATCTAAACGACAGCTTTAATCCCATTCGAACAATCACATTATATTCTTCTTGACAAAAATATGTAATAATAAGATACAAAGCATAAAAATTCTATCATATAATTTAAAAATATAAATAGAATATTTGAAATAACATAAAATAAAAGTTACTATAAAATAAAAGTACTATAACTACTATAAAATTAAGCATTAAATATTCCATTAAAAATAAGCAACAAAAAACTTTACAAATACTCCAGCTTTTAAATATTACTATAGAAATTCAAGAAATATTCATTCATTCAAATATTATAATTATAAATCGAGGATCTTTATTAAAAACATATAAGAGAACGAATTCCATAACGAAAAAAAATTTCTACTTGAAATAAAAAAAATATATTTATTATATCTATATTATAAGAAAGTATAAAATTAAATATAAAAAAAATATTATTTTTTACTTACCAATCAAGAATCTCGCGATTACACGACGGATATCTCTTCAGGTCCAGCAAGCGCCTCCTCGGCGCTGTCGATGTCACAGATAGACTTCTGGACTGGCAGGCGCCGGTTGATGTTGTTGAGGCGGCTGCTGTTGTTGTGGTGGTTGTTGTTGCGGTTGATTCTGCGTCTGATGCTGCTGCGGCTGTGATTGCGGTTGCTGTTGCTGCTGGGATGCCTGTTGCTGATGATGATTGTGATTGTGATTATGATTGTGGCTTTGCCGTGTTCTCAGGATCTCGCATCGTTGCTTATAAAGATCGCGTTCTTGCTGGACCCGTGCCAGTTCGATTTTTACCCGTTGAAGTTCGTTCTGCAGGTTACGATTTGTTGTCTCAAGGTCGTGCCGTTGTTGAAGTCGCTTGCTACGACAATTTTGAGCGTAGCCACGGTTCTTCAACGTACGTCGCTTCTGCTTCAGGCGTACGACCTTCGCAAAACAGGAGGATTCCTTTTACGAACGAATTCGTTATAGATCTCGGATTAATAAGAGATGAATTGGTTCTGTCTGCTCGATTGTTATTCCTATATGTAGTTTTGTTAATTGTGAACTGGAAGCTGCTAAAATTCGAACAGGATCAAGCAAAATCTCAATACGTACTGTCATATTAATCTCGAAACTCGATTCGAGATATAAATATAAGTGGTAGTTCGACTTCGGATCGACTCGGCAATAATCGGAACTGATCGAACTTCGGATCGAATCGTCACTGATTCGTTTGAATATTATTGTGTTTAAAATGTTTAAATGATAAATTAATAGATTCATTAAAATACATCTACATTTATCGTTAATATATCAAGGTGAGTAATTAAGTAATTTACAAATGAAAATGAGATATTCGTGAAACATTGTATTCGTAATATATTGAAATATTTCGTTTTTAAATGAACTAACCTTTTCGTATCCAACACAACAATTAAATTATTTCGTAGGCCAAGTCTTTTAAGAGTTTCAAATGTTAATATATAAGATAAAATAATGTGTATAACAGATGAGAAGTTTATAGAAATCTCATAAACTGCAAATTGATATATTGAAAAAGAAAGAAATTTACACTCGACGTGTATCGAACGTAGTAACGATTCGTGTCGGACGAAAAAACGACTTGTTCTACTGCAGCCACAGATACCAATTCACTCTCGTTTCACTTAAAATTATCTAGCTACGAATCCTATCGATTTCACAATTATTTCGTCTTTACCTTTTTCGAAAAGATTTCCACGGATAACATATCGTAAATATTATTGCGACGATAAAAAAGAATTGAATTGAAAAGAAAAACTTAGAAAGAATCAGAGCGAGAACGAGAGGCGAAATAAAGAAAAATTTGTGAATGAAACCAAGGCGAGGCATTACCTATGCGAAAGTGTCGTTAAAAATGTAAGAGACCTGACTCACCTCTTCCCGCGGGCAACCATGGAGGCGTTTGTTCAATTCACGCACGGAAAGCGACATGAGCAGCTCGTCGTTCATGAGTTCTTCCTGGGGATTATTATTCCCGCAATTTGGATAAAGACCATTCCCTGTCCTGTGGGCTGGACTCGGTCCACTAGCGCCACAAGAACTCACTGAACAAACGCTCATCGGTCTTTGCATTTGTATCCCTTGCATACTGTCTTCCATTCCTGAAATTCCACTTCCGCCCGCGGGAAGCATCCCGCCGCCTGATCCAGCACCTCCACAGTATTCTATGTGGCCTGACATCGTGATGTATCCGCCTATGACAATAACATTTTCTAACCTCGAGTACTTTTCTTTTTAAAGAACAATGATGGAAATTCGTTTATTCGGAGTCGAGAAAAATAAATTTTTTAAATAATATAAGTATAAATATAAATCTACTATTTACAAAATAAATATATCTATTATTTCCATTTTTATGTTTCTTATATTATATTTAAACGATATTCAAAATTATTATTTTTCGTAACAATAATAACTTTTTGTTATGTTTTCATAAACGTAAAAACAAAAACATAAATACAACGTCAAATTCGTAGAAATTTCGTAAGATCAATGTGCAATATGTTTCCAAATTGAATTTTCAATCACTGATCATCATTAATTACACATTTCTAATACAAACTTATAATTTTCACGATAATATCTATATTTCTTTACGTAACTATTACCATTTCAAAGAGAAATTTATTCACAAACTTCTATATTAATATTAAATTAATTATTTCTTTTTATTCATTTCAAAAATCTATTTTCCTCAGTTCTAGTATTTCTAGTGTCTCAATTCTTGTTGTTATTGCTATTTCCCAAAATTCCTTCACTCACCAGTATGTCTGGGATAACGTTGCAAACGTTGCAGATCTTGGAAATGATGATGACTCGGCCAAGCTTCGTGATGCGGTTCCGGCGGTTCCTGAGGACAATGAGGTCTGAGATCGAGCGGTTCCTGCCTAAGAGACTGCGTCAACCATCCCATGCCACCTGTGCCGGGCTGCATCTCATCCTGTACGATAGAGCCAGGTTGTTGTAGTTGAAGGAACAATCCTCTCTCGCGCGAATCCTGCTCGCTCCTGTGCAATTGCAACGGCGGCGGGGACGCCGAAACCGGAGGCGTATCCGGTGGTGTTCCAGGATGCGAAAGGGTTGTCAGATGAGAAGCTGCACCCGGAGGTGCCTTCACCAGGACACCGTGCTGCACTTGGATGTGCGGCTGCCCGTATAAAGGATGAGGTTGCTCGAGCTCGTGCGCCGGCGGCGTCAAAGGCGCCAGAGCTAGGCCTTGAGTTTGTACCTGGCCAGGTAATTGTACCACGCTACCGTTCACCATCATTGGGGAGCTGATTCGTACCTGAAACGAAACAGTCGATTAATCTCTTGCCTTTCTTTCATTTTTCTTTCTCTTAAGTTTTTTTTTTTTTTTTTTAGGAAAAGTATTAAGAGTTATTATAAACGTTGCAAAAAGAGGTTAGAAAATCCTGGATTAAATGAAGATTAATTTTAATGATTTTCTACGTTTAATTGGATTTACTTTTAGATATTGTTGATATCTTGGAAACAATAAAGTGTAAGTAAATATGAAAATTATTGAAAAATAATCTTTTGTGAATGACGATGTTCTTCCAGTATTCATTTATAATACATATAAATGCTATCAAATGGTAATGTATCGTGGTAATGAATAAAGAAGTAAAGATAGAAGTTACGTAATTTTTGAACAGAAATAAACGACTTTAAGCAATAAGTATAATAATGTAAAGTTAAATGTTAATATGAATTAAAGTTGTTATTGAATTATTATAATTAAAAAACGAAAATTCGATTAAAATACAAATTTCTTTTTGCAGGTTTCAAAAACGTTGGAAGATCTTGAAAAAATTTTAAAAATTATTCGATTTAATATTATATGTGGCAATTGCATTTACATCTAATTCCCAAGAATATAAATATCGTATTCTCAATCAACAAACGTACAATGTATGCAATAACACTGAATATAAATTTAATATCTCCAATGAATATGAAAAGTGTTCAATATTTATATGAACCAGTACTCATATAGAAATGTGTTTCATGTTTTTTTCTACATACATATACAATGTAATAATTTCAAACTTATATAATGCAAAACGGCGCACGTGACTTTATATATACATATATGTGTACAATCTCAACTTCAGTGGAAATTTTCAGCGTGTAATGCACATGAATTAATTTGTTGTCTCTGTGTGAAAAAAAAACATGATAAACTAACTTGTGAATGACCTCATTCAATGGACTCTCCTCGATGAAAGTTTCGAATTAATCAACAGATATTCGATTAGTATAACATTAATGTATGTAATTTGAATATCTTATCACAGATTTTTATTGTTTAAAAATTGTATATTTATTGTAATATATTTTATTTTTGTGAAAAAAAATCGTCATTTAAATAAATTAAATATTTACTAAATATTTTTTAATTATATCACAAAAATTTATAAAATCGTAAAAAGGAATAATATTAATTCTATAAGTGAAAAGAAAAATGTACGATGAAACGGAATAAAATTTTAAAACCTGTATAAATTATCTATTAAAGTGCGGCTGCAAATTTTAATTTTACAAACACTAATGAAATAAAGTAAAAATGTAAATAAATTAAAAAACTTGAATAGATATTAATTTTAGATATCTTTTTGCTTGTCCATTTTATATATTTTTTTGTCCATTTAAATTTCTCATAAATATATAAAAACATCCGCAGTTTAATTATCATTTAAATGATACAGGATTATCTCTGATAAACTGATAAATACAAATGAAAATAATCACAGAATCGAAAAATAAAATAAAATTCAATTATCCATTAAGCCAGAATATTTATGTAAATTCATTACTGAATGTATGAAAGTTAAATAGAGATTCAATCCTCTCTTTAATTATTATAACGACTACATTATTTTAGAGAAATGTTAAATTATTCTTTTTTTCTTTTCTAAGCAAAAAGAAAAAAATAAAAATTGATTTGAAAAATTATTTTCGTTCGAAACTTTCAATTTTTCGCATATAAGATAAAACCACTCACAATTATAATTATAAAAAAAATAAAGAAAGAAATGGAATGTACCACGTACGATCTGTAGTGGTAATAATCAATCACTAACCTCCCGTTTGACGTCGGCGGGATCGAGATGATCGAGAACAAACTCCTGTACGTATTCCCTCGCGAGATGCTCCTCGGCTTCCATCTTAACCTCGTCGACCTCTACCTCCACCTCCTGCGCCTCCACCTCCTCTACCGTGCCCGTTGTGGCTGCATACGGGAACGTCTTCTCGTTGCTTCCACCACCTCCACCACCACCACCGCCGCCACCGCCCTCGCCACCTCCTGGACAACTCGTCACCGTTTGTTGCGTCGTGACCACCTTTCCAGACGACTCCGCCTAACGACTACCGAAATCGCTGTTCCCGATCTTCTCGCAAACGTGATACCGATTATCAATACACGCCACGTGAGCTAAACTCTCAATTTTTCACTTTAAATATTCACTGGTTTATATTATTTTCTCTCTAATAAATGAAAATAACTAGTAATTATTTTCGTTGATCCTTGATATGATACGCGTTTTTCAAAAACACGTCGTTAACGTGTTGTCCCTAGACAGATGCTAGAGAATGATGGAATTGGTAAACTTCAATAAATATCGAAGTGTAAAATAATGAAATAGAGTTTTAATAGATTATTAAATTTATATTCTTTTCAAATAAGAAAAGTGTTTATAAGAGGTTAGTCAATCACTTTCTACGAACTACGTATATTTTATCACACAATTATTCCACAAAACGGTCGTTTTGATTAAAAAATCAAAAAATCCACTGATCGAGTCGCTCAATTAGACGTCTATCGCGTCTTTGACAACACTGACAACACTGTCACTCACGGCTCACTTTTTCGAGAAGTTCCCGCCAAAAAGCGAATCTGTTCCCAATTCGCAGTCCTTTCGATCAATGAACTTAAAATTATTTCGCCCGATCGAAAGTACAACAAGAATTTATAAAATTCGTTGCGAAAAAATCGGCGAAAAACTATCTTCTGTTTTATCGCGATTTTTCTCGCGTGCGTGTACGTCACAAGCCGGGGATCCGGTGGAAAAGAAAAAGAAGACGTGTGTGGTAAGCTGAATACGTCGTCCGAGTGGTGACTGGTCCGGCGAGTGTGGGTGAGAATACCTCTACGCGCAGGACACGTTGGCGTCGCGAATGGGTGTGGCCAACGTTACTCGGCCCTCGAACGCGTGCAACGATTGGTCCGATGAGAGAGGAGTCGCCATTTGCACATTCTACTCTTGCTCCCACTACGGAGGTCCACCTTGTCACTCCCGGCACGGATCTCCCGTGCCTTCGCGGAGGTACCATTAATTTCTAAAGTGATTATTATAATTTTTCTACAGACGCGCTGCTACTCTCCCCCACTCTTTCATAATATGCGCGCACATCGTCTCCTGATCCTTGCCCGCGTGTACTTACTCTGCTCTCTTTTTTCGAAATTTTTCAATTTAGCGCCGCGATTTGTACATAAGGGATGGTCCGTTATCAAGCAACCACGATCTGAAAATTCGGAAAATACGGAATTTATTGCGAGAAAACGATACGATTTAAGGCATCATTAGGCTTATCACGCCGCATTTGAAACAAGGAACGACGATACATGCCGATAAAATATGCTGACGGCTGCGCGACCGGAATTAGGGAACGCGAAAGTTAATGACCGGTTTTCAGCGGGCGGATTTGAATCCGGAAAAATTTCGCAAAGGGAAATTGAAGCGCGAGATTAAATGCGTGACCTCATTTTGGCGACACGAATTCGCGAGAATCGTCGAAGATAAATAATTGCTATCGTTGGATAACTAGAATTATTTTTTTAATTTCTCTGATAATTAAAATATTGAGCATTTATTTTAATTTTGTAACTAGATATTATTTATCTTTTTATCCTTTTTTATCATCTATCTTTTAATCCTTCGAGCTTGGGTTTGCGATTACATATAAAAATAACTATGGAAAATAAAAGAAAATAATAAATACAGATTAATAAAATAATAAATAGATTGATATATATATATATAAATTTCCACGATCTATTTATAATTTCTTATCGTTCTTATTTTTGAAACGTTTTATTTTCACACGCGTTTCGCAATATATTCCCATTACTATTTATATTCCTAGAAGCAAAGAAACGTTCTAAAAATTATTTATTAAAACATCTTTTCTTTTTTTTCTATTAAACAAAAATTCGACGTCTCAGAATTCAAACAGAGAAAATGCGAACGACGGGCGCGAATCACGAACTCGCATTTAAATAGGTTTCCACAAATGTCTACGAGTCTACCCCTGCTTAGCAGTCTATATTCTATACCCATTTCTCGGATGGCACGACTTTAAAATGCTTCATGAATATCAAATTTTCGTTCTCTCGCACCCTGTCTTTCCCCTATCTGTATCTCCTCCCACCAAATTCCTCCTTTCCTCTTCTTCCATTTCTTTATTTCTCATTTCTACTCGTTAGCACTCCGCTTGGAAACAAATTCGTCGCGCGTGCAACCATGCATTTTACTCTAAACATCTAATGACCGCTTCTCCCCCTACAACGTTACGTTGCGTTGTTTCGTATATATAATTACAAAAATTACATAATCGACAAATATATATTTTTCGTTAAAGAAAAAAAAAATGCCCTCTTTTCGTGCGATCTTTTTCCAAACGCTACCCTTTCTCCGAGATATTATTATTATTATTATTAAATTTATTCCATATGTTATTCTTTATTTCTGAAACCATAAAACGCGTTAACAAAATTCATCTACTGTACCTTTAAATTTAATTGATTGAAAGCTCGATAAGACGTGCGAAAAGTCTCAATTTCATCGAGGTTGCCAAAATTGTACGTGGCACAAAGAAATCGACCTCTCCCCTTAATTTAAATCTTCCCTTAAATTAAATCTCATCGATCGAAGGCGTAGAAAAATTTCCGAGAATCGTTGGCCAGGTCGATCTGCAACTGGCGGTGCAAAAAATTTTTTCCGAACTCGTCGCGTCGCGAAACTGTGCTCCGCTTTTGGTATCGAGAACGGTGGGCGAAGGGCGAGGAGGGACCGAAAAAGAAAACGGCAGGCAGAGGACATCGCCGAAGTGCAGCGTCGACAAATTCCTCGGCCAACAAAATGGCCAATCCTATCGTCCTCCTCCACGTTCTATTCCGGGGTCTTTGCGACACTCGCCCGTCTAGACCAACAAAATTCTGTCTGTCTTGTCACCTTGGCACAGGCTAGGTTAAAGGCGCGGATAGACCTTAAAGTTTCTTCGTCGTTCCTCTTGCTTCCTTTCGCCTCCGATCAAAACGTTTGTTATTTTAGGTATAATTGATACGTTCGATTGAAATGCAATAATGGTGATAAATTTGTCCATCAATGTTCGACGATGAATCCGTCGTCGTCCCTGAAATTAATAATCAATAACAGCGTGTAAGGATACGAGTTAAATTGCATTTTAAACGACAATTGAAATAAAATTTTGAAAGTTAAATTGAAAAAGAAAATTAAAAACAGTAGATGGAAATATTTGTAATATTTGTTGGATCGTGGTTCGATGCCCTTCTATTTATCGGATGGGCAACGACCTTTAATCGGCTGTTTGCATTCGACAACGCGTGTCCTAAAGAAGTGTCGAGCGAGGAGGAATAAGCATTACTGTAATTGGTTAAAAAATTGCGAAACAGGCCGATGAAAGGTGAAGACATCGGTATGCTTGTTCCAAGTAACGTTTTTTTGAGTTTCTTTTGTAACGATCATTGTAAAATAACATTTTTCGCGTGAATGATCGCAATTAATTACGACGATTCGATAAAAAAATTTTGAGATTAAAGAGGTTACAATCCTAATTTATAATTTGCAGGTATCAGTTGAAGACGTAAATTATTAACTTAAAAATTATTATTCGTTTATAAAATGAATTTCGTAATCGTGAATTTGATATTTTTAATTACGTTCTTAAGGAGATTCGAACTATTTAAAGTCGTTCCCTCTCTGACATAATTTAATTAGTAAAATTAAGTAGTAATTTTGTCACTTTTCCGGCAAAATGCACAATAAAAGAAACTGATTTTAAACGCAGTTTATTTTCGTTTGCTTGCGTGGAGGATCGAAACATTTAACACTATTAAACACATAGTTGCAATATTGTATGCATAGTTTATAAATGGAATGGGGTGAAGGTCAAACGATATGTGTGTATAACTTGTTGCATTTTTAGAATAGTATAGAAGTTTTAAGCGATAATATGCTGCCGCAAGCTTGCTCTTTAGAGATGATTACATCATGTTATAAAATGATATAATTAATAGGACAATGTTGCTTACGACAGAAAATTATAATTAAAGTTGTCAATAAAGATTTTTGCTACGTATTTACGAACATTGGAAATTTCAATTATTCATATTATTTACGTCCAACGCACTTGTCTCATTATTGATCAACAATAAACTAATTAAGGTAGTTTATTGCAAACCATATTTTGTTATATATACAGAATATCTCCAGATCTTTTTTTCTTTTTTTATATCCTCATCACTTATTTATAGATATTTATAATATTTTTATAAACAAACGTAGATAGTAAACTTATTGCAAAATCTAAAACACATATTAAATAGATTAACATTTAATTTTTATTTAATTTTCACCTTGTGTTAATTTCTAAAAAGATGAAAGATTATATTTATTTTACTTATTATTTAAAAAACATCCTTCTATGCAATTTGATAATTTTCCTATAAAAGTTAGGAAACAGTATTACAAGTGAAAATATGTGACAGTGGTTCCTTTTGCTCGTTATCATTACATCATATACAGTTGCATGACAGGTCAAAGGACACTGATCTATCGCATCTGGTAGAAGAGGTCCGGTTAGCTCGCAACAAACTTTACCGCGAGATTTACGACAAGCAATTGCATTCGAAAGCCGAACAGTTCCAGTTTCTCTCTGTTCGATATATACATTCTATCTTTTTCTTTCACTCTACGTTCGAAGAAATTCCTTGGGCTATGGATACTTTTGATCTTAACTCCAATGCCAATCTCGGCCATTTATCCATCTTCTATAGATTTCCAGTCGTTCGACCAACGATACGAAATTACGATATATCGAAAACTTTTCTCTGTTTATTCTTTCTTTCAAACGCAACCAATCTCCTGTATATAAATAACTATTACTCTTCTTCGTGTATCAAACGAAACTCTGAAAATATTGAATCATTAATTAACAAGGGAACATCGATAATACACGCCGATTTTAATGAAATTTTGCACGATTTTTCATCGATTTAATTTTATTATGATAATTCGTACCTATTTTTTATTAGATAATTAAGAGAATTTCATTGTTTTTTTCTGTAAAAAAACGTAGAAAATAAATTCGCTAAAGTAATTATTATTCTTATTCTGTTTAATAGAGGAAAAAAAGATAATAAATAATAAATTACGATTTCGGGATTTTTTCTTTTCTTCAATATTCTCTATTTTTAGTTTTAGAGATGATTGTTTATTGTCCAGGTTTAACGAGGATATAACCTATAATATAACCTATAATAATAAATAAAAAGAAAAATTTTAGAACTTCAAAAAAATGAAAGTTAAAGTAGAAATTTTGCGATGATTTTTTTAAATAAAAAAAATTGTTTCATAAATTTATAATGTAATTGAAATATAGTAAATAAATATAAATAGATATTATATTTCTAAATCGTAACGTAATGGAAAATATCCAATAGGTTTAAATAAGAATTATCGGTGTTTAATAGCAATTAATAGTTAATTAACAATTTAATAAATAAAAAAGCGACACGCGTGCTACTAATCATTGAATTAAAAAAAACAAAAAATAATTGTATGCGCTTCTTTCTCGATAAAAGAGTATTTGATATTAAATCGATAACCCAATGAAACGATGAAGCAAGAGAAGTCTTCCTCATCGTTATCTATATTTCAATATTTTTGCATTTTTTTTTGTTTATATAAATGATAACATAATATTCATATTATCATTTATATATCCTTTTAAACTCGCATATTCTGATTCCCTTTATTATCGTTACTTTAACAATATAATCGTCAAAAATGTATCGATAAGAGATCGTTTTAGGAATATGACAGAAACATTCGATCGTTGATTCAATTTTAACAAATTTCTTTGTTCGATAAAAAGATTAATAACGAAAAGATTGATCATAACGATATTATATTACTGTATTTATACTCTTATATTTATGTCCTTATATGTGATATTTTACTTTCGCTATAACTTTGTAATAATGATACAAATTTTGATATATTACTCAACGAAGTTCGTCAATTATTATTTCTATAAATTTCCATTTTTTTATTTCTCCAGTTGAGAATCAATTTGATTCCTTAGCGAAATATACACGATTTTCTATTCTTCTAAATTTTCAATTCCTATTATTTCTCAACTCAATAATAATATCAGAAACATTAAATATCTCCATATCTGCATATATATATATATATATATATAATTTGGACAGTTAGAAAATAATAATCTTTACAGATGCAAATTAAAAGTCATCAACCGCGGCTCTAAGGAGGTTAAGTTTATGGAACGCGTTTCAGGCTAAGACTACGAGAGAGAAGCAAGAGTAAAGGTGGCTGCTCACGGGAAGAAAAAGGAGAAACGAGGGAGAGTGCTGAGCCAGCATAGCCGGCTTGCCAGCCTGCACATCGATACCAACCAGTCAGCCAGCGAGCCAACCTACCAATGAACCCACCTACAGTCGATAGGAAGGTTTTTCTTACGGGAAAAATTATATATGTGTAATAATTCGAGAAATTGAAATTTTTCAATTGAAATCGTTATCGATAACTCGGCTACTAATTGATCATTTTGTTTTCATGCATCTAATATTACCGAAAGTTTATCGTAAGGCTAATTATAATGAATTAATAATGATAAAAACAATACGTTTCATTATTGATCCTAAATTATAAAAATTGATTCCTGATGAAACAAAATTTTTTGATTCTATTATTTTATCTTTGTTTGTTAAATATAATTTAATAATTTAATAAATAATTTAATAATTCTGATTTAATAAATAATCTAGTAAGTAATCTAGTAATTCCGTAATTTAGTAAATAATCTAGTAACAGTTTAATAATTTTGTGAAAGGTTCATTCGTATCAAAAGTTTTAATATCATGTAAGAAATATATTTATATTTTTATAAAAAGTTTAATATCGGTACTGATTATTTTATTATACGTATTTTTATTACATGTTTTTTTTGAAATTACATATGACTATTAATTATACAGAACTTATACTATTAATATATACATATATATAAAACTGATGTGTAAAACTGAAATGTAATGAACGAAATATTGCAAATATTTCGTTATTAAAAGAATATCGATCGTTTTTTAAAATGTATTTGAAGCATTTGGATTACTATCGAAGTGATAGATAAGAAAATACTATACTGCTAATAATGATTTTCAGTATGATTGATTTTACAGTGAAAATAGCAAACCTTAATCAGACATCGAGGACCATTCTAAAATTCTAAATATATTTATTCGACCTATTATTTAACGTGTATTTATTTAAAATATATCTAAAAATAATCAGTATCATTATTTTGCAAATATGAAAATTTTAGATTTAATAATTCTTCATGTTAGATTCTTGTAATACCAAAAAAACGAAAATTGATAATAATCTGCATAATCTAAAATGTTGCATTAATATCGATAATATTATAATACAGAAATATTTCGAAACGAATCTAAAATTTATTTTTTTATAATAATTTTGTTATATAATTTTTTTATTATTTTATACCCAACAAAATAGATTTCCAAAAGCGAAAAAGTGCATAGAATTTCAATCATATTTCAATTACAAAACAATCACTGCGTTAATCGAATTTTTAATTATTCGTCGTCGGTTTCAATCACCGCAATCAGTCATCCAAAATTGATGAATGAAATTCCAATGATTGAATAGAAACGGAGCAAATTTGCAATCACGACATCGACACCGTAACCTTTTTATAGAGAAAACCTAACCTCGTCCTTAATATCAATTTATAGAATCTATTGTGAAATATTTCAAACATTACGAAACAAATTAATTATGATGGTCGATTGTCCTATTAGAATAAATCCTGATTCATTCATAAGAAGAAAAAATAAGATAGAAAAAGAAAAGCATAAATGTGAAAAAAATTGATGGAGAAAACAAGTGAGAAAAGGATATGAAAGAAAAAAACAAAAAAATAACACAAAGAAAAAAAAAAGAAAATAATAAAGATATAGAAAGAAAAGAAGAATTTGGAAAGAGTGAAAGAAGAAGAAAGGCAACGACGATAGAAAAGAGAAAAGAAATTGGCAAGAATGAGAAAGGGAGAAAGGAAATTTGACGGTGGAATGACAAGAGGGGAAAAGGGAAAAAGACGAAGAGCGTTCGCCGGATAATCCTTGGAGTCATTTGTCTGCCGGCTGTTGAGACGCTCATTTGTTCGCGGCGCGATGACAGATGACAATGAAGTAGAGATCGTGCCACGGTCATGGAGCGTGGGTTGATAAAGGTGGAGGAAAGGGGGAAAAAAGCAGCAGCATACCCCGCCTCTAGCAGTTAGGATGCAGATCTGTTTGCCGTTCGTGCCTCAATTATTCTCGGATCATCGTTGTGTATCGGTCTGCAGAACAATCGAATCGTATTTGTGTCGCCGTGATTAAAAACATAATGTTCTGTTTCGCAAGCGATAAGTCGCTCTCTGAGAAGAGAAAAAGAGAAGGAACTATCACATTGAACGTATTCATGTAAAATTTTTACATACAATTCTTATTATAATATTTTATTATTTAATCAAATGTATCAAAAAATTTGCAATGCAATGATTATTTTAATATTTTAAGCTTTTATTTTTTTATTAAATATATATCTAGTTTGTCGAAATTAGGAAATAAAGTAAAATATCGAAAAAAGCATCCGGCCGGTCGAAAACGAAGAAATGGGGAGTCGTGAAGAATGAAACTAAGCGCTGGTATATTTAGCAACTTCCGGGCTAGATCGGAAGTTCCGTCATATTTGTCACCACGCCGTTATTAATGGCAGGTTTTTATTGTTTTAGCAAAGCTGAGGGGAAAATAGACAAAGAAGAGAGAAGAAGAAACTATCGTTCTCTTCCTGGCTATTAAATTTAATAGCCAATATCTCCCCTATTGCTAGCACTTTTTATGCCTTTTATCTCCTTGCGATTCTTTCAAGATAAGTAAACATTGATTTTCTTTAATAAATCAATCCTTCTTAAATCGTTGATCTATATTTTTTACATCTTACTTCTTCTTTAATAACACTTATTATCTATTTTCTAATATTTAATTAATTATGAAAGAGAAAAAAAAAAGAAAAATTAATCATGTGATAATATCTATCTATAATGTAGGATTAAAATTCTTTTTCAATATTACAGCTTAAATTTAACAAATAATAAACAAATAATTTATTTTTATTCGATATTTCTAATATTAAAGAAAAATTAAATGTGTAAATACATATGTCAATATTTCTCGTTAAATATAAAAAAAAGTAAACATATATAAAAAAATTAATGAAATATAACATTATTATATTATTAATGAAATAAATTCAACTATCTTACAATCCAAGATTGCATCATGGATTCAATTAAATGATGTCTCTATAAATATCTCGTATAAACGTGAGATATCGCAATATGTTGAACAACAAAGGTAGATTCTTGCACGACATCTTGCACGAGACGTCGATCTCGAAGATCATAAAGAAGCAACATTCGCACAATTCAATTCACGTTTCTCGAAAACCATTTAATTCTTGGTAAATTCTTATTAATAAATGGATTCACAATATAATTCTGCCTTTGTTTGTTAACTGCAGTCATATACTGATCGCATTGCATTGCACGATCTGCGAAATCTTCATCGCCTTGACTTCAAAACAGTGATCTTCGTACTTCGTTTATTTAATGTCTTTCTCTCATGAAATAATATCGTGATAATGTTTATTAAAATAGTTGAAAGAACCTAATAACGAAAATAATACTGAAGTTTTTTCAAGTTTAACAATGAAAATAATATTAAAGTAATTAAGTAATAATTAAGTATTTTTTAAGTTGTGCAAATGTATTAATTGAATGATAAACATAGATTATAGTACAAAAAAGACATATATACATATATATATATATGTATGCAATTACTGCGCATAAATCAATTGCGCAATTAGTATAAATTAAAATTATCCCAATAGGGGGATTAATAAATTTTTCAAATTCCTTGTTTTGTCTTTCTAACAACTAAAAAAAATTTGATAATTCAGAAAAGATAGTTTATCGAATTCAATGACCTTGAAATATGTTGTCGAAAACAAGACTCTGAACATCTTTTCTTCATTCCATTATTCAGCTTTAGTTTCCAAAATATCAGCAAAAATATTTTTAATACAATGTACTTTCAGTTTTAGATATAATGTTCGAAATAAATTTTTGAAGCTTAACGAAAATAAATGTAAAATATTTATTTTATAATAATTTTTTATTATAATAAATAAAAATTTTAGTTTTATAATAACTATTTTATATTATTTTATATGTTATATTCATATGTTTAAAATTATACGTCGTAGATTTTGACACGAAACACGATCAAACGAAAGCATCACGTAACGCGAAGCCGCGGCGTAATCCGCGAGGTAGTTTCGCGAGGAGAAGGAAGGTAAAAGAAACCGGGTATCGGGTCGCATCTGGCATTTGCAATCAACACTCGCATGGTTCCAGTGACGTCACGTCCGGTCATCTGCCGAATAAGCAGAAACCGCGTAACCAGACTCTATCTACGGGAAATGATTTCGAAAAAGGAGCGGTCAACGGAGAGCACGTGTCGTGCAAAACGAACACGGAGATTTGGTTAAATTTTGTGATCTAATTAAAATTAGTAATCTATTTTATATTTTTAACGGATATATATTCGTATATATTCTACATACAGAAATTAATATTAATCAATATTAATTATTATAATTTTATATAATTTTATATAATTTTATAATTTTATATAAAAATATTTTATTTTTTTTATCTAATACAATAATTGATTGTAAATCTAATTCATTTTAATATTTTTTAAATTCCTAAATACATAGACAAAAAAAATCAGAATAATGATGATAGAATGTCCTATAACCTATCTTTTAACATTTTACAAACGTTCAAAACTCAAAATTAAATCGCGTACACAAAGAAAGTAGTGCAACTAACGATCAGAGAGCGGTATAAAATTGGTGAATCAAGGCAGACCAAAGGGTTGAGAACAAACATCGTTAATTTGCACGCAGAATCCCGCTGGTTGAGGCCGGAAGGTCAACATTAACCACGGTATATATATATGCTCGTCAAACACTTTGCACTGGACCGTATAATTTGGATTCGTAGTACACGAAGTTTCGGTTGTTCGTGCTACTCTGCGCCCTTTCAGCCGACCTAATTGTCTAATTGGCAAATAAATCCCATTGTTTTCCAATAATCAGATCGGTATGTATATCCCTGGAAAAACTTTTGTCTATAACTGATAGAAATTAATTGTTTATGTAATTAAACAATTTTTTGGAAATCATTAAACATCGATGTTTGATATGGTAAATGTTAACTATTTTTATACACTAATCTTTGTATTATACTGTGATTTTCGTTTTATTGCAATGTAATTCTTGCAAAAGTATATGTAGATTGTAAAAAATCAATGAATTATAAAAATTTAAAAAGTTTCAAAAAATTAAAATTTGATCTATTAAATTTGATAAAGATTATAATATATTTTTAAATTATAAAATATATAAAAATATATTTATATTATATTATAAAGTAATATAAAATATATATTATATTTAAATATAAAATATAATATATTAAATATATTAAATATAATATATATTATAAAAATAAATAAAATATTTAATTTGAATTATACGAAAGAAAGAAAATTAAATTATATTTATAATAAACCAATCTTGATCTTTATAAATTAAGTTTATTTATTAATAATTTATATAAATTAAATTAATATTTCTTATCAGAAGTTAAAACATGCATTTTATTAATATGATCATATAAGAATCAATATATCGTTAATTTAAAATAAAATTATAATAAAAATATTTAAATATGCATGTAACATTTAAAAATCAGAATACTTTATAAAAACAATGATTTTAATATTAATTGTATTATTATTACAATTAATTTAATATTAATTGTATTGTCTAATATAATAATAATAATAATAATAATAATAATAATAATAACAATAATAATAATAATAATAATAATAATAATAATAATAATAATAATAATAATAATAATAATAATAATAATAATAATAATAATAATAATAATTGTATTATACTTATTACATTGAATCAAACATTTGTTTTTGTGTTCAAATTTCGTAAATATTATAATAGTTTAATAAAGATTTTGTGGTTAGAATCACGTGCAAGAGAATGAAACAGTAGGATGACGAATTGAAAGGAGACAGAAATCAATCATTATCAGACAATAGTTTGTTAGTGGGATTCACTTGATGTATTGTTCTCTGGAAATGTGGATTCAGCTTCAGTCCGCAATCGTTCTTTCTTCACGTTTAAACCCTTCAATACATACAATTCCCTTACATGCATACTAATTAAATTGACTTACTTAAATTCAGTTCCTACTTAAGGCTTAACTATTAAATTAGATTTCCCTTTAACTAATTGATAATAAAGATGTTTGATAATCTAAATTAACTTAATAATTCAACAATATAATTAATATAATCTTTTATATTCATTTCATTAATCTCTTACATTTTAAAAAATAATTTAATTATATATTTACTATATAGTTTTCATCTTTTTTATTTGAAAATAAATGATTAAAAATTTATATTTCTAAAATTATACACAAATTAATTAAAATTATTTATCATGATTTATAATTAATTATAAATAAGATAAGAAAAAAATATTTAATACATTAAGATTAAAAAAATAGTTATCATAATAAATCTAGTTATACACAATGTTTACAAATTTTCTTTACACACATATTGTGTTCTGATATTTACATATTAAATTGTTTGCTTTTTTACATATTATATATAGATATTTTTATATATATATTTTTATGATTGAATATATTATTACAAATTATTAAGATAATGAATATATTCAATTAATTTCATATCAATTTGAAGTTATTAATAAAGCAAAATACAAATTTCTATCACATTATAATTAAATAGTTATATTTCCAAGGCCTCAATAATGCTATTAGTAGCAAAGAAAACTTCAAATCACAAATCCATAATATTTTATATTAGTAATCAATAATTAGCCACTTGTCTGTAATTTTTTCTATTTGTTTTGTAAGAATCGGATTTCTCAATCGTATTTTTAACTCAAGTTTTCCACCTGTTGGTTTTCTTCCGTCCATTAACTACAATAGAAAATTTTTTTTAATATAAACATAAAAATAATATTTAATAATAATTTTTATTATTTACCGGAAACGAATCGTGAAGTACACATTGAGTTTCCAAGGGTTGTAATTTCACTGTCACTGTACCTAAAAGACTATCACTTCTAAAAAATCCTCTGCAAGACAAGGAATTTATATTACATATAATAAAAGAAAAGCAAATAAATATTACAATTCAAAGTCAGAATGAAAACAACAATTACGTTGCTACAGGTTGCTCGTGCAATATAATTATATATATATAAGATATATATATATATCTTATAAATCATATATATCAATTTAATCAATATTAATTGTTTCTTTCTATAATCAATTTTTATTCATTTTTCCAAATAGTCAGTTGCAATAAATTTATAATAAATGCTATTTTCGAAAACATCCGCGAAAACATAAAAAAAAAAAAAAAAAAAAAGAATTAAAATAATAGCATATTACGAAGTTTTTAATTCAAAAATTGAATAACAGTAACAAAAATATAAAATTTTCATACCTTGGATTAATACAACACAGGATGGGATTCAGCGAGCATCTGCAAGCAACGTACTAATCTATTTACTATTTTTAATATAATTATATATCTGATACTGTACAATAAATGATAAATAGTAATGTGTAGAACTTAATTTTAAAAAACTAAATTGAATGAAAAATAAACTTATAAATCAATATACTTAAAAATATATATAAAAAGATTATTTAAATATTACTAATTTTATTATATCATTATTTCATTACCCTTTAGCCCAAATTTGACATTTCAATGCATGTCTTTTGAATGCTCGTTGACATTGTCTTGATGTACGATCTATTCCAGTTAATGAAAATATTGCGTCATATTCTGGATTACATGTTCCTTTAATAGTAGTTGTTCTATCTGATTGAGGATTATCTGAAGGATAAGGAAATTCCAATAAAACATAAGTATCTGCATCTTTCGAATAATTTACTCCTCTAATTATTGAAATTTCTATGTCACTATCATTTAAATCAGTACAACTTCTGTAAACCAATATATTTACAATTATAAAATAACAATTTTTATTATTAAATTATAAATTAAGAAGTATACTAACTGAACTATTGTATGAGTTTTTATCTCATAATGATGTTGTGGTGGTGGCAGTGCATCACGTTTTCGAACTATCAGCATGTCAAAATCTCGTTTGTAATTCAATGCAAGTCGTTCCCATTTATTATATCCAGATACATCTCCTAATGCTTTACAGTGATCTCTTGTGCATAAACACCACTATAATATTGCATAATTTATAATAAAATAAAATAAATATAAAACAATAAATTATAATTTCATTATAGAGAATGTCCATTTTAAATGTATACATGTGATTAATTCTGTAAATATCAGAAATATAAAAAAATATTTCAATAAAAGTTATATAGTATTATAATGATAAATATTTGAAATAATCTTATCTTATGAAGATTATATTTAAATTTTTAAATGAAATCTTATACTTTTTATTATATATCTTTATAGCTTATAATAAGGCATTTTTAAAATACTATTTATGCCTGCACTTTTCTTAAAACATTATTGAGTTTTACTAATTTTCAAAATTTAATATTTAAAAAAAGTTAATAATTCAATAATAGCTTAAAAAAATATATGTGTAAGTAATATTTTTCTTGAAAATGATTTAATAAAAGATAAGACATAAAATAAAAAATATAGTTTCATTTAAAAATTTGAATGATTTTTGTGATCTTCAAAAGACAATTCAAGATTATTATAAATAGTCTTATTATAAATTAAATATTATAAATACTATAATATTATAAATACTTATTATAATAATATATGCCTATATTATAAGTATATTATAACTTTTATTTGAAATATTTTTTCATATTTTTGATACTTACAGAAATAATCATATGTATATATTTAAAATGGATATAATATGTATATATTTTCAATTTACCTTAATTTGTTTTGTTAATTGTGATTCAAGATTTTCATAAATTTGTTCATCTGTTCCAGTTGTTTCTTCTAAACAATCTTCAGTATTAATTATTGTGAAACTATCATTCAATAAACCTATTATACTATCTGCATTAAGTTCCTTTTTTGCTTGTGGAGATAATGGTATGGAATTCATATCAACAGGTAAGCCACCTTTACTAGCTTCAATCAATGGATCTATTCCTTTTGCTTGTCTTAAATAAGTACGAGCTAATTCTATATCTCCATCTTTTTTTGCATTAAGAGCAGCTTGTTTTAATTCATGTTGACGTTGTTGTAATAATGCTAGCTGTTTCTCTGCGTGTGATGTCTTTTGAACTTGTTTCTTTCCTATTATTTAAAATATATTATCAATTAAATATTATAACAATAATAAATTAATATATATATAGAATACTAAATATACCTATTTGTACTCTTGAAGGAGAAATAGGAGTTTTTGGATCTGAAGAAATTTTATTTTCAAATGATTCAGATTCTGAACTAGTTGGTAGTTTTGGTTCTGATGGTTTATTATTTTTTTCTATTTCTGGATCAAGAACAGATTGTGTAGCAATTGTAAGGGGTTCAAAACCAGGTAGAGTAGGCAACTCATCAAGGGGAATGGGTTTTCCACGAACATATAATTTAATAGCATCTTCAAACTGTTTACAAATACGGCCATATCTGCGAGCTTTATGAGAATTTCCTTCGGTTTCTGCAGTTGCTTTCATTTTTTTACATGCTTCAAGACGTTCTATTAAGGCAGCTTCTAAATTTTCTGGACTTGATGATTTCACTTCTATTTTTCAATAAATCATTATGTATTTAACTTTATAATAATTTTTAACTTTATATACTTAATATCATATTTGCATAATATTATATATATAAAATAAGTTATAAATTATTATAAAAATTTACCTGCTGAAGTTATATCTGTGGAAGATTTTCCTTGTCTTTCATTTTCTGTTTTTTCTGATTTTTCATTTGATGATATGATAGTAGTTGAATCAGGAATGTTTGGAGAGAGTGGCATATCTGATAAATCTACTGTTTCTCCTTCATTTACTGCTGAAATAACTATATCAAAATGTTTTGCTATATTTAACAATTGAAGTGCCTCTTTCATGTTACCAGCTCTTTTCCATGCTATTGCAGCTATTTTATATTCTTGTTGTCTATCTTTTAATAATTTTAAAGCTTTTTCATCTATATTTTTTGTAGAAGTAGGTTTTTCAACAATATCTATTTTTTCAGATAAAATAGTATCAGCCATACTTGTAGCAATATTTTCTTCTAAAAAATAATGAATGACTATAAAAAATTATTCATAAAAAAAACGTAACTATCAATAAAAATGAAAAAAACCTGTAGATTCTGTTTTATTAGTTTCTAATATATTTGCATTAGTTTCATCTATAGCATGTGATGGTAATTGTGGTGGTATATCACTTTCATTAATAGGTTTCCCAACTTGAACATTATTCAATAATTCTTTAAGTGTTTTAATGCCTCTATTAAATCTTCTTGCTCGACTTAATTCATTTTCTTGCTTTGCTTTTTTTTCAGCAATTTGATAAAGCTGTAATCTTTCTTGTAATAATTTAATTATGTTTTCCATAGATATATTATCATTTTGCGTTTCTGATTGTTTTATATTTTCAATTACTGAATTCTCTTTTTTTTCTGGAAACATACTTTCAGAAGATTCCTCCTCACTTGTAATCATCTTAAGTTCACTCTATTATAATATAAAATGTTAAAATTCATTTAAATAAAATTATTATTTAAATAAATAAAATTTTAAAATAGAATTTATACCAGTAATTCTGGATCATTTTCTCCATCAGATAATTCTTCCTCAAAATTTATATCTTTCATATCTTCAGCTACTATTATATTTAAATTTTTTTTTTTAGGAAGTAGTTTACGAGATGCTAAATACAAATCAAAAAAGACATTATATCATATTTAAAATAACATATATATATAATATTTATTTACCATCATGTCTAAATTTTTCAATATTGTCATCATCAGCTGTTAAAGCTGCTAATTCAGCTTCCAAATCATCATTATCATCATCGTCATTATCCATAAAATTATTTTCTATATCATCCAAATTTTCTGACATATTGAAGATTCCATACTATTAAAAAATATATGTTTAATATAATCAATTAAAAAGTGAGGTTAAAAATATTATCAAATAATACCTGCGCTAGATTATCAGCAGGTCGCGTTTGTCGTTTTAAGTTTTCTCTTTTTCCAAACATATTGTTCTATGAAATATACTTATTATCATAAATCAATTAATAAAATACCAAGAATAATCAAAATACATTAGGTATAAGATATTGTAACAAAACAATGTTCTATACTATGATGCATCATCCATCATATAATATACAAGGCTAATATGATATTTTAATATAGTATCATTCACTATGTATATTTTCATGTATGATATAAGTACTTAATTATTTAAGCTTTTATCATTTCTCAATAAGAATAAACAATTTTCATAAATATATATATACTTCATATATTTCATAAATATATATATGTAAATATATAAAATAATTTTATTTAAAGAATTATATTAAATTATTATATATTACTCTATAAATTTAATATATTATTTACTTTCATTTTTTGGATATATTAAAAATATTACTTTTTAAATTTTAAAACCTATAATATATCTAATCGTTTTTTATGATATATTTTTCTATATGTTATTATTTTTTATAACTTTTGCTAATGATTATAAGTTTTTAATAATATTTTATATTTTATTTTACATTACCTATATTTTAAATTAAGAATAATTTATAAAAAATAAAAAAAATATAAGAATACTTTCTTCTTCTTATTCAGTTAAATTAATAATTATTTCAATTTTTGATTTTCAACAAATTTCCATTTATTTTCTTGTATAATAAAAAAATAGCTAGTTTTAAAAAATCAAATTTATATAGTTTAATTAGATATTCGATAGTTATTGAAGTCAATATTATTTAGAAATTTGGCCATTTTTTTTTATAGCTTGTAGCAAACTTCTCAGAAGATAGTCATATGATCGACACGAAAAAGGGCGAGTCCAACTTCAATTTTGACGGATCCATATTTAAAGTGAAATAATTGTGGCAAAAAATCCTCTAAAATGAAAGGTTGTATGTTTAATATCGATGCAGGATATTTGGAGGGTCTTTGCCGTGGATTTAAATGTGGAATTCTTCAACAAAGTGATTATCTTAATCTTGTACAATGCGAAACTCTTGAAGGTAAATTTTATTCAACATTTATTTTCAGTTTCAAGAATAGTAGATGTTATTTGAAATTTAAAATACTTTAATTTTCAAATTGTTATTAATTTATATTTGGTATTAATTATTTTTTACTTCTACAGATTTAAAACTACATTTGGCTGGTACAGATTATGGTAGTTTCTTAGCTAATGAACCATCACCACTTTCTGTCAGTGTGATTGATGATAAATTGAGAGAAAAACTTGTTATAGAATTTCAACACATGCGTAATCATTCTGTAGAGCCTTTATCACAATTTTTAGATTTTATTACTTATAGTTATATGATTGATAATATTATCTTACTAATTACTGGTACTTTGCATCAAAGACCAATTTCAGAATTAATTCCTAAATGTCATCCGCTTGGTAGTTTTGAACAAATGGAAGCTATTCATGTAGCAGCTACACCTGCTGAACTTTATAATGCAGTTTTAGTGGATACTCCTTTAGGTATAAGATATTATGAAATATATTAAAATTTTTTTATAAAAAATTAAAATCATAAAATATTATTGTTTTATCATATTTTAAATTATATCTTTTTATTCTATTTAAATATTTAATAAATTTGTAGCACCTTTTTTTGTGGATTGCATTTCTGAACAAGATTTGGATGAAATGAATATTGAGATAATCAGAAATACATTATATAAAGCTTATTTAGAAGCATTTTATAAATTTTGTAAAGATATTGGAGGAACAACTGCAGATACCATGTGTGAAATACTTGCGGTAATAAATTTTATAAAATTAATAAGATAATTAATAGATTACTTAATAAATAAAGTCAATTAAATAACAAAATAATTATAATTAATTTACAGTTTGAAGCTGATAGACGAGCTATTATAATAACTATCAATTCATTTGGAACTGAATTAGGTAAAGATGACAGAGCAAAATTGTATCCCCGTTGTGGAAAATTGAATCCTGATGGATTAGCTGCATTGGCAAGGGCAGATGATTACGAACAAGTCAAAGCAGTTGCAGAATATTTTGCTGTAAATAATTTTTTTTAAATGAGATTTTATATTTTTTAAGAAGTTTATATTTTTGAATTTATATATTATTTGTTATTTATGTATGTTGTTATTTATATATTTATATAAATATAATAATAATTTTATATTTGAATTATTTTTGCAGGAATATAGTGCTTTGTTTGAAGGTGCAGGTAATAATCCTGGTGATAAAACTTTAGAAGATAAATTCTTTGAGCATGAGGTAAATTTATATTTACTTCATTAAACTAATATTATTAACAAAAATTAATGCAGTAAATATCAATATTCAAATATATTAAAATATTCAAATCTTATTAATTTTAATGTTATTACTGCACAGGTTCGTCTAAATGTTCATGCTTTTCTTCAACAATTTCACTTTGGAGTATTCTACAGTTATCTTAAATTAAAAGAACAAGAATGTCGTAATATCGTATGGATAGCGGAATGTGTTGCGCAAAAACATCGTGCTAAAATAGACAATTACATTCCAATTTTTTAATAAGTTTCCATTTTGTTGATCATTAATTTTGTTGTATAATATCACGAAAAAACTAAATTTTTCTTTTTTTTCTTTCATTATCACATTTTTTAACTATGAACAATTAATAATTACAGTATTTCATGTTATGAAAAAAAGAAAAATATTTCTCAAAGAAAACATATAATTATCTAATAATTGAAATAAAAATGATTATATTTAGCCAATTGGACAGATGATATTAAAAATTATTATTTAATATTATTGTCATATGTAATAAGAGTTTATATCATATAAATGTATATAGTGTATTTTATTGTAGATCAGTATATTATGTTTGATATTAATTGATGTTGTAATTATCAATTCTATTGTAATATAAAATAATATATAATGCATTCCAATTTCAAATTAAAGATACTCACTTTAAATAATAATATCTTATATTAAATTGATTTTCAATTTTCTTTATTCTTACCCAAAGATAAATTTTTTTAATAATTATATATTAATGATTTTGGTATTTTGATTTGATATTTTGATTTGATATTTTTAATATATACATGACTTTTTAATATTTCAAAATTTCATTTCAAAAATAAAATTTAATCAATCGAATTTAAATAAATCAGTGTATTCAATAAAAAAAGATAAATACTTCTAAAGAATACTTACAATATTTTTATTTATAAAATATGTATATTTTTTATATCTTTTCCAATATATAAAATTTATTTTAATAAATCAAGTAATAATATTTTAATTAATTCATTATATAATAGTATTTGAAATAATTGGATTATTATAAGTTATTAATGTTATAAACATACACATGCAAAAATAAAATTTTATAATTGAAATTAATTCAAAATACTTCATTAAATGACAGAAGTAAATATGAATTTTTGTAATGCTTAAAACAAGTCTATATCCTATACCATTTATGTTTATGAACAAAATTTTTTATAAAAATCTTAATACATTTATTCTAGAGCAGCCTTTCATTTCATAAATAATTTAATAATATTTTTGCTATTAAAAAATGATACTGAAATCAAATAAGTCTAAAATATAAAATCCTAACGAAAAATATTTCACAAATCTATATATATATTTTATATATATATATATATATATATATATATATATATATATATATATATTTAATATATATATATATTTATATATTAAGGATAGAAATCTTGTTTATTGTTTATTAGCATAAATTTTATAAGATTTGTTAAATTTTATAAGATTTCAAAACTCTCGAAATCTAGAATGTTTATTTTTTTCCTTTTATTAAAATATCTATTTTGTTGCAATTTAAAAACTTAATAAATTTTCACTTTTGAAATTCTAAATTCAGATTCATAATTATTTTATAATAATAATCATATTTTTGACTTATAATAAATTAAATTTTTATATTTTATTTTTTCTTATGTAAATTAGATTAGCAAAATTGTATCGATTAAAATAAATCTAAAGTCTAAAATCTAAATTCAATTGCATTATATTTAAATGTCACAATATTCTTATAAATTTCTTTATGTAAATTATCCTATATCTAGATTTTGAAAGTTTTGTATACAACAAAAATAGCAAAAAGTTTTGAATTTTTGAACTTCAAAACTTTTTGAGTTTTAACGGTTCAAGTATTCTATTTGTGATATGTATGTATATATATACATACATATAAAAATACACATACATGTATGAGTATGTAATTTATCATATAAAAATACACTTTCTAAAAAAATAGTAAGATAAAATTTAATTTTTGAATGAAAGATTTACAAAGAAATCATAAATATAATCAGAATTATTAATTCTGAATTTTGTAATTCTTTCACCACAATTAATATTTTATAATACCACTTCAGATAAAATGAGATGAAAATATTCTTAATTACTGGAAATAAACTTTCATTATTTTCCGTTAGGATATTTTTCAAATTTATTATAAAAAAAGAGACATAAACACTGCTTATCTTCTACAAATTCGTTCACTTTCACATTGCATTCTTTCTCCATCTGATTCTCTACTTCTTACTGGATGTACTTCTTCATTTATAGAATTCACATTAGCAACTGAAGATGGTGGAGTATTATTAATATGTTTCATGTTAGCAGTTGGTGATGGTGGTTTTGTTGTTCTGATTGGATTTGTAGAAACATTATTAACTAAATTTGGAGGTTGATAAGTTGCTAAACTTTTTAATCCAAGTACTTCTGGATTTTCTTTCCAAAAACGATCTCCAATAATATCATCTACCAATGGAACGACTGCAGGTTTCAGTCTACCTGTTCCATCAGGTACTAATTTTCTTATAAGTGTAGTTCCTTTTCGGAAAAGTGGTGGTTCATTATTGTAATTTATACCAAATTCTTGAAAAAGTAATTCATTTTTATGTGAAGCCAATGTACCTCTAAGCTTAACTTCTGCCTAAAAATAAAAAAATAATAATTATAGAATAAATAACTACAAATAAAATAATAATTTTAAAATTTTAAAAATATGGTATAAATATATATCTGTATAAAATAATATAACAAGTAAAAATAAATAAAATGAATAATATAATATATATTTATATATAATTATTATTTTCATAAAAATATATATAAAAATATATAAAAATTAAAAAAAGTTAAATTATAATAATTTACCTGGCTTGGAGTTAATTTTCCTTTTAATACAAGATTCCAAAAGCAAGTATTATATAAATTATTTACATGAGCATCAGCTTGTCTCCATGCTAAATAATCCCTTAAATTTTTATCCGTAGGATATAATACAACGCGAGCATCAAAAGACGGTGGATAATATAATTCTTTGCCTTGGAAGAAACGAGGCCAATGATAAACATATGATGATGCAAAAAGAGAATTCACATTTGTCATCAATTTTGAAGCTAAAAATATTATAAAAATATTTTAAATAATATATTTATATTATAGAACACCATAAAACATAAATATAATATAATATAAATAATAATTTTAATAATAAAATAACGTATTTATCACATATATATATTTTTTGTTTTCTATTATTTATTTACTACTTTAAATTTATTATGTTTTAAACTATTTTTTAAAATATATATACCTCTTCGTTTGTAAAGTTCAGTGTCTTTTCGAAAAACGAAAGAATATTCATCACTTTGACCAAATCCTAAAATGATTTCTTTGAAATCTTCCATAACCGTAATAGCCGCGCGATTCATTAATTGCAAAGCAGCTACATCGTTCGGTTTAGTAAATTGATGCGCTTCACAAAATTTCGAAAAATTTCTTCCATCTATTCTAACCACAATCCAACAATTTGGCAAACAACAATCATCACGTTCAAATTCTTTTACATATTCAAATTTACTTTTAGCCATTCTCATCAAACTTATGTGCCGGCTATTGACCACTTGTTTGACCAAGCTAATGATTTTCAGGAAGTTGCTTCCTGTTGTCAGAAAATACAACATTTCCTGAAACTGCTGAGTGTTGAAGTCTCCACTGTCGAGTTCGTTTCAGTTTAAGATGTGCACAATATGTCTCAGAACGCACTTATTAAAAAACTGCCATTAACTTTTTATGATGAAATAAATTAACACTTGATACGTATATTTCTAAATAGCCACGTGTGCGTTTATTGGTTAGGTATAATCATTTGTGTTATTATGTACAAAAATATTCAAGTTAAATAAAATATTAATTTGTAATAAATTCTTATAAATTAAGAATATTTAAATAAACGAAAAATATATTTATATTTTTAATATTTTTATATAGATATATTTACATATATATATATATAGATTTATATATATATATATTATATATATATATTTAAAAAAAAAAAAAATTGTAACAATATGGATTTACACGAACGCTATATGCGTATTTCAACAATAGATTTCTCGATTTTAGAATTATTAGAAATTGCATTTAAAGATGATCCATTTTTATTGTTACATCGTTTAACTAAATATTATAATACTGAAATAATGAGAAATAATTTACACGCAAAAAAATTATATACATTTCGAATGATTTTATGTTATGAATATCAACTTATATTTCATACAACAAATAAGTATGTTAGAATAATTCCAAATGATTTATGTTTTAAAACAATAGAAAATACTTTATTTGTAAAAGATAAATTACAAAATTTTGTTGAATATCCAATTTTATATGATATTGTAATTTTACAGTTAACGCTTTACTGTAATTCACAATGTATTGAGCAACACATGATAAATTTTCGCAAATCGAATGTTAATAGCTTGAATAATAATGAAAGCAAAATTTTATATTTAAAAATATTAGAATGTTTTTTAGAATCGTTACAATTAAAAAAATATTTATATAATGATTTGGAATCAAATCTATTGAAACGTTTTAATTCTCTATATCTAAAAGATATAATGTTATGGTTACAAATAAAAGAAAATAAAGAATGGCAATTATTTGCTTCAATTTTGCCAAAATTAATAAATACTTTTGGTTATGAAGATATTTTGCCACCTATGTGGAATTATATTTTAAATAAAATGGATGATTTAAAAGATTTATTAAGTGCACTCAGTATTTTAATAGATATTTGTTTTTCTGTAAATTTAAAAAATATTAGTTTCATACATTATGACATATTTTATATAGAACAATTATGGTTGTTATTATTACAAAGTTTAAAATCTCCAATACAACAATATCGTAAACAAGCATTATTTATAATGAAACGAATAACTGATTTCATAAGTACTATAAATGAAAATGATTTAAAATCAAAAAAACATAAAATTATTCCTTTCATATGCCATCAATCAATTAAAACAAAAATATCAATAAATGACATTAAACAAAATTACTTTTTGATATTAGAAGCTTTAGAAGAAAAACATCATCATTTAATATTACCTGCATTAACTTATTTACCAATATTGATAAAAGGAAACAAAGAACATACTCTATGTAACAATTGTTTTGACAATATTTGGTTACAATTAATTTTTGAGAGAATATTATTGCACGAAAATAATACCATAGTAAAACAAGGTATATTATATATTTGTAATTCGCCTATCTTTTTGTATGACAACCAATTTTTAAAATTATTTATACATGTTTTAAATAATACATATTTATATGAATGTCAAACTTATCAACAAGAACCAGAAATATTAAATGATATTATAAAGTTATTTATACATGTAAAAACTGAACAAATTGAATTTCTTAATAAAGTTTTTAAGATAATGAATGAAGAAACATGGGCTCCAATTCCAATATTTTATATGTTGAAAGTTTTAAGAATAGTATCAAGTAAAGTATCAAATTATTGGGAAGATAATCAATTAAATTTAATTAAATCTTTGATTCAGAAAAATTTAAGTATGCACTCATATATATTAAAGATTGCATCTCAAATTGAACTTTTAAATATAATATTCCTTTCTGTAAAAGAAATTAATGATTTAAAAATTGTAATGAATATGTTATTAGAATTTTCTTTAGAAGAAATATTTATAAAAAATTCATTTCTGTGGGATGATATAATAAGATGGCTGAAAAAAATATTGATAAAAGCAGATGTAATAAATTTCATTAAATTTATTTGTGAAGAATATATGTATAAAAATTTGCATCCCAAATTCAATCCTGCTAAATTTGCTATTATTATTATTATGTTTTATGATGCAAATCTAATAGTAGAACAGAAAACATGTCCTATAAAAGAAATACTCAATAATTGGCTATTATCACTTAAGAGAATAGATATAAGACCTTATGCAAATATTATACATATTTTCTATATCGTAGAATTTATGTCACATTTACTTAATTTAAATATTACAAAAAATCATAAAAATATCAAACAATTATTGTCTTTATATATTAATGATGCATTAAAATTTTTACTTAAAAACAGTAAAAACATACCATATAAGTTCAATTATGAAGAAATGAACAGATACCTTACTACAATTATTTTAATTCTTAACAATGGATATTTACTTTTAACAGAAAAAGAAATTTTATATTATGTTGAGAAATTCAAAAATGAAAGTATATTTATTATTCAAAATATAAAACAATATACAAATATGCATTATTTATATGCATTATATATTTTACATTATACACAAAATATTTTGTGTTCAAATTATGCATCATTTTACATTCAACCATTAATAGATATTTGTGACATTCACATATTTAATAATGATGAAAGTCAAATAAAATTTAAAGGAAAAATAGCATCAGATTGTTATATATTACTTGCAAAACTTATAAATCAATTTTTATCAAAAGTGGAAATAGAAATGTGGCCTCAGAAAATTGATTGGAATAAAAGTATTTCCTATTTATTTGAAATGGGAGGAAATGAAATTGTTCCAGAAATAGCATTAATATTGAAAACAATGGTTAATAAAGGAGCAATACAAAATTTAGAAAATACGTTAAATTTAGAATCTATTTTTACTGATTGTTGGAAGACCACATTATTAAGTACAAAGAACAAAACTTATTTTCTGGCAATAGAAAATCTTGTAGGAGTTATTATAAATAATAATTTTTTAATACTACCCAATATTAAGAATTTTGTAAACAATGTAAGAAAGTAGCATATTAATTAATAAATTAATATTTTTTAAAATATTAAAATTATTTTAAATTTTTAGTTTATCAATCAATTACTTGAAGAAAGTAATAATGTGTCAAAATTAAAAAAAATTTTATTAAATGAAATGAGATTATTAAATACATATTGTTTAAAAAATTTGCAAGAACCACTATTAGCATGTCTGCTTCATGGACCTGTACTTCGAAAAGACAAACAAATAGAAAATCAAGTTTATTTATATATTATAAAAAATTATCAAAACTGTTATCCACAACATATACAAATAATGTGAGTATCTTTATAATTTTTAATTAAATTTTATATATATATATTTTATATATTTATAATTAATATTTTAACTTCATTAATAGAGATTATAATATCAGAGCAACTTCTGTTATTCTGCTACATAAAATAATTAATGAAGATAAAGAATTTGCATCAATATTTCTCCCAATTATTTTACAAAAATTAGAAAAATATAAAAATAAACGATATTTTAATTATTCGTATATACATAAAATAAAACACAGAATTATGCAAATTTTGTTAATAATGCAGCCAATTTTAGCTAAGGTAATAAAAAATATATTTTATAAAATAATAAATAAAAAAAATTAAATTTATTATTACAGGATGATGTTATAACATTACAAGAATTTCTTTTAAATTTATTACTTTTGGAAAGTAATCAACATAGTGTTAGAATAATGCAAGAGTGGATATTAATAAAAATTTTTGTAGAAAATGTAGAATTTCATCATAAAATCTGGGAATTTTTTGAAAAGGTATTTAAATAAGTTTTGTTTTTTTTTCCATAGAATTTGTTTTTTATATACAAAAGTTCAATTAATTTAATATGTATAGGGTATTACAATACGTCCAGGATGTGTTAGTTCCATAATATGTATTGTCTATCATATTTCTAAACTTCTTTCTAAAGATTCTCAAAGCAATTTTATTTTAACAGCATTGAATTATATTGCCCGTTGTTGTTTAGGACAACAATATAATATGCGTCTTTATGCTCAGGTAAATTGTATTATATTAAATTACAAAATAAATTATAGATATATTGTTATTTCTTTATGACAGATTATTTTTGTAAAATTGTATAAAATGTTAGAACAATTAAATTCTGATCATGTTATATTACAATATGAAGGATTATATAATGCTGCAATTACAAGTTTAAAAGATGGATTAATAAGAAATTCAAGCAAAATTGAGAATGATTTTTATCTTTCTACATTTCATCCTATATTGGACTATACCTTACAAGTAAATTAATTAAAAATAAAATTAATATTTAAATCTAAATGGAAATATTCATAAAACATTGTATTATAAAATTATTTAAGTTATAAGATTTTTCTTATTTGTAGACTATTTATCTTGAATTACCTCGATTGACTGATATGGATGCAAGTGAATGGATAATTCCAAATTTTTTTACAATTTTGAATTTCAAAAAATTTAATGGTCATGCACTTCAACTATATAATTTAAATAAGTCATTATCTGATATTAAAACATCGTCATATTTAATAAAACGTTCAGGTATTTTATTAAAATATATTATCATCATGATTATAACAATTTCTAAGTACATTTTGTGTATATATATATATAATAAGTAATAAATATAAAATAAAGAAAAAAAATATAGGTGATACAGAGCCATTCATAAAAAAATATAATATGGACTTTGAAGAATTAAGTGATATTCAAAAAAAAATTAATCCTATAATGACTATCAATTTATCAAATAATGATATTTTTCCAACAATCAGAGAATCTATTTCTCATAAAAGAACATCGGATGAAGAAAGTCTTATAGTTGTAGCATGTCTTCTTAGTCGTACTCCAAATTTAGGGGGACTTGCTCGTACTTGTGAAATTTTTAATGTCAAAGAATTAGTTATTGCTAATTTGAATCAAGTCAAAGATAAAGAATTTCAAAATCTTAGTGTATCAGCTGAAAATTGGATAACTATTACAGAGGTACTTTATTATTATATTAATAATGATTCAGAAATTTTTGTTATAATAAACTTAACTCAATCATTATAGATAAAACCATATGAATTATGTAAATATCTGTTAGATAAAAAGGATGTGGGATGGTCTTTGGTAGGAGTGGAACAAACAGCTAATAGTATAAATTTATTAAATATGAAGTTTGAAAAAAAAACAATTCTTGTTTTAGGGTAAGTAATTATAAAATTAAATAGATTCATATAAAGAATATAAAAATATAAGAATATCATATAAGAATAATTATTATTTTCAGAAATGAAAAAAATGGAATTCCTGCAAATTTGATACCTTTGTTTGATACTTGTATAGAAATACCACAAGCTGGTGTAATTCGATCATTAAATGTTCATGTTAGTGGAGCAATATGTATATGGCAATATGCAAAACAACATATATTAACATAGTCTTATTTTTTATCATAATAAATAATTATCCAATATTATAAATATCTAATGTCTAATAATAATTTTTTATAAATAAGTAAATTTTTTGTTTAATCAAATTTTTATTAATAAAAAAGAATAAAAAAATTCTTTATTAAATAATATTAATTTTTATTTATATAATTAAAATTGAAATAAAAAAAATTTATATTTTTTTTATTAAGAGAAAAAATTTTATATTTATATATTTATTTGACTATTATACAGATTATATTTATATAAATAGAAATACATTTTTATACTTTATATCCTGCAAGATGTCGTTTTCCAATACATTCTCCAACAAAAAACCAACATAGGACTTCAATTCCAACTAATGTATTTAGCCAAGCTTCACGTACAGTAAGGTGAAGAAATCGTTTTTCTTTGGCAGAAGTAATCAGATTTTGAAAACCATTTCTTATAGCAGGAATATCAGATATTTTTGGTGGAACTAATTCAACCTTTGCATAATATGTAAATTTTCTTAAAGCAGGTCCAGATTTTGTTAGTCCAACTGTAATAACCATAATTGCATATCATAATTAACATATTTTATTTAAATTAATGAGAAAAAAATTATTAATGTAAAATATCAATTAATAATATATATATTATTAATATATATATTAATGAATTTAAAATCATTATGAAATGCCAATAAAATATAATTTAAATTTAAGAAAATAAAAAAATTAATTCTAGTATCATACAATGAAGATATTAATGTTATATAATAATATTTTATAATTAAATTATAATCAATTTTTTTATAAAAAATGATTATAATATCAAATACATACGTTTGATTAATGTTGATACTTCTCCTACAATTTTCGACATTTTTAATCACTATAATTGCTCATAAAAATACAGGAGTATAACTATTTTTTACGATTCTTTTGCAAGTGATAATTCTGACATCTAACGGTAAGTAGAATCAAGTCGATAGAGTATATGTTCGATATTTTTATTTCGATATTAAATATTTACTATTATTGTCGATATTTTTTATTGCAATATTTAAGTATTTAAGGAAAAAATAACTACTTAATTATATTGAATATTATAATCATTTTTATTAAAAGAATAGGAAGACTATAAAATAATATTTTGAAAGTTTAATATCAGTATCAATTTGTAGACAGATTTAAACTAGTTTTTAAAATGATTATCATAATTATAAATTCAAATTCGTTTAGACGAAAAATTAAATTTTTTTACTCCATTAAATGTATTTTCGCAAATTTATATATGTAATAAAAATTTAATATATAAAATTAATGAACAAACTGTATCATTCATGTAAATTTATAGATTTATAAAGAAAAACGAAATATATTTTTCTTGTCTTTATTTCGATTGCTTAACAATAAATTGTTTAAAAAAGGTTTCCTATATGATTGTTTCCCATAAGATGATAGATTATATATCTCATTTATACTTATATTTTCATTATGCTAATCGATAGTAAGAAAAATGGCGTCTTCACCAGAGAGTTTAATTGCTGTACAAAAGCAAATTTTTACAAAAATTAGCAATAATGAAGTATCTGAACTCAAAGTATTGTTAACAGCAAATAAAATCAAAATTGATTTTGTGGATGAAAATGGTATGAGTCCATTACAACATGCTTGTTACAAAGGAAACAAGGAAATAGTACAGATGCTGTTGGACCAAGTAGGTTAACTTTTTAAGATTATATTAAACAATAAAATAATTTTTTATAATTTAAATAACCAAAGTCACTTTTGTAAAAAAAATAAATAAGTAAAAAATACATTTTACTTATATAAAAAAAACGAATGAAAATATATTTCATATATAAATTTTTGACTTTCTTTTTTATCTATATAATAAATAAAAAATTCCTCAACAATTTATCAAATATTTTTTTTTAATTTTTAAAATATAGTATTTTTTTCATTTTATATTTTAACAAATGAATACTTGTTTTTAAGTATAATTAACTTATATATATATTAATGAATTTTGAAAATAAAATAATTTTTATCAAAAATATATTTTTGGAAAGTTTAAAAAAAAATAAATAATGCATATTATAAAATTATTAAAATTAGAATTTATAATTGATTATTCAAAGAATTATTATAATAATATAATATATTTGAAAAAAATTAAATTCTAAGAATATTGAGTGTTATTATCTAAATACATGAAATTTATTATTTAAAAAAAAATTTAATAAGTAAATATTAAATATTACCAATAATATAAAATATATAATCATAATATGAATTATAGGATAATATATATAATTAAAATATTTTATTATAGGGAGCAGGTGTAAATGCATGTCAACATGAACATACATATACAGCTTTGCATTTTGCAGCTCTTAGTGGAAATGCTGAACTTTGCCATCTTTTAATGTCTTATGGAGCACGTTTAACAGCAACAAACAGTGTAGGACGAACTCCAGCACAAATGGCAGCATTTGTGGGAAATCATAATTGTGTAGCAACTATCAATAATTTTATTCCAAAAGCTGATATTGATTATTATGTTAAACCACAAGGTTTACAAACTGAATCAATGCTTCCACCACATTTAGCAGATTCTTTTCATAAATTTATAATACAAATAAATGTACATCCTGTACGTGTAGCTATGAATTTACAAAGATATCCTGGTCTCTTAGAAAATGCTACTAAGGTAAAGTTAATAATTTTTAAATATGTATTTTTTAGATAAATAGATAATTATAATTCATTCAATTATAGTTTTTTTCTATAATGTAAATAAATAGTTATAATTTTATTATTCTTTTTTTTTTTTTATAATTTTTAAGGTACAAAAAGTTTTAGAATCTATGCATCACAAAGAAATGACAAAAGGTGCAGAAACAAATGAAGTAATGGCATTTAAATATCATTATCTAAATTGTGTTGTGGCTGAAGTGATCAAATTTCAGAAGAGACAAGAAGCAATGAAGGCAGAAAAAATTGACAAAACAAATGAAGAAGGAGAAGAAAAAAAATCAGACACTATTGAAGGTTTAATAAGAAAATTTTTAAAATGTAGTAAAAGTGATGGTATACCAGAATATCAGGAAGCTTTTCTAAGAGAAAGTGTAAGAGAATTTCCATATAGAGAAAGTACAATTTTTCGTCAAATGGTTGCAACTCTTGCAGCTAGTGATCCACCATCTGCAGTATCAGTAGTATCAGCTGCAATTGATGGTCAAAGAGCTTTTTTAGATAATACTACACTTTGCATTACTTGTGGAGAAGATAAAGCTAACAAAAAATGTAGCAAATGTAAAGCAGTGCAATATTGTGACAGGGAATGTCAAAGACTTCATTGGTTTATGCATAAAAAAGCATGTACTATGCAAATTAGGTCAAAATATAATGCCAAATGCAAAAATAAGTGATGTAGATAAGGAACAAATAAGCAATGCTGTAAGCTCTAGACTATAAAATCTAAGTGTTAACTAATATAATAAAACATTCAATTCTAAACAAATAACTTTAATGTGCTGTATGTATCTATTTAATTTTGTATTACATTTTTCAATTGAAAAATTGAAAAAAAAAAGATAATTCTATTTCATATATTCGACGAATAATTTTGATTTTTACTTCTTAGATTTACAAAATCTAATGAATTTTTTATGCATTGTAATACATTTTTATCCTCTTTAATCTGAAAAATTCAACATATGTTATAAATAATTATTATCATCATGTATTATAAATAGTGTCAATATGCAATTCAGTTAAAATGTTATTTCCTCAAGATTGTATTCTTGTGGTTGTCATCGCCATAAAAATAAAATATACTTATAATCAAATTTGTATTATTTTAAAATGTTATTGCTTTCAAAATATCATAAATTTGTCATATACATTGAAGTTATATACATTGAAATGAAGCCTAAAAATAATTTTTTAAAAATATTTTTATTAGAAAATATAATTTTAATATGATGAATATGGTTTGATCAATTGTATATACATAGATAAATAACAATTAAAATCTTTAAACATTTTTAATTATTTTCAGATGACTAATTTGTCTGAAATTTTAAATTTATTTTTATTACTTGTTGTATGTGAATTATCTAGTCCTTATTATATGTTATTTTTATACTTAATTATTTTTGTATATGACAGAACAAATATATTTTTAGAAAAAATAGTTAAAACTTCAAATGATATATTTTGCAAAAAGAAACAAATAACAAAGACTAGATTTGTTTATCTGTTTTAAAAATGAATTGTTTTTTGTTTCTATAAACAATACAAATTATTATATCTAATAATAATTTGCAAATCCTATATCAAAAAACATATCTTCTGGAAATGATTGTTCTAATATCATTTTTTAATTTTTTTTATAATATTTATTAACTATATTGATAAGAAAAAAAATATGCTTTCTAATCTTCTAGATTTATTTTTCTTTTTAAGAAAAGTTTTAAATATATATTTTCAATTGATATTTTTGTTGATATGTTTAGAAATATAAGATTTGTATTATAATGTTAAATATTATGATAAATATTAAATTCTATTTTTTCTGTTTTTATAAATATATTGAACAAATTGTAAATAAAAAATATTTTATTAAATATCATAAAATAATTGTAATTCAAATAAAAATAATATATTTTTATTTCTTTATTTATTTATCCATACATAATTTCAAAATTGATATAAATTCAAATATAAAATTAAAATATATTATTTTTATATTTAAATAATTTAAATTACATCTTATTTACATTTTCAAGAATTTTTTTAAATCTTAATAAAATTAAGATTTTATTATAAAATTAAATATATTGACTAAATAATTTTAATTACTTTAGGAATAGATACATTAAGAAAAAATAAATATTTTCCATATATATAGATTTTTTTATATTTAATAATACTGCATTAATTACAATTAGTTTAATAAAAACTTTTAAAACATTTTCAAATCTATAAATTTCTATTCAAATAATTAAATATATAATAATAAAGTATTTCTATTACATTGAATTTACGATTAAATATTTACGATTTTAAATCTTCGTCTTATTCATAAAATCTATTTATATTTTATATGAATTTATAATTTTAAAATTTTACTTTATAAATTGATTTGCAATTTCTTCTATACAGATTCTATACAAATTCCAAAAACATTTTGATTTTATCAACATTGAAATTGGTTTATAAGTTCTAATAATAGATTTTTTAAAAAATTAATAAAAATCATTGTTTTTTCAAATAATGAATATTTTAGTTTATAAATAATATATAAAAAAAATAATTCGACAATTTTATATAAAACTATTAAAAGAGATGTTATTGACGCTCGAAAAATTGATGCTTGAAAGATATAATTTTTTTAAAATATATCTATTATCTATATCTATTATCTATATCTATTATATCTATTTAATAAAATTTTTTAAACTTATTGTATAATAAATCTATATCAATCAGATATCAATCAACTAATATATTTGTATTATTTGAACAAATTTTCAATTTGTTCACAATTTTAGATATATGTGCTACTTATGGAATATAAATATATTTTAAATTTTTAAAAATTTGGACTAAAATAGGATTTTTGAAATAAAATAGAGAATTTATCTTTTGTATTTTCTCTCTTGTTTCTTATTTTTTTATTATACTTTATGAAATCTTTATTATAAATTCCTTTATTATAAATCTTTATTATAAATATTATATATTGAATTCCTATGATTTTAAAAAAACTGATACATAAATTTCGGCACTAAAATTATATTTCACGAATTCTTATAATTAAAAATTTTTTTGAAAATTTGCTTAAAAGTTAAAAAAAATAATAAAAAAAATTATACTACTTTGATATTTAAATATATCATAAGCATATAATATCAAATTACTTTTTTTTTTTTTTATATGTATTTTACTTATAGATATTTTTATTTAAAAAAAAATTTCTTTTTTTTATTAATTGCCTATTATAATAATAATTTATAATAAAATAATTTGAATATAATTTAAAAAAATTCAATTTATTAGTATTTATAACATTTTTTCTTTTTTTTTTTTTTTGATTCTGCCATTTTAAGTTAATATACTTGTAGTTCAAGTTAGCCAACGCATTGCCAATACTACTATCGTATTACCAACACTACAACAAAAACCAGTTACAATAAGAATAATTATACGGCAACTTCATCTACAACTTACCATACTGTCAACGAAACATCGAAAATGTGGGAAAAGTGTACAAATAGTTATCACATTTTATGGCGTGTATTATAACGATTAAATCATGCAATCATGTGGCCGATGAGATACGAAAACATGACTCGTGATGAATGTAGAAAATGTTTACGATGTTTAGGTAAGGTTATGTCTGAAATAATTGTTTTCTTGCTTCATTAATATTTAACGTTTTATAATAACAATATTATTATATATTTAAAAATATATTTTAATTTTTAAATAAATATTAAATATTATAATAATTATATTTTATATAATTTAAACATACAAATAGAAATTGAAAGTACTGTATTTGATTATCATTATTTGTGAATATATTAAAATTTATTAGTGTTGTATGAAAAATGTATGTATTTTTTATTGAATATAACTAGGGTTTTATTCATTGTGTTTTTATTTTTAACAATATATTTATAATTATTTTATGCAAGTTGTTATTCAAAATAATTCATTGTAATACGAAAACTAATTTTGCATTAAATTATGTTAAGAAAATAAATAAATTTACGTTTAATTATATATGTAACTTAATAAATCTTTTTAGATAATTCTCTAATAATTATTGATGATATAATTAAATGTATGTATATCTGAAATGATATATAATGTGTAAATTTTTATTATGATTAAGTATTATTATAGGTGAAGAATTAAATATTGCATAATATATATTTGTTAAATTTAAATTGATTTAATTAAAATTGATTTATTTTAATTAAAAATTATTAAATTAATTATATTTATTTTATTATTTTATTAATAAATTAATTGAAAATATACTATTATATTAAAATTTTTATAGATTATTTTATATATTATAGATTATTAACAATATATATAACAACATGTTTTTTATTAAATTTTAAATTATTACATAATTTTAAATAATTATATATTAATATTATATATTTTATTTGTTAATTAAAATTAATATTTTTGTGATACAGAATTAGAAGCTTATGGAAATATGGTGTCTGTCTTACGTGCTCAAGGTCCATTTACTAGTGAAAAACAAAAGTTGTTACAAGAACTTGCTAAAGTTTTACATATTTCTAATGAGCGACATCGTGCTGAAGTACGAAGAGCTGTTAATGATGAAAAATTAGCAACAATAGCTGAACAGTAAGTATTTGTTTATCATTCTATTTTTTTTTATATTAATTAATGTAAAGATTTTTAAATTACTGCAAATTTTCAGAATCAAATTCCTTGCTTTTGTTTATTTTATTTATTTTGAAACAATATATATCATAGAAAATTTGAATGAATAAATTCAATAAATTTATTTAAGAACTATTTAATCATAATTGATATAATATTTTATTATTTTAAGTGATATGATAGCAATACATAATAGCAATTTTAAAATAATTATGAGCTCTTATTATATAAAATATTATTTTTTTAATATATTATTAATTATATTAAATATATAATTTTCTATTTTTTTCTTTTTTAAGATAGTTATCTAGATTTGATTTATTTCATGGACAATATATTAAATTTTTAAATTTTGTATTTTATATTTGAGAACTATAACTTTATCAATTATTGTTATATAGATTAAGTGGTCCAAATACTGGTACTGATTGGACTATTGAAGGTCGTCGTGCTATTCCACTTTTGCCAAGATTAAAGGCTCGATCTGCATTCACAACATTAGCAAATAGTTTATCCCTTGCAACAGTAGCAGCAAACAAAAGGAATCTTCCTGTTCACGAGAAAACAGAGGATGCAAAAGGTTTTAAGGAAAAATATTATCTATTTTGGTAAATGTGTGGTTTTAGTCTATGTAAAATAGTGTATGGGTATAGAACTGTAAGTTAAGCAGATTTAATCAACCAATATTTTTATGCATAATAATTATATCAAAAAGAATTCATTATTTTTATGTTTGTTTCTATTAGATATTAGAAATGAATCTCCCTTGAAGATTAAAGTACAAGAAAACTCTTTTAATAATCATGAGATTGCATCTAATAAAGATAAGTTAAGTGATGAAAATGTTCTAACTGAGGTAATTTAAATTATTCTTTTATTTAAATGACAAAAATATTTTTAATTTTTCTTAGTTATTTTATGTTTTATATCATAGGTTACTGAATCAGATAGGAATAAGGAAATTAATAATCAAAGCAATACCTCTGATGGCAGTGAAAAATATATTGTTTCTGAAAAACGTAAACCTTCTTCTCCTCTTTCACCAACACTTCCAAATAAGGTAATTAAAAAATAAAAGTTAAACATAATTTTACATTTAATAATTTTATATTTGATATAGGTTTTGGTAGTATCTTCAAGTTCAATAGGAGCTATTAATCATGGTACTACTGATAAAGGATCATTTGAAAATACTATTCATTTATCACGAATGCCTACAAATTCATTACAGCATCAAAATGTCACTATAATACCATTAAATATTAATTGTGGAGAAAGTGATTCAGGTAATTATTTTCAATTATAAATAATATATTTTTTCTAAAATAAAATTTTTTTAATTCAATAATATTAAATTTAGAATCTAAGGAATTAGCAGTGCAAGACAATGAAAGTAATCATTCGGTAATTTCATCTAGTAATTTTATGAATACAGTAATACCAATAGGTACAACAAATATTACAAAAGCTAAAGGAAGAATTATTACACAAAACAAACTTAATACAAAAATCGGACCAGCAATTTTAGTGTCTGGCAATGTATCATGTGCATCGGGAAATAATTTTCAATCTGATATACAAGATACATCTATACAAGATAATTTAAGTAAGAATGCACTTCTTTTAGAATATTCATATTATTTACTTGAATTTTAATTCTATTAATTTTTCGTAATGTTTTAGGTCCTAAAACATCGTCTATATCTCATAATTTACAAAAAGCATCAAGTTCAGAAAATTCAAATTCAATTACAAGCAACACAAAACGTATTGTGCCAGTAATACATTCTAATGTAAAATCTCCAATAACTAAAACTATTACTTCAAGTGAGTGATGTTAATTTTCAATTATCATTCACTTTGGAAATCATAATTATATAATTTATTTTTTTTGGAATTATTTTTAGGTAATTCACATCGATTGATGACTGTTTGTCCTGTTACAACAGTTTCTAATGGACCAGGACCACCTCAAGCTAAGCAGATAACAACATTAACTTGTAAAAAATTACCTACAACGCTCAATAATCAAACCACTGCCAAGATGGTACAATTAAAAAATAATAATAATAATTATATATGAATATTGTTATAAAAATACTAAATTTTAATATAAAAATATATCTATATGTTTTAGGGTGTTACATTAAATTCTAATAAAACTGTAAATATATCTCATCATCCTGATACGAAATTAGGATCTAAAACAAATGTGATTGTTATACAAAAGGGTCAAACCAAAGGTGTAACTCTTTCTCAAGCAGGCAAGGTATGATAATCTATAAAATAATAATTATTGTGATTTATATTTTAAATAACAATAATATAACTTTATATATTGTAGGAAGTATTAGGAAAAGTAATAATGGGTGGAAAAAGTTTGTGTGTCACGAGTCAACATAACACCTCCATTAATGTAGTACCGCGTCATGTTACGTTGAATAATGGAGATCAAGGTTTAACTGTATTATCCACAACAAACTCGTCTCATACAGAATCTATAACATCCAATATAAAGGTAATAGCTATATTTTTACAAACTTAATAATTTATTAATATCTATATATTTTTTGAAATAAACAATATTTTATAATGTTATAATATTTTATAGATTTTTCTAATAATAAGTTTATATAATTATAAAATGTAAAATTTGATAATTTGACATTTAAATATTGAGTAATATCTATAATAAAATGTATATATAAAAATAAAAAAAATAGAAATTGATATTTATCAGTAATACGAATTTTATATTTTTAGTCTGGTAATACAATTATGTTCAATCTTCGGCAAGATGTTCTGGAAAAAAATAAGGCACTCTCTCATCTCCTTGAATCATCTAATGTTCTTACCTCTGAATCTAAGACTGTGATACAAAATACTAATGCTCTTCTTTCAAAGGAACCAAGTAACAGTGATTTACATGTACAGGATAAAGAGCTAATTGTAAAAACCGATGCTGTAATTACTACTGTTAAAGATGAGACACACAGGTCAGTTTGAAATTATCGAAATGTAATACGAAATTGTTGTGTTAAAAAGCGCATGTAATACCATCAACTAACTTTATAATTACTTTAAAGATTTTTTGTAAATTGTTCATTGTAAATTAATAATATGTTTTATGTGCAAACTATTTTGCGAATTGAAATATACCCCAAAAAAATATATGCTTCTTGAATAGAATTAAACACTATTTGCAAACTTCTTACAAATGAATAAAAATTGACGCATGCATAACAAATTAAAATTTTTTTTATTGGTAATTTAAAGAAAAAAAAAAGAAGAAGGCAGAGAATTATATTACTTTATAAATTTAATTTTTTAAAAATTATTTTCTAAAACGTACTTGATATTTTGTTATTGTTTATGCTGCGATTAATTCATATTTTTCTCTTTAAGGAAAGTAAAAATATGTATGCAAATATACATTTTTATTTAACGAATTATATATGGAGATCCTATGAAATATTCAAAAAATAAACAAATATTTTCAAATTCAAACTACAATGTAAATATATAAGGTAAATCGATGAAATCCTATTTGATGGTTTTCACGTTTTAGTATTATTTTTATTTTTTTATAATATCACAAAATATCGTTTATATTTTTTTATCTAAATAATTTATTATATTGTTTAAATCATTTTCGACAAGTTTTGCATTCGATCCGAATAATTTTTTTTAATTTTCCATACTTATTAAATATATATTGTGTATTTTAAAATAAATACTGGAACATAGAATTAGAATTACAATTATTAATTTTGAAAATATTGAATAATTCAATTTACAAAATTATGTTAAAATTTATAATCATAATAATTTATTAAAAAATTCTTGCTATGTGCATTACTTAAAACAAATTTTAATAAAGAAAGACTAAATATGTTGTATATATTCCTGTGTATTTAATCTTTAACAGATTTTAATTCTTTTAAAAAATAAATTTCTTGTAATTTAATTAATTTATAAAATTAACATTTATTTAATAAGAAATATGGAAAAATGATTTGTTTAAATATTTATAATATATAATACAATATAATTTGATATGTGCCAAATTTATAAGTTATTGGCAATCATTTAATAAAAGAAATCTATTAATTATAATATTAATAATACTTTATTAAATCTATGAAGTATATCAAGATATTATAAAAAATTTTCAATTGTACAGTTTAATTCGATGAGATATAATTTTATATTTTGTATGATGTAATTCCTTACTGACAATAATTTTAATATTCATATTATTTAAGTTTTTCTCAAATTTTGTATAAATATATTCATTAAGTCATATTATACTATTTCATGTTTGAATTTATAAAGATAAATGAAAAAATGATATAATTATGTAAATCATATTAATATATTAAATAACATTGAATACATTATTAAATTTCATTTATAGTTAGTATTATATTATCTATTTTGCATTTTAAGGTACTAATTATTATGTACCTAATTAAGAACTAATTTTACATTTAATAATCTCTTTTTTTAAAGTTGCTTAGGTAATCAGATTTTAAAAAATAGTAATGTTTAATTAACGTAGAATTTCATTTTTGCGTAACTACTAAAACTGATATTACATATTTTTTATTGTTGCAGCCAAATCGAGCACGCAACGAAATTTTGCACATATGATATACATATATACGTTAAATAGAAAAGTTTATGATTCTGACATTTGCTCACGCTTTATATCATTAACATAATGCATGTAAGATATAAACAAAATCTTTAAAGATCTAAGTAGGATGTTAAGTAAATCTTATATGTATAGTACTATAAAATCATACTAATATTATAGTACTAAAAATCATAAATTTTAAAATGATTGTATTGATTCCAATTTTAGGTTTTTAGAAATGACTTAATGAATCTTATTAATAAAATATTTAGAAATGTAAATTTAAAATAATGATAAATATGGACATTTCTTTAAAATAAGAAAAATTTTAATTTTGTTAAAAAAGTATATAAATTAAAAAAAAATGATAAATTTCTAAATTATAAATTATTTATATAAGTCATTAGAAGAACATAACGTTCATTTAATAGAATGTTCCTGTATATAACTTTAATGTTCAGCTATTCCACAATTAAACATAATTTATTCAAAATAAAAAATTTTTATTAATTTAAAAAATAAAAAACAAATCTTAAACTTTGAAAATTAAGAATTATAATATCTAATGAAGAAATTTAAATAAGCTTAATTTATAAATTGAATTTTTAATGGAATGGCTGAAATATATAATAATAAATGTTTGTATAAAAAATTAACATTCACATATTTATTGTTCATAAATAATTTACACAAAAATTAAATTTATTAATTAAAAAAATGTGCAATATTACATATATTTCAATTTATTGCAGTTTATTACACATATAATTGTATAATTTTAATATTTCTACAAAAATAAGAATTATTTCCCAATTATATATTTTTCATTGCTCTATTTCCTTTTTCTTTTAATAAGGATTTAAGAATATGTATAATAGTTGTATCTTGTAATTATCTTATGTACTTATATCAAAATATGAAAACAATAATAATATTATAAAAGTGATCTTTATTATCATTAGTTACAACATTGTAGTATATTAAAAGATATTAATATGGACGAGGAGGTGGTCCACCACGCATCATACCTGGAGGTGGACCTCTCATTCCAGGTGGTCCCATTGGTGGACCTCCACGTCCCATAGGTGGCATTCCTGGTGGCATTCCTATAAACAATAAATTTAAAATTTTTTAAATATAAAAAAAAATTAATTTTTTGTAAATCTCCTTTAATAATTTAAATAAAATTCTATAAAATGTTACCCATCATGCCTGGTGGTGGACCCATCATTCCAGGTGGAGGACCTCCAACTGGCATACGTGGAGGAGCACCTGGATGCATTTGTGGTGGTGCAGAAACTTGACCTCTACCTCCAGGAGTCATTATTTGTTGTGAAGGACCTCCAACACCTCTAACAGGACCTTGTAAACCAGCAGGTACTCCAGCAACATTGGCAGGCATACCACGTCCTGCAGCACGACCCATACCAGGTCCAGGTGCTGCACCAGGAATAGGTACTCTAGGTAATCCTTCTTCTGGAGGTGGAGGGCCTTCTACAGTGAGAGAAACTATGTTTTCTCCTCTTAAGAGTACAAAACCTAATACACGTTTATCTTCTCTCTCTGGTTGTTTTGTATTTTTTGGTTTAATTTTACGGAATTCTTCACAATCACCAAGTATAAGATTCATATGTTTATCAAAGGCTTTAAATGTGCCTATGAATGTCCTTGAATCTTGCAAAATAATTCTGACTCTATAATTGATATGTTGTAGCATTTTATTGTTTTTACCAATCGTCTGAAAAAAAAAATATATAATTAACATAATTTTAACAAAAATTGATAAGTTTAACAATATATGATAAATATTAATTTAAATCAAAATAAAATTTAATTTTTAAGAATAAAAAAAATTTTAAGAATTATATTTTTTCTATTGAAATTTATTATAATTATTATAATATTTATTTATTATATTATTATAATTATTAAAATATTCAAAAAAATTTTAAAAACGATATCAAAAATTTTTTATATATTTTGTTTAACGCTTATTAAATTTAAATTTTAAATTTATGAGGTTATGATATCACATTTGTATAGTTTTTAAAAATATTTATATAGTATTATACTTCATTTACCATTTTAATTGATTTTATTAATACCAAAAAAATTAAAAACAAATTATTATATTCTGCTTATTTCATAAATAACTATCAGATAATACAGATCTAGAATTATTACACTAAATGAAGTTGTTCGTCTAATAACATAGATTTCCTATGTGAATTAATAGAATCAAGTCAATCAAAGTAAACAAAACTGTTCACGTGACATACTGCAATTCCAACTATTGGCTAATAATCGCTAGTGAATTATGAATAGAAAATTTTTTTATTATTTTTAATTGTTAAATCAGATTAATTGATTTGTATTAAATAATTTAATATTTGAATTTAAATATATTTTGTTAATCACAAGTATTATAATTTATTTAAGTAATTTAGATACAAATAACTAACTATATATGACTATATATAATTAAAAGTAACTAACAAAGGCTAAACTCTGGTTGAAATACTAAAATTAAAAAATTTTTGATTCTTTTTATATTTTTACATAAAGTTTAATATGTAAAATTTAAAAATATCAGTCTTAAAATTCATTTATTCAAAACTTACTTAAAGTAAAACTTAAAGTTTTATGTTTTTGGAATATTTTACATAATTTTTACATAAATCTTATAAAATAAAAGCACTAGTACATATCAATTTAGATTAGAGAAAACAAATTAGAATAGAAAACAAAAAATATGTTTTCTTTTTTATTTTTTATTTATTATTTTGAAGCAAAAAAATAATTTTTATGATAAAATAAACATAATTAAAAATTTTTTGTTTGTTTATTATGAAACTAATTATGACTGGAGTTGCATTTGTTAACTTATATTAAAATATTTACTCAATTTTTGAGAAGTTTTAGAAGAATATGTTTTTGATTTATAATGTTTTAAAATAATATTCCATCTTAATATTATTTTTGATGTATCAGTTTTTGTGATATTTTCCAATAATGTTTTAGACTGATTTATTAATGATTGATGATTCCACTGCAAATGATTATTAATTGATTTGTAATCTTCAGTATTCATTTCATTTGTGTTAATGATTGATTTCACAAAATTTGTAGAATTACAAGATATTTTATGAACAGATTGAATAATAGGTTTTTCAATAGAAGCACAATTATCTTGAAAATCATCCAATGTTATGTATTTCATTTGATTTAAACAATAAATTCCTTTATCACCTTTTGATTTAATTTCAGAGCAATTTACATTTTTAGATTCTGAAACAATATCAAACTTATTATCGGTTTTTTTAAATTTTTAAAGTTATATGTAAAAATTTATATATATCATATAAAAAAGTATAAACCTCTTTTCTTTAAAAATGGTTCTTGAACAAAAGTTTGTGATTTGAATGCCTGTTTCATTTGATGTTCATTATTTTTATTTAAAAATTCTTTGAAAGACATTTTTGTAGATAAAACACTTTTATTTTGTGATATATTTAAAGGATATGAATCTTTTGGTGGTCTTTCTTCTTCCTTCAAATTTGGATGAAGACTACTTAAGGTATTCATCAATTCAGTTATTCTAGTATGATAATTATCAGAGAATGTATGTTTTCTATTTCTTTCATTCAATAAAGCTCTATTTGTATCAGAATGTGAACATTTATTAGAAATGTCCAATGATATATTTTGATCAAATCTATCAGAATAATATAATAATGATTGAGTTTCAGATGCAGTTGAATACATGGTAGTTAATTTTGTTTGTGATTGTGAAGTTTCTTTATTAGAATTATTTTTAGTCTCAGAATTAATTTTATTTTCTAAGACATTTTTTGGCATTGAGAAAAGAACAAAAGGCACACGTTTTACAACAAGTTTTTCAACAATATAATCATATTCTTTAACATTATCGTCCACGATGTCTTCTAAAGATTCTTTTTTACGATTAATTTTAAAACAACTTAAAAATAATTGGCAACATTTAGTTTTGGTATTAGAACTGACTCTTGACGAATTAGAAATTGCAGTTTCGCATGAACTAACAGAAATTTTTAATTTACCACTCATTTTAAAAGGATAGAAATATTTTTAAAAATGTTCAAATATTTCAAATATATTTCTTTATATGCATTATATAATATAATCAATTTTCGTTTTAATTGAGCCCAGAAAATTTTATAATTTAAAATTCTTCATTTCTGCAATTATTGAAAAACTGTAATGACATTTGCAACACAGATATTTTATTTAAAAGAAAGGTAACACTATATCATAATTTTTAAAAAAATAATTAAATTTGTAAATTGACACGCATATTTTTATGTTTACATGATTATAAATTTTTAATTGAGATTTGATGCTGAGTTTTAATTTATAATATTTTACTGAATATATTTATTTTCTTGAAATCTAAACTTAATTTTGATTATCAAAATTGTTAATTTGTATTTTAGATAAAAATGTTTTTAATTATATATAGAATTATTTAGAATTATTGATGATGAATAATCCTAATTGAATTTAATTTAAAATGTCAAATTGTATAATTTCGATATTCGTTTACCTTCTTTATGGATAGATGGCAGTTTTGATGTTTCGAGAATAATTAATATTTTATATGCGTTCAATAATGTTTACTAGTATTATTAAATAAAGTCGAATGTTTGGAGTTACAAAGAAAAGTTGAAGGAGGTGATAAAATTGATAAAATATTTGTTAAAATATTTAAAATGGCAACAATAAAATTAAATCCATCAAATTCACCTTCTGTTGAATTAAGTTCATATCGCGATCAACATTTTAAGGTTAGATTCAATTTTTAAACTATCAATTTTTTCTTAATATTTTAAAAAATGCTTATATTTATTTTAACATATAATAATATTATATTCTTTTATAATAATGATTACAGGGTTCAAGAGCTGAACAAGATAGATTATTAAGAAATTCTACAACATTATATGTTGGAAATTTATCATTTTATACTACAGAAGAACAAATATATGAGTTATTTTCAAAGTGCGGTGATATTAGAAGAATTATTATGGGACTAGACAAATATAAAAAAACACCATGTGGTTTTTGTTTTGTTGAATATTATCAAAGAGTTGACGCAGAAAATTGTATGAGATATATTAATGGAACACGTTTAGATGATAGAATAATTAGAACTGATTGGGATGCTGGTTTTATTGAAGGCAGACAATATGGAAGAGGAAAAACTGGAGGACAAGTATAATTTTATACTTTTATATAATTTTATATAATAATTTACATTATATTTTATTTTGTACTACATTATATATTTTATTAATATTACATAAAACAAATTATATTATTATAGGTAAGAGATGAATATAGATCAGATTTTGATAGTGGGAGAGGAGGTTATGGTAAAATAATACAACAAAAAGTAACTCCTCTTTCGGATGGAGCTTTTGGACGTTAAAATTTTACGAATGTGACTATTTCTCAACATAAAATTTTTTATGTATAAGAGAATTATAATAGTGTCTAATTGCATTTAATGATAAATAATATGATATTTAAAATAAAAAAATAATTGTAACAACTGTACATAGTAAACAAGGATAAATATCAAATATAAGTAAAAATTATTTATAAATGACTGTACATGATAAATGCTGGCAATTTTATTTTTACTTCAATTCATTTCTATTACAAAATAAAAAGAATATTTTAATAAGAAATATTATATAAATATATTATAAAAAATTAATTTTTATTTCATTCAAAAAATTTTGTTAAATAAATAATATCTAAAAAATAAATTCTTATTTATTAATAATATTCTATATTCTATTCTATTTAATTGTATAATAAACATTAAAATATTTACACTTTTCGAAATTTGTTAATCATTATTATCATCAATCATTTCTAAAAATTTTTGATATTAAAAAATATACGAAAATTGTCTTTAAAAATATATTTTTTGTGGAATGATATGTTTTTTTGAAATTAAAATTATTATATGATAAGTCAATATTTTTTAATAATTAATTATAAATACTTTATAATTTAATTTTTTAAAATGAACAACAAAGTTTACTAGATGGTTTTTTCAATACTGCCCGAATTGCTTCATTGAAAACTTCTTCTAAGTTTTCCCGTTTCAAAGCAGAACATTCTACATATTTATAAGCTTTTATTTTTTTTTTCATTTTTTTGCATTCCTTAAAAGTAATTGTATCAACGTTTTCTGCATTTCTAAGATCTCCTTTAGTACCTAAGCATATAAATATAAAATATAAAAATAATTAAAAAATTTATATCTATTAATATTAATTTTCTAATATTACAAATTTAAAATAAGGAAATTTTATAAAAAAGTTATTCAATATATTTGATGTTAAGGAGAAATTTAAATATTGAAATAAAATGAATTATATTAAATTAATATTAATAATTAAAAAAAAGAATATTTTTATTAAATTCTGATATTTTGATCTTAATTTTTTTATCTTTAATGAAATTTATTTTTATTTATTATATATTAAATAATAATAACTTAATAATAATAATAATTTAATATTATGTTTAATTAAAATTTTATGAAGAAATATAAAATATGATTTATTTTTATATAATTATTTTTACTATTTAATTTATAACTAAATTAATTATTTTGGACTTAATAGTTGGTAAGTTTGGATTTAACTTACCAACTAAAACTATAGGTGTATTTGGACAGTGATGTTTAATTTCTGGGTGCCATTTATTTGCAACATTTTCGTAAGAAGTGCGAGAATTCACTGAAAAGCAGATCAAGAAGCAATCAGTCTGAAAATAAAAATAAATGGTAAATTGTTATAATTTACATATTAATTAAAAATATACACAAAATTAAACAAATTAGTCAAAGACTCACATTTGGATAAGATAAAGGCCTTATTCGCTCATAATCTTCTTGACCAGCAGTATCCCATAAAGTCATATCAAATTCTTGTCCATCTACATGTATAATTCCTGCATAGTTATCAAAACTAAGAACAGATATAAACATCATTTTCTGTTTTAAAATATATGAAATCAATAAATAATAAAAAATTTTCACACTTATAATTTTTTTTATTTCGTTTTATAAATTATAATTTAATAAAAAATAAAATTTACCATTTTTATATAAATTAAATTTACTTACACAGTAGGTACATATTCCGAAGGAAATTCATTTGTTGTATATGTAATAAGCATACATGTTTTGCCGACAGTTCCATCACCAATTGTTGTAACTTTTATTGGTCTGTGTTTGGAAATCGTATTTTTATTTTCTGAAAAAAAGAAAAAAGAAATTCATTTATATTATATGAAATAATAATTGAAATAATAATTGAAATAAAATAATATTGATAAATTTTAATAAATTTCTATTTTATTTTGTTCAATTGTTATTCATTTTTAAAATATGCATTTAATCAAATATAATAAAAATTAATTAAAAATAATAAATAAATAAAAAATTATTTAACTTTTATTTAACTTTTATTTAACTTTATGAAATGAAATGAATTTTTAAAATAATAGAAATATTAGAAATATTAGAAAAACATTAAAAAGTAGAAAAAAAAATTATGAGTTTCATAGTTTTATTAAAAAAGTAACGAACACATCCGGCGAGCTTGTATCAAGGTTATCCTTGTCATTGTTTGTTGTATAGCATATTAATTCGAATTGAAAGATACTATGCTTATTATTTTATTATAACAACTAAATTAATGCTATAGTTATATTAATTTATTATAATTAAAATTTATTAACAATAAAAAATTAAGTGGTTATTTTATACAAAACAAACATTATATTTTTTATATTTTTTTATTTATCATATTATGTTAAAAATTGTCAGAATTTATATTGTTTATGTAAATTATAAATAATTTTATAAAATATGATAAATTTTTAAATTTATTAATTTTATGATTATGCTGAAATCTTTATTATAAAATATAATTCTAAAATAAAATTTTTTCGTATGTAATATATATAAGTAAAATAATATAATGATATTAAAATTGATAAAATTTGTTTTTTTTTTATATATTTTTACATCTACATGATTTTTATATTATTTTATAATATATTGCTTGAACACATATATATGCTGTGTGTTCATGCGCTTTCAAAGTATATACCTTTGCCACTATATATCTGGAATCATCAATGTCATTTCTTTTGTTTCTATTCTATATGCTTTCACTATAATTTTTTTTAGCTTTTATATATTATTTAATCCTGCTTTTATTCATTACATCTTTCTTTTGTTCATTATTAATATATATTTATTTTTCGGTCTATTTTAAAAAAATAAATTAATCTTTATATATAATATTTTATTATAATTTTTCGTAACTTTTTAGTCTTTTTTTTTAAACTAAAATTTATTGAATTAAATTAAATAATTCTAAAGTAAAATTTTTATACATTTAAATTAATTTTTCGTTTATTATTTACCTTTATTGTTACTGCACATTGCGCGCACGAATAAAATCCAATAATTATGAGTCCACTATAATTGTTCTCAGTCTTCCGTTCAATTTGGCGGCGTTTTTATCAGCAGTCAGTGTTAATATTATCTTTTGTCATCCGGCCAATTTCATTATCCGTTACATTATTTAACTGTAGAAAAAAGAAAAAGAAATTGATAGTTCTGTGATAATTTATATCAGTACGACTCAATGATATGCATACGTTGATCTGAAACGTAAAACTTTTAAAAAAATTAATGATATTTAATTGCATAATTGCAATTAATTATTGTTATATTTCATAATTATGAAAATTAATTATTAATTTTGAAAAATAAATAAAAATACAATTTTCAAGATAGATTTCAAGATTCTTACAATCGAGAAGATGATTTCATAAAAAAATATAGATCGATTACATAAAATAAAATTTATATAAAAATTTAGAATAAAACTAGTTATATTAATAATTTTAGAATAAAATTTTTTATTATTTAATAATATATAAATAAAAAAGTTTTTAATTTTGAATTAATATTAAACAAATTATTATAAGACATTTGAATAATTATAGAGCTAAAAAAATAAAAAATCTTTTAAGATCATAATATATTATTATATACCCAATATATAATATATTGTGTACTACAGTAATAAAACATAAAAAAAATATTTTGAAACAATTTTAATTAACATTCATATCAATGCGGTTAAGATGGAAACCACAAAATATTTTCCTCTTGATTCACTGGAATACATTACAGTTAATATTTGTTTAATTGAAACAATGGAATTATATTTCCTAATTTATGAAATTATTCAATCAAAATAGTGTAAAACTGAGGTCATCATACTATTTTCCTATCAGTGACATTATTATTTTTTTAGAAAAAATAAAAAATCATGAAGTTTCATATAAAAATTTATTTATAATATATTACACAAATAATTAAAATGTGATCTATAATAATTAGAAATATTATGGTTTATCAGATCATAATTATTATAAAAAAATATTATAAATTGCAAAATAAAAATATTTCTAATATTAGCTAAATTTTTATGGAAAATTAAATTTAATAATAAAATAATATTATTAAATAAATTATATAATCTTATATAATATCTATTCGGAGGGAACGAATTATTTTAAATCATTATTTAATTTATAAGTAATAAAAATGATAATCTACACTAGTGGTTGACTGCAGTAACTATGTAAGGGAAGAACAGGTCGATGATACGCGAAATATGAGAAAATTACAGTCAGACAAAAAGGTGGGTAGCACGCGTAGGTAGATTGAGGGTGTGCCTTCAACGACACATCAAATAATTCTAACCACGCCCTTCCTTCCGCATTCCATTTTTCTATTAATTTTGGAAGCCGAGTTCCTAAATAATTAAAAATAAAACATATATATTATGATCATACATTTTATCATTAATTCTATTCAAAGAAAAAAATAAAATAATTTGTTTTTAATTATTCAAGCATAGATATTTTGACGTATAATTTGATGTATATTTTCATGTATATAATATATTAATATTTATATTTAATATAAATATATGTTAATATAATCTATAGTATTTATACATCTAAAAAAAGTATAATATAATTTATGAGGAAACTAATTTAAATATTGATATTTAATTCATATTTTATTCTATTATAAATAATACTATGAATATAATACTATGAATAAACTATATATAAATATACTGTATTTTGAATAATGAAAAAAAAATTCTTTTGATTTTAATTTGTTTTATATAATTTCAATAAAATGAAAATAGAAATTTAAATAAATAAAATAATTTAATGTAATAAATTTTTAAATCTTATATTTTTTAATTTTATAAATTTTATAACATATAAAGTTTTTTCAAAAAACGAGCAAAATTCAAAAACATGTACAAAATATTATTTAAAAAAAATAAATAAAGTAATAAAATATATTTTTTATTTATATATATTTTTATTAATTATTTTTTTTTATACAGTCTTTTTAAACCTATAAATTATTTTCCTTAATATCATTCTTAAATTCAAAATTTATAAGAATGTTTATTAATTGATTTATCAATATTTCTAAAATCGATTAAAATATCGATCAATCATATAGTAAAATTGCAATTTATAAATAAATAATTAAATTAACGATAAAAAAAAAATAATTAAAATGTTTATTTCTGTTACAAAATGTTATCCCACTCTGACTCAAAGATTCAATTATTTACCTTTCTCCTTCGCAATGAGGTAAGACTTTTATGTAAATAGGTTAGAGACTCACAAATAAAGTAACGATGACATAATCTAACTGTTCGTGAACCTGTGTGCTTGTGTTAGGCCTTCAAAGGCGCGTAATTAAAAACTACAGTACATCGTTTTTTATGACACGATTGTCTTATGTAAAAAAATGTATTTTAACAATGATTATATTAATGAAGTACATTGAAAATTTATCTTTACTTATATGTGTGTGTGTGTGTGTATGTGTGTGTACGTATCTCTATAAATAAATACGTATTTTAAATAAATTTTTTTATGAAATATTATTTTATGAATTTTATAAATTTTATATTTTTTAATAATTATATAGTATTTTTTTTCGTAAATGAATTTAAAATTTTATGAATTTAAAAACGAAATATTGTATATAATCTCTAATATATAACAAATATGAAATTTAATAAGAAAATATATAATTTTTAAAAATTACTAGCATAGCCTTTATTTTTTATTATTTTTCGAATTTTTAATTTAAATATTACTTAAATTTAGTTTAAATATTAACATTATTCGATAATGTTATTTATCAAATATTATAATAAAATTTGACAAGAGTTTGATTCTTATTTTTTTCTTGCAATAAAGTGAAATAGTATCAGTTCCTGCTAGATTATCAATCCTCATCCTGTTTCATATTATAAATACGAATTCATATAGTTCGTATCATAAATTAATTGCATTCATAGTATTTCCTATTAATTAATAATAATTGTTTAATAAAATTTTCGAATATGAAATATACATATAAATCATTTTACTTTTATTAAAAAATATTCTATTTAGGTTATTTTATATTTAATGCAATTCTTATAATTATAAACTTAAAACAACAATGATAAAGTCTTTGATTTCCCATATTGATAAAGATTGTGATAACGTTATCAACCCATGATCCTTATCATTAGATATTTCGATGAAATTCCATTAATTACGTTAAAATTTAATTAATTAAAATATATCATAAATATATGATCATAATATATAAATAATATATAAATAAAAAATAAAAATATTCAATTATGCAATTTGAAATGCATTAAATTTGATAACATAAAGCGAGCCATAATTATAATATTTATTTTAATATTTTAATATTAATTTTAATATTTATGATTTATGATTTTTTTATTATAAAAAAATAATTTCTCTCGTCGATATAAATGGAAACAATTTTTTTAAATATAATTTTCTTTTTCTGTGATTTAATATAATATTTAAAAAATTAATTGACTTTTTATTTAAATTTATTATAATTTCATCATATTATTGCTATTACGTTCGCATTTTCTGTTCTAATTTCAAGACAAATTGTAATTTTTATGTAATTGAACAAGTAAAAGCAAAAAGAAACGAAAGAAATCATAAAAATGAATTATAACAAAATTCCTTATGTAGCATAAATTCCAAATGCTGCACACATATTTAAAATTAATATAAATATATATTTAATATTTGTATATTAAAATCAAACTTTTTTCGAAAATTTTACAAAACAACAATTTTTTAAATTTTATAACGAATTTTCTTTCTTAATTCAAAGTATAATTTTGAAAAATATTATATATATACATATATATATATATATATATATATATATATATGTTATAAAAAAAAATAGTATTAAAAGAAATATCAATGACTCACCTAAAATGAGAAAGATTTTGATGAAAAATAATATAATTGGCCAATATTAAAATTCTGACTAAGAATAAAACAATTTCTTTTTTGTTGTAATTTTAAATAATCGAATCAATTGAAGAAATTCCCTTATAGATTATAAGCAACGAAAAGCTGCATGAACGCAGTTCGCGCGACGACTACTTACCGACTACGAAACATCACCGACGCGTTTTACGAGTAAACTGAAATGTTGTCAATTACTCCATACGCTATACTTGTTTCGAAAGATAGGAACATACGTTACTAAACAATAAGTTCCTAGTTTGATTTTTTAATGATATTGAATTATATTAATGTTGTTTTATATTATTGTTGTTTTAAATAAATTTATTATTATATAAGTTCATTACCATATTTATTCTTTTGTAAAAATAATGATTAAAATTATTAATAAATTAATTATAATGATCAATTAATGTAATTAAATTATTTATATAATTTATATTATAGCATTAATTTTTTACATTCTCACGTGAAAGTCAAAAAAATATCCTGTATAAGTATTGTAGTTTTGATTTTTAACATGAATTAAAAAAGAAACATTTATTTATTGAAAAAAAATATTTTTAATTTAATATTTTAACTTATTATTTTTATACTTATTGATTGGAATAAAATTTAAAATATCGTGCTGAGAATGATCGTTTCATGGTGTACATAAATTAAAATTCTAAATTACACGTTTCCCATATTTAGAATGATGCATAGTTTCATATTCATAAATAGTATTCGTCTGATGACGCAGACGTTTTAATTAATGATCGCACGGCGAAACGTTATTCCGATTGTTTGACAAGTTTGGTACAATGCCATGATTTGCATCGTTTCAATAGTTATATCTTTTGAACATAAACAAAGATGCAATTTCATTAGTGACTTAGTAATTTTAATTTTTGTTATAAAATAAATGAATTATTTGAACAAATATAATATACTACATTAAGAAACTAATCTTAATTAAAAAATGAATTATTTGAATAAATATAATATATTAATAACATTAAAAAAAAAATTAAAAGTCAAGGATCAATTTATATATATATATATATATATATATATATATATATATATATATATACACATAAAATATATTTTAAAAAATATTTGTAACAATTCTCGTATCATAATGAAGATAAATATTTTAATTTAAATACTTTAAATTTATCTATAAATATAATACGTGTAATTTTATGTTTTCTCAATAGAGGTCTCTACAAACGCAATTCTCTCTGACACATAATCATAGATACAATATAAGACAATATATATAGTAAGAATAAAGAAAAAAAAATAGAAAAAAACGATTATTAATAAAACAATAAAATATGTCTCAGTCTTCCAAGAAAATTGAAGAAGTTTATGAAGAGTTTAATCAAGCAGATCGAATTAATTATTTAATTAAAAAAGTAATAATTTCATTAAAATTATACTGTTCTGTCTATTATTCTGTTTATTTTTAATTAAATAAAATTGAATTTCAATATTTTATATAATACAAAAATATACCTCTCATTCTATTTCCGAAAGTTTACAGAATTGAAAGAAACAATTTGTAAATATAAAAAAATTCGAAATTATTGGGAATCGCATTATTCTACTTTATCTATGAATATTTGGACAGGACAAGTCAAATATCTAGAATTACAGAAAAAAGAAGCCAATCTTAGGAATGAAATTTCGAAGATTATAGAAATAATCAAATTTCAACAGCAAGAATTAAAAAATTTAACAAAAGAAAGAACGATATATTTTACGAAACAATGGTATTTCTTTTTCTAAATTTTTAAATTTTAAACAATCATTTAATTTAAATTTAATTATAGTTTTTATATTCATGCATAAATTTGTCATCAATATAAAAATATATATAATTTTTTATTTTTTATCATTAATAATTTATTTAGCGATAAATTTCGAATTATGGATATAAAATATACAAATAACTTTCTGCACGCACAAAAAGAATACGTATGTTTACATATATTCTAAATTATGAATTATTATATAATATTACATAATATATATATACAAATAATCTGTCAAAAAAATAATTATTATCTTTCATAGTCAAATGAAAATTTAATCAAAGATATTCAAGAATTCCAAAAAAAATATGAAAAAATATATAATGAATTACCAATACTTAAAGAAAAACTAATAAAACTAAAAACATTATGTGATTTTAATGATTTAAATTCTAAGAAAGAAAATGAAGAAATATTGAAAATTAATCTTGTTTTAACAAATATAATGTAAGCCTAGTAATTATGAATAAAATTATTACATACTTAGAAATTCGTAAATATATTTTTAATTATTATTTATTATTTATTAAACATTATATAGGGAAAATAATAATAATAAATTACTACAAATTACACACGTACAAGATATTCTAAGAAAATTGGAAAATGAAATAAAACAGAAAAAAATATTTAATAACTTCTCAGAATAAATAATTTATGTACTAATATTACATTGCAATATTAACATACATAATATTAACATACATAATAATAATAAAATTATAATAAATTATATATATAAATTAAATATTATATAAATAATTATAAATAAAATTATAATATTAAAATTAAAACTTGTTTAATATACATATACGATTATTATCTTACTTTATTATAAAATGTGAATTAAAATCTTTTTATAGAATATATAGAATATATATAAATATTAAAGAATAAATATATATATATATTCTTTTAAATATTTATTTAATAAAAAACTAATAATAATAATTGTATTATAATCGTATGAAATATTATGATATATAATATCATGCAAAATAAACTTTAAAATATAAGGTAAAATGAATCGATTTTCAGTTAAATTCAACAATTTTTTTACTTATAATTTTTTTTATTAATATAATTCATAAAAATTAAATAGAATATATTAGTTGATTCATTTTAATAAAAAATATTCCCGCGTAAATCATTGTAGAAAGCGCCAACCAACAACGGCGACAACGATCATTGGTTAGAAAATTGAATTTATCAAAAGCCGGTACTGCGTTGTTTCAACATTTTTTTGTGAAGATTTAATATTTTTTTGAATTGTGGGTTTACGACATTTTTAAAATAAGTCAGTATGGAACTCACGGATGACAATTTGCTTACTCTTAGTGAATATTTAAAGCATACACTTAGTCCAGATATAAATGTTAGACGGCCAGGTGAATATAACCTCTCTGTTAATAAAAGTTCTTGTTGAAACATCATAAAATATTTTATATAATCACGAACACTATACATTGTTATTCATAAATATAATTAATATTTAACCGTTTTGTTTAATAAATTTAATTATGATTTGAAATTTAATTTTGTAATAAATTTGACATGCGGATATCAACAAGTACTTTATTCAATTTTTTTTCAACTATTTAAAAAACAGTTAACTTACTACTAATAAATTTTAAAAATAGATATGTATCGATTGAGTTTATAGAAAAAACGAAAATCGTCTGGAGAAAAATCCTTTCCATTTTATTATTTTTTTTAAAGAAATTTTTTATATTTTATATATATAATTATATGTATAATTAAAAATAATTATATTTATTTATTAAAATTTATATTTATTATTAAAAATAATTTATATTTATATTTTATTTTTTATTATATTTAAATATTATATAAATATACTTGTAATTCTTTAATTTCTATTTTTGTTTTGATTCTTTTATAAATCTTTTATGGAAAAAACTTATTTTTATTATAGATAATATAAATTATAAAATAAATTCATAAATTATTATTTTAGCTGAAAAGTTTTTAGAATCGGTTGAAGTAAATCAAAATTATCCATTACTTCTTTTACATCTTGTGGACAAATCTGAAATCAATATAACCATTAGAATTGCTGGTGCAGTTGCATTTAAAAATTATATAAAACGTAATTGGAAAGTGGTAATTAATTATATTATTTATTAATATCATTTTTATTTTAATATATTTATAATATTAATAAATAATTATAATATTTATTATTTATTTCATATGCAGGGAGAAGATTCTGTAGATCGTATACATGCACAAGATAGGGAAGCTATTAAAAAATTAATTGTTAATTTAATGCTTCATTCTCCTGATTCTGTTCAAAAACAATTATCTGATGCTGTTTCAATAGTTGGAAAGTATGATTTTCCAAATAAATGGCCAGAACTTATAGACCAAATGGTTGAAAAATTTAATACAGGAGATTTTCATGTTATTAATGGTGTATTACATACTGCACATTCATTATTTAAAAAATATAGATATGAATTTAAAAGTCAAAGTTTGTGGACTGAGATAAAATTTGTCTTAGACAGATTTGCTAAACCTTTGACAGATCTGTTTGTTGTAAGAATTTTATTATAAATATTTTTTTTACGGTATATTAACTATTTTTTAAAATTTTTAAATTTTGTTTTAGGCTACAATGAATTTAATGCAAGTACATGCAAATAATATAGATGCATTAAAAATTATATATAGTTCTTTGGTAATTTTATCCAAAGTATTTTATTCTCTTAATTTCCAAGTGAGTAAAATATATGATGAAATCATTATTAATATAAAATATTTTTTTTACTAAAATTATGTATATTTTATTTTTAGGATTTACCCGAATTTTTTGAAGACAATATGGCTATATGGATGAGGAATTTTCATATTTTGTTGAATACAGATGTACCATCTCTACAATCTACGGTACTATTACATATAAATTTATTATTATATTTTTTTTTCTCCTAATATTATATATATATATATATATGTGTGTGTATGTGTGTGTGTGTGTGTGTTAATGTTTATATATAGGATGAAGAAGAAGCAGGAGTAATTGAACAATTAAAGTCACAAGTTTGTGATAATATTGGCCTTTATGCTCAGAAATATGATGAAGAATTTCAACCATATTTACCTGAGTTTGTAACTGCTGTGTGGAATTTATTAACATCTACTGGCCAGCAACCAAAATATGATACTGTATGTAAATTTAATATGAATTAAGATGTATTAAAATTTTTTTAATGATTTTTTATATTTTTTACAGTTGGTATCGAATGCTTTGCAATTTTTAGCAACAGTAGCAGATCGTGCTCAATATAGACATTTGTTTGAAGATCCTACTACTTTAAGTAGTATATGCGAAAAAGTTATAATACCTAATATGGAATTTAGAGGTAATTATTATAAATGGTTTAATTAGAATATATATATATATATATATTCTATTTATATATTGTATTTTTATAAAGAAGGAATTTAATATTTAATAGAATCGGATAATGAATTATTTGAGGATAATCCTGAAGAATATATAAGACGAGATATTGAAGGCAGTGATGTTGACACACGAAGACGTGCTGCTTGTGACTTAGTTAAAGTACTTTCTAAATATTTTGAAGCAAAAATAATGGAAATTTTTGGTGCTTATATACAGGTAAATAAAAATATACAAATAATTTATATATATTTTTGCATTTTTATTTTTTTTAATTTTTAGGTGATGTTACAAAATTATGCTAATAAACCTGCTGAAAATTGGCGAAGTAAAGATGCTGCAATTTATCTAGTCACCAGTAGTGCAAGCAAAGCTCAAACACAAAAACATGGTGTTACTCAAAGCAGTGAACTTGTTCCATTACCTCAATTTGCAATGCAACATATTGAACCAGAATTAATCAAACCAAATGGTATATAATATTAGTAAAATGAAATTTATTCATTAAAAATTATGTTATATAAAAATTTTTTTAAATATTTACAGTGAATGAATTTCCTGTACTTAAAGCTGATGCAATTAAATTCATAATGACCTTCAGATCGATATTACCTAAAGAAATGATAATTGGTAGTTTACCACAATTAATTAGACATTTAAGTGCTTCAAATATTGTTGTTCACACATATGCTGCATGTGCAATTGAAAAAATACTTGCAATGAAAGGACCCGATAATTTATTTTTGTAAGAAAATTAATATTTCATTTAGTAATAGTAGATTCCTGTATAGTGCACTAAAGATATAATGACATAATGTTTTCCTATACACAATTAATATCTCGTTTTTTTTAAATTAATAATATTTATGCTATTAATTTTTAAAAATTGTTTTATTTAATAAAATATAAAATATAAAGAAGTCGATATGATAATAATCATTCATATTATTTTATTGTTCAAATTATATGAAAAAAATTCTCATATAACATGATTTGCTATAATAGGAATTTATATAATATATATTAATAGCATTTTACAGGAATCTATTATAATATAATGATCTTAATATATATTTTTTATTTTAATTAATCAAATTTTATTTATAGAGTTAAAGCTAATGATTTATCACCATTGACATCGGATTTATTAAAAGGTTTATTTGCATGTTTGAATATATCTGGCTCAGAAGAAAATGAATATGTAATGAAAGCTATTATGAGAAGCTTTGGTATTTTACAAGAGATAATTGTACCATTCTTAGCAGATCTTCTGCCTAAACTTACAGAAAAACTCGCCATGGTATCTAAAAATCCAAGTCGCCCTAATTTTAATCATTATCTTTTTGAAACTTTTGCTTTATCAATCAAGTAAGTAATATAAATTACAAAAAATGCGAATAAATTAATAAACATAAAATTTAATATATAAATATATTTTATATAATTTTAGAATCGTTTGTAAAACACATAAAGTTGCAGTTTCATCATTTGAAGAAGCGCTGTTCCCAATTTTTCAAGAAATTTTACAGCAAGATGTTTTGGGTAAAATATTTTATTTAATATAAAATTATTTATGTTATTTAATTATATTACTTATTTTTAATATATGTTTTTATATTTAGAATTTCTACCATATCTTTTTCAAATTCTTGCTTTACTTTTGGAATTACGAACAACTCAAGATATTCCAGAAGCATATTTGGCTTTATTTCCTTGTTTATTATCATCAGTATTATTTGAACGTCAAGCTAATATTCACCCTTTAAATCGATTATTAAGAGCGTTCATTAGTCATGGCGCACATCATATAGTAGCACAAGACAAAACAAATGGTTTGTTAGGTGTATTTCAAAAATTGATTGCTTCAAAGGCCAATGATCATGAAGGTTTTTTGTTATTACAAAGTATTATTGAATATTTTGCGCCGTAAGTTTTCTTATCAAATTATTTCTTATTGTAATATTTTAAAGAAATATTACTGGAAATAATTATATATATCAATAATATTATAACATTTTTAGAAATGTATTAGAACCCTATATGAAACAAATATTCGTGTTATTATTTCAAAGACTTTCATCATCAAAAACAACAAAATTTGTTAAAGGTTTAATTGTATTTTTTGCATATTACATCATTAGATATGGTTCCAATAATTTGGTTACAATTATAGATCAAATACAATCTCGGTAAGTTATTTTTATATTAAAAATCGATAAAATAATCAATAAAGCTAATTAATATATTATAATTATTTCAGAATGTTTGGCATGGTTGTAGAGCGTGTATTAATAGCAGATATGCAAAAGATAACTGGTGATATTGAACGAAAAGTTACTGCAGTTGGAATGTCAAATTTACTAATTGATTGTCCAGCAATGCTAGAAAGGCCATATAATACATACTATCCTCGTTTATTAGCAACATTAGTAGAATTTTTTGAATTACCACAAGATCAGACTTCTTTACCTGAAGATACTATATTGCCAGAAACCGAAGATACACCTGGGTATCAAGTAGGATATAGTCAATTACTTTGTGCAAGAAATCCTCCAAAAGATCCTCTGGAAGGTATTATAAAAATACTTTATTATTTATGAAATTTTATATATCTTATTATATTAAATTTATTTAATATTTTATTTTTTTATTAAATTTATTTTATTTTATTATATTTTAATAAATAATTGATAAAAATTTAATCAATTTTTTAATAAATTTTATTTTAATAAACAGCTATCGGTGATGTACGTTTACATTTAGCACAAGGACTTGCAAGACTGTCGCCAAGACAATTACTTAGTATTCTTGACCAAATTCCAGAACCTAATGCTAATCACCTGAGAAGCTATCTTCAAACGGTTGGCATTACCGTTGCATAATACGAACTAGATGTCCGAGATAGACTAAAAATTCATCTGATTGCTCGGAAAATAAACAATATTGAACTGAATAAATTGTAATAAAAAGGCGAAAAAAATTGTTTTTCCGGTATTTGTGTTATGAAAGCTACGAGACTGAATATTATATCACTATGTCATGTAATTGAATACTTCAACAATTATTTATCATTTTCATGTGATATATGTTTAGAGTCTGTGACTCCAGAATCATAAAAAAAAAAAAAAAAAGAAATGCTAACATTATAGCACAAAAACTATTGAAATAATCAATCGCTGCGTGTTATTCATGTATAAAACATTCCTGAGGAATTATTTAAATCAATTCACATTTTGTAAAATAACAAGAACGACAAGTATACGTTTTTCTAGTTTAGTTAGTCTCTTGTTTAATAAATACGTGCATGTCTAATCAAGTGACACCATGTTAACTAATGGCCTGTGAATAAATTAATTGTTGAATACTTTTTAAACATAGATATAAAATTTTTATGCTTCTATCTTTGTAAAGATTGTTGAACAAAAGTTTTAATCGCATTTTATATTTTAAATAAATTTGTTTGTATTTTGTTCCCTCTCATTAATAATCGTAGAATAAAGTATTCACATATAAGTCTTCCATAAGTAATGTATGATATAATATATTTACAATAATTGTAATTATAAAAAAAAATGAAATGCAATAGTGTGATAATAATGAATAATTTCAAACAAATTATTTTTTAAATTTTTCAATAAAATAATGGCAAGCATAAATTTTTCTATATTATTAAAAATAGATTTTCTATTTATATATATAAATAGTAATAAATTAATATCGGATATTACGTGTTAAAGTAGTGATTTTAAAAAAATTTTTTAAGTAAAAAGACTATATTGAAATCTACTTATATAATAAATTATAATAATATATATTATAATCGAATTAAATTATTAAATTAATCACAAAAACTTTTATATAAAAAATTAAACTTTATTTTATTTAAATAATGTTTTATACAATTACATATCATTTAATTTTTTATTACTTTCAGATATATTTAAAAAATTTATTATTCAAGATTATTTAATAAAGTCACAGACAAGATATAAAGTAGATTTAAAACTTTATGAGATTTTATATGTCATTCTATATTATCAATCGTACGAAAAATCAAAAATTTTTATATTTGACTTTTTTACAATTTAAATCAAATTAAATAATTATATTCAATCCAAACATATCAAAATATATTCAATTTGATAAAATTAAAAAAAGTAAAAAAATGTTTTTTTTGTTATATTATTATAATATATTCTTAATTTTTGCAATAATTTTTTATATAATAATTTTAATAATATTATTAATTACATGTTTAATTCTTTTTTTGTTATAACAATATTATTTTTTTTTATTTTGAATCGATAACATTATATGTATATAAAGTTCCTATGATAAAATTAAATTGGATGAGATATCTATTTTATATTTAGTTTGTGATGAAGTGATTTAAAATAAAAGGCATTTAAAAATAATAAATTTATTATATTTATATATTTAAGACATTACAAATAAGTTATTAATATAAAAATTAAAAAAAGAGAAAACAAAAAGAATTTTAATTATTTTTTATTTTTATCTGATTTGTAATCAAAAATTTGAGTATAAATAACGAAACTGCCACGCGGTAAAATTACCGATCTGTGTCTAATACGTCTGTTATCAATGACGGTATCATGGCAGTGTAGTGTCCGATGTTTTTCATATAGTAATTGACATATACTTGCACTAGGCAAGTAGTTAGTAAGAACGAACAACAATACACAATGGCGAAAATAATTTTGCTGTACTTATTGTTTGTTATATGTTTAATTCATCATTCACTGGCTTTTTATTTACCGGGTTTAGCGCCCGTGAATTATTGCAAAGTTGGAGAAACTTCTGAAACATGTAAAGTGCGTATGAAAAATTTTTAAATATTTCAAAAATTAATCATGACTACATTAGTTTATCATTTTTTTTCTTTCTCTTTATAAATATAAATACTTTACATTTGTTATTATAATACTTGTCAAGTATTAATCATATTTTAATCTAATTTCTATTTTTGGTATTACATTAATTAAGGATTAATTTTTGGTAATTACAAATATCTTTTGACGTGGCCTTTTGTGACATGCGATTCATAGTATTGAAATTGAGCCATAAAACATTTTATTAAAAAATATAATTATTTGTGTAATTTTTATGAGATATTCTTAATTTGACTTTGCAAATAAATATTTTATATTTAATTTGCATTTTGATTTATGTAATGAAATGTCAGCAATATATCAATTATAAAAAATAATTCTTATTAAAATATTATATATATTTTTGTTTTATAAATATTATATTCAATTTTTAAGTTTATGATAATAAATTAAATACAAGAATATATTATAAAATTATAATATATATAATTATAATAATTTAAATATATTTTTTTAATATTTTAATATATTTTTTTAATAATTTACAAAAACTTTATAAAAGTTAACTTAAAAAATATAATATTTAAGAAATAATCTATAATTTATGTATTTTATAATTAAAAAAATATAAAATATTTATATATAATTACAATCTGTTTAAATATTAGATAAGTATTTTGTTTTGTTAAAATATTTTTTTTTTTCAGTCTGAAATTAAACTCTATGTAAATCGTTTAAATACTGAGAAATATGTAATACCATATGAATATCATCAGTAAGTCTTCAAAAAAATGTATATGTATATGTATATATATGTATATAAATATAATATAAATATGATATATGATATAAATGTTTGAATCATTATATCATTATAATATCATTTTAGCTTTGATTTTTGCCCTTCTGATGAAAGTCAAAGTCCTGTTGAAAATTTAGGACAAGTTGTATTTGGAGAACGAATAAGACCTTCTCCATATAAGGTATGATATTAAATCTTCAATATATATTTTTATTAAATATATATAATTATGTAAGAATTTTGTATTATATTCAATTTTATTTGTTTTTGTATAATTATATTTAAAAAATATAAGAATTATAATTATAAAAAATATAAAAATTTATAATTTATAAATGTTAAATATCAAATTATATTATTAAATTATTAAAAAAACATCAAATAAAAATTAGAATAAGAATTGGAAAAATAAGTATAATTTTATCAATTGTATACAAAATTTCAAATAGTTCTTTTTATACATCTGAAAATTATATTTAAGTTTGCTCTAGAAAAATAATTTCATATATGTTAAAAATATTAAAAATATAAAATTAAAAATATATATTATAAAAAAATAATATAAATTATATAAATTTTCAGTTAGAATTCATGAAAAATGTTAAATGTGCAACAGTATGTCAAAAAAAATATCAAGGAGGAGATAGAGATTCAGAAAGAAAATTGGAATTTTTGAAAAAAGGAATGGCATTTAATTATCAGCATCACTGGATAGTTGGTAATATATTCATAATTTAATGAATTTAAAGATTAAAATATTCATATTGTTGTTAATATTATAATTATATATTTTTTTTTATAGATAATATGCCAGTTACATGGTGTTATCAATTAGAAGATGAACGACAATATTGTAGCACTGGATTTCCAATGGGATGTTTTTCTCGAGAATCAAGATCTCAAGTGGATAGTTGCAGTATTAATGTAAATTTAAATCAATATTATTTATGAATTAAAATTAGAGAAAAGATAATTATTATAATAAATGTTTTGTAGAAGATTTAAAAAATATTTATTATATTTTAAATTTTAAACAAAATATATATTAAGTAAAATTAATTAATTTCTTCTTTATTAGGCTGCATATATCAAAGCAAAAACTTATTACCTATTTAATCATGTAGACCTTACAATTACGTATCATAGTGGTGTTAAAGAAGAATGGGGATCTGCATTTAAGGAAAATGGTGGACGCATAATATGTAAGAATTAAACTTTATATTTATTCTTTATTTATATTTTAATTTATATTTGCTAAATTTTACTGAAATCATATTTATTTATTTTAATAGCTGCTAAAGTGGTTCCTCGTAGTATTAAACATGGTAATATTCCTGATTGTGAAAACAAAGCACCATTAGACATACCACATGATCCACTTTCTGTTGGTCAACAATTACTTGTTACTTATACATATTCTGTAACATATATAGTAAGCATTAATATTAACAAACTGAAAATATATTTTTTTGATAATTTTATTAAGCAAAAATTATGATTATATTTTTAATTTTAGGAAAATAGTACAATCAAATGGTCATCTAGGTGGGATTATATTTTAGAATCTATGCCGCATACAAATATTCAGTGGTTCAGTATTCTTAATTCATTAATAATTGTTTTATTTCTTTCTGGAATGGTGGCCATGATATTGCTCCGAACATTGCACAAAGATATTGCAAGATACAATCAGGTACAATAAAGAAAAATACTATTCATTCAATCTACATTTTTAAAATTTTTTATTTTATTAATCAATAAATTTATATTTCATATAACTTTTAAAATTATTAACAATATTGTTTATTAATTAATGAGGACATATAATCCAACATTTTGTTTTGTATCATAAAACTATAATGTCTGTGTTGCAATAACGCAGGCTTCTTTCCAGATAGAATCAGGAGAAGATGCACATGAAGAATTTGGTTGGAAATTAGTTCATGGTGATGTATTTAGACCTCCTCGTAAAGGAATGTTATTGTCAGTTTTACTTGGATCTGGAGTTCAGGTGTTCTATATGACACTTGTAACACTTGGTAAGTTTATATATATATATATATATATATATATATATATATATATATATTTAGTATTATATATTATATAGTATTTATTATATATATATATACATATTTAATATATTTAAAATATAAAAATTAAAAAATTTTTTTATATTATCCATAGCATTTGCTTGTTTGGGATTTTTATCTCCTGCAAATAGAGGAGCTTTAATGACTTGTGCCATGGTTTTATATGTTTGCCTTGGAGCTACTGCTGGTTATGTATCTGCTAGAATATATAAAAGTTTCGGCGGAGAAAAATGGAAATCAAATGTAGTATTGACATCTATGCTGAGTCCTGGGTAACATTTTATTTTTACTTTATTTAATAAAAATTGATACATAATAAATACTAATTCATGAAATTATAAAATTATAAAATTATTATTAAAATTAATCACAGCTTGTATTGTTGGTATTATTAAATATAAGAAAAATCTTAAGATGATCAAATCTTTTTTGAATAAAATGTTATAATAAGATTCTATATTCTTTTTTTATATGTAAAATTTATATATGTATTTATATATATTTTTAAAACTGAATATGTCAATATTGGCGAAATTTTTTTAAAAATATACAAACTAACAATTATTACTAAAGATTTTCTTGCATCTAATACTACAATTGTAAATATATGTCTCATAAAAAATATTTATTGAAAATATAAAAGTTTCATATGTCACCTCTTCTTGAATTATATTTTCCTAATATAAATTTTTGATCCAAAAAAATAAATAAAAATTCTATAAATTTGCAATTTTGTATTAGAATATGATTAAATTAATAAGTGACATGTGAAAATTTTTTTCTGATTTTAAAAATATCATAATATAAAAAATTCAAAAATAAAATATGTGTGAAATATATATAATAAAAAAAATGTATATAAAATATGTATATATAACATATACAAAAATATATATAGAATTTGATACAATGTAATATATAAATATAAATTAGATAATGCTATCTCGCAAGTGGTACAAACTCTGACTTATTAAGAAATGTAAAATATTTAAGGAGATATTTATGATTAAGAGATATTATTTGAGGATAAAAAAGACATATGCTAATTTCGATTACAATTCTTTTATTATTATTGAATTAATAATTAATAATTATTGTCGTAAATATTGAAAATTAATTAATTACTATTTTTCTATTAAAAAATTATATATTTTTAGATTTTAAAACTAGAAAATTCTGTAAGTAATTTTCTTATTTAAATATTAATGAAAAGTTCTTTTCAGTAATTATTTATTAATAATTAATGTATTATATCTAAAATAATACATAATATGTTTTTTACTAATTTGATATTATTATGAGATTTATTTTTAAATATATATTTCAAATTATTTTTTTTTACATTACATATAATTTATTTATAATTTTGTTAAATAAGTTAATCGTTTATTACAAATCGGGAATACTCTTTATGGTAATTATTAATAAATAATTAATTTTTGAAATTTATACAAAAAAATTTATGATTTTAACTTTAAAGTGTGAATTTTAACTTTAAAAAAATTTACAAAAATTTTTTAGTAGAAAACTAATAATTAATTAATTTTTAATATTATATATTATGTTATATATTTTCGAAATAATGAAAATATCAAGAATCAAAGTAATAGCACATTTTCTTTTCAGTCAATATTATCTTGACTATGAATGTAATAATTCCTTGCATGTTTTATGTTTTGAATATATAAAAAATAACATATTGGAACATCTGTAAATTGGAAATAATTTCAAGTAACATTTTTCTTTGCAAAAACTTACAGCTTTGTTAAAATTATTAACAAAAAATACTAGCTAATTACCTATCATGTAATCTAGTCAAATCGTGACAGTAGCGTTGACTTCATTGCCCATTGACCACAAACAGATTCAAACAATATATCTCGAAAAAAGTATATTGAATATTATATATTTATTTATATTTTATTTTATTTATTTATTCATTATTATAATTACATAGCTATTCATGGTTCAATTAGGTTACTCCGTAATTATTTTTTGTTAATAACTCATTAACAAAATTTTAATGAAAGTTTTTGCAAAGGAAAATGTTGTTTAAAATTATCTAGAATTTCCAATTTATAAATATTCCATTTTTAAGATATTGTGTGTGTGTATATGTGTGTGTGTGTGTATATAGAATGAACATAAATTACAGATAAATTCATATATTTTTTATTATATAAAAAATATTTAATTTTATTATTTACAGAATTGTATTCAGTTTATTCTTCATAATGAATTTAATATTTTGGGCAAATGAAAGTTCAGCTGCAGTTCCATTTAGTACTCTTATTGCCCTTCTAGCACTTTGGTTTGGAGTATCTCTTCCATTAACATTTATTGGTGCTTATTTTGGATTTAGAAAAAGGGTAAATTTTTTTTTGCAAAAATTTTCTTTATTAAAAAATGAAATATAAAATCTTTTTTCTTTTTTCAAAATATTTTTCATCTTGTTTATGTAATTGTTTTATTTATAAAAAAATCATATTTCATAGAAAAATTAATAATGAATTTTATTTCAGTCTTTAGAGCATCCTGTAAGAACTAATCAAATCCCTAGACAAATACCAGAACAAAGTTTTTATACTCAACCAATACCTGGGGTAATAATGGGTGGAGTTCTACCTTTCGGATGTATATTTATACAATTATTCTTTATTCTTAATTCTTTGTGGTAGGTATTATTATTTTTGCAATCGCAAATATTAATTTAAATTATTTTCAATTATTGCTAATTTAATATGTCTAAATAAGAGAAAATTTTTTATTTTTAACATTTTTATTCTAAATTTTAGCTTATTTTTTCAGGGCAAGTCAAGTATATTACATGTTTGGATTTCTTTTTTTGGTATTTGTTATACTTGTAATTACGTGTTCAGAAACAACAATTTTACTTTGTTATTTTCATCTCTGCGCAGAGGTAAATAGTATTTTTAATAAAATAGATATATATATATATAATAGATATAATTATTAAAAATATTTAAATATATTTTTTATAGGATTATCATTGGTGGTGGCGTAGTTTCCTAACATCTGGATTTACTGCATTTTATTTATTAGTTTACTGCATACATTTTTTTATGACTAAATTGGAAATAGAAGATGCTACATCTACATTTCTCTACTTCGGTTATACTTGTATTATGGTTTACTTATTTTTCGTTTTGACGGGTAAGATGTATTTCTTCTTTATTAATAAAATTATGATGTTTTATAATAAAAAATAAATTATTATTTTATATTATATATTTTATATATTCAATAGGATCAATTGGTTTCTTTGCCTGTTTCTGGTTTGTACGAAAAATCTACAGTGTCGTGAAAGTCGACTAATGTATTAAATGATGCCCATCGAAATAAATGTGGTATGAGTAAATAATAAGCAGAATGAATAATTAATATCAATTTTGAAAAGAATTTTAATATATTTGTATCAAACCCTTTTTATATGCAAATGTTTTATTTTCAACTTATTTTTTTAATCAATGATATTTTGATTAAATATTCCAAATACGATTTATTATTTATATATGTTGCTAGCAAATATGAAATAAACTCAGTATAATGATAATATTTAACAAATATTGTACATAAAAAGGGTTTTAATTAGATTATTTATTTTACTATTTGAAAATCGAAACATAAAATATCAAAAATTTTTCAATATAGGAATTAAATTAGATTCATCATTAACTTATATGCATCCTTTTGATAATGAGATAGACGTATCGAAACTATAAAAATACGTGTATACGTTTTACAAATAAATTATAAAATCCAAGTATAATATTATCATTAGATTTATTTGTTTACAATAATAGATTAAAGATGTTAATCAACATTGTAAATAAAAAAAATTTTTTTTATAATTTCCAAATATTATTGTTTTTGGATTATAAATTTGAATTGTAATGTATACACACATTTTTTATTATATTTAAGATCGAATCCTTTATAATCCTATATTCGAACTTTATTTTTTAAATTAATTAAAAATTGTGATGCAAATGCGACCGCAAAAGATAAATTTCATTTCATTAAAATTTTATTATTAAATATGAATTTTTAGGAAAAATATTATAAATATTATTTATAAGCTAAAAAAGAAATTTTTTTTAGGGATAGAAAATTGTCAATTTCAAATTTCTTAAAATAATTTCAGAATATCATTACAAAGAATAAAAATTAATGAAAATATTGATTCTTATTATTCTATTGATGGTTCATATATTAATTATATTAATTCTAATTATTCTGTTAATGATTTATGTATTGATTCTAACTATATTAATTAATTATTTTAAATTATTTCATTATAGTGATTTATTACAATTTTATTCCGATTTAAATAATCTAATTACTTTATAAATATAAATCTGAAAAGTTTCTTTTTTCAATTTTTTAAATTGATTCAAAAAAAAATTTTAAATATTTATTATTTAAATTTAAAAATTAAAATATGTCTAATATTAAAAACAATTATATATTGAATTATCTTAGCTTGCTTTTTTAGTTTTATACAAAAAATACTTATACATATATGTACAATAATAAGCCATATTAAGGTATATTATTTATAGCATCAATATGATTTAAAAATAGATTTGGAATTATAATCAAAATGAATATTACAGTTCTTTATAATCGTTTCAATTCTTGATCTTTTTTACATAATAATATAAAACAAATGAAAATAATAAAAGTTGTATATTATTGTATAATTGTTCTTTTTTAAATGCGAAAGAAATGTTTTTTGAACATAACATTGTTAAGATTAGTTTAATTGCAGAAAGGACATAATAGTGTACAAACTGGTAGTTAAGTTAAACATTAAACTTGAAATTTTCAGTTCAGTTTTATTTTTCCTATTTATAATATTTATGATTGTGAGATGTTTTAATTAATAGTTGACATGCACACATCTTGTAATTCACGATTTTTGTAAATTGAAGCAATTACAATGTTAGCATTAACGATGTTAATATAAATAAAGATCGAATAAGTTTACGTAAACAATCGTTTCCTGGTTGAAACATTAATTGTCACATGCTTGAGTTATTTTGTTATATAATTCCTTTCCTTGTGAAGTGGTTTTCTTTCCGATTATATGTTAGTAAAATACATTCATTCGAATCATACGAATTCGAATACAAACAATAAAATAAATATAACGAATAAATTTATTTTCCGTTTTAAAAGTGTATTTTTTTCGTAAATCTTTCGATCTTATTTCAAGGATGAATGACAAATCTTCTAAATATGGTGTGACATTGTATAAAGTAAGCGGCAAATGTATTTTTTGTATATAACCTATAGTGTTTTACATTTATTGATAATTTTACATGTCATATCACGGTATATTGAATTATACTTTATATATACAAATGTGTTTCTGGTTGTGCAAATTTATTGCGCGAAAACGAGAAACACTAAAACTTTACATTTTACTACCAAATTTATGGTAGTATATGTCAGAATTCAAGGAAGTCAGGCTATTCTACCGACAAAGAAAAGAAATAACTCCAGGGAGAGAAAATACTCTCATTGATGCTTTAAGATAACTTCATATCAGTCAATACCACAGTCTCTCGCCATCATCATTTCGGGTTTTTTGTTTGTTGCTGCTTCTAACAATTCGTTCAACTTTCATTTCATTTCATTTTTGTTTGTTTTTATTTTGTATTGTCTTCTTGTAAGAAAACAAACATTTTCAATGATCATGAATATTAAGTTTCAAGTTTTTTTCCCTATGTGGACAGTTTTTCGTTTGATTATCCTCCAATTCCCAGGGCACGTTTTGCGATATCGCACTACGACGTATCGTAGAACGTGATGCATCACTCCTACACGATGCAAACACTATCGTTTGTTCTACAGTTACGCCGCACTGTTGGATAGTCAATGTCGACCTGTAAGAAGTATGGTTTAAGGGGATATTCTGGTAATCCGGTTTCAAAAAATCAATTTTTTTATACATTTTTCGAAAGTATGTATCTCTAAAAATGTTATCTGAAAATTTGATAGCAAAATTCAAAATAATTTAGACTAATATAATTTTTTGTAACGAACGCGCCGAAGCGCGCCGCATGAACACTAGCGGTCGAGCGGCTCGTTTCGGTCTATTTAATAATACCTAACTCTACCTCTAATTGATTCTATAATATTACTTTATACCTTTCAAATATTTTTCTGTATCTTCGAAATATAATGAAATTTTCAAATATAAATATTATTTCAACATTGAACATAGATTTCCCTCGTATAGTATAAGCGACGCATATTAAAACAATGCATGGTACGAAATCATGCAATGTGCGACGCCAACCACGAAGATATGATGAAAATAGACGGTATTTTAAAAGTTTTGAAGGATCTACCAAAAAATATGACGAAAAATATATGATATTCATTGGAGGATTATTAAATACGAAATCTTAAGAAGATGATTTCATTAATAAGAAGAAAGAGTTTTAGATATGAAGAAATGCGCGAATATTAAAAACAACTTACTCAGTTGAAAAAGACACAAAAACAACTGCAAATCAAGGACGAATAAATCAAAGAAAAAGAGGAAAAGTACAATGGCGAAAAAATATAGTTGACAAATAAATTGATAGAGGAATTTTTTATTACTAGCTTGACTATATGTCGACACTCAAATTCAATCGAAGAGATGAGGAAAGCAGTATGAACGACTTACTATCATAAAATTTTGACTGTCGAAAATCCTCAGCATTCCTATTGCGCAGAAGGACCTGAATCTTGGTGTAAATGGCGCAAGGCTGAAGCAGCTAAAACATTGGAAGATAATAAACATCCATTTGTTATTGATGATAAAATTCGTGATACTTCGAAGCCCATGTATAATGATTTCATATCAGATAATTATAGAAAAATGTTTGGAGCAGACGAACACGCAAAAGAGCAACAAAACTTTTAACTTTTGCATGTGATGCTTCTCAAACATATTTTTTCTGAAAAAAAGTTAATAAAAAAATTGCTATGTAATGTGCTGTTTGCACATTAATGGAAGATTTAAACTTCTAAAAATAATGTAAGGGATGAACATGATTATCGAACCAGATGCCATGTCAGTCACGGAGAAGTAGAACGAAACATGAATCTGCAAAATCAGAACGCGAGAATACTAACACTTCAAAACAAGCCAAGTCGATAGAAATGTTAGATCAACTGAAGATAAAGAGTATGAAGTAGCTAAAGGCATTTTGTATAGAGCCAGAATTGCCGATTGAATATAAATTTATATTTATTATTAAAAGTCAGTATGGAAAATTTTTTAATTTTTCTCGAAACAACTTTTTTCTTATTGGCAGAATAAAAATAAAAAAAAACTATCTAAATCAATTAATTTGAAATTTTTTTAATTTATTCTATAAATCATTAACTATTTTCAATAGCTATTTAGTTAAATTAAATATTATATATTTTTTTTGTAGATAGAAATTGTAGTTAAAAGATAATCTTTTATATTTTAAGAATTAGTCACTTTTAGCATAAGTGACTGCTATTGATTAAGCTATAGAAATTAAAAATATACAAAAAATTTTCAGCTAATTTTTCTATTCTGCCAATAAGATTTTCTTAGAGACATTATTGCACATTATTTTATGTAAAAGAACTATATATAAATTATATATAAATAAAAAAAAATTAAGTAAGCATTAATATAGTATAAAAGTTTTACAAAGCTATCATTTATTTACCGAGAAAAAAAATCCTGAATATTGCTTATCTTTTTGGCCGGATTACCAGAATACCCCCTTAATGCTGAAATTTCAGGGACGATGGATCGGAGATCGGGACGTTTCCTGATCATGCAACAAATTTGTACAGTTTCTGACCAATGAACAAAAATCAGCGATTGAACGAATGAAATCAAACAGAGAAACTAATACGCGAAGTCGATACAGAAACAAAAGTTTTCTGAATTAAAAAAAAAAAAAAAAAAAAAAAAAAAAAAATTGAAGAATAAAAACGCAAATTCTAACACCATATGTTAAATCGTAAAACAGCCTGCAAATCGTGGAACGATTGAGAAAGTAAAATTTAAAGAGTATGTTCGGCAAGTCTGTCTAATGTAAAAAGAAAAAATTCATTTGTCTTTCCGTGATTCATAACATCGTTTTTAAAAATGTAACTGATCAAAATCGGAATTTTTGCATCAGAAAGGGAAAGGTACGTTTATCGAAAGTGGTAGATCAGAGAACTATTTTCTCGGACTACGACGGCGACGACTATTTCTGTTGTTTCTCTCTGCGCGTCTCATTTCTTCTAATCTGCGCGCATGTTCTGCCATATGTTGCCTTCTCATTTCTTCTTTCACAACTATCTGTAATTGAAATATTTATATAAATATTTTAATGAATTATAATAAAATAATATAATAATATATATTTAATGGATAAATGTATGACAAATGACAAAAAAATAATTTAATAAATCTAATAAATCTAAGATAAAATAAACAAAAATAAAAAAAATTTTGAAAAATTAAAAAAAATATATATATATATTTGAGAATAAAATTTAAGAAAAGATTATAATAAATAATAAGTTATTTTAAATTATTTTTATAAGATACAAAATAAGATACATTATATTTAGAAGTATAAGTATACTTTAATTATTATATTATCAAAAAATTATGGATTCTCCATTTATATTTAATAAAAAGGAGTAATATCAAAGAATTAAAAGAAGCCTTAGTAAAGAATATATATATATATACTAACTTTCTAATTAAAAATCATATGTTTAATTGAGTTTTTAATTTATTCTTTAGTTTCTCATTTTTCTTTAGTTTCAATATTATTTTTTTTTATAATATACTTTTGTTTTTTATTTTATCACTCGATTAAAAAGTAAAAATAATATTTAACACTTTAAAAAATATAAAAATGAATAAAAATATAATTTATTATATTTTATTATAATTTATTATAATTAAATTAATTAATTATTAAAATATTTAATTAAAAAATAAAAATTATAATAAAATTCAATAATAATCTGAAATGCAAAAATAAATATATTTTTCTAGTATTAAAAAAGAAATTAATATATATTTGTTCTTACATTTATAAATATGAAATATATTTGATTATATTTTTTTTTATTTTTGATTATATTATACTTTTAATATACCTGTTCATTTATGAGTGGTAACCAATATATGCATGGCGTTGCTTTTGTCTTCCTAAAGAGATCATCTAAAAGTTTAGCTGGTGGTGGCTCATCTTCTTTCTTTTTAAATTTACGAGCTGGAGCTGGCAAGTGTGCTTCCACCGCTGGACTCCGACTCCTCTGCCGTCTTTTTTTATCATGTTCTTTCTTTTCACGTTCTTTCTCTTTTATATGCTGCTGGCCATCTTCCTTACCTAGATCCCATTCTCGAACTACCATTACCTATTATTATCGAAATTCTCATTTAGTTATTACATTATTATAATTATTTTTGTAAAGAAAAAATCTTTCTTGAACATTCTTCCTTTAAATTCTTTATATGTTCAGTTATAATATTATAAAAATACCTTTGTATTTGTCCTTTCTTCACAGTTCCAATCTTGTTGCCATGAATCGGATGGTACAAGAGGTTCTGTTTTTCTTGGAATAGATTGATCCTTCGACAATTCTCGTGCCAATTCCATATCATCTTTGGTTGCATATTCAACATGAAGCCTTTTTGGGTTTGAAACAGGCCAGGATATACCATGTAATGCTTGTCTTGTCTCAAATGCCTGATCCTCATTTGCATACTATAATAATTAAATTAATATTATCATTTATATATTATTGTTTTAATTATATATATTATAATTATATATTTTATTATTTATTATTTAAAAATAATTTTAATATACCTCTACAAAACATTTGGATTTAATTCTATCCATCCAAAATCCATTTTCAACAATTGTGCCAGTACGTGAGAGTAACTCTTTAATTTGATTTAAAGTGAAAGGACGAACCAAGTTTTTAATCAAAAGTATATTTGTAGGTTTTGTAGCAGGTGGACTCGGAGATTTTATATGTGGCACTTCTTTAACAATAGATATTTTTCGTCTTGCCGCTAAAAATCAGAATTTAATAAAAATGTAAAAACTTTTAATCAAGAACATAAATAGAATATTCTATTTCATAAAAACAAATATTTTTTATCTTTCAAATATTTAAAAACTTTAAAAGCAAAATATTTTCATACCATTTACAAAAGATCAAATTGTTTTGATTAATCTTTTGAAAGATAAAACTTGACAATGACAAATTAAAATAATTTACATAAAATAGATTATTGAAAATATTTACATACCTATATGATTATCTATTTTTGCATCTCCTTTCTTTGCTGTACCATTTTTTTGTATATTTTCATCACCAGATTTATTATCATTTACTCCTTCATTAGAATTGTGCCACTTTTCACTAATCTGATAATGATCTCTATCTTCATCATCATCTTTTGAAAGACGAACTTCATTTATTGACAATGGTCTTGCTCCTGGCACTAATGCCTATTACAGAGAACAAAACTTTAAAAATAAAATAATAACTAATATATATTATATTATATATTTATATATAATTATATCATAATTTTTTAAATCTTTAAAGTTATAAAATATGAGTAAAAATCAAAAAAATATTTTTCTAAAAAGTACAAAATGTATTATTATTATTATTATTATTATTATTATTATTATTATTATTATTATTATTATTATTATATTATAATTAATAATATAAATGTATATTATTAGAAATAAAATTATTACTTTAAGTGAATCTGTAGAAATTGAAAATGAAGGTGCAGTATCTGTAGACAATGTAGTACCCCATCGACGTTTTCTTGGAATACATTTTAAATCTTGTTCACTAGTATCATGATTTTCCTATGAAATATAATTTTTAAATTAATTTAAATTATGTGTTGTAATGTTCTAACCATTATAATATTTCTAAAATATTTGATAAATTACATATATTATTAATTAATTTGTTTAAGAAAGAAATATATTATCAAACCTTGTTTGGAACACTTGTTTCATTATTTGTATTTGCATCATTTTCTTCTTTTTTAATATCATTTTTCTCTGTTAACATTTTCGAAGAACTGAAACAACATTCATAAAGGTATAGCAAGAAACTACTGATATAAGTTTTGACAAATCAATGATTAATACTCACAATGATCTTTTCAAATTTACTTTCACAGGCTTATAAGTCATTAACTGAGTTGTTGTTGGTGCAGAATATTCCGATGTATCTCCTGGACTGTCTAACTTTTGTTTATTTCCTTCACAATTCTCTATTTCCATCTCCACGTTATTTAATAAAAACTTAGGTTAAACTTCGTTTTGGAGCACTAAAAATTGTTAAACTTTTTTTATATCGTCCAATAGATTTTGACCAGTAAAATACAAAAATATCGATTTCAATTGTTGGAATTCATTGAATCAAAAGTTTTGCGTATGTAAAACTTAGCGTTTTTAGCGTATTTTACGGGTTACATTGACGCCATATTGGCTTTTTATAACATCCGATTGGACGATAGAAATACTAGCACGCGCCAAATTTAAATTACGTTTCACTTAAAGAATACGATAATATAATAAATATAGAATACGATAATATAATAAATTTAAATTGAATAATAAGAATCAAATTGAGCTCATAATTATGATCTCAACTTAAATTGAATAAATAAAATTTAAATAAAATTCAAATTAAATTATAATTTAAAATCAACGAAAATCGAGTCAATGTTAAATTAAAATGTTAAATTTAAGCCAAAATTAAATTAAGTTATAATCAATTATGTTATATATCAATTATTTGCATTTTATGCAATAAATTATTAGAATAATAATTTTAAAATGTATATTATAAATTTGTACAATAAAATTTAAACTAACTTGTTAAAATATATAATCATCATTTACGTTCATCTGTTGACTTGATTAATTGAAAAATCTATAAATGATACATAATTTCAAAGTAATTGTAAAATACTGAAAATGCTAAATTTTATATATATATATATATATATATATATATATAATCAATTTTCAAATTTTATTTATTAAAGTGTATCACAAGACAAAAATTAAAAAATTTCTAGCGTTTCAAAATAAGATTTAACTAAAAATTATTTATTCTTACTTTTAAAATCTTTTTATTTTTACAAGATAATCTTTCTATTCTATTCATTGAAATTCTTTCATTTTTTTTTTCTATTTGCATATTATTAAAAAATAAAAAGAATTTAAGTTTGAATGTGCTAGTAATGAAAACGCATGATCTTTTTTATTGTATTTCTCATATATTCTCATTGTAAAATAATCTAAAGGTACGTTTAAACTAAGCGAATAAATAAAATACTTTAATAAAATACAAATATTCTAAGAATGTAATTAAAACGTCTTATTAGATATTGTTGTGAATCTAAAAATTAAATTAAGAATAATTACCGAGAATTCTAATTTTTAATCTAATCTTGACAAACATTCGTTCGCATTTGAAAAGCTCTTTTGATATAAACGGGTTTACAAGTAGATTTCTGAACAAGATTGCCAAAAGTAGAAAAAAACAGGAATGTGGAATATAGTAAAGAGTGAAATTAGTAATGTTGGTAGAGACTATAAGATTGTTAACAGTGTGGCATTTTTGATTAATGTGAAAGTGCGTATAGGTACTAGGTATAATTCATGGATATTGTAATGTAAAAAGAACAAGAAAATATTAGTATCATTGATTCTTATATCATTGACACAAAAATGATTTTCGAATTTCACTTAATATTCTTAATAGCATATATAAAATTTACAAATAAATACAAATAAATAAAATTCTTTATTATTAAAATTATATATTAAAAATAAAAATAAATATTATAGATAACAATATTATTAAAATATTGCATTTAAATTAAAATTATGCTATTATATCAACCGTGTACAACAATATAATTTCTCTAAAAAATTTAAAATAATAAATTGATTAATACACATAATTATAAATTATATATGAATAAATAAAAAACTTTATAATAATTTAATATAATTTAATAATATAATTTATTAATATAATTTAATATAACTATTTATGTGATAACTATTTAATAAATAATTATAATAAAATGATTATTTATATTTCGTTAATAATAATTAAATAATAATAATAAAATTTTTCAAATCTTATTTTCATTATATAAATTATATATACAATATATATTGCTTATTTATTTATATATTTTTATATGGAAAATATTTTATAATTTTTCAATTAATAAATAGAAAGGAATTTTGAAAATAATTTTTATAATTTCATATTAGAATAAATCAATTATATTAATTATACTGAAAAATATAAGAACTAATATTACTTATAAGAACTTATAAGAACTAATATTATATAAATAGATTATAAACATTAATTAATATTATAATTATAAATATATTATATATATATAATAAATGGAATATAATTTTAAAATGATTTTTATACAAATTAAAAATAATTATATAATAATTATCAAAAAATATATCGAGAAAATTGATATTTATAAAATTTGTTTCGTATATATGTGTATTTGTATAATATATAAAAAGAATAGTATAATAAAAATTCATAACTCGATGAATCGGATATATTAATAATTAATGTATACTTATTTAATAAATTTGCTAAATACAATAAAATTTATGGAACATGTTACACGCATACAAAATATATCATTTTAATCTTTAATCTAATTATAAAATTTATTTGAATTTATTTCTAAAAAAATGGACATAAATTTTGTGTCCATTATACATAGGTAATTTTAAGATATTTTAAGATTTTTTTTAAATGAAATTATCCATATTATATATATATATATTTTTTTATCTTAAGTTTCTAAGTTTTTTAATGATTGGTCTTTTGATGTCATTCAAAATTATTCATGTTTCAAATTCTTTTATTATATTTATATTCATTTAATATATAAATTTATTTTTTTCTTATGTATTCCGACTCTGAAAAATATTTTTATTTTTTTTTGTAATATTCTGTAAATAAATAAACACGATGATAAATACGAAATTCTCTCGACAAATTACCTTTATTTAAAATATTATATTTTTATTGCCCTACATGAATTAATCACAAATCATAAATAACTTTGAATGATTTTGGAAGACATATAATAAGAATCGTCTAACGTTCAATAAATATTGCTCAGAATGTCTTAAAACTAATTGATTTAAAGATAATTTCCACTTGAAACATTTTTTTTTGAATGTCAAATTTCTAAAATAATCGCATATAAAGATTAAAACGAAATATTTTGTATATATATTGTATATATATATTTGTACATCTAATATTTAATATTTGTATATATGTATATTTTTATATATACTTCTCAACAGTAGGCAGTTGGCGCTACACATTATCATTCACGTTTAATTATTTTAATGTTATACAAAAAAACTATATATATTAAATATTTTTTTTCTCTTTTTTCTATTGAATACATACAACCTCAAAACATTAAAAGTAATATTGAAAATAAAAAATTTAAAAAATGAAAATTAATCAACTATTTATTCCAATTGATAATTAATTAATTATTGAATTTAAATGATAATTATATACACATTATGAGTTTTGTTGGAGGCTGCATAATTCTAATTTTAATATACTTGTGAATATTTTATTGTCCGTGAAATATATAGCGAGAAATGTAAATATTCACTTTTTAAATATTCAATGATGGTATTTTTAATTGAAATGAAAATATATTATCTATGCTTACAATAATGGAAACGAATAAATTCATAAAATATGCACATATTATTAATGTATATTCTTGTATATTATTTTCTTATTTAAAATTAATAATTTCAAAAACAACATTTACGATAGAATATATTTTAATGCAATGAATACACGTTTTTAGTTTTTTCCGACATTCAGCAAAAAAATACATATGTAAATAATATATATAGATATAGCTACATACATATATTAAATAAATAAATATATTTCCTCTGTCGGAACTTATGACTATGAAATTATTTGTACGCACTTTGGCGGAATAAAATGAGAAAATACAATCATTATCGCTTATCGATAATCGAAAAGCTTTTAATTTCGGAAAATTTTTATTTTATTGATGCAAAAAAGAAAAAAAATAAAAATAAAAATAAAAAATAACCAAAAATAATATTTTGACAAAAAATTGATTGCAATTAGAATTATTGCAGCGAGTCAATTTTGAAAGGAGAATCTATTTTTCAATTTGCGCGTTGATCGTTTCGTCATTGTATACATTTTATTAATTCATTATGAACATTGATATTTTATTATATTATCGTTATGCACTTTCTTCTTTATCGATCGATCATAAAAGCGCGAAATTGAAAAAATGCTTTCATTTAGACTCTTACAAAAATGTATTTTTCTATTTTTGTTGTCAGTTTTTTGTATATAATGAATTTCTACAAAATTTTTTTCTTCCTTTTCTTCTTTATCATGTAATCAGTTCCACACGCTTGAGATAATGGGATAAAACACATCCCATTTGGCATGTATTTGTATATCTTAAAAATAATAAGTAATAACAGATTATTGTAATATTACACTAGAATTATTTCTGCACATTTCAATCTATTTCTCATTATTATCATAATACTTAACAATTTGCATCCATTCTTTTTTTTATGTATTATCACGTGGCCATATTTAACGACTTATAGCAAAAAAAAAAAATTTACATTTTAACCTAATTTTAAGCGCTTCGAAAACATATACAACATAACAATTCTTAAAATTTATAACAATACACTCGAGTATTTCCTCATTTAAAACTTTGCCAAGAGTAAATAAAACAATAAAGAATGAAAGCTAAGCTTTCCAAAGAACTTAAATATACAATTGCACATAAATTTTATGTCATGTGAGGATTCACATGATTAACGAGAATATAATTCACATATAACAAAAAGATCGATTTATTTAAATCTTTAGAGAAATAAAGAATAGGCCACGTGTCAAATTATTTCCATTGAAAAAAAGGAAAAAATGAATAATATACATGAGCTTCTATATAAATATTACATTACTTATTAATTATAAACATGGCTCAGTGTATACGCAAAGCTTTTCTCTAAACCACAGATCGATAATTAGTGGTAGATTCAATCGCAAAGTACATTTAGTATCTTAAATACTTTTTAATAGATATACGTTTAATAGATATATATTTTAATATAAAATATTTTTGAACTAAAAACCTTAAAAATAGTATCTTAAGTACCGCAATTTCTTAAAATTTCGGACTTTTTGGATATTATATTAAGGACTTATTCTTTTAACATTAGGTGTGCATATTAAAAAGTTTAATTATAAATATGAAAGTAGAATTAAAACTGAAATATAATTTATATTTCAGTTATATGCACTTTGCGGAATCTTCCATTAAATTATTTCACAATTTATAAAACATTTTGTATTATTTCATACTGGAGTAATGCCAAATGTAAATACAGATGGCTTTAAATTATAAATATTGTGATAATCTAATACAATTTAATATTTAATATTAAACTCGCATGTACATTTATACATGCATACTTGTACTGGCAGTGAGCATAGCTCCACTCAATACTCTGGCAATAATGGAGTTCTTAATGTGTTTGGTACTTTCTTCTCTATCGATTTTATTCTCACAGTGAGAATTTTATAACCGCTTATATAGTATAGTACTATTTCAGTAAGACCTGCAAGATCGGAAATCAAGCTTCTTAAGATGGTCAATACTACTTGTTGGCAATTAAATATACATATATAATATTAATTTTTGTTTTGTTTTTTTCTTAAAATTGTCGAATCGTGCATTTCGACTCAACGCTTTTGTACTTGAAATTAGTGTGCTTTTATAATTATATTTTTAATCTCGAAATTTTAATGAAACGAAACCATTTACTACATATTTCTCATAATAAATATCATTACACGAATGATTTCGTTTTAAAATTAATTTGATTTTCTATCGAATTGAAATTATTTATACCACGATAACATAAAAAAAATTTCGTTCGCACTAAATTTTTAAAATAATTTCAAATAAATCAATGTGATTAAATTTTAGATAACATATAAATTATTATGATATTATAAATATTACCAATTTTAATGTGACAGCAAACTAGCGCCATCTTTCTTTAAAATTGAAAATTATTTATGAAAATAAAATTGAATTCATATAATGCCTTTAATCATTCACTTTCTATGTAATAATAAATCATTATAAAATCACTTATATATTTTGTTCGAACTAAAAGTACGAGATTAAAGACAATGAAATTGAGCAACAATATATTTTAATATCACTTTTACCATATCATATTAATACGTAATTGTAAATTTGTTACGTAAAGAAAAAAAATTTTTTCTTTAGATTGGAATCAATCTTAGTTTTGGCAAGAAATTAAAATCTTTGATTTTCGTCTAAACAAAAAAACTTTACAATATATATCATAAAATATATATTATAAAAACACATAGCATTCAATTTAATTTTGAAGAACAAAGAAATAAATTAATCAAAAAAAAAGAAAATTTTTTGATGACAGTGGTGCAAACATAATTGATACATTTCGATTATTTAAATTTTTTAAATTTTAAAGGAAATTTATATTAATGAAGTAATTTTTCACGCATTTCTTTCAACAAAAAAAAATCAAATTTATAAATATTCAAAAAACATAACAAATGAATTATATATTTTGTACATAATCTCGTCTTGTGTCAAATATTCTTTGTACTTTATCTTTTGATGTAAAAAAATTAAAATATTAATCCGAATTTAAAAATTGTCTCGATCACGTTAATTTCAAGCCTTTTTAATGATGATGCTAGTTGTGCCACAGCAATATTCATTACTTTTACTAATTCGTTACAATTTAATAATGTACATACATATATGCACGCTCACACACACACATATTTATAATATATATATTATGAAAAATTACTCAGAGCACGCCAGCTACAATGACTTTTTTTTGTAATTAAAATTTTTAATTATTTAAAAAAAAATCATTTAACTTTAAAAATTATGTAAATATTTATTGGTTTTAATATTAAATTCATTCTTAAACTTATTAGGTTCAATCAATATTTTATCTTTTGAACCTTTTTTATGATTCTTAATGAATTCATTAAAATATCAAATAAATAATTTTTCAAATTTGTAAAATATATTAATGTTTTCTTTATATTATGTGACAATTTATAAATAATGAATGATTTTCTGGCGAGTTCTAAGTACGTCGTTTAACCTGAGGTATGTGTAAATAGTTCTCAGAACTAGTTGAATTCACAAATTTATGAGGCCACTTAATTATAATCCTATTGGACTGCAAAAATGTTTAAGATTATTTTTTCAAATAGTAAAATTACTGGACGTTGTTCTATTGGTTCGTTTAAGGCTTGTAAAGCATATTTTCCATAATTTTTTGTTTTTCTTCAAACTTTCTCTGTTTAAAATGCAAAAAAAATTATTGTCAGTTTGATTAATAATTAAAAGTTTTTTATTATTTATATAAATTAAATATAATTATTAGAAAAATTATTGTTTTCTTATTTTATTTTATATTTATAAGATACTTGAAAGTTTGGAGAAAATTCTAAAATGTTTAGAAAACATTCAGTGTCGAAACAAAATTAACTCAGATCATATAATACCACAAAAAAATTTCGCGGCAATATCTGTTGTTTCTGAAGCGCAAAATTCTTTATTTAATTAGCGATGGGCATTTGATATTCATTTTGCTTTTAAAAGTTCGTTTTATTTGATTTATTAAAAATCTTAAAAGTCTTAAAATATTTGAATTTATTATAACAATATTTTATGATGAGATTAAAATTATTTCTATTAATCACATTTTAATTTTTTCATTTCAAAATTCAAAATTTGTTAAGACAGTTAAAAATTTAACAATTTTTGTATTTTCTAATATTGATTATTTGAATTTTTCCAGCCCATCACTATCCCAACATGTATAATTAGTGAGAATGATATAGTAAGATAAATAAAAACATTAATGGACGATATTTTGTAATTCGAATTAAAATCATACTTTAGAATTTATATAAATATAGTATATTATACAAAATATTGATAAGCAAGTTAAAAAAAAAAGTAACTTTGTACTTGATCAAAAATGATAATCTCACTATATCTTCCACTAATTATATTTAGATTTTTATATTTTTTTATGAAATTATATCTCACCATTTATGACATTATCATTGAGTCATGATAATTAATTTCTTCCATATCTTCTACTATGATGCTTTTGCAAATTGAATAACAGAGTTCTGTCTTTGAGAGGCTATGAGACCATTCCTTTCAATTTCCATGGATTCTAATATCATTTTACACCGTTTTCTTGGAGGGAGAATTAATGTTTCTCGTACAGGAATTGCCAAATCAAGAGAGTCTGGCGAAGGTACAGGACTCACAGGATTACTACTTGGAGGAGTTAGAATTGGATCTCTTTCAACCCTGATTCCATATTCTCTTTGCCTTTCTTCTTCAACTGCTTCCAGCGCAGCTTCAACTCTTCTACGAGCATCATTTCCTGGCAAATTGAGAAGAGATGAACAGTCACCAACAAAATCAGTACTTTGAATTCCAAAACCAGTGTATGTTGAAGAAACTTCTGGATACAAAAATAAATGAGGCTGTTCAACAGAGACAGTAGGTGTTGTTTGAAAGTCTCTATTTTCACTAGATATGAGATGTGTTTGTGAATACTGCTCTCTGGAATACATATAATAAGGAAAATCACGTGGAGTGTTATCGTAAGTAGCAACTTCATCATTTGGCTCTTCAGTCTTGTGGTTTTCCTTGTCACTGCCAGTGCTTACACTATTCTGTGAGATTTCAATTTCTGGTTCAATTGGCGAATCCCGAGGAGAACCAACAACTGATGAGTCTGAATGAGTTTTAATATGTAACTCCATTGTTTTCTTTGAACCAAAAGTTTCATGACATAATGTACATTTATAAACTTTTTCACCATAATGGGCAACCTGAAACATTTTTTATATTATTATATTATTATATATATATATATATATATGTATATTATATATATTTTATATTATATTATTATATGCAATAATTAATTATTTAAAATTGCAACAATATATTACAATTGAAAAATTATAAAATCTGTAATTTGTTAATTTATACAATATATTAATTCTCAAGTATTAATAAAATATTTTTTGATTTCTAAAAAATTAAATTTACTTTATATACATTTATATTATCGTACAAAAAATAATAAAATAATAAAATATATATTATATATTATATTATTATATTATTATATTATATAATATAATATTATTATATTATATTATATAGTTTTAAACATAATAATTCCAATAATTAAAAATGTTAAAAAAAATAATTATATCTATCTATCTATCTATGTAACTAAAAAAAAAATAAACATACCTGATGTAACTTTAATACATGATTATAACCAAAAGATTTCCCGCAAATGTCGCAAGTATATGGTTTCTCCCCGGTATGCGTACGCGTATGTACCTTCAGTTGCTTTGAGCAAGTGAATCCCTTGCCACATGCTTTACAAACGTATGGTTTTTCTCCGGTATGCGTACGCATATGAATTACTAATTGTCCGCTTTGAATGAACGTTTTTGAACAGACAGTACACTTATGCGGCCGTTCGCCGGTGTGAATTCGCATATGTCGATGTAATTTACCACTATGTTCAAACGCGCGTTCGCACACATCACACTTATAAGGCCGTTCTTTTGTATGTATACGACGATGAACGCTTAAATTCTCTTTTACAGAAAACGATTTACTACAATATTCGCATTGATACGGTTTTTCACCAGTATGTGTACGATAATGTCTAGTCAGTCGCGCAGGTACCGCAAAAGTTTTCCCGCAAATATTGCATCGGTATGGATCTTCACCTTCTTTACCGTGTGAGCGCAAATGGCTCTGATATAAATTCTTTTGATCAAAGGCTTTCTGACACAGCAGACACTGGTATGTTTTCTCTTCGATATTTGTTAATGGAGTTTCAGAACCACATGCCGGTGAAGTGAACACACTTAAATCCGGACTACATACGAGACTTTTCACAGGATCTACTGGTTCCACAGTCGATATTTCGTTCTTGACCGACATCGTTGTGGAATTTGTAATTTGTTTCATTTGATAATAACCCACCATTCTTTGCTATAAGCAAATAAATCTGAAAATAATCGAGAAAAACAATTATAATTAATAAAATTAACTGAAAAATATTTATAATTTAAACAATCATTTTTTACAAATATAAATAATATAAATAAAAAAATTCTTATTAATATTATAATTAAAATATAAAATTTATTGCCTGAAGATAATATTTAAAATTAATGATAACATTTTAAAAACAATTTTTATTTTCAATATTTTACAGATAGAATATATAGATTTATATATAGAAATTTTTTTAATATTTAAATTCAATATAAAACTTTTTCATAAAAATAAATGGTATTTGAATATTAATATTGAACAAATTCCATGATATTAAATATTTTACCATATATATTTTTTGTGCAAAATTTATAAAATATATAAAAAATATTAAAATATTCTTAAAACAATTTGTTGAAAAAAATAATAATAAATTTTCCTACAAATATTTAAAAAATCTTTAAATATAATAAATTAATGAATAATAAATTGATTGATGAAATATATAAAATTTTAAAACTTTATAATAACAAACGTAAATATGAAAAAAATATTCTCATAAAACACAAAAAATATCTTGGTTATCAACTTTAATTTAAAGGGCAAAAATAAAAATAAATACAATATTTGAAACATCATCAGGTCAATTTACCTGTAGAATAACAATAATAACAGAAAAGCATTTATTTGTACTTTGGAAGACTATTTTCGTGAGGTAAATTGATATAAATAAGAAGATATTATTTAGGAACGTCGTCCTGCGTGTGAACGCAACTATGTATAAATGTTTCGATTATGCGTTATTCTGAAACGGAGTAATACAGCTCCATTCCCCACTACTCGCCCTTTTTCAAGTCCAAAAAAACACCTACGAATCGTGCGACGCCCCGTGTGTACACGCACGCGCACGCATTGCGTACGCACACGCACGCATTGCGTACGCACACGTATTCTATGACTTTATGCCCGTCCCCAATTTCGCTGAGCCTATGATGAACCGTGTGTATTATTGACGTATAAACCTATCTCAAAACTTCTTTATTTCTTTTATTAAATTGAAGATAAAAATCATTTAATCATTTATAATAAATTTATAATGAATTTTTTCATAATATGACAAAATAAGAAAAAAAAATTGAAAAATATGTTACGTATAATTTTAAATAATTCGATAAAATATATATCATGTATATATAAAATTTTTTTTAATTTAAAAGAAAATATTATTTAATTATGTATTATCAAATAGAAAAAAATCATTAATAAAAAAAAGAAAAGATTTATTTATATAATAAAAAATTAATAAAGCTTATTGACAAACATAAAACAAAAAAAATTTATTAATCATTATTACTTATTATTTGTTTTTACAATTTTCTTATTATAATTGCTAAACAACTATTCAAATTAGAAATTTTATTTAAATATTCTAATTAAAAATATAAAGATAGTATTAAACAAAATTTTAATATGTATATTATCTTAAATTAAAAATTAATAACTGAATATCTAATCTGAATATCTAATATTATAAAAACTAAAAATATTTTTATTTATTAAAGATATGTATACAAATAATGATTACTTTTACATATGAAAATATTTTTACTATATAATATTATATAATATATACATAATACATTTCATTATATTTAGTGTATATTTAGTGTATATTTTTTAACATTAATTTTTATCGAATTATTGAAACTATTATAGAAATATCAACATAAAAACAAATATCTCAATAGTAAATATATAATTGAATTTAACAAATTCGCATATTAATATTTTCAAATATTTAATTTAAAATATTCTTTATGTAAATTTAAATTTAAATTTCTAACCTAATAAAAAACATATTAAAGAAATCCGACATTGTTCGCACATTTATACGAGGTCGTCAGTTCAGAATAGGTTAAGGCTAGGTTAAACGTGCACGCGCGCCTCTCGATGAGGCAGTCGTCGTGGTCGGCGGTGGTGCAATACCGCGCCGCGTCGCGGTAGAAACCGCCTGCCGCTGCCTCCACGTGTACTCGCCGCATTTTTTTATAGCGATCACCGACCTCGTGCAACTCGTCGCGCAGTAAGGACGTTGAGTTACATCACGAACCGTGACTACATATCATCTCTTCTAAACAAATCTATTGTGATATTTCTTTCTCTTTTTTACATAAATATCTTCAAACTTTATCTTTTCTTTCTTAATTTTATTTCCAGGATATGGAAAATGTAATTGATCGCGAAAAACGACGCTACTAGCGCGACCAAAGTTCGCGGCCAAGGAGAAAACTATCGATTTCAATATCAGCAATTTTTTATTTTTTTTTTCTTCTTTTAAATATTTATTTGAAAATATTTCAAAAAAGTTTTGTAAATTTTTTATTAAATTTTAATTGCAATTTATTGATATAAATTCAATATTTCTATATATTTATACAATCGGATTTTATATAAATCGGATATTAAAATTAATAAGTATTAAAATAGACAAATCCATTGATTTTATAACTTGTATGAAATGTTACTATACAATTAATTCAGTATTAACTGAACTTCAATTAACTGAAGAAAAAGAAAACAAAATAAACATCAATTTATATATCATTTTCAATATTCATATTTCAAAATTAAAAATTTTGATTTTAAAATCATTCATTCTTGTATAATGTATAATAGAGAAATGTCAAAATCTCCCACCTGTGAGGTTTTTGTTAAACCTTTCCACAGTCCAAAAATCCCATATTCCGACTCAACATCCTTTGGAAAATGAATTAACGAAATAACTTAAAAGATTAAACCGAACGAATTGAAATGAGTATACACGATCTCTTTAACGCATGTCGCGTTCGTTTGTCACTTCTCACAACTGAATGCCGTCGAAAAACTCAAAGTCGAAAACCAAACCAAAGGACCCTTAGGACACGGCCAATCGTACTGTGTAATGTTTACCGCCTGGCTGTACCGAACGGCGACGGAAATCATCGATCATGACCGAAGTACCGTGCTCGGTTCTGCCCCTCCACTCTGGCTATCCCCACTATCGTCACAACGGCGGCGACCTACAATTTAGGGCGAGTAAGTGCTTTTCGCAGCACGTGGAGGCAGTCGTCGTGGTTTCAGCCGACCCGTGGTACAAGCACGACAAAGAGCCCCGACAGACGGAGATATAGATATCTCCGGTCTATAGGGACGCGTCCATATCCTATACACACGCGTACGTGACGCCACAACATGTTATGATAAATTAATCATGAATTCATTATTATATACAATCGAATAATAAAAATATAAATTAATTTTGAATTTTTATTTTTTTTAGTATTTACATCAAATTATTTTATCAATTAACTTAAATTTGATGTAAATATATATATATAGTAAACATTGAAAATTAATATAGTATATATATAGTAAAATTTAAATAAAAATTTAATCTTTTATAATTATAATAAATTTACAAAAATTTACGAAAATACAAAAATTATGCAAAAAATAAATAGTAATAAAAAATAACATAATATCTCCCTTTCATTTTAATGTATATATGTATTAACATACATATATATTAAAATGTTAATTTGGAATACTATATTATACAAATTAAAAATTAACATAATGTGATAAACAGTATTGAAAGAAATAAAATCTTTAATTTTCAATGTTTATACAGATGCATTTTTAAAAATATAAGGAATTGAATATATAATATATTTTAATGAAAATAAAAAAAATTCTGTGAATACAAAAATATTGATATATTGAAAAAAAATGATGAGAAAAAAACAACTTGCATGAATGTACATATGTTTATATGTATGAATAACGGCCGTTATCTAAAGTTGTATGGAATCCAATTGTATTAGTAAATTCATGATCGTACATACTTTCTCTTTCTCTTTTGCAGTTTTCATTACTAGTCTAAATATTATTTAATTATCATTGCTTTTATTGTTTCAAAAGTAATTTTATATTATTATTTTATTTCTTTATTATCATAATACTATACATATACCACATACTATGTTTGTTTTTTTTCAAAAATATAACAAAAGAAATCTAGTAATTAATAATATAAAAATATTAAAAAATAATATTATCTTTTATATCTAGTAATACATATTAAGTAATTAATTCTGGACAATTTCATTCGATTTCGTGATGATCATGCCTCGGACAAGTGTCGTGCGCTGTAACGATATTACTTTCCAAGAGGAGAGCAATGACCCACTGCGCGCGGTGCACGTGTGCCGAGTGGAAACCACGACGACTGCCTCTGGGCAGGGCATTGGACGCCGCGTGCGGCGGTAAGAACGACGGCTGTGCTATATTCTTTCCTTCTTGGTAGTGGTGCTTTTGAGTCTGTAGCAATGTGTAGGTGATAGCAGTGACGGTAGCAACGACATTGACTATCGCATCTAATGATATTGGAACTTAACAGAATTTTTTTAAATATTTTAACTTTTTCTTATATTAATTCTATGATAAATAATTATTGAAATTGAAAATTAAAAAACATTTTTAAAAATTTTTTAAGCTGATTTTGAAAAAAATCATAATTTTTTTAATAAAATTCAAAACAAAATAAAATTGAAATTTTTAGGTAGAAATAATATAATAATATTATATATTACAATTTATTGTTTATTTTATTATTTTTATATGCAATTTTTATTTTCATAGAAATATCAATATACAGTTATATATATATATTGATTTATTTAGCTTTTGAATTTTTTTTTTTAGTTTTATATATATATACATATATTGAATTGTATCTTAATGTCTGAAAATATTTGTAATCATGTTCCGACAACAATCGATATACATGTTCAGATATTGGACAGTATACTTCCAAATTTGATTTTATCGTATTATATTATTATTATATCTTTGAAATTCACCACTTGAAAAATATTTATTATTTCTAAATTCGGAAAAATAAGATCTTTTTAATCCTAACAAGCCATTCAAACATTTCCAATATGAAGTATTTCATTTTTTATCATAATTGGTATTAGATTAATTATATTGATAATTTCTATAGATATTGTATTGTAAAAAATATTTTTAAAAGATATTTTCGGAATTATAATTAATATAATAAATGTCAAATTCATATAAATTCAGAATTGACATTTTGCAATCATTATTGTACATTCATATTTCTATTACAAACAAAGATAACAATAGATACGTTAAAATATTACATAATATGTTAATTAATGATAATTTTAAAGCGCATTCGAAGGATAAAATACGTTGACGTTATAATACGTGAATGTAGATAAGATTACTATTTAAAATGTTAATTGTTATATACTATATAATAGTATACATTGCATTTTTTTTATTAATATAATGCATTTTTCTTCTTTTCAAATATTTAATTAAATAATACTATTGAAATTTTGCTTCATTAATATATTTTAATTTTAGTTTAATATATTTTATTTTTGACAACATTAATAATAATAATCTATATAAATAATTATATACAAATATTAAACAGATTATCAATAAATATGTATGCATATTTAATGAATAATTGTTTGTCATAGAATCAATAAAAATTTATAAAAATATAAGGTGCCATTTATACAATATACGGTCCTGTAAAGACACGTGGGTCAACACGACTTACGTGGCTCAAAACACACGCAGTGTCGGGGTCGTGGCGAGATCGACAAGGGTTCCGAGCATCGAAGGTAGAAGAGGTCGAATGATAGGTGGTAGGGGTATGGACCAACTACGAAACTCGAAAGCGGGGAGGAGAGAGTAGTGGGGTTAGGGTCGAGGTAGCAATCAACTCTAGAGCGATGTCGTACCTTGACCAATCTTAACGCGACTTGTTTTAAGCTATACCAGTAGCGACCTTAGAAATGATTCGTGATCGTAAAATCAAAATAACAAAGAAAAGAAAAAAATATAATCTAATTCATTTTCATTAATTTTTATTAATCAATTATATTCTTTCACAAACTTAGTTGAAAAATTGTGACAAATGAAAAACTGGTTTTAATATTATTCATTATGAATTGAAAATGATTATTGATGAAATGATATTGATTGAATATTAATATTTGTTTTGTTCAATCAATAACTATAAAATATTATACTATAAATCAGCATTATTCCTAACTAAGTTTTTTCATATTTTATCTATGTATTATCTATTATGTATTTTATCTATTATATATTTTATCTATTATCTATTATGTATTTTATCTATTATTTTATCTATATATATTTAATTTTTTTAATAGCTAAACAATTTTAATTTAAAAAATAATTATAAAAAAATGAGATTTTTTATCAATTATTATATATTTAATATAATTCATTTATTTTATAAAATATTTAATATATTTATTTAATATATTATATTATATTTAATTCAATTAATTGTAATTAATCAATGATTAATTATAATTAATTTTTAAATATTTATTGCTTATACAAACGTATTTAAATATTTATAGAATTATTATTTATGATTAATATTACTATTTTTTTCAATCTAGAATCTTTATGAACATTATACATCATTATATTTGTAAATAATTATCACAAAAAGAAAATCAATTTTTATAATCCACCGAAATAAAAATATATATCAAATATACATTAAATATTTAATTTGTAAAACATTTTGTTTATTTCACTATAAAATAAAATTGTTAATGAATATTAATTTATTCTGCATTCATTTTATTTTTTAAATAAGTAATTATTCAATATTTAATAATATAATTATTATTTAATAATATATTTATTTTACATATTTAAAATATTTTGTACTATGTATAAATATGTGTAAAGAAAAGAATGAAATATCAAAGAAGGTCAAATCAGCGTGAACATATTAAGTAGAAAGTGGAAAGCATTTCTAAGGTCAATAACTTCGTGTAACATGTATCTTACCACGTGTAACATATATGCCACCAACTGCACTACAGAGTATATTATATTTCAAGGTCGTATGAATACCAACATGACATTGTTTAGCTTTCTCTTCCGTATTTATCTCTTTTCAATGTTACATAATTCAAAAGTTACATATACATATACATATATATATATATATATACATATATATATATATATATATATACTTGATTTTATAATAATAAAATTTAATATATTACGAATTGATTATATTAATTAATAAAAATTATTTTTATAAATTTTCATATCTCTCATATCTTTAATTATGTAACATATCAATAATATATACCATTATATATATAAATTAATTATGTTAAAATTTAATGATTTTATATTACTTTATATGATAAATTTTATATTATATATCGTTTATGAATTAATATAACAATCAATAAACTTAACTTATTAAATAATGATTAATATTATGTTAATAAATATAATATTATAAAACAAATTTTAGAAAAAAAATGTAAATTAAATTATGAAAGTAATGATACATTTTTCATATTTATTGAATTTATTATATATATCTTATATTTTTGTTTATTTTTATTAGATTTTTGAAATAATTAAATACAAGAATTTATAAAAGAATTTATTTTCTATTAAAAACTAAATAAAATACTTATATTTACTTTTTATCTTATAGTAACATTATTTATTTATAAATAAATTATTTATAAAAATATCTATAATTAATTGAATTCATATTATTTTTAATAAATTATAGTTCAAATATCGCTTTTATACAAATATTTTAACTATTATTTTAAATAGTTACACGTATATAGTTTTCACTATAATTTCTGCTTTTAGCGCAATGAATTAAATTACTAGAAATTACTAGTTTTGAACTCTCGTAATTTTATAAAATTATAATAATATGTTATAATAATATGTGTATCATAATCAATAATCGTATTACGATTATAACACGAATTATTACAGAATTATTTTCTGGATTAAAAAATTTTTTTTTAATTAAAAAATTAATTTTTTTATTTATAAAACAATTATTCAATACAATATGACATATTAATTATTTGAAAAAGATATTAATGAAATTTAAAAAATATAAATAACTTGAAATTTATTAATTTAAATGATATTGTATTTCAAAATTATATATATATATATATATACATATAAATAATATTACAATTTAAACATATGATCTATTGTTTTATATTCTCTGATTTTATCGAACAAATATAATATAAGACGAATATTACGGACATTACAATTTATAAATCTATGTTCAGATTTACAATAATACAAGTCATTATAGAAATGTAAGAAGTTCAAAGATGGAAAATAATAATTCATCATTAATTAATCCTTGGGATACATTATCTACTGTAACTACATTTGATAAGAGTAAGTAACATAACCTTAAGATACCGCGCATTTTTAAAACATCTTTGAAATAGAATTATAGTATATAAAAGTTTTTATATATTTTATTTATATAGTAATTATTATTTATATTATTTATATTAATTATATCTAAAATAGTATATATCTAAAATATTATATATCTAAAGTAGTAATTTAGTTATAAAAAGAATCAAACAAAATTTTGAATAAATTTTGAATAATAAATATTCATTAAATAATTTTAAATATATAATTTTTAATAATTTTAATATAATCATATATTTTTTATATAATCTTATACTTTTTTATAATTAATTTTTATAATGGTTTTATTATTAGGCAATGATGCAAAATCTACAGTATGTTTAGACAACGAAAATAAAAATAATGGACAAATTGTAAGCATAGTTACAACTTCTACAAGTCTTTTAATTGAATCACTTATACAGCAATCATGTATGTTATTTGAAGATGATTCAGAACGCAGGAATAAATTGTATTTTGGTAATGTAATTAAGCTTTTAAGAAAGATATATATATAATAAACATTTATTATTAAATAATAATAAGACAATATTAATGATTTATAAAACAAAGATAAATCAAAATATGTTTATAAATTTTTAAATTGTTAATAATTTTTTAATATGTTTAATATGTTTAAATTTTATAATATTCTAATCAGTTTTATAATATAAAATAATAATTAAATAATAAAACAATTTTTTTTTATATTTATTTTTAGCTATTTGTGATAGACTTCATAAATTAAAAATAATTGATAGTTCTTACAATATGATTGAATTGGAACCATTAAGAGGTCAATATCAACAAGCATTGTATCATTTATTTACAGTTGCACGAGCAACAATTGGTTGTGAAAATGCATTACAAATTCCAAGGTAAAACTTGATTTAAATTGCATTTATTTATATATAATTGTAAAAAAATAATATTATATTCAACTTTTATGTATTTATTTTGTACAGACCATTAATGACAGAATGGTCTCGTTACCATAAAGAATTTCAAGAAATAAGTTTTATTGCATCTGGAGGATTTGGTAATGTTTTTAAAGCTTTAAATCGCCTTGATGGTGTAGAATATGCCATTAAAAAGATAATAGTACATTCTAATAGAGTTAAAAATATAATGCAACATCTTGAAGAAGTGAAAACTCTTGCTAAATTAAATCATACTAATATAGTTTCATATAAAGGGGCATGGATTGAACCATCGTTAGCTTCAACTTCTATACCATGTTTAATATCCCCAAATTATTCTCAAAACAAATTAAGTTCTATAGAAGATAAACGAAAAATTGGATATAAATCATGTATAAATCGATATTTTAAGTCACAAAGTCAACAGAGTTCTGATACTGAAAATCAAAATCCAAAAGAAAGTGATGAACATTATATATCAATGCAATATAATAAACAAAAAAATTACAAATGTGGTATGTATTAATATAACTCAATATATAGTATAATAGCATATATTACTCATGTATAATATTAAATTATATAAGATATAAGATAATTATATAAGATAATATTAAATGTATTATTTGTTATATTATCTATTATATATTATATTATAGAAAAACAAGTATTTGCCATAGAAGAAAATATTAATAAAAATATAGAGAAAACTAATTCAAATAGTATATCTTTTAGAAGTGATAGTGAACATCAAAATAATAAAATAGAAAATAATATAAGTTATAGTGATGGCAGTAATTCAAATGAAGAATGCAGTAAAAATAAAATACTTTTACCATATGTGTCTCAAGTGGTATATATTATTGTTCATTATTGTTATGTATTTATTGTTCATTATAATTAATTTTTCATTTTGATTTATTACTTACTTAAAAAATACATAAAATTATATATTTATTATATATTTATAGAATAAAAGATATACAACATTATATATTCAAATGGCTCTTTGTGAAAAAACACTTCAACAATGGCTTGATGAAAGGATAGAAACATCTCCACAAGCAATAATCATTGCTATATTAACACAAATTATTTATGGATTAGATTACATACATTCTCGTCAAATTGTGCATCATGATATAAAGGTAAAATAAAAAGAATTAAAAAATATTTAAAGTGTTTTTACTCTATTATCTAATATGTATAAATTTTTATTTTTTAATTTGTTATTAATATCAATTATTATATTGTGATATATAAATATTTTTTTATATATATAATTGTATATATAAATATTTTTTTTTAACAATATATAAAATTTTTTATTTTATTTTAGCCAAGTAATATATTTATTTCAACGTCAGGACAATTACAAATACAGTTAGGAGATTTTGGATTAGCTTGTCCATTACAAAAAGAAAATCATCATTCAATACTTGGAACACATATGTATGCAGCACCAGAACAATTACAAGGAAAATGTGATCCTAAGGTATTTTCTTGTTTGAAATATGAATTATATAAATATCTTAAAATATGAATTTTAAAAAATATTTTCGAATAATTTTAATTTTTATTTTAGAGTGATATATATAGTTTAGGTATAGTACTTTTAGAATTATTAGTACATACAAGAACTCGTATGGAAAGAATTGAAATAATTAATAATTTGAAAAAAGGACAAATACCGACTTCATTAACTGCTACTTATCCTAAATGGGTATACTTTTAAAATAATCATATTTTTTTAATTTAAAAAAAAATTATTTAAAAATAAAAGTGATAAATTTTTATTAGGCTTATATAGTAAGTCAATTAGTGCAAGAAGATCCTGAGAAACGACCATCAACTAATCAATTGTTACAAGATTTAAACGAAGATAAAGATATAATGATAACATGTTTAAAAAATGATATCATTGAAAAGGAAGATATAATTACAAAGTTACAAAAAAAGATATCAATATTAGAAAATCAAATTATTAAACATAATATATTATTAGAAGATATATAATTTTATGTATTACATTGCAAGATAGCAAGTTTTAAAAAAAGATATATAGTATTATTTTTTTACAAATTAATTATAGAACAACAAAAAAAAGCACTTTTGAAAAGTGCATTCTATAATAAGATATAATAAAAAATAAGAACATTTGTAGAATATATATTTATTAAATAATTGACCTATGCATTTATTAGATATAAATATTTAATGTATATAAAATTTTGTTTGATAACAAAATAAATATATTTATTTCATTTTATATTAAAATAAATTATTTGTAAATATTTTGAATATTAATTTTTATTTGGTTTTTATAATAAGAGAAAAGAAATTTTTTATAAAGAAAGGTAAGAATTTTTATAAAGAAAAAATAAGAAAATATTTTTATAAAAAAAAATATATAAAAATTTGTATTTTATAAAATTTATTTATTATATCTATTTTTTTATTTGTTACATTTGTTTTTAATTCTTTTATTTATAAAAATAAAAATATATATAAATTATATTATAATTTATTTTAACAATATTATATTATATAAATTTCCAAGAAAGCATAAAAAATAATCAATAAAAAATTATTGTTTATTATAAATATATAATATTATAAATAATTAATTTTTCAATCTCATCTTTTACTTATATTGTACATTTTATTTATACATACAGAAAATCAAATATTAATTATATATGAAAATTTTGTGGAATTAATTTAAATACTTTTATATATTTAAATATAGTTAATTGAATAGTTTAGTTAATTTTTATATTTTTATGTTTGATTTTGTATTATAATATCTAATAGATTTTTAAATTGTATCCCAGCTAATATTCTATTAGATGATACAGGATTTACACATTGTTGTAATAGATTTTGTATATCTGGATAGTTTTTTAATATTTCTATAGGTATATCATGTAAAAGCCCACCAGGAAGTATATTATTATTTATATTTAATGCTAATAATATCTGTAAATATAAAATATTCTATATAAAACTGAAAAATTTTTTATCAAAAATAATTTTGAAATGTATAATAAATTAGTATTATATTTTTTAATAATAAGAACCAACCTTGCATATTGCATAGTAATTGTGATCACTAACTTTATGATTACATATATCAACAGAAGAAAATGCAAGACATTCCGGACAACTAAAATTTTCAGTATTTACTTGTAATTGATTCCATGTAGTTGATCTTTCTAAATAACATATATAAAAAATTTTTTAAATTTTTTGAAATCTAATTCTTTTATTTTATATTTTATTATAGTAGTATTATTATAATATTTTATTCTTTCTCTAATAACAATTCTTAAATTACCTGCAGGAACAATATTTTTATCAACAACAATAATATTTTCTAAATCTACAAATTTTGCATTATTATTCATATCAATTGCTATATTATCAGCAGATATATCAGTTAAATAAAAACCAAAATTTTTGCTTTTATATGTAAACTTGTAAGCTGCATCTAGAAGACTTGAAGCTATTTTAGCTCTATGTAACCATGGTTCATTATAATAAGCAGTTAATGGTAATCCAATATATTCTTCAATTACAATGCGTCCACAAGCACCAAAATATTTTGGTACAGGCCAATCTTTATCTGCAGATAATATCTATAAATAGAGTTGTTTTATTTTATTTCTTCTATTTTATTCCATGAAGCTTCTTTTTTATTAAATTTTATTAGATTTTTTATTTCTATGAAAATGTATAAATATATGTACAATATACCTGAAGAAAAAGAGGTTCAGGATTAAGAACAATTAGTGTCCAGATATTAATATCAAATATTTTTTTAGGAATATCTTTTTTATTACGATATACATCTTTTAAAAAATTATCTAAATGTTGGATTGTAGGACAAAGTTTTAAACCATTAAAATTATTTTTTATAAAATTCAAATTGACTTCTTTTTCAATGAATTTATGAAAATTGATGTTAATATTATCATCTACATCTTTTGTATTTATTGTACAAATATGAGAAATATTTTTATTTTCACAAACTATTCTGTCAAATTCATCTAATTCAAAATTTTTAGCCAATTTCTTCAGAACGACCCTATTTTTATTAAAAGAGCCAAAAAATACATTTTTTACTCCGAAAAAATAAGAAAACACGGAATAAAAATCATGAAATGTAATATCTATTTCATGAATATAATTACACGCAGAAGTACCAAAACATAATGGACATTTATGTAATTCCATCAAACGATTCATATCTGGTCGAAATGTAATAATTGTGGACCATTTTAATGCTATTAAAATTGTTAAAAGAAATAGTAATTCCCATTTTTTAAATTTTAATATATTATAAATGTATGATAAAATCATATATTAAAACTTTCTACAATTGTGATTAATTATACAAACTGTGATCAATTATTAAAATATAAATATTATAAAATATTATCTTTAGAGGTTATGTTGAACTTAATATATGATTGATGTAAGTACTATAAATATATACGATATGAAGTAAGTAAAGTAACTGTGTTTATATATAATTTATATATATATATTTTAAATAATAGGTTAATTTGAATAAATAAAGATATGGATTATTATGAAATATTACTTCATTTGACAACTACTGATAAGACTGAAAATGGTATGATAAAATATTTTATACATTTTATATAAAGCAATAATAAATTTTATATCATATTATATTATATAACAAATTTTGATAATAGTTTTATTATTTTATATGTTTTAGAAAAGATTAAAGATTTTGACAAAAGATTGCAATATATTTTACAAAAAGTAAAACAAATTTTAATGAAAAATAATAAATTTTTAAATAACAGTATTTATGATAAAGATGAATCTCTTGATGTTAGGTAAGGTTATTTTATAAAAAGATAATTTTCTTTTATAAATTATTTAAAATTTTACAAAAATATATAAAAATAGTTTAAATTAAATTTAATATATATATCTAATATTTATTATATTTTTAGATATCAATATATATGTATTACTATACATATTTTACAAAATATAAATATATGTGGTTCTACAAATAATGAATCTTTATTCAGTGTTAAAGAATTCCATACTTTAAAAATTTGCATAGAACTAATAACAGCAATGGGAATTATACCTTGCCTTTTACCTGGGGTTGGAGTTGACATGGTTAAATTATGTCCCAGAGCTTTGACAATTTGTAATGAAAAACTAACAGATTTACAAGTATGAATTTCAAAAAATTAATTAAAATATAAATATAATAATACAAAATACAAGATATAAATAAAATAAATTTAAAATATTTTTTTTATTTTAGAAATATAAACGATTACAATTCACAGTTAATTCTCTCATACAATTATACAATGAAATTATGTTTCGTCCTGCAATACTTGCTCAAGTAGGACCATTATTAGCTGCACTTTTACAATTAAGTTATGCTCCATTGATGAAACCATCTAAAAAGAATACATTTAATCAATCAGAAAATAGAAGCAAGGATGAATTTATAATGACTGAAGATTTATATAATGAATTAAAAAAAGACCAAGAACATTTTATATGTTTGCTTCATGAATTCTTAAATATTTGTCCTTTATCTATAAGCATGAAAGAATTAATGGTAATTTTTGGTATCAAAGAAGCACCAAAATGGCTCCAACGTAAAACTCGTCATTATTTATCACAACAACTTATGCAACCTAATGGAATTATTTCAATTATAACTGCTATTTGTGAAGATGTATTGGATTTTGGAGAACATTGGGATAAATTGGGTATTATTTCCAGATTAATAGCTACATCACATGGAAATAATTCTAATGAATATTATGAATCCATATGTGCACAAGTATATTTTACAAATTATTTTTGTAATAATTCAATTTATTTTCTTAAATAGTTTATTTCAGAATAAATTATATTTGTTTCAGTTATTAAATCTTTTAACATCAACACCAATTAAGCATTCAACAACAATAGCAAATTGTTGCATTACTGCACTTTATGAATATAATGCTAATATTTGTTTTAAAAATATTATAACAGTAATATGTAGTCCATTATTGGAAATTTCAAAAAATGATCAAAATGTATTAAAAAATGAAAATGAAGTAGAAAAATGCATTGAAAATTTAACAAAATGTTTTGTAACTGTGGAAGCTAAATTTAAACAATTACCTTGTGAACTTTTAATACATGTGGCTCTTCCTTTATTTTCATTATATAATAATTTTAGGCAAAGTGCTTGTGCAGAAAAAATTAAAATTAAACAACTTATATTGTTACTTTTATATGAAGAATCATTAAGAAATAATCTTTTTGCTGTATTTCTTGGACACAATATAACTAATAATTATGGAAATCGTTTAAAGTCAAAGTTTGGACCATCAGGTGGAATTGAAATTATAGGAATTGATGAGACTTATAAATATGAAGAATTTGCAGATAGTTTATTTGATTTAACATTTACTATAGAAGTATTATCAAATAAATTATTTTGCTATTTACTAAAATTTCTATCGAATTCTATAGAATTAGATCAGCAAAATTTATTAGAAACAGAAGATGATATAATTGATAAAATTAAAAAACAATTAGCAGCTATAAAACTTCTATCAAGTTTAGCTAATATATCTGCAGTACAAGAAGCACAAGTTGAAAATCCAACATCATTATTTTGTTTTATAAAATCATTATTTAATCAATACATTAAAAAAAATCAGACTTCTTCAGATGAAAGTGATTGTGAAATTTTGTATGTCAGTCTAATGTTAATAAAAATAATTTTGAATGAAAGGAAAAAACCTTTAAATTGGACAATATTCAATGATTTTGTAATATTCTTAAAAGAATGTTGTATTTCCAAATATATTTCATCACAATTGTTATTATTAACACGAGAATTGATAAAATTGATTGAAACTCAAGGTAAATCTGAACAAAAACATTATGAGGATCTCTCAGTGAATTGTAAATCATTGAACAAATTTGAACAAGCGCTTAAAGATCTCATAGATCCATTACTACCTGTGCGTGCACATGGTCTTATAACTCTTACCAAATTGATTGAAAATATGGATCCATATGCAATGGCTAGAAAAGCAATTCTTTTACAACTATTTACAGTTGAGTAAAAAGAATTTTTTTAATTTTAATTTTCTATAATGTATTTTTTATACATATATTATTAATTTTTTATTATAGGAAAATTTGAAACATGAAGATTCATTTATATATTTAGCAGCAATTAATGGATTGTGTGTTTTAGCCACTTCATATCCACAAGTGGTTATCAAAATATTAGTACAGGAATATATTAATATGCCACAACATGTTTCAGCAAGAGAAATAACTGTAGAAACTAGGACTAAGTTGGGAGAAATACTTGTAAAAGTGACCAGAACTTTAGGTATATCTTATTATACTTTCTTACTTTTTTACTGTAATATTTTATTATAGTTCCTTTTTCTATTTATAAAAATTTCAACTTATATATTACTCAATAGGTGAAATGGCATCAGCTTATAAAAATATTTTAATAAATGGATTCTTATGTGCTACAAAAGATTTAGATTCTTTAGTACGTGCATCTAGTCTTTCTTGTTTAGGCGAACTGTGTAAGGTTTTAGGTTTTCGATTAGGAGATATTGTCATTGAGGTATGTTTAATAAAATATCTAAAAAATTAGTTTGTAATTAAATATATAATAAATAAATTCATGATATATGATCATAAATATGAAGCTTAGTTAAACATTCTATATTTTAAAATATAATTAGATATTAATTGTGTAATATGTAAATTACAAATGAATTTTAATTTAATAATACTTTTAGGTAATCTATTGTATTAGTTGTATTATAAAAACAGATAAAAATCCTGAATGTCGACGAGCTGCAGTAATGGTTAGTACTTTATTACTTCGTGGTCTTGGAAAAGATACTCTAACAAATCTCAGTAAAGATTTGGTTGATTTATATCGTGGCCTTAAATATTTACGAAACAACGATGAGGATACAGTGTTACGTTTACATGCTCAACTAGCTTTGGAAGAATTGGATTATATAATGAAAGATTTCCTTTTTTCTGCTCCAAAACTTGAAAAAAGAATATTTTTGTTAGGATCATAATGATAGTTAATAATAATAATTATTCTGAAAAATATTATTTAAGAATATTTATAACTTGATTTTTATAAAGAATATTTATATTATTATTTAATATATAATTTTTTGTTTATTTATTATAATCTTAAATATAAATGAGTAAAATCAATTTTTTCTAACATAAGTTTCTTAGAAAGAAAAAAATCTTATATTTATATTTTATATATTTCATCATTTTTATTATATATTTTATATCATTTATATTAAATTGATTGCTATTTTATGAAATAATTATGTATAACAATGAAATAATTATGTATACACTTAATATGAAAATCAAAACAAATGAATTAATGTAATTAGAAAATATATTTTAACAATAATATTATACTTCAAATAACTGAAAAACATAAAATGATAAAAATAACTGAACTTCTAGTAATCATTAATTAATTGTTAAAAAAATGTTGAAATATGGACTACAAAAATATCGTATCCTCCGAAAAGAATCCAGCTAAACGAATATCATCTCGTTTGAGACTGACATATAATCTTTGGGGTTGTGCTGTTGATGTTGGTGAAGGCCGTGGTGTTACGATACGTAAAATAAATTCTTTACAGCAAGGTTCCGGAAATGATTTAAATTTACTGTCTCCAACAGTATCTATTTCTGGATTAATGTTGAGAGAAGGCATTACAAGAGCAGCCTAAAACATATGAATTATCATTTAAAATTTATTTGAAATATATAACTTAAAATTAATTTAATAAATAATTAAGAATTTTGTAATTATAATTTAAAAAATTTAAAAATTAATTAAAATATAAAAAAAATAATTATAAAGACTCGATTCTTTATATTTTTAATAATTTTGTTATATGCCAAGAATTAAATGATTCAAAAATAGTTATTATCTAAAATAAAATAAAGTATATAATACTTTTTGAGCATCTCTAAACATTGTTGTTATTCGAGAACCGATATTTCCTCTAGATCCATCTGGTACTTCTACTTCCTTTCCACGCATTAATTGGACGAGAAATGAAGTAAATTCTTTAGAATCATTATTTCCACCTAATTTATGTTGTAACGAATTTACTTGAGCAACAAGAGCTTCTATACCTTCTATATCTCGAAAAATTTCCTAAAATTAATTTATTTTTTAATTTTATTGTTTTTTTACTGATAAAATATAAAATGAAAAATTATAAATATATAATTTAAAGATACCTCATATATATATAATTTTTGATGAATAGGTTTCGTCGCATATTGTAATTTATTAAGTATACTTGATGCCACATCAAGTAGATTTGGTAGAGCATCTTGTTTTTGTTCGCTTAAAGTATGAAGCGCTGCATGAGTTAAAGTTGGTAAAAGAAGTTGAGCAATTTGACCTATGCGTTTTGTACTTAAAAAATGCAAAGCTTTTTCAGCCTCTCTTGTGTCGTCAAATAATCGTTTCTGTCGATGAGCAGGTACAGGTTGAGCTGAATTCCAAGTTGTAGACCATGGATTATTCGGAATTAACATTCTTGCTGATAAATGTCCTACATTAAATGATAAATTACATTATTATTGATTTTTTAAAAAATTTTTTTTTTATTTTATAATTCTAATTTACAAAATATAAACAAATTAATAAAAAAACCTTTAAGTTGACCCCATTCATCTATTTCATCTTCTTCAATCCAATCTCTTGGAGAATACCAACGGATGAAATCTTCTAAAACTGCTCCAGGATTTGCTGCCTACATTTGTTAAATTGTTTTTATTATTTTATAAAAAAATATTCAAAAGATAAATTCTATCTATACCTATGAACTAGAAGTAATTAATCGATTTTTAAAAAATTAAACAAAATTTTTTTCATTTTTTTAAAATTTTTTTAAAATATTTTTTATAGCAAAAAAAATTATTTTTATGAAATTTAATTTTTAGAATTAAATTATTTATTTAATTATTTTATAAATTATTTATAATATTATATTGATTTAAATGTTTCTTCTTAAAAACTATAAAAATATATAAGATATTTATATTTTTCCTAAGCATAAAAAATTAATTTTATAAGTTTATATATATCATATTATTATTACTTTAAAAGATTCCATATCAGATAATAATGAAGCACTCATTAATCTAGCTCGCATTTCTGAGGCATGTTTGTCAGTTCCAAGTTGCATCATTACTTGTGCATCTTCTTCAAGTTGATCTTCTGTTTTTGGTACAGGATCTTGCGTTATCGGCAAATAAAGAGGATCTCCACTTTGAATTAATCTAAACATAAATTAATTATTTATAAAAATATTTATTTTTTTAAATTATATAATAATAATAATAATAATAATAATAATATAATAACACTAAAATAAAAATAAATTATATACTTGAGCGAGGGATGTTTGGCTAATCGTCCTGCAGGTTTGTTCCATAATAGGTGTTTCGCTTTCAGCTGTGTCCTTGTTGAATCGTCCTCGTTTGATGGTTCCTCACTAGTGCATTCGAAAAACTCTTCTTCTTCTGATTCTGCTAAAATTAGAAACATTATAAATTACATATTTATTGGATTGAATTTTTTTAAAAAATTAAATAATTAAGCAAAATTTATTTTTTCTCTTTAAAAAGATAAAATTAATATTATTAATTTTATTATAATATTATTTTATATAATACATAAAATCGGTTAATATATTTTTAATTTTACTATATATTATATACCTGTTTCAAATTCATCAGTATCTATACTTTGAGATTTATGTGCCATTTCTTCCCTTGCTTTCTTTTTTTCAATACAACAATTCATCATCTAAAAAAATAAAATATAATTAATAATATAATTAATAATTAATAAATTACATAAAAAAAAGTTTAATATTGATATCTTTAATATTGATATTGATCACTATTATATTATATTAAAAATAAAAATTAAAAAATTATTTTGAATTTTATTTTGAAATTAAAATTTCAATCAAAAAAAATTTATTTAAAATTTTAAAATAAAATAAATTTATATATAATATAATATAATATATATATATATATATAATATATATAATTTATATATATATATCATATCATTAAATTAAAATTAAATTAATTTAGATAAACATATTATTTTTAAATTTTGAAATTAAAAGAAATGAATTTTACCTGAAGTTTTTGATGCAATATACATGTTCTTACTGAATCTGGAAAACCAGGACTGACTCTAATAAAAAAAACATTTAATTATGGATTTTTTATCATAATTTTAAGAATGTAATATTTTTATTTTAAAAATTTAATTTCGTATATTTATTTTTTAATGTAAAATATATTTTCTATATAAATATTTTAAAACTAAGAATAAATAAGAATTTGTTTTTTTTTTAATTATTTTAATATAATATATTATTTTGAATGTAATATAAAAATTTTAATAAATGTTATTTTAAATATTATTATTTATACCATATATATATATATTATACGTATTTATAATTAAAAAGTATAAATGAAAAAAAATTCATCGAAATAATTTATAAATATTTCAAGACTAATAATTATTATAATAAAATAATAATTTTATTATAATTAAATTCAAAAATCAAATTATGATTTAATGATAGCGAAATTTATATTTATAGATACATTTTAATAAAATCTTTATATTATTTTATTTTTTTAAAATTCTTTTATATTTAAAATATGTTTCAATTAAAAATTTTTAATATTTAAATTTTAATTAAAAATGATCATGTAAACTGAAAAAAAATCGAATAATTTATATAATTATATATTATATACAATATTAATATATTCGTAGGAAATTTTTGAAAAAAATTGTTGTTGAGATTTATTAAAATAACAAAATTTAATATACAAAAATATCAATTGAAATTTATTTATTAAGTTATAAATAATTTAAATTTGAATATGAATAAAATATGAAATAGAAATGGAATGAGACAATTCTATTTTTTTTGCTGTTATCTTCTACTATAACTACTACTATATCTTCTACTATATCTTCTACTATAACTATCGATCTGATCGATAATCGTCGAAAATTGGGACAGGTTCACGATCGAAAAAACTATTGAAGATTCGTTTTCCAAAGGCTCGTATACTATTCTGCCCTACCTCAGCCTATATCGCTTCGAGAGAGAGAGACAAGATTCTTGGGGGGATCGAACAGCAGCGAATTCTTGCAGTCTAGTCGAAGACCGTGATGCCGATGCTACCGAGACGAACTTAACGGTTCCCAGTATCAAACGTGTCACAGTTCGAGGATCACGCGTGTTCATATCGATTGTTTAAAAATTAATTTGAATTATACGATTATTAGATGATTTATGCAACGGATTATATACATGATGAGATTAAAGATAATTCAAAGTGTATAACTGGGAATATAAGTTCATTTCGGGTGGCAGTAACAACAGGTGGCGTCAACAGAGGCCGTTGTTTTTGACGGCATTCTTCATAGTGCGCTCATTCGTGTATGAAATAGACCGCCTTTCATTTCTTTGTACGTTTTTTTTTTTTGCATAATTCTTTTAAAACTGAGGTGATAATAAAATTCGGCTTGGCCGGAACACGTCATGGATCATAACAAGCTGTAAACTAATAATAACAAATATGAGTAAGTAGATTCTATATATGTTTTTTAAACTAGTTTTTTAAGGATATAGATGTTAAGTTGATTTGATAATACGAATTGTTTACTTTTATTTAATTTTGATTCTTTCTTTTTTCTTCTTTTTTTAAAATATTTTCATATTAAAAAATTTTTAATTATTTCCAATTTCTTCTGATTTTTAAAAGTTTTAAGTTTTCTAATTTTAATTATGATTAATTCTCAGTTTTAAATATTTTAGATGTTAAAAATTTTTTAGATAATTTTGATCTTTTTTCTACAGCGTGAATACGAAATTTTTCTATTTTTAAATATATTTTTTATAATCAAATTTATAATAACATATCTTTTGCCGTGATTTTATATTTTAATCTTTATAGAATTTAATTTTCGCGCTCATTTACAATATACAATCTTAAGCGTATACGACATGTATAATTTTAAAATACTTAACGGTACAATCTTCATCCAGAATTATTTTTATTTTAAGTGACTTAAAACTTATTATTAATTCTTATATTATTTCTTCTTAAATAATAATAATAATAATAATAATAATAATGCAAACTAGAAAATTTATCTTATAAAATAAATATACAATAATAAATGAATAAATAAAAGATCAACAAAAATTTTAATTGTCGAATGTGAGAATAAGCATTTTAAATTCGAATTTAAAATTTTTTTAAACACGAAGGAATTTTTATCAAATAAAATATATTTATATTACGCATTTATCATCGATCATATAAATGATCACTATCATCATAATCAATGTTTGTGTTATTGTGCTGCTTGTTTAGAGATGATACATTGAATAAGAAAAAAAAAAGAAAAAGAAAAAAAGTACATGGGTCTATTAAATAAAAATTCCTCTATGAATTTCTGCATGATATTACATAGATAGATTCTTTGCTGTTTTATCCCTTACAGTTCGAACAAGTATAGTTACATTATAGCAGCAAGTTTCAAAGGGTGAATGCACCTACGCATACCTCATGTATCGTCTTCAGCGTGTACTGGCCGACCTTGAACCATGTACTACACGAGGCCAACATATATAGTATGCTTCTCCATGTATTTACTTACATGGGAGGATATAACATTGCTAGGATAAATTTAAGAGATAGATATCTTGCATCTTTATCGACTTTAAGAGAATTGTTTTGCTTGTGAAAACTTTGACATTCAACTTTTTTAACATTAAATTGTACTGTTTGTATGTTTTTTTTTGTATATTTAAAACTGCAACAGATTTATTTTATTTAATAAATATATTAAAAATTTAGGAAAGATATTTTAAAAAATTAAGCACAAATTTTGATATTATATGATATATTATTTTTATTACAGAAAATTAGAATATTCGTTCATGCATTTAAATAAAAAAAATATTGAATTTATTATCCTATAAAATTGTTATTAATAAATTTTAAACGCAAATTTTATAGAATTTTCCAATTGAGTTATCGATAAATATTTTAAAATTTCAGAGAAAATCGATGGAAGATATAAGTGTATCTCAAGTTTTAATTTTGTCTGGATGAAATTTAAAATATAATTATCTTTTAGATACTATGGTATGGAAAAGAAAGAGATTATTTCATCAATTCTCGAATAATAATTAATTTATAAAAGAAAAAAACCTTGAAAAATGTTACGTCCTGTTCTACATAGTTTTACGCTAAAAATTGAAGACTATGATAATTCCGTCCTATCTGGCAACTATTACGAAGAAATTTCTACAATTTCCTTGTGTAAAGTCCAACAAGCGTGGCGATACTGGCTTGCCCAGTTGCTTGCTCGCCATGACCATCGAACCATACTATTCTCTTTCCTCGATTCTTTTATTTCATTACTTGCACTTCTATAGGTTACAGATCTATAATATCCTTAGATTAGAAAACGATATATAATATTTACAATTATGTTTACAAAAAGTGATGAAAAGCGCTTTTATTTTGTTTGGTTTTTAAAATAATAACTTAATTTTTCTTTCGAATTTAAATTTAATAATTTATTTCTTTTAGAAATAATATGATTGTTTTAAATATATTGATCAAAGTATTTCAGAATATTCTATTTTTTTATTTTTTTGATTTCTTCTATTTCGATTAATTTTATTTTGTAATTATGAAATTTTAATCTTGTAAAATGAAACGTGCTTAGAATAAAAATATACATATAAGATATTTATGAGAATATTTAATATTGAGAATTTCGTAATTAATGAACTCACAATGTGGCATAATTACCATAAATTATATCTATAGCAATATCTATATTCCAGTTAACGTAATAATTTTCTATTCCGAGAACGATGCGTTGAAATCTCCGACTAGATATCTATTCTCTACAAAATATTTTATATTTTAAATATTGTAATATGAATTATAAAACTTTTATCATTATTATTAAAAATAATTGCTTAAGAATAAATACTTGATAAATTTTTTAACTATGTACTACTGTGTCAATTATATAATTTACTTTGCTATATAAAATTCTTGAAATGATAAATTATCTGCACGAATAATATTAATTTGATTCTTAAAATAAAATAAGAAATTTTCTTGTTCTTCTCTTCTTCTTCTTCATTGAATGTAATATCAATATCATATTCCCTGTTCTTTTAACAAAGAACAGAATGTTATGTCTTTTTTTAGCTACAGTTCAACTTTCTTTTTTGTTTATTTAATATTTTTTTTATAATATATAAATTAATCCATTGCTGTTCGAGATTTCTATAGAAACGATTTTAATGTGAAAAAAAAATATTATAATAATAATATACATAAATAAATACTGTATATTTAACGCAAGATATATATATTAATCTATATAATCTGTTTTTTTTTCTATTGCAAGAATTAAACAATCAAGAAAAAAATATATATATATATACACATATATATCTTCGATTATCGATTGAGCTCTATCTTTATCCTTTCTTTATTTCTCTCTCTCTTATCGGTTCGGAAGGAAATGATCGGTAAGCATAGTACACGCGGATTCTAGTTGAAAGCAATTCCATCTGCGGTGGCGAGGCTTGAAATTGCTTCGTATTGCGTTCAGAGAAAGGTATACGGTGTACTTACACGATCGTTCGAGTTTTTTGCATACTTGGGAAAATAAACTGCAGAAGTGAATGTTAATAAACGAAGGATTTCTCTTTTACGCTATGAGACGAATGAATAAATAGAATAGATGATCATTTAAGGAATAATAGAATTGATGAATAATGATGATCGTTCGTGAAGATATTTTGGTCTTTAACGATGATTCTTTTTGTTGAAATAGTACTGCTATATTGATTAATAATTTGAATGTACTTGTTTATTGATATTAATATTTTATGTATAATTATATTTCGAAAAAAAAAATTATTAGAAATCGTAAAAGTTATCATAGAATTCAGACTAAAAGTCAGTACATGCTAACCTACATCCTGGAAAGGTCGAGGGAAACTGAGTTTAGTATGGCCGACGGAGCTCTCATTTCCGGAACCGCTTCTTAACTTCCGTCATAGGACTGATGGCATAATTGCAGATGGATTTGGTGCTCACCGATTATCAACGAGTAATATCGATCGATAAAAATGCGACATTTGTTGCCGTTTTACGTGTGAAATTCGAGAAAATAAAATATTAGGGAATGAAAAAAATATTAAGAAAAAAATTAGAAAAATTTTTAAAAATATTAAAATTATATACTTTGACTGAAAAATAATTATTAATGAAATTTCAGTTTGTGTAATACTGACAAGTGAACGACTCGAATGCGAATCAGCGTGCTGAGAAAAAGATTCACAATTATCACAAAAGCGATTGCTCTAACGATTGTGATGGTTTTTTTGAATCCGGTAATTAACGCAATGATGATCCTACATTTCCTAGTTATTGTGCCTTCGTTTTTCCCTTTGTGCGTTTCACGTTCGGTTGTTCATTGTATCACGTTCTCACGACGTGCAATGAAACAAACAGGCGCACGGCGTTACGTTCTTCCAACGTAACTTACAATAAGATTTGTTCTCCCATCTTTTTCAAAGGAAGAGAATTTTGCAATTTATCCGATGCCCGATATACTTGATTTATACTTGATAATCTTTTTTATGTTTATTATATTATTAATAATTACTGGTCTTCTAACCATTTCTTAATGAGATATAATAATATGGCTTCTCAGAATTAAATGTATAACGTATATATAATAAAGGTATATATATAATTAATATCCTTTTCACTCCATCGCGCATATATCAATGAAAAAAAAAATAAATAAATAAAAAAATAAAAAGCAAAAAATTCGAAAGATATAGAAAAATATAATGAAATAGATAATAATGTTAAACGGTTAAAATTGATTGAAATATGAATATGAAACAATAATTCATTTCTAAAATTATTTTAAAACAAATACATATTTCATACTGATTGCAAAAATATAAAAATGTAATAATATTGATTAAAATCATATAATATTACGAATTACGTAATAATCATAGATTAATTTACCAAATATTATGAAACTAGTAAAACAATATTGATTAGTAAAGCAATTTGTGATAAATATAGCGTACGTGTCAAATAAAGCGTGGAACGATATTCGCGGAAGATCATTAACACCTAAAAAGTCTATTGCTTTCTAATAGGAGGAAATAGTGAAATTGCTGTAAGATTTGTTTAGCTCGTGTGAACTTCGATTTGTTCTCTATCTCAGTTTCCATAATCTGATTTTCAACCATTTATATTTAATTGTTTTTTATTTATCTTTATTAATTATATCTATATTAAAAATTAAAAAATGATCGTGCCATATAATATATATAAACTCTATCAATTCTGTTTATTTCGAATATCTATCCTAAAAATAATATATAATTTTCAATTTGATCAATTAAAAAATTGCTAAATAAAACAAAAAAAAAGCTTTAATCTTTTTGATCTTGTCACATCATATTATAATAATGTAATCAATATTTGTCAAGTAACACCAGTTAACCGCTTTCGACTACGGTATTACATTACGTCATTCGCACTTGTTAGAAACTTAACACATGTCTCGCGTTTGATTTCTTGAATGAATGATTGCCCATCGGATATAAGCGGAACCAATAAAACACCAATCATAGAAATGGTATGCTAGTATTATTAGCAATATCCTGTCTTATGAATGCATCCGCGATGTCCAAGAGAAATATCTTTTCTTTTTCTTTTGCCAGACAGTTTCAGCAATGTAATTACGAGTTACGAAATAAACCTGATATTGCGCGACACTAATTCCACCTGTGTGCCTTTCTGCGGACTTTTAGGGGCATGCGAGTAGAAAAGTTGATCAAACGAAAAAATCGAAGATTTTTCACCTTTTTTTGTTTTTTAATGTAGCAACAAAAATATTGAGTAAAAATACTAAATAAATAATACTATCAGAAATATTCATCTTCATTATAGAAATATTTTTTATATAAAATTATTAATCGTAAAATTTTTAGGTTAAGTTATGCATTAAATGCAAAATAACTTTTGATCTTTTTTTTAATTGTATCTATTTATTTTTTTATATTTATAAAGAACTTTTATCTATTTTCATTCTATTTTCTATAGTATCAATAAATATTTAATTTTAATTTTTAAAGTGTAGAGTAATAGAAGATTGATAGAGAAAAACGATAGGATTGAATTAACATTGATATTGAATAATGCAGAGATCTTTGTCACAAGAAAATTCTTCATTCACTGTGGAGTGTGCTAGGTTGTGAGATGGAGCGGATAACAGTACTTCGATGGTTCGTTTCGCATACTGTTCCAACTGGAGGCACGAACCGTTACAAGAATATGAAAAGTCTGACAGATCGTGAAGATTCGTATAAACAGTTTTCATGAGATAAAAATCGAAAAATATAAACAATTTATCCAAAAAGAAATAATAAAAAATTTTATGTTTCGTAAAATTGTATTTTGTATTTTTGGAAATAAAAATAGAGATGATTCTTCTTTTTCAATTGTATCTATTCATTTTTTTATATTGTTTATTTCAATATTATCTATTAGTTACATATTTAAATGATATTTAAATATTAAATATTATTATTACAGATATTACAATATTCTTTAATAATAATATACCATAATTTCTTTTATTTATATTGTTTTTTATTATAATTGGTCTATTTTAATGGAAAGTTTAGTAATAGAATTTTAAACCGGTGAAAAGAGTGAAAATATTTGGCATTTTATCAAATTTCTTCTAAGTAATTTCTTTTCTTATTTGTTTGTTTAAATAGTAATCGACTATTCTAATACCATTAAAGAAACGTGAACCTACTTCGAAATGAATTATACTATGTTTTTAATTTTATAGATACTAAAAATTTAATACAATGAGTTTATATAAAGAATTCTCCTAAATTTTATAAACAATTCTTTTTTGGAATTTAAAAATAAATAAAGAAATAATATAAAAAATATATTTTGATTTTACTTAATTTCTATTTTTATATTAGAATTTAATTTGATGTTTTTTCTTCTATTAAATATTTTTAAAATATAAGTCTTTTTTCTTAATTTATTTATTTTTAATTTTTTTCTATGCAGAAAAAATTATAATTCTATAATTATAATTTTAATTCTAACAAAGAAGATATTAGTATTCTTAATGTACAATTTTATTTTCTACATTCGTAACTGGGAAAAATGTATGACACGTGAGAATATTATACGTAATAAAGATTTATCATCTTTGTATTTCCACGGGAGTGTTTATGTTTAAATTTTCACTTGTATTGCTTCATAACTTTTAATTATACTGTTTTCTATTTTTATTACTTTCGAAATTCCATCCATAGGTTTTTAACTATATTGATATAATAATAATAATAAGTTAAATTTATTTTGATAAATATTATAATAAAATATAAAAAGCTGTGATGTAAAAAGAAATTCATAATGCTGTTTGATTCATATAACAAATATTCGTTAACTTAACCTAACTTAACTAAGAATAATTTAGAATAAGTCTCAATCAACATATCTAACAAGATTAAATCAACAAATAAAATCACGTAAAAATAATAGAAATATGTTTGTATTCGTATTATATTGTATATACATGTAAAACTTTTCAAAAAAATATAGAACAGTACCGTGAGAATTGACTATCTATCCGTGATAAATATTGACACTGGCTGACCTATGGTTAATAGTAATGTCGTATCGACATTCTAAACCTATGTTTTATCTTGCATAAATCTACTTTAATAACATGGCCCGCGATATTTCGTGCATAGGAGCAAGACGGAAAATCGAAAGAGAACGAAAGTGAAAGGCGCGAATTCCATAGTCAACTACATACGAACTGGCCACGTGCCTCTTATATTTCTCCATATATTGCCGGATGAATGAAATAATAAAAAATTTTACATAATGACCATAAATATTATATCGCGAAATATATAAAAATATTTGAAGAGAAAAATTTTCGAATTTCAAGTTTAAAAAATATTGAGAATCATGTTTTCGAATTTTTCCAAAATTAGATTAAATTACTTTGAAAAACATTGAAATGTTCTGTAATCCTGTAAAAATTAAAAAAATATATAAATTCAGATTTTCGAATATATTTTTTTAATTTTAAAGTTGGATATTTTATTATTATCTTATTATCTTATTATTCTTTAAACTATTATAAAAAATAATATAATATTTTTATAAATAAATTTTATAAATTTTTAACAATTTTAAAAATTTTAAAAAATTTTTAAAGTAATTTATTTAATAGAATATATTCAATTCTTGAAATATTAATTCTCAAATTCTTTGTTCGAAAATAAATTCAATTTTACTAATATGTACGTTTATCAATTAAAATTGAATATAAAATAATTATGACGTATGTATGATTCATACACAAGGCAATACTAAAAACATCCGCAAATTGATCGCTAAGTAATTTCTCTATTCTTCAATGAAAGGTTAACCAGTCAAGTACATCAATGGAATGTTGCTGTACCAAATGATCTCAGATATATTTGCAAATACCACGTAATAATGAATAACTTTCACTTGACTATTTTCGTTTTTTAGAAAGAATGAAGTTATGTGACTATCTGAATTTTTATAATATTATGTACAGTATCCTATTGTACATAACTATATTAAGAAGTAGTTTAAGTATTTCTTAAATTTTTTAAACAATTACAATCATTTAATTATGATATTTTATTTTTTTGAAAATATAATTACGTAATTATTTTCTATACTAGATTTTGATTTTTTTTTATAATAGCAAGATCTTTGGTAAGGAATTATCATTTGTCATAGTCTGATAATCATACATGCTATGTTAATCAGTAAGAGTAGAATTGATGATTAAGATATTAAGTATTTTCCATTCAATTACTTTATATATTATTTTATAATTTTATAATTCATTGAATAAATTTTTGCAAAATAGATCTGATAGATGTATAAATAAAATTCATAAATTCAAATATTTTTTTTATATTATTTATTATATTCATTCTATTTTTTTTATATTTATTATATTCATATTATTTATTTTTTCATAGAAGAATTTACATTTTTATAAATTTTCACAAGATTTTTTTCGATGTGAATCATCAATTCATGAACAGAACTTATTTATATATCATACATCTCTTCATAAAAAAAAAACTGTAAAAAAAACTTTCATTCTTTTCTAAAAATATGTTAAGAATATCTTTCTCTAATTATATTAGTTTTATGTATTTTATATGTAAAATAATTAATATTGCAGATATGTTAAAGTTTAATTATGAGTACATAACATCAATATAAATATTTTATAAATTATATATATATATATGTACATATATACTAACTATGCTAATCGTTTATAACAATTGCTATTAATTATCAAATTGGCTAAGCAATAGATGGCGGTAATGGTGAAATAAAATATACGGTGAGCGCTCCTGTGCTCCCATTAACAAGTATTCCAAGATCTACTGGCGTGACGAACACATTAATTAATTAAGTATTCTGATCTGTTCTTATTCTTTTCCTTCAACCCATAATGAGACTCAAATCGTTGACTTTGCTCTAGAAATTCGACGATCCTGCCAACCGAACAAGTTCCGGAATCTTTACTTCTATAATAATATTGCCGGTTATTAATCTTATTAATTTACGCTGTTAGGTTATTTGAATCAAGATGATGCTATTATATATAAAACATTGACCTTTTTTAAGGTATTGTAAATTATTATAACGGATATAAAAAATATTTATTATCTTATTTTTTAATAAAGTATTTTTTATTAGATTTTACGTTTCATTTTTGTAGAATTACGTTATTGTAATCATATGAAATAATTAATGTCACAGATAGAGAGAAATAATTATATATGAAATACGTTATATTTTTTCATAATATTTAAATATAATCGAAATAATAAAAAATTTAAAAATTATTATTTTGAAAATTAATTAATTTTATATTATATTATTAATATAATACAATTACAATTATATGCACTCATGAAAATATTTCTACTTTTTTGTACGATTTTACATATCTTTATAGTTTCTTGATTAAAACATTGCGTGACTTATAATTACTTATCGAATGTAATTTGAATTGCATTTGATTTTCTCTTTAAATTATTGAATAGAATTACAATAATATGAATATCACAAGTAAAAATTTTTCTCTTCGCATAAAATTTAGAACATTTGAGTTTCACTCATTTTTGTTTCAAACTATAGATTTATTAAATTAGAAAAATATAAAATGTTTAAAAAGAATGTTAATCATACTTAAAAATTTTGAAACTTTTATCTGTTTATATATATATATATATATATATATATATATGAATAATGTGGAAAATACCAAATGAAATGATATCTTCATAAGAATGTTAATAAAAAAAAAAATTAAATTAAATAATTTTGTAAACAATTATTCACAAAAAGTTAATAATCAATTTGTCGAAAAATTTTGTAACAATCAAAGAAATAATACAATTATCTAGTATTTTTTATAACGATCAAGGTTGATTAATGGAATTATTCAGACATTTTTTTCTAGAAATATTGGAAAGTGTAGAACGAATAATAGAAAGGGAATTATTACACAAGGGAAATCTCAATTTTACCTGAACTTTATTTTCCTTTCAATCTATAATTGACTTACTTCTTAAATTGTAGTAGATACTAATAAAACTGGTACGAAATAATTTCATATAAAATTATATGATATAAAATTATAGTAATAATAAAATAACTCGTTGAAAAAAAAATATTCACAATTTTCATAAATAAAAACTATATGTATAATTTTAGAAACAATTCAAAAGATTAAATATAGTGTGTGTTAAAACATAATAGATTAGAAAAAGAAATATAAAAAAACAACGATTGATATTGCGTTGATAGGAATTCGTACATCATTGGTCGAGTGCCATCGATAGAGTTTGATGGCAAGGACATACGTTTACTGCGGCCATTGACTCGTAACGGGTTCAGTCTATGGACCCTTGCTTGTTGCGGTTCGTTTAGGCTCCACAACTTTGTTCATACGTCACGGTTCTCGTTGACCGTTGTATCCCAGTCCTACATTCGACATATAGTACATCGAACATTTTTCCTTTTCACATCCACACAAGAAATCGTTTACGAGTTCCGCATAATAACCGCAAACATTTAGAAATATTTAGCAATAAGCAAAAATTTATAAACAAATTTTAATCTAACCTAACCTAATTTTCTTTTTTGCAAGAAATAAACACTCTGGGATAAGATATTCTCAAAAATTGACGAGTATCTTTAAAGAAATAAATTAACCATAAATATATATAAAAATTGGCAAATAGTTCATAAACAATAATCAATTAGAAATTAATATTTATAAAATTAGCGAATATTTGTATAGAAATAATTAGTCGAACGAATTATAAACATCATCTTCGTAGTAAATATCGAAAATATGTGAAATCGATTGAAAAATGGTATTTGATGTAATAATCCATTCCAAGGTTGCCCACTGAACAATAATAAGTGGCGGTGTAATTGTAGAATACGTAATGCACGGCATTTCGAAAGCATTCATTCCGCGCATGTATTCGTTTATGAGAAACAGGTTGACTTTCTCTAACGAATTCAACCCTCTCAAGAAGAGAAATGAACAATAGAATTTTTAAAAATAATTTCTAGAAATTATAACATTTGGAAAATATGCATTTCATTGATTGATACGTTGAATTGTAGGTCGGTTTTCTAAATGTGCTACTTTTACGATAAATTATTTAATTTAGATAGAAAAGATAAGAAATATATATATATATATTTCTTTAAAAGAAATCTATTTATACTTTTTTGAAAGATCTTTCTTTAAAAAAGATAAATAATTCAAACGTTTTCAGATATACATCCAACGGTGCTGTTGCTGCTATTTGCAAGCATAATCATTACTGTGGCAGGAACCTCCAGTTGTCCATGGGCGCAACACATAGCTGATCTCGAAAGCTCCTGCATCTGTGATTACAATCTGGCCAGAGAATTATCTGTACAATGTGACATCGTCAACTACGAACAACTATTATCTGCTATACGGCGTTACGTTTCGAAAACTACTATAGATTTGTTTTACATAAACAATAGCACCATAGGGGTATTAAAGAACGATTCATTTGGATTTGTAAAAATCAACAACATGCAATTGTCCGGTTGTCAAATTAAAACGATCGAGCCAGAAGCCTTTAAGGGGCAAGAAAATTCCTTGAAGAGTCTCAATCTAAAAGACAACGAATTGACGGAGATTCCCAGTGCCACTTTGAAAACTTTGAGAAATCTTACTATATTGGATCTCTCGATGAATAAAATCACAAAGGTGAATGACAACACTTTCACAGGATTGAAATTAATCACGCTGAAACTTTCTGATAACGAAGTAACTTTATCACCTGGAGCGTTTCGAGGATTAGAGAGAACACTGAAGAACTTGAACTTGAAAGGTACTAGACAAAAAAAAGTTCCTGAAGCACTAAGAGGTCTGAAGACATTGGCTTTTCTCGATTTATCGCAGAACAGTATCAGAGAATTGCCTGGATCTGCAGGCATGAAAGCTTTCGAAGGACTCGATTCGTTGACTGGATTAAATCTTGAGAGGAATTTGATTCAGAATATCGGGCCGGATGCCTTTTATGGGATTAAGAATACATTGAGTTCGTTGAGTTTGTTGAACAATCTCATTCCAGACTTTCCTATGGTTGCTATCAACAGTGTTCAAGATCTTAGGGTGAGTTTCGTTAATTTAATTTTTAATTATATTTATTGTTATTTAATAATTCTATTTACTATTTATACGATAATTATAATGTATTGATTTTTATTTTAATTTAGGTGCTCGATATTGGATTTAATTTAATAACAGAACTGCCAGTAAATGCTTTCCAAAAAAATCCATCCATAACTCTATTGGCAATCGATGGAAATCCTTTGTCAACTGTTCCAGAAGAGGCTCTAGCTCGATTGAATGGGACACTTCGAGGCTTGAGTTTGGGAGGTCGATTCCTTATTTGTGATTGCAAATTACGATGGATCGTCGAATGGATAGAAACGAGAGATTTGCAAGTTACCAGTCGGGAACGCAAACCGCAATTCTGTGGAAGTCCACAAAAATTGCAGGATAAAAGCTTTTACAACATCAATCCAGGAGGTAATATTTATAATTATCAATTATAAAATGTTTAGAATATTTTTTTTCTTTTTTTCGAAATTAATTTTTCTATTTGTTTTTTTAATTATGTTTTATCTAAATCAGAATTATTAGAAATTTTTTATATATTACGAAACAATTTTTTTTAGAAATGATCTGCGAAAATGCTCCAGAAATTGTAGGAATTGGCACAGTAGAAAGCGTGGACACAAAAGAACCTACTGGATCCGCTGGAATAGCTAGTAGTTATAACCCAATTACTCGATCCTCGATCAATGCACTCTACAATGTAACAACAACAACCACATCAACCACGACATTTTTATCTTCCACAACAGAATCTCAAAAAATCGAAATAACACCATCTTCAACTACTCTGAAAACGATCACTAACAGACCAACTGTTGCACGAACAGGAAATGTAGTAATAATGAGAACCACGTTATCTCCGCCAAAACAAGTCCAAGATCAATTACAGCAACATCAACCAAGACCACCATTGGTACTTGGTTCACCGCTTTACAAATCGAAGTTAAACGACAAAGATATTATAGTTAAAGACGTGCTCAGACAAGATAATGCGGTGATTATATATTGGGATACAGAAGCGACTAATATTTTAGGTTTTAAAGTAATTTATAGATTGTTTGGGGATAACAGTTTTAAACAGGCACCTCCTTTAGAGGCTAGCGAACGAGAATTCAAAATTAAGAACGTTCCTTCACAGGTAAAATATTTTATTTGTAATTTTAATTAACATATGTTAAAATATAGATTTAAATACTTAAATTTTATTTTTTTTAGGAATGTATTGTAGTGTGTGTGATATCGTTAGAAGAAACAAACATCACTCCTGCAAATGTACCTTACAATCAATGTAAAGAAGTAAGAACAGAAAATTCGCCTACATCTAATATGGATAAGATTACGATTGCTGCAAGTGCAGCCATATGTGCCACTATAGTGGTTGCCGTAATAATATTTATTGTTGCGAATCGACGAAGAGCCAGAAAACTTCACACTCTTCATAGTATTGATCAAACAAAAATGGGTGGACCTATTGCTGGATTACCAGTAAATTGTTGTTCTAATGTTGGTCCGACCCCAAGCCCTGGTGGGCCGTTATCATCAATGGCAACTCTCAGTGCTTATAATGCTCAGAAAGAATGGGATCAAGTATCTGCATATAGTAATAGAAGCATACCAAGACCAAGAATATTTCCCATAGACCGACAAGGTATCGACAAAGAATACGAATAATATGGAAAATTTATTTAAGGAATGCAAAAAGAAGAAAAATATTATTTAAATTATTGCAACAATTTATATATATTTTAAAAATTTCTATTTTTAGGTTCGATAACTAGAGCTTCCTGTATCGATGATGTCAGATCTCAAACAGGACATTATAGTGGAAAAGTATCAACTCGTTCTATCGTCGATGGTCAATCTCAGCACAGTTTTTCCAACACATCAACAAGATACTTCGGAAATAACACTTTATCTTCCAATCTTGCTAATACAAGATCAGGTAAGATTTCTTATTCAAGTTAAATGAAAAAAAATCTTTTTATCATTGTTTAATCTTATTTCTTGCAGAATTGAGACAATCTCGACAATCTTTAGCAGCAGCTTCTGATAGAATGTCACGAACAAATTTCTCACCCAGTCATATGCCACCACATTCTTCGTCCAGAAGACAAAGACCAAGATCGTGCAATCGTACTTTAGAGCAAAACCCACCAAGACCAGGTAGCAGATATAGCATAGCCGATTCGACACATACTCTTAATAATTACGAAGAAAATAATTGGACTGATCATGATATGGATATATATATGGCACGCAATCCAACTACAAGGACTGGTCTCATGCCTCTTTGATTCAATATTCTGTGCGTGTGATTTTGCTCAAACGTGTTCAGTGAACGTGTTCAATTTTTTTCCAGAATATCTGAACTCTTATTCATATAATTGTATTATAACGTAACATTTTAAAAGATTCGGAGAACGGAGTTTAGCCAAAAGTATTTGTTAAAATAAAAATCTAAGATTTACGTCGTTACAAGTATTACTGTGTAATACATGTATTGACATAGTATGAAGAAGAACATTAAAATATAGCTTTAAGATAATTGATATTAAAAAAGTGTTTAAAGATACACATTTAGAAGTATACCATGTGTGCTTGAACAAAAAACTTGAATAGTTTCAGCACACGATCTCTCAAAAAAATAATAGAAATAAGTAAATCAAATTTAATATGTATGAATGATGGATGAGTTTTTATCCAAAGACTGTATCATAAAACAGTATCTATCAAGATCTGTATTGTGTTTAATATTTTATGTTTGGTTGATGCATGTTTATAAGAAATTGTACTGATCTTAAAATATTCTATGACATGTGATATGTTCTGGCAATGAGAGATTTTTTTACTAAAGATATAACACTATTTTATATATATATTTCTAAATAATGATAATTTTATATTTCAACATTAAAAAAATAAACACATATAAAAATATATACTCTTTTAGTATTAATAAATTAGAATTAGTAAACTTTAATTATTAATAAATTAAGAAAAAATTAATAATAAAAAAATGATTAATAATTTCTCATTTCTTGATTATATCACATCTTTTAAAATTAATAATAGATAATAATATTTTAAAATAAGGATTCACATATTTTATTTTCTACCATGCAATTAATTAATAAAACGTGCAAATACTTACCCAGATATAAGAATATTCTTTTCCCATCGAAATCTAATTTCTTGAACGAATTCATACCATAATTGTGCTAATGCTGCTGCTCCTCCAAGATTATGTGTACAATGTGCTGCAACAACTGCAAGACGCCATACTAAACTGTCCATTGCACACGTTTTTACACCTTTTCCTTGGTCTTCATCCACATTAAATATAGTCAAGTCACCATAGGGAGTTTTCTATAACATTAATGAATTTAATTATTTCTGCAATTATATTTATTTTTCTATCAATATGCAATAGTTTTTAGAAAATGATAGAAATAAAATATCATATTTTGAAAAATATGATTATTTATTTGTTTTGAAATTATGACATTAAAAAAATTATTACTTACAGAATTTTCTTCTGCATCAGGAAAAAGAAAATAAAGTATTGACAATAATATTTCTTCTGGTATTGGTCCTTCTATATCTTTATTTTTCTTTGTAGTTGCTTTACTAACAACTGTTGAAATTGTTGGTATTCTAGATTCTGTTAATATGTTAAAAACCGAACTGAATGCTTGATCTTCTTGTTGAGCATAAATAACAGCATCACCCAATAAATCTACTATAGTTTTTTGATTATTACAAAGATGTAAAAAATCTGTTAAATATTCTCCGAGTAAACAAACTGGTGAAGAAACCATTTTTACTTGCACAGACCATTCAAGGGCAAACTGTGGTTCTAAATCTGTAAAACCTTCACTATCGACAACTACATTTTCCGACATTTCAGGCCATGTAGCAAATAAGTGAAGCTCCCTATAATAATTTAATTAAATCAATTCTTCAAAAATTAATGTATTTTAATTACTTTGCTGTATATAAAAATAATATAAAAATCTTACGCAATTGGATCATATGTTGCTCCAAATGGAAGTTTTCCAAGTTCAGCTACACCTAATGTTTCTCCTTGCATGAAATCAAAATCTGGTGGCTCTTGAGTCCATGTACTATTAGTCCAATCTTTCAACAAATATGAAAATCTTACAGATATCATCACAGGATCTAGTCTTGTGCCACAACCTTCTCCAACTTTCTGTTTGAATAAAGCAAGTAAACCTAAAAATAATATCTATTAAGAAATTGTCATATATTACTGAAAAAGTAATACAATTCAAATTATATAAATTGCATAAACTAATATAATTACTTCTATACTTTTGTGTTAAAAACTGTATTCGTACCAGTTAGGTACTTGCAGTGCAAAGGTACTTTTTTTAAATGTACCATATCAAAGTGAGTACAAATTCCTTTTCCAATACTTGTTCCAAGATACATTTTTTGCCATGGTTCTTGTACTTGTACTAATGCAGGTATATCACTAAAATAAATATTATATTAATATTACGATAATTAATTTATTTATAATTTTATATTATCATATGATAATATATAATTTCAAACAAATAATTTTTTTAATTACCAATTGGCATTAGTTGCTGCAATTGCAAGAGAACTAAGCAAAATTCTAATTTTAGTTTCATCCATCACAGAATCTTTTTTAGAGGATTGTAAAACAAGAAATTCTCTAATGCCATAATAGCGAGCTATTTCTAAATGATTTCCATCAATTCTAGTAAAATCATTTGATGCATTTAATGCATCCTTGTGACATTGTACTTTTTCTTCATCGCTTTCTTCTAAAGGATTATCTGTATTTTTATCTTCCAATTTCAATTTGAAATGTTTTAATGTAAATTCTGCATCTGTAATAAAATAAAATCTGTTTTCATTATATATCACCATTTAAATGAAAAGAAGACATCTAAATATGAAATATATTTTATTTGAATTCTAATCAAAATAAAATATTAATATTTTATATTAACAAACCAGCAAAATGAAGTTTTTCCGAATTTTCGTTCCACTGATAGTTGACAAAATCTCCGGATTTTAAACATGGTCCAATTTTTGTATTTGGTAATTTCCATTCGTGCATAATTTCTTCCAATCTTGCAATAAACACTTCCCATTCTGAAGCCGTCGTAAAATCATGGTGATAAAAGTCTTCAATTTCAACGTTATTCATTTTTTAAAATATTAAATATACAATAATTTTTAAAATATTATTTATACGAATTGATAGATTCGTTTAAGGTTAAATGTTTGACGTTTATTCGTTATCAATTGAGTAGTTGTTTATAAAGTATAAATATAGAGTGCACGATGATATTTTTCCAAATAAGAATTATTATTTAATATATTCAAAACAATGATTATAATATAATGAAAATAATATCAATTTGTGAAATTGTTTTAATAAAAATAAATTTAAATATGATATTATTAAATTAAATTTATTTGAACATCTTGCTAATATATGAATATTACTATTCATATAATACGAACAATCCAATATTGAATTTCATAAAAATTTAAAAAAAATTAGTATATTTTATCATCAAAATCATATGAGAGTTTTAAAACATTTCTTATTTTTATTTTTCTTTCACCGGCTTTCAATTGTTAATTAAATATTAAAATCGTCTTCTAAGTTATCTCAAAATATATTTTACAGAATAAGCACAAGAAAGGTAAATATGAACAGAAAGACAGAGATAGATTAAAAATTATGAAATTAGCGTCATCTAGAGTGATACAAATGAAATACATATACAAAAAGATCAAATAAAAGAAAGATAGAGTTAAGTAGTTAACGACTGTCAGTATCATCTCTTGGATTCCAAAGATATCTTTTTAAAGGATAAAATAGAGAATTAAGAATACCATCTTTCGAAAAAAAATAGTTCGTTTCTAAAAAAATAATTCTTCGAAGAGTTGTCTTCGATATTTGAGAGATGATATTGACGTTATCTTATTTCCTATTCTATTTCTATTCTTTTTCTAATATTTGTTCTTGTTTATATTAGTTTCACTGATGTCAGAAAGATGGTGTTGATTCTTTAATTTTTATCTTATTTCTGTTTTCCCATTATTCTTTTTCCTTATTAATAACGTGATTATAAACAGGATATCAATTGATAATCACTTTCATTATTTTTCTTTCAAAACATGTCTTAATTTTTAATTCAAAAAATATAAATATTATATTCTAAGTTAAATTAATAATATTGAAAAATAGTAAAAAATTCTATTGTTTCTATGATATGAAACAAAAAAATTAATATTAGATTTATTTTATATTTTATCTGTAAAAATATAAGATTGTTTTGAAAAATTCTTTATTTCTTTTTCACGAATTAAATTTGAAAGAATAAAAATAGCTGAAATTAATTATTATTTATATTATATAATAATATATTTCAATTACTTAATCTCTATTTTAATCATAAAATATTTATGATTATTAATGATTTATCATTTATAATTCACGGATTTAGATAAATATATAAACATATTAACACATTAACATATTGACATAAAGATATTTTATTTTAAAATTATTTAAATTTATCTAGTCTTGTAAGTTTATTGTGTTGCTTTGTTTATGTCTAATATTATGTTTATATTACATGTAATTTAATTCAGCTGATATAAAATCATATTACATTGACATAAAAGATAATTTTAATTTGTATAGATAATCTAAATTAATATAAATGTCAATAATTAATAATAATTTTTTACATACAAATAATTATAAAAACAGGATATATTCTTTTTTTATAAAATAACATAAATTTTATAAAAAATTAAGATTTTAAATGAAAAAAAATTATTCTCTAATTTTTATATCAAAAATAAGAAATTAATTCCAGATATGTATTATAAATTTCATATTTCATTAATACAAAGAAAAATGAAAGGAAGTGCACGATATTGTCCCAACGGATATGAACACTGGTGTAGACAAAATTTATTTATGATAACATGTCATTCTTATCCTATATATCATATAAATACAAGTATTAAACATTCCTAATTTTTATTCAAATTAATTCGATATAAAATAATTTAAATAAATAATTTACAAATTCTGAAAAAAAAAATATTTTTCAAGAATATATATAATTATGAATTTCTGGTATAATATTATAAAAATAATACTCAATTATTTTTCTTGATAATCATATTTTAAAGATTATCAATATCCATATCAACATTTATATATATTCGAATTATATTACAATAATTCATATATTTATATTTTACTTTTTTAAGCGGAGCCGACGCTAATGCAATGTCTCGGGGTTTCGACATGATACATTAACATATGGCATATGGTATGGATGATATTAACACGCCGTGCAGTTGTGTTAAACGGAATTCGTATTTCTTTTCAATACTTTCCTATAATCCTGATATGCGAAATTAAAACAAATCTTGCAAAAATAAAGTAACTTAATGAAAATATTATTTGTGATTGAATCAGGATTTTTAAATGTGTTCATAGTGATTGTATAATTGCTACATTTTACACAATGTAATGCACTGTAAATTTTCATATTTATAAAAATTCATTTGCGTAAATACTTAGTTATATAAATATGAAAAACTGTGATATATATATATCAGTGATATCTCTCATTTTATTACAGATTTTAATGTTTTGTAGAATTGTAATATATAAATCTAACATATATAATAATTTTATAACGAAAATACATAATATAAATATACATATATCAATTTGATATTGATATAATGTTTCAATTATACGTATATAATTAATATTAAATTATAATTAATCTTTATTATATATAATACAACATTCAGCAATTATAAATTGTAACGAAATTATTTATATAATTTGAAAATAAGATTGAAATCAATATTAAATTATAATAAAATGTTAAAACTAGAGGAGAAAAAAAAAGAGAGAGAGAGAGAGAGAGGAAGAAAATAACAAATCATCATGCATACGTCATGCAAGTTCCCGCGCTTCGATAGAAATAAGTCAGCTGATTGTAAATTCAATCAAACGGGACGATACGTGAAAATGTAATGGGCAAGCTGCGTGTATCAATTGTAGAAATGACGATCGTCGACAGGCGGCGCCACTCTCGCTATTGCAGACAAAACTGCAGTCGCGCACGTGTATCCGTTGAGTGAACGCCACGCGGTCAGAGCCGGTGATTATCTGTGTGCGTGTGTTTCTTCCCTCTTTGCCGTTTTCACACGTGCATCAGGCGTGTATCGTTCTCGGTATGCTCGTACTGTTCAGTACTTTTTCGGCTGTTAACAAGAAAGTGTCTGACGAACAATAATTTCGGGAATAAGAAAAAAGCACGATGCCGGACAAAGTTGCACCGGCCGAGAAACAGATTTTAAAGACCGCGAAAACCATCAACAGTGACAACAAAGCAGTGAAACTTAAAAAAGAACTCGGTCTATTAGACGGTGTGGCAATTATCGTCGGCATCATCGTCGGCGCCGGAATTTTTGTTTCGCCAAAGGGTGTATTAGAGAATAGCGGTAGTGTTGGCCAAGCTTTAATCGTTTGGATTTTTTCTGGTGTTTTATCTCTGATCGGTGCATTATGCTATGCCGAACTAGGTAAGTACTAAAAATCGATTAAATATTTCTAATTACAAATATCATTAATTTTAATTTAAAATTTCCACGCAATCGATTGTATATGCGTTATTTACATATATAGAATTGTTAAATATAAAATCACAATTGATCAATGAATTACATATTCATAGAAAAAATAAATTATATATAAATTATATTTTTTTTTCAATAAAAATATAATTTGTATAAAAGAAACAAATTTATTCATTGAGAAATATAAAAAAAAATCATTTTGAAAAATGGAACGTAAATTATAAAAATTAAGTATATGAAATTTATGATATCAGAATAAATATGTGTTATTTATTATATTGTAATATTATTTATATCATGTGAATTGCAAATTAGATTACGCAAATAATCTATAAAAAATATAAAAAATTGACTTATCGATATTTTCTAAAGTTTGTTTCTAAAGTATTCTTTCATCTTATATAAATATTTATTTAGCTTTTCTTAAAAAATAAATAATGAATACTATCTGGAAAATGTATAGTTTATCATTGTCTTCATATTTTTATTTATGCGTTCGCAATTCTATGCGTCTGTGGACAGATCTTTCGACTCTTGCATCACCTTTTGCTCGAGCCAATTGACTTAGAAAGTAGTAGATACTTTAAGATATTTATAATTTGCTCCAATTGTAAATTAAGCAAAAAATGATTAAATTATCTTTAAGATTAATTAGATTAAATTTTAATTTATAATGAAATACAATTTTTATAAAATAAATTTATAAATTAAATAATTAAATTTAAATTAATATAAATACAATGTAGATATTATATTTATTTGTGTCTGTTTTTATATTTTATTATTAATCTCGATTATCCATTACATTTAAAATTATTTATTCTTGTAATAATTTAAACATATTTATATGTAATATATCACATAAAATAATTTAAATAATATACTAATAATAATATTTAAAATTATTATGCTAAATATCGAGCTTCTTTATATTTCTGTATATATCAAGTATTGTATTGCATTTTGTTTGAAATTAATGTACATAGATAAATACTTTTAAGTATTTCATTTATTAAAAAAACATCAACATTTACATACAAAAAGTACAACATTTTTTTATCTTTTTACGTATTGAATATCTTATTGACGTTCTATGACGTTATATATATTTAATACATTTACAGAATTGATAATTTTAACAAAAATTATAGAGAATTTTATATTATTGATTTAATTTTAATTTTTCATTTACATTTACATTAAATCTTTTACATTTAATAATAATAAATCTTTGTAAAGATATCAGATTCAATTATTTTTATGTAAATAAATATTTTATGTAATAATATTTTGCCAAATTACGATTTTATATCATATTATTTTTAATTTTATAGAAATAAATTTAAATATATAGAGGAAATAAAGGAAAAAATTCGTATTTTTAAAGTTGAAAATTCATATTTTTTAATTCGATAATTATTGCTCAAATTGCGAAATTATATATCAAATGTTTCTAATTTCATCAACATAAGATTAATGTATCTAATGTAGAGAATGATAAAAATTAACCATGAAATTATCTTTTAAGATAAATAGACAATTCTAATACAGAATAACATTTTAAAATATAATAAAAGTAATTATTAGCTATTATCAAAAAATGAAATATAATACTTAATATGATATATTATAATATATTATGTAAGCAATTTATAAAGATTGCTATATAATGAGAGAAACCGTTTAACGAAAGCTATAATCCGAACAAATGGATTAAATGTTAGGTATCGAATTTAAAATATGTACGATGTCAATTTCTCAACTCTTATGGATTTTAAGTGAAACCTATATTTAGCAAGATGATTTTTCAAGCAATTATGAAAAAATGAAACATTTAAATAATAATATGCAAATAGCTTTATCATATAAAAATGATTTGTTTAATTATCTTTAATTATACATAAATATATTAATTTTAGATATCTTTTTTATATCTATTATATTCTAAAATTTGTTATTATTATTTTTAATGTTTTATAAAATAATTAAATAAATTATTGTACATAAATTTCAAGAAAAAATTAAAGAATAAAATGAAAATTGTATATATTTACACATTACGAGATTGAAAAATATTTATTATTTATTCTCTAACAGTATAAAAAGATTTTTATCTTTCTTGGAAAATATGTTTTCGTCCCAAAAAAATAATCTGTTGACCTTTGTTTCTAAAGCTTTGAGAGGATTGTTTTATTATGATCATGGAACTGCAGAACACGTGCAGTTATTATTATCAGTTTCTAAGCGTTTTATCAATTACGGTCGTTCTAATTATGCTTTTGGTTCATCGCTCTACGGTGCATGGTGTATAATCAAAATATTGTAAAATTTAATTCAATTATTCCATCATTAAAAGAGAAAAATGAGAAAAATTCCATCATTAAAAACTTATTAATATTAAAGGGACGTTTTTAAGAAATTTATTATTTGTACATATAAAATTTATGGATGTATTTTACATAAATAAGATATAAATGACAAATTAAAGTGTAGATATCAGATAATAAATATTAAAATTATTAAATAGGTATATAAAAAAGAAATAAAATATAGAAATATTAAAAGAAGAAAGCTTATAATTTCAGTTTGCAATGAATCAAAGTGAAAAATAATTTATTATTTATGAAAATCAATGTTGATGCAGTTTTATCATTTAAGTAAAGTTCATTATCATCACGATCTCTTCATATTTCTCAAAAACAGGAGAAAATATAAGGCGCGTTCAGCATGCCAGACTATCTTCAAATAACTATGTGACTATAGTAAATATATACTTACGTGTCTATATTGTCCGACTTATTTGAAAATTATCTGACATGGCAGTCTTGTTACATTCATAGATATTATAAAATATGATATTGAAAATATTTAAATATTTTTCACGCTCAAATGTTATCAATGTTACGTGTTACAATGAAATATCATAATTGAAATAATTTTCTAAATGTCATTAAATTATTACATTTTTTTATACTTTTTATACTCAATAACTGCATCATTTTTAATTTAGTTTTCTGAAAAATATTATTAATTTTTACTAATATTTTTTTCTTATTTATTTATTTCCAATGACAAAAAATATTGCAAACAATTTTCTTAAATCCTTCTAAAATATGAAACGGTCTAATAAATATTTCGGTTATGACTCGTTTTTGTTAACTAAAACTACTTTCGTGAAAATGTATAGTTTCTCTTTATGATTTATAGATATAGATATAATTGTAAATCATCGTATAATTTATATAATTAGATAATTTTTTTGATATTGTTAAAATTCAAGCAGAAAGAAATAATCTTTTAGTTTTAAATCGATTTTATATTTTATACTTTTTTCATATTAAAATTCCGTGATTGGATCAAATTTTCGCGATGAATCATTTCATTTATTTTGAAAATAATAAAGATTCGTTGAAACTGAAAATTGAACAAAAGTTCGGGAAAAAAAAGTAATTATTGCAAACTCTAATTGGTGATAATATACATGCGCATATATGATATTTATCCTCCTGTCATAAAAAATATTAAATCGAAACGTTTAAACAAATATTAGGTTCTTGTTCTTATTGATATGCAGAAATGCATGAGTCAGTTGTTGAAAATAACATGATTGAAATGTGTCATGGCACGCGACCAATTTCACTTGATCCCTGAACTCTGTAAAAAAGGTCAATGATACTTTATTAAGTTATTGATGCGATTAATTGTAACGTAATGGAACTGATTTCGTTGAATATCGTCTGTAAAATTTCTATTCAGTACAGGCACTACTTGTTGAGAATTAAGAATTAAGAATTTTCGAAGAATTTTTTTTTTGCAATTAATCACATTTATTTTAATAATTAATACTTTAAAAATATTTATAATATATTGTACTTTTATTATCTAATATCTATTATATTTTCAAAATTACAAATTGACAATATTTAAAGTGAATCGTAATTGAGTGAGCGTTCAATGGCATTTAAACGTAATACATTTCATCTCATTGAAAAGTGAATGAGTTCCAAATATGAAACTATTCAGATAGATGAATTTAGTTGACATACGTTCACTATAGATTAAATTTATCATGATTATTCATAAATTGGCTTATAACGGAGACTTAAACGAATGAGCAATGTTAATAAAAGGTTTTCAAATCAAACTTTATTCTATTATTACATTTAAATTCACATAGATCATTATTAACAAGAATAAATATTTTATAAAAAATGTGTTCCGCGAGATAGAAGAATTAAGAAGAAGAAGAATCTGAAAATTAAATAATTCAATTTCTTTTATAGAATTTTATAATTTAATTATGTATTTATTCTATTGATTCTTCATTCATTTTATATTTATATTTATATCTATTTTTATATTTATCTATTATAAAAGCTGTTTATATATTTTCATTACTTTTATTTTTATTATAATCTATGTCATAATTTTATTTGATATATTTTCCTTCGTTATTTTTCGTAAATATTATCTGTCTTCAGAAAGAAATTTTTTTTCATTCTTTTCATTATTAATTCATTATTATCATTGTTAATGATATCTACTTTATATCTTTTGTATTAATTTTATGATGAAAGTTCATTAACCTTAAATTCCAGAAATCAACATTAAATTAACCTAACATAAGCTTGTTCAAATAAAATTTAAATTCGTAATTTTAAATAGCTTCTATAGATAAAACAATGTTAAGTAAGAAAATATTCGAATGAGTAATACTTCAAGCAATTAAGTTTTTTTAAAAACTGTAATTATTTAAAACTGTAACATAACCTTAAAAACTAACTCGTATAAAACTAGAAACAAATGTTTAATTTTTATTCGTTTAAAAAAGAATTGCGTCAATTTTCAGGTACTATGATCCCAAAATCTGGTGGTGATTATGCATACATTAGCGATGCTTTTGGACCGTTACCAGCGTTTCTGTATCTTTGGGTAGCATTGTTCATTCTTGTACCGACAGGAAACGCTATTACAGCTTTAACATTTGCACAATACATCTTACAACCAGTTTGGCACGGTTGTATTCCTCCCTATGCGGCAGTACGATTACTTGCTGCTGTTATTACGTGTAAGAATATATTTTATTTTTGCTTTTATATATATCTATATCATTTTCATGTATAATAATTTTTTTTTCAATCATAAAACGAATTTTTTTGAAACTGAACATTTTCGATGTTATAAGAAGTAAAAAAAATTGTTTAAATATAATTATCGATCTAAATCTATTTTTAAAAATTTTGCTTTAATAGAGAAAAAATTTTGTAATTATCTATAGAGTGATATCTTCGATAACGATCATTATTATCAATTATATCTTTGAATTTATTTATAATAGAATTCAATATATATAATAATTTAATATGTAAAATTAATGTTCTATAAAAAATAAAATTGCAATAATTGTCCCACTTTCAAACTTAAAATAAAATTATTATTCACAGGTTTATTAACTGCCATCAATTGCTATAATGTGAAATGGGCAACTAGAGTGCAAGACATATTCACTGGGACCAAAATTTTTGCCTTACTGATCATAATGGTCGCTGGATTTTGGTGGCTTTGCATGGGTCACACAGAAAATTTTCGACATCCCATGGATGGAACGAATACACAGCCTGGCTACATTGCCTTAGCCATTTATTCGGGCCTATTCTCATATTCTGGATGGAATTATCTAAATTTTGTTACTGAGGAATTAAAAGATCCTTACAAGTAATTTATTTTTATTAAAATTTTGATTTTAATTATATTATATATATTATAATTAATTAATTATACATATTATTGTATATCATACATTAGTAATATAGATAATTTTTTATAACATATTAATAATTTAAAATATATTTTAATTCGTTTTATCTTTAGATACATTGATTAGTGAATACTTTTAGCAACAGCAAATCAATAATAATTTAATTTAAAACAAATATAATTTATTTTAATAATAATTTAGCTATTTGTTCGAAAATTGAAAAAAGAATTGGATATTTATGGGTATAAATTCCTCCTATTCATTCCCACTTGAGAAGAGATTTTTCATGATACATCACAAACAATATTTATTTTGATCTCTTTCTTTTTCTTCACACGATCTTTTCATTCGATAAAATACGAGGAGAATTCAAAATTTTAATCGAATTATATTAGGATTAAATATCGATTTAATGAAAAATTATCCAAATTTTATTGTAATCTTTAATATATAAACATTAATTATTATTTTTTTATATAATATTATATGAAATATAATTATATTTATTATTATTATTAATTTTATAATTAATTTAATACAGAATAATAAAAAAAATATATAAATGTTACCAAATTAAAAGATTTTATTAAAAGATACATTAAATTCAAATTCATAATTTGTAACAAATACTAGAGTTTTAATAGAAATAGAAAATATTCTAGGATTTCATCGTGAGTATACATCAAGAAGTCAAATAAATATTTTTCAAAATTTTCACACAAATATTATCATGTTTTTATATACATATATTTATAAGCAAATAGAATAAACATTGTACATATAGAATAAACATAAATATAATATTGTAAGAATTATATTTACAATAGATTATGACTAATAAATGCAAATTCATAACATGCTTTTTTGCCTAACGAAATAAACAAAAAAAGAAAATAGATTAAATTTTTTAATATTATTGCAAACAAAGTTTTTTTTTCAAAAATTCAAAGAATTATATTTAAAATGGAGTACGAATAACGCATTTGTATATATTTATATTTAAAGTATAATTAAAATATAATATTATTATGTTAAAGAATTTTTATGATTCTTGTTATTTGGATTTTTTGTCAACATTTATATTTTTCAAATATAAAATGTTTGCTTCGTTTTTATAAAAAATTTATATTACATTCATATTATTTTGATTAATTGTTATTCTTACAGAAATCTTCCAAAAGCGATTTGCATATCATTACCATTGGTAACTATAATTTATGTTCTGGCGAATATTGCTTATTTTGTGGTATTAACACAAGATGAAATTCTGGCATCGAATGCTGTTGCTGTCGTAAGTTTTTTCAAAAATATATCTTTTTCAAATATTCCTCGCTATTTATCTATATATATATATATATATATATATGATTTATTACTCTTATTATTTTTTATTCATCTTAATTATTAATTATATTTTTACAAATGTAATTAATATCGATTTCAGAGAAGAAAAACCATTTAAATAAATATAAATTTATTTAATTTATGATTGTACAACGATAAGCTGGTTACTTATCAAATTTTAGATAAGTAAAAGTTAAAATATGCTTGCTATAAAAGAAATAATGCTTAATATAATGAAGACTAAGAAATGTAAAAATAAATTACATTAAAATACCAACTTAATTTTACCAACAAAAAAGTAAAAAAAATGTAACACAACAGTTTTACTATACTACAAATTGAACTATGAAAAATAATCAAAAACTTACAAATTTATTTCTAAAATAAAACAAAATATTATTTCTGATTAATCTGTTTTTTTATATTTTTTATATTCTTATTTTACGAATCATATCAATATTAATTATTCGTGAACTCGAAATTTTTTGAATTTAAAAATTTCAAGATTTCGAATATTTCTATATCATTTCGAATGATCTTATTTTAAAAATGTCAGAAGCAATTTCTAAATTTATTAATCTATAATCTTTTGTAGACTTTCAGCGATAAGCTATTAGGCGTGATGTCTTGGATAATGCCAGTATTCGTGGCTTGTTCAACCTTCGGGGCGTTGAACGGAGCAATTTTCGCATCATCACGATTGTTTTTCGTAGGAGCTCGTAATGGACATTTGCCCGCCGCCATTGCCCTTATTAATGTTCAAAACTTAACACCCACGCCTTCGCTTATCTTTCTTGTAAGTATCTTTTATTTTTATATGCTTATTTTACATATAAATATATTTTAATTTAATAAATCACATTACAATTATATTTTTTTTTCTTAAATATATATATCAAATAAATGAATCATAGAAAAACAAATATATATACATGATTTGTTTAAATTACGTTAATGATTTTTTTAACAAAGAAAATGTTTAAAAAAGAAAAATCTCTATTAGAAATATATGAGATAAAAAGATAAAATTGTTCTTGACGCGCGCACGTGCACGCGTGTTTGTGTGTGATTTTAACACATGATAATACTTTTATTTCGAGTAGTATTTACAAGTTGATTCTTTTTCTGATATTTGAAATGTTAGATAATTTATTATATTCAATATAATCATAAAAAAAATTTAGACATTAAGCATTATCAAGTGATAGATTAAAACAATATTTACGATAGTATTTTTAATCTAAATTATCCTGATTCTAAAAATATTTTGTATTTATTTAGTGATTTATAAAATTGTTCTCAATTTATGAATATTAATTGCAACAAGTCAATTTTTCATCCCGTTTAATTCTCTATTTGATCATATATAATGATCATATCTTTGATCATAATCTTATAAATTAAGAATAATTCGATTATTCAAATTTTGAAAAATTTTGAAAAAATTTTTATCCCAATTAAACGTTTATAAACAACTATCTTTTAAAACTATGAAAAAATATTATTATTAATTATAGTAATATATTATATTATTAATAATTATTTTCTATTATTTTTTTTTTTTAAATATATTTATTATTATCTTTTTTTTTATAAAAAATACAATATAAAAATTTAAATAAGAGATTGAAATGAATAATTGCAATTAAGGCACAATAAAATATAAAAGTTTAATTTTTTTCTCACTGTTGTGCTCCAACTATAACTCAAGCGTTAAACTATAATTTCCGTTTCTAGTGCATTATCACCCTGGCACTTCTGATCATAGAGGATGTCTATGTGCTAATCTATTATGTTAGCTTCGTTGAAGCACTATTCACCACACTCTCGGTGTCTGGTCTCCTCTGGCTTCGTTACAAAAGTCCCAATCGCGTACGACCGATAAAGGTACATGAAAAAGTTCATAAATTTTCTTTTTTTTTTTTATTAATTGTTTAATAGTTTTTATCCGTGTACAATTGTGTTATAGTGAAGTATAGATAATAATTAAAGGATATTTATATAATAAAAAAAAAAATAAGAAGATCTCTAAGAAGATCGGTATGATATATATAAATTGATATTATATTAAAATATTGATATATTAAATACATAAATGTAATGTTTCCTTTGAAAAAGAATAGTGATGTTGATAGTGATATTTTTAAAATTTTATTTTTTTTTAATATCTCTAATACATATAAAAAAACGACATATATATTACATGTCAATTCAATATTATTCCTATTTTGGGAAGAAATATTTCAGATGATTTTTTTTTAGATTGTGATAATAAAATCAATACAATACTTTCATGTTTTTTTGATAACATAATGATATACTTTTGTTAAATTTTATCTTTTATATTTTTTTATAAGTTATCAAATAATAATAATATCTCTTTGATAATCACAGGAAAAAATAAAAAAAACAAAAAATGTAATATTATATTATCGATTCCAAATAACTTTTGAAAATATAATAAATAATTAATATATATATAATAATTAATATTGATAAATTAATATTTGAAATTAAATAATTGAAAAAAAAATTGTCATCTTTAAAAACAAGAAAGTATATATATAAAATTTGTTTATGATTTTGTTTTAGGTGTCAATTTTATTACCAATTATATTTTTCATCATTTGTGCTTTCTTAGTAATATTTCCATGCTATGTTTCACCATGGGAAGTTGGTGTAGGAGTGATAATCATTTTATCTGGCATTCCAATGTATTTGATATTTATTTATTGGGAAAAGAAACCTAAATGGCTTATACAATCGTCTCGTAAGTACTTATCGTTAAATATGATTTTGAATTCTTACATTTATTTTCAGTTATTAAAATTGTTAATCTAATTATGTATAATTTTTATAATAAATAAATACATGAAAAATACGTAAAAAATTATTTACCATAAAATATAAAAAATCAATATAAAATAATTTTTTCAATGAAAATTAAAATTCAATTGAAATATTTGAATTTATATATAATGTTATTACAATTAAATCTGTAAATTTTTAATTAAAAAGAAATATATCTAAATAGAATAGTAAATATTTAATTTATGAATATAAAATATTTATATAATTAAAAATGATTTATTTTTTGCAGATAATTTCAATATGATTTGTGCTAAATTATTCATGTGCGTGCAAGAAGAAAGAAGTGATTGATCATCAATGTCCTTTTATTATAATATATAGTTTTATAGATAGAAATTTCTACAATATGAATGTGTGCTGCAATGACTTATCAATTTGTTCATTTATAAATTTCAGAAAACAATAATAATATATAAAAAAGAGTAAAACATATATAAAAAACAAATAATCATTTGATTTGATATGAAAACAAACATAACATTCCAGTAAAATCTATGTTGTTTTTTTGTAAAATTTATAAATGAACTTCAATCATACTTGATTTGTATTTTTACACATATGGATGATATGTCTGTAATTTTGATTACCTATGTCAATTGAAAGATTCATTATTTATATGCATTGATAATTTTTTATTAATCTATATTCATAATAATATAATAGCAAAATATCATTCATATTTAAATATGAGAGAATTATCGCTTCTTTCATTTTCAATTTTATTCATTAAATTTTTTATACAAACTGTTTCAAAATTGTAGGTATAACAAAATAAATACCTATATTAAAAAATTTTTAAATATAAAACGAATATATTAAAAAACTAATTGCTTATTTAATCATAGAATTTGTAAATATGAATTATTATTCAAAACAAATAAAAGAAAATATGAATATTAAGAAAAATTTAAAAGTAAAGAGATATTTTAAAAATTAATTATTTAATACTATGATTATGAATGAAATATATTATTTTTTATTTTTATTTTTATTTTTTCTTTTAAGATAGACTAGTAAGTTTTATTTTATTGAAAAAAAAATTGTTGATTTTGTTGTAATTTCTTATAAATATCCTTATAATTTATTTTAAGTAAACCTACAATTTTTAAGCACTTTGTATATATAATCATGAAATTGTTTATTGCATCTTCTAGATAATACATACAATATAAAATCATAAGACTGCAAGAAGTATTCATTTTATAAGAATATATGAGATCTATCTTGTATATTGGCAAAAATTAAATTAAAAAACATAATATTAATAAGTATGCAATGAAATTTAAATGATATATTTTAGATCATTATTTTAGAAATCTTTTGAGCACAATTTTTTTGATAAAAATTTAGGAAATTTCTTGATAAATAATTGTGAATATTACATCTACAATAATGAAAATAAGTACACGCATAATAATAATAATATAAATAGTACAATCTTAATATTTAAACTATTTAATTGTATATATAAATTGAATTACTATTTTATTCATTATAATATATTTTTTGATTAACTATCTTATTCAATAGATAAACGCCATAAGCGTGATCGATAAGTGATAATAATTCTTAAATATCTTGTTTCTTTATTATATTTTGTTGATTCTATTTATTAATAAATTATTTATAAGATGCTCAAAAAAAATATGCTATAATTTGAAAAATATATTTTGTAATTCATGATTTTATTTCTACTATTGTAGAAATATGTAATATCATATCTGGTCAAATTTTGCATTTAAAAAATAAAAAATATAACGATATCTTGCATATTATATTAAGAATACTAGATATTTTATACAATGTAAAAAAAATTTTACAAAGAGATAATATTTTATACTGTATATTACTGTATCGAATATTTATAGATTAACAAATTTAATTTTCTATTATTATAATATCTTTATTAGCCTTTTTCTAAAAATGTATCAGTTTTAATTATAATGTATGTAATTTAATGAATAAGTTTTTTAAAAAAATGAAATAATTTGTTACAATTTTTATTGTAACTTTGTTAATATAATATAAGTTTCTTTTTGAAATATCTTTAAATATTTCTATACCAAAAACGATTGGCTATAGCATTAAATGTATTCAAAAAATAATGATTGATGATGTGCCTTATGTATAACGAAATTCTGAATTCTACAATTATTGTAATATAATTTTCTAATATGACTAGATTTTTATTAAAAAATTAAATATAACAATATTAAATACCTTGTTTTTTTTAATAAAATTTGTTATCACCAAATAACTTGTTATTAATTTAATTAATAAATAATATATTAATTATCTTTTAATTTACTCAAATTCATAAATTGATTTAATAATTTTGTTTTTGAAACAATACTTTTCATTACAAGATAATCAATGATTATTTTATAATTATATCAATATTTAAAACATTGAGTATTATATTAATTATGTTGTATGAGATAAGAATGTTTTAAAATCTTAACAAAAATGATGATTGTTAATTTAAAAATTTAAAAATGATTTAATATATTTACAGTGTAATAATATGTAAATAATGTTACTATCAAATTTTTATGATCAATAATATAAATATGAGTTATAATATCTAATATTATAAATTTAGCCAACTTACAATCAACAAAATAATTTTTATATAATATTATTGAAATAGATTAATGAAAATTAAAAATTTATATACGAAAACTTATTATTTTGTACTAATTACAATGATAAAATTGAAATTAAAAATATATAAAGAGTATTAATGAGAAAATAATATATAATGACAAATTTGTAAGTAATAAATATTATGATAGACATAATATAATAACATATTAATGTAATAAATTTTTTATTTAATTTTTACTTATTAATACTAAATAAATAATATTATTAATCAATAATATTTTAAATTAAATAAACAATATTTTATATTTTTCATTTTTTTACGATCAATAATAAATAATAATACAACATATCAAGTAAATAGAACAATATATCAATATACAATCAATGCCTTGATTTAATTAGTACAGAATTTTACTTATATGAATCTGTATATGATGGAATAGTCTTAATTTCAATATATTAGAAATTATATTACATTGTTCTATCCTAAATTGACTGTATAGTAAAAACGAAACTTAAATCTATATATATTTTTTTTAATATTAACCGTTAAATATTAATTAAATATTAATCATCGCAATATAAAAATTTATGCATGTATTTTTTGTGGCATCATAATACCCAATAGATGGAAGTTCAAATAAAGAAATACTGAATTGAAAGACTACATTTTCCTTCCTCCATTTTATAAATACAATTATTATAAATATACATTATTTTATTAAATTTTGTATCGTTTACGTTTATTAAAATTACTTAATTTTATTATTATGTTTATTGTAATTCGTATAATTTGGCAACGTAAATTCTTCGATTATCGTAATATAAGCTCAATTTGTTTATAGCATTAATTCTTATTCTTATATTTTAATAAAATAAAATCAAATTCATAGATGAAAGACATTTTTTCGTAATTTGTTCATAAAAGTATTGAAATACTTTTGAATAATTATATAAGAATTATAAAATATGTATCTTTATAATATGATTTTTGTTCATACAAATGTCACGATAGATTTACAATAAATTTCACTCATAAACTTGAAAAATAGGATTGATTAATGTTTTTATAAGCGAACTTCATCGTTTTAACCAAGTCAAAAATTCTAAAAATTTCTTAAATATTTTACTATCGTCCATTATTCCTTTCCCAAATATTGCATTTATAAAGGCATTATATAATGCTATTATAGTATAATTATATTATTATTATTATTATCGAACGGAAAAAGAATATAATGATACCGACTTGAAAGTCACATTTATAACCTATATATGTATACTTTTTTTAAATACAACGAAGTCTTTTGTTTTTCAAATCTGGTGGATCAACCTTCTGCAAGCGGCGGTGTGACCCAACCATATTTCTCGTGCGTTTTTACTAAACTTCTGAAAGATTCTTCTGCGGAACGTCTGTTAAATTCTTTGTTCGTTTTTGGTTTTCTCGCTACACGACCCTGAAAAATAATTTTAGATAAATTTTTTTTAATGTATCAATTATTTATTATTAAAAATTATATTAAGAGATATGTGGAAAAATTAAATATTTGAAATTAGAATGAAAAAAATATTACATAGTGGATTTAAATGGATAAATATATCAAATGAGAGGGAATTCAATAAAAATTCGAAAAATAGAAAATTATATATAATAATATATAATTATATAATAATAAAAAATAAAATAGAAAATTTAAAAATAGTATGAAAAAAAATTTAAAAGACATTTCACCTGGCCTTTAACGATACTAGCTGCAAATTGCGTGATTACAGCTTCAATAGTATATGCACTAGCCCAGCCTCTAGGTGTAAGAAGTTCCATACAAATTGCACCCCCTTCCATCACGAATCCTTTTTCAATTCTTGGTGAAATAACACGCATAAAAGGTGGCGCAAACGGAAAATTCTCCGGAAATACCACGTGGAGAAGTATATAAGGTATATTGAGCTCTCTCATATCTGCAGCCAGTTCACTTTCCGGATCAATCTTGTGTAGTCTTACATGCCATTCGAATAAATTGTCATTTACCAATTCTGCAGTGAAAGTCGATTCGAGTCGATGCTGCATTCTTTGAATCTCGCTAAGTTCTTTCATTAAACGACGTAGACGAACTCTTTTATCCGGCATCGCCATGGTTCCCTAAAAGTAATCATAAAATTATAAAACAAAATTATATTTAAAAAAAAATCTTCATTTATCATTATATATTTAAAACTAAAAAGTAAAGTAAATTTAAAATTTAAACATAAATATATTTAAAACTTTTACTCTTGGACAAAATTTTTTTAATTTTTATTTTTAATATAAGAAACATATTAGATGTTTGGATTTATATTGTATTATAAATAACCATATAATGTAAAATACCTGCGTAGAATTATTAGTGGTTTTTTTTGATTTGAAGAAACAACTTCCATGATTGGAATTACTAACACCCGGATTATCCGACAATGCACCATCAGTTGGAGTGACTGCATCCGGACGATGCCGACTTAGAAGCCTTCTCGATGGTGAACTCGTCGAACTACTTGCTCCATCTTGTTCCGAAATCTTCTCTGAAGATCGAAAAAATTTTCGGAAAGCAGCCACCACTTTCTCTTTCGATCTTGTGGACATGATTTTTCCAATATTGACACACTAATTATAAATTTTTAATTTATTGTAATAATTTTTGCAATTATAATTATGATAAAATAATTATTTTAATCATTATTTTATATAACAACAACATAAATCATAATTATGGTTATTAAAGTAACAATAATTAAACATTAAAATTCAATTTTTATTATATTCTTATCAATTGAAATTAACAAGAATTTAAAAAATATTTTTATTGCAAAAGATAAATAAAACTTATTTATTAAATATGAATATTAATATTTTTACAAATTTTATGAATCTTTTTCATTAAAATTAAAAAATATAATAATAATAATATATAATATTAGAACTTTATTGTTTATTGTTTACTATCATATGCCAAATTATAATAATTATAATAATTCATAATTTATAAATATGATAAAAAAATAAACTAATAAATGTTTAATTATTATTATAAATTATTAAAATTATCATAATAATATTATAATAAAAATTAATAAATCATTATAGGCATTATATGCTATTATAATACAAATTCGTTTTCATTTTAGAATTATAACTTAACTAACAACTTAAAAACGATATTGTATACAATTATAATTATAATCATTATAAAATATCATATTACCTATCTTTTCTTAAAAAAAAAAAAGAAATTTTTTTTGAAACTACAAAAAAGTATTTTTTGATGAAAGGAATGTTTTTAAAATGTAACAAAATATGATATGAAAAGCAAAAATGTTTGCCATATGAAATAGAAGTACGGAAGATTTGGTGCAAGGTTCGGTGGCAGTAAATATTGTGGCAGCATCCGTAATAGTTTCTACTAACAACATTTCTTCACTCACCCTGTTCTCCTTTTGTGATCAGGATTTATTTCTTTCTGACATACTCGATTGTTTGCGAATCATTTTAAATGGCCACTAAAACATTTGTGGTATAAATAATTTACAAAAAAATCGCGTGTCAAGAATATGATGAACGAAGAATGGAACGGAACACGGCGCAGTCTCCACCCTCATTGAACTGGCCGGGCGCGTAGTTCAGAAGGGTTGTTACTTCCACCAATCACAAGATTCCCTCAAATTTCTTCGTTTTGTGTAAACAATTTGATGCGCTTTCTAAAAATCTTGGCTAAGATTAACAATAATTTCCGACCATAAATTGTCAAATCTTTAAGAAAAAAATTCTATTTTTTATTATGTAAATTAAAATAAAAGCAATTTTTTTCAAATAATGAAGTTATATATAACTTCTAAAAAATTTTAAAAAGATAAAATCAATTTAAAAAATTTTATAAAATAGCCTTTTATTATATTATTTCATTAATAATTATGGCAAAAAAAATTTATTTATAGTTGATAATTAAATCAATCAATTTCTTTTATATTAATCAGAATAAAATATTAGAATTTAAAAAATAAAAATAATTGTAAAGATATAATAAATTCATTTTGAATAATAAAATATTCTATCTTTTTTTATTATATATTATATATATTATATATATTATATAAAAAAATAATTCAAAATTAATTTATTTAAATAATATTCAAAAGATATTATAACTTATATAAGATATATATTATTACCAATTCACAAAAATATAGTTCTATATTCTATATCTATAAATAAACAATTTAATATTGATCCAATTTGTGATATTCGATATTAGTATTCAAATATTATATTACATAAAAACATATTTTAAATTTAATGTCATAAAAATCACATAATTAAAAAACTTACTTGTAATATAAAATTTAGACAATATACAATATAACATTAAAAATAACATTAAATAATTATTTAAATAATAATTATTTACTATGTATATTATTTATTTTTCCATGGTACTATTATATAACAATTCAAATATCGATTTGAAAATAAAAAAATTAAAATATGTCTTGCTATATAAACAAAAACTAGAAAACTAGAAAAATACTGCACCCATATCCATTTTAATTCTTCCAGAATATTAGGCTGATAATAAATTAAATGTTCTCTATAAAATAATTCTCCTTGAATGACTATTATATTTTCATTTACATTACCTATTTGTTCACTTATATATTTATTATTTATTTTAGCTGTAACTGAAATAAATTTTATTTTTTTATTATATTATTATAATTAACTACAAAAAATTATACTAAAAAATACTACTAACATTTTTTGTTAAAATTTTGCATAAATACTTCATTCAAAGAATAATCAGCAATTTCCAAACTATGATTATATACTTCATATAAACCTTCACTAGTAAGAAGGCCTTTTTGTTGCAATACCAAATCTCCATAAAATTGTATTTTTTGAACTTCTTCATTCAATACATGAGTAAAAAATGCAAAAGATTCTATTGTTGCATCAAACAATTGCTATAACAAATTAATATGTCATTACTTGTAAATAACAAAATAAAAATAATCAAATTTTTACCTTTAATTGAAAATTAAAGAAAAGTAAAAGTTTAAGAGACTTTATAGGTTTATTTGTATAAAAATGGGCCTCAAATTTTAAAATATCGTTTTTACCATCAATATTTGTATCTATTTCCCGAACCTAAAATCTCAAAAGATTAATAAAAAAATATATATAAAAAAAAAATTGAATAGATATTAGTGCAATAATTTGCATTATGAAATTTTTACATATATATTATAATAACATAAAGATAAAACCTTTATTAATGTACAATTATCTTCAATTTCATTATCCTTATATATTTTAAAACTTGAACAGACTATAGGATTTGTGTTAAAATCTCTATTTGCTAATAATAAATATTTATAATTAAAAAACACATCAGGTTTTTCCATAAGTACACGATTCTTCAATAAGAAACCTAAAAATTACAATAATTATCTAAGCAATAAAATAATAAAAAATATATAACAATAATAATATTTGTAATAATATGCACAAAATAAAATGTCAAAAAATATACCTCCTGTATTATAAATAATAAAAAATGGTGTAATCAATGATAAAATTATGAGTAATAATACAACGAGAAAGCTTAAAGAACATATTTTACTTTTATATTTATAATCAATAGAACTTGAAAATATTTCAATGGCAGCCATTATGATGCGTTGTCTTGACAATGATTAAGAAAATAAATATATATTCACATATGTATATGTGTAATGATAATTTAGAATTTTTAAAAAATAAAATAAATTAAAAAAAAATATAAGATTTATTAAAATTTTTACTTAAGTAAAATTAAATAAATTAGCAATATGAAAAATATAGTATGTTGATATATAAAAATAAGTTAAAAATATTTAAAATAAATTATAATGCTAACTTAAAATTTTTTCTAAAATCCTCAATATTGGTTTTAATAACTTTGGAAAATTAACATTTTAAATAACTTTTTTTAATACATGTATTCTTCATTTGATTTATAAATAATATTAATATTAAATTTCACGCAATCTCTAGGTTTTGCAATGTTTATAGAAACAGATATATACAATGATCGCATGCCGATATATACATTGTTATGGATTCATATTTATATATATATATAATCAATGAAATGAAATTCAATATAATAACTATTTTTTATAAATATTTCGATAATTAAGATCAAGCGTTATATAGAAAAAAGTTATTTAAAATATTTTTATAACATATATTAAGATCATTAAAATCAGAAGATCTTATTTCCATTTTTAAATATTCTAATATTATTGTTATGTTAATAGGTTATGGCATTTTATTTCACTTATTTTACCGGTTTAAATGTTTTTTTTTAAAAGAAGTAATAATAATTAGTACTAATAATTTGATTAGTAAATATGATAAGAATGATTTAAGTGAGAAATAATAAACATAATATATAATAATAATTATTATACATATACAAAAATGTCAATTGATGAAGAAAGAAATAATGTAGTTAAATTTTTAAATGTTTTAAAAAGTATGTTACTAATTATTCTTATTTTATATTTATTTTTGAAATAATAGTAAAATTTCAATCGTACGTTTTTAATAATTATATTTTGTTTTTTATTATATTTCTTTAGTAAAGAAAAAAGATTATCCTGCATTTGAAGAATCTCTCAGCACATTACAAAATTATGCTGCAACTAAAGGTTTGATGGATGAGGATATTAATTTGTTAGTGAATATTATTATAAATACAGATTTAAGTTAGTATATTTCAAATATTATAAGAAGTAAATAATTACATTTTATAAAAAATATAAAGTAAAAAATATATTTAATAGGTGCTACTAAATTGGTATCTTTAGCAAAATGTTTAATTCCTCAATATAAAATATCTGAACATGCAGTTAAATCTATTATTTCTTGGTGCTTATCATCTATAAATAAACTTCCTATTTCTGTATCCATCATTATTATGCAATGGATAATTGGTAATATTATTAATTTATTATTATTTATTATTAATTTTTAATATTAAAATATAATATATAATAAAATAAATAGAATATTTGAGATTAAAATTAAAATATATGTTTTCAGGTATATTGGATCATCAATTAATAGATAAAAAAGTTATAAATATATATTATGATGTTTTTTTTTATATAATATTAAAAAAAGAAAAATTGGTAAATATATTTTTTGCCTATATTATAATTCATATAAAAAAATTATATATAATTGTATCTTCTAATTATAATTAAAAATTTTGATAATAATTATAATATATATATAATTATATTATAAATATATACTATATTATTATAGTAACAATAATATATATCTATATTGAATATTTTTTTTACTATTATCATAGGAAAGACAGATAGCACGTATCATTTATGTATTGACGAAACCAGAAGATGTAACACGTAGAAATATATCTAGATTATTAACTCTCCATCAGAAATATTCAAAACCACAAAAACATATTATTGTTTTATTGTCGTAAGTAATTATGATTTCAAATTTCTTATTTTAAAAATTTAACATTTTAATTTGTTTAAAATTTATTTTAGATTATTTAAATCTTATAAACCTGAATTAGTTCCTGAAAAAATTCAATCTATAAATACAGAAAGTGTATGGAAACCAATACCTGAAGGTTTACGATTAATGTTTCAAGATGCTAAAACTCGTTTAGAAATCCAACAAACACAGGACTTACATCTGGAATATTTTAATTGGAATACATTTGAAGTAAGTATAATAAATATAGAATTCACTTGAAAATAAAATTTACAGTTTTTTTTAATTTTGACAGTCCAAGAAAACAAAAAAAACTGTGACATCTCTATTACCATCTGTAGGATACTTTCAAATTGGTTCTAGTATTTTTAAAGAGAAGAATAAAAAATCTATTTTCGACATTTCTAGGTATATAAATAAATTTTATTCATTGTAAATGTTTATTGATTTATACTTTTTTTTCTAAAATATTTCAGCATAGAAGAATTGGGAAAATTACAATTAAGTATAGAATTACCATGTAATGCTATATCTCTTTTAAGTAATACTGCTGGATACCATCTTCTTACATTTAGCAATTTCCAGTATCAAAGTAGATTTTCTTATAATCTTTATAACACTTTAATAAGAGGTATATTTCAAATAATATGTATCATTTATTTTTAAATATATGTCTATAATATCTTTTTAGAAAAATATATAATGTTTTTCATTTCAGCATTTATGTTGGAAAATGAAAAATTTTCTATGGAAGAAATTAATAAGTTACTTGATATGACTATAGAATTTTCACGATATATGCAACAAGATATACCTGTTGTCAATCATTTTCTTGGTGAATATTTGTATTTTAATACAGGCGAATATCAATCAAAATTACTAATGTTATTACAATGGATGACTTCTCTATCTATCAGTGGTATATTTTCAATAAATGTATTCATTAAGGGATTTTATGCAAAATATTATATAATAAAAAATAATATAAATAAAAAAAGGACATTTTTAAAAATAAAAAATTTATAATTGAATATTTATTTAATTTTATGTAATTAAATTTGTAATTGAATATTTATGATTATTATTGTATGAAATAATATATATATTTTATTATATAATATATAATATATATATATTTTTTTTTAATATTACATATATCTGAAAAAATTATTAGTAATACATTAATTTAGAGAATCTTTTTTATTTTAAAATAAGTAAAATAAATTTATATGTTAAAGGAATAATATAATTTAAAAAAATCATATATTTTTTTAATTTTTTTTTTAATATGTATATAATCCCTTAATATTTATATATATATATATATATATATATATATATAATAAAAATAAAATATTTTTAGATTTACAAGAAAAAATACTAGTGCATGTACAAAATATGTTTTACGAATCATCTTTAATGATAAAGTGTGAAATCATCAAAACATTAAAAATATTGATAACAAATTTGGTATGTTAAAAAAGTTATTTTATTATTTATTTTAATTTTTATAATTTTTTATATCAATAACTCAATTATTTTACATTATTGAAAGTAGATTAATATCAAAGTTAATATTAATAAAAAAATAATATAATTACTAATAAAATTGTAGAATTAAATCAGCCTTTAAAACATTTTTTGTAGTTTATTAGTCAAGGATTTAAAGAATGCTGCCATAAAACACCTGCACCATTTTTAGGACAAAGTGCAATGGATAATTTAGAAGAAGTAATTCCTATTCTTACAAAAATTTCTGAAGAGCTTATTATATCTGGTTTAAATATACATTCATATAATATTTTATTACTTTCAGAAGCATTATCATTTTATGAAGAGGTAAGTAAATATATATATATATATATATATATGAATAAATAATCATACAAATATAATAATAATAAGTTATTATTAATTAAATGAAAACATTACTATATGTGAAATATTAATAACACAATTGCCTAATTTTTTTATTGAAAATATTTAGATTTGTATATTGGAAAATCAAAGTACCATATTATTCTTTACATTAGCACCTTCTGCAGTAATTTATGGAGCTTTTATTACAAAACATCTTGCGATTTTATCAAAAATATGTAAATTGTTATTAAGGTATATATTTTATTATTTTTTTTTAATGTTTATAAATAATTTTTTAAGTTCAACATTTATTCATAGATATCGCGATAGAAGTTTACAATTAAAAACTCCTAAATTACAAAAGTTATTCAAGAAAAAAATTTATACAATATCTATTTATGCTCAAGAAATTGTTGAAGCATTATGGTATGATGAGGTATGTAAATATTTCATTTCAGTTGAATCAATTATAAAAAAATATAATTAAAATATATAATTATATATAATATTAAATATAATTAAAATTTTCATTCAAAAATAATTTAAATTGAAATGCAAACGTTTACTTATTCAATTGTTTAAAAAAATTTTTTTATGATATTAATATTACAAATTAAAACTAAATATTTGTTAAATAAAATTGTTTTCATTGATTTAATTTTTAGAAATTTTTATATTAAAATAATTATATTGAAAGATTGTTAATTAATTAATTATAATCGATAATATAAAAATACTATATTCAAAATATTTTTCTATATGAAATTATTATAATTAAAAATAAAAAAATTGCATGCATTTAATAATATATTTTTTGATAAATTTATATTTTTCAGCTATTTAAGAATCATAAAAATAAATATTTTCTAAAAGATATTCCAGTAGATATAATAGAAGATTTGGAAGACTGTAATATAAATTGCCTTTTAAATATTAGTAATCATTATTCAGTTTTACCATATAAATATACATTGAGCAAAACTGGATTAAATATTAGCACAAAAGAGGTTAGTAATAAAATTGTTTATAGTAGTATATAATTTATGATAAAAGTTTCAAAATAATATTAATAAATACAATAATTTTTAATATTTAATAATATATCTTAGATAATAAAAAGTTCTTTTAAAAACAATCACGTTTTTACAGGATGCTATGAGTATAGCTTTACATTATTATCCAACAATAAATGAATTTCTTAGTATATTTCAAAATTAATTATAATATTAAATATGAATATAAAAATATTTATAATATTTCTGAAATTTATTTTTTATATTTAAAATATTTTTATAATATAAAGATATTTTCAATTATAAATAAATTATATTTTTATTTATAAAATTTATACTTATGAAACCAAGTACATATATGAAATAAGTCAATTTAAATTAATCATTATGTTTTATTTCTTTATTTACATAAAAATTTTCATTTACAGTTCATTTAACAGTCTTTAATACATATATGCCTAATGAAAAATTACATATAAATTATAGTGAATGGCTTGTTCTTATACTTTATAAATTATACAGTTTTTTATTATTTTTTTTATATTTTTCGTTTACATTTATTTTATTCATTTCATGCATTAATATTTAATATAAACATTGCAATAAATTAAAAATTATTCATGTTTAAATAAATAAAAAATCGTAATAATAATCATGCAATAAGTTTCTTTAAGAATTCAATGAGTGTGAACATCTCTTAAATTCAAAATTTATAATATCTATTGAACGTATTCTAAATATACATTGCTTCTAGAAAAGGCCATTCATGCAATATTATTTTTTGTATTATACTTTAAAATAATATATATATATGTATGTGTGTTCCTATATTATCATTAATACTATTGTATTAAAAAATTAATAATATATCATATTAATACACAAATTATTTTTAAACAAAATAATAAAATAGGTTTTAAAAACTTTATAAAAAAAAATAATTCAAATTGAAACTGAGTAATATATTTCTTTGCTACAGATTGATTTTCAAGAAATATATATATATATATATGATTAATGTATTTTTTAATAATAACTATTTATATTGCTTAAAAGTTCAATCATATTATGTAATGAATGAATAAAAAAAATGTATAATACTAATTGAATTAAATGAAAGATTTACTATATATATATTACTGCATATAATGTGTGTATTATTCAATTAATATAATATCATATAATACATTTTTCTACATTTTTTCCCCATTATAAACTGATATAGCTATGTTATAGTCTGTCATGATGTTAATAATAATTTAAATATAGGAAGAAATATTTATATGTATAATGATAACATCAAAAACTTAGAATTTCTATCAATATTATAATATGTTATAAATTATCTCTAGTTTTTAATTAATTATTTGAATTTATAGAATTTTATTTAATATCATAATATTTATATCATCTAAAAATCTTTTACATTAAGCTGCAAATTAACTATTTTTAAAAATCGGTGGAATAACTAGATATGTGCTCATATGTCTAATTATTTATATGCATATTAAATTAATTATTAATAAAATAATGCTAAAAAATTATATTTTGTCAAAATATTAATGTATGTTGTGATTATAAAATACATAAAAGAATTGACAGAGAATGTTCACCTCTACCAAAATTTTCAATAAATTCTTTTTTTTTTTGTAATAATATACAAAATAACATTTCATTTGCAAATATTATGGAAAATTGTTATATATTTTCATTAATAATAAGCATTTTACTATGAATAGTATAGTTAAATGTAATCAATCTTGAGCAATGTATTCATGTTATCTATACTATTTTAAATTGTAATATGCTTTTATGGACTGTCTTTGGCGTACATATATTCTCAGACTAGAAAATGATAGTATTGGGAGGCCTGGAATGTGAAATTCTATTTAAAAATAATAAACGGAATTTAGCAGATTTGGTAAAAGTGCACATTTTTAATAATAAAATTTTGTTTCTCTATTGCAGTAATTATAGTAAATTAATTATAGTTAATTTGTTCAAATTAAATAGTACGTGCAACATAAGATAATTTTTAAAAATTAAAAATATATAATGTTTTCAGAAATAAAAATATTTATAGCAATTATATCCAATACTTATGATGCATGAACTACTTTGAGAAGCCTAATATTTTATTATAAAGATAGTAGATAAATCATTATTATTATAAACTATTATCAAAGGAATTTATTATAAACATACAATGTTATAGCAATAAACAATAACGATTAATATTTTATTGTCATGAATTTGAAAAAATCATTGAAATAGTTATGTTTATTCAAATTAAACTATGAAATAGCATTTATATAATTATAGTCTATGACTGGCAGTCATGCATTCAATTGTAATACACAATGATTTATTTTGAAGTTAATTTAAATTAATACTAATAATATCACTGCAGTTCCATGTTGACATTAAGTTCAATTTGAATACAAATTTATTAATAAACTTGTTTTTTCAATTTTTCCAAAAAACTTTTTTTGTCAAATTTTCCAAAATATATCAAATATATACCAAAAAATGTTTTGAAAAAATAAACATAATAATAATAATAGTAATGTATTTTTTTTCTTTTTTACAACATTAAATTGTATTCAAAAGAAAATAAAACAGTTATAATTAACAGAAAATATTTAAAGAAATACTTTTGTTTATTTTTAATATTTCAAATAAGATTTACTATTAAAAAAAATACGATTCCTAATCATAATTGTATAGCTTTTATTTCATATAAATAATAAATATTTCTGTACTTCATGCATATAATCATACATTAATGATATTTTAAAAAATAATTCACTGCAATAAATGTTACTTTTAGTTTCAAAAATGCTGTAAAATATAAGAAAAATTCATTATGTGCGTTTATAAAAATTTTCATTATGTGATTATATAAAAATGAAAATATATTATTTTTTTTTTTTACATAAATATTGAATTGAAAAAAGTATTATATTGTTAAATTTTCTTAAATAATTTCTTTAAATTCCAATTTTAAAATTTATGGAACAATGCCAGAAACACATATTTAAATTATTTAATTAAAAAAAAAATTTTAAATATGGAATAATTTTTCTAAAAAATTTTAAATTCATAAACTGTATTATTATAACTTCATAGATAAAAAAATTTATTTCACATAAAAAAAAAAAAAATAAACACATATCTAATAATCACATTAAAGATAGTATTACATTATTTAAGATAGAAAAAATATTATAAATTTATTTTCACTTACATCGCAAATTTCAATATATCAATATATTAATATCAATATATATTTTATATTTCATACTGTTAAAAAAAATCACTTTAAATTAGTTAACATTTACGAAAAACTTTAAATAGAAATAAAAAAATTGTATAATTTTTTTAACAAAACGGAATTTATGTTTTATATTTATAAATGCTAAATGAATACTTATGACAATTTTATAAATAATTTTTCTTTAAAATTTAAAATCAATAATGTTTTGTTTGAAAATGATAGCAAATATATATAATATTTTATATATATTTATCATATATTTTTTTCTATTAAAATAAGAAAATTCTATTAAAAAAAAAAATATATTTATGTATACTTTAAATTTAATAAAATTGAAAATATTAATAGTTCTGACATTATTGCCATTTCTAAAGAAAAAAATTGTATTGCAATTTATATTGCATTTTGTAGATGATATAAAGTTAAGATACTTCGTTGTTTGATGTCATATATATTTGATTAAATTTGAATTCTTATTTTTTGCATCAAATATACTAAGGGCAGTGACTATAGCACTTTTGTAAAAAAATTTGTTTCACAGTTTTACAATTAATAAATTATAATGAATTATAAAAATTCAATTTTGTAATGAATAATCTTGTATGACATGAGGTACAGATTAATTTTTATTATAATATTGCCAATATTCTTTTTCATTCACATATATGTAATGAAAAAGAATCATTAAAAATGCGTACAATTAATAACAAATATAAAATAGGCGTTTTGTATTCAAAGAATATGCAATTAATTGCATGTTGATATATTTAGCATATCATAATTTGATTTATATACACTATATCTTATTTTAAGTTTAGCTAATATTTTTAAATAATTAAAAAGTAGTCAGAAAAAGTTTCTGTTAATTTTTCTTAAAATAGAATATTTGTATAAAATTTTGTATTTTATATACTCATAATTTTTATTATCAAACAGAATTCAAAAATAGCTTTATGTCAGTCAAGCATCTCGTATTTAAAATATTTATATTGAATATTTATGAAAGAAATATTATTTATTACTTCTCAAACTACAATATACAACATTAAATTCTAATTCAGATTAACTAGCAAGTGACAATGATAATATATAATTCAAATGCACTTATCGTCATGAGGATACTGCAAGTGATAAATAAATAAATGAGTAAAAATTTTTTACATGTTGATAATTAGTATTAGAAATTAAAAACATATACTATTCTATTTTTTAAATTTTTAAGCAATCGTCAACAAATAAAATAAATCATTTCATTGATATTATGATTTATACTTCATTTTTTATATTTTGAAATAATAGAAACGAGAGATTTAACTGACAATTTATATTAAACTAAAATTCAATTTTGAAACTAATCTGTACAATGATATAAATAGTGAAGCCAAATATTAAAACATCTGCAATCAAAGCCTATGTAATTAATAGCTAAAGATAATTATTTTAAATAATATTCTTTATTATTACTATCAAAAACAGTCATTTAAAAGAAAAGCAAATGATAAATATAAAATTTTTCTCAATATTTCATTTTTTAACTTTTCAACAAAAAATAATTTTTTTTAAATGAAATAAAATTAAATAAATTTTTTTGTTATTTACTATAAAAAAATCATTTAAAAATATTTTCATGTCCATTATAATATGTAATGCAAAAATTAATTGTAATAATTAAACAAAATTTTTAGTTTTTTAGATATCCTTGATCACTTTACCTCAAATTTTGAACATCTATCTTTGGCACAGTATGTTAATTAAGCGAAAATAGATTATATCTATAAGTAGAAAGAAATGAAACAAAAGACAGCAAAAATATGCATACACGCTTTTCATCACTATCAAAATTTTTCATAATCTATTATTACATAATGAGAAACTTAAACGCGAATCGTGCTACTATTTAAATTATAAAGGAGTATGGTTACACAAATAAGTCCTTTTTAAAATTGTTCTTATTTAAATATAATAAATTCTATTAAAAAGAAATGAAAAAAAAAAAGATGAAAAACGTTGAACTTGAACTTGAAATGTTGAGATGCTGTTTGTTAAACACAATGAATATGCATACATTTCTATGTCTAACATTTATATGTACATAGATACATGCATGTATAGATATATATGTGATTTATATATATGTATATATATATATATATGAATGAATCTATGTACGTATACATATCATTAATGAAAGTAAATTATGATGATATTGTTTTGATAATGAAATTCAGTTCAATTGATTCAATATTAGTATAACCATGATTAAAGCACTTGTATGTGCATATTTGTCTCTAACACTTGCACATTGTCTTTTCACTATTGAATGCTTCACTTCACTCTTTACAATAACACTTTTATACACAAAGCAGTATGTATCTATTTCTTTTTTTCTTAAAAAAGAAAATATGAGTATAACAGTTTCACAATTAACAAAAGAGCAACAAAATAAATAGCTCAGTCCCAACTGGCATCACTCTCACCCTCATCTTCTTCTTCTTCTTCTTCTTCTTCTTCTTCTTCTTCTTCTTCTTCCTCATCGGAAAACATAGTATCATATATATAATCTGGATCATGTAGGAACTCATCATGGCTTCTTTTACTTAGTCCCATTCCTAGTCTACGCTTTTTTGTTGTTAAGGCAAGTTCGTCTTCTGCTGTTCTTTCCTTACGAAATTCATAGACTAATGGATAGATATATTCAATTGCAGCTTGAACAGCAGCAACATTGGGAGCTACAATATTCATTTTAATACTCAATAAATAAAGCAATTAAAATCGAAAATAAAAGCAATAAAAATACATTTATATATATGAATTTAATATCTTCATAATTATAATTATTAAAATATAATTAATATAAATTGTAATTCAATAATAATACAAACCTGTTACAGTAACACTTCCAGTAGAAAATATTTTCAATGTAGCTTTTGGTTCTTTTAACTTATATGTAACACCAGGATGAAGTTCAGGTTCATAACTAAACAAAATAAATGTTATATAAATATTTTTAAATAAAAATAATACATAATATTATATATACATATTTTAAATATATAATTATATATTATTACATATATATATTATGTATTATTTTAAATATATATATATCTTTATTTACTTTATATTTATTTATTTCTTTTATATATAAATATATATTATAAAAATATATACAGAATGTTCCAAAAATATTGAAACATCCATAAATTGGAGATTCCTGAAATAATTTCAAGTAATAATTTCCTTTGTAAAAAGTTATGATTTTATTATAAATTATTAATAAAAAATATTGGCTAATTATAAAATACATATCTCATTGAACCATGACAATAGTATTGGCTATATGCCGCCGACTAAATACGAACAATATAAGCAATATATATCGTAGAATATGAGATATAATATACAAATATGAATATAAATATTTTTTATTTTATTATTTTTATTAAAAAAATTATATCGAATTATATCATGAAAAATAATTATAATATTCAACTTTTTTTGACATGCTTAAATTTATTTATGCTCAGTTGTAGTCAACGTTATTGTGGCAACTTGATTAGTTATTTACTCTATGATTGACCAATATTTTGATTAATAACTTGTTGATAACTTATTAATAGAGCTATAACAAAAGCGAAGAAAAATGTTGCTTAAAATTACTTTAGGAATTATAGATGTTTCAACATTTGTGAGATATTCTATATATCTACATGTATCTAAATAATATATATAATTATATATTCTTAAATATATTTTTATAAATAAATAAAAAAAAGTTTGTAAGTATACTCACTCTGCATTTTCTTTATGACATGATGAAAATGATGTTATTTTGATTGCAAATGGCATGCAACATGTACCCAATACATTGACTACTCTATAATTATTAAATCGTACTTTAAATCCAAGCTTCTGAAGCGAACGAGCAAAACGACGAGCTGCAATTTTTGCTTGAACTTCACTTGTTGCACCAGTACATGTTACTTTACCAGAAGACCATATAGAAGCAGTAGTATAAGGTCTTCTTAATTTCATAGTTATCATCTATAACATATATATATATTTTAAAAATATTGTTTACAAATATAATTCAATGTTTATTAAAAAAATTTCTTTGTTTAATTATAAAAATTCACATATTTTTAAAATGCAAAATAAATATATCAAATTTAAAATTGAATTAAAGGATTATTGATTGCTTTTCTATAACATTTGAAAAACTGTAAAATCAAAAGAATTTGTACTTTTAAATATTTTGTTATGGAAAAATTAATATAAATATAATAATAAATATATTGATTATTATATTGTTTATTATAGATATTCAAATGTTTTTTTTTATAAGTTCAATAATGATAAAAAGTATTGATATATAATATATATATAATAAAAATAATTTAACTTTTGGGGCAATTAAAAATTAAAAATGAAAACAACAAATTTTTTTGAAAATGTAAATAAACTTAACTAACTTAATTTAGAAAATTCATATTAGACATATGCTTATATGAACTTTTTTTTATTATATTTATATTCCAAATTCATTTGTGCTAAATTTTTCATAAGCAAAGAAAATAATAAGAATTAAATATTAAATAATATTTTTAATATGATTAACATGTATACACGATAATACATGAAATAATATATCAATTGCTAATTTATAATAATTATAAATATTATATCTATAATATCAATACATTGTGACAGTACAATTATTTTTTCAATATATATATTAACTTTTGAATAAGATTTGAATCATCTTAAATCTTTTCATTCCATTATAAACAATTGTTATAATTATTATACTTCAGATATTATATGAAATATTTTGAAAAAATAATTATATAAATATGACAAAATCTAAATAGAGTATATATATATTGAATCATTTTTATCTATCTTTGAATTATTAAAGAATATCATTATTTATATATTATACATATATACATAATTGAAATATATTATATTATAATAATTTATTACAAACAAGAAACAAATTAAAACATACCCCATTTTCTCTTCTATATTCCACATTAGATCCATTTAATGCAATTTCTCGTAAATTTAAATGACATCTAACACTAAAACTGCAAACTACATTATTAATAACAATATCCAATTCACGAGGTTCCTGTTCATGAGGCTCCATGTAAGGTTGAATCTGTCCATCAAATATCCTGTCATCTTTCTCTTCTTTACATATATCAGTATCATTCAAATTCTTTACATCTTCTACATGATTTATTGATGAGTTTGTTAAAGGTTTCATGCCATTCTTTTGAATAGCAGTTGCCATAATATATATCTAAAAAAATGTATAAAATATATAATCAATAATAATTATATAATATAATACAAATATATAATAATATTCAATATAAAATAATATATCATTTTATTACATAGCTTTTCAAGTTATAAAAGATCTTTATTTTTTATGGAAATTAATATTATTTAATGTAATAATCTAAAATAAATTATTTATTTTTTTAATAAATTATTATTATAAACAATCATTGGTTATATAGATAAATGTGAATATAATAAAAAATATTAATAATAAATATTTAATTTTATTAATTAAATGTTTTACTTAACAATTGAAATTTTGTTATAAATATTATATAAATCAATTTATGCTTTAATTTTAAGTTTGGATTATATTTATTTTTTCTAATTTTTTAAATTTTAAATTTATATTTTTTAATTTTTAGTAATTTTTTATTATTTATATTATATGCTCAAATGTAAAAATTTTAAGAAATTAAACAAAAACAATAACTAAAAAATAAATTATTTTTTACGAAAGTAATTTTATAATAAAATAAAGCTTTAAACTCACCTTATATAAAGATTAAAATAATTAATAATAATATCTTATATATATATAATATCATTTAAAATTATTACTGATGTTATCTTATATGAATGATATATGATAAATATATATTTATATTTTTTAAAGGATACATAAAAAAGATTAAATTAAAAAAAATAATAAGTTTTTAAAAAAAGTTAACTTAAAATTTTATGAAATAATTTTGATAATAATGATTAAAACATCGTAGAAATTTGAAAACATTTAAAGAATATAATGTTCGGAGAAATGTTTAAATATATACAGAAAATTTTAGAAAAGTATATTTCGAATATGCTAAAAAATGTTCGAATGATTTTCTTCGATGTTAGACAAGATGACAGTAAGAAAAGATGAAAAGCTCAATTACTATTTCTTATAGCGTTAAATGACCATTATATTAAATGAGAAGGTTAAAATTTTTAGCAACAAAGACAATCATAATAGAAATCATACTCACGTGTAACTATGTTAGATGCTTCAGTTACTTTTTAATTAAAGATAACTTCTTTGTTGACAATTACTAGGAGAATGCAAAGTTAGCTCAATAATCACTGCCATTGTTTTCGGCCATCTTCACTAGACTAGCTACAGATCAAAGTCACGGACGCGGCAATGATATATAAAAGGGAATACACATTATTAAAATATGAACATATAATTTTCCTAATATTTTTTTAGCAAACTTTTGATTTTATTACATTTTATAATTATAATTCATAAATATAATTCTTGCTCAATATTATTATTTAAATAAATATTAATTTCTTTATTTTGATAAATCTTAAATATTGAAATAAAAATATTATCACTAAATTTAATATATCATTAATTTAATCCCTAGATTTCTTCTAGAATTCAGGTAAAAATTTTATAAATTACATTTATCTTCTTTATATTTAATTTAAATAAGATATTATTAAATATTAAAATAATTAATAATGACGAAAATATTTTTGTATAGTTTATTGAATTTTTTTAATATATTTTTAAAAATATATGTGAATTGATCTTAATATTTCTAAATCAATACCGTGAAATCTATATTTAATAGTCGTTTTCATTAAGTTTTATAAAAATTTCTTATCGTTCATTAAAAATATTTCTATAATAAAATAATATAAAACTAGTGTTTTCAAAACAGCGACAAAATACAAAAACAAAAGAATCATTTATTAAATAATATAGCCTTATATTCATTTTTTATTATTAAACTTAGAATTAAACTTTTAATTCTACTTAAATATATGAATTTAAAAATAATTTTTATGTAAATATTTATTTTATGATAAAAAGTGTAGAAATTAAGAACAAACTTTTATAACATATATACAGTGTAATTGTCATTTTTACGATATAACAATTTATATTCACATTTTGAGATGGAACTCACTACAGTGTAGTTACTACCATTTGAAATTATTCGAACCAATACTACAGTAGTATTTTATATTTAACGCTAAATCTTTATAAGGCAATATAATTAATTACAATTTATTACGCAATTTTAAACTAAATATATTAATTTCATTATTGGAATTATTATTAATTATATTTTGATATAATGGCAAATAATGGTAATTGTTTGTAAAATTATTTGTTTATTATAACACAATAATCAAATATAAAAAAATTCAAATATTTATAAAAACATATTCACGTTTTAGAGGATAATAAAAGTGAAGGTTCAGCTGAAATTGAAGGTGAAAATGAAAATGAAGAGAATGAGGAAACAGAAAAGATTCTTATCATAGATCCTGATAGTGAAGTTCGTTTTTAATATTTTTTTTTATTAACTTTATTAATAACAATTTAAAAATTTATAACAATATGCTTTTTATATAAATAATTATGTAATTATGTTTTAGGAATTAGATTTCAATCATTCAAGATTAACAAAATTAGAAAACTTAGAACCATTGAGAAAAATACGTAGATTATGTTTTACATGGAATCTGATAAAGAAAATTGAGAATCTTGATACACTTACGACTTTGGTTGAGTTAGAGTTAAGAGATAATCAGATTGTTATTATAGAAAACTTAGATGTTCTTGTAAATTTGGAGTATGTTATATTTTTATATAAATGAAATAAAAAATAATTATATATAATAAGCAATATCTCAATGAAAATATCTTATATTTTTGTAATATTATTAATATATGAAATGTAATATAAAATTATCATATACTTTCAGACTTTTAGATTTATCTTTTAATCGTATCAAGAAAATAGAAGGATTGGAGAATTTATTGAATTTACAAAAATTGTTTCTATCATCAAATAAGATTCAATGTATTGAAAATTTATCACATTTAAAAAATCTTATAACTCTTGAATTGGGTGACAATAAAATAAGAGAAATAATTAATCTTGAAGGACTTGAAAATCTAACAAATTTATTTCTTGGTAAAAATAAAATAACAAAAATTAAAAACTTGGAATATTTACAAAATCTTCAATTATTAAGTCTTCAAAGTAATCGTATTACAAAAATAGAAAATTTAGAAGAATTGAAGAATTTAGATCAAATATATTTATCTGAAAATGGTATATCATGTATTGAAGGATTATCAAATTGTTCAAAATTAACAACTTTTGATTTAGCAAATAATAAAATAAAAAAAATTGAAAATATTGAACATCTTGAAGATTTAGAAGAATTTTGGGTAAAAATATTATAAAAAATTATATATATATTCACTTAGATATTTTTTGATATATAGTATGTATTTTTTTAGATAAACAACAATGAAATTGAGGAATGGACAACTATAGAGAATTTAGCTCTTAATAAGAAATTACAGACTGTATATTTAGAGCATAATCCTATTGCCAAAGATCCAAACTACAGAAGAAAAATCAAATTATTGCTGCCATGGCTTGTTCAATTAGATGCAACACTTTGCAGATAGAAAATACTATTTTGCAAAATAGATGTCTTTGATAAAAATTCTTTGATCTATATCTACTGATATTGTTGCTTATTTCTTTTTATTGCTTTTAAAAGATTATTTTTAGCAAATAAATCAAAAATATCTATACTCTTATTAGCAAAAGGTAAAAATAATTATAATTTTTTTAACTATGAAATGTATTTTTTTATATTTTACATTTTGTTAATAATCTAATTAATGTTGTTGTTAAAGGACTGAAATTTGTTACTATTTTGAATAATTAGAAACATAAGTTTTTTTAACAAAAAATAATATAAATGCTTAAAGGTTCAATAGTTCAATATTTTTTATAATTTTAAATTCAAGAATAATGTGATTTATTATGATTAAGTACTATTTTTCATTTTATTCAATTAAATACATCCGCATTAATTTTTTTAATTTTTAATGTTTTGAAGATATGTTATGAATGTCTTTAAAGATGTTTTAAAGATACTGAAAGGAGGCAAAGGGAAACTTTACATAATATAAAATAATTTTATAATTAAAAAAAAATTTAAGTAAAAGATATTCAATACATATTTATGAAAATATTAAAAATAGGAAAAATCATTAAATATTAATTTAATATTATATATAAAACCATAAAAACATTATTTTTAAATTAATTGTTTTAATCTTTGTTTATAATATTCATAACAAAATATTCAATGTATTTATTTCATTTTTCAATATAAAAATCATAACTCCTGTATTTACATATGTGTAAACTTATTTGTAATTGACTTTATAAACATTTTCATTAAATTAAATAATATTACAATAATTTTATATTTACTTATGATATGTATATGTCAAATATATTGAAATTATATAAGTATGTAAATGTTAAGTGCCTTATATTCATAAATCACATTATTTTATTCATTGAAAGCTTAATTATTATGCAATTCTTCTATTTTATTTTATTTGAACAAATATAAAATAAATTATTGCGATAAACATTGAAAATTATTTTTAATTTATAAATAAAATATATTTATATAACTTTATAACAATTATATATTATAAAAATATTAATTTTATATTGAAAATATTTGTAATCATATAAAGTTAAAAGTTCATATAATGGAAAATTTTTATGAACTATTTTAAGATATAATATATAAATATACAATAAAAATTCGATTGAAATCTAAATATAAAAAAAAAAAGATATTTAAAATATAATGTATTTATATATTCAAACATATATTAATGTTATATTGATATAGTAAAATAATTTCCAAGTACCTATATAAATACAAATGTTAACATTTAAAATATTTTATATGCAGAATTTTTAATTATATTATATTTCATATATATATAATTTCATTATTGCTATAAAAATCTATAAAAATCTAAAACTCAATAAAATCATTCTTAAATTTATCATTTAAACATAAATATAAAATAAATTAATATTTCAAAACTTTGTAGCAGAAACATTAAAATAATTAAATTTTTATTTTTAATGAAAAAGTAATTTAATTTCTATTAGTTCTACATATAAGTTTTCAATTTAAAAATAAAATAAGATATAAAATAGATAATTATTTTATTGTTTATTACATTAAATATTAAAAATATTATATTTATTGTATTTGAAATATAAATTAAATATTAATATACTTAATATTTTCAATTATAATATTTCATTTATATGTGAAAAGATATATATATATTCATGAAATATTCAAAATAATATTAATAATTATAAAATAAAATAAAAATTATAATATATATATGAAATTATAATAATTATAATAATAATATTGAAAAAATTGGACTAAATATGGTTTTTAAAAAAAATATTTGTAAATTATTCAATATATAATCGATCAAAATTAAAGAAATTTTCTTTCTTTTTTTTCTTTTCACTCTTGTTTTGTCATTTGTATTTTGTATTTGTATTCTTTTACTTTTTATCTCTTCTTCTCACTTTTCTATATTCTCATGCTTTAAAAATTATTTTTATTAAACAAAAATGTTTAAATTTTAATATTTAAAACATATAACTTAATGTAAATTTAGATCATAAAATTTATAATTAAAATAAAAATATATATAAAACTAAAAAATTATAAAAATTAACTTTAAATAACAAATTGTAATATAATTGTAATATAAAGTTGTAATATGAAGAAAAATATTTTTATAAAAATATTATAATATTGTAAATATAATTTTAAATGGTTATAATTATATAGCTAGAATTTTGCTTTAAATAGCAATTTTAAAATTATATATTACATGAAATAAAATATATTAAAAAAAGAAATAATTGTTATTTTACCTTGTTTTTTACAAATATATATTAAAAAAAATTAATGTTTTATTTCAGATAAATTATTTACTTTTTAATACTTATTAAATTTACTTAAATATTTGCTGCATAATATTGAATTTTCAAATTAATTAATAGAATATAAATATTTAGTCAAAATATCTTTTTTTTAAATTTGTTGATTTTATTATTTGATAATTGAAATATAACTAAAGCACAAAATTATTTGAAATTATCATTAAACAAAAATTTATTATTTTTTTAAGGAACAAAAAATTGAGACAATAATATATGTTCCGAAACTAATCATTTTGATCCGTTATTTTTTTTTTGATCAGCAGCTAAGTTCAAGTTAATATAATTGATGTATTTTGAAAATTATTATTTCGTTTAGTAACTATTATTAATAAATATTAACTAATATTTATAATATAACTTAATTTTTAATTTATTTTTTTAATTTAAGATTTTGTTGTTAATTATTATGTCGATCAAATTTAATAACTTTTTATATCAATATAATAATTTACTGCTTTTTATATAATGTAATATAAACGATCGGATGTAAAATGTAATATTAAATTTGTAATAAAATTTAAAAATCTCATTATATATTTTATATTAAAATATTTTCTTTTATTTCTATTGAATTTTATCTAATGTTTGTATATTACTGTAAGACTGATGTTTCCAAGAGAAACGTAATCATTGTCGTTAAAACGATGCAATCATGGTTGTACAATAGTACGTGTGACAAAAGTAAAATCGACATGTGATTGGTTCAAATAGGATAAACGCCAAATGTGATTGGCCAATATGGTAATCCAGGTTATAACTAGTGAAGCACGCATGAATTGAGTGTGACGTCACCATCAGTACTCGCAATCGGCCATTTTGTGAGTGTGTGCTGGATCGGAATATTTGTGTTAAAAAGCTTTTCCAGTAAAACCGAATGATTTAGTTTACGAGACGGACTCACTTTACTTTTATTACATGTGCTAAGAGTGCGGGCTATCCGTAGACTTCACGCGTAGATTTGTACGATGGAGGAAAAGGCGTCGTTGAAAGAACTCGACCAATGGATAGAACAATTAAATAACTGCCAACAACTAACAGAAAGCCAAGTAAAATCACTGTGCGAGAAGGTACTTCATTCATTAAAAATCATCACTATCAATTTTTTTGTGCATCTTCTTTATCAAGATATTTTTTGTTTGTCTCGCAATTAATTGCATTATGCTGTTTTATGTTCGTTTATTTGTACTTCACTGAACCACCGAGCATAATTTGACATGTACAAATTTCATTATAATATATTTGAATATATTATATGTATGTATAAAAAGGAACTATCGATATTTCATATTTTGTAATTTTGCTAAATTCAGTTTCGATAGATATTTTTTTTTATCATAATCGGACGCTATAAAAAACACCGTGTTCAGGGCTATTCGACAAAATTTCTACAGCTTCTTGTTCATAATGTACAAATTTGCGAAATTAATAGACAATTTTATTTTTACTTTTTACATAAAATTTTTTTGGCACATAAAATGCTTTTTAATTTTTATGCTTGAATATCCGAAATATTTATGATGTTCCATCAAAGTAATCTTATACAATTACTCTTTTTTTTTAAAGTGTTTATGTGTGTGATATTTGCACATAAATAATTTTTAAAAAATATTTAATAATAATAAATAAATTACAATATTTTATAATTAAAATTTTAAATCCAATAAATGTATATATTTATCGTAAGCAACAAATATTTATTATTTATTATTTATTATTTATTTATTTGTAAATATTTATTATTCTTCCAAAATTAAAATAATTATAAAATTTTTTAAAATATAAATGATATTTTTATTGATAATTATAAATTTATTTAATTTATTATAATAAATAAATAATTTAATGAAAATGTTTTGCAATTAAAAAAAAATAAGATATATATTTATAATATCATTTTTTAATCTATTATATTATCTATTATACTATCTAATCTTTTATATTATCATATCAGTGCTGTTTGTGAAAATATTTTTACTACCTTTCACGTAAGTTTTATCAATTAATGTTATTATTAATTTATTTTAAATGATAATATATTTATTAATAATATTTATATTAATTGAATCTTTACTAAATAATTATTTTCTTAAAATAATTTTTTTATTATTTATTATAAAAATATTCAATATATCATTAATATTATTATTATTATAATATTGCAAATATTTGATTGGTAATTAAATCATTTTATATTTTTAAATTAATTAAATATAATTCTAATTAAATATTTAAACATAATATTAAAGTAAAAAATTTTAATCAATAATTATAAATAATATGATAATTAATTTAACTTTATAGGCAAAAGAAATCTTAGCTAAAGAATCTAATGTACAAGAAGTAAAATGTCCTGTAACAGTATGTGGAGATGTACATGGACAGTTTCATGATTTAATGGAACTGTTTAGAATAGGAGGCAAATCTCCAGATACAAATTATCTTTTTATGGGTGACTATGTAGACCGTGGCTATTATTCTGTTGAAACTGTTACCTTGCTTGTTGCACTCAAGGTACAGTTTTGAATAAATATTATATATAAATATATATAATATATATAAATATAATGTACAAATAAAATTATTTTTGTATCAATTAATAAAATTTTATTTTCATAGGTCAGATATAGAGAAAGAATAACTATTTTAAGAGGTAATCATGAATCAAGACAAATTACACAGGTATATGGATTTTATGATGAATGTTTGCGTAAATATGGCAATGCTAATGTATGGAAGTTCTTCACGGACTTATTTGATTATTTACCATTGACTGCATTAGTAGATGGTCAAATATTTTGTTTACATGGTGGTTTATCACCTTCGATTGATACTTTAGATCATATACGTGCCCTAGATCGTCTCCAAGAAGTACCACATGAGGTTTGTGTTTGTAATTGTTTTTTTAAATTTGAAATATATATGTATATATATATATATAATATAACATTATTGATATTATTTTAGGGTCCTATGTGTGATCTTTTGTGGTCAGATCCAGATGATAGAGGAGGGTGGGGTATTTCTCCTCGTGGAGCAGGATACACTTTTGGACAAGATATTTCAGAAACTTTTAATCATTCTAATGGCTTAACATTAGTATCGCGAGCACATCAATTAGTTATGGAGGGTTATAATTGGTATATTTATTAGAATTATTTACCTAATATAATTTGTTAAATATTATTAAATATTATGGATAAAGCTTTAATATATATATATATATATATTTTATTATTATAGGTGTCATGACCGCAATGTTGTAACCATCTTCTCAGCACCTAATTATTGCTATCGTTGTGGAAATCAAGCTGCAATTATGGAATTAGATGATGCTTTAAAATATTCATTGTAAGTGCAACAATTTTATATATATTTTATGTAAGATAAGTAAAAAAAAATTCATATTATAATTTTTTTTACTTATTCATTTTTATATAATTTTTTATCTTATTTTTTTATTTTCTTCTTCTTCTTCTTCTTTTTTTTTTTTTTTTAGCCTTCAATTTGACCCAGCTCCAAGACGCGGCGAACCACACGTTACTAGGCGGACACCAGACTATTTCTTGTAAAGAGTCAAATCCCTGAGTTATCTATTAAGGTAGGGGTATGGAAATCAGGCTTTATAGCAATGCCACTAAACATAATTTATGATAGAACATCAATAAAAGTGTAAGGTTGCAGCTATCCTTACACATTATATTATAGTCTCAAGTATTATATCATGACTCACTTTGTGGTGTCTTGTTGAGAAAGGAACACACAACTGAGTATTTCGCGTGTGTCCCACACCATACATGTAGACACAACATTAATTGTATACAAATAGAAAAAAACAAACAATAATGTACACACGTACCAATTAAAATTCACGTATCGCATTAAGTTCTATTTCATTGTATTGCTTGTATTTTTATTATCAAGAAACAAAACAAAAAAAAAATGAACATAATAAGTAGAAAAAACTGCATGGTATTGTTTTGAAACCTTAACAAATATTAACTTATTGAAAAACTGTTTATACGAGCAAAATTCTTTGTTGCGTGTACTGAATAGAAATAATGTTGCTTAAGGTTTCAAAAAATATACCAAAATGATAATAGTTTATATTTAAGAGAGTGTCACATAATTATTAGAATGAATGGAGCATAAAATGTTCCACTTGAGAGGAATATAAAAAGGGTTGATGCAACAGTAAATTCGGCATATATTGTGCCATATGAACAATTTAATAAATTCTTTAGTGAATTTTATTAATGATTGTAATATAGCATTACACATAATAATTCATCAGAATCATAGCAATCGATATTTTTGTTTATAATAATGATGTTTTATTGAATAGATCAAAATAATTTTGTGCAAGTCCTATTTTTATAATTATCCTACAAAAATATAATTTAATGCCAACTCATCATTTGTGTTTATTCTATAGCATTTATTTTATTTCATTTATGCTATTATTGCTTTTATTTTTCAAACTTATTTGCATAAATGAAGTTTTTAAATGTTTATATTAAATATAAATCTATATGATCATCTTAAGTTTTATAATTTAGAATAAAAAAGACTTTTGCATCAATCCTGTTAAAACTTTCTAAGTGAAACACATACTTTATACTGAACGAATTCGTACATTCACAATCATTAAATTGAAAGTTAATTGCTTGTGAACCTACCGACAACTTTTTTACTAATTAATAGTATAAAATGATGCTTCTGGTAAATAAACATGTGTAATGCAAGTTAAATGAATTTACTGTGTTGTGTCAAATCATTCATACTCGTCAATACACAAGCATTGTATACATAAGCATTGAATGTATTCACAGAATACATAATTTTATAGAAATAAGCATGTAATTTGAACATATGCATAATGAAACGATACAGTAGTAGCAATAAAGTAAAAAAAAAGATGAAAAATGTATAGATGCACATTATAGCAATTTACTAAGACTGTAAATGTAAAAGAAAATAGCACATGAACCGTAACATTATGGATACAGCAATTTTTTCTGCATGATGCAGAGTTAAGCATTTTTTCATTTTTGTTTTATACATTATATCTTATACATATTTTCCGGATTATTAAAAAAATAAAGATAAAATTTTCTTCATAGAAAAAGAAATTATAGTATTATAACAAAAGCAAATGAATTAAATGTTTTTTAGAAAAGTCAATAGATCTTAGAGCTTGTATAGATAATTTTGTATTTGCTCTATTTATTATCTTCTTTATAAAAGAGATAAATTTCAGTATCAGAATAATATTTGTTGTTAGTTCTTAAAGATTTAATATTTTCATTATTTTTTTATTTTTTAAGTTCTATTTTGAATAATGTAACATTAAATCAAACATTTTCTTTTGATTGTAAACATTAGATTTTTTCTGTTTTTTCTTAATTTTAATATTAAATGTTAATATTTTATGTACTTATGCATATTTTTACAAAGTGATCACAGATTACGATATTCTAAAAAGGAATATGCTTTTATTAAAAGCTAATTGATCAATCGCCAATGCACATGCATAAATTCAAATTAAAACTTAAAATGCTTCAAACTTATTTTTTATGTACATAAATTCAAAGTAATACAATCAGTTTATAAGTGTATATAATTATTATATATCATATACTGACTACATTGTATATATCAATTTGATCTAATATCTTTCACAATATGTATATCATTATATTGATTACAAAAATGTTTCAAACAGTTGTGAGTTATGTGTGTGCAAATTGGTTTTTAACTTTCAGTATGTCTCTGTTTTAGATTTTGTGTATTTTAAAAATATTAAGTTATAAATTTCAAAACAGCTTGCTGAAGTAAGGTAAACAGTATGCCTTGAACTGATATTATGTCGTCTTATTATAAACAGAAGCTAGAAAAATAAAGAAATATTATCATATTTAGAAAGTCTTATATCATTTTTACACATTGAATTACTGTAATATAAGATTAATATGATAAGCAAAATTAATTATTAGTCTTAAAACTAGTAATATAAATAATTATTTACATATGTATTTTAACATATGAAAACTTTAAAATAAGTTTTTATAGAAATAGGTGAATTTTTATGATTAATATCATCATTTATAAATTACATAACCTAGTGATATTTTAAAAATATGTACAAAAAAATATTTACAAAACAGTTAATTAAAAAATAAACACTTGAAATTAAACAATTAATGAGCAAAATTATTTATTATGCATAGTGTATTAATTAAAAATATTTCAAATATTTTATAAGTAATAAAATATTATTTAAAATACAACAAATTGCTATACATTTTGAAACATTTATACTAAAATTATTATTTTGAGAAATTATATGAAATATAATTAATATATTTCGCAAATGATAAAATTTCAATTTTAAAAAAAACTTTAATAATGATTTATCATACTTTTATAATTATCTTATAATAAAATTATTTCAAATAATTTGAGTTCGACATTAACCTTGAATAATATAAACAATATTGTTGATTGTATATTAGTCAAAATAATTATTTATAATAAATCTGATTATGATCTGATAATTTTCAATTTCATTTTTAATTTAATGCAATAAAATTTATTCAATGAGTAATTATAAATTATTATTTATACTTTTACTTATGAAAATAATAAATTACACTATTTAAATATATCAATTACATTTAAATAAAATTATATATTTAAGTATTAATTTCATTCGATTATTCTTAAAATGAAAAATTCTAATTCTAAAATCTATATGATTAATTAATAGATACAAATTTCATAACCTTCATAATCTTTATAGAAAACAAAATACTAAAAATACTGGCAGGATATTAACATATATATGCTATATATGCTATATAATATATATTATTATATTTATCTATATTTACGAGTAACTTTTTAATTTTTTATTTGATCAGAGTTTCATTTTCAAGATGTTTTTAAAGATTTAGAATCGATAAGCTTTATGTTTTTGTGTTTTTATATTACTATTATTATTATAAGATCATATTAAAATTGTCATATACATCAAAATATAATATTGAAAGATAATTATCAGCGTTTTTTTAATTTTTAATTTATTCAATAAAAATTTTTTAAAATACATTTTTATTTTGAAAATAATTATTTTCTTTATTATATTATATAATTATATATTATATTTTTTATAAAATTTGTGTGCCGTTATTATAAAAATTTTAAGTTTTTCTTGCAAAAAATATATTAATTATTGATTTAATTTTGTTTCCATTCTTATACTTTTGTAAGAATTTATTTGTAAGAATGTTTGTGAATTTGGAAAAAAATAAATGATAGTAAGAAAACAAATTTAAGAACAGCAAATAAGTATTTGCTGTTTTATCTTCACTTACCATCTTAAAAAATATATATATATATACATATAGATAATGGAACAAAATATATATATAGACAATATATATAAACAATATATAGAAACAAAATGAGAAAAATAAAAAAATCTATATAAATTAAATAAAAAAAATTTTTTCTTTAATATTATTCTTTGTATATTAGATTTGCGTATTATTAGAAATAATAATGACTTCAATTAATTTTTTTTTATATTTAATATAATTTATAATCTTGTTTAATTGAAGATAGTTTATATAATGTTTATAAATTTTATATTTATTTTAATGGAACTAATTGCAAATTATATACGAATGGCAAAGTTATTAAAAAACATAAAATTTGTTTATGAATTTTCTTTATAAATAATTATTACATATACATAAATAATTATAAATAATATTAAATAAATAATATTATATACGACATAAAAATATATATAATATAATCGCGAATAATTTATTAATAAATTAATATGGAATTAATATATTGGAATGATATCAGCACTATATCAAATTCATATGCTTGCAATATAATTAGTATATAATAATAAGAAAACACTAATATACATTCTATGTATTAATCTGCTTTATATAAATATAAAATAAGAATAAAAAAGTTTGATAAGATTATAAAAAATAAATAAATGAAGAACTAGAAAAATATTATTCTCATTTTAATTATATAAGTATGTTTATTATTCTTAATTTTTAATAAAAACTAAAAAAAGAAAACTAAATTTATAAAGACACTGTAATGAAATAAATTTTCTTGAACTACAATATTAATTTGAATTATTACCATTTTTTAAATAATTTATTTCTGTTTTTAATTAAAAAATTTTACATAAAATATTTAAATCAGAATCAATTTTTAAAAAATAATAATTTATTTATAAATCATTTTTAAATTTAAAATTACAATATTTTCATTATAATTATAATTACTTTTACATATATTCTTTGAATATAATTATTAATATTATTATTTAACACAATTATGTACAATAAAATAAATATAATAAATTTTAAATTAAATTTTAATTCATGATAAAATTATTTTATAATGTATATTTGATTTTTAAATATATTAATATTTCAATATATTTTATATAAAAAGAAGTATAATATAATATAATTTTTGTATCAAAAAGATTATTTGAAAATCAAAAACATAAAAAAATTCATATTATAATTTTAAAAATATATTTTTTTATTTTATATTCTCATATTATATTATTATATTTATATATGGAATGTTTATAAACAATCTTGTCACTGTAAACTATAATAATTAAAGATTTTATACTATTCGGAGCTAAATTTTTTATATAAAAAATTTTGTTTCAGTGATTATTATTACGTATATAATATTTTGAACATATTTTCCTTAAGCTCTAAAGCCAAATTGATCAAATCTATTTTTTTAAAAATATTTAATTTTAAAATTATATAATTTTATAATTTTTATAATTATATATATTACTATAATTATATATTATAATATATGTATATATATAAATATATAAATATATATATATATATATTATATATAGAAAAATTAAATATATTAAAACTATATAATTAATATTTAATTTTTCATAAAAACTAAATAATATTTTATACAATTGATCGGTTTAACTTCTATATGACTTATTTGTTATAAATTTATATAAATATTTAATAATATAATATAATTTAGTAATCATAAGTTATGTTTGAAGTATTATTTTTATATTATATGGTAAAATCGAAATGATATTTATATTTCAACAATTGTACAAAAGAATTAATGCTAATTTTACTAATTATATATTAAAATATAAAAATGGAACATAATATATATATATATTTTTGTTTAATAAATTACAATTTTATTCCTGTGTCTAATTGCAGTATTTGTTTCATAATCTCATATGTTGTAAAACTAACTGATACCATAGGAATTGCTCGTAAATAATTAATGCTCATTCCACGATATAGACCTTTTATAATACCATTTTCTTTGTATATCATTTTTATAGTCTGTAACATGCTAGAACTAAAAAGAAATTGTAAATTAAATAATAAATTAAATTTCATAATTTTAATAGAATTTTTTTGTAAACTAATAAATTTACCTATATTTGTGATTAGCATGATGCATCATACCTAATTGCATATGCCTTCTAGTCACATCTAATGGATAAGAAAAACTTTGAGCAACAGCACCTGCAATACCTCCACATAATAATCTTGCTGGTATAGTTAAAACTAAACCACCTGTAAGTACATAAATAATTGAATTTTAATAATAAATATTAAAAATAATTATGTAAATCAAAACTATAAAATTTAATTTTATTTGATAAATTATTTATCAATTGCAATCAATTCGATCAATTATTGTGATCAATTATTTATACAAAAATGCATATAAAAATTTGAGAATTTAATTATAAGTTAAGAAGAATTTGATTATATGTTATATTTAAAAAAAATAATTATTGTATTGATTAAAATATTACAAATCATTATCATATATTAATTAAATTTAAATTATTATATTATATTAATATAAGATTTTAAAAATTATTATATTATATTAATATATTATATATCTTTTATATTTATGTTTTTTAAAATCATATTATTATTAATAATTTTAGTTTATTTTTAATTTAGAAAAATGTAAAATTGATCATACCAGTATTTCTATCACAATTTTCGCAAAAATAATTTGATGCATATTTCATGCAAAAATATTTTAGTTTCTCAAATGAATAAAATGAAAATCCTGCATATGGAATCATGCCAAAAATAGTTGGCCAAAATCCTCTGTATAATGCTCGAATACCACCTTCCTAAAATTTTGAACAATATTAACAAAATATATTTTATATTTTAAAAACTAACATTCAAAATATGTCTCAAAAGCGAATATTGCGATAATATAATGATATATTAATAATTTATTCAATATTTTTTTATTTATTGTAAAAAAATATATAAAGTTTAAAAACACTGAATTTTATCTTCTATCTTTAAAAAACATCATAAATTAATAAATATCATAATAATATAAATAGATTATAATCAATTAATATTTAATAGAATTTAAGTTAATATAACTTACATTTTTAAAAATTGTAATACCCGCATGTATAATCCCTATATATATATGTTCTCCAGCAACTTGAAAAGCAAGTCTGGCTCTAATGATGTCAAGTGGATATGTTAATGTAACTGCAGTAACACCAGCTGCAGATCCAGCCAGAAATTTATCTATATGTGTATGTTTTCCAAATAAACCTCCTAAATACTGATAAAAATTAAAGATAATTTAATTTTTTTTTTTGTAATCTTACCCATTTATTTATCTTTTTTAGCAAAATTTATTTATATCTCCCCATTCAAAACTATACATCTATTTTATATTCGTAAATTTAAATTATCAAATATATTTTTATGAACTTATTTATATCTGTCTGTGTGTGTTTATGTATGCATCCGCATACATAAATACAAAAGTGAATCTAAATTGTAAAGGCTCACCTTTAAATTATGAGCATGTCTTTATATTAATAACGGTTACTTCGCTCTGTGGAACCACTTTACCCAGAACAAATTGGTATTATTTTTTTAATTGTTTTATTATAAATTATCATAGATTAAATAATAATTACCTTTTTGTATAATTCAAATGTAGTGAATTGTGTCGCAGCATATGGAAAAATTCTAATCATTTGAGCAAAATTTCCTTTATATAGAGCAAAAAATCGTTCACGTTGAATAACTTCTCTTAATCCAGAAAGAACTCCTAAAATAATCAAATTTAAATTTATATATATATAAATATTATATATATATAAGTTTAAAATTTCTTTTTTATAATATTTTTTTACCTAAATGCTTATAATATTTATTATGTGCTTGTAACAATATTTTTATCCTATCTAATGGAGCCACTGTTGTTTTTGAACACATTCCAGCTACTCCTATGAAATATTTATTATTAATAATAAAATTTTTAATTATTATTAAGATAATATTATAAATATTATAAATATATAAGAATATATGTGATAATTTTAAAAAAAATTATTTTTTTTTAATAATAAAAATATTGAAATATTAATAACATAAATATTGTTATGAGTATAAAAAAATTATAAAATAATTAAAATAAATGTTATTAATAAATATGTTAATAAATAATTAGTATAAATAAAGATATAATGTCTTATTAAAATATAAATGTTCTAATTCAATATTTAATTTTAATCATATAATAATTAAATAAGAAAAAATTATTAAATATAAAAATATAAAAATATAACTCACCACCGGCAATTAAACTTTTTAACAAAAATTCATAATCCTTTTCAGTCTCAATATGAAATACCATTTTTAAATCGTTGATATAGGTTGCAAATATTATACAGGAAAAGTGGATGGGAAATATTTATATAACTATCATAAAAAAACACTACATTGACAATACTCCATTGCGTGATAATGAGGTCACTGATTTTTGTGTTACTTTTATTATACTTATATCAAATGCCACATATTTAGGTTATGTTTTAAGAAATATTCACTTTTATATACGATTATGAAATATTTCTAAAAACAAATTAAAACAAAAAAATATGTACGATAATCTGCAATATAAAATATATTCTCTTCAAATTTGTATAAATTTTTATATGTTTAAGATTTCTTTTATTTAGGATTATTTTAACTTATTACATTTAAATTATTTATAAAGAAAAAAAAAATATTCGCAATAATTTATTCATGATATTATTTATTTTTACTTTAAAAATTGTTTTTAAAGTATTTTATATATTATTTTAAAAATTATTCATTATCATCATATATTAAAAGTTATTCGTTTATTTACTAAATACATTTTACAAATAAATACTTTAACTTGAATAAAATTTCTTAAGATATTCAGCTTTAGGTTTAAGAATTGCTTTGTCTTTAAGACTAACAACCCAACCAGGTGAAAGACCATAGAATAATTGTCTAGGATCTTTACGTTCTATAAGCATTTCATAATCAGGATCATCTTCAATTTTTGGTAATTCATAACCATATTTTTGAGATAAAATCAAACGTTCATGAGAAATTTCTTCAGGACTTGCTAAATATCCTCTTGTTGCTGCACTCATATAATATTCTAAACAATCTGTTGGAGGTAATAATCTGCGTGGTATTGGTTCTCCTAAATGATAAACATAATTTAAATATATTACCAATTACTGTTTTTATTTATAATATACATTAAAAATTTACCAGTAGTAAAAAATCTTTCAACATCCTGCATTGCAAATAAACAATTAGTATCATAATAAGCAGTAGTAATAGTACCACCATTTCTTTCAATTGCTGCAATTACAGGTTCACTAGCCCATTGTACTTCTATATTTATTTTTGCTTTAAAATTATCAGAGCCCTAAAAATAATATCAAATAATATCAAAGTATAATTTTTATTTTAAATATTAACTAAAAAATATTAACTAAATATAATATTTAATATTCAATTGTAATACCTCATCTGTAAGATGAATACCTGCATGTTTCCATTCTATTTTAAAATCATATAATCCAGTATTGATTATAGATATAAAATCAATAGGTTTAGATGGATTTATTCTATTTGTATCAATATATAATTGTAATTTTTGTAGAGATAAAGGAGGATATTCTCTTCTTAAACTGCAAAATTAATAAAATAAAATTATATGATATATCTCATTTTGTATTTTAATAATTTATAATTAATATAATTGATATAAAAATAAATCTATATAAATTTCTTTTTAAATTAATATAAAATAATTTTAAATCCAAATTATAAATATAAAAAATATATATAGAAATATAAAAAGTTATAATATATAAAAAAAAATTCTTAATATACACATTATTTTATTATATATAATATCATATAATATAACTTACTGATGTCCTTTATAATATGGTTCATAACCAAATCTAAGATAAAATGGATTATTTCCAGTTTCATATCCAGGTCTCATAAAATTCTGTCTTTGACCTGAACCTTTATTACCAGCTCCATGTTTATCTCCACCATGTTGACCTCTGCCACGTTTTGACTGTTAAAAATATATAATTTTTAGAATAATCATTAAATGTAATGGTTATATATTTATAAAAAAAATATTATGTTATATTTATTTAAGCAATGCGATTTAAATTAAATCTCTACAAAAATAAAATACCAAAATTATAACATATATTTAATAAAAATAAAAATATTCAAATATTTATATAAAATTTAATTTTGAACATATTAAATATAATACCAAAGTAATACTAACAGCTTTTCTTGCACCAGGATTATCTCGAATATTATTTAAAGATAACCTTGGTAATGTTCGCAACATTGACAATGCTAAATCTTTTCCTTGTTTAGCCATTATTTTATAAATTTTTTATTAAATTATTATTCGTTATTTTGTTAAAATTTTCTTATTTCTTTAATAACAATATTTATAAGATTTATGTTCATTTATTTTTCTTCTTTTTTGATTGCACTTTGAAATGCATAACCTTAATATTAAAATTCATATTATAAGGTTGATTTTTATGTAATTTATTTTTAATATTCTACTATTAATTTCTTTTATATAGTAAATTATTTATATATACAATTTAATATAATAAATTTCAGATCTCGTTTTAATTGAATGATAGAAATAGATTGTGATTTTTTTTATATACAAATATAATATTTATATTTGTTAATGCATAACATTGATAATATTATATATATCTAAATTAGATATATATAATTATATATATATTATATATATCTAAATTTTAAATATATAATTAGATATATATATTATATATATCTAAATTTTAAATATAAATAAGAAATATTATGCATATATATATGCATATAATTTATTTAAAATTTATAAATGATATTGTTGGATACTATCCAATTAATTAATTATTCATTTAAGGTCTAGTCTTTTGAGAATTTATATTGATTAAAAAGCAATCTACTATAATTAACTCTACTTAATTCATTAAATTTGATATAATTGTTTTAAATAATATTAAATTGTTAAAATATACGTTATCTTTTTTGAACTGTTATAATATTGTTTTTATTAATAGATAAAATAATCTCAAATATAAACATTTAAAAAAGAAAATAAAATTTTATATTTATAATATAAATATAATTTTATATTAAGATGAATTTAATAATATTGATACATTATATTAATTTAAGTTATATTAAGATATATTTAAACTTTGTTAAAAATTATTCAATGAAATATTAAAAATTTCCTAATATATATATTATGCATATACTTTAAGATTTATATTTTATATATATGAGTTACACATCTATGAACGATATAAGTCGTGATAATATACATATTTGAAAAGGAAAGGTTCATCGTTCTTTTCGTTCAACGTGTTGTTGGATGCGGATCGTAGAACGGAATCTGTTTGAATCTATAACGTAAAATACTTTAAAATAATTATAAAATGACTGAAACTCTTCAATTAAGAGGTACACTTCGGGGACACAATGGATGGGTTACCCAAATTGCTACAAATCCAAAATATCCAGATATGATATTATCTTCTTCACGAGGTAAATAGAATAAATAGTAATTTCTCGTATAATCTAATTAAATAATTTCTATAAAGTATTCTGTAATGAAAAGTTTTAATCAAATAAAAATAAAAATATTTATAAAATTATAATTTATATAACTATTTCTTAAAATTTTTAATATTATAATATATATATTACTTATCTGTTCACAAAATTAAGATAAAATAAATAAAACAAAAAAATTGTGAATACTTTCATTTTTCAACTATAATTAATCAAATTATTTTATAACAAAAAATTATTTGAAATAGTTTAAATATTTTTATTTTCTCATTTTTTTTTTGTATACTTTTTCATGTAGTATAATATTATAGATATATTGCTTGATATTAATTGGATTGTGTTAAGTGAAAAAATGATTATGATATTAACATATAATATTAATTATAAAATATATATATAATAGTTTTTTTTATTTCCATAATCTATTTTACTTTAATTATTATAATACTTAATTATTATATATATTTATTTTATTGAAATAATACTAAAAAAATTTTTATATATATATTTGATTTTATTTTCTATTCATTTATATTTAATTAATTTTAAAGAAACTAATTTTATGTATGACCAAAAAATTTATTTTTAAAATTTATTCATTTTATTTATAGATAAAACTTTGATTGTGTGGAAATTAACACGTGACGAAGCTAATTATGGTATTCCTCAAAAACGCTTGTATGGTCATTCTCATTTTATTAGTGATGTAGTTCTATCATCTGATGGTAATTATGCTCTGTCTGGTTCATGGGACAAAACTCTTCGCCTTTGGGATTTGGCTGCAGGTCGTACTACACGAAGATTCGAAGATCATACCAAGGTGTGAAATTTTTCTTCTGATCTATCGTCGCTCCTCATGAAATATATGGAAGCTTTTTTTTTTTTTAATTTTTTTTTATTGAATGCCATTGGCAGAAGATGTAACTATATGAATGTTTAGGAATATACTGAAGCTTTTTTTTATATATTTTTTTTTTTATATTTAATAAATAGAAGAGGTGGGCAATTAAATATATAGTATTGTAAGTATTAATCACATTTTTGATATGCAAAATTATATTATTGATAATAAATTAACTATAAAAATTAAATGTTATGTTAACAGGATGTCTTAAGTGTTGCCTTTTCTGTGGATAATCGTCAAATTGTCTCTGGTTCTCGAGATAAAACAATTAAATTATGGAATACTTTAGCTGAATGCAAGTATACTATTCAAGATGATGGGCACACAGATTGGGTCAGTTGTGTACGTTTTTCGCCAAACCATTCAAATCCCATTATTGTTTCTGCAGGTTGGGATAAATTAGTCAAGGTATATTAATTGTTTAAAATATTAATATTTTTTATGATTCATTATATGATGTATATATATTTATTTAACATGATATTCATATGAATGTATGCGGATATGGGACTGATTATGAAAATTAGTTATGAATTATTTAACAAAATTTTAATTATTTTTTAAATAGTTATTATAAAATGGTTTGTAGGTATGGAATTTAACAAACTGCAGATTGAAAATCAATCATTGTGGACATACTGGGTATCTTAATACAGTTACTGTGTCACCTGATGGTTCGCTTTGTGCTTCTGGTGGCAAGGTATATATTAAAAAAATATTATACAATATCATTTAATATTATCTTCAATTCTACGAAAATTAAGCATATTCTTAACATTAAAATAAATGTTTTTTTATGAGTTTTTTTTATTTTTTTCAATGAATCATTTTAATTTTGTTTTTCCAATGAAATTACAAAATTATCTGTAAAATCAATATTTAGAATTTATATTCCTTTATATTAAAAATTATTTTATATATATATATTTATATATTTTTCAAAAAATTAATTTTTTTATTTATAGGATTGTAAGGCTATGTTATGGGATTTGAATGATGGAAAACATCTTCATACCTTGGATCACAATGATATTATAACAGCTTTGTGCTTTAGTCCTAATCGTTATTGGCTCTGTGCAGCATTTGGACCTTGGATCAAAATATGGGATCTTGAAACCAAAGAGATGGTTGAAGAATTAAAACCAGAGGTTGTATCTGCAACAAGTAAAGCAGAACCACCCCATTGTTTATCTTTAGCATGGTCTACTGATGGACAAACACTCTTTGCTGGTTACTCAGACAATACTATTCGTGTCTGGCAAGTTTCTGTGACTAGCCGTTAAATGTTTTAAATTAAAATAAAATAAAAATAAGAAACGAAAAAATAATTGTTTAATTTATTTATATGTATATATATAGTTTTTTTTAAATATAATTAAACACTAATTAAGTCTATTTTTCATTAGTTTTAGCATTTTTAATTTTCTCTTCAAATTTTTCAAATTCTTTCTTTGCAATTTGATCAGTTTCATCTTCAACTTGTACTACTCCAAGAACTTCTGGAATATAAAATTGCATCATATTTTGGACTCCATTCTTTAAAGTAATCACTGAACTTGGACAACTTGTACAGGAACCTTGCATTTTTAATTTTACTATACCTTCTTCGAAACCCTATAATCCAAAATATTATCTATAATATAACATAGCTTTATATAATATTTTTTTATTATTTTTAACAAAATATTATTTAAAAAAAAATAAATTAATACTAATTATTATATATAATATATAAAATCGGAAATATTAAATTATTTTTAAAATATAATTTATTATTATTTCAAATAGTCATTTCAATTTATTAAAATATCCAATTTTAAATTACTAATTACAAATATATTGTATTTTAATTTAAAAATTAATTTAATTAAATATTATTTTTTTTACTTATGAAATTATTCTAATATTTGTAATTTTATCAAAAATTTAAGTCAACAAAAGAGAAAGTGTATTACATACCATAAATACAATATCACCACCATCTTCTTGTACTGTTGGTCGTATTCGAGTATCTAATAACTCTTTTATCATTTGTACTATTTCACTATCATCATCACTAATTTCTGTAATAAAAAATATCATTTTAAAAATAAAAATTTTAATATATTTTTAAATATATATGAAATATATTGTTTAATAATTTGTTTATAATTTACTAAAATTGATAAATATAATATACATTTATAAATATATAAATTATTTAATAATTTTAAATAAATTATTTTATATATAAAAACAAAAAAAGAATTTTACGAGTATCTGCTGCAGGTTGTTCATCAGTTAATACAGGTAAACCAGATGCAAAGAAATCCATTATAACAGCAAATATTTCTGGCTTTAATAATTTCCACTCTACATCTTCATCAGATTTTGTTACTGTAATAAAATCAGGACCAAAAAATACAGATTTCACACCATCAATACGAAATAACATCTTTGCAAGTGGTGAGCAATATCCATCTATAGCATTGGGAAAATCCTTAGTTTGGCCTTGTTCTAATATTTTAACTCCAGGTAAAAATTTTAGACTATTGGGATTTGGTGTATCTTGTGTTTGTATGAACATTGTACGTTTTTGCATAATATTAAATGATTTTGTGACAGGAAGCAAACATGATTTCAATAAACGATTATTATAGTTTGTATACATACGTACAGTACAATTTTTAAAAATTCTGTAATATAGTAATATAAGTCATTAACAGTTTTATAATATTAATTTATTTATATTTAATTAACTATTTGTTTATATTTTGTATTTGTTTTTAATAATAAATTTATTAACTTACTTTGAATATTGATATGTTGCAGAAGATGTACATGCTAATCGTCGACTAACATATAATGTATATATTAAAATTTTATCCATTATTTTTATAATAAATTATTTTTCATTGTTATTATTATATAAATTTTAAGGTTATATCGTATTACACACTTCTATTCCTTGCTCACGTTGTTTTTAATTTATTTTCGTTTATTAACATATAAAGAGAATATTTTTATTATTTATGCAATTTTATGTTATTATTATAACATATATTAACGGATATGACGTTATTGATTAACAGAATTTTATTAATGTATATAAGGCGACAAGCATCCTTTCTAATTTTACAAGGTTATGTAAAATGACAAGTAAAGTATAGAATAATAATAAGTATGATATAAAATACAAAAAATAAATAATAAAATAAAAAAAATTTTAATTTATGGTTGTGATAATTAATATCTTTATATATATAATTGATATTACTAATATTATAATTGATACTATTAATTATATAAATATTATTATATTAATTTATATAATTACAAGTAATTTTTTCAATTAATTCAAAGCATTATATTAAATATTATATTATTATTAATATTATTAATTATTAAAAATAAATGGACAGAAAAAAATTTGTATTGTATTTTATTTAGAATTTTATTTATAAATAAATAAAAAAATTAATGTATTATTAATACATATAAATATATATAAAGAATATTTTTAAAAATATCTAATATAAAAATATCAGAATACAATAAAAATATGAAAGTTTAATAGAAGTACTATATTTTTAATTGAATTTATATATAAAATATATAATATAAATTAAAACAAGATTATTAAGAAGTTTTGAATATTAATTTCAAATAACTCAAGATTAAATTATTCAAAATTTAAATTATAATTATTTAAATAGATTATAATATTTTACATAGAAAAAACTTGATATTTGTATGTAATATACTTTGGTTATAAATTATTTATACAAAATTTTTATGTAAAATTTTAAAAAATATATAAAGTTACAAATAACCAAAGTATATAATATAAAATGAAGTAAATAATGAGTATAGATATATACAAGTTGATAAATATGAAGCACTGGATTGTGACAAATCTTTTTGTTTACCAGGTTGCGAAACACATAAATCTTCACAATCTTCATCTTCACATATATCACAAAGAGTAGCTTTTCGTGGTTCATAAAATACTCTTGCTCTTCTTGCTAAATATATTATATAAAATTATTAGTAAATTAATTAATTGTTAATAATTTAATTAAAATTAAAATTTATATAATAATAGATAAATAATATAGTAAAAATAAATTAAAATTAAAAATAATTTATTCTGATATGAAATAAGATATTAATTAATTGAATAAATTATAAAATAATATATTTAATATTTAAATAACTTACATGAATCATAATAATCATATATAGTAACTGGTACTGGTTTCTGTTTTGCTACTTTATGTGTTCTGAATGCAGATACTGTAGGACAATATTCTTGTCTGCTCATCTATAAATTTTAATTTCAAATTATTTAATAACAAATATTTGTATTATATTTTATATTTTATATTTTTTTTATACCTCATCAAAATATAATATTACGATTGTATCTCCGTTTTTAGTTTCTACTCGTTTTACATTTTGTGATACTTCAAGGCTAGGTAACGATTCCTTATCTACAGTAAAACCAGAAGGCAAATTGACTTCCATCACAACCATATTACTTTCATTTGCTTCTTTAGTTGGCACAAATCTAATAGAGCATATGTTGCTTTAAGTATACAATGTTAAATATAATTTTTTAATAAAATATTTATAAAAAGTATAATATACCCAGAACAAATTGAAAGTTGTAAATGATTAGCATTGGAATTTTTATCTACTTGCGGATCTAAAGTGAAGAGTGGCCATGCTCCAGTTACATTTAAATTGTATTGATATGTAACTTGAACCAAAACAAATCCATTTCCAGTAGCTGTTATATTAACTAATCTAGTTTTTCTTGATAACTTAAAAAATAATAAATATATATATAATCATAATATTTATTATGATTTTAATAAAATATATAGAATAATATATAGAAGATTTTTGCTTTAATTCGTATTTGTAATTATTTTGTTTTCTAGCAGGAAAATCAGTTATTAATATGTTATTAATAAATTATAGTTTAAACTTACCATTTGTTTTTGAAGTATCATAGAATTATCAGAATTTATATTCATTTGACTTTGTCCACCTCCTTCATATGCAAATGTTACAGAAATATTATTATTCTGTATATTATTATTTTTTGTTATTAATTTTTCACCTAACTTTGCCAAAGCTTGGATTCCAATTACCGTATCCTAAAAATTAGAATAGAAAATAAAATATAACACATAATACATATAAAAAAATGTTATATTAAATCTTTGTTTTATTTTTTACATAGAATTACTTTCTGTTCAGTTATACTATAATCATCATACTTTTCAAATTCATAAAATTTAATATTTTTGATATTTACCTGTGTAGATGCAAAACCCCCTTCTGCATTTCTTTGTTTTACTAGCCACTTCATTATAGGTATAGAATCAGCGATTAAATTACGTTCTAAATAAGTCAATAAAGAGTAGGATGTCATTTCAACGTCAATAGATCGTGGTAGAGAATAATACCACGGATTTTTATCATTTACTGGTATTGGTTTATTCCACCATTTTATATCTTCTTTAGTCATAGCTTTAGATTCTAGCAAATTAAATACTGTATTCTCATATGGATGTTTTGCTAAATTTAAGGCATATGTGCATATACTCAAAGCATAAGCATCATTTAAATCATTTATGTTACGAACGATATAATCAATTCCTTTATTTATTGTGTTTCTATATTTTCCATTTGTATTCTATATTATAACGATATATTATATTTTTTATTATTTTATTATAAAGTTTATTATAAAACTTAAATTTAATTTTCTTTCATAATATTAAATAAATTATACTTACTGCATTTTCTAGGAAAGCAATAAGAGTAAATGCTGTCAATGTAAGACCTTTTGCAGCTCCACCTTGCATGTCTCGATGACTAACTCTTCCTACTTCAGGAAAACTTCCATTAGGAGCTTGATTATTTGATAACCATTGCAAAGCTTCATCTATTATTCTATCTTCAATTGGAATATATGCAGCAGCTTGTTTAAAAGCTTTTGCAACAAATGCTGTAAGCCTAATAATTAAAATATATAATATGTTACAGTTATTTACAAATATAATAAAATTATAAATTAAATATTTATTTTATACCATGTACTTCCATTGCTATCAGACATGCCAAATGCACTAAATGATCCATCATTATGTCTATAAGTTAATTCTCTTTGATAGCCTATTTCCATATATCTAAGAGCTTTGTTTTGCACTGCTTGTGTTAATTGATTTGTATTCTATATAATTTTAATATAAATAAATTTTTAGAAATCATTTTTATCATAATTATATACTATATATTACTTATATACTACTTATATCATACTTACTTTGAGATAATTTAATATCATTATGTTTGGAACAAAATTTAACATATTTTGTTCCCCACAACCAGATGGCATTTTGATTAAATTTGCCAAATTCAAAATGCTTGGACCCAAAATATCACCTAATAAAAATAAAATTTAATATTAATATAATTAAACAGTAACTTTTTTAAAATTTAAAATTAAGATATAAAATGTTTTTTCCAAGTACTAAAAAATCAATTCCAATTTAAAAAATCAGGAAAAAAATGAGATTGAGAATTTAATTATTAAATAATAAATATTAAAATATATTATATAAATCAATACTATAATCAATATAATCATATTATAATCTATAATTATAAAAAGTTATATAAGAAAATATTATTTAAATCTAATAATGAATTCTAATAACTTTACAGCATTACCTACTGCAGATATTTCAATATGTTCTGAACCTGGTACAGCATTTTTGGGTATATCAATTGTGACATTAATTGATGTACTTTTTGTATTTCTAAGATCTAAGAAAGTTGCTCTGTTTACATATTGCGTTTCTCCTTCAGCCTACATTAATAAAAAAATTGAAGTTTACTTTCAATTAATATAATAGTAAATAAAGTGAATGGTAAAGTTTATTTTCAATAAAAGAGAAACTATATAAAAAATTGTATGAAATATAATTTACCTTAACAAGAAGTTTACGATTAACACTATCTCCAGCTAATATACTATTTGCAGTTGCTTTAATTGTAATGTATCCCAATTCTCGTGGAATAATCATGAAGGATATACTACTTCCAGAGTTAGCTTTTACTTCAACTTTCTTCTTACGATATAATTCTAATTCTAGAAAATTTTTAATAATTTATTTGTTTCAATATATAAATTACACAATATATATTATAATATTTTAATTTTACTTGGTACATCTTGAATTTCATTAGATATTTCTGCAAAATCAAATTGGCCTTCATTTGTTAATAAAACTTCAGCTACAACATTTTTATTCATATAATTAAATACTACGATTTGAATTGCAACAATTTCGCCTCGGATCACGGAATAAGGAAGATCCATTGTAATGAAAAATGGTCTAAAAACTTTCAACTAAAAAAAGATAAAGCTTTTTATATTTATATTAATTAAATTTTTGAATTATTATAATTTATATAATCTCTTTATATTACCTTTTGTGGTTCTTTTATAAGACCTAATCCATGAACATCATTTACAGAAAATGCAGTAAGCACCCATGATGTAATCGAATCAGGTACATTTCTTTTCAGCTCATTTTTTCCCTCAAGCCTATTTTTAATTTATAGTTAATTTTTGTTTTAATCCTATTTTTAAAATATTTAAATATAATAAATTAAATATAAAAAGATAATATTTCTATTGAATTATGAATCTATAAGCATGTATTGTAATATAAATTTAATATTTTTGATTAATAAAAAAAATTATTTATAATATAATATATTTGATCATAAATATGTATATAACTATATATATCCTATATGTAAAATAAATAAATAAATTTTTCTAATAAATATGTTTTACAAAGATTTGAATGCGTCATTAAAAAATTAAGCAATTTTTTTTTATAAAATATGAAAGAAACAAATGATTGAAGAATAATAAAATGTAATTTCAATTATACAGAAATTAGCAATAATATATTATACTATATTAATGACTATGTATACTAGTTATATCAGAATACCCAGAATATTCCAGCTTTGATTTATATAGAAATATTTTGTACAAAATAAAGCATGATAATCCATATCATATGATCCATGAATGTCATTTGTCAAACAATGTATACAAAGCGTGTACATAAAGCTTCATAAATTGAAAGTATATGAAATAAATACCCTGCAGAGAAGTTTGTAAAAAGCCAAGTGTTTAAGATGTCATGCATTAGGAAAACACGGGGCTTATTCCATACAGGAGGTGGGATGCGAGAGAAGGCATAAGGACCTGCCAATGGTGGTCTTGTTGCTAGTTTGTGCATAACAGGTGGACCAAGGTCTGGTCGAAGTGTGGATGCTCCATGAGGTGAGCCTGTTATTCTACCTTCCAGTATTCCCGGTTGTTCTGTAATCCAATTCTATACATTGTATTATATCAGCACAACCAAGGGAATAAAAAAAAGCAATGTAACACTATCACAAAAATTTAATTTCTTATTATATTTCATTTAAAGTATCTTATTTTTTATATTTTGAATTATATTATGATGATGATAATTTATATATTTTTTTATATTGTATATAGGACATAATATTAAATGATTAAATAGCAGAAAATTAAATGAGTTATAATAAATTCATCACCATAGCACATAAAGCAATTATTAAATAAATATTAGTAATTTAGTTAAAACGATATAGTATGTTTAGATAGTTAACACTTGGTAATATTTATACCTATTCAACGAGTTATATTAATAGCTTTGTTTTAATGATAAAAAAGTATTTTTAGCAAGTAAAAATTTTCAATGGCATTACCCAGCATCAAGCGTTTGCCAAAGCCAAGTTTCAGGGAAATTCTTGCGTACTTTCGTCTTCTTTGATGGCAATGCAATTGAACTGATACTTCCAGCAGCTGATGGAAAGGCGAACGCTACAGCAGATCTGTAGTATACTATACAGACATAAGCCTTGTTAACTGATAAATACCTAATTTGATTAACTAAAGATTTGATAGTATTACATGAAAAATTAGATTTGAGAATATTCTTCTCATTCTACATTACAAATAAATAAAATATCAATGACTAATATGTTATGGTATTAGAAAATATTTAGTGTCACATATAAAGGAAAAGAATAAATTAATATTAGTAATAATATTAATAAGCCATATAGAAAAGAATTTACTTACTAATGGGTAAATTTTCATGAACATATCCATTTGTTATGATAATAGCACCACTTTCCTATATAAAAAATTTCATATTATTATTACAAAATAAAAAACAAAATAAATCTAGAGGAAATGATTAATTTATTTACTCTGAAAACATCTTTTGCTGTAGCTGAACCAGGACTCCATAAATATCGATCAAAAATGGAATTTGTATAAGGTGATTCATGTGCATTATCATATGATTTTAATTCTTTATATACTTGTTCCTATAAATAATTAAAATATATTGCAATTATTTATAATTATAATATAAAATTTAATAAAAATTTAATATAAATCGTTTATTTATTACATACATATGAAATATCATTGCCAGATTTTAATAGAAGAGATCTTTGATCTACACCTAATAATCCAATATATGAATTTGGTTTTGACGTAATAATTAAATTAACATTTTCTCCTGGTGCAACTTCTTCAGGTGCCATTTTGATATCAACCTTAAAAAAAAAGAATATTAATATTATTAATTTTTTTAAGATTATTAATTTATTACAATTTTTACTATAATTTTTTTTAAATTCCTTAAATTAACTTACAAAATTTTGAAGTACTCCTTCTAATTCTACATCTAAAGCATCTGCAATGACTTCACCATCATTTCCTACATAATATACAATTACATGTGCAGTAGGAGCCATAACATATGTCGCTAAGAATCTAAAATATTTTTATGTAAGTTTTATAATATAATATATGAATTATTTTATATTTAGAAATTAATAAATATTTACTTAAAATTTGTTGTATGTTTATTTTGTACATAAATAGAACCTGCATCTAATATATCACCGCGTCCAAATATTTCATAATTAATATATTTCAATGGAATTGTAGAATTGACTTCAATTTCTATATCTTGATTAACCTATAAATCATATATTATATTTAATATTAATTTTTATATAAATATTTAGAATAACTCACATAAAATAATGAAATAAAAATGATCATACCATAGGTTTTTCAGTTTTCAAAATAGCTTGTATATATTCATTATTTTGAGACATAGCTTGATTTGTTGATGGAAACCATTCATAAAGATTTAAATATTGAGCCTATTTTATTAATAATTTTTTAATAAAACTTATTATTAGAAATCATTATTTTTGTTATTAATATTAATATTTAATACTTTACCTCAATGTTTAAAGGATAAGAAATGTTATCATTAGTTTTTGGCGGATAAAAATCTAATTTTACCATTCCATTTTCATCCAACATACCAGTAATATTTGTATATACGGACTGATTATCAATATTATAACTATATCCATATTTTATTGTAACAGGATTTTTATTATCTCTTACTGGTGTTCCATCATGATATGTTATTTTTATCTACAAGAGAAATAGACAGAAGAGGAAATTTTTTTTTACATATTTTATATTTTTAAATTTAAATTTATGATATTATATAAATTTATATATTATCATATAAATACATACAAATGCTGTATATTTTAATCCTGGTTTATAATATTCTGATGTTTTTATTAAATCCATTGTATATTTATTTTTATGTAATGTTATATGTGTAGAAGTATTTTGTCTTCTACCAGTTAAAGATTCTTCTATTGTAACATCAAGCATGACTGGTCTTTCATATTCATCAGTTAATCTATAAAAAAAAGTTTTTGTATTTTCTTTTAAAAAATATATTTTAATAATTTATCAAAATCAAAATATACATACTTTAATTCATTATAAATATCAAAATCAACAATTACTTTTCCATTTATAGGAATTACTTTTCGTACAGGTTGTTGATATATTGGTTGTATTACACCAGAAAAAATATCTGGATAAGCTGTAATTGTTGCTTCGCCTTTCACTGGTTTACCATAAATATACCTAAATGATTTGCACTTTGAAATAAATAATTTTTGTCAAATTTTTTTAAGAGATTATTTATATACTGTTACTCACATTAATATTCGAACTGTGTTTTGTTTTTGAATTTATTATTTTTTATGAGAAAAATATTTTTTAAATATCTCATTTTTATTAAATATTTCAATCTTATAATATATAGAATATATAGAATAATATAAATAATTATAATTTAAATATATTAAAAACCTTCTCATATAATAAATATATTCATATTTATAATAAATATAAAAATAATTATAATAAATATATATTGATATAAAAAGTATCAAAAAAAAATAACACATAATAGTAATATATTTAATAATATATTTAAAAAATTCTTTTAAATGTGTAAATATATTTTTATCAAATAAAGAAGATACATTATAAAATATTGATCTCATATTTTTTATTATATTATTTATCATATATTTCATTATTTTATTATTATATTTCATAATTTTATTATTATTTATCATAAAATATTCAAATAGCACAAGAAAATATGATGATTTTATTAAAAATTTTATCAAATTCAATAAATAGTTTAATTTTTATATTATAAAAAAACGCGATATTAAATTAATGCTTTATACAAAGTAATAATTAAATGATAATTTAGTATTCGAATATTAATATAATTACATCATGTATTAAATAACATGAATAATATGACTATGGAATTGATATAAATTAAATTTAACTTGGTACACTTTTGAAAACTATGAAAAATTATATATTTATTAAATTATAAATTATTTATTTATTAGAATCCACTTACTTGGCATAAATTGTTGCAGTAATTTTTGATTCTTTAAATGTAAAATGTTTAGAAGCATCAATTGTTACTTCAAAATTAGGTAATATATATTCAGCAACTTCAAAATCCTTTTCAAATGTTTGATCTCCAACATTAGCTGTAATTTTCCAAGTACCTAAAACTGGAAATTCAGATAGTTCAATTTCTCCATTGAAAATTCCATGAGTTACAGATGGGCGAATCCACTGCTTAATTCTATTTCCTTTTCCATCCTATAATGATATAATATAAATTCAAAAATTTGTTTTGTTATATATATTATTTGTTTAAAAATACTTACTGTAATATAAATATCTACTAATCTTTCAAGTGTAGGTCTAAGTCTAGAATTCAATAAAATACATCGAAACATAACTTTATTTCCTGGTTTATAAATTGCTCTATCAGTTTGAATAAAAACTGAATAACTTTTGAGAACATAATCTATTGATTTAGAATTTGAAAATTCTATTCCTGACAAACCACGTGCAATTAATTGATATTTGCCAGGAATAATATCACCAATCTAAATTAAAAAAAAATCTAATAAATAAATAATATATGTAAAATATAAAAAAGTTATAAAAAATTTAAATATATTTACCTCAAATTGTAAAATTCTTGTCATGTATGGTTGTACACGTGTAACTTGAGATACATTAAATATTTCTCCATTATCAAGCAATCCATTCAATTCAATATATATTGTTGATGGTGTTGATACACCAGTAGTACTTACAGCTACATGATATTCAGAATCAGCTCGTATTACTTTTGGAGCTATTATGCTATAATATCTTAAAAAATATATCATAAAATGTGATACAAATTTTAAAAATATATCATAAATATCATAATGTAAAATACCAAAGTATTTTAGATTATTAATTTTAGAAAATATTTGATAATATAATATTTGTAACCTATATTTACCATATTTATATATATTATTTTAATTCAACATTTAATAAAATAAATAAAATTCATATATACGTACGATTCTGCAGTAACATTTAATATTATGGAGAATAAAAAAAAAATATGAAACCACTGCCAAATCATTTTTATAGAATCTGTAAAATTTAATTTTTCTTATTATTCTTTCAATTAATAATATATTAAAGTTTAAAGTTTAAAATTTAAAATAATTTAATATAATATTCAATAGAATAATTATTACTAATAATCGAGTAAAACATATGAATGATAAAAAATTGTATTGTTTTGATTAAATTTTATATATCTATATTCTGTAAATATCCTATAAATATAGATGACATAATTTTATTATGTAATTTTGTAATTATTAATACATATAGTATCAAACTGGTTTTTCCATCAGCAATTATGCAGTCTCTTGCAATAATAAAGCGATTTATTTGCATGATTATATAAACTAAGGAAAAATCAAATTGAAATTTCAAAACAAAATAATATTATTTTTTTAATATCTAATAATTTTTATGAATAAATTTGAAAAAAAATTATCATTTAAAATATTATTTTATTAAACACTTTATAATTATTTAATAATATAATAATAATTATTTATAATAATTTATAAATTATATATTCAATATATACATATAATAAATTTATAATTTTTAATTATAAATTTTAATTATAATTTTTAATTTTAAATTTTTTAAATTATATTACAATAAATTTTTTACAGAAATCAACATAATGATTTATAATTTTATATATATCAAAATTTATAATATATTTACGTATATTAATTAATTTATTTTGGAATAATTGTTAGTAATATTGTAATTATAAATATTTAAATTATTTATAATATATCATAATTAATAATCAATATAATATATCATTTATAATCATTTATAATATATCATTTAATCATTATCATATACTACTAATATAATTATATTATTTAAATATATCATATATTCATTTATGATATATTCAATACAATCTATTATAATTATTTTAAAATTGATTTTTTGAGCATTTAATTTATCATTTTCTGATTGCTATATAAAAAATCTCTACATAAAATTTAAGTTTTTCTTTAAATTATTAATTGTTAAATTTTTCTTCGTATAATAAAATATTTTTTTATTTAAAAATAAGTTAAAAATAAATTAATTATTTATAAAATTATGTGATATTATCATATCACATAATTAAACTAATTAAAAAGAAACTTGAAATTGTTTTTAAAATATTCAATTTTTATTTAATACATATTTAAAACATATTTTTTAATTACAATTTTTTAAAATACACTGAAATATTATTAATATTTCTATTATTTTATATTATTCAAAAATATATATATTTTTTTATTTTTTATCAAAAAATAAGAAATATTAAGAAAAAGAAATATAAAAAAATGCATCTGTCATCTATGTTATGTTTTTTTGAATCTAGTCAACGGAATTACTTGATTCGAAAGTAGTACAATAGTTTACATTTTATAAGTCTCCAAACTATCTATCTAATGAATATATTCACATAAATTTTATTAAGTAAATATGTATCCAAAAAATATTATTATTTATTAATAAATTAGGAAAATTTTTGTATTATTAACATTTTAATTAAAAGAGAATTAAAAGAGAATATTTGCAATAATTTTTTTCAATATATAAGTGAAAAAAATAATTTACAATAAGATCACGTCATCTTAAAAAATATTTGTGACTCACCACGTCAAAGGATTGTCGACTTCAAGGATGTCACGTTGTTACCAGCGCTGGTAGCACTGGTTCTTTTTCAAAGAAAGTAGAGAAGAAAATATAGAAGACCTTAAAGCATCAATGTTTTCAATGCAACAGTTAGATGAATACTAATAAGAATTACCAATCATGGTCCCAAGAAAACAAGTAGGCAAGCGCAAGTTTCCCTTCCTTCCGACTGCTAAACTTCAGCTATATGTGCCTATTACGTTTTTACCGTTATAGAACAAGCTATTACTATAAATTCTGATTGTTTATTTGCATAAATTTTCATTATCTTATTGCAAAATATATATTTAACAAATTAAATTAATTTATAATATTCCATAATGTTATAATCTCTCATTTAATATTTATTAAAATTAGTCATAAATTAATAAAATAAATCGAAAAATAAATAAGTGTTAGTGTTCAGTATTTCTTCAATTATATTTTTATATATATTGTTAAATAAATTAATAAATAAAATAATATATAATAAATGAATATATATTTTCATTATTAAAGTAATGAAAAAACCAATATTTTGTTTCGCAGTTTTAATACTTTCTTTACATTTATATTTATAAAACAATTATTTTGTGGTAACTTTTTTTTCATTAAAAAAAAAAATTTATTAAAATTAATTTATGATACTATCTTTTAATGAGAATTTTTAATTTTATAAAAATTACAAAAGATATTACATTATTTTATTCTTTCTTTTTATTAATTTTTTAATTTTATTTAATTTATTTATAATGTTAATATTTCTTTATTTCTTAATAAAAAATTAATATTATATAAATTAATAAATTTTTATAAACAAAATTAAAAGAATCAAACAGATTATTGATCATTGCTAATCATTTTAATGTTTCCAAATTTCATTTATTGACCTTGATATAAACTTCTAATTTAATATATGTCATGTTTAAAACAAAGAAAATTATTACAAAATTTATTTTTTATTAGTATTATATAAGTATTATTAAAATAAAAAAATTAAAAAAAATAAAAATATTGCTATTTTATATATAGGTACTGTTTATTATTAAGTTAATTAAATACATTAGAAAAACAATTTTGAAAGATTATAAGTAATATATGTAGGAATTTTAAATGCAGTAACAGTGCTATACATATATATATTATGTAGAATATTATATAGAATTAGATCAACGATTATAGAATAAAATCGTGGAAAGAGTGATTTTACATGAAAAAATGAATAAGAAAATATAAAATAAAATTTTTTATTTTTGTAAAAATCGTAAATAACTTATACGTTGAAAAAGTCATGTAATCAGCGATTTTCAAATTTCATTTATCGAAAATTAATTTTTATATGAAAAAAATTTATTTTTTATTTATTTTCATATGTCGAATTCTATTAATCTTTTATCAGTTTATTTATATCTAATAGAGAATTAATTTTGCTTGTGAAAATTTTTTGTATTTATTTATTTGAAAATAAAATTTCAAATGAAAAAATTATATTCTATATTTTCAACTTATTTTTTTCATGTAAAATTATTTTTTTCACATGATGTATCATTATATATCATTCATAAAATACTCTATTTGATATTTGATAAATCAACAGTGAATCAATATCATATAAATGACATTCTTACATTTGATGTGATTTTTTTTTTATAATAAAATAACTTCAATAAATACCTTTCATAAATATAAAAGCATATATATTTGTTCTTTAATATAATATAATAATAAATTGTATTATATTAAAACAAATATGATTTATGTTAAAGAATGATTACTAAGTGATAATTAATATATATAAATTTTATTTCCAGAATCAAAAATATAATTATAATTTTTTTTTCGAAATATCGAGTTATTATCATAATTTATTTTATAGAAATAAACAAACTATTTTATGTGTGTATGTGTGCGCCTGCGCGCGCGCGTGTGTGTGTATAAAATATAAATTCGAATAATGATTTCAATGTTTGAACATATATCTTCAGTGAACAATAATAAATAAAAATATTTAAAGATTCCTATTAAACATTTAAATATTTCTATTACATTCCTGAATTCTTATTAATTTAATTGTTTACTTTTATTTCAATTTTTATTAATTAATATAAATTTTATGATTATTTGTAAAAGATTAATGTAAAATTTTTTATTGTAAAATTAAAATTTTAAATAATAAAATTTATATTTTATTCTTTTTAAATTTTTGAAAAAATAACTTTAATCCATATTCTATCATAAATTCGATATTTTAATTTTCAACAGTAAAGTTTAAAGAAACAAAGCTAATTTATTTATATAGTAGTGTTTTACAATAATAATAACAGATTTTTATAAATATCAAAATAATATTAAATAATGAAATTATTACATATTTCGTTAATTTTTAATCACTAAAACAAGATTTATTTCCCATAGATTTCATTTCTTTATATATTTTTCTTAATGTATCAGGATCAACTAAAAATCGTTGCCAAAGAATATTTTTTTCTCGTTCGAAACCTATATCCGCTTTCTATAATAAAAAATTTTAATTGTATAAAAAATAATAAATATATATAAATTGTAAATATATTAATTTACCCTTCGTTCTGTCATTTGATTTCTTATTTTCAATAAATCGTTTTGTATCTTCTGTAAATTATCAAATGTTTCATCATAACAGGTTTCAATTTCATAAGTAATTGGTTTAAATGTATGAGTAGATCCTTTTTGAATTTCATTTAAATATTGCAAATTTATTTCATTTTCTCTAAATAATAATTTAATAATTATAACATTTTTTAAAATATATATTAAAATATAATATAAACAAAAAAAAGATTATTACTTACAATATTTCTAATCTTTGAATTTTTGAATTCAAATATGTTTTCAATATGAATTGTTTCTTAGTTTTATTTTCATCTATAAGATCATTGTATTTATCCAGTACTGGATTTAATTGATGTATATTATCATTATTACATAACATTGAAATAAAAAGTTTATGGAATGAATTATGTAACTTTGATGAAGATAATATAGTTGCAGAATATTCATTTTGCTGTTGTTGCATACTTTCCTATATATGAATAAAATTTAATTATAAATTAATTTATTAATAATATATATAATATAATATAAAATTTATTAATTATTATTATCTATTAATTACTCACACATCTTGTAAATGATAACAAATATTCTGTTTTTAAATAGTGATAAACATCAGCTACAAATTCAGAAACATTTTTAAGACAATGAAACTGCATTTCCATTAATATTCGTAACAAATCAGTGTGCACATGACCATGTTCTCGTGCAAAAAATTGAAGATTTTTTAATTTTTGTAAATGATTTTTTGTTTGTTCTAGTCGTATATGAGCATCTTGTTTCAAAACTTTAGTTATTTCTAACTCTGAGAATTGTTGCACTATTTCTGATAACTGACATTCTTGTAATAAAATTTCTTCTTCTAAGAAATCTCTCTTTTTAGTCAATTTTACAATTTCTGTTCTAATTTAAATATGTAAAGTAATAAAATATACTTAAAAAAATAAACATGAAATGATTATATTTAAAGAATTTTTGAATACCTTAATTCAGATTGATTTGGTATTTTCAAATTTCCTAAATTATATATATTTTTTATGCAATCAAACATTGCAATGTATGATTTTTCTTGTATTTTTGCTAAAATTTCTTCTATTTTTGCATTAGTTAATCTATAAGATAAAATAATCACTTTGAATTAATAAATATAAATATAGAGAATTTTATTTATAATAATATTTATAATAATTAATATGTAATTACTTTGTTTTATATAGTGTCAATTCTTGTCTATTATCAATGTCTTTTTCTTTATTATCATTAATTGAGGAAACATAATTAGAATCAATTTTTTGCTCATTCTCTGATATATTTTCAAACTGTCGTTTTATATGAACATCTAAATAATGACTATACATTTCTATTTTTTTAATAAAAGATTCTAATGGCATCTGAGTCCATAACAATGGTATTCCTTTCTGCAAATATAATATTATTATTATTAGTGTATAATATTATTATTAATATTATTATAAAGTATGAAAAGATTTCAAAAATTACTTACATTTTCAGCTGCATCTGCATAAACATTCAAAAGATATTCAACTTCCTTAAAACATTTATGATTTTGTACATCAAAATCTTTTAAAATCACAAAACATTCTTTATATGCTTTGTCTGCTTCAATATTTTCTCTATCTAATAATTGTTTTTCTTGTTCTATATTATTATCTAATTCTATTTCTAATTTCCTATAATAATACATTACTTTATATGATATTAACTCTCCATAGTATATTTGGATTCATTTGGGTTTATTTTTTTATTTTACAAAAATAAAATTTTATTTTTAAATATTTTCATTTTTATTTGAATATTATTAAAAAAAATGTATTTATAATTAATTTAAAAATCTATTGAATAATGAAATAAATTTAATAAATAATAATTTTGAATTTTTTTAAGAATTTTAAAGCCTAAAACATTTAAAAAAAATGATATAGATAAAATAAACCCAAGGATATAACAATATTGAAAAAATTTAATATTACAAAGAATTAAATTTATCTAAATCTAAATAAAAGTAAATATAATTATTATTACTTTAAATTTTGAATTCCATTTTGCAATATATGAATATAATTTTCATCTTCTTTATATGAATCTTTTAATATTTCAAATTCTGCAAATAAATCATTAATATCTGTGTCATCAAAAGAAATGATTTTTAATAAATCAGGATAATTTTTAGTTATTTCTTCTAATGAATGATCTAATTCTGAATCTTCCAACCATTCATTTGTTTCTTGTAATTTATTCTTTCTAAAATATAAAATATTAATTTTTAATTTCAATTCATATATTTTATTTATTATTTTTATTATTAAATATTTATTTTTTCAAATAAATTTTCAAAAATATTTGAATTATTAAGTTTAATGTTATTCTAAAATATTCTAATTTTTAATAAATATAATTATTTTTTATTTTATTAATTAATAAATAAATAATTCTATTAATTATTAAATAATATTATTACATTTGAATATCCTCATCTGATAAAACATTTACATAATTAACATTTTCACAAAACCATTTTAAAAACGGTTGAACTGAAGGATTGTCACAAATTTGATCTAATAGATCTGGCGTAACAACATTTGAAAGTTCAGAACGTAAACCTCGAACTTTATCATACAATATTTTACCAGAAATATCCATGATATTAAAAAATAGCCAATATAAATTCAAAATTAAATACACAAAACATTCGTTATTCAATACAAATTGAATCAATTAATTTTCTACGCCTGCGTATTTGATTTCGATCACGATGATTTTATTACTGATCTGATTACTTATTTTTCATTAGTTAGACGATTATACTTTTACAACTCTTTAGTTATCATTAATGTGACTAGAATAAAAATTCAACAAAAATTCTTAAAAATGAAAAATTTATATCCAAATAATTTTAAAATTTTTAAATTCCGATAATTAAAATCATTCTTGGTTTCTTTATCAAAATTTATAAATATATATAAAAGTTAAAAATTTTAATGCTATGAATTAAATTTAAGTTGATTATGTATATTTTAATGAAAAATTTGGACGAATAAATTAATTCATAGAAAAATAACTTTTTTTTGTATTACAAAATTATAAATTAATTCTGATGAATTTAGAAAAATTATAGGAAAAATTGATATAATAAGTTGGTAACATCACAATATGTACATGAATAGAAACATTCATTAGCACATGGAATGTTATAACAACTGAATTTTATCCAAGATATTCTTTTTTGCAATTTAAAAAAAATATATATATATATATATATATAAAAATGTTGATTGAACCAAAATTAACAAATACATCAAAAAATTTTGGTAAACCGCCAGAAAAGCAAAATCCTGTAAATATTTCTTTTTATAATTTAACTATTATTGTTTTTAAAAATAATTTTAATAATTTTAATAATTTTAATAATTTTTTTCTGTATTTTATGTATTTTAGTTATTACAAAGATTAGGTGCTCCACATATAGATTCTTTTAATTATATGCTAGAAGATGGTTTATGTAAAGCTGTTAAAGATAATCCATATGTTTATATTCATCTTCCAAATAAAGACAAAGTAGCATTATGGATTGATGATGTGTCTATTGATCAACCTAGTGTTCCATCTGGTATAATTGGAGTAAAAACTCATAAAATTTATCCTACAGAATGCCGACAACGAGGATGTAGTTATAAAGGAAAGATAACAGTTAAATTAGGATGGTCTATCAATGATAAATTACAAGAGACTCTTGCAAGAGATTTGGGAGAAATTCCAATAATGATTAAAGTATGTAATATAATTTTGTAAAAGATAAATAATTTATTTATATATTATTTGTATGTTATAGTCTAATAGATGTCATTTAAATAAGATGAATCCTAAAGATTTAGTTCTTCATGGAGAACATGAACAAGAATGGGGTGGATATTTTGTTATTAAAGGACTTGAGAGAATTATAAGAATGTTACTAATGACAAGAAGAAATTATCCTATTGCTATTAAAAGATCAGGATGGAAAACTCGTGGCATACAATTTAGCGATCTTGGTTTATTTTTAAGAAGTGTTAGAGATGATAATACCACAGCTGTATGTATATAATAATAAAAGTATTTCTGATAAACTACACTGTCTGTAAACTAAACTATCATTATACTTTACAGAATAATACTTTGCATTACGTAACTGATGGCTCTGCAAAATTAATGTTTTCCCATAAAAAAGTTTTATATTATGTTCCATTAATTTTAATTTTAAAATGTTTAGTTGATGTCTCAGATATTTTTATTTATAATGCATTAACAGCTGGATGTGAATATGATTTATATTATAAAGGTTGTATCTTGAATATGTTAAGAGCAGTACATGAGCAAGGTTTAAATAATCATGAAGAATGTAAAGCTTATATAGGAAAAATGTTTAGAATAAAATTTTTTGAATTACCTGAAGATGCTACTGATATAGATGTTTGTGATTTTATCATTAAGTAAGTTTAATGGTAATCTTATCGGTAAATATATATTAATTTATGTCATTAATATGTAAATATATATAAATATATTTATCATTAATTATTTTTAGACATTGTATAGCAATTCATCTTAATAGTCCATTAGATAAATTTTATTTACTTGCTTTCATGACAAAAAAACTATTTGCTCTTGCAAATAATAAATGTGCTGTAGAAGGTGCTGATTCTGTAATGATGCAAGAATGTTTACTAGGTGGTCATTTATATTTGCAAGTATTAAAAGAAAAATTATATAGTTGGTTAACTAATCTTAAAATGAGTATTTTGAAACGTGCAAGAAGTGCTGGTAATAGATATACTTTAAACGTGCGTAAGTATTTTAAAAGATAATTTAAAAATTATGAATCAAAAATTATTAAAATTAAAATTATTTTATATATTTATATAGAAGAAATGTTGAATATAATGAAATATGGAAATTCATTGGAATCGCAAATGGAAAATTTTTTATCTACTGGAAATTTACGATCATCAACAGGTTTAGGATTGATGCAAAATACAGGACTTACAATTGTTGCTGAAAATATTAATAGAATGCGATATATGAGCCATTTTCGTGCAATACATAGAGGTTCCTTTTTCCAGGAAATGAGAACTACAGAAGCTCGACAATTATTACCAGATGCATGGGGTAATTTTTTATTATATTTAAAAATAAGTAAAAAATAATTAAAAATAGAATTTTCTTAATATTACTATAGTAATTTTTATAATATTACAGGCTTTATTTGTCCTGTACATACACCTGATGGTGCACCTTGTGGTCTTCTTAATCATTTAACAATGAATTGCATTATCACAAAACATCCAGATGCAAAATTAAAAGCTAATATTCCTATTATATTAATGGATCTTGGAATGATTCCATTATCGATTGCTGATAATTGGAAAAATTCCTATATTGTAATGCTAGATGGAAAATTAATTGGACTAATAGATGATAATATAATTGCACGAGTAACAGACAAATTACGATTGCTTAAAATCAAAGGACAAGAGGTAACATAAATTTTTATTTCTGTATAAAGAATTTGTACTTTTTTTATTATTTATATTTAGATTCCATATATGATGGAGATAGCATTAGTACCAAAGAAAACTGTGCCAGCACAATATCCAGGATTATATTTATTTACAAGTCCAGCTCGTATGATGAGACCAATAATGAATTTAGCTGCTAAAAATATAGAATATATTGGAACATTTGAACAAATTTATTTAGATATCTGTGTTACACCTGAAGAAGCCTATGAAGGGGTAATATATTATTTTTTTATTCTTTTCTTTTTTGTTATTTCTTATTTATTATATTATTTTATTTGTAAAAATATTAATTATTATTACAGTTAACATCACATCAAGAATTATCAAAAACAGCTTTCTTAAGTAATTTAGCAAGTCTGATTCCGATGCCAGATTATAATCAAAGTCCACGAAATATGTATCAATGTCAGGTAGAAATTATTCAGAATATTTGAAAATGTTTGTGATATAATAACAAAAATTTTTATTGAATATTTTCATTAGACGAGTAAATAAGGATATGTTAAAATGCTATTCATAAGTAAAACTATATCACGAAATCTATAATTTCTTATCTTCATTGAATCTTTGAAATTGTGCAGATATATTTTATGTTTTTGTTTATATTATATGATTATTAATTGCTAATCATAAATATTAACTATCATTTTTGTTTTTCAGATGAGTAAGCAAACAATGGGTACTCCATGCCATACATGGCAATTACAATCTGAAACTAAATTATATAGGTTACAAACACCTGCAACGCCTCTTTTTCGACCAGTACATCATGATAAAATCAATCTCGATGATTTTGCTATGGGTACTAATGCAATAGTTGCTGTTATTTCTTATACAGTAAGAAAATATTAATTATTAGATTGATATATATTTTGAAAAATTGAATTTAACTTATTTATTAAGTTTTTTCAACATAATTATTAATATGATTTATAATCTTATATTTTTATATATGTAAAAATATAAATGTGAAAACAGTTTAATAATTAACACAAATTTAAAAATTGTTTTTTATGTATATTTATTTTATTAGGGGTATGATATGGAAGATGCGATGATCATAAACAAAGCAGCATATGATAGAGGCTTTGCACATGGAATGATTTATAAATCTGAATTTATAGATTTAAAAGATCAAAAAAGTTATTTTGCAAGGAATCCTGATAAATCTGAACTTGTAGAAAAATTAGACATTGATGGTCTTCCTTTACCAGGTACAATCATTTCAGAAGGTGATGTCTATTATTGGTAAGTTTATATTTATTAAATTTTTAATGTTTTTATTAAATTTTTATTGAATGAAATACATGTTGTTTTAATAGTTATTACGATGCAGATCAGTCAACATACATTACTGGAAAATATCATGGAAAAGAAGATGCTTATGTTGATACAGTAAAACTTTGTGGAACATTACATAATCATATTCCACGTAGAGCTTGTATTACTTTTCGTATTCCAGTTAGTAAAATTTTAATTAATATTTTATTTTATAGAATGTTCTTATATAAATATAATGGAGAATGTAGAATGATTCTATATAAAAAAAATGAATCAAAGATCTAAAATAAAACCTTATAGATAAAACTTTATAAAATTTTCAGGTAAATCGATTTTGAAACTTATTAAATTTGAGTATAAAAAAATTTATATAAAATTTTCAATAGATATCTTATTATTAAAATTAAATTAACAAGTAAAATAAGTGAATAAATTATTATTTTTGTAATATTAAGAAATATAAATATCACTTATTTATAAAATATTTATAAAAATTAAATTTAAAATATTTTTATTTATAGAATTTTTAATTTAATTTTGTTGAAAATAAATGAAAATATATATATTATTCTACATTTTCATTTCATTTTTATATGTAGAAATATTCATATTATTTGTAGTGTAATACATTCTATTTATATAAATATAGTAAATACAAATTTATTCTAAATTTCAGCGTAATCCAAGTGTTGGAGATAAATTTGCTTCAAGAGCAGGTCAAAAAGGTATCTGTTCACAAAAATGGTCTGCAGAAGACTTACCATTTACAGAAACTGGTTTAATTCCTGATATTGTATTTAATCCTCATGGTTTTCCAAGTCGTATGACAATAGGTAAAAAGATTTAAAAAAAATTATATATTAAAAATATTTATTTCTGAATTCATAATTGTTTAAGTTATAATATTTATATATATATATATATATGTGTGTGTGTGTGTGTGTATAATATAGCTATGATGATTGAATTAATGGCTGGAAAATCAGCAGCCATACATGGATTGGTACATGATGCAACATCATTTAGGTTTAACGAAGACGAAACTGCAGTTGAATATTTTGGAAAATTGTTAGAACGTGGTGGTTACAACTATTATGGAACAGAAAGAATGTATTCTGGAATAGATGGAAGAGAAATGACTGCTGATATATTTTTTGGAATAGTACATTATCAACGATTACGTCATATGGTTTCAGATAAATGGCAGGTTAGTATATCTATATAATACTTAAGATTTTTTTTATTTATTTCTATTTTTTCAGGTTAGAAGTACTGGTCCAATTGATGTTTTGACAAGACAACCTATAAAGGGTAGAAGAAAAGGTGGTGGTGTTCGATTTGGAGAAATGGAAAGAGATTCATTGATATCTCATGGTTGTTCATTTTTACTTCAAGATCGTCTTTTTCATTGTTCAGACAAAACAACGGTAAATATGTTTAATTAATTAATTTAATTCTTTATAAATATTATTATTTGTTATTACTATTGTGATTATTATTATTATTATTATAATATTATAATTAGCATAATCCCATATACATTAAAATATTTGTATTCCCTAGGCAATATTTTAATAGATTTAAGTAAAATTTTTGAAATTCATTGTGAAATTTATTCACATATAGTTCATAGTACAGATGTAAATTTTGGTAGAATGACAATGTAACTCTTTTTTAAAATAGGTTAAATTAATAATTAGCTACAAATTTATTTAAAATAAAAAATAATAATAATATTATTACTAATTTTAAGAATTCTATTACAATTTTAAGCAAATTCTTAGTGATATAATTTTTTATAATCTTATATTTAATTAATAATAATTTTAATATTTCAGACTTTAGTTTGTCAAAAATGTGGTACATTGTTGGGTCCAATAATGGAAATGGCTTTAAATGCATCAGGATTAGGTAACAAGTCAAGATGTCGTCTTTGTGGTGATGATGAATCTGTGAGAGAAATTGACATACCATACATTTTTCGATATCTTGTAACACAATTAACATCTTGTAATATTAATGTAAAATTATCATTTGCAGAAAAATGATAGAAATGAATGATTACTTTTATATTCTTTCTAATATTTTATTTTTCTTAACATTTCATAAACATTTTACTTACAAAGTAAGCAGTAGCATTCTATAAATACGTTCATTCCATTATTTAATATTTTTTAATTGTTATATACATTTTTTGATGAATTAAATTTGACAATACTTTTAATTAAATGTTTGTTTGAATATATATTATTTTTTTTATCTACATAACTACATATAATAGAATATAAAGTAATTTTTATAATATATCTTCAATTAAGAACTTTTTTTCTATATCAGTTTTTACATACAATAGAATAAAAAGTAATTTTTATAATATAATTTCAATTAAGAACTTTTTTTCTGTTTTTTTCTTTTGTTTTTTTTCTTTTTTATCAGTTTTTACACATAATGTAAATTATTTGAAGATAATTAGAAAAAAAACAAAATGTCCAAGATTTTAAGAGAAAATTATAATTATAATATATATTTAAGCTTTTGCTGGAACTTGTGCACCAGGTTTTGTTCCTGGAGCATTTGATGTTCCAGTTTGTTCTTTTTCCAGTTGTTTTCCTAAATATTCCCTAAAAATTCAAAATTTTTTATTAATAAATTTTAAAACTTCTTAAAAGTTATTTAGAACTTTTTTTTAATTATATAAAATTTTTTTACATAACAGGTATATTAATTACATACCAATTATGTACCATGAGTTTTTGAACTGCAAGAAGAGCTTCATATCTTACATTAGGATCTTCATGTCCTAAAAGTTGCATTACTCGCTGTTTACCCCCAAGTTGTTCAATTATACTGAAATAATTAAAAAAATTATTTTATCAAATATTTTTTGAAAATAGAGATAAGAATACATACTGTTTGCCACGTGGATAGTGTCTCACATATTCTCCTACATCAAAACTAGCTACACTAAGAACCAAAGGATCTTTACTAGTTTCCAATAAATGTACTAAAATACGCAACAATTCATAATTCTTTTCATTTAATCGATTAGCATTTTCTCGCCAGAATTTCCCAGATTTATGAACAGGAGACCATTCAAGACGTCCGGATTTTACTTCGGTCGAATACTCGTCAAAAGAACTTAAATCTTGAACAGATGCTTGTAACTTGTCATTCAAAAATTCAATATCATCAGTAATATCTTCGTCATCGAATTTACGTTGTCCAAGGATCGAAAGTTGTTTCAATACTTTACACTGTACCATAGCTATACAATGTTCTTTAGCAACTTGTCCATCCTCTACTTTTTCAATCAAGTTCTATAAAATATGAAAAAATAAAATAACAATAATAAAATATATTTAATCAATTTGATTGATTATTTAATCTTAAATTCTAAATTATTTTATACATTATATGTAACTTACTCTAAATACTGCTAAAATAATACGAGTTACTTTTTCCTTAACAGAATCACTTAATATATCTGCCAAAATAGGAATAACACTAAATCTAAAATTAAAATTTATGAATATATTTTTGCTATAATAATTTTTTAAAATGCAATTATATAATATATAATAATATGTAATACATACTTATTCATTTTTTCTGCAAGCAATGGATTAAATGTTAATACCCATATACAGAATATAAGTTGATATTGTACTTGGAAATTTACTCTGCCTGATAGAACACTTATTAAAGTAGAAATTCCATCAACGGATACAAATGCAAAACGGTATTCGTCTATGCGAAGCATCATTTGTAAACAACGTGCCACAGATTGAATATATTCATTATTCTAAATAAATACAAGTAATATGTAATTAAAATATAATTAAATTAAAATTAAAATTTTAATTATGTGTGTGCACAAAAAAAATAAAATAAAAAAGATTATTTTGCAAGTAAATTTTACTTATATAAAACAAAATAATTTATATTAATAATAAATTCTTACTTAGAAAAAATGAAAAAATATTTAATAAATATGAATAATATATTTAATTAATAATTTTCATTTCAAGCTTTCTATCAAATAAAAATAATTTTATAAAATATTTACTTATATTCCATTGTTTATTTAAATTTATATTTAATTCTATTATAATTATTCTCTCATCTTATGTTTTTATTTTATTTTAAATTTAAGAATTGATTAGAAAATAGCTGCATGATATTTTTGTATTAATATTTAATTATTGTAAAACCAACCGGACTTTGTAGTTCATGTAGTTCATTTGTCTCCTTGTCCATAGTGTTGTCTTGTTCTACTCTTGCATGCAAATTTGTATCCTGAGGAGCTTCAAACTAAAACCCCGTGTGATTTATTTATGTGTTCAAATAATTGCAATTCAAAAACATTTATTATTACGTTATTAAAAAGCAATATTAATCTGTTATATAAATTTATACAATATGTTTATATTTTTTATATTTAGTAATGCTTGCTCTAGGACAATCTATTGACATTTTTGTTTATATATTTTAGTAAATTTTTATAAAATTTATTGTAAGAAATGTATAACAGAACAAAGATACATTTTTGAGATTAATTATGTTATAATTTTAAAAATTTTATTATGTATACATATATAATGAGAACCAACACCAATATTGTGTGCACACACATAATTATATTACATAAAAACGAAAAAGCAACAAATTAAAAGCACATGATATTATATTGATACTACAATAACAAATAAATGATAAAAAATAAATATTTTATATTCTCTAATATTTTTATAATTCTTAAATTTGAATTAGAATTGAATTATATTTTTGTAAATATAAGCACTTACACTGAGTTTCAATTGATCTTTTAACCATGTCAAGTAAAATTGAAGATCTGTTTTTTCCATTAGATCATGACTCCAGCAAGCAAGTTTAGCAATAATTCGAGAGGTCATATTCATTATAAATCCATCTTGTCTATTTAACAAATTCAAAAAAGGACCCCATACTGATTCACGTTTGCGATTCGAATGTTCTCTAAAGATTTCTACACGACTACGATCTTCCTAAAATTTAATTATGAACAATTAAAAATATTTAATAATTTATTATAATTAATTATTATAATTTATTATATATATTTATTAAAATGAATTTCATATTTTACTATCTGAATTTTTACTATTTGAATTAATTGTACACACTAAGAAGGAAAATATAAGAAAATATATTAGAGAAATTGAAAAAAAATCTATTATTTTTATATATAATTTTTTAAAAAATTTATTTGAAAAATGAATGAAATAGAAATTATTCTTAAAAAAAAGAAAATTATGTTTTATTAATTAATATTTAAAAATTTATATATAATAATAGAAGTTTTTTGCTTGTATTAAAAATAGTGGATTTTTTTCAGTTTTTTAATATATATAAATTTAGTTTTAAATAAATAATATAAATTATTATAATATCTAATAAATAATTTGAAAACTTTTATTATACGAAAGATTGAGTTAATCCAATCATGTTATTTTTTGATAAATTTTTTCAAATAATGTTTTATTATATTTTGGTTTATTATTATAATATAATTTGATGTACCTGAAGCATGTCATCAATCATTGTAAGTATATATTGAATAGTTTGATCTTTTGAAATATGACCAAGTAAATTAAGAAATGTTTTAGCAGCTTGATGTGGATTTTCCTTGAGTTTTGCATCTCGAACATTAGGATCATTTGTATCAAAAGCTACTATGAAATCATGATCTTCCTTTGATATCATATGAGACCTATGAAATATAGAAAATAATTAAATGTTAATATTAATAATATTGTATTATAATAAATATAATACATTAATTATGATATTACTTATAATGACATTCTCTTACTGTAGATATGATTGCCATTTAATTTGTTGATTCCTAATGTCAGCAGCTTGTTGTTGTAGAATACTTGTAGCTGCTAGCATATCTAGAATATTGCAAAATATTATTTAATATTCAAACTGTAATAAGACATCAATAAAAAAATAAAAATTTAATACAAACATTTATAATGTTGTTTATTAATTTTAATTTGTGTTTATAATGACAAATACTTAAAAATATAAAACATAAATATATAATTATAAAAAAATAATTTGTTATAAAAAATATTGATAATATATAATTTAAATTATTATAAAAAGAATTTATTTGAAATTGTATGTATAATTTAATATTTAATAAAATTTAATATTTTATATTTTAATTATTTTATTTATTTATCATTTTTAATAAATGAATAAAATCGAAATAAAAATAATATTATAAATCATATAAACATATCACATTAATGGGAGGGGCAATATCAAATTAATAAATATATATTTGAAAATAATTACCAATTTTTTCATCTGGCAAAGCCGGTATCATTTCTTTAATATTTACACGGTCAACCATTTTTTATTGTTTCTTAAAACTAATATATTTCAGTTAAAACTTTAGTTGCAAAAAATTAGACTTCCTATTGCAAATTGCACCTCCTTCAATAGTTAGATCACAAGATCGATGTATAACCAATTGTTATTGAAACTACAAAAACTCCCTAGCATAAAATTTAAATATTTCTAGTTAATATAATGTTACGTTGTTAATAAATTACGAGGGACATTTAAAATTATTTTTATATACAAATAAAAAATGCAAAAATGTTTTTTGAAACGAATTATTTAAAATAAGTGTAAGTAATGTTTAATAAAATCCAAGATATTAAAATTAAAAGTTTACTTCTGTATTAATTTTCAATAAATTATTTTTTATATATATGAAATGAATATGCTGACAAAAATTATTTCATAAAATAAAACACAATATTTTATAAAAATTTGTTTATTTTGTAATGAACATGTTGTATGTATAAAACTATTATCTAATTACATTTAAATAGCTATTCTTCTGTATATTGGGAATATGATTTTTTTATTATATTTAATTATACTTTCGCAATCTGTCTTTTTTGATCAACTGACTTGATAATGGAATATTGATAACAAAATATATTTATAATATTTTTCAATAATTTTTCAGTTTATGATAAAAAAAATATTTATTTGTTATTTAAATAAAAAGTTATTATAGAATATTTTCAATAAAATAGATATAAGTCAGTTCATCGTTCAGTTCGGATAATAAATTCAGATTCATTAATTTTTACATGTTACATATAATAATTTTCCGCTGCATTTGATAATGTATTAAGATTACATATTATACTATATGCGCGAGTAATATTTATTATTATTTCTAAAATATGATCTTTTTAGTCTTAATACGCACATATGGGTTAATTATTGTTATAATCTATTGTATTTATAAGCTCCTTGATTAATATATGTATATTAATGGATTCTATTATTTCATATATTGTCATAATTGGCAAATTTCTATCAACTTTTTTTATTATTATATATTATTAACATTTTTCATATTTATACTATATCTTTGCAAACGGAAGACTATTATTATTATTTTATTAAATTTCTAATAAAAAATCAATCAAACTGCGTTTAAACTGAAATTTTTGTTACACATATATATATATATAAAATTAAATGAATATGAAACAAAATTTACTCGTTGATAATTGACCAAATTATAAATGTTTGCAAATATTTTTTTGTTTTTTATCAAACATAAATCAAATATTTTTTTTTCTTTAATAAGGTACAATATAAATATAATGTCTTTATAAATCTATTTTGTCCATTTCCGTTCAAAAAATATTATATGCTCACAAATATTCTCTTTTCCACACATATATGTTTTTTTGTCTTTTTCTCATATTAAGTAGTATATTTCATCCACGTTTCAACAATCTGTTTCTTTTTCTCTTATTTTCTTCTATCTTTCACACATAATATATACGTTACAGAAAAATATTATTCTGTATATTTATATTTACAATATTATGTACTTTGTATGTTCCCTTAGCTTTTAATTGGTGCTGAATTTTTAACTTAAAATTAATTTTTAATTCTCATATGTGTAATTATTAATGATAATTTACATTTTGTACCAATAATGAAAACATAGCACCGATTAAAAGTGAAGGTAATTTGATATTTTAAATTTTATCTTTTTTTTATATATTTTTTTTCAATAAAAATACTGACTAAATTTTCCTTTCATTTCAATAATTTTAAAATTTTAATCGATTTTCTTTTAATTTAATTATAATATGTAATAAATATAAAATACACGCATAAAAGATGTAAAAAATATACATATGTATGATAATATAATTATATTTTTCGATCTTATATTGTTTGATTAATTAAATTCCCTAAAATCAAATAATATAGAATTTTCAATTTAAATCAAACGCAAAAGTTGAAAGCACTGATCCATTTATCATAAGTTTCTTTTAAATAGAGAAAAATACATTAATTTTTTGTACTATTTTTTAATCAATTAAAAATGTATCAAAAATTTGATAAGTATTTCGTGAAAGTTCTTTAAGTTAATAATTTTAATCAAATTGTCAATTGTTAACTATTCGCTATTTTTACGCAATTTTTATTTATTTAATTTTTTTTATTACTTCACATCACAAATTATCAAAAAATTAAATTATTACATTTCATAGAAGGCACAAATATTTCAATGTTTTTCTTTTTATAGTATTTACTATTCATTATTGTATTAATAATAATTTTCCCAACAAAAACATTTCTTGATTGTTAAAAATTTTATTTTAATTCGAATGATGCATACTTCACTATAAAATTTTTTATATTTTTTAATATAATATTCTATTTTTTTTTTAAATTAATTATAACGACAATAATGTCGATACTAAAATAATATTTTCAAAAGTTTCATTATATATTGATTAATTTAAAAATTAAAAAGAACATGAATGTATTATCAATATTTATAATATTTATAGTTAGAGATACTTTAATTTTGTTAATTATTTAAATGACTTATTTAAACAAAAATCTCTTTTTTAAAAAAAGAAAACTCCTCCTCCGAAAAAAATCTTTATATATAATTATAAATAACAGTACAGAAATTTTTTATCTGTAAACTTTTAAATATATTTTTAAATTTTTCAAATTATTATGAAAAATTGTATCTCAGCGCCATCTGAATTTAAAAATATAATATTAAATGACAAACAAATGAATATTTTGTGAATGAAAAATATAGTAACTTAATATTTCAAAAAATTCAATTTTACAAATATATTTTATGCATAAAATATATATGCTTACAGAATGTTCCATTAAAAATGATAAGTAAAAAATAAAATAGCTTCATATTAAAACGATTGAAAATAAATTAATGATTATTTTTACATGATTGTCTTTTCAGAATAAAAAAAATACTTATTATTTATAATTACAAATAAATATTTTTTAAATTCAAAATTTTACAAAAAAATTTATAGAATAATAAAATTTTTCATATTATTGTTAATAAAAATTATATTTTCTATCATATTTAATAGACACTCTGTATAATAGGATAATTTATAATTTTGCACAAAAAAATTTCTTGTAAAGATAGGAAGACGATTCTTATAGATTAAGTATTGCATGTAATAATGAATCAAAAAAAAAAAAATTACTTAATTGTTGTATTAATAGATAGAATAATAATGCGTTGATATGACAGTCTCATTATAGTACCAACGACAGAAATGAGTATTCTTTGTTTTAAAGGAGACTTTAGCTCCATTTCATAATTGATTTTTGTAAAAAATTTTGTATTTATTTTTAAAATATGAAATTGCACCAGCTTACAACTAAAGCGCAATAATTTTTTGTTATAATTTTATAACATCTTTTTTAACAATGATATTAAATGAATAACAAATTAACTTTACGATAATGTACTCTATGAATATAATAGAATTTTTTGAACAAATTATTCGAATTTGTGAATATAATTTTATATTCATTTGTGATAAGAATCTTTAATCACTGGTTTTAACATTCATTATGATGATATATATTTTTTACATAAACATAATAAACTAAACTTAGTTTCTAAATAATAGAATAATCGTAAAATTTTAATAACAAATAAACAATTTTTATAAAAATTCCATAAAAATTTAATTGAATACAATATAATTTGGAAACAAATGTTTTAAAATAAAATTTATTTACAAAAAAAAAATGATTGCAAATCATTTTTCGCTGTTTAAAAACAGACATACGTTGGTAAAATCTTTCATCCGTCGTTGGCGTGTTATTAAAACATACAGAGAATAAAAAAATGTATTTATATAATAGATAAAAACCATAATGTTTTGACAATATGTTAGCTCGATATTACTACCTATTAATTATTACACGATTAACTGCTCTATAAGTAAACAATTGGTCGACTCATATTTTAAGTACACTTTTATTACCGGGATATAAGACATTATTTTGTGTCTTATTTTTAAGTAAGCGCAGAACAATATAAAATACTGGTTGTTTTATTATTATAATAATTATCAAGGTTAAAACTCTGTATTCGTCGTTTACTTGAACAAATTGAATCTACCTAATAAAATTTAGCATTTTTATGCTATTTGATATCGACTCTCATACTCTCATTCTCTCTATCATTCTTTCTCTCCCTCTCTCTCAATCTTTTTATCTCTGTACATTGATATTATTGTAAAAGTAAATGCTCTGTATCTCTCCTTCGATTATATTTTCAGTCTCTTTTGCAAATATGCATGCTGAACATTTCGAGCTTACCATTAGGCCGCTTCGAAATTCATGTTTCAAGGCGGAATTGTATTATACAATACCTCCATGAAAGTATTTTTAATTTAAAAAGAAAGAATAAAAAACAAAAAAAGAGAAAAGAAACATCATTTCTCATTCGCTTTATGCATCAAGCAATCAACTTCTAATTAGTTCTATAAGAATGTAGTCCCTTCACCCAGAACTAATGTATCGTGGACCATAATGTTTATAGTTTTGTTTCTATTTTTGTTGCTTCTTGATTATTTAATATATCCAATTCCTTAAGCTTACAGATTTTATAAGCGTGGAATCTGAAAAAAAAATATTTTTATTATAATTTATATTTAAAATTATTATATTTGCTATTATGAAGTAATATTATTATATTTTTATTTTAATAGCTTTATTAATCACTTATAATAATATGATGTAATAATATGATAATATAACAAAATGAATTAGAATAAAGATTTATCTATTATTGAATTTTTTAAATAAAAAATTTTATATTTATAAAATTAATAAATACATTTATTGTGTTCAATGAATTTAATAAACAACTTACGGTATTGTTCATTGCGGTAATAATTCAGTGATCTCCTCTTAATAATTCCATTAACAAATTAAACGAGCTACCTTCTCCTTCAGCACGTTTCGCACTTAACAATTCTTTTCCTGCTTGGCATGTTCTTTGTAAATCTGGAATTCTCAATAATAATTCACCAAATTTGGCAGGCATCTCTGGGTACCTTGCTATGGTATATTGTTGTAATGCTTGTAAAGCCTTCTCCTGAGATGCTCTAACTTTTTCAGGTTCCTTCAATTCACTTGTATCAGAGGTCAATAACACTATTACCTATATATGATAATTAAATATTATATTAATTTTAAAATCAATAATGAATTTGATATTCATAGAAATAATAAAAAAAGAAATAATTACCTTCATTGCCACATATTCATACTGATCTACTCGAAGTCTTCGCAAATTATTAGTAAATGCAAGCATCCTCTCGATGCAGGTCGCTAAGCCAAGCTGTCTAGCCTGTTCTAATGTAATCGACTTGCCGAGAGATACTCTAATTTCACCAGGAGTGCTCATGCTCCGAAAACAACATGAAAAGAGCAATAACTCGCACCAGGAATTAATTAACAGACAAATCTGATCATCAATTGAAATGTTTTTAAATAACGGTAAACTCTTACACCATTTCACTATTTTATAGAGACGATGATCAGCGATGTTGCAGAGGTTCGATAAGAAATCAGGATGTTGAGTTGAATTACCATTTGTATTATTAATTTGAGAACTGCTACTAATGGGCGTAGCTCGTTGTTCATTACCGACGTTAGAAACATTAGAACATGATCTCTCATCTCTTCTGTTATTGGGATTACCATTTCCTGCGGTTCCATTGGACGAACATTCAATATTTGAACTCGTATCATTTCCTGTTCCAGCTCCTCCACTACTTCCAACTCCCAATAACATTGCATCATTATTTCTAGTAGTATTTATTCCTCCACTTCCGGTCATACGATCATTATCATTGTAATGCCATAAATGCTCCACATCCATGATGTCTTGTAGAAGTTGTGGTACTACTTGCATTTTATGAGAGTGATTTGAATGATGTCTTGCCGGATAGTGATGTTCATTACCAGTTGGAGCTGGACTACAATTTCCTCCAGTAGCTAATTTATCGCTAGCTATGTTACTTGCAGGACTACCAACAAGGCTTGCTGGAAGAGTGTATGTACATTGATAGGTACTTCTTCCACCCCTAGTGCGATCCTCCCTAATCGCCTCGAGCTTCATACCTATTAATACAATACAATACAATATAATATGGTATTTCGAAAATATTTTAAAAATATTTTAAAAAATATTTATAAGTTCTTTTATTCTTTTATTATCTTATTTAAAAAAAGAATAAGAATCTTTGAAAACAAATTAAGATAATATATAAACATAAAATATGATAAAATTTAAAAAAATTTTTTTAATTACATTTAAAATAGATCTATAAATTTTATAATTAATTTTCTTTTATCTTACCCATATTGAGGCACTTATCAAATCGGCAGGCGGGGCATTTCTTCCTTGTAGCGACAGTAACGGGGCAGCCCGCGCCTCTAAGGCACACATAATTTTTCCGATTTTGGACGGTGCGTTTGAAAAATCCCTTGCACGATTCGCATGAGAAGATTCCATAATGAAAACCACTAATCTTATCTCCGCAGATTGGACATGGGCTATTAATTAATTGTTGCCTAGTTGAAATACCAGACGGTGCTGACGGTATTCGACAATCTTCTTGATCGTCTGTAGCAACGTGTCCTTCAGGAGACAATTCAGAACCCGGTGCAGAGGAAGAATAGTGATGAGAAATGGCAGGTGAAGCTGTAGCCGGAAGATGAAGTGGACTTCCTTGAGCAACTTGATGTTGATGATGTTGCGGATGTCTTGGTTGCTGGACGGGTGAATGCGTGGGTGGACTGAGAGAGCCATAGCTGTAACAGCTACTTGAGGCATCTGAATTGTTTCTCGAAAGCGAATGTGACAACGATAAAGATAATGAAGAAGTCGAATTGTTGAAACTATGTCGCGACAAAGATAATGATGAAGATGGAACTGGACTTCCTGCCCCTAGGGCAGAATGACGAGCTGCATGAGGACTTTGCGTTGGTGAACTAAATACACTGTATGCGGAATGAATTGCCGAGTCTGGTGATGGTACCTGAAAGATTTTAAAAATATTAGCAATGATATGATAATAACATTTCATAATTTATCATGTACTTACACATAAATTTTATTTATTATTATTTACAAATTTTAATTAATAATAATTTTATTTATTCCATGAAATTCTATTTCAGAAAATGTATAAAAATATGTCTTTAAAACTGATTTATGAAAATATATATAAATAAATTGTTTTAAAAATTATGAAAGAATGAATATGATATAAAAAAATTTTTCAGAGAAATAATGGAATAAATGTCTATAATATTAAGTAATTTTTTCTATTTAGTTTTTTCTTAACTATCATTTAAATTATATCTAAACTATTATATTTTTATTGTAAATAATACTTTAAAAATATGAAATTAAAAATGAAAATATATTTAAATAATGAATTCTAAAATACATATCATTAAATCAATTATATTACCTGTGATCTTGTGTGGCTATGCTTTGTTAGATGATGTCTAGGATTTAAAACTGGACTATGATTTGGAGTTGAGCTATTATAACCACCAAGTAATTTTCCTACAAGAAGAGGCAAATCGTTTTGTTGTGTTTGTTCAAGATTTTCAATGTTGCGTTGTTGTTGTTGTTGTATTTGATGACCATGAGTTAGAGGTAATCCTGTATCATGAAAAGAACCAAATGTAAATCCAGGACTGGATCGGAAATCTGGTTCTGGTTTTATAGGAAATTTCTGCTCTATAGGTCCAGGACTCGCACCACATATTTGAACACCTTCCATTGATGTATCTTCATGTGTATCCTATAATAAAATTAATATAATGATCAAAGGATTGATAACAAATAAATATAATAAATATAATAAATAAATATATAGAATTTGTTAAAAATAATCATATAGGCTAAGAAATTCTTAGAATTTTATAATGTTTTACAATTATTCTCAGTATTTTCATTTTTTATTAGGAAATTCAGTTTTTTCAACAGATTTCAATTTTTTGAAAAGTCAAATGTTGAATTGTCTCAAAACAATAACCTAAGAATTTACAATTTTGTTTTATAAAATAATTTGTTTGATAAATTAGCAAGTTACCGACACATACTTGATTTGTAATTGTATTGGAAGACATTTCTTGGTCGGATAATTCTCCTTCCCATGACATAGGTCTCTCTGGTTGTTGTTGGGAAACGTCGTTCCCATCATAACAACCATTTGCATCTTCTACGTCCCCGTCACCGATTTTTTCACCACTCTGACTAATCGACACATCTCGCTTCTTCTTCGTGCGCAAATTTACCCCTCGAAAGTCAATTTTGCTTATCTCGACATCGCTATCCTCAGCATCTTCATCTGCTGTATTCTGGTTTATAACATTAATACCGATACCGATGCTTTGCGTACCGGCGTTGTTACCGATTCCCGTAGTAGACACAATGTTCGCATTTCCACAGCCTAGCACGGATCCACAGCTTGAAACTACGGACACTGTCACGCCATTCTGGCCGGTGAGATATTTGCATATACCCTTGCCTAAAAAAAAAATGATTGATTAAATCTCTTTATCAAATTTAATTATTTGATTTATATTTTAAAGAGGGGAAAAGTAAGGATATTGTAAATAAAAGTAAAATAGATTTTTGAAACATAACAAGCGTGCGATATCTAGTATGGAGGATGTTCTGCAGAGTAGAGAGTAGGAGAAACCGGGGCAAAGCGGAACGGTAAATATCGTTTTATGCAATGCTAGTAGTACTATGTTGTGAGACGTTCTAATAGATATGTTACGAAAGGAGAGCAGTCATTAGTGAAAAAAAGAAATCTTAAATTATTTAAAATTTTAAAATTGAATAAATGAAACTGTTATTTTTAAAGATAATTCAGAGACTTATTAATTTTATATTATATAAAGAGTTAATTATTCTTGATATTTATCTCAAATAAAATATAGCATTATTATGTATGAGTTAACATTGCATAATATTAGAACTTCAAATATTTCCATTGTTTTTGGTAATATAAGATAATATTTGGGAATATAATTATTTATTTCATGATATCATTGTTAAAGTTCTAATTGCAAGACGATATAGTAATATTTACTATATTAATATTATTAACGCAAGCGAAATAATAATTATTAGAATATCTTATTATAAATAAAAAAAATCACTTAAAAAAAAAGTACATAATTCTATTCTTTCTTAGTAAATAATTTCTGATCGTGAGAACTATTAAAATCACTAACTCTAATTCAGATTTAATCAGAAATAAAACATTAAAAGTTGCTTTCATCTTTCCTAATCTAATTCTTTTTATGTTTATGCTCTTAAAAATTATATAATATCTTAAAAGAAAAGCATAAGACTTTAATAATATAATCACAAAATTTAAATTATTTAAACGATATGTAATGTCATTATAAAAAAACTTTTTGATTAGCTAATAATAATTATTAATAAGATATTTAAGCGTAATTAACAACGAGGTTAAGTTTTATCTAAAAACAAGAATCAAATAATAATATTTAAAAAATATAATTACTTAAATTAATACGATATCCTAAATTTTTATTAAAATGTTGAATATAAGAAAGAAGTTTGAATCATCGAATTATTTTTTTTTATAATTTTCAAAAGCACATAATTTTTATAATTTTCACAAGCATAACAAAACTATCACTGTAAAAAAAACTTCTTCATTTACTAATTACATAATACCGTTTTTAATGTTTTTAATAAAAATCAATTAATGATCAACTAAAAAGTACTAATTTGTAACTTAAAAAAAATCAATCAAATAATAATATTACTAAAAAATATAAATATAAATGAAACAATTGAACATATGAACGTGAAAGAAATTCGGATTATTTTTTTTTCAAAAAGACAGATATATAATAAAAAAATTTACCATCGTGCATATCCTGATTGGGTGGTACGTTGATCGTTGTGACAGAGACATTTTTCCCCGTCTCGGAGGAGCGAGCTGCAGTGATCGTGCATCCACCGGGGGTCGAGGAACAGCTGGTCGAGGTGGGCGAAGTGGTGGTCGCCAGGGAGGAGGTAGAGGTAGTGCACGAGGCAGAGACGGAGGCGGAGTTGTCTGATGCGGTGGAGCCGGTGGACGAGGAAGTCGCGGTGCAAGAGTTCGTCTTCCAAGACTGCGAGGCTGGCCACCAACCGGGACCCGGTCCCGGACCCGGTCCTGGGCCTTCGCTGGGCCCGTTTTGCTCCGACATCCTCAGCTGGTCAATTTGCCGCACGCTCGTGACGCGACTCGGTGTGTTTGAACGATCGCGAAACCTTGCGGCATCCTGGAAAGAACCTCTCTGACTGCGCTAGCTACTTTTCGCGACTATTCCGATATAATATAATTTCTAATTTTTCATCCGATCATGTAAATTCAAACATTTGTCAGATTGATGCTTGTGTGCCTGTGAACAGAAAAGTGAGAATTTATGTATAAAATATATTTACCCGAATATTTTAATTACATGTATTTATTATTATATATTTAGGGAAAAATGATTATAAACATATATAACGAATAATAGCAAATATCAATATAAAAGTAAGATATATATTTATAAATTATATACTAAATTTAATAATTTTAGTTAAAAATAAAAAAAATGTAATTCATAATAATCATGATATTAAAATTAAATATGTGAAAATATTCACTTGAAAAAAAAAAGAACGTATAATTTTCAATCAAGATGATATCAAATTTTATCGAGATGCGTCAGAAGAAAGTGCATCCAGGTGCACCAAAAGCGTTTACTGAACGTGTCTGGGAAACAGAGCCTATAGAAGCGGTCACACACATCTAAGTTCCGCTAGTATGCACTGACGGCCGTCCCGCAAGGCCGGTCCACTTCCGGTCCCGGAGAGCCACCGATCGACCTTCGTGCGGAAACGCAAACGCGCTTCGTAGTTGTACCTTTTGTTTGTAACTGATCACGCAACACGATATAACACACCAAGCAAGGAAAAACCGGTACAAAATTGCGCTCTTTGTCCGTTACGTCTGCTCGATGCGTCAACACCGTTAATTATTTCCAGACGATAGTGTAACACTTAGCTTTACTACGTGTTCTAAGCGATAAAAATTTAGCATTTTACTGGCTGTGATTATCTATGAATTGCTTGGGAATTTGAAATATTGTTTAAGAAAGATTTTTTTTAATGAAATTATTAAATTTTTTATTTTACGAAAGAAAAATTCTTTTTTTAAGAAATTAGAAGAAAATCCGTCTTTTTAAAAATCACATTATACAATATTATATATATATATGATAATAGTTATAAATATTATTAATTTGAAACATGAAAATTGTTTCTTATTTTTAATATTTTATTTTAATATTTCTTGTTATTTTATTAAAATTTATAACATTAAGAAGTATATAACAAAACTATCGTTGGTTGTTATAAATAAGAATAATTATACGATATAAAATTTTGATGGAAAACTCATTTTTACATTAGTACATTCATATAATAAAACATTCTTTCAACGGATTTTGTTGAAAGTTAATGATGAAAGATATCGTTAGTGTGATATTAGAATAAGTTTCTTATGAATGTAATAAATCTAAGACTAAGAAAAATTAAATTGTAAGAAGAAGAAGCATTACGCGGCTTCTTCTCGGAGGTTCGTAAAGGCCACGACGATGGTAGTTACAGACTATGGCTGCGACGCCGACGGTAAGGTCAAGGCCCTCTGCAACCGCCCTACCCAACTCCAATGTACCTTCGTGGTCACGTGACGCGATTCAAGGTCTTTTCTCCCTACTCTGACTGGCGCACCGACCACGCCACTGCCATCCACTACGATGCACCAAGATTGCTCTTTTTCGTATATTTGGACGAATGTAACCTTGCGACGTTTTACCTTTCTTGAAAACTTCAAAAGATATTCTCGTTCGAATCATTTTCAATTCTTCATTCTGTTAATCAGATTCAACGATTTTATTGTAGCTTAACATTTTCAAACATTTTCTAATTTTTATATATATATATATATATATGTGTGTGTGTATGTATGTTTAATTTCAAAATTGTAATTTATATTAATTAATAATCGTATTTAAACTGATAAATGTAAATTATTATTATATTTGAAAGGATTTTTTCGGACACGTGGTTCTTTTAGTATATCAAAACATGTTGCAAATAGTTGAGTCAATGACATTGCTTATAGAAAAATTCGATATCCATAGATAGAATCAGAATTGCAATTTTTAATTTATTATTATTAATAAAAAAAAATGATCATGAAAAAATAATTATATATTTTAAATATCAATTTAACAATATTGCTAAATTTCTACATAAATAAATAATTATGATATTAATATTTTATTCTCAAAAAGTATTATTAATTTAAATAAAGAATGAAAAAATTTATCGATCAGATAATTATTACTTTATTTTTTTTATATTTACTTATTAGTAAATATATTATAATTATATCTTACAATTATTCTATTTTTATTACGTGTTATAAATTTGCATCGAAAGAAATGGTTTTATAAAATCATCAATTAAATTTTTTCATTTATAAATTTTACATTGAGAGAGGATATTATTATTTAAAAATTTTTTCAATCAATAACAATGTGTATATATATATATATGGAAAATTGCACGCTTTGTTAAAATATACATTAGATTATCCTATCATGTGATATTATGTTCACATCTCGATAGGTGTAAGCATGGCAGGTGACGCGGAAGAGGGATCGATGACCTTAAGAGTACACGCTGGCTCTATTTTGAGCAGGTCGTATATACCATAGACCCCGATTAAGACACAGAATGACCATGAAAGAAGTATGAAGAACTATGTTTATTTTCCTATTACGTTAACCTCGTCACTGTCGACGAGACAAATAAAATATTAACCACACCATTTGTTAAGAAAATCATTTTTAAACAAGTTTGCCAACAACAATCATTATTAATAGAAAAATTAATAGAAAATATTTTTCCATGTTACGCGATAGTATAAAAAAATGTTAATTTATTTTAAAAATATTTGAATGCATCTATTTCCGCATTTTCGTTCAAATTTACTAGAAAAAAACAAAAAATCAATAATATTTAATCATGTCACATTATACGATAAATTATATACTTTAAAAATTGCAAAGCAACATATCAATATGTTATTTTATTTTTGAAAATCGCGTAATTTTCAGTTGATCATTTAAATATCGAATTGATCATTAATCATTCTAGCTTTCACAATTTCGCATTGGTTAACTGTGAGAGGCAAATTTTAATTATCAAATAAAGTATGTTTCGTGGAAATGCATATCGACAACGTGAGAGGTTGTTCCTATCGGGAACGGTGTACACTTTCTAAAGCGATATTAACGAAGGATAAACGAGTGTAACGGACATTTGACTTCGATATAAAGTACCAACATAAGTTAATCACGTAAGTCACGAGTTTACTCAATATAAATACTTTGCACAAATCAAATAAACTCAATCAGATGAAATTCGAATTCATATAGTAAGAATAAATAAAAATAAATATATCTTTAAATAAAAATTATATATATATATATACACATTATTTTCGTTTAATTTACATATATATTTTTCTTATTGTATCAAAATTAAAAAGAAAATATTATATTTGAAATTATACAAAAATTCTTCAAGATATTAAAAAAACCAATATTTAATAACAAATGAATTTATTTTTAAAATTTAAAATTATTTCTTATAAATTATTTAAATTTCAAAAATGTTTAGCAAATAGAAATGCGATCGAAAAATTTTCCTATTTCATATAATGGATTTTTTTATTATTTTTGCCGACCGATAATAATTACCGCGCGATAATTGTACATTTACATGACTGTCCGTTACACAATGATCATGTTAAGGTATTTCATAGAAGCTTTCCTCGTCTCCATAGTCGCGTTCCAAGTATAAAAAGTACTGCATTTGACGTGGAATCTCTCTCCCTCTCCCTCTCCCTCTCTCTCTCCCTCTCTCTCTCTCTATTTTACTGGAAGCTAGGCGCGGGTTTTCCTTTCACCCGGGCCAGTGAGCTCGACAGGCCCAACTACGCATACGTTTAAATATCTCGTTGAATGTGCATAGATACTTAACTTTACACATATTTTCTGATTACGCACATTTATAAATGCGCATTTTCTTGTACGTTGTAATTTTTCAACATTGATAGAATTTCTATATATATTCTCATATGCACATATTTAATTATCGATTATAAATCAAGTTCATTATGTGAAACTATTAAAAAATAAAATGGGCAATATAATATCATGATAAAAAAAAATCATCGAAGAAAATCATAAATACGAATATTTTTATTAGAATGATATTACATAAAGAATTAATGCACGTTTTTATCATTTCAATAATATATGTGAATGTTAAGTTTTAATTAAATACTTTAACCATTTTTTGTAATAATTTGACCTTTATTTATTATGGTGATATTAAAATGAAAAATATGAAAACACTTTTACAATTCAAATAATATAATCTATATTTTTATAACTTCTTTATATCTCATATTCCTCGAATGATTAGTGAAGTTGAAAATTGCTAAAGATACCATCGATGTTAAATAGTGATAAAAGTAAAACTGTTATCTATCTACTGTGTAATCGAATCTAAAAATAATATATACTATATTGCATTCGTTATTAAACCTCTGTATAATTTATTATTTAATGTATTTATATATATATATATTTTTTTAACATGTATTTATTATAATAAATATATAAAAAATTAATCGAAACTTACTTTCGTTATTATTCTTGCATCACGTTCTAGATCATTGTCGAATGATAAAGCATGAGCATGAAAAAATGAAAACGTCGCGACATCTAGATAAAACGTTTGAGATTACGTAAAAATACCAATAATGTTCATTTTTCATTTATCGGATACGATACCTCGTACGAAGTTAGGTATATGAACATACCGATCGAGAATACTCTGGTCTGGTCTGGGTGTCAATTAAAATTATTATAGCCGGTCGAGAAGCATTTTTGAGCAACATCAAGAACCGGTTCGGTTCGGGATCGGCTGCAACAGCCAGCTACCGTCGTCTCGTATATACATTGCCGCATTTTGTTTTCGCTTGCCTCAATGAGATCGCGTCGAATTGGCTTTATGTTAGAAAAAATTGCATTTGTGATAGAGAACAGTCGATAATGGCATATAGTAAACTGGATAATTCTTTCGATAATTCGAATCGAGCAAGTACCATAATAATCACAAAGATTTATTGAAAAACAAAATTTAATGAAATTTCGAAACAATACAATATTATATTTAATTGCAATGTAAATATAAAAAATTTTTATGGATAAATTTATGAATTTAATTAATAATTATTTTTACAGAATGTCTCGTTTAATTCTTGCATAAGTGATCATATCTTTTATATAAATAAGTTTTATTCAATTAAAAAAAAAATATTTGATTTTTTTACTAATCTAACTTAATTTAATATATGATTTGATATCTTTTGAACAATAGTAGAAATTCTTTTAATTTATTTAATTTTTTCTATTAATTTTATAAATTAGATAAATTTATAATACATAAATTACAAATACATGTATGTATTTTAAAATATTTGATTCAAACAAAATCTACGATACAATTCTATATGCTATTCGCAATAAAAAACAAAATTTGTGAGAAAATGATAATTTTCTGTTATTTTATTTGTTAATATTTTTCCATTATTCTTCTATTTTCAAATTTTCATAAAAACCAATTAAATCTTACCTTGCATTCCTATTTATAATTTTTAAAGGAATAATGTATTTCAACTTTCCCCTCTATACATAAATTTATTCATATCAATTAGCAACTAATTACATTTATAACGGCATGTCTGTTAAGTTGAAAATATATATGTATATATGATCATGCAGTACCATGCACGTTTTCATGTATACCAATCACCATATTGAATATATTAAAGAGTTTTCAGCGACCTCTGGAATGTAATATTCGCATATTTATAATTGATGCAGCAATTCTGGATCAAAACCTTGAATTAAACCAACATATGTGAAGGCAGTGCGAAATATTTCTTTTAAAACGAATATATATTTACAAACGTATGAAATGATTACAAACGTATATATATTTTCTTATACGGAATATCCGCAATCTTCACAACTTTAAACACATACGAAAGAATGTTGATTCTTTCGTTCAAAAATTATCGATGTATATTATATATTATCTAACATGCGTATCTATTATAATATCTATTATAACAAATTATTTCATGCATAAAAATATATTATTAATTGACAATTTGAAATCATAAAGTAATAAACACTATAACTAGTGACATCTAGCGGTTGTGCATGCACAATTATTATATCGAATAGATAGGAAACTAAATGAATGTAGAATTGAAAAAAATTTGACTAAATGGCGTAGTGGCTTAGAAAAATTAGTTTGAGAAAAGAAATAAGAGGAAGAAAAGAGGAAGATCGCTGTCGAGTAATAAATGTTGAGGTGCGGTCGGGCAAGTACGGGAAAGGTTCATCAATATTCATAAGTCGCACTAGGTCTATCCGTGTCTCAAGGATCCAGGGAGTTTCCAGTACACACTCTTTCTCTCTGTCTCTTTTTTCTTTTTCACATGCAGGGTGTGGGACTGTATATATGCAATGAAAGCCATTTATGCGACATAGAATTCTCTACGTAATGTGCACATATGCGCACATACCTACTTACATTGCATTCTATATCTATACATTGTCATATCGCATTACTGTTTTCGTGTTGCTGTATATGTATGGAGTAAAAATGCATTCAGATGTCTCTTTCTACATCAAGCCTGATAAAATAACAAAGTAAACAAGTCGAATAGTGTGTAATATTAATCGTGTATTCAAATATGAAAATATTTTTTACAGATTATTTTTAATTATGGAATGAAATCACTTTCATCAATATTTTCACAAAAAATTTATAATATTAAAATAAAAGCTGTGTTTGTCTTATCATCATATTAACTTAATTCAAAATAAACATATTTATAAATAATTATAATTATTTAAAATATATAATTATAATTATAATTAATATATAATGTATAAGTTATTTTATTGATTTCGATAGTTTTAAAACATTTTGTCAAAATCAATATTCTTAACAATTTTTTCTTATATAAATTAGTTTTAATTTTTGAAGTACCAGCAAAATTTTTTTAATATCGTAAATGTAATTCAAATCTAAATCTATTCTAAGTTTTAGAAACATAGTATGTTAATATTGAAAATATTTTTGTGTTATTATATTATAAATAAATAATTTAAAATTATTTCCTTATTCTTATCATATTTACAATATAATTTTTGGTTAATTTTTTTTTATTTTACGAGATATTAAAATTATCAAATAATTTATAATCTCATAAGTTTTATGAAATAAAATCATTTGTTCCTAATTTTTTTAATACACCTTGTATAGGTTAATATTTTTCACATTCGTTTACTTTTACATATATTATATGCATATTCGTATAATACATATATCATGACAGTCCGTGTATGCATATGTAATGTATACACTCTGCGGTTGTGATAAGATCGAGAAGAAGCTTGCGCAATCTCGAGTAGCGATTACCAGCAGTATCATGGACAAACCCGTCGCTGCCACTACTAATGGATTTTACCTGTGTATTATGTCTATATAAACGAAATCTTGCCTTAAAAAATTTAAGGTACAAATAAGTAATAGAAATTAAACTTTTCAATAGTTTCAGAATAATTTCAAACAATAATTCTTTCAACTTGCAATACAATATTTTTGTCATATTTTAGAGGTTAGGTCAACTCATCACTTTTATTATTTGATATACACAGTATCATTAATTTTTTACTTCTTTTTGGTTAATATTATTAATATTTTAATTTATTTTAATTTAAAAATGGAGTGATAATACAAAATTTAAGGAAATATTTTTTATTTTAAAAATTTATTTTATGTTTATAAAAATGAAATATTTTATAAATATATTTCCTTATTCTTGTCATATTGTTGAAAATCCACAATGTCTTCAAACTAATTTGCGATGCTTTAAGGAAGACGATTATAAATTTATCGAAAATATCAGATAAGAATTTATGATTCTGTAAAATTTTAAAAATTTATCATAATACGAAGTAAATCAACAATTCTTGCAGGTAATTATAATCAATTTCGTATGTAATTTTATATTTTGTAATCTATTACAAATAAACAAAACTCATTTAATAAGTTAATTAACAAATTCCTATATTTATTTAAATACAATATGAACATAATGCTTACGGATTTTTTTGCAAAGTTTATATAATATAATATCCATCCAAGAAAAATTTATAATATAATAAGTTTTCATATTATAAGTTATAAAAAATATCTTATAATATAATTATATAATAAACACAATTTTGTATAATTTTTTTGTAATATACGTTAATATAAATATTTAGATATTTTCACGTTTTTATAATTTATATTTTAACAATTATATAATAAATGGTTTCTGAAAATTATTTTTATTTTTTTCTATGTTATTAAAATAGAATATTTCATTGATAATTTAGATATTATCAATTGCAGATAACATGATAAATTTTAATTTCTTATAATTATTATAACAAATTTCCTACAATTATTGATAATAAAATTTTGTATTTCTTTCAAGAAGAATATTTGTAAAACCGAATTACATTTTTTATAAATACTTGTTAAGTACAATAAAAATTTATATTAATATCTTATCATTAACGTTTGAAATTATTTTTTAAAAAAATCATAATTAATATGATTAAATGATAAAGAAGTATTAATGGTCAATTTTGTGTCAATAGTGTCATTACTGATTGTATTCATGTATACCGCTATAGGCTAATGCCCCATCCATTTGATCCCGTTTCCTTTTTTCTGTAACAGTCAGTCTCGAGCCAGCGATTTTCTCGTGCTCCTCTACTTCTATTCTATCCTCCCTTTCTCCCCTCTCCTTCGTTTTCATTTATATTTCTCGACTTATTCAGTTATTTCCATATTTCATTTAAACAATAAATCAAATAATATATTTGTTTATTTAACAAGAATATACTTTTTCTAAATCACTGTGAATTAATAATTATATATTATATTTTTTGAATTAAACAGATTAAATTAAATTGAAAAATTTGATACAAATGAAAAAAACATGATATTAATTATTTTTATAAAATGTTATCATTGTAAATTATTTAGATTTTGCACACAGATATAAATAAAATAGTGAAACAATTATAATAATTTGCAAATAATAATTTTAAAAAAGATTTTTACTAATTTTTATTAATTTAGGCAATTTTTTATTATAAAAATTGTATTATAAATATAAAATGAGAAAGGAAAATTAAAAATAGATTAAAATAAGAAAATCGGATGTTAAGATAAAAAAAAACATAAAAGAAACTATAATGATTGTCTAATTTAATCTATAATCTTTATCCTTACATCATTATATATAGTTTTTAGATATCGAATTTTGATCTAATGATAAATATGAAATTTCCATTAACATTAATTAAAAAAAATAAATCCAATAAGAAGCAACTATAAGTAGAATGTCAGACTTTTGTTCGAAGTTCCTTGATCAAAGATAACTTGTTTACGTGTTAGAATTCGCATTCGACCTTCGATTTGATAACATTAGGATAACGTTCCGATGAGAATGCATTTATCATCGCAAAGCGAATCGATTAAATCTATATAAGACTCATATAAGATTTCATATGATTATTCTTTCTAATACGGAAAAAATAAAAAAAAAATGAAATTTTAAATTATATAATATTAAAAAGAAAACTATAAAATTTTCTAAGAGTATTTTATTATTTTTTTTATATTTATATATTTTTAAAATATTGCTTTTTATGTTTTATTTTTATAATTTTTCATAATTTTGAAAAATAATATTATAACATATAAAATATATAATTTTAAAAGTAAATTATTTTTGCACTTTCATTTACTGTTAATTCTATTAATTATAATATAATTAGCATTACAATTCTTTCTATTCATATTATAAAATTTATTATAGTGATATAAATCGAATTTAGATATTATTTTTTAATATGGATATATTAAATCATAATATGAAAATGTTAAATTTCAACAATAAATTAAAATTACTTTATAGATACGAAACGAGATAAGTTGTCTCCTTGGATTAACGGGTTCACTTGGAACATAAAACGTCCTTATGCAGCGCATTACGAGAAAAAGAAGTGCACGCGCGATCGAAGAAAATTCCCAAGCACAAGAATCTCGCGTTGAGGAGCACTGATCTGCAGTGTATATCGTGTATTACCTATAGTGGGGATGGAGGTGAAGAGTGTAAGAGGAGAGTATGGAGGGGCTCAAGGCCGGTCACGCTGTCAAGCCAGAAAGCCTGCGCGCCGAAATATCAACATGATTGTCCAAGTCGGTTAGCCTCGCTTGCTGCTCCGATTACCTCGCTCGTTCGTAGACACGCGGCTATATCACGTTCTCGTTCTCATCGCGTTCCCGACATGAAAGCCGCGTAATCATGAAAAATTTGTGTCAACTTCTTTCTCTTGAATCAATAAATTGATATATGAAGATATGAAAAAAGGGCGGACAGAAGTGAAAAAAACGACGAAGTTTAAATTGTGAAGCCAGACAGAGAAAAGGAAGAAAATCGACTTTTGGACAGGTGGTACGAACACGGAGGCTGACAGCTGATAGTTCGTGACTCTTGTATCGAGGGAAGTTACGAAACTCGTTACCACGAGAAAGGCTATGACACGGTCTTGCAGGAAAGAAGCGGAATATGTCGGTGTATGAGAACGTATGTGTGCGAGTGCCTTCGCGGCTCGCAGCCGAGAAAGAGAAAGAGGAAAAGGACGTAAAGAGACAAAAGGAAGAGACGCCAAAAGGAAGAAACAGAGAAAGAAAAAGAAAGAGAAAGATCGGTAATCAATCGGCGATTAATCGATCTGCGATTGAAATTCATCGCAGCGATTCGATATCAGAGTATCGAGAGTCTCTGGATAAAGCTAGGCTGATAAAGTTAAAACGATTTTCTATCGATGAGAACACGTTCGTGACGAAAAAAAATCAAGCAAAGAATGAGATGAGAAAAGGGGGGAAGAAAGAGAGAAGAAAAGAAAAGAGAGAAAAAGAACGATGAAAGGAAAGGGGATAACGAGGAGGAGGGAGTCGAGGGGTCATCGGGAAACATAACCTCTGTACGCGCAACGTTCGAATAGCCGACTAAACAATTTTCGATTTTACCTTTGCTTCCATACACTTCCGTGTATCGCGTTTCCTTACCTTATGTTTCGTGCAACTCGACAACCGCAACGAGGATTGTCCAAAGCATTCGGGTTGAAAGGCAGCGTCTGGGACACGACAATCTTGACAGTTTTCCACAATGATGTATAGCTCGGCTGGTACAGTTTTTTCGGCTAGCACACGAGGACAGATAGGTCGATAGATCACACAACACTACTACCGACACTTTCGATATACGGCACTATGGTAGATGTGCAATCGGGCGTCTTCGGACGAAGTAACAGGCAACCGAAAGAGCTTGGCACACCTTCGCGTCACGTTACAACGAGTTACAACGAGCCACGGGCAGCTACAGGCACGGGCTACCTCGGACTCTCCGTCTCCGTCTCCGCTGTTGACTGGTGGCTACGACTACCTCACACCACAAGCTCGTCTCGTACCTGTGTCTCTCTTTCTCTCTTTTTCTCTTTCTATGCTCGTGTTCAGAGCCAGTGCCAATAGTACAGTGCATCACCACCAGATGGACGACGTTGTCGCGCGTCGATGTACTATAATATAGCGATTCTTCATGAAATTGATTTGAAATGATACTCAAAAAACGTTCATAAAACGAAAGAAACTTTAAAAATTTCATTCGCATTTTATTGATTATTTTAACTAATGGACTCATTAAGATATTTTGTATTAAAATAAATTAATACAACAATAAATGAAATGAAATATCATAATTAGATATTTCTCAAATAAAGATGGAATTATATTCCTTTATATAATAAACATTTAATGTATTTAAAGATTTATAAATATTATAATAATTGATAAAATAAAATATTTAATAAAAAAACAAATTAAATGAATAGTATATTGCTGCAAAAAATTAATTAAATAATGAATAAAAAACTATACGTTAATTACATTGTTAATAACAATTTTTCCTATTAAAATATTTTTTTTTGAGCATTTTATTATCATTAACGTATGTAGTAACTAAAAATGTAAAAAAATAATTAAAAAATATTTTTAATTATTGATACTAATATTAATAATAATTAATAACCTATTTAATTAACAATGATGGATTGATATTTTTTATTTACCTTTCGAAATATTTTATGAAATATTTTCATATTATTTGTTAAATACGTTATATTCAAATAATCTTTAGAACCAATTTTGTAGTTTTAATTGAAAAGTATCCAAAAGAAATAAATATATCATACGAAAGCATGTTTCCAATATGGCGACGCGCAACTTGATCTAACCGGAACGTTGCGTATAAATCGAACGTATGCTTCGTTAACCATCTTTTAAAATATTTTTTTTTTATTAATATCGTTTATTCTGTGATTTTAGTGAAATAGAAGAAATTAGAAAGATATAATTAATTTTTCCCAGTGTTTATTCACAAGGAGATTACGTATGTATTTTTGATCGATAAAATATAATTAAGGATTTTTCAGTTTGTTTTATGATTTTATTTTTTAAATAATTAGAATTTTATTCATATATTTGATTGATTAATAAAATCTATTAATTTTATTTTTATAGTAATGTTTTATAGTAATGATTTTATAATATAATTATTTAAAAATTTTTTATTAATTAATTTTTCTATTTTGTTTGTATTTTATAATGTTAGATATATAAAATATTTATATATTTTAAAACTAAAGTCATTTTAAATAATATTCAAAAATTGAATTAATTAATTATATACATTTTTCTTATTACAAATTTGAAAATGTATTTGTTACTAATTAGTAATCAGAATCTTTATTTATTATTATTCAATGTTCGAAATAACTAAAGAATACTAAAAAATAATTAAATATGAAATGATTATTAAATGTCTAAAAAATAATCGTTTGAAAAAAAAATAGTAAAAATCAATATATAAATTCAATATCAAATGAAATTGTGATATTTATCTTCTTTATAATTATATTTTGTTATTTTATTTTTAAGATTAGATTAAAAATAAATAATAGATAAAATATAATAATAGATATAATAATAGATAAAATATAAATAAATAAATAAATTTAGTTTACAAAAAAAAAAAAGATTACACTTTATCTATATTCAATTTATGAATTTATTTATCATCTTTCCAAGAATAATTAAATTTATTACGGATCTCTAAAATTTTATAAACAAGACTTAAATTTCTATATATTAATTTCAGAAAGATTGAAGCAAAAAATATAATATATATATAACACTCAGTTGTGTGGCATAAAGTCAGGTAAACGTAAATGATCGTAGTTCAATGCTCGAGACTGACCGGGGTCGCCAAAGCATTTTCCTTTAGCTCCGCTTGACAGCGATTGGCATCTATAATTCTCGGCGGTGTGGCAAAAAAGTTACGGAATGCGTTTGATTCGAACCTGTTTAAACGCGTTTCAGGAAACATGAACTAATCTTTTTCACTCTTTATGACAATATCTATTTTTTGTTTAAGTAATTCGAACAAATATGAATTATATAATTATATGATTTTTCAATTATTAAAGAAACAATAAAAAAAGAAAGAGGTTAATTTTATCGACTTTTTATGAACTAATTTTCCAACTAAATTTTGTGAATTGTTATATGAATGTAAATAAAAAAAAATATATATAAATTTATTTTTAAAACTGTTTTTGTATTTTTACAATTTTTTATTATTTTATGATTATATTTATAATTGTATTTGACTTTGAAGATTTATAGATTTATATGCAGAATTGTAAATTTATTTTGAAAATAAAAATCTAAAAAAATTTTAAATATATTGAAAAAATAATTTTAAGTAATTTAATTGTAGGTTGAAATATTTTATTAAAAGTTAAATATTTTATAAAATGTAAAAATGAATTTTTCAGTCAAGAATTATATTAATAGAATAAATTAAAAATTAGAAGAATAGCATACTTTGATATATGATTAACAATTATTTTATAATTATATAATGAAATAGAAAATAATAATTTCATCTAAAAAAAACAAAATTACGTGCATTATTTTGAATTTGGTTTGTGATTTAATAAACTTTTTGTTTATATATTAATATTAATGCGTATTTTTACATTATTCTCTTTTTATTTGCAATAGATACATACATGTAGAAACCGAACAAGTTAGAATGAAAGACGGAAAATCGCTAGGCGATTCAATGGCATGAGCAAGTTCGCAGCGAAAAATCTTACCAATGACAGCATACATTTTTATTAATTATTATTTTATATATACATGTGGTCGTATTGTATGTATTTATTAATGAAACATGACCACTGACGTATAAAGTATAAGTATTTATGAATCACTTAAAAACAATTGTAAATGTGGCACAGCCCAAGTAAATCCCTGAAGAAAATCTTTAAGAATTAATAAAATTCCTTTTATTATAACTCGCTTTCTCAAACTGATAAATCACTAAGATAATTTTTATTCGCTAAATTTGATTATCATTTTGATTTATCAAATTTTTTGATTCTGGCACTGAATATAGCACACAAAGAATGAAGCATTTTTATAAAAATTTTATTAAAAAATAAGATCATTGTAGAATAAATTCTTACCTGCATATTTTTAATAAATCTTTGCATTCTCTTCCTTTCTCTATTTCTTTTCTTTTGAAATATAAATTTTTATTTAAATTTTAAAAGCCAAAGTAATTTGTTATTTATCATCACTTATCATTATCTTTTTTTTCTTTCAAGAAATATAAATTTACGACATGTCGAGGAATTACTCGACAAAAAAAAGAAAAAGAAAAAAAAAGAAACGCATTTGTATTAAAAAACTATGGAAGAAAAGCATATAGATATATCTAACAAAAAAGATTTCTCTTGACTTAAAAAACATCAAGGGCACTTCTTGCACGTATGGTTACGTTATCTATTATAGCAAACTTGTCTCGATTGCTCTTTGCAACGGCAGTAAGTTCTAGCTACACTTTTTTAAATGCATAGAATTGTGCATTATCCATCATCAATCCTACCGAGGCACGAGCGTCAGGTACAGCTTGCGATCTTTTAAAGAAATTCGTCATTAAAAGAAACCTCTTGATCGCGATTTAATCTATTTTCTGAACCGTGGAGGAATTAAAGTCGTCGGCGTTGGTGTTGGACTGCTGCTACATGATCTGCTCAATGCTCTGTGAGGTTCAACACTGAGAAAACTTTTATCAGTGGTTGGTGGTGCAGAGGAGATGATTTCTGATTCTCCTGGACTAGGACATCGTCGTTGCGAACAATTCGATAAAGTACTTCTCGATAATGTTTGCAATGGTATTTGATAGATTCTTATTGGTTTCCAGTCACTCTGATTATCTGCAGAAAAAAAAATTTTTTATTATTTTTATTATTTAAATTATAATAGTATTCTGATATAGACTATTATATATTATATTTAATACATTCATTATCGATTATTGAAACATCGGCCTACTAAATATTTGAAGTATTTATGAATAGTTTGCCGATTTATCCGATTTTTTCTAAATTGATTCAAACAATAATACAAGTACTTAAATACATCTCTATTAATGCATATATTTCATCGATTTAATTGTTTTATTCAATTATTTTTTTTTGTTTTCCTGATTTATCTTTTTCTGCTTTAATTTTTAAAAATCATATATTTATCGATATTCACAATACTACTGATTGAATGTAAATTTCTTTATAAAAAAAAATTGATAACTCATAATTATCATTATTGTAGAACCTGTAATCGTTAACTCAAATACGTATTAAACAATTGTATTATGAAACATTCATTCACGTTGTGCAAATAGTTGGAAAATTATGATCCGTTTCGAAAAGGTGGCACGTACTTTGCAGATTAGATCGAGACGACGAAGATTGCGCGAAAGGAGGAGGACTGGAAACCGGTTCCTCCTTGTCTGGGGGCTTTGAATCCAGTCGGATTCTTTCGCATTTTCCTGGCAAAAACTCCGGCGCTGTTGTAGCGAAGAAGATGTCTTGCTTTGAGGTGATTAGATTTAGATTCGGCATGGCGATCGTATGTACCAAATTTCCATTAATTATCAATCGTATTTCCATGGTATCATTAGTAAAGGCGATTACGTAGGGAAAGGCACAAGCTACAAATTAATATTTAGGGATTATTAAAAAATATATATATATTTAATAGGAATGAAATATATTAAAATGTAAGTGAATAAAATAAAATTTTACCTATTGCTGCCGGTACGGAATTCCAATTAAAATCGAATTCCGTTGGTGCGGTATTTTCTTCCAGGAGCTTTTGAAAATGACATGTATCTACGACAAATTAATAAACATTAAATTATTAATTTTTATATTGTTCAATCTCTGATTAAACTTTACAATCATATGTCTATGTGTTTAAATATAAAATTTCGCATCTTTTTTCTTTTTTTTTCAATAATGTTTTAATAAGTATAGACTTTAAAAAATTAATTTTTTAAAAACAAAAAAGAAAAAAAAAGAAATAAATTTCGACAAACAGAAATAGCTCAAAAAATGTATTAAAACTTGAGATTAATTTATATAATAAATTACATACTGTTATAACAAAGTAATAATTCAGGTTCCTCATCTTCGCAAAGATCCAATGCAGCTACTAGATGTGGTTTTGGCACTCCTTCGATATGAAGAATCCTTGTGCTTCCAGAGGCTGAGATTAGCTCAAAATGATGTCGAATACCGCAGCAAAGCGTCCATTCATTGTTCGAATCTGTATTTTCAATTATCGTTACTAACGATGGGGTTTCACTAGCGTTGAAGTCTTTTAAATGCAAAAAACCCTCGACAGTGTCTGTGTCTGCAGCAGAACACCACGCGGTCCATGCAGCGTTATGCTTCCATTGAAGAACTGTTAAACGTCGTCCCACTACCGTACACTATAAAATATTATCAATTAGATTTATCATTTAAAAAATTATCAATTATGATATATTTAACAATAGAAAATTTATGTATCTTCATTGTGAACCATAATGCAATGAGATCAATGAACATTTTACTTCTTTGTTGAACCTCATTAACTTCACAGATCAAAGAATCAGTGATACAAAAGAAACATTTACCATGCGCAAGTGAGAACCACCAGGCATTGTAATGGCATACAAATGACAGCCCCGTGCTCTAGGTAATCTCCTTTCTTTTATATGGGCTCGTCCTCGAACAGCCAAGGGACGAACACGAGCGTGAGTACGACGGATTACCGGTTTAAATTTCGCAGTGGCCCGCGTGAAATTGTCGTAATCATTCTCTTCGCTCTCATCAGCATCGTCATCCGCATCATCCTCGTCGCCATTATCTTCATATTCTTGATCGTCCTCACGATCGTTCAACACTTCGGCCGATCTATTCGCCGTATTATTCTCGAATTCTTTTAGACGAAAAACGTAAATGTTGCTTTCTTTGCCTTTGTCGCCGGCACGAAATAATAATATTCCATGTTGTTCGACTACATCTAATTGTTTTATTTGCACAGATTCGTCAAAGATTAGCCTATGAGATAAGCTATCTGGAATAAAAAAAAGCATAATGTATAATGAATAAGAATTTTAATGTGAATTTATTATAAAAAAAAAACTTCATCTTACCTTCGATTAAAAAAGTTCCATTCTCACTAGCAAGGATCAACTTGTTATCCAGCCAAACATCTCCACAGACAACCTCGTGAGGGAAATCAGGATAGATGCATCTTGGTTCCCAAGGTCTTGGCTTCAACGGGCCAGCCGTGGCCAATGAAGTTGGCGCCAAACCTCTGACAATTGCTTCCAGTTTCAGAGCTTGGCCAACGCGCACCATCTCCACAGCACGTGTCTCCTCGCGACGTCGACCTGGAGCCTCCACGACATCCGACAATGCTCGTCGGTTTAACATACTCTGTGAAAATTCGATCGATTTTCCTTTCTACGGGGGAGAGGGGATACAGCCAATACACATGACAAAAATTTCCTTTTTATGTATTTTTCTTCTTTCTTATGATTATTTGCTAGATGAATGTACTAGGAATTTATTGCAAAATTGAATTGGATGGAAGAGTGCAATACTTATATTTTTATGTGAAGTAAAAAAAAAAATCTAAATCTACTTCATGCGATTTTTATTATTATTGTACATGGATATTAATAATTGTGTTTGAAATTTCTTTTATTTGTGAATTGTTTTTATGGAAAGAAAATTAAAAGATATTACTTATAAGGAAAATCTATGAAACTATCAATGCAGAAATATTATATCGTTAAATATACTTACGTTGCTCTTACTTTCCTGTGTATGTTCTTGATACATATCTCGAAGAAGAGCATCTAGTGTTCTTTCTCTTTTTTGGGCAAATGTTGGTGTGTTGAACGTTGCTTTTTCACCATTTATTAATTTAACGAGAAGAAATTCTCGTAGAGTATACGGATCCTCAAAAACGGGTGGACAAGGAAGGCTTGGTCCGAATAGAGGAACATTTTCATCACAATAAATTGCCACGCGCCATCCTTTGTCATTTTCTTCGGCCGATACCACCGCAAATACATCTATATTCATAAACATGGATAAAGATTAATATTGATCTAATTAGATTAAACAATATTTTGAAATAAATTTGGAAAAATTTTGAAATAAATACTTTTTCATCGGGTTATTTGAACAAAAAAAAAGATGTTTTAATTTTCAGACTTTTTAAATCCGCGCACGTGAGACGAAACGATAAGTTAAAGACAATATATTTGTTTCTTTCTAATTCGTCAAAGTTCGGCTAAATTCGTCCATACTCGTGTCTGTACAACTCCAGTCAAATCTAAATCTAATTTTACGCTAAGTAGAAGAGAGATAGATATAGAGAATAAATGTCTATTTCATGAATTTTAGAAACTTACGAGTAAATTGACTTCTAATACAATTCGGATTGAAACTATCTATGGCGTTAGGATCATCCGTGTAAACGATGTTAACGATATCGTTACCGATATGTCGTTTTCTCTCCAGCTGTTGTGGATTGTCCTTTGAATAAGGAAGCATTGTACTCACATGATACATCACTTCGTGTCCTGCATATACCGTATAATAACTTTCTTTTCCGGTCATATCACCTGGTAACATTTACAAAGAAAAACGATACTTATATAACTATATAGAATAGATAGATAAAATAATAGTAAATAATAGATAGTGTAAAATGAAACCTGAGAAAAATATTTATTCAGATGTTCAGATTTCAACAAGGAAATTTTTATGCTTTATGTATGTTACAATTGAAAATTGTTATTAGGAATATTGATTGTAATGAAAGGCCATTTGCAATAATAGAAGAGAATAATAAAAGAGTTATTATAATAATGAAAATTCATTTACGATAATAGTGCGCGAAGAATTGTTATGAAATATATATTTCTTTTCATAAGATTTTATATCAAAGCTTTTGAAATAATCGATATCGAAAAGTTCCAAAGTAATATTTCTATGTAACGTATCTACATGACTGAAAGAAAAAATACCTTTTATATCTAAACCACCACGATATTTGTCCCAATTCTTTAGTCGTATTCTCTCACCCAGAATCTCGAGAAATTTGTCGAAACCTGGACTACCTTTTTCTGTAAATGAAGTATAAAGATTCCTTTTCGTATTTCGTATTCTCTTTGATGTATCATAAATATTTATATTTCAAATATAAAATTATATAACAAAAATATTGTCAATAAATAAATAATTCAATCTTTGTAATTGAATAAAAAATTTAATTTTAATTTTCTATAAAAGAATTCAATTAATTTTAATTACTTTTTTCTATTACTAGAAGAAAAAAATATAAAAAAAAAGAAAGAAATAATTTTTAAATGGATGCAATCATCATTGTTGTTGATGATTAATAAAGTCTCTGAAGAAAACTTATCGGATTATTGAAAGTTCAAGTTTTAATCGATTTACCATTGGACAACATCTCATCATCGGTTGTTTGTCCTTTTTTCGCATATATCACGCCGAATTTGAAGTTGACAGAACCTTCTTGTTCTTCCAACAAGAGCAGATCCTGAAACACAAAACTTTGACAAATGATCTAGAATCGATCCTTCAAAGATCATCAATGAGTACATTCTGCATATTTATTTTGTATTTATTTTGAAACATCGATTATTCCCAAGAAGAATTTTTAATTATTAATTATTAACAGGATTTAAACAGGATAATTTAATACCCACCTTTTGAATTTCTGGAGAAAATATTTCACGTGGTGCCTTGTCGAGCTTTTCCAGCCCAAAGAAATTACTGAAATTTGAATCACCAATCATCGTCCACCTATACCACTCAAGCGAAATAACACAATATTTACCTCAGGATCTGCCTGATTGTCATCGTTTTGTTTGCAGAGTATGGCAGCGATATCTTCTGCGCGCCCTAAATTTTTTCATTTTTTTTATTTATTGTTCTATAATTTTCATTAATTTTTCTTATTTTTTTATTCTTTTATTTTTTTTTATTTAAACAGCAATTCTAATTCTGATTCTATAAATTTTTTAATATTGTCATCGTCGTTAATTTTTAATTTTTTTTTTTACAACATTTAATATTTAACATTTAATATATAAAATATTCCTGCTTTTTTTATATCTTCTATTCTTTAGCAACCCATTTCATACAATGTCTATCTCAAAACAATCTTGATTGTACATATATACAACGTTAGTAAAAAAATAAAGCACAAAATAAAACTATTTTTTAAAATTGCAAAAGGAATCTCGTTTCTTAAATTTACAATTCTTTTGCAATTTTTCATAATATCTTTTCATTCTTCGCATTCATTTTTAACATTTGTATGATAAATGCAAAACTTTATACGTAAGATAATGATTAAATGAAGGAAATGAATGGATTAATTTCTTGATATCAAAGATTTCACTGTTTTAATCGGTACTCACGGTTTTTCGCCATAAAATCACTCTGTAATGTGGTACGCTTTGATCACTGACTTCACTTGTCACAACTGAGAGAAACAGAGGATTCCTCTCTTGATCCGCAGCAACATAATTTTGATGGACTAAAAGATATTATTATAAACAAAATTTTTCAATATGATTAAACAAAATTCTTGAATTTATAAAAAAATAATTATAAAAAAAAAGCTACATTTACTCTGTACTATGAACATGAACGAATATTAAATAAATTCTTACATAAATGAAATAGATCATTGTATCAAATTTAAGCAAAAAAAAATACTTGAACAGCTGTTGAACTCCTGCTATCTAATGCATTTAGTTATCTAAAATTCTTAAAAATATCAGCATACACTTTACTCACGTTTTCCGAGAAAGTACTTGAAGTACCAACGAGTCTGATATTCAGGATTTTCCAATATCGGCGTACTCGGTGATCCGAACATCTGCACATGTTCAAAATCAGTTCAACCAGAAATATAATCCGACTTTATCAATAACCAAACGGCGGAAGAGAAAATGAAAATACGAGCGTAGGATGTGACTTTGTTTTTTTTTTCAATTTTTCGTCAATAATTTAAATTTGTTCTTCTTTTTTTTGACATAATTTTCGTTTCTTCATTATTAACGATGTATTTAATTATCCGATATTTTTTTATTAAAAATTAAATTAAATTTTGCAAAAAAAAAAAAAAAAATTAAAATAAAAATATTTCATCTACTAGAAAATATTATCTATATAAAATAGAGTGTCATACAAGTATATCTTAACGTTTACGATAAAAAGTGACAATTCAAAAGTGAAACTTTCACAAATATAGAGATAGAAAGCGAGAAAATGAGGGATGCGAGAAGAGGTAATTATGTATTTTTCTTACTTCCTCCTTCTCGCCAAGGGAATCACCGTTCTCTACTCGAAATCTTCTCCCATTGTCAGACCCGTCTTGCTCGATTTGCGGCAGCTGAAAGACGATTTCAAGCAGGCCAACATTAGATCGCGTGGTACGAAGAAAAGGAAGGAAGAGATGGAGAGATTGTGTTCCAGTTTCGAAGGGCCATCGTTACGCATGGAAAGCTGGCGAAATGAACGTCATTTTACGACCCTTGTCCTCTTCTCTCCTCTCGACCCTTTTCCCGTAACTCTTTCGCAATTAACTTTCTTCGCGAATTGTTTTAATCATTAATTAAATTTTGACAATGATAAAAAAAAAATTATGATAAAAAGTCGAACGATTGAAAATCGAAATAAATAGGAATAACAGAGTCGAAGTTTAATCTCAATATGGCTCGAACGAAGTTCGTTTATATTTTATGAAACATAAAAAAGGATGATAAAAAAAGTCAAAACAAACATATCGTTCGTACTTCGCCTCTCGCCAGTGTGGACAAATAGAGGTCACTTATACCATTTCGAAGTTATTCATGACTTTAATTTATTTTGAAATTCATATCCATTTATAATTTTTTCATAAATTTCATTTTTCATCAATTTCAAATGTGTACGTATAAATTGAAAACTCACCATTTCAACGCTGCCATAATATCGTCTGGAGAGAACACCTCGCCTGGAAATGGCATCCGTGGTAGACCTAAAACATCATATAACGTTCAAAGATCATTTGACAAATTGCTTTTTAATGCCACATTTCAAATTAACAAAAGCGATCAAAACAAAAAGGAGGAAACAGTCTTTCTAACGAGTTTTTCCCCGATATTTCTTGCTTTCGCCATCTCAAGATATCTAGGTTAATGAGGGCAACCTGCAAAAAAAGATCTAGATTGCATCAATTAATATCTTATCTATCCAAATTCTTTCTATATAAAAAATACTTGATTACAATTATTTTTGCTAAAGTTGTTGAAACTTTTGTAGTATAAATAATATTTTTTTCCTAATTTAATATAGGAGTTATATAAAAATCGTATAGTATTCGTTGATTTTTAAATTACAAATATACTTAGTGTATATTTTGAAAATAAAATCAAAATTATAATATTTTGATTTTTATTTTTTAATTCTTTCGTTTTCGATTTCACTAGATTTCACTAGAACTTAACAAAATCGATATCACGTGTAAACAAAAAAAATATAATCCAGCAAAGTTATTGTGGAGATAATATTCTACAGAGATTAAGCATCTATGAGATATCGCAAATTGATTTTTACTCATCCGATTCGTTGAACGAGATACGTAATGTCACTTCTGCAATATATCTCGTTACTATATATACTATATTCTTTGTTTTGTAAAATATAATAATGCAATAATATTTGAAACACGTATATAATATCATTCTAAATCATAATAAATAGATATATAAATAATGTACTTAGATTATACGTATTAAATTATCAAATAACATATTTATATTATGCCTCTGTAAAACATAAACGTAAATTTGGATGAGAACGTTCGAGTAATGGTAACGTTTTGGCCAACATCGGTCAATATTGGATAAGAAATAATGAAAAAGATCCGATAGGATTTAAAGTCAATTTCATCTTTAACATTGTTCGTGGGCAAATGTAAATGTCTACAAGAAAGGTTAAACAGTATTGCCTTAACTATTTAGTCATTTCATTTTTCGATTGTATATCGATGATGATAGAGGAATTGAGTGACTAAGAAAAGAATTAATACAACTTGTAAAAAAATTTGTTACCCCTGAATTAAATTATCGTTTGAGAAACGTACACATGATGACTGGCTCGCCGATGAAGGAATCTCGATTGTGCGGAAGACAAGGCAGACACACAAACCGATCTCGACCTGTTTCTGCGCATCATCTCATGCGCAGCCGGCAATGTTTCTTCCTCGCTATCGCTCTCCGTTACCGAGCTCCCGTTTCCACCAGTGCTCTTTCTTCTTCCTTTGCTTCGTTTGCATTTCTCTATACCGACACCCGTCGATGAGGTCGAGGTCGCCAAAGAGGAGACCGGTGACACGTTTGTAGATGAGTTACTCGTCAACGAAACTCCTCGCAAACGAGAGACAAGCTTCATGTCTAAGCATAACATCTTTACGAACTTGTTTTACGAATGTTCTTTTTCTTTTTTTCTTTAATTTCAGATTGATTAAGATTCTTTCATAAAATCTTCTATGTTGACTTTTGAAAGTTGAATTTGATGGGCATTATCATTACTATAATCGTTTAATATTTGTTTAATATTCGTTTCATCTTTCGTTTAATCCTTCATGAAAGAAAGATTTTTTGTTTGATATTTTATGTTATTTATTAACATTCTTTTTTATCATTTAATTTCAATCGTTATCTATACTTGTAAGTATTTAAAACTCTAAACTAAATTGTTCAGTGATTTTAATTTTAATTTAATTTTTACTTAAATTTATAATTTATATAATTTATATTTAATTTGAAAATTATTTCTTATTTAAGTTTTATTTTCTAGACATAAGGAAAAAATTTTGCAGATCTTTGAAAAAAAAGATTAATTTTAGAAAAGTAATTTATGCTGAATTTTCGTTTTCCTGTTCTATCTCAGTTGAACAGTTAGAGAACAAGATATCTTTGGCCATCGAAAGCTTTGCTTGTGCCAATTATATATAATATGTATTACAAAACTTGTTCAATAAAAAATTTGATAAACATTATTTTAATAAATCGAATTTATTAAATAAATATATAATAATAAAAATATTAAATAATATATAATAATTTTCTTTATTTCTTTTAAATTATATTTAAATTTATATATAAATTATATATAAATTTAAAATTTTAAAAAAATTTAAAATTATAAAATAATTCTGCATATTAAAAACTAACACATTAAAGAATATATCTATTTTTTTTTATTATTCTTTATTTATTCATTTATATTCTGTATTTTATGCTTTTTCGATACTTTTGAATCCATTATATGATAACGTAAAACTAAAGCAAATATTTCTTTTGACTAAATTTACAAAAAATGAATAAAAGGAAATTTTACGCAGTTCAACGAGTTTTACTTTTTGTTATTCGCATTTTCACAAAAATGATATTTTTGAACAATAAAATGGAAATTTGTTTGATAAAATTGCTGTATGAAAATTATTTTATGGAAAATTATTTTGCAAAAAAGAAAAATTATCTCTTATAAAGCTACTATTGTTATTTTATATTTTTAATATTTTTGCAGCCACTGATAATTTTATAATTAATATTATATAATTTTATAATTAAATTTTCAATTTTTAAGAAGAAAAGAAATTATTGTATTGTAAAAGTGTGTATAAACATTTCAATATTCTAATATCTAAATATTAATATAAAAATGTCGTTGAATGCTTTATATATTTTAATATCAGCTTTCAATGACCAGAAATCAATAATTATCGATTTGAATATTGAATATTTATATATTCAATATTGAATATTGAATATTATATTGAATATTTATATATTTAAAAAATCCATATATTCCTTACATTTTTAGTTTAAAATGATTAAATCGAAGAGTTATATAATAAAGATCATAAAAAAATTTATTTTATATATATTTACTATCATCATAATAAAATATAAAATGAAAATTCCTATCTTTTATTACTGTTTAAATTCATTTAGTAACGAGTAATTCTCTGATCTCTATGAAGTTGCTTGAACCCCATGGGTTAATAGTATTGATGCTAAGTTCTGTGAACTATAACCATCAATAAACTTCCATCATACAACCCTTTTAAAGATCGTGTCTCTCAGACGCATGTGAATATCGATATCATTGACCGAGTTTCATCGATATTATCGTTCGAGTTTTCAGAGGTCCGTAACCTTTTCAAGGATCACCAGTCTACATAATAAAGAGAAGAGAGCATCAATGACACTGACCGAGTCGCTTTATCATCTTTCTTTTTTTTTTCTCTTTTTCTTTCTTTCACTTTTTTGCTTAACGAGACCTTTGACGTTGAATGAAGTTGTGATGATTGATAGGTGGATTTTATTAATCCTCTACATAGTGTTTACTCGTTATATTTCTCTTTCACAATTGCAGAACCAACTGTAACAAGTATAACTATAGAGACACGAAATTCTAACCTCATTTTATCTTTGTTAAGAATGTAGTGAGTGACAAGTAGCGAAAAGTAAAGAAGGATTCAAATATTTGAAGAAATTTATGATATATGATTTTAATATGAAATTATTCGCATTAATGGATCCAAGAGAATATCTTTATCAATAATAGAAATGATATTTAAATATATCCGCGAGAAAAAAATATAACAGAATATATAACAGAAAAATATTGTAAATTGATTTTTGTTTGCATAAACTATGAAGAAATTAGATTATTTATATTACTTACATTCTAATAAATTGTTTCAAAATTTTCATAAATAATCGCTAACTAAATTTAATCTAAATTATGATTCTATTTCATTTAGATTGTAATATAATTAAGTTTCTTCTCATAAAATGTAATATGTATACATATATTGTCATGAAATAAAATAATTAATGAAAATAAAATTCATTTCTATACACTATTAATTGAATGATTTTATTAAATTAACATTTCTATAAATATTGAAAATATAATTAATAATTTTTGAAAATATTATTATAAATTGGTTGTAATTAATTCAATTTTGTACATTTTTATCTAATTTTTAAGAATCCAATTATATAATGTATTGTTAAAATTATTAATTGCACATATGTGCAATTGCTCATTAAAAAGACTAATGATATAACACTACACTATTCTTTTCGTTCTATTTTTACGCGACATATATTAGTTCTAACCATTTGTGTTTTAAAATTTTCGAATTGCTATATTCCAAAATAATTCATCTTAAAAATAATAATTATAAAAATAATCAAAATAATATTTAAATACAATTAATATAATAACAAATAAATATACAAAAAAAAATATACAATCTTCAGAAAATTATAAATATTTTAATAATATTAAAATTTTTCTTTATTTCCATTTAAAATACTTCTGCTTTTTTCACAAAAATATAAAATAATATTTTAAATACTTACAAGTTTTGTAATACTGTAAATTTTTTTAAAAAAATATTAAGAAAAATAATAAATTTGTTACCTCACGATGCCCTTTTCGTTTCGTTATTATCATAATTATTATTATTTAATCGTCGAATAATTGAGAATTAATCTTGGATTATCTTTCAAAAGAATAATTAAACCGAAAGGTCCTCGACCCGCAAAGACGCGCCCGATCGCTCGCGTGTTACTGTCTCCTGAGAAAACGTTATTTTCTTATAACATTATCTGCGACACACAATTACCGAACAATTTTCTCGATGTGCATTGCATCTATAAAAGCAATTATTCTCACAAACTTGAGTCAAATTTTCAATTGAGATGATCACCGGCAGTGAACAATTCATCCGATTATAATAGCTGTGCACAGCCACTGTATTTGAGAATCCATAAATTTGTGTCTGGACGACCTCAATCTCGAACACTGATCCTTCATATTTTTGTAAGAAATAAAAAATATAAGAAAAAAAAATGAAAAAAAACACGCATTGAGAATGATGTTATTTCGTTGATAAGTGAAATATTAATATAAGATCCAACAAATCAAGATGATCGAATATTAGATAAACGAACATCGAGACAACCGACGGGTTTGCTACGGGTCTGCAACCCCTACTGACAGAGGCAGGACACGACCCTTTTCAAATGGGGACGCAGCAAGCTACGATGAGAGAGCAAGTACTCGTAGTAACACGGCGACTCGACGACTGGCGCCGCGTCGTCGAGCTCATTAGCTCTCTTTTCCGACCCCCACTAACCTCCCGTCACTGCGCTTCTCTTGTGCTTTCTGTCTTACCACAGTAGTTTCGTCTTTTCTGCTCGCGATCATTTGCCATCTCTTTCTTCTTTACCGGCTGGTGGCGTCCTCTTCTCCCTCTTTTTTCTTTACCGTATTGTTTTTCTTCTTTCAGGATTCTATATTTTAGATATTTTATATCTTTATCATAATTTCACATTGAGTTTTTAATTGTTTCAAATTTTTTTTTTATATTTTTCATATTTTTTTTCGAATCTTAAAAATATATTCTTTTTCGGCTTTTAATAAAATTTGTCTTTTCAAGTGAAAATATCTGCTTCTTTTTAATTACATTGAACTATTTTTTGTATTGATTATGATTTGCTTCTGGACTTACAAAATTCTATATATATATATATATATATATACACGTATACATATATACATTTCTTGAATCTTCGTTTTATATATGCTATTGATTGTTTCGTCATGTTTCCAATACTATTATTTTTTTTATATAATGATTCTTCAACTTATTCTTTAATTTATTATAAATTTCATTTTTAAAATATTATAATTTTTCTTTTTTAAATTTTTATTAAAATCCCATTTTTTAATTATATTCTTTATATTTTTTTTATTTCTTCTTAAAAAAAGCATAATCTTTTTATATCATTTAAAAAAAGATAATACAAATAATGATAATACAAATAATTATAACACAAACAAAATATTTAATATATAGTAGAATTTTTTTCTATATTTTAATTATTGATTGCGTAAAAAATCAGATTTAAATAATATAATATGAATATAATATTATTAAAGTTATATTTATTATTAATTATTATTAATTATAATTATAATTATATATTATATATTATAATTTATATAAATTATAAAATATATATTAAAATTTTAAATTATAAACATTTCTTATTTTTATTTTATTTTTTTTTTTTGGCATTTGATTCCTATCTTGTTATATGGAATAATAAATGAATAGCGATATGAATAAATATTTGTTTTTTATAAATGTCTAAAAATGTATATATTCATCTTGTTTGTAAAAAACAAGTATGAGGAATAGTGAAAAAGACAGAAATAAATTAAAAATTATGGAATCAGCGCCATCTTTAGAGTTGCAAATAAAATATACAAGGGAAGTAAATATTACCATAGAAGGTAGGAATTAACTGCTAGCGCCATCTCTTGGGTTTCAAAAATATTTCTTTAAAGATAAGATAAGATAGGATAAAAATTGATTGTCATGACATCTTTTAAATGAAAGAATCATTTTTTGTTTAAGAGATGTCATGAAATATGATACATAAAAGATGATATTTATAGTTATTTCTTATTCTATTTTTATCTTTTTTTAACTATTTATTTTCATTGTTTATATATATTTCATCTACGACGTTCTAAAAATGGCACTGATTTCACAATTTTTTATTTATTTCTGTCCTTTTTTCATTATTTATTCTCCTTGTCTACATTTGTTTTTGGCGAGTGATCACAGATATTAATTATCAATATGTTTTCATTATTTTTCTTTCAAAACTATATGCTTTAATCTTTAAGCAAAAAATATATATATTAAATTATTATCTTTAAAACAATGATCTCATATACATCATTCTATTTTTAAAATATTTTTAATTTCTATTTTAAAAATTTTAATTTAACTTAATTTAATTTAAAATTTGTTACTTAATTAAATTAATTTTAGTAATTTATTTTTTATTTTACAAATAGATTTTTGAAATAATTATTTGATAAGAGTTTGTGATGTTATTATTTTTCAAAGTATAATTTTTTATTAAATAAAATTAAATAAAATTTTTATTCAAAAAATTAGAAATATCATATTAAAAAGATTACTTTTTGAAAAATGATATCAAACTACTATATATACCCAATATAGAATTTACAATATTCTCTTTCGATATCTTCATTATCTAGATTGGGCTGCAAGTCATATGGAATGTCGCGATAGAATCTACATTGTTCTACATGACATTTTTTCGATGATTTTTTTTAACTAAAACATAATTCATTATATTATAATGAAATATAGATTTAAAATAGATGCAATGGACATAGAAATGTCAAGTGTCAAATATCGAATATCAAGTATTAAATGTAAACTATCAAGTATGAAATGTTAAATGTCAAGTAATAAACGTTAGACGTTAAGCTTTAAAAAAAAAGTTAAGTATTAAATATTTGCATTTCAAGAAATTTAATCTAAAAAAAGAATTATGCATAGAATAATGTACAAACATAAAATTATTGAAAACATGAATAATTTATGTACTATCAATATATTTAAAAAATTTATATAATATTTATTAATATAATAAATAGATCTTATACAAGATATTATAAATGTTATACAAATTTTTTTATCCCCAAATTATTTTATTTTCAAGTTATAATTCATATAAAAAGAAACTTCTTCTAAACTGATAAAAATTATAATTAATTCAATTATATTTAAAACTGAATGATGAACAGACCAAAACATTACATTTAATTTTACTGTTATCATGTTAGTAAATTTTTTTAATAAATAACTTTAATAAAAATTATTGATTTCATCTATTTGTCATTTTAAATAACTTGTAAATATTTGCATTTATATATATAAAGATTATATAAGATATATGTATATGTATGTAAATGCAAATACAGGTCATCGAATTGACGCAATTCTCGATAAATTCGCGAGACAAAGTAATCGGAAACGGTCTATTTCTCTTGAGTTCGTTTTCGTGCGCAAGTGCTTTCCATATCTAACCCTTGTATATATATATATATATATACATATACACACACATAACACCAAATGCTTTTCTTCTTGATCTTTTCGTTCGGCATTTTTCGTATGTATCTCGTATCTGATCACCGATTCCGATCCTCTCAGGATTTTATGTTCGTTCTGTTATATCTTTTCTAACTCGAGCTTTTCTCGATATTTCTGCGCATTGTTGTCCCTCGCGTCTCCCTGTTACTTTACTAACCTCTACGCTCCCTGTTTGCTTCGATCTCCCTTTTTCTTTTTTCCTTTTCTCTCTCTCTCTATCCATGAGTCGAGATGTGCTGCAGTCGACTTCCACTTGGTCGAGCGTGATCGAAATTGATCTACGCGGTACAAAAGAGTGTATCGACGGTCGGGACACTTCGGTCGAGCCGATAGCAAAAGAGTTAATTATAAAGAGCCGAGCATCAAAATCCGATACGTTGTCCATCGTTGTTACTAACGGCGATGACCAATGAAGCCTCAGTGCGCGTTCGCTCGATCGCGAACTGAACGTCGACCGGTTTATCGGGCATGGTAAGATCGATATGTAGCGGCAGATAGGTTAGAAGAAAGAGACACTCGATTTCATAATAAAATAAAAAAACATGAAGTTCGTTTTTATTCAAGGATTATCTGAGAATCGATGGTGTATCGGCATGTATGTTTTATTGTGATTGAAGAAAGATTAGTTTATATCGATGGCGTTGTGACATATAATTTTTTTTTTCTTAGTATACACAATGTAATGTATGCTATAAGCTGACAAATACAAGTAATATGGTATTATAACTTCGAAAATCATGAGAGATTCAGTGAAGTTTATTTGAAATTTGTATTATAGTATATTTTCGATTGGATGATGTTATTGGTCTATTATGATTCTGTTATAAATCTTTGTGATTATTTATTGTAAATCTTTTTTAATATGAACTTTCATATTGAATCTAAGAATCGATATAATCTATAAAGAATTACACAATAGAAGATGTTCTATTTATTCTATCGAACACGTGCCTCACTGCATGCATATACATATATATATATGCACATATAGTATGTTGCCATGAAAACCGGCTCTTCGATATATTTTCATCCTATTCGTATAACAACGATAGAACATTAAAATATTTTCAAATTCTAAATTTGAAAATTTAACCCAATTAAAATTAACCTATATATACGAATAATTATTTGTTTTTCTTATTAAAAAAAATAAATTTTTCTAGTAAATCTCTTATTCTCTTGGTTAATGTTTTCCATGAACTCGCAGAAACGACTATTTTATTAACCCCAGATTTCAAGTTGATTGCCTCTAAACAGTTAATGGATTACGTCGAATGCTTCGAGAAAGTTTTATCTTTTATTGCAAAACGGGAGCGTGTGAGCAATGAGTCGGGTATTTGGAATTAACATCAAGTCAAAGTTTTACCTGTTGCAGCGGAGCAATCACGGAAATTGCAAACTCCCCCGCTTCACATGTATTCATGTGCACGATTTCGTGATCTTAATACGTCAACCTTGGCCTTATTAGATTTTCAAAGTCGATATCTCTTTCTAATTTAAAAATTGTTTCGCAAGAATTGTATCGTTTTCGATTACATGTTCAACTTTTTATCGAATTCATTTATTTCTAATATATTGAAAATAATCGACAATATTATCGGTTCTACACGTGATAATAATTCAAATGAAAATTTAATATCGATATTAAAATGTATGAAAATTAAAATTTTTTTTCATTAATTTTTGGAAAATTTTTTTACATCAAATAATTAAATTATTCCTCGTCAAATTTACTTGATTCGTAATATAACGATAACGATAACGGGTACAATATTCAAATAAATACGCTAGACACGAGGTAATTAAAAACGTTGAGAATATCGACATATCGATAATTCCAGACATTAAAGCATGAAGACTAACTCTTGAAACCTATCCATCCTTATCTCTTTTGTTCATGGTACTAATGCTTTCATTGATCTTTTAAGTGGCTACCTATTACTCTTCATTAAAAATTCCTTCAAATACAAATAGAAAAATTTGTAAAAAGTAACTCAAGCATAATATAATGTTTCTAATGCAAATTTAAAGATACATTGAAAAAGAAAAATCTCTACCAAAATAACGCCTAACATCTAAGGTAAATCCTGTGTAAAAAAATTATTTTTCTCCCTTTTAATTAATTTTGATTTATGAAATTTTTTCTGATTAAAATACTATCCATACACGATATAATTTCAATTATATTCATTTATTTAATAGATAAAAAAATAAATTGTTTATATTACGTTTGATTATAATTAATTTGCGCTTTTTGCAATTATAAAATATCTATCAAATAACAAGAAAGAATATATAATGTGTATTCAACTCACCGTGCAGTCCATGGTAAAACTTTGGTGCCTTCCAAACTGATGCTCCTCAACTCATATTTGGATCTGTGGCGAAGTGGTGAACCAGGCGCTGTAGTCGTGTGGACAACGTTCCTCAAGCTCTTCGAGCTACTTCCGGTGAGTGCGTGCCTCCTACCGCCGGCACCTTCCCTGGTCGATTGATTTGTCGATCTTTTCAAAGAACTCATCGTTGATACAAAGATTATTTTCTCAAAAAACAATTCTCTCGCATCTTTCTTATATATTCGATCTTTGAAAAATCCTTTTCAAATTCGGGAATCAACCGGGGGAGAACGAATCTTAACGATGCACATGTTTCTTTATTTTTTTTTCTTCGGAAGAATTCTATTTTAAGTAGCACTTTTAAAATTTTTCTTCATCGTCCATTCCAAAAAAAAATAAAAATTCGATCAATGTGATTCAAATTTTGCAAAATTTTCAAAGATGATGGTTTTTCGACGATTTCAAATCTAATTCTTTGGTCCAGTTTGTGATTTCAAGAATTAATATATATTATTGTTACAAAAGTACTTTCTTTTTTAATTATTTCTTTTTTTTCGAAAAATAGAATTTTTTTAAATTATTTCACAATCATCGATTTTTCACAAGTTTCATTGTAAACTTTTTCCAAGAGTTTTCATTTAAACAGTATTATCGAGTTAAATGTTAATTGAAATTTAAAATATATAATTTCATTCAGAACGATTTAATTTCTTCGGTTATTTTTAGAAATTTTTCAATAATCCATAATTTATAGAGCATTAATAAAGAAGGTTTCCATTACTGATTGAATTCCTCTTGTTTGAAATTTCACGTTCAAATTGCTTGATCCACTTTGCGATTTCCAAGATAAATATATCGTGTCACTTTTCGAAGAATCATTTAAATCACTTTTCCACTTCGAAAAACAACTTTCTTAAAGAACAGTTCTTTGCTTCGAAACTTACAGGATATCGTGAAAAAATGATAGTCCCAATTGTGGATCATAGTTTTCTTGAAATTTCGTCGAATCTCTACTACTTTATGAAGTATTTGCAACAATTTTTTATTCTAAAAAATAACGTTTTTTAAGAATAAGATGAGAGAAAAACAATAGAATAAGAATAATAGATCTAAATTATATTTTGAGTTTTCTTCATAATCTATGAGGTACTATTGGAAAACTAATAAATATATAATATTATTATTAATTCATCATTATAATTTTTCTTGAATTTTTATGTAAAAAGTTTTAATTCACTTTTTAATCATAAAGATAATAGAGATAATAAATATATGATTTCTCTTAAAATTATTTCTATTTGAAATGTAATTTATCTTGAAGATAAAATATTTCTTTAAATGTTCTTCTCAGAAATTAATTTTTCAGAATTAAGGAAAAATATTCAATGTTATCGATCAAAAATTTTCTACAGTTATATATTGAAAATTCTGGTTCATATTTTTGTATCAACAAATATCCTTCATTACGTTCCACGAAATCTTGTCCAAACTTTCTTAATCTTCTTCAAACTTTTCAACAATCCTCATTTACAAACTGTTATCAAAAATTCAACAAATCCTTAATCATTAATTCAATTTCTCCAGAGAATTTGTTTTCAAAACTCTGATTCGTTTTCGATTTTCAAATATAAACATTCTTTTTTATTTTTATATAGGATCTTTTATTTTCTTCAAAAACCTTGAATACAAAGTAGTCTTAAATTTTTGCTTCTTCAAATTCGATGATAAAATTAAAAAAAAAAACAAACAAACCTTCGTGTTCGGATTATTATTTGAAAATCAACACTCTTAAACATTAATCGAACTACTTTTCAAATAATCGTATAAGTAATCAATATATCATAAATATATCTCATAAATATATCTCTATTTTCCACAACGTTCTTTAAATCGCTCTGGTATTCCTGCAAAGAGGCTATCTTTCAATATAATGCCTCTGAAAAATTTCTTAATTTTCTTCGACGAATTCTTCGGAAATACGTCTTTATTTGCAGAATATCGAATCATTAATTCCCTTTAAGGAGAAATGTTAAAATTTTTTGAAGAATATTTTTATCTTCTAAAAAATTTATTTAGCCAAATGCAGGATAAATCTAAATTTCTTTCATAAATTCTTGAGAAAAAAATATTTGTAATTACGCACCATCAAAAGCAAAAAATTTTCGAATTATTAATCAAATTCTTCTTGAATTTTCGTAGAAGTATTGCACACTTTCAACCATATTCCTATTCTTCAAGAAATTCTTTGAATCACAATTTTTTGCAACAACAATCTTCATTCACAAAGATAATTTTAAAAAACTACTAATCATTAATCAAACATTTTGATATATTCATAAAATATAAAACATAAATATATTTCTCAAATTAATCATTCAGGTACCACTTTTCGTAATGTCTTCCAATAAATCATTTCTTCTTTAACTTTATTTTTTAAATTCTTCTTTCTTCTTTATCGAACTGAATTTCAAATTATATAGAAATTTAAATTTTGACAAACAACAAATTCTCTAAATATTAATCAAATTCTCCAACATAGTATTCAAACGTAAACATACTTCTCACAAACATCGTTCAGGTATCACTTTTCTATCTCGAAACTCTATTTTCTTCCTCTTTAGACTCTTCAAGGCTTATACGAGTTCTCGATTATAGAGCAATCAATTGTAGAAATCAATAAACTTCTGACGATTGATGGAAATAGAATTTCATAAACGTTGTCGATTCCATATAACGATCCTTAAAATCGAATAATCGAGTCGACTGCTCATCGTACGTTCGCCATTTGAGGTTTTTGTCGTTGTTGGTCAGACGGGCAACTGAACCGTCGGATGAACAACCGGCAACCATAAATGACTGCGCCACCTTTCAACCCCACCATGAAGCATGGTTCGCCACCATAACTGGCCGCGAGCGTCGTGTCTTGCTATCCCCACTCCCATCGCGTCTCTTCTCTGATGCTTCGATCATCGGACGTTTTTCCCCGGCCGATACCCTCTTTTCAACTAGTTACGCTTCACTGATTCGGGATCGATCCACCACGAGATCCAAACGCTTCCATTCTACCGGTAACCTGTTGATAAACAATCGAGAACACCGCACCATCAACTTTCTCGCTCTTTTTTCATTCGATTAAACGGTACTGTATATAATATCCACTCTTTTCTGCCTTCTTGCGTTGCTTAAATAAAACTTGGAAAGGATTTGTGATACGGTTCACGGAGAGAGACACGTATTTATGGGTACATACATCAAGTAATATATGGTGACGGAGAAAGTCGGCTTTCAAGCGTGCGGCTCGAAGTGGAGGTTAGGTTTGTTTCAGCAATCTTTTGATAATGGTGACGATGGTGTTCTCTTACGATGCTGTATTTACTTTCTTCGTGAAAATTTGTTTTACGGTTCATTGATTGAATTACTTTTTTGAAGGTTGTATTTTTTTTTGTTATTATCGTTTCTTTAATACATTTTTTCTTCTTTTTATTATTAATTCACGAATCTAATAGCATTAATTACATGTTTAAGAATTTGAAATTGATTCTATAATTCTTTTGAGTCAAACATTGATAGATACTAAGTAAAAATCTTTGAAGAATATTTATTATATAATTATTTTATTTTTAGTAAGAAGTTTATAAATATAAAATATCGTTTATTGATTCAATTATTTTTCACACATTCTTCGATATCTCTTTTCTGTATGAAAAAAATTCTCTATCTAATAATTAATATTGGTTTACGATATGATTTATGATATAGTATCAAAAGATTTTGAAGTTTTCTTTGAAAAAATTGAAGGGAAAAGGAATAAAATATTTTACGGTAGATTTCTTAACATTTCTAAAATATCGTACGAAGAATTCCATTCTTTTTATTGATTTTCGAATAATATTGATTCAAATAAATATTGAAAACTATTTAATCTTAATTTGAAAGATTATGATATTGTTTGAGAAAACATATTCTTTTTTATAAAAAATACGGAACTCATCTTATTTATTAATTTGTAAACAAAATACAATTTATTTTTTATTAGATTGACTCTAAGAGCCAATAATAAGAAGTAAAAAGTTATTCGAAAACGAGCTTCAATTAAAATTTATTTTACATTGTTTTTATCTATTTTATTCAATTTTTTGTATTTATTATTAAGATATTTCGATGTATATATTTTAAAACCACGTTACGAAATCGTATTAATTACAAATTATTTTATTATCCTTTTAACCTGACTTGATAAATTATTTTATATCTGCAATATTTCTTACTTCGTTCAACTTTTCACATATATAAAGCAGCAATTAACGGTTAATGTGTAGTTTTTAAAAAATATTCATGACACGTACTTCATCAACGATAATTTAAAAATCATTTATCCTACTAGACTACAACACCAAAAGAGACGAAGAAATTCCTTTGACCATCTTACACTCATTAATTTTATTTACCGATCGTTCTCATTCTTTTACGATGACAATACTCATATTCTATAATTAAAAATCTTTTTTATTTTAGGTTAACAATAATATAATTTTAATAATCTCATAATAATAATAATAATTTTTTATAATTTTAATAATTATAAACATTTAGATTTTAATATATATAATGAAAGTAAAATAATTTTTTTACTAGAAAATTTGCAAAATACAAAGAGTGAAATTAGTTTTTAGGAAATAAAGATCATATCTTCATCTTGTGAGATACAGTTAATATGGTTTCTTCAAGATTGCTTTAATTATATTTCGAATTGATAATTTAAAAGTTTTAATTGAAAGTTAGATTCGATAATGGAATATTAAATCTGGTTTGATAAAGTAGTTGTAGAGTTTGCGAAATGTAGTACTATCTTTTCGCGAGAAAGAAATTCAATTTCTTAAAATCTAATTTAAAAGGGAAGATCAAGTACTAACATCAATCTTAATCTATCATTTCATCTATTGTGGTAATAGAGTAATTTATCATCGAAAACACTTTCACTTGTTTTTTTACGTTTATTTTTCATAACCTGTTAATATTGTTGATATTAATTTATCATATTTAATAATAAATTATTTATGATTTTTTTAGATCAAAGAAAATTGAATTGTTATAAAATATAAGAAAATATTAATTTTTTTAAACAAAGCTATACGTAGAGATTAATATTTTCATTTTTTTCATCGATTTCATTAAAAATTATTTTCTGGGATATAAATTTCAGTTATCTTTTTTCATAAATGTTTCCTTCCCGGAAAATATAATAAAAAATAAAATAAATATAACTTCTAAAATATTTCGTAATTTAATAAATTTAATTCATCAATTTCAATAAAAATAATATCCAAAGAACAAATCACACAAATCATTTTAAAAAGATTTTTAAAAGATTTTCTATCTTGCGCAATAATTATTCCTAAATCACACCTGTTAACCTCCATTTCCACCAATCATTTCATCAATTTATTATTTCTAACAACAAAGTATCAATTTCTTCAAACAAACCAAAAAAGAAATCAAAAAATCAAATGAACTTCATAATTTAACTTAAAATTTTCACTTTGCACACACCATAAATAAATCGATTCCTCTCTCCAAAAATTTTTCTTAAATAAAAAATTCAATATTTAAAATTTAATAAGAATATTATTCCTGGATAATCATTTCTAAATATCAAAAAATAAGAAGTCAAAACTTTGTTAGTATTAGCCACTTTATAATAACTTGGAATCTGCTAACAAAAAAAATTTTAAAAATTAATATATATAATTAATATATATAGATATTATCCAAACGATCAGTAACACTGTTTTCGAATAAATTAAAAATACAAATATCTTTGTGCAATATTGATGTAAAATAAATAAATATAATAATATTATTGTACAATTACTAATTTAATTTTTTCTCGAATTTCCATCTAAATAAGTTTTCCAAACCACGAGGACAAGTTTCTCGAGACGCGAACATGAGACGCAAAGCGCGAGAACGAGCGGCTCGTTCATCGAAGACTGATGCTCGATTCACGGCCAAGATTATTGCGCGAACGATGAAAGCAGCGCGTGCGGAAATGCGCATGCGCAATGGCCGTCGCGGACACGACCAAAAACGCGACCAGAAACGTAAGTGGAACACGAGCAAGGGAAACAACTGAAATATTGTTTTCCAAAAAACAAGATCTGCGATCGTATCTGCTCCCAAGATGTGTCCTTTTCTGCGCCAAAATCGATTATGGGAAATATTCTTTATTTGTGCAATAATCATCACCGGTTGTTTTTCTTTCGTGGCCGTGTGTAGACTTTGGATATTCATTTGGCCTGTTAGCCCAGTACAAGGCGTTTCAGGATTGTAGATCTCGTCGAGATGAGAGTACATGGAATGGGAGAGAATAATTTCGAGCAGAAGGTGTATGCTACGAGATTATTTCGATTGTTTAATAAGAATTGAAAAAATTGTAGATTCCAGTATTCCATTTGAATTTTTTGAATGTAATTATTTGTTATTTGAAAAAAATATTTCAAAAATATAATTTAGTTTTTTAAACGATTTATGTAAATCTTAATTTATTGGATAATAGTTTTAATTTTTTAAATCTCGATTCATTCGATCTACAAGTTTCATAAGTATGTCAATTAATAAAGTTAATATATTAATTCATTATGGGAAACAAGCTAAAGTAATGAAAAAACCAATATTTTGTTTCACAGTTTTAATACTTTCTTTACACTTATATTTATAAAACAATTATTTTGTGGTAACTTTTTTTTCATTAAAAAAAAAAAAAAAAAGAAAAAGCTATCTTTTTCAAGGAGATCCTGTATATCTTTCATTAATCGATGTTTAATCAACACATGTAAACTTCTTTCTTTTTTTAAATGCTGTCTTTTTTTTCTATTTTCTTTTGCAAAAGGAAGGAATAAAAAAAAATTGAATGAAGCATACAAAATTCTTGACTCGAAAGAATTAATTGGATGGAAAATTTCATAAGAACGATTATTTTTTGTTAATACACATAGATATACATTACATATACATATAGGGTGTCCCATTTTAATCTTTCCATACGATTAGCTTTCGAAACTATTGGTTATTCAAATAAGTGTTTCGAACCAGAGATGATTTTATGGAGAACATGTTGTTCTCACCGTCACCCTTCTAGATAAAAATATTTAAAAAATTTCAAGGTCTGCAATTTTTAAAAAATGACTATGATGTTTCTTTTATTTTTTTTTAAATATTTTTTAAAAAATTCTCTGCGCGAATAAAATGAAATTTTATATGATTTTTGTGTAAAAAAATTGATAGTAAAATTAATTTTATTTTAATGAGAAATATTAAAATCACTTTTATGTCACTAAGATACTTTTATGTAAATTTACTTACAAAATATTTCAACGCAGATTACATTTAATTTAAATAATCTTTCTTTAAACTATAAACTGTTCCTCAACTTTGCATAGAATAATTAAAATAACACGCTTTCAATATACTTGATCTTGAATCAAAAATAAAATAGTTTTTACAAAATTTTCATATTCTGAATTAAAATATTCTCAATTATTAACGATACAAATAATATTTTGAAAAATTTCTACATAATATTTTTCAAAAATCAAGATATTTTGAGATAAATTAAAAAAAAAATCAAGATAAATATTAATCATTCATGTTAATTATTCATTATTTAAATTTGAAAAAATTAGATAAAAAATTAAATATATTACAAATATATCATACATCTAAAATTTTCATTTCATCTTATAAGAATTAATTTAAAAAATCAGATCTACATTGCAGATTAATTAATTTAATTTTTTGATTAACTTTTATTTACCCAAATTTTTATTATAAAAATTAATTTACAATACACAACTGCAAATTTAAATTAATTTTTATTCGTTCAAATATACAAGATAAATTCAATAAAATTTTTAATTCTTCAATGGAATCGTTAATAACCTAAGGTTTCTTTTCTTTCACAATTTTTTTTTATCACATCTTACTTGTAACTCAGGAGCTTTTTTATGTCTTGAAGAAAGCACAACTCGCGAGATATCTTGTGTATAAGTACATACAATATTTATTCGTTATAAGCTCGTTTCGAGATTTAGTCGAACATATAGTTATTAGATACACAAAATTTTAACCTCATTTTATTTTTGATAACAAACATTGTTAAGAACAGTTAATAAAAAATGGAAAAGAATTGAGAGCCTAAATATTTGAAAAAAAATAGTGCTTTAGCTTCCATCATTATCATCATATCATATTAATTCTTAAAAATAGAATTTTAGAATTAATTTCGAATGTGCTAAATGAACTATGAAACTGGAAATTCAATAATTATTTGTTGAGTATTTTGGACAGGAATCGATCTTTTTTAACTTTACAAAGAAAAATCTGAAGTTTAAATTCATTCGAATTCCGAATTGTTCGATTCGTTACGAATGTTGGAGCGAACTGCACATTATATTGTTTTGGTATGATATTAGTCGCCTGACTGGATCCAAGAGTGGGGAGATTATCCTCATTGGTAGGAATGACTTCCGAGCTTATATCTATGAAAAGAGCTCGAGCGTATAATTAATAAATATTGTAATTGTGAATAAATCTGTTTACGTGTACGTGGCGGTCGATATCTCTACAGGACCATCATACACACACTATATAATAGGATACATTTAAACTCAGAAGATTAAGTACGTCTTGAAGAAAGGAAATCCTAGCTATTGTTTCAAGCGTATAACCCAGCACCGTATGTTTCATTACCTATTTAAACAGACTATTATCGCAACGCCACCACCCGACCGAATATTTAACACTTTGGCTAACTTCGTTTTCCACCGTATTATTCCCATTGTCCGCGCTATCTGAAGATCTATGAAGCTATCGTATACGGAGTGTTCAAATTCAACACGTTTCTTTGTATGTAATTGCTTTTTATGATTTTCATTATTATTAATTCAAATAGATATTATATAGAATATCAAATTTAACTATTTATCATTATCTTTCTCAAATTCTGTGATTACTTCTTTTTATATAATGATATATTATATGAAATGTATTATAAGATTAAAGATTATAAAGATTAAAAATGATCAAAATTGACCAGTTTAAATTGTTATAAAAGACATTTATTTTTATGTTTCCTATATGGATCCAACCAAGATTTATATTTCTTTCTCTAAAATAATTAATTATATTACGAAAGAAGATATGCGATTTTCAATATCAAATATTAAAATAAGATATGCTTTCCTGCATATCGATAAATATTGTTTCATATTGGTACAATTTGAATTGTACCAATGTTTATTGACAATAATGTAATTAGAGAACAAGAATACAAGATTAATTCTGAAATTTGATATATTTTTTTTATTGCTATTAATTGTAATCTTTCATTCGTTAGCGATTAATGATTAATTATAGATGAATATATTTTAAATTTCATAATGCTTATGAAAACAAATAAAAAAAATTCAATTATATTAGATATGCAATTTAATTCTAAGTAAATAAATTCAAACAAAAGTTTTATCTCTCATTTTATATTTCAACAAATATTTTATGACTTCTCCTTGCATAAGGCATATATATTTTCTTAAAACTTTCCGAAAAATTATTGCTATTAAATTCAAGTATTTTGTTCTTTCTAATAAATAATTCTTTCTAATTCTTTATAATAATAAATAATTCTTTTAATTCTTTCTAATAAAAAATTGCGACATATTATAACTATTATGTAACAAAATTAAAATTAATATTTTTTTAAATATTTTTTTTTATAATAATTTTATATTATGAAGTTTCCAGTATCCAACTTAATAAGATTTGCTTGACTAAAAAAAAAAAAAGATTATGCTATCATTTAATTATATCATTTAATATATCAACATTTAAAAAATTCATTGCAAAAAATAAAAATTAACATGTTTTATTGATAATTCCCGGTATGTGATAAAAAAATCTTTTATTAGGTAAACGTGCACGTTCATTATTATATATTTACTTTAACCATATCAATTAGATATTAATTATATAATTTTCTTACATTTTGCAAGTAATTGAAGATTTTCTGTCATATAAAATAAAATTTGATGAATAAATGAAGATAAACTTAATAGTGTTATAATAAAAATACTTTTCAGTAATAATTTTTAAACAAAACCTGAAAAAAGAAAAATTCAAATTTCATTAGATTTATATAAAAAATTTAAAAAAAAAAATAAAATTTTTCTTATTCGATATTAATTCGGTCATGAATTAATCCATAATCTTAATATATATTTTATATATTGCATTCAAATAAAATATTATTAATAAAATATATTAATAAAATATTATATCTCTAATAAGATTTATCTTCATCTTTTTTTTTTATCATTTTCAATTTAAAATACTGAAAAGTATTAAAATTTTTAAGCAAACTTTAATTATTGAAATATTTTACAGAAATTCGTAGCAAAAGTGTTAAATATTATTAAAAACAAGGTCATGGTGGTTTTTAATGATCGTAGAGATCTTCGAAATGCGCCAGTCGATCATTGAATGTTAAAAAAGCGAATTTGTTGCATGATTATTTGTAAACTTTTTTTAATATTTTAACTTATTTTCAAGTTAATTCCTACATTATGATTTAATTCGATCGTTTTCACCATATTCTACAATTCCACTCGTTTTACGATATCGATTCTTCTTATTTTTTTTACTTTTTTTTTCTTTTTTAATTTGCATAATTCAAGTGGCAAGTGGAGAAAATGGCTAATTATATCTTCAATGTGTTGACTGTTCAGTTTCAAGATAATCACTAAATGGGAAAACATTTAATATTTAATATTTAATAATTAACAGAAATATTTATAGATAAATCAATTTGATAAATCGAAATGAAATTATAAATATATTAAATTTATAAAAAATATACGTATATTTTATAACAATAAAAATAATATTTTTATTCAATTGTTTTGATTTATAAAATTATGTAGATTTCTTACTTGATTCGACAGTCAACGCATCGAGTCGTAAATACACGAATGTTCGTTCGAGAATGTTTTGATATTCGTAAAGAATATTCAAATTGTGTCTTCTGATTTCCCAAATGCGAGTAGGCAGTGAACATTAAGTAATCGTCCTCTTGATAAAAATAAATCTCCTAAACATAATCACGATTAATGTAAAAAGATATAAAAATAAAAGAATAATAACGTTCATCGAAAAGTTATTGCCAATTTGAACAAACTTAGATATTGTAATAGAGGTTACAAATATTAGTTTTTCAAAAATATTTTTCACTGATATTTTTAAGTATTTCCACTATTTCAAAAAGATGATTCTTCTATATTACCTTTTTAAAGATTCTTGTCTTGATAATGATTTCAAGCAATTATTAATGTTCATAACCTCTATCACAAGTGTCAATCAAATTTTGCATTCGAATCACAGAAAATCGAAGGAAGACACTCAATAGGACGGAACACGAAAGCGAATTTTTTTCCAAAATTCTCAAAAAAATTCTCAGATCTGCATCTCCGGCTCGGAATCGTCATGGAACCAATTCGAACTCCTTTGATTCTCGGTCACGTGAACACTATTCAATTCTCTCTCGATATATCGACTCGATCTAGTTATCGACGATCCCTGTCTGCGATCATCGAACGACGCCAGAACCTCCAAGCGGTCGTTTCTCCTCACTACTCTTGGCGTAGTTTCCACGGAACTAGTTCCTTCCTCCTCGGCCGCCCAAGGCGGGAGATCCAACATGCCCGATGGAATTCCCCAGTGTTCCGTGAATTCTGAACCACTTCTGGCTAGACTGGGTTGGCTCAAAGATCTTACTAGCGAATCTGCACCTTCGAAGGAACTCAAACTCGTCAAATCATCCCTGTCCACTCTGGCGAAGTCTCTCACTGTCATCTCCGACATAGATCTTACGTCTACTTCGCTAGCGCCACCTGTACCTCTATGACTTGACCCAAGTCTACGCAAACGATTAGATTGGCTCATTGTTGTTGTCGATTGCGATATCTGAAGTCGATGGCCTTGAGTACGAGCAGAACTACCTCCATCGCTCTCGTATTCGTACAAAGTAGGCAGAGAGGATCTTCTCGATCTAGTGTCCCATTCAGAGGACTTGGATCTTTTGTATCGTTGTCCGTGATTTTTCCCATGAGTGGAAGAGGAAGTTGAACCCGCTTGCGTCAATGGAGGACCTAATATTCGAATGATCACATCCCATTTGTCTGACGGGAATAGATTGGTGTATCTGGCATCTTTTCGTATTAACTCGTAATCTTCTTTAACCACCGCTTCTGTTAATAGAGTTCGTAAAGTACTATCCGTGGTAATTATTTCGCGCCATTTTATTCGTTCTTCGTCCGTCAATTCGGAGGCGTAACGAGGATCCAACACCCGAGACAATCTAGAGAACCAATCGGAATCCGTCTCGTCCATAGAACGATGAGCCACTGGAGGTGGTCTGCAAGGAATCTCGGCTCTAGCTGTATAAGTAGGTTCGATATTGATATCCGGTTCCTCGTCAATTGGCACATCAGTGTGACTTCCTATCGGTTCGTTTGTGATGGTCAGGTTAGAAGTGGAGCTAACATCGGAGAAATTCTCCAAATCAGGAGGAGGTGGTGGGAAATTCTCCTTGGGGTAATTTCTGATAGTCACGTCCCATTTGGGATCGGGTGGAGGCGGTTTGGCTCTATATTCCGTCACCTGGCGACGATGGCGCTCAACATCTTCGATAGTTTTCTTCTCTGTTACCGTCTTCAAGAACACATCGTCTACCTCATGAGTCGTTATCTCTGGACGTCTGGGAGCGACAACTTGGGGTTCAACCAAAGGTTCTGTTACCTCTTCTCGGAACAAACGATGTTCGCGATGTTGAACAGCTGTATGAGTAGTGGTAACCGTGGGGACAATTGGTGGGGGTGGTGGAGGAGTTGGAGCTAGAATGTTGGCTACTCTGTACTTGGCGTGCGTGTGATCGGTTACTTCGGTCAAGGAACGTGTTTCTGTTAACTCGGTATTTAACGAAGTCAGAGATCTAGGTCTACGAATTTCATGGTGTTGCAAAGATGGCTGTTCGATCGGAGAAGGAGACGGAATTCGTTCTTGAATCATACTAGTGCTGGTCGTGGTCTCTCTTTCGGCTTGCTTTCTCAATATTCTCGAATAAACTGGCGGTGTTTGTTGTCGAGAGATGGTGGACGTGGAAGATGTGCCTCCTGGGGGTCCGTGAAGCTCGGGAACATACGAGAAAGTGGTCATTCTGGCAGGTGGACTCTCTAGGCTACGTGTGAGACTGGATTCCTCTTTTTCGAGAATAGTGGTTAGGTTTCTCTCCAAAGCAACGCTCGCGATATCAGATTCTGACGGTAGAGGGCTAGGAGGGGGAAGTGGCACTCTCTTTACGCGCATTTGGACATCAAATTTGGGTTCGATGGGCGTGGCCACCATGTGACGCGCGATCGCGGTTCTCGAAGCATTCGCAGCTGTCATTGAAGATGTTTCCACTTCCGCGGCGACTGTGTCGGAATAGAGAGAGCTAGTGGTACGTATTTCGCGTTGGTGCGTTTCATGATGGACGAAAGCTTTGTTATCATATGAACCGGCCGATGAAACCGGCAATGAAGGTTCTTCGTCGACCTGTGAACAAAAAATGATTTGATTTTCGTTAATTCTAATGATAATTATTTGCTTAAATAAAATTTGAATAATTGGCGATGATATAAAGATAATCAAAAATAATTCGTAATAAGTTAACCTCAATTCTGAAGTCACTTATTACAAGTCAAACTATAAATGAGAAGTAAATAAACATTTTTTAAATTTTAATCCAATACATTTACGTTAAAAATTTCAGAATCAAAAATATACATCACAATTTTTCTGTATGTTTCGATATGTATCAAATAATTTACTTCGGAACTCTCGCTCGGATAATCGCTTGGCAACGAGTGGTCGATCATCAAGTTCGCATCGCTACCGGTAGTGGATGGAGGTGCGTGCAAAAGTGCATGAGCTCTGGGTATCTTTAGACCCTCGAACATGGTGATATTGCTCAGAGAGGATGTGGAGAGTTTCGTTATCTCCGAGCCCGAGCCACTTCCGAATGGATGTCGGTGGATCACGCGAACATTTCTACGTTTTAGACACATGTATGAGCAACCAAGGCCGAGCAATAGCAATGAGAGGAACAGAATGGCGCAGATGATGAGCATAATTTGAAATCCTGTTAATGGCGGTTCGGGCAATGGAGCTGGTGCTGGAGTGGCCAAACTGTGTGAGAAGAAAAACATCCAGTCTTAAGTAACTTCTTAAGTAACTTCTTAAGAATAAGGTAAAAAATTTGTATTAAATTGGCTCTTTATTTCACGTGGAAATAGGTCAAAATGAATAAGAATACGATTTTTATAGGAGATCCAATTTTCAAGAAGCATAAAGGATCCATTTATTAATAAAATTGGATAAGAAATTTAGTGGAACGACGATAATTTATCAAGAGGCAAAAAAGAAAAAGTCTTGAAGAAAAAGAACAAGTGAAGAATGACCTTGCTTATGAAGCATAAAACTTCGTCAATAATTAAATACTTTCTTTGGTAAATGGAATAATCGATATTTTTGAGATAAAATTTTATACTTCTAATGTTCGAAATTAAACGAATTCTTATGAAACTACGCATAAACAATTAAAAATAGTAAAGTTTAAAAATTTCGTAGAAATCACCAATTATTTTTATCTCGTCATATATTTCAACAGAATATTTCAATATATAATTGAAATACTATAAATAAAAATAAAAAATGACAAGAAAGTAAGAAGCTACTCACATGCTGGCAGGAGGGGCCGGTGGTGCAGGCGCCATAGGTGGAGGATATCTGCAAACTATCGTAATAACTTCATCCCCATCCATTTCGAGGCCAGGATGGAAGCGAACTACAACGTTGTTTGTGAACACGCGTTGAGGATCCTGCCTCGTACCGCATCCTGTAACAAAGCATCAAGGCTGATTATGCGTTGTCTAGCCGCGTCAAGAGCTTTATTAACCCTTTCGCATCCACGATATGAAATATCTGGTAAACTTTAAACGCAATGTTGCTTTGAACAAGACGATTTTACGACGTTACTCGTGCGATATATATTACGAGATCAGACATTCCTTGCGTTCTCAATAATTCATAAAAACAAGGTAAGATATCAAGTAAAAAAAAATTTCTCCAGGATGTAAAATCATTTTAACCATTATTTTTCGCATAGATATATTCGAATTTCGCTGGTAAAAACTTGGAATCGCTCGAAACAAATGTAGCGAATTGTATGTGTCCAATCTCTATAACAGGAAAGCCTCTACACAAGTCGAAATAAGGTATTCTCGCGATAAATATGAAATGAGAAGATCCACGATAAATGTGAAAATTTTATTTCTATCTGATAGCAAGAATCTTCCTTGGAATCTGTTGAAAAAAGAAACAAAGAAGAAATGGAGAGAAGAAAGAGAGAAAGAGAATATATATATATATATACACCTTTGAGAGGTAGTTCCAACTTGGCGCTGGTTGAGCCACGTCCTTTGAATATGCACGCACTGTTACGATCGAAATCAGCGTAGGCAACTCCGTGAAATGGTTCCTCAAACTTTAATTCAACCTGCATGCTACCCTGGCTGCAATTCAGGTACGCCTTCGTGCGATTCAGAAATATCATCGACGAGATGTCGTCCAATTTGGTTACCTTGCCGTTCAACACTGTGCTGGGCGGTAAACCTGGTTGGTATTCGATACTATTTCCCTGCGATGCATAGTTGCTCTGCGACAGCACTAGAGGGAGTGCTGTACAGAGCACGGGCAGCAATTTAAGTAGCATCTGAAAATATTCACTTGAATTTATTTTAAATATTTTAGATTTCCAAAAATGTTTATGTGTGTGTGTATATATATATACGTGCGTATGTTATTATCAGATTTATGCACAAATGTAAAGTGATAGATCGAATAGTTTTGGTAATTAAAATATAAACTAATAAATATATAACTACTATGTTATCATTATTATAATAATTGATATATAGTATATCCGATGTATAATATAATATATCGATATAATATTATTATCATAGCGTATAAAAAATTCATTTTAATTCTTCTACTACAAAAATCTTTAAATATTATGAAAATCATCGATCTTCTATTTGTAAATACATTTAAGCAACACGTTGGAAATCACGATCAATGTCATCCTATATGGTTATGCAATCGAGGCTCGACCACTGTTGTTGCAAATCTATCCTTTCAACGATTTTTTTTTTTTTGAATGCTCGAACATTCGAGCGCGAACAAATGGCGTAAAAATCGTATCGATCGTAAACAGTAAACGTAAGAATTCTATCCGCGAATGTAACAATCCAATTTGACATTGAAGTTTGCAACACTGTACGATAGTTTTACGCCTCGAAGGGAGATATAACGTTGGAGAACGGTCTCACAGCGTTCCAGTTAGATTAGGTTAGGTTAGGTTAGGTTATTGCTTAGGTCCGTTCCTGTTTCTATCCGCAGGAATTTTGATTCTTTCGTGGAAAGGAATGTAAAAACATATTTGTGAAACTTGGAAACAATAGAATAAAGCATATTTTTATTATTCAAAAAAATAATCTCTGAAATGAAATATAAAATATATTTATAAGTATTTTCATTTATATATTTTATTTTCTATATAAATAATATTTAAATAAAACATTAAATTTATAAACTCAATACACAATAAATTATTTAAGGATTAATTGTCGATAAAGTTATTAAGAAATCACAATAAGATATTTTTGAAGAAATTAAAACTGAAAATTAATTTAAAGAAAGGATAGAATGTCATCTGTGACTTCAGTATTTTTAATACATCATAAAAATATATTATTTATAATGTTCCTATACTTAATATACTTTATTGAATGTCAAGCTAATTTTGCAAAAGTTATTTCCATGATTAACTCAATACATTATGGCTTCGAAACCTTCGGAAGCAGGAATAATCAAAGGTATAGTTCATCTTGAACATCCATGCCTTCTTTCAAGCAGAAAAATTTCCTATTTGATTAATTTCCAGCATTGAGTGAAAAGATTACAGAAACACACACACACACATACACAGAGTACATTTATTTCTCTTTTGAAGGCTATTTAAAATAAATAAATATATATACATAATGTTGATACATAAATATTTTTTATTTTATTTTTTATGAATTTCGTGATTTTTTATATGTGTTAATGAATAACAAAAATATTAAAACGAAATGTATGATAGAGTATTTATTCATAAATAAATATAGATGTAAAGTAAACACTGAATTGGATAAGTTTTCAAAATGACTTGGAACGTAAATCTTGTTCATTACCAACAAAGAAAAAATAACAGTACGAAACATTTCATCGATACATTTATTTTGATTCTCAGTTTTCTCTTCTCTCTCTCTATTTTTATACTCCTTAATTTTCCTAATTTCCTTATCTTCTCTTTGCTTTAAGATTCTTAAAATAAAAATTTTCTCGAGTTTTCATTATCGTTTAAAAAATTCAGAAGAGCTTCTCGAGCATTATAATATTGTTAAGTAAAAAATTAAAATTATCTGAAAAAGAAGAATAAAAATTAAAAAACGTGAAAATCAGTAAAAATTTGAGCACGCGCAAAATGAATATTGGCGAAGATATGTACGTGCTACAGCATATTGATTCAGTAACCGATATCGCGAGTTCCAACAGATGTACTATGTAAGTTGAATTCAAAGAAAGCACGACGAAATTTCCTCGTATTTTCCATGTATTAATATTTCATGGTTAGGGTCAAAGATGGTGATAGAATTTTATACATGAGCAAGGTTAAATACGATTCAATACAATTCTCTATAATCTTGTCACTTTGAATGAGATTAACTTGATTGTGATCACTATTGATTTCATTTGTAATTCTTATTTCACTTCGTGCTTTCAGAATTTTCGATTCAATTTTATAAAGTTCGTATGAGAGGAAAAATTTAACGAGAAGAAACAGGATTTTATGTTTTAAAATTATTTATATAAATTGTAATTAATTAAAGACATTAGTGTTATATTATGAATATAGAAGAAAATATGTTATAATAAACCTAACCTTAATAGAATTACAATAAGTTTAATTTCATTAAATTTATTAATTATCAAATATAAATATTAATATGTTGTAATTTAACCTAATCTTGATTATAAGTATATAGTTATAGTATATAGTTATAGTTAATTTCATAAATTTATTAATAATTCATCAATTTAATTATTCAAACAATCAATGTTTCACTGAATAAACTTTTTTGTAAAATAATTATTGCAAAACTCATCCAATGGTTAATCATTGACAAGTGATTAAACTCAAAATATTCTTTCGTTTTTTTTCGCCATTCGTCATCCAATTCAATCAGCTAGTTGCTTACAGGAAATGGTTATGCTTGCACGTGGCGAGATAAATTCAACTGCAGTGACGACATTAATGAATCATGCGCTTACAATACATCCTCTAGGAATATTGCTGTTGAACCAGCAAGAACTATCGCGAATAATCCAGCATATATAGCAGTTCCAAGCAACACGTGGTCTGCTTTGTGTGCAAATCAGATCTTCCTTGATCTATATATGGCTGCTTACAAAGAAACTCACACTTGCTAATTTTAATGAAACTTTACTTTAATGAAAGTGGATAGATAACTGAAATAAATATATTTACTTTTATTGTTTATAAACAAATTGTAACAAACTTTTCAAGCCATAATTAAATATATAATTAATTAAATAATTCTTAACAAGCGTAAAATGACTGCTAAAAACCTAACCTCAATGATTATTATTCAAAAATTAATTTACATTTTCTAATCTATCAATCAAAAAAAATTAAATAACCGTTTACTTTTACCTACCATTATATTCAAAACTTCCAATTTTCTTTCACACAAACACTCATACATGTAAGCAATTTTTATTTTCCTATTTCCAAGATACATGGCAAAATTACAAAATCTCCATTGAAGAGGCCATTTTTCACAAGAGTGAATGTTTTATCCGTCTTCTTAAAAGAGATTCCGTGGCGCAGAATAACGATCATTAAAGGATCAAATTTCTTCCGTGTTGCATTCCAAGCGGACCTGAGCCGAGCAGAGTTGTATCAGACATCATCCCAAGCTTTGTAATGGAAATATTGCGCAACGGACACCAGAGGCCGCTCCGATACTTCCTTGCTCATCCGAAACCCTCTGCCAGCTCTTGTCGCGTGATGCAGCTTCATCCAAGGAAAGTTCTGATATGGTCTGATGCACTTGCACCGTTACACGCCACGGTAATAGTCCTTTTACACAGAATCACTAACGAACTGGCGCGTTTGTTTCGCCTATTCACTGGTATTCATCAAATCCTTCTGTATATCTGTCTTGTCGTTGTCAAAAGGTTTCTGTTCTCGTCGAGCTAGCTTCTATAGTTTCAATTGGTCATTTAACCGAATATTTTCGACTGGAAAAGATTTAAATAATTTCACTTTTAAAGTTTCCTCGCCAATGTGAATTCAATTTATTCAAAGAAATGGTTTTCAATCTTGTTTGAGATTTACTTTCGAATCTTTCGTCAAATCACTGCTTGATTTCGATATTTAAAATTTCGTTCAAAATTCACGATAAACGTTGAATAACTGTATTGGACGATCCATGATGTAAGCCTTCCTCCCCCCCTTCCCCTTCCCTACCGCTACATCTAATCATGGAAGGTGGGGGAAACACTAGAACGAATCATTTGTTTATTTTGATCCTTGGCTCTTTTTCTCTTTCACTCCTTATCTTTTTCAATTTCTTTTTATTATATCTCATTCAATTACTCACACATAAATTAATTAAATATACAACTATTTCCTTCCTATACAAAAAAATCATTAATGTATATTAATGGTTTTTTTTAATATTATTTAAATAGATTCTGTAAATAAATCGTTACATAATCAGATATAGTTGCAAGTTATATGTTACGAATATTCATCCAATATCCGATACCACTGTCTTCCTTTCCTCGTCGTTACTGTTATTTCAAAATACATACTATGAATTCATCTAATAGCCGATGAAGATTACATATAATGCTTATGCCATCACTTAAGTTAGCAAAGTGCTGATTCATGGGAATCATGGATAATAATGACCACTGTTTCAATATGGCTTTATAAATTTCACGTTATGTATACAATTTTCTCTAATGAATCTCTCAGGCTTTTATCTAAATGTTTGTAAATCATTTTGAAAAATTGAATTATGAAATTAATAATAATTCCTTTTCCTTTCTAGTATTGAATTATATTCATCATACGCGTTAAAATAAAATTTATTGTCTAATTATTATATTTATCAATTTTTATTGATATGAATTTTTATTAAAAGTTTTATACATATTAAGTAATTTTCGCCTAGATTAAATCAAAATGCAAAATATTTAAAAATGAATTTTTGAAAACTTTTGTTATATACTTACATTTATTGCTTTAATATTTGAATTTTCTTCTCCTTGTCCCTCGATTTAGTCTCGCTACGATAATCGCATGCCTGTATGATCTGGAAATTAAATAGATAAATAATAATTAAAAATATAATCAATTTTTTTATTATGTTTAATATTATAATTAATAAATTCTTTTAATAATTATCACACTAAGTAGAAAATTTTTTAAATTACGTGAGCATGAAATACATGTTCATGAAAGCACAACTATGTTGCATAACTTACGTGCATGCACCTAACCATTGCTTTTTCTTTCATCTATCGCGTGATTTCGCGATTTATTTCTACATCTAGTAAAAATATCTCCACGTAACGAACATAAGAAATATATTTTTCTCCAGTTTTTCTATTTTTATTTTAAATAATTTTCACATATTTAATGTTTTTAATAATTAATATCATTCGAATTTCTAGATAAATATTTATATTTTTTTTATACTCAAAAGATAAGAGACATCTACTTAATCTTGAACTTGTTTATTAATAAACGATAATTTAAATAATTTGAAAATTATCGATAAAATTATATCTACGTTCTATTTACATTAAAATTATTATGTTAAAGATTATTAATTAATAATTATTAATAACATTATTTATTATAATTATCTCATAATAATTTTGTCTACTATTGAATTTCTTTCAATCAAATCAATTTCGTTTATTATTTTTTATTTATTTATTTTTTTTTTCAAACTTTACGAAATATTATTTTATCTATTATCTAATTATCGACCATGCCTATGTCTAGCTAAAAGAATCGGTCGAGGTCTCGGCGAGAAGAGAGCGTACACACAACTAAATAGCATAATTACTTGCATGTGTATGGAACAGGAAACAGGCGAGGTCGATACCACGTCATTTTTCATCTCGCTAAATCATCCAAAAATAAAGACGAATAATTAAAAAGAGTTGTTATACCTAAATAACTATATTTAACATCGATCAAAATTTTTCTTTGATTCTTTTTCTTTTTTTTTTTTTAATTTTATCCTCTATACTTTTTTTCTTTCTATAATTTTTTTTAAACGTAGCGAAGATAAGTGGATAATAGAAATTTTGTTTTATATGGGATCACAAATTGTTCGTTGCATATAAAAAAATTAAAAAAAAAAATTTACAAATGTGCGTATATGCAATATTTATTTAATAAATTATTTTATAATATATTAATGTTTTGTGTAATCAATATCAATATGAATTATAATTTCATTTCACGAATATAATTTCACGATTTTTAGAATGTCAAAAAATATACGGGAATAGAAAAAAAAAATGTTCAGAAAATACGAATCGGGAAACGTGAATATAGCGGACCAGTCATGTTTTCTTATTACGCAGTGAAAGTTTGTTATGAAAAGTAGTATTATGCGAGAAAGGAAGAGAAAAATTTTACGAAGATGTACACGGGAATGGATGAAAAATTTCAGAAAATAAGAATCAGGAAATGTGAATATAACGGATCAGTCATGTTAACAGGTTTTCTTATTAGCAGTGAAAGTTTGTTAGGTTATGAAGAGTAGTATTATGCGAGAAAAGAGAAAAATTTTACGAAGATATACGCGGGAATGGACGAAAAATTTCAGAAAATAAGAATCAGGAAATGTGAATATAACGGATCAGTCATGTTGACAGGTTTTCTTATTACGCAGTGAAAGTTTGTTATGAAGGTTATGAAGAGTAGTATTATGCGAGAGAGGAAAAGAAAAATTTTACGAAGATAGAGGAAATTTTTAAAGTGAAATATATAAGTCTTGGAAATCTCTAAGGGAACATGTCAAGAAGAATTCGAGAGCATATGTTCAAAAATCTAAAATAGTATCAAAAGTTTTTGAAATATAGAAAGCGTTAGACTGTTCCATTCTTCAAAACTTTCAAGACGTTTTGCAATGAAATAAAATTCGAAATTTTATTTTAGAATGTTAAAATATCAAATATTATAAACATATAATATTTTTAAATTTATTATTTATTAAGTAGGATACTTAGGATATTGTATTTTTAAGACACAAAAAAATCATTATTATAAAATATAACCTCACTTTTGATTACGAATCAGTAATAAAACATTTAACATTTCTAACTGACTAATTACGTAATTAAAATAGAATTTACGTTTTTATTCACAATATACATTATTTAATATAATATTTAATTATCACTGATATTCAAACAAATTTTTCAAATATTTTATATATATATATATATATATATTGAATATTTATTTAAATTGTTAATATTTTGATTTATGTATATTTTATATTCATATATTTTAAAATATCTAAAAAATAAATAATTATTTTATAAACTTTGAAATTTCAATTAGAGAGTCATAACAGATTTGTACAACAATAATTTCAATAATGGAGAAACACTCTGGAAAGGAAAGCTACTGACCTCTGGTCAGTTCCTCTCTAGTTTTCTTCACTTCCACTTTACCCATACTTGTTTACGTAATAAAAGAATAAATTTTAAACAAACATATTTTTCTTTCAATGAAGCATACTATTTCTTTTGATCATATTTTTAATCATACTATATAAAATTCAATAATTAAAAAATTCATAACACTTTTTATATAAAAATGATTTATAAAACAATTTATATAAATATAAAATAATAATAATTAGAAAAATATTTGATCATTTGATTTGTTAATTCTTTATCATAAAGATCATCATGAAGATAAAGCTTAATAACAATGAGTTATTCATAGGAAAAGTGTTTAGCTACCTGCACGCAACTGGATGGAACGAAATCGTCTTGTCGATCACGTTCTGAGTCGGCGAATCGGGTGGAGTTGTCGAGTCTACACGTATTTTTCGTGTAAGAGACGCGTACGTGTTCGTAATTGGTAATTTGAACAAGGAATGTTGTGACACACCTCTTCCACGATTGTTTCTTCTCGATGATGTGACGCATCTCTTTTTCTCGATATATCTATTCCATTCTATTTTATCTTTTATTTTTTTTTTATTCATATATATCTTACCTTATCTCTTTCGCATATTTTATCTGCTGTCTTTGAATTCAAAAATTGTTGTCCAATTTAAAAGATTTTCATTTTATCAAAGATTTGTTTCATACATCTATGCTTTTCTATTAACTTTTGCTTTTGTTCATATATCTATTCTGTTTTTCAAATCTATGTATGCAAAACAAAATCACTTACAATATTACCTCGGTGACAAATGTAAAATTATTTCTGCCATTTTTTGTTTCGACCTAGCAACTTCCTGCTTTTTTTTTTTTAGATATTGTGTCGTGAAATAATCAAACGTATATATCCATTCTCACAATCAATCTAAATTATTGTTTTTCATTTTCATTAAAAAGTAAATAAATCAAAAATATTGATAAATTCTTAAATCTAATTTAACTTAATTTTTTTAGACGCGTCAAAATCTAAATGCTATTGTCACAATACTACTACTAGTAGTATAGAGACATTACGTTTATTTACTTTCTAATTCGTTCAAGTTCGACTAAGATCGTCTAAATTCGTGTTCGTGAAATCTAACCAAGTCGAAATATAACCAATAATCTAATAGTGCGTGTATAATTTTTTTTTTTATATGAGGAAGGTATTAAATCTTTTTTCTGTTTTTAAAACGTTCGAGACAAAAAGAATGAATCTTACGTGATGATTGAAAACCTTCAGTACAATGATTCGATAAAAATAAATATGCAGATCACATGCCAAGCCACCGCATCATTCTAAAAAAGTAGTTGTTTGATAATCGTTTGTAGAATATTTTATATAATAATCTTTTAATAATTTATTTTCTCTCTTATTTTTTTATTTTTTATTTATTTTTTATAATTTTTTATTTATTTTTTAAAAATCTAATATTTTTATATTCTATTTTCTTTTTCATTATGTTTTTATACATTCTATTTTCTGTTATGCAAATTTTACATAAATTTACTAATATATATTTTTTATTAAAAAAAAAAATAATGTTAAATATGTGCAATTGCATTTGGGAAATTTTGCTTGCTTTTGAAAGCTTTTCAAAGCTTAATAAAGGGAAACGGAAAATAGGATTTTGAAAGCTTTATGAAAATTTTTGGAGGATGTTTCGAGAAGCAACAAGGTTTATTGCCTTCTTTTCATATGTTAAAAAAAAATGTTTTATTTTAATAAATTTTTATATCATTTTAAAGTTAAAAAATAAAATCGAAATGTATATATAAAATATTCCATTATTTTTTTTAAACAACATACATACAAAGATAATTTATTAAAATTACATTATTTTATAAAAATTAGAAAATTTTTTTTCAGAATTACAGAAATAATTCTGTGTAAAGATTAATAGATATATCATAATTTACAAATTGAATTGTACTATTCTTCCTGTATTTATACGTAAATGTTGTTGAGATTATCTTTTTCAGACCTCATTTTAAGATTGTTGCCGTTATGAATACCGTAGGAACACGCGAGCCATTTCCACGCTAATCAAAAGAAGAAACGGACTCCCATGGTAAAAATATTGATAAGAGAATAAGAAAAAAAAAATAGTGAACGCGTAACGAGAATGACGTTAATAGCCGGCCAGGTTGAAAGTCTAGGAGACAGGCATCGAGCCTTTAAAGTCGAACCAGTATCCGAAGGAGACAACATTGTCGTCTCGTTGCGCAAACACTCTACTTTCACTAGTACACGCACACGCGAAACTCTGGCTTGTGCATGCGCCATGTGCCCTTGTACGATGCACGTTAAGAATCAATCGAAATGTGTCAAGAAGAGGTTTTATGTAACTTGTTTCAAATTGTTCCTTGCAATTTTCTTGTATTGGTGATTCTTATATCAATTATTAAAAAGAACAGTTAATAGAAATATAAATTAGGATGAAATAATAATATCAAAATTTTATCGTGCTCGTAATTTCTAACCTTTTACACGGTTACATTTGTTAGAATATCCTGCAGATGTGATTATCGATATCAAGATATAAGTTTAGCACTTTTAACGGTTTTAACACTTTTATTGTTATTTAGATGACTGAGAACTTTACATTTTTATCTTTTAATTTATCAAGAGGTAAGAATGAACTCTTTTACTTTCAGATAAAATCTTTAATTTTATAATATAACATGTTTTATGGATGTCATTACAAAATATTAAATACCAAGTTTTAATCTATCACATAGTAAGATAATTGTATAATTGTTTTTTTAAATTAACAATTTAGTTGAAATTTGAAGTCTTTGAAATTTTATATAAAAAATTAGTTATTATACATAAATAATAGAAAAGATTTGATTTATTTATATAAAGAATTTCACAACTTATTTTGCAATTTATTTTATAAATTTTTTTTCATTAAATAACAATTAACAATCATAGTTATGTAAAATGAAACTTTATGAATAAATAATAAAACTTTTACATCTTGTTAAAAAATTAGAAATAAAATAAATTGGTTTTTTCTTATACATAACATTAACATACTATGCTTCTTGTGGCCTAAAATTAAAAAGATTACCAAATAAATAAATTTCAAATAAATTTTTATATGTATATGTTATTATATTACATATAAATTATATATTTTTATTTTTTTATTTGTATCTATTGTAAATTATAAGTAAATTATAAGTAACATTATAAGTAATTATAAGTAGATGAAAAATAAAATCAATACAATTTAAATATATCGTATTATATCTATTATACAACACATTTATATAAATATATAATTAATATTATAAAATTAAATTAAATTTATAAAAAAAAAATAATAACAAATAAATGATTAAGTTGGAAATTATAAATTATATTTATAATTATATTATAATCATTTTTTATTCATTTTATATCTTTCATAAAAAGATAGATTTTGCATAACTGGTAATTCAAGATTAACTAGCTGCAATTTTATCGAATATTTAATATCATATATATGAACATGAATATTCGAATATCATACTAAGAAAATTATATTCTTATTATTTTAAATAGTAAAATGTTTTCAAAACAATGGTTACACATGGTTACAATGGTTAACAATTCATTGAGTACATAGAATTTTTTTAATAATAATTAACTAAAAGTAAAAAGAAAAAAAGTAAAAAGAATAGATAAAATTAAAAATTAAAAATATTAATTTTTTTAAATATTTTTCGAATTATTTACCAATGTTTTATTATTTTATCGTAATAATAATTATATTAATTTTCATTTACATCATTGAATGAATTTTTTTTATATTCATTTTTTTATTGATAGACAAAAATATATTTAATATGAGTAAGAAACTTCTATGTACACAAGTATTTATATAGTCACATCTATTTTTTTCACATGTTTCTTAATATTTAACATAATTTTATCCCATGTACATATGCAATATTCATAATATTTGTAATGTAAAATATACGAATTTTTACCATATTAAGATGATTATTAAAAACCGAAGGTTAAAGTGAAAGTTTCACTTGCTACGAAATCCAGTATTTATATTCGAATATCAAATTATCATTTAAATCCAGTTCTTAAAATGTCATGTAAAACATATTTCTTTTAACATTGCATATTATATTATATACTCATTTATATTAATATATTTTTATTAGAAATATATTTTATTATCATTATTTATTGTATAATTAACATATAAATTAAATAAATGAAAATGAGTGCTTATACAAAGTTTATTGAAATAATTTCAATATTAAATTTTTAAAATATATGAAACTAGTTACTTTTTAAAGTAACTTTCATTTTTTATGTCGGTTCATTAAAACAGTTAGACAAGAAATTATACAATTTAGATTCTAAAAAAATCGTTTAAGATCACTGTCACGGAATATGAAACAATCCACGATATATTAGTTATAATTTTTAACAATTAGTCATTGTGAGATATATGTTTCTGAAATGAATTTTAATTTTCGTTTCATTTTTCTAGAAATCTCAAAACATTCATTTATTTTATTTAAATCAATTTTAAATAAAAAAAACATTTAGAATTATATGAATAATATTTTTTTTTATTTTCATAGATATAAAAATTCACCTCATTTTAGAAAAAAATATTTTTTTACAGTTAAATAACGATAACAGGAATGATTATTCTTTAAAAATAGAACTTCTTATCTTTGTCGTATCTGACGTAAGACAAGAAATATGGTAAAACATTAAGCTAGAACACAACTGTTTATGAAATAGAATTATAAAATGAATAATAAAATATTGAATATTTTTAAAATAAAATATGTGACAAATTACGTTTTTTAAATTTTTTATAATATTATATTTAAAACAAAGCTTAATGAAAATTACAAACAATTATTTTATTAAAAATTCTTAAAAATTCAATGTTTTCGCCATTTGATATTTTGTTTAAAATAATTTATTTTAATTAAATATCATAAATATAAAAGATAATCATTTGTAATTAGTATAGATAATTTTTAATATAAATAAATGCTTAAGATTTAATTGAATGCATAAATTCACTTTTAATTCTTTTCACTTTCAAATATACGATAGATTTCAAAAATAAAATGAATTATTAATCTTATCCCGGTAAGAAATATAAGTATGGAATCCTTGCTATGCAATACCATCTGAAATTGCAGAAAATACATAGGCGTAGGATCTTAAGCTCTATTGTGTGATCATTATTCAGACCATCATCGTTGCACACCATCATATTTATCATTATGTATAATTCAATGCAAATCAATTCGATATATGAAAAATAAACAATATCATCATTCATAACAATCATTAGTAAATCTCAATAATATTCTAAGATCATGTTTTTATTCATAATATTAATTATAATTGTACTATTAATTTTATCAAAATTATATGTTAAAAATTTTATTTTCTAAATGTTCAAAAATTTTAAGATTTATAAATGATTTTTAGTAAATGCATCAGAAAGGTTACTTTTAAATTAAAAATATTATTTTTGATATAATTACAAAAAAATAAGATTTTATAAAATCTTAAATAAATCGTAAAATTATAATTAATTTCTGCTTTTTTGAATAATTATTAATTTTAAAATATATATATATATTTATTTCAATAAATTTTACATTTATTTATTTGATTTATATTTATTTAATTTCTAATAATATTTCATTGATGACGATGTAGCCTATTATAATAAGATTTTGTCAAAAGATTAAATTTCCAATTAATTTTACAAGCAATATTTTATTCTAAAAGTTAATAAAAAAAAAAAAAACATCCACGCAACAGAACAAGAATCATCTGCACCATGCAATCTCTCTAGAGATCGCAGAAAATGCATAGGCGTAGAAACTACCCCATCAATTCCATTGTTTACATCTTTCAATAATAATCCATATAAATAAAATTTATTCAATCTAATTATTCATGCATTAATTATATTAATAAGAATTATTATTAAATCAAAAACAATTTCATAGTTCTTTTATTATACAATTTGCCAAAAATAATTTCGTATTATATTTCATGTATTATTTCGATGGATTAATTAATCTCAGCTTTCCAGAAGAAAAAATCAAAATGAAAAACCAATTCATCTCAGTGAAATAAATCCTTTTTGAGTTAAACCATGAAAAATTGAATAAAATCGAAAGGCAAAATATCAAGGTCCATTCAGCAAAGCATCGCTATTGGCCGCGGCCCCTGTTTCCATCTCTAGCTGCAGCTAGAATTGAGCAAGCAGCCGTGCCTTGTACCAATGACGTCATTCTCAGCAGATTCAAGATGGCGATCGCGTGTGTTCGCCAGGCAAAATCGGTTAGCGGCCGCGAGCAGGACCGGTTTTCGACGGGGGGCGGGACCCGGACTCGGTCGGCTCGTTTATCCGCACGGTTTCGTCGTTTTGCGGCCGAAATGTAGAAGCTGCGAAACCTCCACGGACCTCCCCAGCGCGTCGTGTTCTGTATAATAGCGAGGCACGCACACGGATTATTCGACGGCTCGATTGCAAGGCAACCAACCAGTGTCGGAGCAACTGGATCGTTTTTCCAGATTGTACCATCTTTCTATAAACACCTAACACTCATTGTTAGTGAAAGTAATTTAATCCTTACGCACGAACAACTTTCCTTACTAGTATTTTCTTACATCTGCGTTAAATTGACGGATACGTCAATCGTTATCGACAGTAGATACACGATATACATGAAAGTAACAATTATGTATATAAAACGAACAGCCACGTTTTTTTCGAGAAAGTGAAAACCAAAAGTGCAAGCAGCGTGGAAAATATTCGAATCATTGCCAGCAAGGAATTACAGAGAATGAAATAAAAAAGAAGAAAGAGAAAGACAGTGACGTTTGATGATCACGCGGAGGCGTGTTAAGTGTCAAAGAATTCGATAAAAGAACTTACGACGGAGTATACTATATGTGTGTAAGGTTTTCGATCTACGTGGGTGTCACGATGCCGTCATCCGCGAGGACGAATCTCCTTTTTTTTCTACAGCGACAAATCGAATCAACGTGTGCACGCAGCCGTGTCGAGGCCGAATTGCCATACCTATTGTATTCACTTCTTTAGCACTTTATAGATTTATACATATTTTTCACTATCTTTCACTAGTTATATATGCGAGATGAACAAAGATAAACGAATCAAATATATATAACATAACCAAAAATATTATTCTAGCTGAAAGCAACGAACTTATGATAGAATCACAGAATTGTTTTGTATATAGGAAGCGTAACAGGTAGTTTCTCGTACCTTGTCTAGTTGAATCGGTTGCAACGTGCGAGGATGCGATTCTATGGCACTCGCGAGGCTCTCGGAGCGGGCGGTACACTCCTGAATCGAGGAGTTTGCACGCGCAGGTAAATGTCGTCCAACGCGATCGCGCGGCCGCAACTGAACTCACTTTCCAGAGGCGGCGTTTTAGCTGCGACAGGGGAGACCTCTTAACAGCCAGTTCGAGCGGTTCTTCTCTCAACACCCTCTCTCTTTCTTACTTTCGGTCTCTGCGTATACACGCATACACACGAATCATGTTCACATATATAGAGATCGCGTTTTGCACAAGCACATAGCATGCACCATTGGTTCCTTACGACTATCCTTCCTGCCTACCTAACCACCCACCTATTTACGCCTGCGAGTGCGTGGCCTTACGTCGTACTACAGGACTTCACAGGAACTATACACTTTTGCTCCTGCTTCTCTATACGCTTGCTCTTTCAAAATTTTGCTGTTAGAAATTTGGACCGTGAAGCTTGAATTTAATTCGAAGAATAACGAGAGTTATTAAGTTGCAAGTTAAGATTATTTCGTTTTATTAAATGTAGTGTGATAGAAATATACAATATAGTAAAAAGTTTTTAGATCTTATCAAATTTTTTATTTATATAATCTCATATATTTTCATATAAAAATCATAAAGTTATACAAAAATATTTTCGCACAAAATAATCATTATATTTATAAAATAATCATTTCTATCTTCCACAAAGTTATTATCTAATTATTGTAATCATAATATTATCCTCGTTTATTTTACATGAACACATTCATAAAGATGAATTTCAACGACAACTTTCATAACCAGTATCACTTCATATAGAATCATACTTCCATAATTCACATCAATTGTGAGAAAAAAAATTTTAACTATGAATAACAAAGTTCAACGTCCTCAAGATGAAGATTTGTATTATTCTTTAAGCACTTGCGAGTAGGCTTCAAATACGCTACGGTTTTTCCTTTTTGAATCTTTCAGATCCATATTCTTAGTCAGTCTTGTTCATTGTCGCTGCTCTCTGTGTCCGGTTTTGCATACAACCGTAAATGGCAAGCTGAAGACCTTGGACACCCACATCCAAACTTTTCTTCTTTTTCTATCTCTTGTAATTTTCTTATTTTTCTTCAATATAAAAAAACAAATAAATAAAATTAATAATTTCTTATAAAGTAATTATAAAAATAAAAAAAAAATTACAAGTGAAATATTATGTTAATATAAAGTTAGGTTAACTTTAATAGGTTAACTTTCTACCAATCGTATAGAAAAATGTTTTTTTTTTAAAAAAGTGAAGAGGAAAAAGAATGAAAAGAAAGAAAAATCGAATAACAGGATTCTAGGAGGAAAGAAAAAAAATGATTAGGATGTAATCGACACGAAGAATTATCAGGACAGCAGCGGTGGACAGTGAAAGGATATAAAGGATCTTTTAAATGCCAGTGCTCTCGATCAGATTACGCAGAAGGAACGTGCGTTCACCTCCACGTCCTTTTTCAGAGACTGCCGTGTTTCACGACTGTTACATGGGATCGATGGACCGGTTGGCCAATGCTTGGGTCCTTCTTGACCACGTACTTCCCAATAAGGCCAATCATACACACTACATCGTGATCTTCTTGTCGAATTTTTACACACGAAAACGTTGTTACGTATTTGAGAAAGCATTTGGTGATAAAGATAACGAAGCAAGTTTATTATGATGAAAACAAAACATCTACACCTTCTTATTCAGTAATTTCTCAAGTAAATGATTGAATTGTTTTTTAGATTTTTGAAATCCGCGCGCGAATTTAATTAGAAATAGTATGTCTATCTCTTTTCAATTCGTCCAAGTTCGGCTAGACTCGTCCGAATTCGTATTCAATCCTATTCATATCCTTATAGTTGAAATAGCGTAATAAATGTTATTGTTGCGAAGTTTTATGGTAAGTATGTAATTTTTCTTTTAATGATGCGAATCTAATAAAATCTTTTTTCTTTTATTTCTGTTAAATGAACATGTTTTGTGCGTCACAAGAGATGTTTTTTCAATTTTTTTCTTATACAATATTTTCTTCCTTTTACTCGTTTATCTTAATAAATGATTTGACAAATTGTAGATTATATTTTTCTTTTTTTTTCGTAATAAATTTTGTAAAATTAATTATCAATCTATATTTTATAATATCTCCATCGATCTTTTATAATTTTCTAAAAGCATTTTCACGTACTTAATGTATTTTTAGGAATATTTGCGATAATAAGTTAAAATATCTATATACAAAATATTTCAATAATAATTTTAATGAAAATTATCAGAAAATTAATGTCGATGAATGTTATTTAATTTGAAGAAAATTTGTACTATTCGATTTTTCAATCATGATTTCTAACTCGATTTTAAATACAAAGTTTAAGTTTTTTTACACATATAATGAATATTATGAATAAAAAAAATTCTCATTCAATAACAAAATTCTATTAAACTATATTTCACAGACTTAATCATTTTCTTGTTATATCTTCAAAGATACGGACAATTTATAATAGGATTTGTGATAAACATCATTTTTTTGTTCTTTCAATATGATAAATTATATTTATTAAATTATCTTTTAAATAAAAATACATTTATCTTTCACGAATTGTCGGTAAAAGTTACTCTCGCGAGTTCGTTTTACGTTAGCACAGTCTTTGCAAAAGAAAAATATAGTACATTTTCTCATTGCAGAATCTTTTTATCAATATATTAAATTGTTGCATATAAAATGGCTCCAACAAATTTTTCAGAATTGATAGTGATTAAATATTTCGTTAAATATTGCTTATTTTAGGATTTCACAGTTTCAAATATTTCATCTTTAATTAAATTACATGTTAATACGAATCATAAATTAAAATTAATTTTGAAGCTTTTCAGAATATTAATTTAACCTCAAAACTGAAAAATTTTTTTTCTTTGATTTCAATTTCTATATATCAATAGATATTGTTTTCAGTAAAATTTCAATCATTTTATATTTTATTGCAAAAATTTGATCACATTATCTATAATAACCTAATACGTAACACGTGTTTCATGAGAAAATGGCGGAGTTCCAACCTGCCGGCTTTCAACGTAACTGTACTTACGAGGTAGAACACTTTAGGTGAAAGGAATATACACTTTTATTTTCATTTCTAACAAGATACTAGGAATTTCAATAAAAAACCATTTTCTCGTCTTATATTCTTATTTCATTGTAAGAAACTAATTTTTTAATTGGTTGGTCGATTGTAAAAATGGTCCATGAAACTCTATCTTTAAATCTATATCTCTTTCTCAATCTCAAATATAATATCATTATAATTTCGTCGATTTTTCTTTTTTATCATTCTATTCTTTCAATTTATAAAATTCGAGTGTGACACATGGTAAATGCTTGAAAAATTTAAAATCATCGTAAGGCACGCTGGCAATTTGTCTTTTACGCGAGCACGATTAATACAAATTTCTTTCGTTGGCATGCGCAACGTTCATAAAAATAATTCACAAATAACACTCGAACCGTATCGAAGATACAAGGAAGGAAAACACGCGATTCCAGTAGCGGATATAAAACGATCCGTTCTATTTCGTCGCATGTCCTTGAATCTCCACCTTTGGCATCCTTTGCACTTTTGTTTTTCAGTGAAAAATATTCTCGTCGCCTCAACAATCGTGTTCGTTTCCATGGCTCTCCGAGGCAATCTGCAAGATTGACAAAAATACGAATATTAGATATATATATATATATCTAATAATATATATATATATAAATTAAATATTATTTTATTTGCAAATCATTTCCTCTAAAATTATAATAATTATATTAATAATTGAATTATTAAAGCAATATATATCATCTTTCGAAATCTCATAATATCTGCCCCCTAATTTGAAACTTGGAATAAACGAAACTTGTTACGCGCCAACCTAACCTAACTATATGCAGAGTGCAATATCGATTTGCCTGTTGCGCGTCGATGGACAAATATACCATCCGCATTCTTTCCTTTTACAACTGATGTTTCGCATGCGTCGCTTTCAAGATGATGCTGTTATTTCGAACCGAAACTCAACAGAACAGAGCCTCTCTTGCATGGCTGGCTGTTAAATGGCCGAAAATAGGAGGACGCGTTAATGTCCAAAGCTTGTTGCCGTCAAATTTATGCCTCCTGCAAGTTTATGCAAGCAAGTCTGTATAGGGGATATCAGCCACAAGTGGTCATATGACGCCACACACATTCAGAAGTTTTTTACAAAAACATATAGACAATTTGAAGAAAATTCATATACACATAGAGTGATATATTTTAATCGTAATTTTAATCTCTCTCTTTGAATATATATTGAGAATATACTACTTATATAAAAATATATTTCGAATGAAAATTGTACGATTTTAGAAAATAAATATCCTGATATAATAAGATTTTGAAAAATTTTACTTTTTCAATTAATCTCGATTTTTCATTTCTCGTAAGAGTATAGATTTAGAAATAGATTTTTATTTTATTTTAATTCTTTTCATTCCTTTTTTCATTTTATTTCTTTTTATTATTTTTTTAGGAAGTAAAATTTTAATAAATTTTAATTTCTGAAAGTTTATAAACTCATATTTAATTGACCGATATTTAATAGCAATTTTTTAGTTATGCACGTATAATCAAAGGCTCTTACATTTTTTTTTACAACGAAGAACAATGCAATGTTTATATATAGAAAGCATATCCTGTTTTTAATGAGGAAATTTTGAAAGCGTACAAAAGCACTTAAAATGAGCAAAAAATGTTCGTATAAACACGAGCACACGTTTACAATAGTTCCTGAAATACAGCGACGTTAGTATTGTTGATTCGTGGTTACAGTGTCTTTGGTTAACACAGTACAAAAGAACATTGTGGTCGTTGTAAAACGGAAATTTATTGCTTTAAACAAATGGCGAATATTGCTTTTAGATCGATATTTAAATTTATTTACATATTTTTTTACGATCAACGTTTTAAAAAAATTCCAAATTAAAGTTAGAATGATGATTTTTTTTTTCGTTCATTTTTATTACATTTTCGTACATTTTTATACAATTTGTTAATCAAAAAAAAAAAAAAAATTAAATTAACGAAACAATTTTTCTCGTTACTCACTTCGATCAGGCTTCCTGTAGTTCTCCTTTGATCCCGGGCACACTGTGATGGTGTCTTGAGGCAAGCTTATTCGCGAGCTCGTGCATCACATCCCTGTATATCACCGTGTCTAAATTCTCGCCGAGCATGTAGAGAAGAAACCAATCACCGACCTTGCTCCGCCGAACTATCGTTTCAACGGCCTCTTTTCTGACTAAACGAAATCGTAATCGTAGAAGGTATACCCTCGTTCGTGGCGAAAATATAATTACGATCTAAAAAAAAAAAAAAAGAAAATAAAAATTAAAAAAAAAAAGACTAAATGAATATATAAAAAAAAATAACATAATAAATTGTACAATAAAAGTTGTTAAAAAAAAAGAAAACATTACGTTTCATTTAAGTATTTTAAAAAGAAGATTAAAACAAATATATTTTATCATTTTTAAAAAAAAATATTTTAAATGTTATTGAAGATACTTAATTAAATATCATGATGATATTAATTATATTGTACAAGAAAGAAAATTAAACAAATATTTTCGCGGTTTCCCGTTTTAATTTTTTCATTTTTCTGAAAAAAAAACTATTAATATATATATATATTAATAATAAGTCTAAAACTACTTTAGGCATTTACAGGAATATATAAATTATAAATTTTTTTTTAAAATTTCTTAATCTCTGTTCATTATTTCCAAATTGAACAAGATTATCTCTTACAACGAAAATTTAAAATAGAATTTACAATAGATTTTTTCCAATTTATTTATTATATTTATAACGCAACAAAATTATAATTACAAAATCTTAGATCTTAAAGGTTAAAGCAATCAATTTGAGAAGAACGAACAACGTTTAAAAATAATGTTTAAACTGGAAATTTATTTAAAAAAATATATTTATATATATATATATTTACCCTATATAAAACCGTGATGAAACTAAGCACGCCGAGAAAGAGGAACCAAAACCATAGAAAAACATATATTTTCTCGTTGACAACGTTCAAGGGCAGTATGCAAACGGCGTCATGCCTTTCGACTTCACCGCTTACGCCATATTTGTAGAAGGTGCATTTGGTCATCCGCGGGAACACATAAATCATAGGATCGACCCGGTCTTCTTGATCCGATTCGAGAAACCTGAGCACGTCGATACCAAACGTCAGAAACGCACCATCGAAGAACCGGTTCATTAGAAACATCTGACCTGCGCAAATTCAAATATTTCTTACAATTTCTATTCGCTTATTCTTTCTAAATTAAATACAATATTTATTCGTTATAAATTAACTATGATCAGCAAGAGATACCGAGTCTCGAGTCTCGGGTTTATCTTTGCTGGAATAACATCGAATATGGAAAGTGACAGCTGACGAAAGACGAAGAAGAATTGAGCGTCGAAACATTAAAAAAAATTTACGACCTATTGTTTTAATATGAAATCATTCAACAGGGATTCCTCTTTTCCCCAATAATAACTTGAATGACTCTCGAATATTATATTCATGAGAAATGATCAAGTAAGGAAGGAATAAATATAAGGAATAAATATAATGTAAATATAATAGATATCTAACCTAACCTAATCTAACCTCTATATTTTGGCGCTTTCATATATATTCAAAAGAATTAGCATTAAAAAAAATTCATTAAAATAATGAATTTTATATTTTTTTCTTATCATATAAAAATTTGTTTTAGATTGAGAATTTTAATAAAAGTAATAAAAGTGGAACATGTCCAACAGTTATTCAGAAATATGTACATATATACATGTTCAACTATCCTTTGATCTGTAGTTTCATATATCATTTTGACAAGCGAATAACCATGGTCTTTATCTTCTTAGGTTAGCTATTTTTAAACCGGAAAATCATTTGACTTCTTTCATCAAAAGAAGAAAAAAAGTTATGTTCGAGAATTATTTCTTCCTCTTCAAGCCAGTTCTAATTTAGAATTTCCTATATAAATAAAAATAATAATGACCCACCAAACTACTTTACATCCTTCTCAGGGATTATGACATAGTAAACGAAAAAAATGGGAAAAATTGTTAATTTTCTTGATATACTTTATAATTTTTTTCAATCATTTAAAGAATAATAAAATCATTATAATTGTTTCGACTACACATGAGGTTATTTTGAAATTTCAAAGAAAGTCTTCTCTGTTTCCAACGAAACGTGGACACGGATCACAGGGGCATTCTGTATGTTTCTCTTTGCCCATCAAAATTTTCCCATTTGCCATTCCTTTTACCATTTTCCCCATGTCGGCCGCTACCGTTGATATGTTTATCTTCTTTCTGTTATTTGTTTTACTTTTAACGATTCTATATTTCTTTCACGGCTGACGGATTTTAAGGCCACAGACTCGGCTTTTGTTGTTTCCATATTTTTTCCTCGAATCAGCAAAAGAGATTCTTAATCTTCTGTAACCGGAAAACAATTTGTGATTAATCGCAGTTTCTTATTTACGAGCGAAAGATTACATAGGAAATGAGAATCGTTATGGATTTTATTAGCAAATTTTTTAGTAGCAATTCGACGACATTAAATAAATAAAGATCATCTTAAAATATCATTAAGTATTAATTTAACTAGGAAATTATTAACGATATAATATTATATAATATTATTTGATCAAATTTTTCTATTATTTGATCCAAATCAAATTTAACAAATAATTGTATCCTGTAAAAAATCCAGTGTTAAATCTAGATCAAATTATTGAATTGAATTATATTTAATTTAGTTTTTTTGATTCAAACATTTAATTGTTAATTAACTGGATCAAACAAAATAACATATCTAATTTAATCTAATCTCTAACCTAACATTTCCTAAATTTATTCCTAGAGTTTCAGATGTTGAGGATAATTCCATGACAGTTAAGCATCACTCAAATTCTGTATATGTGCAATATTTACATACATACATATTTGCTTTAACCTCCACCGTTTTGGACATAAATTCTTAGAAATATAGAAGCTCGAAGTAAACAAAGTAAAATGTGCTAAACGAGATAAACTGCTGAACAAAATTTGACACCGATACTTTGTTTATTTTATTCTTTTATTCTCTTTCTTTCGCTCAAGTTGAATCCGCACAAGTCATTTCAAACTCGGTTCAAACTGCGAATGCTAAAGCGGGCACTATTATAATTCTGTTTTACGTATATAAATTCATCAAACAAACAAATGTCAGCAAACAGAAACGTCAACGAAATAAACATGGGCGAACAAACGTGGATAGCACGTACAAACGATCGTGAAACGATTTCCTCGGTTATTGGTACATCAAACCAAAATATTCACGATCATATAATAAGGATGAAACGTACAGACTTCTGTGCTTAGCGATAGGGAAACCAGACTTGTGGAATCAGGAATCAACAAACAGTGTCGAATCGGATCTTGACTGTGCATTCGTTCATCTTTACTACTATTCATTTATGTTAATTTGGATTGGTTCGAGTTTCCATGTCTGCTCATTCGTCAGGTACAGGTTATAAAGAGGAATCGGTGTTAACAGGCAACCAGTGAATGAACGATTCACAATAAAATTTGGCAACGATACAACTGGCCACCTGCTTTATGCATTCTAAATGGCCAATCTATGCGACTGTCTTTAAAGTTATTTTGTCTTCTGTCAATAATTCTACTTGTTTCTTCTTAAAAATTCTTATATAGAGTGAATTATTATATAATTATATGATATAATTTGATTAAAGAGAGACACATTCATTGATAGAATGATGAAAAATATTCATTTTTGATAATCATTAACTTTATCTGTTGAAAATCAATACAATTTTTTAAAAAATGTTCATTGTGTAATGGATAAAAGTTTTTGTTTGGAAGATTTTATTTTGAAGGCAGCTTTTTGGGTCATTTATTTATATTAATTTTGATAAAACCTAATAATAATAATAATATTCTTTTGTTTTCATTTGTGGCTTGCAAAAAAAAAAATAAAAACAACGGAATGCTATATATTATAAATTATTGTTCATATATTGTACATAAAAAAAACTTAACCTCAACATACGAAAATGAATAACGAAAAAGAAAAAAGAGAAAAGAACAAGGGAGAGAAGAGAATTTATGTTACAAACTTAACTTTATTAGAATAGCTTGACGAATTTATAGTGGCATTCTGGTTTATGTCATTTATTCGTATACTTCTATTGGGGATTGCAACTCGATCTCTTCTGGAACGATTAGAGCGTGAAACTTCAAAAAGGAACTAATTTACTCTTTAGTGTTCGTCGAGAAACTCATCGCCAGTATTTCGCGTTTATTTTTGATAGCATAAAAAAGAATTAAGTTGCCAGTTCCATGGTCAAAATATAAAATATATATCTTATATATTTATAATATTATCATTGAATAATATTTTAAATTGAGAATTAACGATTTTGTAATTTTATATATATATACATATATATATATAGAAAATATATGTGACTCGAAAATTTTTATCAATTTCTGCTATTTAACTGAAACTTAACTTGATTATCAAATGAAAATTATTCATCACGGTAATCATATGATAATGATCCTGAAAATTATAAATAATATTCACTCTAATTTATCTAATCGATAGCAAACTATCAACCATTAGCATAATTGTATTTTAAATTGAATAAATAAATAGAATTAAATAAATAAAATTTCGAATTCAGATCGACAAATATAAAGATATTATATAATTCATTGATTTATTATTGTTTTATTAATTAGAAATGTTGTTCTCTGTTGCATTTAAAATAAATATTTTTATTGTACAAAACAATTTAAAATCTTAAGTGAATTAGCAATTAACATTTTTTTTTGTACACATATAATCATATATTACTTTTTTTTTTAACTATATTACACGTAATTCAAAAATTTATCAAAAATAAATCTTCCCTGCTGCAAAATTCTCGATAGATTATCATTATATTTAATTATACTTTCTTCCGCCTAGTGGCGCTGTTACCTCATTCAATTCTGAATCGATAATGTCACATGTGACACGAGAATGATAATAGAAATTATGTATCCTTCGGACTACTGACATAGAATATTAAATGAATAATGATTCTATTCTATAATATATAATCTATGAGAAGAGGATAAAAATCTCTTTTAAGAATTTTCATGATCTTTTATAACATAACTTATATGTAATGTAATAAAATTTCCTAAAATGAACTTGGAAATAATAATAATGAAGAAATAATAATGAAATAAAATTTATGAAAATAAAATGTGATTTATCACATATCAATAAAATTATCGAGGAAAAATATCGTGTCACTCACCGACCACATTCAGCAGAGCGAGAACTTCACAGAGGTAGTACCTGTAAGCCCACCAATTGTGAAACCGAAGATTTTCCCATAAATAGTCGAGTAACATCTTCTTCTTCTGCTTCTTCTCGACTTCGGAACAAAGGCCGATGTCGAGATCCATCATCAACGCATGAATCTTGCCACCCTCCCAGCCTTTCCACAGCCATCGAGGCGTATAGAAGAGGATTGCCTGGAAAAAAAATAGTTGTATGTCTTAATTTTGTTGTGCAATGTAAAACATTTTCAAATATATCTTGCTGTTTCGATAATGAATAAAATAATATGAATATTTTAATGAAATATCTCGTCGATAAAATGATATCTTTTTTGATAAATAAAACATTTGTCAAAAAAATAATTAAAATTTAAATTCAATGATACATGTGAGTTTGGAAATTTGGAAAATAAAAAAAAATGAAAATGAAGTTGTAACCTTTTTTTTTCATATTGGATATCAAAATTTAAGAAATTCTCTAGAGAATTTTTTAATTTTAATGATTTCATTAAAGCTGAATATGTTATTTAAAAGTAATTTTGTCTAATTAATTTCATTTATTATCCTACTTGTCAAATCTAATAAAGTAATTGTCATCTTGCCAAAAACTTAAATAATTCTATCGTTATAACGCACGGAATTAGCAAACTATACGAGATCAGTGATCTCGATCGATAGATCATCAACACTGTTCTCAGACTCTTGGCACGCGCCTAAAGATATCAAATTAGCTATGGATTTCGTTGGAAACGATAAAATCGCAATAAATGGGGGCATTGTTTTCAGCAAGCGAATTGATTAATTATTATTGATCAAGAACGATTCATTTGCTTAACGAGTTTTACATACATTGTAGAGATGACTAAGCGGAGAAATTTTGTTACGAGAGCCATTAAAAGTTCGAAATGTTAAGATTAAAGTGGATTCGTTTTATGTGTATACATATAAAAATAGAAGTGTTAAAGCAAAAAATAAAACTCTAACCTTTAAATATGTGTTTCCAATGTGTACACGTAGATTGCTAAACTTTAAAAATATTCTGAAAAAATTTTAGTATGCTAGAAACTCTGACAAATTGAGTTTCATTTGTTATAATATATAAATTATAATATATCATGCTTATATAATCTCTTTCAGATTTGCGTAAACATATCGTACGATGAATAATTTTTCATTTGTCACAGAATAGTAAAACTAAACTAACCTAACCTAACTTGGAACTCTGCAGATATTTTCTTAATTTCTAATTGGAAACAATTCTCTTGTATTTAGTATAAAAACATATCGATTGATTAAAAGTATCAATCGACGAACTTTTTTTTTTTCAAAATTAAAAATCGACGAAGCTTCGAATCCAATGGAAGAAAAAAAAGAACGTAACTATAGGGCGATGAAAAGGGTCGTTCTGTTTTTGCGTTGTATGTTGAACGCGAATCCAACACAAAAAGAAAAAAACCATGGATGGAAATAGAACGAAGCTAACTATACTTCACCGGTGCTCACGTGCCAGTTGGGTGCATGCACTGTTCGGAAGAAAAAAAGGAAGAACAGCAACGCCACGTGGGAGCAGGCGGTAAATGGATAAAATTGGCCAAACAAGCGGAAAACCCGGTGGAACGGTTGGAACACGTGACAGTTCTTCTTGTCTCATTTCATCCAACATTTAACCATTTGAACACGACAAAGAAGAATAGAAATGGAATGACACATTACAAACAAGAGAAATGGAGATTTTTAATGAGTATGAGCATTAACTCGTGAAATCAATTATTTAACTCTTATAATGAATAGAGAAAAAAAAAATATTTAAACTATTATAAATATATTTTCTCTCAAAAATTTTAATTTTATTTTAATTTCAAAAAAAAATTTTTTTAACTTTTTTTATTTTATTAGAATATAGTTTAATGAATATAATAATATAGATTACGGCATGAAAAATTCATGTATATTCGTTATAAATGATTTTTTTTTATCTGAAAAGATTAAATAGGATCATCAAATACTAAAACTCAAGATTGATGATTCATAAAAGAACAACGATGCTATTTCTGATCGTTCCCTCGTGAATGAGATCTATTTCCAAGAACTGTTCTAATTACGCATAACCTTCCGGCGAAGAGATTTTCCCATGTTCTGCGTTAAGACGATCACATCGAACGCAGTTATTATTCTGCTTAGATAAAAACTTGTTGAAGGATTCTAAGACTCAACCTTGACTTATGACTATAATTATAATCTGCTAATTAGAATCGATAATAAAAAATACTTGCTTTTTATTTAAATGACTAATTTAATTATGAGAATGTCATACTTTTAATTTTAATTTTATTAATGAAAAACTAATGTTGGTAAAAATTTATACCACTCTAAAAAGCATTTTCAATGATAAGAAAAATCTTTATTTTAATATTAAAAGTATTAATATAAAAACATAAAAAGTATTAATTTCTTAAAAATCGAATAATTTTAAATAATAAATTATCATAACGTATGAGATTTATTCATGAAAATTTAAGAACAGAATTTATAACGAAAATTTTTCAATATAAAATAATACTCCTTTAAAGGAACCCCAATTAAAATTCAACTTCCAATATTGTTCAATTTCAAATATCTACTGCAAATAACGAAACAATTTTCTCATACTTGCACTAGTAGGAAAAAGATGACCCATTGATAGTACTTGTGCTGTTTGACCAACGGATGCGACACGTGCCCGTGTATTCCATCACCTTTGCTGTTCGACACGCCAGGATACGGCACTGCCTGGCCCAGACTCTTGTTAAACGCGTGCACCATGCTGTACGTGGTATGGAGCCAACAGAAAGTCTCTAATACGATCTTATCCACAGAACCGGACGCCTCGCAATGAATCGGTGAACCGGAAATACTTTTGCAGGCCAATGTGACGCATCCACCGAGGAGTAGCGCCACTGTTGCGCGATAATGCAGCCGAAATGTCATCGTGTCGACGGAGATTTTTTGAATTTTGAACAAAGATCTCAACGAGCCGAACACGTCGATCATTTTCAGCAACAGAGGCATCTTTGTACGTCGTATATGGCGAACTGCTTTCGAGATCACGGAAGTATCTTTCTCGAGAAGGCAGTCGCTCTCTTCGTTTAGCTGATCCGTTTTTACGGACGGTTATTGGACGTGATAAAAATGGAGGTCGTTGTTATGGATGGAGAATTGATCGATTTGAAATTGAGGTTAGTTTGATTTTATTGTCGAGAAATTATTTATTAAATTGAAAATTGAAGAAAGAATTAGATTGAAGTTGATTCTTCGGGAATTATCAAAATTGAAAAGTTAGGTTAGGTTAAAAAAATAGAAAAATTAGATATACGATTAATAGCCGAGGAATTATTAAAGTTTGATAGAAATATTAATGGAATTGAAATTAATGGTTGAGGAATTATCGAGAGTGATGGAAAAATTAATTAAATTGATAAAAATATTTAGAAAAATTAAAGTTGATTGTTGAAAAATCCTTTTAAATCCTTAATTGAATGTTGAACGATGTATTGAAAATGATTGAAATTGAGGTTAAGATTTGGAATTGAAATTAAAGTTTATCACTGAGAAATTGAAATGCTTAGTTGAAAATTGTTAAAAACAAAAATCGATTTAAAATCGAAAGTTGTTAAATGTTGAAAAATTATAAAAATTATTGAAAATTATTAAAATCAGTATAAATTCCGATTCCAATTTTATTTTTTTTTGTAAATAGCGTTAATATGAACGATGTTCACGATGTTCAGTATTTACGAAATTTATTACAGAATTCTCAATTTATCACTGATATAACGGCGTTGAAAACTTTTCTTGTATATTTCGAAAGACTTTCGCGGAAGAAATATCAAAAAATCAGAGAGAAATAATACTCATTATTGTGAGTCTGTTTTCCTCGTCGTGATTATCCTCGCAAAATTCCGACCAATTGAATTTTTGCGATCGAATCGAAAACAGCTTCACTACGTGCATTTTGCTTACTCTCCGTTTTTCTATCTAATATTCTTTCGAATATTAATTTACTCCACCAATATTTTTTATTTTTATCTTTTTACAAAAATATTATATCTCATTCTCCATTTTTTACCTGACTTCTTTCAATATTTCTATCTCTATTTACAAACTTTTTAAAATTCATTATTAAAAATGAAAAAATTGAATAAATCAATAAATCTCTTGTAAAATTTCTTTCTCCAATCTCCAGACTTTTTAACTCCAATAACTTGTTGAAGAAGAAATCTTGAGATTATCAGATTCACACGCGGTTTTTATAGAAAAATGATTTTTTTTTTTTCTTTATGGGCACATGAATTGATTAAACACACAGCATCGTTTTTTCTTTTACTATTTCTTTTCTTTTTATTTTGATAAAGAAGTGAATGAAGTAGAAGAAGAGGATGAAACGACTATTCGGACACGGTGAGACACACGTGGGGCGAGGAAGCAAGCCGTTAGAAGACTGGCCGAACTTGAGAGGCATCCCTTGGCCTCGATGCTAAACACATAACTTATATGATCTTCTAAGTATCTTTCTCTTGTCATGACAATGAAATGTACGTATTCATGTTATTTACCAAGTTTTAATTATAAGTAGTTTTTATTTCATTATTGGTTTCTATAATGGAATTTTCATAATACTTTATTTATTATCATTATATTTACTCATTTATTAAAGCATTTGTGCAAATGGATCTAAACATATTTGAAATAACGTTATTCAAATATGAAAAAATTTTTAATTTCATTCTAAGTGGAAAATAGTATCTGGATATATAGATATTAATATAATATATATTTCAAATTTTGAAAATTCAAAATTTTTCGAGTTTCGACAGTCTTTTTTAAGTTTCGAGTATTCTTAGTTACCCCTAGAAATGTATAGTGATCCCTAGTTCTTTCGTTACAGCGATTCAATTCATTCAAAAATTGCTTTCCCTAAAAATTTTTGATTTCATCATCGTTAGAGCAAGTGTGTAGCACATGCAAACGCAAAATATTTGCAAAAGTAGGTTAGAAAGAAAACAAACAAATAAATTAAGATCACCAAAGACCTACAGTCTTGAGAAAAAGAGAACACCGATAATTTTCACCGATATGACGTAGCAGGTTAAGGGAAAAAATAAAAATTCTTGATGAGGTTATGATATCTTGTTGAATAATATACCGCGATTATTAAGAACTGGCTTTCTGCCAACGATACTTGTCATCGAAAGAAAAACGGACACTGAGAGTCAAGGGAGTAAAAAGGAGACGAAACATTCGGGTCATTGTCGCTCTATAATTAGATCCAAGGGTCTACATTACTTTGGTTGGATCATATTCGAATAGTACTGGAGGCAATTATAATTATCTCGAAGAAAGTTTGGATACGTTCCATGTTCAGTTAATTGTGGAACTATGCTTTACGTACGAATCAACGAAGAGATTTTGGGTTATTACACGGATCGCTAAATTGAATTTAAATATCTTGTTTAATCAACTCTTACTGTAATCAAGTATTTGTGATGTAAGAAAATGTGATATTTAAAATTTTTTACTATTTCTTAAATATTTCATGTAAAGAGAAAATTTGAAAAAAAATTAAATTAGATTAAATTTGATTAGTATTTATATAGCCAATCATAAATTATTTATGAGAAAGATATTTTCGAATTTTTTTTAAACAGATTATTGTAATGTTTTTTAAAAAATTTAAGAAAATCAAATTCGAATTCTAAATAAACGTGTATATTATTTATTCGCATCATGCGAATTTATTATCATAATTTATTTTCCTCCTATGCACTACAAAATAAAATCGTATTTCGGTGTTCACTGTTACTAAACTTCATCGTAACAGATACTTGCCACGTTCGCCGATGATTGCAATCATACAAAGCTATGTAAATAACTTCCATGGATTTTAGTTTACATAGCAATAACCTCAAGCATATCTAGTTTTGTTTGTAAACACTTTGTGTTTGGCTTCGAAAATTAGTCAGACGTATGCTACAAATTTTCCATTTTTAGAAATCTTATTTATGTATTGTTCATTTTTTTTAAATTATTTTAAGAATGTTTCAATCATTGATAGCTATTGTAAAATATTTTACAATAGTTTTTGCTTAATAATGCTAAATTGTAACCTTCCATCATGTTAAACTATGTAATATAACCATTTCGTAGAAATAATCTCTCATTCTCAATGAATATCCATTCTGGTTTGTTTATTTATTTATTTATTTATTATATTTAAATTTAAAACATCAAATAGCAACATATAATATATTCATTTCTTTTTCAATATTTTCAAAATGAGAATATAGTTTAAAATCGAGAAACGTTTGATCAAAAATCGTAGAAATGATGCTTGCGAAACGTTAAAATTCACATTTCACTAATATCTATATTTGTATATACTTATGTTTCTCGTAAACCTAACTAATCTAACCTAATCTAACCTAATTATGAAGAAAAATATAACTAACAATAGCACAAAAAGAAGAATTTTACTTTTATATTTTGATCCTTAATGTAAATAATATTAAAAAAAAAAATTAACAATCTTTTCCCAATGGATTATTTTCTTAAATTTACAAAAAAAAAAAAAGGAAATGGCTAATCGTCTATTCCAACGATCGATATTGAATCAAGTCTATCTAATTCCGTCCAACAACATGTTCTAGTTGAAGAGATCAGTTGAAAGGTGACGGTGGAGAAACGTCTTTGACCAAACGTCAAGGCGACTCCCGCGATAGCGACCCTCGGTGACGAAGTATAACGGCTAGAAGTTTAACGAGTTAATATGCTTAGGGTTTCCTTCTTGGCAATGAACTAGATATAAGCTTCTGTAAGCACCGAGTAAATTCTTCGGCCGTAGCCGCAACCCGTTCGCTCGTTATCCGGCTTTTCTTATTGCCAAATCTTTTTTTATGCGATTATGTGTAAACGAATTAAAATTCAAGCAGAATTAACTACGAAGACTATATTCAACCCAAGTTGCGAATCTCACTGAAAAAGTGTAATAGTGGGAGAAAGTTTTCTCGAGAGTGGGAAAAAGTAGTAGTGGGGGAAATAAAGATGGAGGAACAAGGAGCGACTGGTATTATTGCATCATACGATAGAGCACTCGCCATTTGCTCTTCCACCATCATTTTTCCCACTACCGTTTTCTTCTACTCTTTCCATAGCGAGATCTTTTCAAGAAATCCTGCGTCCAAATCGATTTCATGTAACGTATGAAGTAAATTGTGTAAGATATGCCAAGTAAGATCGATAATCCTTACGTCGATACGTGACAGATTGTGTTTCTATAGAAAAATATATAAAAAAATGTTTCGACTTTGGTTTATGAAATTCAAGTCTGATAACAAAATTCTTTTTTCTCGTTAGGAAGAATAACAGGTATCGTTTAAAAAATATTGAGATTACTAAAAATAGTTTATGTAAGGACAAATGGATTTGCCACCAGTTATACACAGAAGCTTAGGTTAGGTTAGGAAATCGACACGTTGTTACTCGAGAGAAATAAACAGAATTCGCTTTTAAAATTGATCGTTACTATTATGATGAAAAATGGATCTCGCATATTATTGACTGAAATATCATTTTTTTGTTTTTTTTTTTTCAACCTTTCAACCTAATTTCGTTATTAATTTAAAATTATCGTTACAGATATCAATCGTAATTTCGTTCGGCTCAATATTAAACAAGATGTAAAATAAAATTCAGAAACATGAAACAATAAAGTACCAATCGATCGATTACCTGGAGAAACAGCATGAAGCAGACCCATTGATAGTACCTGTACTCCTTCCTCTCCGCCTCTGGATGCGATTTGGAATTATCCACCCCAGGGAACGGTACCTCGAATCCTTCCCGTTTCCTATAAGCCGCTGTGATCGTGTACGTACTATGGATCCAGCAATACGTATTCAGCACGTCCTCCGGTAAATCCTTACTGTGGATACAATCGATTGGATTGCCGACGTATTGTCTCGTAGTAACGATCAACGAAAATGAGATCAAGAGGATCACGGTAAAACTGTAATGCAATCGAAATACAGCTGTATCGATGTGCACATGGGAGATCTTGATCAGGCTCTTCAGGCCCCGGAATATGTCCAGCATCTTGGATATTTGAAGAAACGGTTAAGTTTCTTCGTTTTCTCTCTCTTTCTCTCTCTTTTTTTGTTACACGACGAAACGGTGTATCATTGAATCACCGACGATTCCAAACATCGTTCGTCGATCTTTTTAATACTTTTTACATCTTTCGATCTCTTTGATCCAGATTTCCAGGTTAACTTAAAAGACGAGGCGTATTTGTTAAGAGGTTATGTTCGTCTTAAGGTTTGATAAAAATTTGATTCGTTACTCGTTTGAAGTTGATCCAACGTTGACAGAGATGAATGTTTGATGGAAAAGGAAGAAATTCTTGCAATTCGTTTTCCTCGAAAGAGATCGCCGACGTGGGATCCTTTAAATCGGTCGGATCCTTTGTCGTCGTTAATTTCTTTTCACTCATTCTTCTTTAATTTATATCATTTTCCCACCAATGTTTTGCTTTTGATTCGCGAATTTTCTTCGATTTAAGTGTCCCAGGAGATGGATGTCCAAATATGTGCTCTGTTGGATATTTTCGAATATTCGTCGGATAAATTCATGTTTTCGATATGTTTTTCCTTATTATATCGAAGAAATATCTTCTTTTCAATCGATCGATGAAGAGATGCGAGATTATAAAAAATTATATTTTTTTTTGAACATTCATTGTTTCATTTATTGAAAATTTATTTCGTTTATTATCCCTTTATTTATTGGTAAATGGCAGTTAAGATCAAATCACTCATGGATTTTAACACAGAAATATCCATTTAAAGAAAATTTGCACTGCACTTGCAACATTCCTAGATTTAGTGGTCACCATGTAAATATGTTTCTCATTCACCATTAAAATTTTTGTAACGAATCACGCTCTCGATAAATGTAAAGAAAATCTAATAAAAAAACTCTCACTAAAAAAATCACTTTTAGAAAATTATTTAAACGTACAACAAATATATGAATCGAATCATTTTAGTCATTAATAGTATTAATATATTTATGATATTTTGATTTGAATTTGGCATCAGTTCGTGATTCTATCAAAAAAAAATATATATATTTTTATTATATAATTTGATATTTTATTAATCTTAAGTCTATTTATATTTGGTTACAGAAAAAGATTGTGATACGTATCCTTTTGCATTGAATTTGTTAAAAATAAATTCAAAATTAAAAAAAAAAAATTGTATCTCAACAAAAATATTATCAAAAACTTGAAAACCATATTTTTCAATTATATCATTCTTTATTCTCCATTTATTTTTCGTACATACAAAGAGTCATATCTAGATCATCCTTGCACAAAATTTTCAATATTGGGAGCACACTGAAAATATTAGGAGAAATATTGGATATATTGAGAATAACCAGATCATTGACAAGACATCTATAAGCTCGAATCACAAAGTATGGTATATATACTCGTTTCGATCATCTCATGTGAAAATAATCAAATGTTAAATGACGGGACACAGAACTCGTTATATACTATCTCATAAAGAAAGTCAAATAGGACGTGTGTTTATATGCATTTCTTACTGCTGTTTTCGATTGATGAATCAACCCCCTGAAACTACATTCTAGGTACCGCATATGTAATATCACTGTATTTGACACGATTGCCTGTTAATTACCAGTTCAACGATTAATCATATTCAACGGCAATAATGCTGGGAGATGTAACGTTATTAGGGGAATTGGGCGAAACACGGACTGCTACGAGAATTGGGTAAAGGGGTCTTATTCACGGTATCGTAGCTTTGTTTAATATGCCTGCCATTCTATTTTAGCGTTTACGCGTACGCACGCTATTTGTTTCAAACGAGACCAGGCGAAGAACCGATGCCCGCACGGAAATGCACACACGATGACAACACGCACAAGGCAAAAATACATTTTCCTAACTTAACTACTTCGAGCATGTTCCCTGTGTCGCGGACCGAGAGTTTAATTCTTCGAAATTATACAATTATTATTTACTTATTTATCGTTTATTAATTTTAATTGTAACGAATTTTATCGTTATAGCTTTTATTTTATTCTTCGAGTTACGATTTCTCTCTATACGCGATGAATTGATTTCCTAGTTACTTGTCTAGTTACTCTAGTTATTATTATCATCCGTTGATAATATTAATATTTTTCTGAATAGATGATTATGAAGTTTAATCGTATTGAATTAAATACAAATTACAAAAAGGTATATTAATTGTTTGAATGAAATAATCGTAATAGAGTAGAATAACGATCGAATAAAAAATAATCTTTTATAATAGTCTTGTTACGACGAGATATAAAGCATTCGCGTATTCTACGCTCACGAAATATTCAATAAAAAACGTCATGTATAGCAACGTGTAGCTTGCATCGCACAAATTACAGTAGTATTACGCCCTGTTAGCACTTTCTTCCACACAGGGATACGAGCAATAAAGCACCATCGTCGAGTCGATAAATCCCTTAATAAAAACCGGTTGAAGAACACGCGAATACTTCCCCTCCATCTCCCCCCTCCTCTCCTCCGCCCACAAAATGGAAGGATACAGGGATAAACGTGTCAGCACGAAGCGATCCGTAAGATTTGTCACCAATGAAAAGGCGCGCTTCAATGACAAAGCTACGGCGTCGCGTTGAAAACAACCCAGAGGGCGCGCACAAGAATTTTTTTTTCGTTTTCGAAGATAAAATAATTCGATGCAGAAGATTTATTTTAGCACATATAATCTGATGGGTAAACTAATAATAAAATAAGCGGTGTTTTTGGAAAAGCGTCATAATTATTTTTATTTCCAATTATTTATATAAGAATTTCTACGACGAATATTTTTAATACGTACAAGTAGGTAGTAGGTTAATTGTCGCAGGATCGAAACTATATATGGAATATATATCGATTATCCGAGCAAATAGGTGTTCAGAAAATTATTATAGGTTAAGTGAATAAAATTATGGAATTGTTAAAGTGATAAAGGATGCTGCGATATTTAATCGAGCATTATTATATTTATTCGATATATTAGAAATGAACGTTGCGAAAAAATATCGAGGATTTATAGAGATGATCGTACATATTAAATATTTTATATTTGTTTTTAATATTTCTTTTTTTAAATTGAGATTGAAATCTTATTAATTGAAAAAAAAAATGTAAACAGATTTTTTTGATCGTAACAAAAATTATCGAAATATTTTTTTAATTTACTAGAATATTCGCGGAAAAGAATCATAAAGAATTACTTCGTTGAAGATAAAATATAATACTGGAAGATTAAAAAAAAACAAAATCTTTTTTTTTATTAACATCGAATCACAAATTTATAACAAATTTTTATTCCACCAAATTTTTTAACTTATCATAAATTAGTATTTCGAATTTAACACATTGACATAATTCTTTTTTCTCTAGAATAAACTTTTCTGATCATTCTTATTTCCAATCGAAACGAAAAAAAAAAAGGAAGGAATTTTTAATAAATCACAATTAATCCCGACGGAATGAAATTACATTCACTTTTTCCATGGAACGCTTCCCTATAAATAAAATTAATAAATCCTCTCGAAAATCATTCGAGGCGACCTCGTTGGAGGTCACGATCTTCGAGTTGGAAATCCAGTTGGTTCAGAATATAGAAAATCGTTACCGATATACGTGTCAACAAAATTAGAACGTTGTTCAAGTCGAAACAATTTGAAGGATGAACGATCCAAAGTGTGTTTCTCGTATCGTTCAACGAACCCATTTTGCGGTGCATTTGCGTTAATAAATTTATCTCGCTCGGAACACGCGAGAGGTTGGCTACAATGTGGTAAATCGTAATCTAACTTTAACGTGATAGGGAATTAGGCGTTCCAATTTTCATGTAAATTAATCGTAGCCAAGTATCGTAGCTGGATCGTTTTGTCTTACGTGACAATGTTCACTCGCGTGTCTTCTGCTTAGAAATTTTTCATCGTTGATAGAATTTTTGAAACGAGAAATTAATAAAAAATATTTTATATATTTTTCGATAACTTTCACTGTTCATGGGGAATATGATTATATATATAGATTGATAATAATCTAATTAAGTAGTTTATACACGTTTTCAAATTATCATAAGTATAAATTAATAATAATATAAATTTGATTTAAAAATTTTCAAGAAATATTTAAAAAAATATTTTTTTTTCTTTAAGAACTATTTCTCTTGTACCTCAAAATCATGTGTTCAGCTATACAATCATACAAATATGCATCATGTACAATTACGATAATCCTTATCAATATAAAAATGAATCTGTGAATTGATTAATCGGCAATAAATAACCGAAGGAAATAATTTTGAAACGATATTCTTCGACCGATGTAATATAATTTTTATTTGAACAATCGCAATAAATTCGACAATACGAATATAATTTTTACGATAAAATAAAATTGATAAAAATAAAAATCGAATTTACCTTGAATTAAACTTAACTTCGAACCGAGTCTTTCCTCGTCGAATAAATAAAATTTTTCGTAATACATCGAATATTACGAAACGAATTTATTATATACCATTATTTTTTTTTTTTTTTTCACAATGTCTCCTTCTTTCAAATTTCTCGGGAAATCCGAAGCTAATTGAGAACGGTCAAGAAGGCGCATAAAACGTTCGAAGAATGAGTCGACACGGACACGCGTCGAATACCAAACTCAACACTTGCCAAACAAAAAACATATGATTCCTTTCATTGCACAAAATCGATTTGTTTGCCGCGCAATCCACGTACACAAATGAATTACGATCAATAAAATTTGGGAAATGGAATCATCGAGTTTTTTTTTTTAAACGATTTTTAATTAAATGTGATATACAAAGAAAAATATAAAATATAGGAAATTAATTGTCAATTGAGAAACAGATAATCACGTCGATCTATATTTTTCGTATAAAAATTCGATTTAATTTTTTTTATTTATTTCCTTGACGAAAAAAAAAAGAAATTTCTCGTAAAAAAATCAAAGAATCATTAAGAATCTATTTTCTTCATTATCTAAATTATATTCTGAATTGTGCATATATTATGAATCGGATAAAATTTATACAGATTGATGAAGATTCAAGAGAATATATTTTTATTATCGAAGTATTAAAATTGTGAAAAAAGTATTTTTGAATATATTAATTTCCTTTCTCGCGTATTTCTGATCCTCAAAAAAGATAATTTCGATCAAATGCAATGCCCTCCACGGAAAATATTCTCGGGAATTCAAGAAAATTTACTCTGAATCGAAATTCGCATCTTTAGACGACTATTCAAAAAATATTCATTTTCAATGTGCATTTTCATTAACAAAAATTAATTTTCGAAAGCACTTGTCTCGAAAATTTTACACTTTAATTTAATTCGCAGTTTTTTTTGAATTATCCAAAAGTTATTCGATACATCATCGATTCTCACTAGGAAAAATTTACTCTTTATTCTGAAACGGATTCACCACCTAACACTCCCGATCTATCGAACGCCGATAAACGAACGTCAAACACGATCGATTTCGCGCGCGTGGTGTCGCGACGCTAATAAATATATCGTACTGAGCTCAAGCCCGAAAATAGTCGGGGTAATTGAAAAATTTTCACCGACGCGCCACCGAGAAACCGGCAAAGACAGTGCGATTCTCAAACACCGATCTTTTTAACGTAAATCATCAATGGATGATTCAAATTACCTCGAACAACAAAATACATTGTCATAGAAAGAAATTCACCTAACCTAAAAATTGTGATTTCGATGAAACTTGTAATAGAGCCTGTAACTAATTTCTTTTCTTTTCTTGGCGGAAAATATCTTTAAGGTAAAGTTAATATCTCGATACATAAATAATCTTTACAATTTTATTATTCATTATTAATTTAATTCCTGTATAATCAATTTTAAAACAAAATTATTTTGCTGTGTTTATACTTTTAAAAAATCGAGAAGATACAACAAATTAAATTGCGCCAAAGAAAAATCATCCTATATACTCACAAAATTCGTTTAAAAAAAATCTAACTTTTCATTCCATATCCACAACACAACTTATTACTCGAGCTCGGCCAACATGTACCGAAACTTTCTCGCCTAGTTCCATAACTCCCCGTAACTCGTTCTCGCCGAGAGAAATCAACAAATGCATGAAACAAAATTTTCCAAGCACTGTCACGCGTTGATCGATAAAATACTTCGACAATGTGAGGGACGAGAGAAAAAGTGGAAAAAGAAGAAAGAAATCGGCAAGTAAGAAAATCGAAGGGAAATGATCGACAGAGTTTCCTTTTCTTCCGATGAATGGGCTAGTGTTTTTTCTTTTTCTTTTCTTTTTTCTCGATTTAATATTCAACGGCACGCGCGCACAGCTTTCACACGCCACATAAAATCACGTTTCAAGACACTCGACACGACTCCGCTCGACTCCGCTCGACTGTTTGCTAGCCAGGGCATAGCACCTCCCGTAGGAGCCGAGCGAGGAGTCAACCCGCTCCAGGAATAGAAACACCAAAGCCCGAAATCGCTCGAGAGCGTTGGAGGCGCGACGTCGAAACGCGCCGCGACGCGAGAAAGAGAGACGTTGCTCGAACCCGCGAAAACTCGAGTGGATAGGCGTTTTAATACCGTGCCGTGCCGTGTATTTGGCCCGTGCTCTATCTAAATGGCTATTGGCGGAGATGGATTTGCCGAAATATCGTTCAATCGGTTACAGTCGATTTCGAAATATTTTATTATATACGCCCGATACGATTTATAAAGTTATGTAATTTTACGATCCAGTATGTTAATAATTGGGGAAACGTCCGATTTATCAGGGAGAATTGGAAGAGAAATTGCATTTTTATTCCTTTTTATTTTTATTATTATGTCATTTGTCAACATGGACCTACTAATCCGATCGTGTGACAAAGAAGGGCAATAAGATTTGCAGAAACGACGAGATGCAGTCTCTCGAATAACCTCAAAATTGAAAATAATTTTTGTATATCAGATTAAATGCACGTTTCTCCAAGAAAGTAAAGAATGGAAATATGTAATGAAGAATTCTTCTTCTTTCCTATATAACATTTTTTTAGCGAAGAGTATTTATATCATTATTATTAATAATCGTTGAATATTACGAAAAAAATAAAATTTGGCTAATTAACGTGATTTGAAACATGCAAATTGATTAATTATAGATAGAAAATTCTTGAATTAAAATATATGGAATTATCGAGAAAATGTATAAAATTTGAAAAGTAAACGAAAAATCGCGAGGAGGATGCTTCGAGAGACGCTTAAACTGTAACCATCGTATTGCAATTTTAATATTTTCACAGCTTCTCTGTATTTTCAGAGAAAACAATCATCAGATTTTTCTAAATAGTATTTTATGTCGCTATAATACCGCTATATTCGCGTAACGTACGAAAGGGAAGAAGCGATGAAAAATATTGGAGAAGAAATTTCGATACTCGATAATGTGACGTGAAACGCGTTCTTAAGGTTAATTTAGACGGAGACCACGTGGCCAAATGATCTACGAGAAAATGTCTAGTAGGCAGCAACCGTCCACGTGCCAGTTGCTTACACATTGGCCACGATCGAACACTTGCAACCTGGCTTTTTCGATATAGAATATTTCGATCAACATACTCAGCAATATAAAATATCTTAAAATATCTCGATACATTTCTTCAAATATTAGTTTAAAAAATAATACAAATAATTATTTATATTCTTCGATAAGAGTAATCAAAGTAGATTTCTAATTTTTAAAAAAAAATATAAACATTTTTTTTTATTACAATATGAACGAGGATCGAGTGATTTTTCTTTGAAAATTAACTAGATGTTATAAATGACACTTATCCAACCAATCTGTCGTAATATATCAAACTTACAAAGAAGAGGTATTTAAATATTTACAGATTGAAAGATATACAAAAATATTAACGTATCAAAAATATTAAATTTCATAATTTTATATTCTCGAATTATAGTATGAAAAAAATATTAAATATATATATATATGTATATATAATATTTAATAATTAACGATATTTAATTTTAAAAAAAATTAAACACATTTGAAACAACATTTAGGTTAAAGAAAATAACAATACTCGAACAAAGTATACATTTCTCCATTTTCGAGTTCTTGTCATAGATCCAACGTAGAAAAGGGGTTCAAAGGCAGTGTGTATCGTGAAAAACAAAATAATCAATTTCGCATTGTGCTCAAACCGAAACGGTCGGAAACACCTACACGTCAATCAGCTCACTTCCCGTTTTCCGACTCCTTAAACACAAATCAATCATATCCGTACTGGCAAGTTCTATTTGTGTGCTTTCCTCGGGAACACGTGTTTCATTAGGAAAACGTGTTGATCTGGCATTACACAGATTTGGTAACACGCTTTTTATACGATTGTTGAGATTTGTGTTAATAATATATACAAATATGATTAATGATTAGTTATTTTGAATTTATGCTATATTTATATAAAATATTTGATTAGTGTTTTTTGAAACAATTGTCTTTCTACTTTATATTTAAACATTTTATGATCATTTTAAAAGAATTGCTTTATTTTAATTTAAAATTTGTATTTATGCATGTATATTGTTGTTTGAAAATCGTCTCTTGAGAAATATATATATATATATAATGGAAATCAAGTTTAATGTATTTTTAGCGAATAGATTTTTTGTTTAAATTTGACATGTGATCTAAATATAGGCAATAAAAAATACTTGACTTACTTGTAATATTAGGACGAAGGCGACCCATTGATAATATTTTACATTTTTCGTTGTTTCCTTATTGGAAAATATATCGTCTCCTTGATCATAATGATGATTTCCATGAGAAGGCGCAACTCCAGGTGCCACAACGTCTATGCCATTGGTACCCAGCATAGCTCTAGTCACAAAATATGTACTGTGTATCCAGCAATATGAATTGAAAGCCTCAACGGGTATATCTCTGCAAAGACGAAAAAAATAGAATGTAAAAGAAATAGAAAGAAAATATTAAAAATAAAGAAAACGAAAATAAAAATAGCAGATTCATATATAAATTGATTTATCGATTACATTCCATATTCATTGGAAATTATTTATAATGGATTTATTTACGCATGATATATTTATTCCCGAAAAAACTTGAAGTTTATACGTTATATATGTTCAAATAATTCCCGAATTTTTTAAAAAAAAAATAATAAGAAAATTTCGCAGAAACCAGGATTACATACATTGAATGTGTCATCTAATTTTAAGAAATATTCATAATCGAATATTTATATAACTTTATTTGGAAATCAAGTGCATCTATTTTAATATTATATTGCTATTAATCAATCTCTATTAATCAAATCTCAATCATAGACAACTTAATCTATTTTTATCCGTTTTATCCGAATATATGCATCAAGAGTCTACTTCAACTTCTTGTTTAAAACTATACAGTTAAAACTATACATATCAGCAGATAAACTATGACATAAAATTAAAAATAGATAAATTAAATGATAAGACAATAAAAATATTCAGATGAAAAATAATTTTTTACAAACTGAAAGACACAAAATATCGATTTCTTTTTTCGATGAAACATAAATTTTACGTTCTATGTATAAATTGCCAAAATTCACATATTTTGAAATATTTTACGCAATACAAAAATATACATATAACATCTGGAACATCAGATCGTCATTAAGCTTAAGGTTATGAAATAGCACAGAAGGAGCAAAATTTATTTGAAACATGAATTAGACTTACCAAAAGCAATATATTCGCAATATTAAACTGCAAAATTATATATATTCAAAATTGAATATGGATGATATGAAATATTATTTCGAAAAGCAATACGATCGTTTATATTTTAAAAAATACACGACCATAAATCACGCACGCGCATCTTAAACTAAAAAGAAGAAAAGATGGCGTGTGAAGACAAACAAAAATAGAAGTGACACCTGCCATCAATTAATATAAGTATGTATATGGCGATTGCAGTCGCATTCAACAAAAATAAAAAACAAACGAAAATATATATGTAAGTACAAAAAAGTTTATATAAATGAATGAAATCAATGAAGCATAAATAGTCGTTCAATGACAAAAATAAAATATCGTATTAAATTAAGATATTTTGGAATTTTAGTAAATCTCATATTTTTCGATGTATTATACGATACAATTACTCAGTATTTAGGTTAAATTAGAAGATTGGTCATATAAAATAATTGAAAATAATAAATTCTAATCAATTATTTATTTTTTGTAAATTTATTCGTACCTGGTATGAACACATTCTATTGGATTTCCTACAACTTGTTTGCTGCTAATAATTGCTGAAAACATCAGTATTAGAATTGTTGTTAACGAGTGTAATCTGATAGTGATGCTATCGGTTTTCATTTTATTCATCTGTAAAATTACATTTCTTTATTAACAAAATGTTTTAAGTTTATATATATATATAAATAATTATATTTATTATTTGTTTTGTATATTGTTATTATATGTTATTATATGTATAAAATATTTTTAATGTATAAAATATAAATTTAGGACAAGTTTTTAAGGATTTTTTTTTTTCTTTTAAATCATCATCCTTCTTTCATCCTTATATCATAATTTTATATCAATAATAGTTATAATTTTAATAAATATATATAATTTCAAGATATAATTTTAATAAATCTCAAGTTTTTATGTTATATTCACATTAATATTCGCGCGTAATTATCATTTCAATTTTTATTCAAATTTAAAGTCTAAGTAAAATCATGCAAAAATCATATTATTCTTTATCATGATTTATTGTATTTTATACTTCGCTTATTGCGTTCCTAATTTTCATTCTAAAAAACAGATTTTCTCATAATTCACAGATAAGGGAATCATTACAACTAATTTTAATTCATATTTCAATTAATGCATGGAACAAAGCAATCACTTAAGTGGATTGAAACGCTTGTGCTTTGAGTATTGTATTTTAATGAGATATGCAGTCGATTATTCATATGTCATGAACTCACATGATCAAAAATATCTCGTGGCTTTTAAAAATCTATTTCGTTAAATATATATATATTCGATAAATATGTACATGTAAAATGTTTCATTAGAAATATTAATTAATTTATTTATTTGAAAGAATTTAAGAATTTATAATATTAAAAAATATTATATTTAGTAATAATAAAATTATATAATAACAAATAATAAATTATTCGTTATTAAATTATTCAAAAAGGAAATATCACATCATTAAAATGTAATATGCCCTATTAAAATTATTACTTCAAATCGAAACTTACATGCAAAGAATAACAAAGTGCCACAACTTTATCTATCATTTTCGCTTCGTTTTTATTTCTACTTCTAATAGTTCCAATTGTCACGTCATTGTATCCAACCAAAACTCTATTTCCCAAAGTTTTATTTGACGAAAATACAACTTCCCCATTTATGATAATTTTTGCAGATGAATTGACTGTAGATACATACTTCATACTCGAACAATTATAATTCGACAAACGTCAATACTTTAGTAATATCACTAATTTTAAGTGTTAAAAAAATATTTTTACGATTGTTATTTTTATTTATACAACTTGTACGTATTAACATCTCCATTGATAAAATTTTGTTTAAAGTTAAAAACATGAATTTATTATGGTTCTCAGTCACTTGTTTGATACACTAACATCCTCCTTTGAATTACAGCGCAACTTAAATTTCAAAAATCGTATATCCCTGATTATTTTCATTTGTCCAACCAGTGACATTAACATCACTATAAATTATACATATTTTCAACTCTAAGAAAATATACGTATAATCGATCGTTTTTATTCGTTTATCACTCAGCTTAAGTTACGAAAAAAATTGAATTTATTATTTCGTTTTATTTCCTCTAACTAAACTTTATATCAATTATTTCCAAAATTTGAAGAAACACTTGGAAATGGAAAGCAGATAACGGAAGAACGTCCACTGGTTGGCAAAACATGAACACCACAACTGTTACTTTTTCTCTGATCTCTTTTAGTTCGAGTCAATTTTATTTTTATATTTTTTTTTTTACTTTTGTATCTCTCTCTGTCTCTCACTCGTTCTCTCACTACTATTTCGATCAACCCCGCTTCCTTAAAATTGCTTTGGCGCCGAAGTGACAACACGATTCACTCGCTACTTTATCTAGCGATGGCGTCAAGTGGCTTTCGACTCGTATTGAAATTAAAAAAATTTTGTTAAATTGATTCGATTTTTTTCTAAATAATTTGCATTTATTCATTTTTGAATGATTCTTATATTTTAATTTTCCGAAAGGCCAGTTTTAAATTATATCCACCATTTTTACCATTTTTTTTTTTTTTTTTACGAAGAAAATGGAACGTTCCACGATGTTCAAATCTCTCGAGATATATTCGAATATTCTATGGAATCGTTGTCTTTTAAGATCAGAAAATTCTTCTCCGAATTGCTCGGGATCAAAAGGATTAAAAGAATTAAATTTCCATCACTCGAGAATACGCCTACGTTTCTCGATAATCTACACATCATCCACTGGAAATTTCAGAGAAATCTGACATCAAAAGAAATGTATCATCCAATCGCTACATTTAGTTTTATTACCAAGTTATTTCTTAAGCGTTTGATCACGATGCATAAGTTGAGAATCACTGTTTCAGTCCCCTCTAATTCGATACGTTGGAGAAACATACGTTGGAAACAAAATTTTTAGGGATTAAAGATCTTTTCAACGTATTGTTATATCTTCGAGCGATTTTTCTTTCAAACATTTTTTAATATGTGGATGTATCTCGTTCTTTTCTTTCTATTTTTTTTTCTCTCTTTTAAAAATGCATTTTTAAAAATTTAATCAATTTTATTTTCTCCATACTATAATAATGATCCATGAAATTTAAATAAAAAAAATAGTCTTTTTAAATAGTAGGAAACTTTTATTTTTTTAAATACTACTATAATAATACTACTAAAAGAGAAGCATATAACGTTATATGCGTATAGTATATATATATATATTCTCAATATATCTATCAACGTCTTTTACATTTATTTAGTAGTAATAATTAATAGTTAAGTTTCTGTGAAACTTTGAAGATCAAGAAAAAAGCATTGCATTGTATGTGGCAGCCTATATCTTACGCTTATCTAGCAAATAAAAATTGAATACAAGATTAAAATCGAGGCAGAAATAATTAAAAATATTCCATGCTTTTGTCAAGGGAAAAATTCAAAACAAGAATCTTGTAAGCAAGATTAAATAAACGTTGAATGGAATGAACAACAATAGGTGTGCTTATTATACGAATATTTCATTTCATACAATATCACTGAAAGTAGATAAGTATAAATTGTAAAGTCGTATAAAACATTATTCATTAATTTGTCAATCTTTAATTCTCTCATTTAATCGCTTATTAATCGCCTAAAATAAAATAGTACCGTTAAAATTCGGCTTTCTGTGTTTAAAATTCGTTCTTATTTTCCAATAGGAAATACATGCATATGGTACAAATTGTTTAACGCTTATAAAGTCGTAGACATAGATATTGATTAATGAAACGTAATGAAAAAGTATATAGTGTTGGAAAAAAAAAACGTTTAATAGAAGTCTTCTTCGACAATGTTTCCTTGTCGATGGAACACAAATGGGTAAATAGTCCATCAATATATAGAATGTGTACTCTTCCAACATGCATTTTTTCCCATTTTCTCACGAAAATGGACAGAATTAATTAACAACTTCGTAATAACAATTATTTAAAGTATTATTTTCAGTATTCTTTTTATTAATTAAAAAGATACTGTATATTTTAAACGCTATTAAAATACAACTATACGTAGAAAATCCACCGAATAAAATATTCATTTTAGCCATACCAAAATTCTTACATTCAAACTATTACATATAATTTTAATTGGTATTCTATATTACTTGATCACGTGAATGAAAGGATTATCCCTAAAGTATTTTAACATAAAATATATGTTTAAAAATTCGGTATATATGCTAAAAAAAAAAAAAAAATATATATCTTTCCTTTATTTTAAAGAAGAAAAAAAAAGTGAATCAATTTGTATACACTATACAGGAATGTATCATAATAACGTCTTTCGTAAGACACAATATACGTGTTGTCATAACCACGGAGATCGATTAAAAAAAAACCAAATATGATCTCATAGCAAAAAGATGTTGCACGGTAAAATACATATCCTTGCACGTTAAGATCCTCACGATCAAGAAATTTTTCTAATCCTACTGAAACAATTTGCTTTGAGCAATACTCGAAGAAATAAAATAGCTTTGTTGCTTTGGAGAACGAACACTAAATGAAAAGATACAGAACGATTCTCTCGGGACCTAATCGTTGAAAAACAATGATGATACACGCGTGAGTATACATAACACGCAGCTACCATATCCATACATATACATACGCACACACAAATACGCACGCGCAAGCAAGCACACACACAGAGATCCTAAAGTGGTCACTTTAATGCGGCATTAGGAATGTCTTCATCGCATTTTCTTTACGTCAGTCGTATATAGCAATTGTTTCTTCCTTTAAGCGCTAGTTAGGAAAAATATCATCATGAATTCTCGCTTCATTTATACAAATGCGCAGGTCTACATATATATATATATATATATATATTTCCTTAACTTTCTTCAATTTTCTCTGGAGAAAAATAATTTCTCAGCAGAAAATATAGAATCTGCCTATTGACCAATCAACGAATCAGTCCATAATTCTGTTATACTTTCAACCGATGTCTTTTAATTTGAATTTGTAAAATAGCAAGATGTAACCTAGGCAACGACTGAATGTGAATCGCTCATTTTTTTAGTAAGTTCTTGCAAAAAATCCCTGTAAATCAACGAGTCCATGTTGGAAGAGAGGATGTAGAGAAGCCACCAATCGCCAAGGTCGATCTTCTTGCTGATACTGTTGCAGGTTTCTATGGAGAGAAGTCGTGATGACAGATGAAGCAATCTTGGTCTGACGGCTGGGGCGAAGATTATGGCGGCTCTGTAGACCATCAAGCCGATCAACAAAATCGATAGAATAGTATACCAGAACCAGATGAAAATATACGTTTTTTCGTTTACGATGTTCAACGGTAGGATACACAGAGAGTCGTGCTTCTGTATGGTTCCTGATGCGCCATACTTGTGGAAAATGCATTTGGTAACGCGTGGAAAAACGTAGACCATAGGATCTACGCGTTCCTCCTGTGGAACGTCGGATAATTGTAAAACTCGCAGTCCATAGCTGAGGAATTCGCCGTCGAAGAACCGATTCATCAGGTACAGTTGAAGGAAAATATTGACAAGACAGAGGGCCTCGCAGGCGAAATACCGGTACACATACGTGTTGTGGGTCTGAAAGAAGAACAAGCAATCGGTGAATTGGCATAAATTGGACTCAATGAAGGCAAATTGGATTTAACCAAATCATCTCAACCTTCCTTCTCTTCTTTGCTAACCTCTTATGTTCTTTCTCCCAAGATATAATTTTGAAGTATCATAGTTGAAAATTTGTTTTAAAGAATTAAAAAATTGACTTAAAAAAATTAATTGATCAGTAATTATTATCTTTATTTTCTCTTTCACAGAAATTAGAAATTAAGAAATTTTACAATTTTTTTTCAAAGAATTATATTTAATTTTCTACTATTGTATTATAATTATTTTAAAAAAGTATCGTAAAGTAAATTTATTTGAATTATGATTATAAATTAAAGATTCATAATTTTTAGAAAATATTTCTCATATTCTTAAAGAATATAATTTTTTTTTTACTCAATTGAAATAATATTCTATATATTATCGCTTATAGATATATAAATAAATTTACCTTTCTATATTGCATTAAATAAACCATAAGCATAGATTTCTTTTTTTGAATATTATCTTCGTGATCGAGACCGTGATTCATACCCATAACCAGTGCGTTGATCAAACCGCCCTCCCACATATTCCACAACCATTGTGGAACGTAGCATAGTACCGCCTGTGAAAAATTATAAATATTTCGTCGATTAAAAGAAAATATTTTTTTTTTAAACGTGAAAATATATATTCGAATTATATTATGCACAAAAAAACATTTCTTAAATTTTAGTAATCGTTTTATAAAATATTTATGAAAACAGCAACGACGTTATAATCCACGTATAAGCTATGCAGTTTGCATAAAGCGGCCAATATAATATTGATGTGATTCGCGATATACGGAGATCTCATATTACATTTATCAGTGAAAGAAATTCCAATGGTTACGTAAAAAACATATACATTTACAATGGAACTTCTTTTATCTGAACGGAGTCATGAGACAAACAGTTCTTACATGTAACTGGAGCGCATATAAGAGTATTCTGATTCTCTTCATTACCTATCATTTCTCATTTAAGTAATATGAATTCATATTCAGATAAATAGAATCAATAATGACAGTATTATATAGACAGAGATATATTATAAGAAAAGTTATAAAATCTATAAAATTTGCAATAATAAAAATTTAGTTATTTTATTATATTCAAAATAATTTTTTCAATTTAGCGTTTTTTTAAAACCTATTATACAAATAAATATTACATAATATTATTTTAGTTCTATAATAATTCTATAGATTAAACATCACCTATATATCGATTTTGTATTAAACAAATATTAATAAATCAATAATCCTCAATCATTAATTCATGAATACGGTCATTGTTTGTTATCATTTATTGTTTTATTATGATTTAAACGTATAATTAAGATATCTTCAATCTGAAGAATTAAATTTCACATCTATTTATGTTTATCTAAAACCTTCTATCTGAAATCTTTGTTTATAAAGCTTAATTGAAAAAAAATCAAATTAAAAGTTTTAAATCAAGTATGATAAAATGCAATATACATATATATAAGAGATAATAAACCATTGGAATTGTTACAGAATCGATAGATATTTGTAGAATCAAAATTGAAATCAATATAAATCGAAATCTCTTTTTTCTGTTTCAAGATTTTTTCAAGTGACAATTTTTAACAATTACTAATTCTATTTTTTATATTTTTTTTATTTTTTATATTATATATATACGCGTGCAGACTTGCTGATGATTCTTCTTAACTTAATCTAGTCTTTCGACTCTACCGGTAAAAGCGTCAAATAGACCGAAACTACTGCCAAAGCAGTTCTCAAGACAGGTAAAGACAAAAACTGATAGCGTTGCAAAAAAAATAGATTATCATCAGTACAGTAGCGATAAAATTTTAACAAGTCAATTTTTTACGCTCATGCATTTACGTCCGCGAGTCAGTTTCAGATATCCAATACGAGAAAGATGAGAACAGTAAAGAAAAACCTAAACCGAGAAGGCGCGTGCAGCTGTCTGTGTTTTATCTGTCGCGTGGTAGATTACTGATAAACGAGCCTTTACCTGGAAGAATAACACAAAGCACACCCATTGGTAATAAGTATAATATTTCCTCGCATCTACATCGCCGAAGTCGTTCGCTACTCCTGGATGCGCCACCTCTAGACCAACCTAATGGAAAAAATAAATGCTCTGTTAACAATAAAATAATGACGAAAGAATGCAAATGTGCTGATTAATTTTATATTTTCATTATACATGCATTTTCTATAGTCTTTATCAGAATCAGAAATCAAAAGAGAAGTGAAATAAAAAGATAAAAAATTTTATTTTAAAAAAATTAATTTAGAAGAATTTATTTGATACTTGATAAAAGTAAAAAAAAATTAAAATACATTAGACAAATATTTATCTCTATTTATATCTTATATAATTGTATTCAACATAAATTTGTAATATTGTGTAATATTTATTGAATGAAAAAATTGATTTTGTAATAAAAAATATTATATATATATATATATATATATTTTAAAATTTAATCAAAATATATACATTAAAACTACATAGATTTAAAATTTCATATAAAATAAATAATTATATATAAAGTTATAAAAAATAATGAATTATTGAGGTTATTAGATAACCTTATAAATCCCAAAATTTTTCGATCGATATATTATATTTTTTTTTTATTTCCAATATAAAATAACATTTCAAACAATACTATTAACATTATCAAGCAAAATTTTTTAAAATCCAAGAAATTTTTTTTCAATGTCCATTATTATTTTATAAAAAATTATTAATAAATATATTTTTACTTCTAATTATAACAAAATAAAATCTAAATTAATTATGAAAAATGATTATTTAAATAATTAATTAATAATAGTAATAAATATTTTAATTAATAAACTACAAATTAAATAATCTACATAATATAAATATGTAAAAAAAATATAAAATTATATTATACATCAAACACAAATAAATATTTAATGTTATTATATATTATTATATTAAAATAATTTTTATTAATTAATTTGTGAATTTTTATAATATATGTTAATTTAAAGTTTTTTTAAATTATATTTTATTTCAGTTATATAAAAATAAAATCTATTCTATAATTTTATTATATCGAAAATCAGTCGGTATAACATTTTTCTATAGTTATCAACGATTCGTAACCCCACACTATATGCCTGTCAAGGTTTCGAAGGTTAGAAATAAGTGGTCTCTGTGGTGCCGTGATTAATATGAATCTAAGTTAGAAAATTGCGAACGTAGTCGTTAAACCAGATTACCCACCTGCCGATTAAATGCGTCCGGCATAGTAAATGTAGAAGTTATCCAGCAATAAGTGTTGATAGGGTGCGTGGGTAAACCCTGAACGATGCAGGAGATCGGATTGCCTACGTATTGGGTGGCCGTGATTACCATCGAACACGTGAAAAGTAGCACCGTTGTAAAGTGGTTGTGTAACCGAAACACCATAGAATCTGTTGTGATTTCCTGCCATTTCAAGTATTGTCCAAGACCTCCTAGTAGTTTATACATGATTGTTTTCTTTAATCAAACGACGCGTTAGGTTGTTTACAATCCTCGTATGTTTTCTTCTCCTTCGCACGATTATCCCCACGTGGTAAAATCGTTCACGAACGAAAAAAAAACAAAAGAGAAAAAAACAAGAGAAGCACGTATCGGAAAAATCAGATATTAACTGAAACTTTCCCGAGTCTTCATCTACCACGCTCAGACTCGAAAAGCGGTAAAACGAAACGAAACAGACACACGATCGTACGGCTGTGTCCACGCGGCGTGCCTCCCTCTTTTCCTTTTCTCCCGGTTCTCCTTCTCCTTTGGCGTCCTTCTTCCTTTTCTTCTGCCCTACTCCACCACTGCTTCTTGTTCTTTCTTCGGACCGAAGAGAGTGCGCGCGCGCGCACACGCGATCGGTCACCGAACCACGTTGAACAAGATCGCGAACGGCCACTTTAGACTTTACACACGCACACGGTTATCTTCTGGCAAGAATTTAATTCTGGAATGCGTTAACGAAACAAACGTGTCCTGTCAACATTTTTTGCTGCCAATCAATCGGTTCGAAGGCGTTAAACACGTTCAGAAAATGTTCAGGTGAGTCGTGGTAAACAAATAACCGTGCGTGCTACGGGAAGCAAACAGTGTTTTCTGGATCGATCGTATGTCTTTTTCCACGTGATCTCTGTGGTTCCTTGTTAGGTAGAGCTACATGTAATCGAGACGCGCGTTCGTTTTGTCTAGTTTTCTTGATTTCCGTGTAATCGCGCTATGTCACGCCACCAAACCGATTGAATTTTCGCTTCGTGTCAAAGCTACGACACTCACTATCAATCCTGCTTTTTTTTCCGTCAGTCGAGGATTTCTCAGAGAGAAACACAGCCTGACGCAAAGTTGTGCAACACCTTGAACTCTCTCGGCGTGCCACGAACCCCCTCTTTCTCCTTCTCTTTCTCTCTCTCTCTCTCCTCTTCGCGCAGAACTTTTTCTCTCAATATATCGTGCAGATAGATCGTGCGATGAACGGGTTGCGAGTAGCCAACACCGAATTGTGTCGAGCATATACACGTATGTACGTAGCAGTCTTCAACGTCGACTGACGAGAAGTCAGTGGCTTGTTGTTCAGCAGAGGGGCGAGAGGGAAACTCTTTCGATCTGCTAGGGGGACTGCCGGAGTAGAAACGAGTAGGAGAGGGCCCAGGAGGTGGGGATCGAAACGGTGGGGGACCGACGGCTGCTTCAAACTCCCCCCTTTATATACTACAATATATTGTATACCCTGTTTCCATAGTGTATGCTCCTGCGTTCAACGATGAGGGCTACTGTTGTACATTCGGTTCTTTCTATTTTTTAATAATTTATTTTGTATGTTTAGAACGTATATATTTAAAATTAAGAAATATAAAAAAAAAAACTTATAAAAAAGATTATAACATATTTTATTTTTATTTTTTATTTCTTTTTTTCCTGTTTAATTTTATTTATTATGAAAATAATAGATAGTAAAGATTATTTCGAATTTCGAGCATACGAAAATAGCATATAACAAAATATTTCTATTTAATATTCAAAAAATATGAATTATAATAAGAAAAATTTCATATATTTATAACGTATAATTATAAAAATTTTTTCTTTCTTCCGATAATATTCTATTTCAAAATTTATGGTGATTTAAAACTTGAGTCTTCCATTACCGTTATTTGCTTGCATGTTTCTCTTTCTTTTCTATTCTGGCCAGTCTCTTCTTCGCCTCGAATATCATAATGAAAGTAAATCGGTTTAATTCGATCGTTAAATTCAATTGAACACTGAGGTCGACAGAAGGATCATATGCAGGATTTATACGAATAAAATTTGTATTCTGAATGATAACATCGTGTTTAGAATTATTTTATATATAAAATTAATGAATATATATCAATTATAATGTATATGTATATATATATATATATATATGTATATATATATATATATATATTAAAGAAAGAAGAAAGTTATAGAGAGTTTCATATTTCCAATAAATATGTTTTCATTTCTTTCATTATTTCTTCGATTTAAAGTGTAAACAAATCATAAAATAAAACATGTTTATCTTATATTATTAATATTCGTAAATTAAATAAAAAAGATATTGCACGTTGAAATTCTGAATAAATAATTTTTATTTTTTTTATTTTTAATATAATATTTTTAATATGTAATAGATAACTAAAACATAACAAATTTCTATTATTTATGTTAATACTATTAGTATCATTAGATGATATTTGCAAATTATAACTGGTAATAGATTGTACTACTTTCTAAATGAAAAGTAAGACAATAGAATTAAAAAATTTAAATGAATAAAAAAATTGGATTATTATATTTAATAAAGTATAAAAATTCACTTTATATATAAAAATAATAATAATATATAAAAATTTGCATACGAAATTGCATAAGGCAATATAATAAGATATTGCAATCAATATCAGCAATTTTGTACAGTCGCTTCTTCCTCCTCTCGTTTTATGTCTTTATTCTGTCGTTTAACAAAGGGTTGCTGCAATTTGTACGTGACCAGATGCACGGTTCCTGAAAGAACTGCATTTTACCCTACGAAAATACCAATATCCTTGTATTCAGCGTCATATTGTTTAAAATTATGTCAAATATTGAGATATATATCAAATTGCAGCAAAAATAATAAAAATTTAAAAAAAAAAATTTGTTTGGTAATTTTTTTTTATGTATTTAAATTTTATTTTTGTAATATTTAGTTGAATACTGAAGTAGAAACCTTGAAACTTATATAATTTTTCCATTAGTTTGAATTTTTTGTTTTTTCTTTGACATTTTTATCTTTACATTTATAAGTGATACTTATTTCTTAATAAATTTCTTTATAATTATATATATATATATTTTTCTTTTTATCTATAGAAAAATTGTTTAGTTTCCTTGTTCCTAATTTTTTTATTTAAAATTCAGCAAATTTTATTATTTAAAACGATATTTTTATAATGTACAACTGTATAAGTTTATAATGATTATATAAAATTGAAATAACTGCTTATCGTAATTCATAATATAACTACTCATAAAAATTAATATTTTTAATATTAAAATTCATATATTTTTAACTCTACATAGTTAAATGAACATAAATATTTATGTAAATTTATTGCGTCATAATTTTCAATATCAGTTTACTGTACAAAGATTTCGAAAAACAAAGAATTTTTAGTATGATATTTTTACATAAGCTGTTGTTCATTGCCATTGACATAAATTTTTTCTAAAGATAAAACGATTTAAGGAAACAATATTTTAAGGTTAAGAAAATTTTAACATATTTTTTCTTAGAAAAAATATATAACACATAATAAATGTAAATAATTATCAGATATCATTTTCTGAAAATTATAATAAATTATAATTTCAATAAAATAATGAAAGCTACTTCATTCTTCTAAATATTTGAAAATTAGGATGTTAGATTTGTGATCGACTTAATTTATACCTACTACAAATACTCACTCGTGTAAAAATGATGGTGACACATGTTACGCACATGTTTACGGTATCTCGTAAAAGTCTTTCAAAGACAAGACACGAGTTCCGGTTACTAAGAATCTATCGTTGCACTAAGAAACTAAACTAATGTTCTACGAAAGAAAATCAGCAAGACTTTAATTCGAAGTAAAACGATCCGTTGCTGTCTATGACGTATCAGTAGCAAATGGTAATATGATATTGCGTAAATATTTTCATACGCTCATCGTCCTTTATCGCTTATGCTTATTAGAAGACATAAAGAAATTTTCGTTTGTAAATGAATTTGTAATAGGCAAAAAATTTTCTAGAGAATATTTGAAGCAGAATATTTTCAAGATGCAAACAAAAGGAAACTTGCCTAATTTCTAATCGATTATGTTATATATATATATATAAATATGAATTTTGTTTCTTCTTTTTATAACATTTTTAATAACAGTGGTTCGCAACCTGAGTCGTGACATTCTTTAAAATATTTATAATGAGATTTATCAAATATATGTAATAAATATCGAGATGAAAAATTATCATTGATAATTATGAGAATATAATGATTACATATATAGCTAATCAATTTAAACCTTGTTTCATTCTTGAAAAATACCTTTCACTTAAAACCTTGATTTTTTATTGGCTACTTTTAACCGAGAAAACTCAAATAAATATTTCTTCTAAAATTTCAGATATATTATTACAAGAATATCATGCATTCAATTTATAATAAATTTAATATAATATATAATAATAATAATCAATATATAATCATTTATATCAAGCCTACATTTTAATTTGTACATTAAAAAGGTTATATATAACAAAGTTATATACAACTAAAAAGGTTAAGTTAGAATTAAAGTGAAAGGGTTTAACATGTTACAACCTTCCAATAAATTTATCTTATGAAACAAATTGAAAAATACAATAAAATAATCAATATCAGAGAAAATCATTTTTGTTATATTATCGGTTAAAAAATTTCTGTTTCTACTTATCATTTGGTAAAAATAAACTTTGTAATTGTATGAATATGCATTTGCTAGATGGTAGGATGTTGTTGAATCACGTTTCTGATAATTCAAAAGTTGATTCGTTAAGACTCTGTAACTAGCATCACATTCAATGTGAAGAAAATAAACGAGGTACGAATACAAGTGCAATGTGAATTAAAAAGTCAAGGATACTAGGGAAAGCCGTTCTCCGAATATAAATTTACCTTGAATCTGCAATAGATCGAAAGTATTGAAAATAATATTGAGATTTTTCAAATTTTTTTAACATTTAAATTAAATGTAAAGTTTGAATTTTTTTTCAATTCTTAAAAGTTAAAATTAGTCAGTTAAAGAAGTTAGGATTAAGCGTTCAATTGAAAATGCAATTTTAGATTATCCAAATTTCAAGAAAATTGCTTCAGAACATTAAAAAGATTATTAGACAAAAGATTATTAGAAAAAGTTATCTGGAAAATATAAAAAATAGTGAGAATAATCTTATTATCCTGAGAATTCAGAATTTAAGATTTAACAAATAAGAATTGAATATATTAGGTTAAGAATTGAATATATTAGGTTAGGAATTAGCAAGGATTTTCTGTATTCACAGATTTCTATGTACTACATGAATAATTGAAATAAAATAGTTAATAATAACTGACATACCATCTTTGAGTCAAGAATTTTGATATAACAGACAACGAATTCGTGGATATGAGAATCTTTTCATGTCTCCATTTGAACTCTCATCGCTTGAGTAACGTCTCCATAGTATACATATATATATATATATATGTGTGTGATCGATATGTATGGATACATGTGGAATCGCATCGTATCTATTGAATATCTAATAAAAGAAATTTAGATTCTGGAAATTGTCAGCATTATTATATTTTTACTTTATTAATAATAAATAATTAATTCCATTGAAATATTATAAAGTATAACAAATATTGAATAAATATTTAAACATTGTGCAAATATGAATAAAAAAAAAGTGGCTGAGAATTAATAAATAAATATACAAGATTTGATAAAATTTGTGAATTCGATATAATAAAATTACTGTGTACTTTGTCACTATTATCATTTCCAAACTTTCTACTTTTTGCTTTTGAGAAAGTATGCTAGTATCTTGTCCACTTTCAAAATTTTGATTTTTGAAAGTGATTTCATGAAAAGAATCTTTAGGGTGCTTTTACTTTTAATATTGTCTGTCCTTAACATTCCTTTAAGAAATATTTTTTATAGATTAGATTAAAAAATAATTAGGTTAATAAATTACGTAAAATAAAAAAACAATTGCATTAAAATAATCTTTTTCGTTTTCAGAAATAAACAAAAAATATTGAAAGATATTTTGATACCATTTTTTCACACGATATTTTTTTCTGAAAAAACAAAAAAAAAAAGAATGAAAACTTAATCTACATCAAAGCACAAACACTTTACCATTTGGCATTTGACTATTCTTTTTTTGAGCGTTCTTGTTCACGTAAATTACGTTAGTGCCGTAGTTTTCATATCGTGGTCTCGTTTTCGTTGCAACCGGTCGCTGGTCCAAATGTGCAACGTGATGTAACCCAAGCTTTTGTGCAGACGCACCGCAATACGATATCGCCAACGACTCACCGACATCTCGGTTTCTCTATACACAACCAGGTTGATCCTTGTGACCGTGTTCCATGCAACGAACGTCGCACATATAACAAGATAAAAATGAAAACAAAATAAAACAAAAAAAAAAAACAAAGAATGAGAGGAGAAAAAAAACGGAAACAAAGAGAAGAAAAATCGAATACCTGCACTGAATCCAAGATCATTAGTCAATTGAAATTTATTCGAAAATATATATATTCATTCTTCTGATTCGCTGTTATCTTATCACAGAAAGTGACCTCTCTCTATAAACCTATTGAATAATATCACCCCACATTATAGTGTGGGTACATTAAACTCGGTCAAGGCACTAAAAGCAGCATTTAAGAATTATATCGAACCCCTACTACACTAACGAATGACGTTCCTAGGAAAATGACCATTTTTATTAATGATTTTAAAGAGGAATAAAAAAAAAAAAATTTTAACCGACTTTGACAAGTTCATCAAATTTTCTAAACGTATATTGAATTTTCAGAAAGATTTCATGCGTTTCATTTAAATTTATATTCATAAATGTATAAAATATTAAATAAAATATTAAACCGGCACGAAATTGGAAAACTGGTTTTATTTTTATGAAAAGAATAGTAAATAAAGAAGTTAAAAATATAAACATTTTCTGATGAATTGAATATTTTATTTTGATTATTATTACATTTTATATTTTTATGATAGAATTTGTTTTGTTTTCAGTCATTAAATTTTGTTTGAGTTTCAATTTCCATAAAAAGATATATCTACAAATGTTTTATGAATTAAATGAACTTTGAACTTTAAAATAAAAGAGAAATAATGAATTAGAGATATTGAAAAAATTGCAGCAAATAAAAATATGCACGCAATAATATTAAATTTTCTTTTATCGAAATTCCATGTTATTTCTCCAACCACCAAATAATATGTTTGAGAGTTTAATGGTTCGTCCCCTTTGCTACGCTTTAAACGCGTCCTTAGTTGCAATTATCTTAATTAGAGTTTATAAACGACGACAATCACTCGTTTTGTCAGCGAAAAATTGTTTTTTCCTCTTTGCTTTTCGACCGAACCGCTTTATGTGCATCGTCCACAATAAATCTTACAAGTCTCCTCGTCACCTGTGGTTTGTTCAAAAACCGTGACCGCCATTCGATGCACTCGATCGCGTTCCACGAGAGTTGTGCTCTTCCAGTCGAACTAGACTTCCTTGGTCAAATTCCTTCTTATTTGTAAATCTTAATAATTAGAAAAATATGTTTAATAAATATTTATTTTATTTTTTCATTTGGAATAATTTTTATTTTATTAATCAATTTATATGTTTATTAGTATTTGAGGTTATCATACTTATCATACTTTTCTTTAAAGAGGTTAAGTGTGTTTTACATTCTTCTTTCTTATATTAATATCATTAAATTATTATTATTATTCTCTTATATTTTTTTAAAATTCAAGCACACTATTTTTAACAGGAGTTAATTGAAATTAAATTTAGTTCAAGGTAAACATATTTGAATCGAAGTTTAAAAGTTGTAAAACTTTTTAAAAAAATTAATATCTTCTCGAGTGATTTCACGGTTTAGAGAATTATGTCATTTTTTTAATTACAATAATACATCTCTTACCATTTCCCAATCGATACAATAGAATCATATTTAACGTCTCTAATATTATTCATCTTCTCAATAATCAACTAATGTATCTGACCTATTTAAAACTTTTGATTATATAATTTCAAATATTCTGTTGATCATTATTCGTAAGCGATCATTTAACCAGGATGTATTTAAATGGCGTTTCCTCCAGAATCTTTTAAAAACCAAGCATCATAAATTGTTCTTAGAATTCACATGAACTTACGTAAATTCATTTGAAATTCAAATTTCAACGAAACAATTATTATTTGCACAATTAGATCTACGCTAAATTTAAATAAATAAAATCAAATTTTTATACATTAATATAAGTATAAAATATATAAATATAATGTTTTATTTTAAAGTTATGAAATATATAAAATAAATAAAATTTATATATAAATTTTAGATAGAATAGAAAATATATATATTATATCAGTTTTATTCTATCTATAATAATACGATATATTCATTAGAATTCAAAATTTTGTTATAATAATCTATATCACAATAAATTCTTTTCTTGAATTCTAAAAATTATTAAATTTTTCCTTGAAGCTTGTCCCTCTAGCGTCTGTCACTGTACTTTCACGAGAAGAAGCGAGCAGAGCACCGATATCATTTATATTCTTGAACCCTGTCAAACCGGTTTTCACGAGACTTCGTGGTTGAGAACCGCTGTAGGTCAATCGTGTCAATTGTGATGAATGTATGTCGACTCTGCTCGCAGTCTGGTCCTTGTAATTCTTCGTGCTAAATTGTATAATCTGTCATAGTGCGTATAACATGCATCCAATAACGTGGATAAAATAGTAATGAGAATTGTGTACCGATCGAGAGAGCTTGTTTTTATGTATTTCTTTGTTCTTCGAACTAGAATAGGATTTTCATTCGTTCTCTTTTTCATTAATGTATAATATAATGCGACAATGATAGCAATTGTAAATTGAGCAGTTATCTGAAAAAAGAATCTATATAAGAAAATAAAAGAAAATATTTATTGCTTTTTTTTATAAAATTTTTATTAAATTATCATAAATAAATGCATTTAAAAAATATATAATGCATATAATAAATATTATAATAAATATTTAATGCATATTTTTTTATGTAATAGATTTTTTCATAATATTATTTTAAATGTAGATTTTTAACAATTATATATTTGATGTTATTAATTATGTGATTATTTGATTATTAATTATTATTAATGTGATTATTATTAAAGAATATATGTTAGCTGTTACAAAAAAATTTATGAGTTCATTGACTTGCTTTCTATAATTATTATTAGTTTAATTTTTTCTTTTTTTTTTTACTTTTATTTAATCTAAACAAAATTACAAAATAAAAATGATTATATTTGATTAAAAAATTATTTTCTAATTTTAAATTTACAAAAAAATAGTACTTCTAAATTACATTGATTATTATCAATCATATGTTAAAATAAAATTATATCGTCGCAAATTTTTTAATGATCAATTTTCGTCAACGTTTTAAAATTATTAAATTGATTAGCAAACATTTACTAATTATTATTATAGTGCTATGAGAATTTCTTGAAGTATCTTGTTTAAGTTCTTAGTATGAACGAATAGCAATTGTAATCGTGATATTTCTAAGAAATTATCAATATAAGATGTGTATGTATATCTGCGTGATATAAAGAATACTAATTAAAATTTTCTTATTATTTTATCGCTGATTAAGCATTCTGAGGAGATTCTACAAGCTAAAAATAACTGATAATGCAATTCATGTAAGACATAACTTAATAAGCGGTCACGTTCATGGTACATAAAAAAATCATTATAAGCTACTTAGGTGATAGAAAAATAAATATTTGAATAGCAATTTAAACAAACTATTTAAAAATTAATTTTAATTTTTTAATTATAGTTGCTATTAAAGTAAAGAAAATTTGATAAATTTGGATTTACTATTATAGATCATTTTTCATCTAGTTATCTTATTTTGTAATTTTAATATTATTTTAAATATTATTTTTCTATTATATTCTTTTTATTATACTATTATATTTTATGGAATTTAAATCGAATTTAAATCGAATTTAAAGCGAAATCGAAAGAACATTATACAACAACACAATATTTCAATAATATAAAATAAATAATACTCAATTCTTAACAGATATGTAAATTTAAAAATGTTGGTAATTTTTAAAAAGCTTTTTCAAATTTTTAAAGCTTTTATCTTATATATAAAATCAATATAGAATATAAAATTAAATTAAAAATACTAAACTAAAACTAAAAAAGATTGTTTCTTATATCTAACATCAATCTAATATTTACTCTTCAATAAGAAAAAGAGATAGTAAAACTAGTTGCTGTTTGTAAAGTGTACTCACAAAATTGTTGTCTAAATAAAGTAAGTGAAAATTACTGGTAACCAAGGATACGTTGAATAGTTATCCATATTTGTAGATAGAAAGAAGGAAAAGGCTGAGACTTGTAAGGGCACACTTGGTCATGTTGAATCCGAGTCGGTCCGATGTGTAAATACCTTACTCGATGAGTGCACGTTAACCTCATTATCCATGCACACGTGGTCTCCGAGTCTCTGGACGTTCACTGTAACCACGCCAATACGAAAGACACATATTGAATAAAGATAGAATCTTGATACAACAGCACCGTTGTTTATTCATGGGTTTTCACGTCGTTTCGAATAACTGAACGAATACAAGATACTATTATACCTATACAATTTATCCGAAAGATTTCTCAGAATTAGTTTTTGAAAAAAAAAGTTAAAAATTTGACTGTTAACAACTTGATTAAATTTTACTTTGAAAGTAACAATATAATCATAGTTGATTAATTTTATTATTGAGAAATATGCAACGATGCCAGTCATCTGTGGCTACGGTGGCTCCACTGATAAATTGTGGTTAAAGATATAATCACAATAGTAGTGAATGTATTAATATTTCGTGATTCAATGAAAACTTTTATGGATAATATATTAGATCAGTCGTTTACATCTTTTTTGAATTATTACTGAAAAAATTTCTAAAAATAAGTATTCTTATGATGTTAAGACAAGCCATTACTTGGTGTTTATTTTTTTTTAAAAAAAAAACACGCATATCTTTGTCAGAGATACATCGGTTGGTCATTCAAAATTCTATCACGAAGAGTAAAGTACAAGAGTAAAGTACTGGATGAAATACGAAATGCATTCTTATTCCTTCTGTATCCTTCTTGCTTCTTGAAACGCTTTTAGAATATTTTACTCACTGCCACCAATGAAGAATACCATTTGTGCTGCTAATGAGTTTTATCGTTTTTTTGATCGTTTTCGTTATAATTAATTTCGGTTGCTTTTCATAAAAGTAAATCTTAATTTATTTTTCTTCTTTATAAGATACTAAATAATAAAGGTAAATACAAACAGGATATTCCATAAAAATTCTATGATAAATTTTACACAATAATCAAATATTATGTTATTTATAACATAATAATTAAGAATTTCGAAAATTCTCCTTAGGGCCTATGATTCATTTTTTCTTTTAATCTTTATAGAGAGGTCTTGTGCTTAATAAATCATCAAAAAGTTCAAAAATAAATAACATTGTATCTATGAAAATATTCAAGTGAATAAATTTTATCAATCTTTTTCTGGCGCGAAAATTGAACTTTCTTTCTGTTCTACGATGGAACAACAGATATAATCGGAAATTCCTTTCAACTGACGAACGGTAGTGACAGGTTTTCTGAGCGAGTAGATAATACATGTATTTCGTGAGTCAGTATCTGACTGGTTTTGAAAGTCCTTGCATGTGTGTGTAACAGTATGAGAATATCACGATAGTCCACGGATCATTTATTGCGATATTTCATCAGATTTCTATAAGTAACGATAATGATATAACTTCCAAACTATTACCGAAAATAGAACTTATAGAATGAAACAAAAATGTTTCAAGAAATATAAATTTTAATTTTTATGTTTCATTTTTTTCATCTGTTCAATATATACCTTTAGTTCAAGATATTTAATTTTTTTCTTTAGACAGTGGTTCTCAATGTATAGTTCGCAAATCACAAAAAAATTATATAAATAACATTTTATTAAAAAGTAAAAATTTTTTTTTTCCTTTATTATTTTATTCTTCTAATATATCGACTCTAAGTACTTAAATAATGATGAACATTTGAATTAATGAATTTTTAATTGCCATTGAATGGCATATATTATGATATAATGCGTAAATAAATTCTTTTAATGACATTACTACAAAATGATTTTGAAATTCATAAACTTTTCTAAACTAAATAGTAATTTTTTACATACTAAAATTTAGAATTATTAATTAAGAAATTAAAAAAAATAATCTTAAAAAAAATAAAAGAAAAATATTAAATGCAAAAATATAATATTTATTTAAAATTATCAAATAAGACATACTAAAAATACAAACATATTATACGTATTACATCAAATGTTTCAAATTTCTATAATTATAATACCATATGATGATATGAATGAAACAAGTAAAATATCAAATTTATTCATTTCAATAAAAAATATAATATTAAAATTGTATCGGATAATTATCGGAACAGCTTAAATACATTAAATACATGCATATGTTACAATCGTCAAAGAACCTTCCATATGATATGCATGTTCTCTTTTCTCTGATGCACAGTCGTCATTTCCCGGTTGTGAGAGAGAACATAATGGACCATGTTCCGGTCGCGATAATTCTTCTTTTCATAAAAAGAACGAACAAAGATCTCGTAATCTGATTTTACAATTTACCTCTTGATCCAATACACACAATTGTTTAATTATGTTTCGTTTTTTATTTTTAACTCATTTTTCATTTTCTTCAATATGTTTAATTTTTAATCTCAAATCACGACATTTTTCTTATTTTATTTTAATCTATTTTATTAATTAGTATTTTATATTATATATATTATATATATATTTTATATTATTTCATCTTTTCGTTTCGTTTTTTTATTTTAAGGTTATATCTATTACAAAATATTATTAATATATGTATTTAATTATTAATATTATTAATATTATTAATATTATTAATATTTAATATAGGTTATAAATATACGAATTATTAATATTTAATATAGGTTATAAATATACGAATACAATGGTTTATAAAAATATAATTTTTTAATACATTTTGTATTCTATTTTTCTATGTTATTCTTATAAATTTTGTTACTATACACAGCAGACTTTCAAATATTTTCTTAATATCAGTTCGCGATAACGAGTTAACAGTTGGGTAATCAGTTCCTTTTATTGGTGTCAATGATACAACTCTACCAACGTATGTTACAAGCTCTGATAAATTTTTCATTGCCATTATTAAGACGAATTAAAATCTATTTAAATTTCATCCTTTTTTTCAAATAATTTTTCTTTTTGAAACTATCGATACATCCAATAGTTCTAAAAATCGAAATTATAAATCGTTATGAAGAAAATGAGATTTATATTATATTATATTATAAGAGTTTCCAAGGCAAATCTGAAGGAAGTTGTTAGAAAGTCTCATAAAATATTTTTTATCAAGTAATAATAAGAAAATTAGTATACCTTGACATATTATTGAATTTTTAAATATATTTATTACATTCGTACAATTAACTCGAAAATGAGGTTAGAAAATTTGCAGATGAACAATGATAAATGGATTAATTTAATGATAAGTCACGTTGCAAAAACCAATCAACTTCTTAAACGATTTAATAATCCCGATTATTGTTGAACAGCTGAAGAAGTCAGTTTAATATAACCTATATTTACTTGCACATATAACGGCGCATATAAGTGCACTCTAATAGAGATGTACCGAAGAAAGATAGAGTTACGTTGAGAAACTTAAGGAATTATGTAGTTACCATATAATCTTCAAAATTATATATTTACTGTATATTATATATGTATGACTTTTAATATGCATAAAAATTTTGTATATAAATAAGTGACTACAATTCAAGTGATATGATAAAATTAAATGGATGTCTATAATTATTTGTATTTGAAAAAATGCAATATTAATTTTCCTCAAAAATATCAGTAATTGTAAAACAAAATCTTTATTAACATATTTGTTAAAACATATTTATTAAAATATAATACATATTTCTAATATTAATAATTTAAAAATATTTAAATTTTCATTTTATTTATTTTATTCATTTTTGTAACATATATAATTTTTATTTTTTTTTATTTTTACAATAAAATGTAATTAAATATATAGATTTTTATTTATAACGTAATGTTGAAAAATTAGTAATAATTAAAGGACAAAAAAACAAATTTTCCTTTCAAATAAATATTTACAATTAAAAATATATTTATAGTTTTATTCATACAACATTAATAAAAATTTTCATGTTTTAAAATTCTCTGAAATGATGTAAAAAATAGAATCAAATTCGATAATTTGCTTAATTTGATGATGATGCAATCTTTGCATCTTCAGATTTATTTACATTATATTACATAACTATTTAAATCACACTATAAGTAGCACATATGAATAGAAATGATATGTGATATTTACAATAAAAATTACATTATATAAATATACAAAAAGTAACTTACGATTAACCTTGACTAGGCAAACATATAAATAAAATATTTTATTTATATATTTATTACGTATTTTACATTAAATATTTATATTTCATATGCTAATTATATTATTTATATTTAATATAATTATTATTGATATAATTTAATATAATTTAATTTACAATTTATAATAGTATAAATTTTTTTCAGATTTTTAAAAAGTTTGAAAAAACTTTTAAAAATATATTATTAATGTCATTACTTCATTATATAATCATTCGTTAAAACGAAAAAAATTTTCTTCAAATTTTTAAAAATTTCTCAAAATTATTTTAATAAATATATTAAAAAATTTTGAATTTTTTTTCAATAAAGAGAAATAAAATTGAAGAAATTTTCAATAATCCAATTTATCTGTGAACATAAAGAATTAATTTAATCATATAAATAAATTAATTGAATTTCACTCAAAATAAAAAAAATTATTTGATAATTATTTTTCAAATCTATTTAATATCTTCTTTTATCTTTTTGTAATATTTATTTATTCTATCGATGTTTATTTATCGAGTTTATCGATATTTTTATCTGATATTGATCTGTTTATTCTTCAGAATTTATTCAACACTGATTTATTTGACATAATCATCAAACTTCATATTTTTTTAATTTTTATATTTACATTAATATTTACAAAGACTACATAAAGATCAATATCAAAAAAAAATATAAATCGTACTATTTGAAAATTTGTTTATCCAAAAATAAATATATCATTGTAATTTGATTAATAATTTTAAATTATAATTTTAATTTAATTTTAATAATTTAGTTTCATATCTTCGATTTTTTATGATCTTATAATAAAAAATATGCTCACTTTTGCGTAGACGAGTTAAAATTGACTCCCTTTATCGTTTAACGGTTTCTCTTCGTTGGACATATTGTATATAGTTTGACGTCTTTCTTCCAGATCACCGGCAAGTTTCACCAACAGTTCTTTGAATATATAGTTGTCCAGGTTCTTCGCTATATAATAAAGAAATACCCAATCCCCGTAGTGGCACTCATGAGTAACAGCCAGCACGTTCCACGGATTGTATTTCCCAGGACAAGCCATGGAGAACACTAACTTGTTGAACAGTTCGCTCCTAACCCATATAAGAATATTAATTAAAAAAAAATCAAATGTTAATTAATAAAATTAATAGGATTAAGAGATGTTAAATAATTAAACAATTTTTAAAAAATGTAATATATTAGAAAAAAAATATTTAGAATATTTAAATGTTAAATGATAAAGTTAAAAAATGAAATTTATTAAGGAAAGAAAATTCTAAATGATATCATATGTAAAAATAATTAGTAATGTGAACAATTTCCGCTTCTTCAAAATCTAAAAATTTACGAAAATATTTGACAATTTCAACGCATTCTTCGAAGTAAATTCGTTAATCCAATTGTACTATCAATTGCGTAAGAATTTATATTTGAACAAGTACTTCCTCAAAATTACAATTATCCGTAATATCGATGTTAACAGGCGTGAGATCAGAATTTCGCGGAAATGTTTCTCATATGCGATATATTGTCATGAATTTAGAAATATGCAGTCAATGATACACGAGTTCAAAGAATCTGTATTTCTTGGAAAAATAACTATCTACAAGGCGTGAGATACGTATAGATAGATAAATAAAGTAGTAACCTGGCATGCAACGCCATAGTAAGTAACCTCCAGAGCAATCCTAAACCGGTTATCACAGAGAGAAAGATGTACCAATACCAAAGGAACACATAGATCTTCTCGTTAATGATGTTCAATGCCATGATGCACAGAGCATCGTGATTTTGTATAGTTCCTGATGGACCGTATTTGTGAAAGATACATTTAGTTACCTAGAACGTTTATTCGAAAAAATATTTTTTTTCTTTAAAAGATAAATCGTGGAACGAAGTTCGTATAGATTTTAAATTATAAACAAATCCATTGAAACTTCCAAAGTACTTTCAAACACGTATTATATATGAGACAATATTACTACAGTAATACCAACTGTTGCGAGATCGAAACTGGATTCCATTATTTATTCGAGGATATAATTGTTGGCAGCTTCTCGATTTTATTCATTTTATTGGATCGTGAGAAATAAAAGAGAAAAACTTTTTTTATGAATGAAATTTAGAAAAAAAAAATATATATATATTTTTTGTTATGTGTACATATTTTTTTTATGTATATTTAAGTTTATAAGAGAATGTATGTGTTTCAAAAATAAAAATTCCAATTCCATAGTGGGGAAATTGGAATAGTGGAAAGCGATTTATATATTATACTACTGTATACGTAAATAACGTTTGAAAAGAATACAATTTTTGCAGTTAAAAATCGATTTTGCAGTTATAAAATATTAAGCTTATACTTATATATATATTTATTCTGCATGCAATTTCATGCTTCAGCTTGAAACTATAAGCTTGATTAAATTTGATAATATTTGATCAAATATTATTGTTACCTTAGGAAATACGATGTCAAGAGGTTCGACTTGACCTTCTTCGGATTCATAATGTGCCAACATTTGTCCAAGACCGAGAAAAGCACCTCCGAGAAACCAGTCGGTCAGATATATTTGCAAAAGAACGTTGATGAAATTGAGAACCTCGCATAGGCCCAAATAATACGCCCACGGCCGATTCAAGTGAATACGATTCAGAAAAGCATGGCGAATTTGATGTATTTTCTCGTCGCATTCGTCCTTCGACATGATGCTTATACCATTCTCGGTTTTCAGAGATGTCTCACGAAGAGCCATTGACGCTGTATGCAATCCGGTAACCAACGCTTTCAAACGGCCTCCTAATTTAACAAATTTACTTCTTTTGATTAAATAATTTATATGATAATTTATATGATTCTTTTTCTAATTAAATTTAAATTTACATATATCGTGTTTTACCCTTAACATTATTTTTTTATCACCTATATTCGTGCACAGTCTATGTACAAGAATATATACAAGAAATTGGAAATTCATGTAGAAATGAAATTTATTTAAATGAGCTCCAGCTCTTATCGTGTAAGGATTATATATAAGAAAATTGAAAATAGGATTAAAATTATATTATTCTCAATCGTTCAAATAATTATCATCAATATCATATTATTCGAATAGAAATATACGTTTTGAAACGAAAGAGCCAGAGAATTATTATAATGCACATTGTTACGAAAATTCTTTTTTAAATAAGCAAATCGAAAGATTTAAAAGTTCGTATACTATGCATGCGAAGGTATGCAAGATAGGTTGCTGGGTATTATAGCGAGGCTGACCTTCAACATTCCTCCACAGGTAGTGAGGCGCGTAAAAGAAGATCGCCTGAAAAAACAGAACGAAGGGCACCCACTGGTAGTAGGCATGATGTACCACGGAGTCTTCTGAAGTTGCTGGTCCCACGCCAGGATGTGCGATTTCGCCTAATTCCACCGATGTTTTGTTCAAATGTTTTGTCTAAAAAAATTCGTATTATCATTTTCTTTATCGAGTTATAAAGTTAAAAAATTTTTAGAGATTTTATAAATATTTTTTTTCTATTAATATTAAAATTTAAGGATTTTTTTTTTTGCAAAATATTAATATAATCGTGGAACAACTTTTTGAAAAACAGATTCTAGAGATCAAGACAAATGTAAAAGTTGGTATACAAAAATATCAGTTGAGGCTTTTTTATTTGAATTATATGTAATTTAAGTTTGTATTAAACGAAGTGAGACGGAGATAGAACGAAAAGATGTGATAGAGATAACCGTCTCGATTCGTTTAATTCAAACTTAAATTATTTATAATTTAATAGTATATAATAGATATTTTTGTTTTTCAATAAGATTTTTGTTTTTTTTTTATGAGCAACATTTCTATGCGTAATATTAAATAAAATTGAATGTATTATTATTAATATTTACCACAGTGTAAGTAGACGTGAAAAAGCAGAAAGTGTTGATTACTTTCACTACATCATCGCTCATTCCATGCCCAGCGATACACCTTATCCATAAAACATAACATTGTGTATGGTTACCTCTTTTATTAGCAGTTTTTAATTGATAAATATATCATAAACGCATTATCTTTTATTGTTATTTTTTTTAATATTATATAACAGATAAATAAAAGTCTTAAATTAAACATGATATTATTTAATTATAAATGTCATGCTTGTAAATTTTCTTCAAATAGAGATATTATTTTTATAAAAATATATTTAAATGTTTATTTGTATAAAATGTTTCTTTAGCATAAGAGAAAGGAGATATTTTTAGTAGAAACTTTAATAAAAGAATATTTTTCTTATTGAAAAAAAAACATTTATTCTTTTTTCTTATTTTATCCAAAAAAAAAAAGAATTTTTTATGTGATAAATTTTTTTTTTCAATTTTTTTTTATCGATTCGAATATATACAATGCTCATTTCTTATTCTAATTCTTATAAAAATTTAAAAGAAAGAAGATTCCTAATGAAATTTTTTTTTATTAATAACTAATACATAAGTATTTTATTATTTTTATATATAGTTTATTATTTATTTTACATATAGTTTTTATAAATAGTTAAATAATTAATTATATCAAGACTCCCTTAGATATTAAAAAGCAAATATAAATCTCGATTTTAAAAATCCAAGAATTTTATTTGATAACGCATACGAGTACAGATAAAAGAAAACTTAATCATTAGAACTCTATTATACGATAAAATTACAAACTTATCGCGTTATTTATTTCACATATTTAATGACATTATAGCAATGGATCACTCAAAGCTAGTGTAAAGATTAGAGTATTACTCATAAATGTACCTGATATGTTCTCCGATAAATTCTCTAGCTGTTACCAATAGCGTAGCGATCAAAAGTATCAGAAACGTGAATCTATAGTGCATCTTGAAAACTGAATGACATGGAATAATCAATTGTTTATTATATTGTTAATAAAAATTTCAATATTAAATTTCAATGAAATAAAGGAAAGATTAACAAAATGAAATAAAAAGAAAAAAAAAAAACTAACTATTCATATCTCTGTTCAAGTGTCATCATTTTTATTACCCAAGTTATCAATGGCCACATAGTCCTGCGAAATCTTCCACTTGACATGATCTTTGAGGACCGAGAATGTAGTTAAAACGGTTGCCATTTCTTTAAAATACTCTTAACTATCTCTCCAAATCACGAATCTCTCATCTGTTTCCAACGAAAAATTCCTCGATCAGGTTCCGGATCTAGGCATTCATCGATCAACTTCCGGTATTTCTCTCTCTTATTCCGTACTCCGTGAGCGATACAATAATAACAGGAATATCGCAATGGTTAAAATTGCGCGAAGATCTTTCACAATGGCAATGTGATCGGTCGATCCAATTTACACTGAACATTCGAAGCTGGTAAATCTTATTTCTCGTTATCAGTGACCACGATTGCGCAGTAGCATCGTGAGTGACAAACGCTTCACGAAACTCCATAGACTCAATAATCGTGGTTTCGAAGGTGCGAGTTACAAAGCCACTTATTCATTTAGATAAGACTAGATAATATCATGCTTGTTATAAGCAATTTAAAATGAGAACGAGAATGTTATTATTTCATCAAAAATATTTGCCAATTGATGGATCGATTCAATTAATCTCTGATGATCGTATATATTGGTCGATTCAAAAGCGGTTTCATCGCATCGAGACATTTCGTTTTTCCCCTAGCATGTCCCACGAGCATGCGCATTGACGCGTTCGATATCTCTTGGAGAAAAGTAATTTTGATTGCATTAATTTTATATGATTAAATATGAAGTTGAACAAATAAATTTAAATAAATTGGTGATTAATAAACGATATATGTTATAAAGGATGTTAGAACGTGTTAGATACTAGAACGTCTTGAGGTCTAGGGTTAAAAATTAGGTTAAAGGTCCAGAAGTAGAATTTCGAAAAGAATAATTCTATTTCTTCATGTAATATAGAATTTATAGACTTATAAACTTCTCTTTTATTCCGGTATAAATTTATTTTCATATGTAAAATCATTTATTTAATATCTAAATTGTATCTAAATTATATGTTCGTCATATTTATATATTATACACATATGTATATCTTATTCACTTGATTGTGTAGCGTTTAATAATCATTGCTTTTACGACTTTTAAATACATTGATCCAACGACGACAACGAGAAACTAAAATATCTATACGAATCGTTCATCTCGATGATTAGCACATAATTCGTAATAAAACTTATGAAACTTCTTTAATCTCCTTCAATTGGATGATTTCACGATGTAATCAGTTGGATATAACATCGAACACAATCATGATGATTAATTATATTTTATCGAGATGTTTTTTTTCAAAAAATATAGATACGCACAACAGTCTTATCGTTGCAATAAAAAATCTAAATGATAGCGATTTTCCAAGTTTTCCAAATTATTAATTTTCTCTTTAACTTAACTTTTAAATTCTATTCTAATAATAAATGTAACTATTAAAGTTTATTTCTAATAATAAAGTTACGTATTACGATAAATATTTCTATTAACATAAGAAAAAAATAACTGTATTTAATTGTATTTTTTAAGTTAATTAATCATAACCTAATCATATCATGTTTCAAGTTATTTTTTCTTTTGAAATTGTGTTGGTTGTTCTTGTAACTGAAGCAATTGTTCAAATATTTTCTTTTATTTTAATTATTAATACCAATTGATAATTATACATATATATAGCTTAATTTTTAAAGGATTAGAATCTGTTTTATGCCAACAATAAACTTATGAAATATATAATGAAAATTACATAATGCATAAAATTTTAATATAAAAAATTCTTCAAAGACTAGTTTTATTAGATGAATTAATCATTTATCGATCAAAAGATAATTTGTTAATATTCATAGAGAAGTAAATACCTTTTAGATTAAACATAACTAAAAAAATGGAAAATTAAATAGAAATTTATTTCAATTATCATAATACGTATTATAATATATTTTAAATATCATAATATGTATTCTTGTAGATTTTTGTAGATTTAAATTTTACATAAATGCATAATCTCAAAATTACACAATTTATTAATAACTAAAAAAGTTAGAAAATACATTTCAAATTGGTATCTTTGAAAGTTATATGAATATTTAATTATTAATATTTTAATATTAATTATTATTTTATTTATTTTTTCTAATTTTCTTATTTTCCTATTACCTCTCAAATTTATAAAAATTAAAAAATCCGCAAAAAAATTTGAAAATAGAAAATCAATTCGAAAAATATCTCGAAAGCGAATAATCTATTTAAAATTAAAAATTTGGAAGAAGAAAGTATAAAAAAACGGGAGGGAACGAAAGTACAGTCAAAATTATAAGCATCGAAGAAGATAGGAAAAGTACATAAATGTAGAGGAAAGGAAGAAAAAAAAAGAAAAAAGAAAAAAAAGACCAAATAAGATAAAGAGACGAGAGGGAACAAGTTTAAGGTGGAAGAGGAGTAAAGTCGCAGGGAAAGGAGGAATGGCGAACAAGAAAGACAGGGAACAAAGAAATGGAGGGGATAGAATGTCGAAGCTAGGACTTTGACCGGCCGTTGCCCCTGATGCGGTCGCTTCTAACCGGCAAACTGAACGGATCCTCCCAAGAAAATTCTGTCCTCTGGTCTCTCAATTCGTGTACATGTATTATACATATCTTGTTTCATCGTTATTTCTTACTATATCCATTCATTTATAACGCAGGAGAAAATCGTGAAAGAATTGTCGAATAATTAATAATTATGTTTAAAATTTGAAAAGTGATTTTAATGTATAATCATAAATTAAAATAATAGTAATCCTAATAATCTTTTTTTTTCCAATAAATATATTTTTTTATCTTATACGTCAGAGTAAGTAATGCTCTTTTATATTTTATTTCGAATATAATATGCCATTATCATAAATATAAATATAATATTGTAAAAATTAGTAAAAGTGAAAGAAATTGAACGATCTAATTTATCTACTTTAGAAATTGCTAATTTTTTTTTTATTTTATTTAAATAACTTATCGATAAGCAATGATAAAAATATCGAAATTTATTAAATATATTTTTATGTCATAATTTGTTAAAAGTTTACATAAGAATCTTACCAAAATAAATATATTATCTCTTTTTTTAATTTAAAATTTCTTTGCAACACAATAGTATCGATTTTAAACATTTTTAATATTTAAAGAATGTCTATATATTACCAATGGTTTTTAACCTTACTTTACTGAAGATAAGTTAAAACAAAAATTGGACAGAATGCAATATTTTTTTTTTACAAAATCATCCTGGCTTGTATTAATTTATTATCCTCTATACAAAAATTTTTAATATAAAATAAAAACGTTCTTTTATAAAGAGATTTTGCAAAAATAATTGAATCCAAAATACCTCGAATGTAAGATAATGGCTCGATTTAATGTTAAGGCTATACTTCAAATTATATATTAATCAGTAAAATGAGAATAATCTTTATGTCCCCTAATGCAATGTAGAGGGAACCGAAATTGGTTGGACCTCGAGCATCGAAGTTCGTTTCGATGATCGTCAATCCCTGACTGGTACACGTGCACGTATAATGAAATCTTTTGGAGATTGCATAGTTTAATAAATTCTATCCATAGTTATTGGTTAAATTTACCAAAAATTAACACAGAGGTGACGATATTTTTTTATATGTAATATGATATTTCTTTTTTAGAAAAAATATTGAATTTTTCGTAAAAAAGATTTTGCAAAAATATTATATATTATTTAACATATATATACACTGTAGTAATTACTTTTAATTGTGAAATTTTTTAATTCTCTTATATTTAAAAATTAACTTTCTTTTTCTAAAAAAATTTTTAATTTTAAAAAAAATATAAGAAAAATTATATTATTAATCAATAGAATTTTCTTATTTCTTAAAATACTATATTCAATTTCTACCAATATTAAAAAAAGATCCAAAAAGTTACTAATAGTAAATTTTTATCATTTACAGTTTTTAATTTTAAAAATTAATTACGATTATTGAATATACAAAAAAATTTTGTTGAAATGTAATAATTAATGTATATATTAATATAATAAAAATATATATTCTAATAATATTATTATATCTTTTATATATGAATTTAATTTTTTGACGAACGATTTATTACTTACCCATATATAATTAAAATGATACATATGGTAATCACGAAAGGAAATATGGTCCTGAAACTCAGAAATTATGGGAACTACTTAATTACTCGCTGACGTTTTATTTGTTGAATTTTGTAGAACATTCTTATGAAAATATATAGAATATTCTGGCAGTACATTGTTTATGTTCAAGAAGCATTGATGAAAACGCAAATAGCTAAAATATACGCTCTCTTTCTTTTAATAACGATTTCATAAAAATGCAATTTTTTTCGCAAGACGCTTTAATAAAGAATAACTATCATTATCAACGAGTAAAGAATAGGATATTAATAATAAGGGGGGAAAAAAAATATATAATGTGGCAATTGTCATTACTAATCAATTATCACTCGTTATTCCAGCAAATCTGGCTAGCTGGCTTTTTATAATTCTATATATATATATAATATATATATTTTTTTTCTTTATATATAATTGTTTCTCTTATCTTATCGCTTCTACAAGCGCGAGGAAGCACGTACACGCAAGGTACATGTATACGATTACAGGTATATTACGTTTCTTCACTAAGCAGCATGGACATTCATTAGAATAGAACAATGCACCGACGCTCTATCACTATATACGAATGTAATTTCATCATTCATTACACCAAAATGCATACGGAATATAGGCACTTTTATTTTTTCCCTTGGTTTTCGTAATCATATAGTATAAGTTCAGAGTTTGATATTTATTTCTCTTAGGGATTTTTATATTTAACACGTTCCATGTTGATAAAGAAAAGTTTCATGGTATCGGCAAGTTTATTATTTTTTTTTTTTTGCAACAAAAGTAGGGAAAACAACAATTTTAGTGATTTATTGATATTTAAATCTTTTTTTAATTTTATCTAATTGATATGTTTATTACATTGTTAAAAAAATTTAATTTTAAATCGACTATCATAGATAAATAAAAAAAATTTATACGAAACGTGTTAATTATAACCTTTGGAATACACTTCGTATTATATTAGGTTATATTAGGTTAGAAAATTGCATCCAAAGGCACTGGGATACTAGTAGATTGTTGCTTTTCAGCATTTTTTGATTCTTCCTCTTCCGGTGGATTATTTCGCGATGTTCAACAGAGAATCATTCGGAGAGAGAAAAAAGAAAACAAAATTTGAGAAATTTTTTTTTCTTGGAAAAAAAATTCTCAACATCTCAGAACCAGAAGATTAAATTCATGATATCGGTTATAATATTAAAATTATCGATATAAAAAAAAAAAAAAATAAATGGAAGTAAATTAAAAAAGTATAAGATAAGGAACAAACACCTCTAAGAAATTATTATGCAAATAGAATTAAATGAAATCGAAAAGGAAAAACACTGGCATGAAGCAGGGAGAAGGAAGTATATAATATGTATATATATGTGTACATATATATATATATACATATTTATAAATTATATTATTATATATATATATATATATATAATAACAAATATAATCAAAGAAAATGTTCTAAATTCTATTCACGTGTACAATCCTAAATAGATATAAAATACAAGAATCACGATGATGTGGAGTGTTTCGATTACTTGGCAGTCTTATTTTGAGCATGAATCTCTCAAAAAGAATGTATTATTTCTATATTTAATAATGAAAATATTGGCGCGAAAACGATTCATACTCGCGCACATTTCTTTTTCTAAATTCTTATGAGCTAAGCGTACATATTTTTATTGTCTTTTATTTCTTCTTAATATAGATCTTTTCGTAATCTTTAAAATTTCAACTAGATTGCATGTGGTATAGGACGGTATTACAATGATTTCGGCAGTTAACAATAATTTTAAATATGTAATAAATTTTTTTAATTTCAGCAAAATGAGACAGAAATTATGGACGAATAAAAAATAATACTAAGAAATAACAAAGAAAAAAATCTAGGGGTGTCCTCCTTTTTATATATATATTTTTTTTTGCCACTTTTTCTTTTCTTTCTTTTGGTCCCTCGATGCATATTGTATATATATATATAATATAATATATATATTGTAATTATTGTAATAATAGATCAAAAATATTAATAGAAAAAAAGTAAATGAAAAAATGGATAAAGAAAATTTTCAAATAGTATTTTTTTTTTCTTTCCTAAATTATATGTGCCTGACTATCTTTCTCTCTCTCACTCGCGATCCCATTCACTCCTCTCTCTCTCTCTCTTTTTCTCGTATGCGCGCACTTTCTTATCCTCTTTTCTTTCTCTTCTCGTTTATTTCATTTTATTGCTATATATATAGATATATTTATATATTTATATATATATATATATAAAATAAAGTTTTATACTCTCTATTTTATAAGATGTTCTATAATGTACAAAATGTACGCTTCTACGCCTACGATATAAAAAAAAATAATAATAATAAGTGGTAAGCTGCAAAATTATATTTTTGGAAAGACGACGTGTCTCAAATAAAGTGGAGAAGCAATAAAAGGACTTTTACCAACTTCGTGACAACATCTACCACCCAACTTTTCTTCTCGCATTGTTTCATCCAAGAAAAAAAAATAACAAAAAATAATTGAAGGTAATCCATTCCAAGGAAATGGAAAAAAAATTAAAAAAAAAAAGAGAGATGGCAGAAAAAAGTCGGGAGAAAGCAAAAGAAATGAAAACGTCGTCTCCCATTTTATATCACACAATCGAAGTCTCTTTCTGAAGAAAGAGTAATCTTTCTTTTTTGCAGAGCAATTTAATACTAAACTCTTTCTCTCTCTATCTTGCGCGTGCTGGATATGCATATTTATACATTCCATCGTGTTTATATTATTACCAATACTTTCAGATTTATTGGGAGATATCGGTCGAAGAAAGTATTTTTGAAATAAAAAATACATTTAAAAAATAGAAGCAAAAATAACATGTATGTTTTCCCCTCTTTAGTGATATCTCGGAATAAATCTTAGTGTATTTTTTGGCACTATATTTAGTTTTTTATTATCATCTAAATTGAATTTAGTTACAAAATATGATATTGAAAAAAAATAAATATTAAAAAAAAATAAAAATAATCTAAGAATATTTTTGAAGTCAAAGAATTCGGAGAAATTTTATAATGATAATGAAAAACTGATATTTCTAATTTGATATTATAGTAAAGATTATAAATACGTAGTTTAGCTGAAAAAAGAGAGATAGAGAGAGAAAAAGAGAGAGAGAAAAAAGAATAAAGAATTATTAATTTCTCCATTCACTTCGCTCGATATATCTTACTACAAAAATTTACCTCCAATCGAATTTTCTTATAACGATCGAAGGGAAAATTCATTTTATACGTACGCCATATTGAATTACGAAAAATTTTTCAAAAATATAAGAATGCATGTACATATTTTACACATGCAATATACATATATGAAAAGTAAACGTAATTCAAAATGGTCTTTAATCTTTGAATAAACTATAATGAAAATACGGTAAACTATAATGATGAACAACTCGACTAATTAAATGTTCAAGAATCGAATAAAAGAACAAAGAAGCGAGAAAAGAAAAGAAAAAGAGGTATTCTATGAATATAACAAACGAAACTAAACAGATTCTTTGCCCTGAAGTTTCGTAACGAGATCCACAACGAGTTGTTGATATACCACCGGGTCTATATTCTTGCCAAGTTGATAAAGAACGAACCAGTCGCCGATCATACACATTTCCGCGATTGTATTAATATGTTCTGGCTTTGAGAGGCGCGAACGTGCACGCAATAGCACCAAGCGAAGCTTCGGACCAGCTATTACTGCAGCACGATAGGCCAGAGTTAAACCGCTTAATACGGATAGGATGATGAACCAGAACCAGAGAAACACGTAAATCTTCTCATTGACGATGTTCAACGGTAGTACGCAGAGACCATCGAATTTCTGCACTGTACCGGACGCACCATATTTATGGAATGTACACTTGGTAACTTTAGGGAATACCCGTGACATCGGATCAATCCTCTCTTCAGGTTCCATTTCCGTGAATTTAACCACATCCGAGCCATAAGTGGTAAACTCGCCATCCAAAAAAAAGTCCATGAAATAGATCTGGCCAACTACGTTAACGAAGTTCAACACTTCGCACAAGAAGAAACGAAATGCGTAAAAATTTTGTGTATGCCAATTCGTCGCGAAATACTCGACCAATAATTTTCTTCTTTCCGATTTAAATTCATCACTCATTACAGGACAATTTAAATCCAGGACTAGCATCTTAATTCTACCACCCTCCCAGGTCTTCCATAAATAACGTGGTACATAAAACAATATTGCCTGGAAGAAGAGCGTAAAGCACACCCACTGATAATATTTATGATATTTGATTTCGTCTTCACCCTCAACGTGAGATGCAACACCTGGTTGCACCATGTCTTTGCCAACGACACCGGTTCGATCAGGAATTGTAAACGTTGAATAGATCCAGCAGTATGTATCCATTACATGAAGTGGTATTTCATCTACGATGCAATCTATGGGATCTCCGATATACTGTCTGGATGTAACCAATAATGAAAAAGCAATTAATATGATCACCGTCGCTTTGTAGTGCAGCCGGAATACATTATTATCGATGCAAACGCTGTCGAGCTTTAGCAGTCCCTTTACGGATCCAAATACATCAAACATGGTTGATAATTTTCTCTCAAATCGATATCACAAGAAATCAAGCGATTTACTTCAATCGCGAATTTACCAGACTATTTATCAAATCAAATTGGACACCCTTGGGTTATTAATGACCCGCGCGACGTGACGCCGCGCGTCAAAAGGCGTCCTTAAGCCACCCTGTACACGCACAAAACAAACAGCTTTTAAAAAATTTGTTTCTCACGTTAATAGACGTATTCTTCTTCGTTACTGATGTAACACTGTTTAAATTTCGTTCGTATTTTCAAAAACACGTGTGTCCAGTTTCGATTGTTCCGTGACCACTGCGCGCGTGAATACGGTTCTACCGCAGCAAAGCGTCACCGAGAGCGGTTGTGTCGTAATGGCTGCGTTCAGAAACTCTGTACGACACGAGCACGCGAGGACATGCCGTTCCGCAAGCTGCTCCCTTTTATTTTCTTCTCTGTCTAACGTTCGCGTTGTCAATTCGTTTCTTCTCTCTTGCATACACCATATAACGTCTTCTCTCTATCTCGCTTGTCGATCGTATACAGCCTGGTTGGAGACGCAAAACTATACGTTCTTTCTGCTGCACACTAAGATTCTATCCCCACTTACAATATGAGAAAACTCGTCTCTTTTTCTTTCTTCCTCTTTTACTCTTTCCTTCTTCCTCTCTTGTCCCTTTACTACACCTAACCCCACTTTTCGTCTCTTTTAACCGTCGCGTCGGCCTGGATCACAGGAAACTTAGGCTTGCTATTCGTATAATTTCGATCGCATTCGGCTAACATCGGTTCCAGCAAAATCTGCAGACGCTTGCACGCATGCGTAGTTGAAAAGCAATCCACATCACTCTCAAGCACAATATTGCATTTTGAAAGAAGAAAATATGAAATATTGTTGGTAACGAAATTTTTTATTTACCATAAATAATTTCTCTTTTTTCATAAATAATATTTCTTTTGTTAAAAGTTTAGTTGTTTTTTTTTCAAATATAAATTTACGAAAAACATTATATATTTATTTCTCAGATAAAATAATCATTTAAAAATCTGATAATTACAGTTTACTTCTTTGCCGATAATTGTACTATTCACATTGTTTTCTTTCTTATATTATTAATACCATGTTCGTTATTAGAATGAAAATTAAATTGAAAGCTATCATTGTTTTTTAACTCAACTTTCATTAACTGAATATAGTCTAATGATAAAAATAAAATCATATATTAGCAAAATATACAATTGATAAAAAATTAATCAAAATAGGATCAAAATTTAAATTTAAATTTAAACTTATCGATTATATTAGTTTTTTTTATCGTTATATAAAATAGTATTTTAAAAGTAGTATTTTAAAAAATTATTAAAAAGAACATAAAAAAAATAATTGAAATAACTTGCACAATAAATATCATATGCTTCATATTACAAATACCAAGCTTAACATATCGCTTTACATCTGAAATTTTACACCGTTCTAGATAGATGCTATACTGAACAGCAATCATCACTAATAAATAATTACTATCTTTATTAATCTATAGATTATTTAATGCTAGTAGATCATTTAGTAGATGCTAGTAAATTTATTTTAAATTTATTTTAAATTATATACATATTAATTATTATTGATATAAAATCAGTAAATAAATTATATTATCAGATAAATTTCTATAATTAACTAATTTCTATAATGCGTTAATTATAAAAATTAAAGAATATGATATATTAATTGGCAAATACATAGTCGATTATATCTTAAATATATATTGTTTTTATTATAAATATTTGCAATATTCAACGTATTATATTTAAATATCGTCATTTGCTTTTAATTTTTTTTTATCTTTGTTTTTATCTATTTTTGATAAAAAATTCTAACCATTGAAATTTTTCTATCATTTATTTTGCCGGATCATATTATCTACAGTGAGTCTGCATTGATATAATTATATTTCCATTATGATTGATTATTATATATAGATAAATCAGAATTGGTATTGGCATTCTTAAAAAAATAACTTCGAATATAGTGTAAAAAATTAATATTTATGTTGTTTAATAAATCGTAAATTGTTGCTGTTATATCTGATTATTGTATTAATATTATCAAATTATAGATATAAGTATACATATATAATTTTAATTAAACTTTTTATGTTTACAAATTTTATTTTATTAATTATTATTTAAATTAATAAATATTAATAAATATTATTTTAATTATTTTTATTATATTGTTAACAATATAATATATTTCTGATAATATATAATACTTCAAATCAAGGCCGGTCCTGTGGCGCAACGGATAACGCGTCTGACTACGGATCAGAAGATTCCAGGTTCGAATCCTGGCAGGATCGAAGTTTTTTTTCCTAAAATTTTTAAATAAACCATATTACAATCAATTATTTATATAGCATGTCTGTATGGAATATTTATGACTTTTAATATTAATAAACATTCTATGATATATCTTATATTCTGTTCAGAATAATTCGAATATCTATATAACATTAAATTACAAACAAATATCGTTACTATTAATAATTTAGGATCAATCCTAAATTCCAACGAAGATAATGTGATATAAAAGATACTTACTTAATGCTGTGGAAACTAATTGGAAATGAGCGTAGTCGGTGGGTCAAATAAATTAACCTAGTATGCACACGAGAACCGGTTGTAAGACAATGTAAACTGAGAAGAATATCAAGGTAGATATGAAGATGATGCTTCACAAAGAATTTTCAATTGACAAAATCATTTTATATATTGAATTATATATTATTTTAATTCTTTTTTTTACAATTTTTTTTACTTAAAATTAATTTTTATGAAAAATATTTTTTTTGTTGTTAAAATGATTGTACAAATTTTGAATAAATATCATTTATATGGATGCTTTTCATTTCAATTGAGAGATTGATAGATTTCGATGATCGGGCTACACTATCGTTGATAATCCCATTGCTTGCATATATTGTGTATATTATTCAGTTCTCTCGAACAAAATATCCGTTGAACCATGGGATTTTTGACTGGAAAAGGTTTCTCTTACCTGTAGTTTGTGGGTAGGCGTCGACGTGGCACGATACTCGATACATCAGCTGCTATGAACCTACCTGTGACTTCTCCGTGGAGAATGGCGCATTACGGAAGAGTGGGGCCAAAAGGAAAGGACCGGTTTTTCTGGTTTTCAATATCTTCGACCCTCATAGCCTATTCTTGCTACCTTCACTATAGCATGCTATAAGATATGTAAGTATATATATATATATATATATATATATATATATGTATAAGTATGTGTTGTGTATATATATTATATATTATATTTTATATCTTTTTACACTCTCTGCCAAATATGGCTCTTCGATTTATTCATTTTTATCTTAACTGACATATAGAATGCATCAAGCCATTTTAAAATTTTTTTACGAATGAAATGAAAAAATTTAAAAAATAATTATATGATTAATGTTATTATAAAAAAAAATATACTGTGATTGATACTAATTGTATTATTTTTTTTATTTTATTTATGATTAATTTAATTTATTGAATTATAAAAAAATTCAAAAACTTATAATGAATGTATTTAATGATTTTTTAAATATAAATAATATAAATTATTTAAAAATTATATTTTTTCATGTGAAAATATAAATAAAATATAAATAAAATAAATAAAAAAGAATATTTTTACATGTAGATTTTATATTTATACTTTTTTAATAATAGGATATCAGTTATTACCAAAAAATAGAAATAAAATTTGAAATATTTGAAATAATTGGAAATAAAATTTGAATATATAAATTATTTTGCATTAATATTTTATTGCAAAAACATCAATAGTTTAAATAATATAATATATATATATGCATAAGAATATTTATAAAAGAATGTATTAAAGAAATTATTTTTAATGTCTGCTGACTTTAATAGCTTTTATAGTTAAATTGAATCTATTCAAGATTTTAAATCATTAATTAAATATTTCTATTTTTTACACCGATATTTTGATGAGACATATTTAAAATCCCATTAAATGTTAAGTTTATTTTACACCTCATTTATAATATATATTCGATAATAAAAATTATTAAATCATTAAATCATTAAATCATTGGCTTGCAAAATTGTTAGATATCGAGACAAGATGGCAGTCAGTAATATCAGAAAGTAACAACGTAAGTAGAGTAATAATAGGGATATGATTTCTCTCCCCCGTTTCTCTTGTCTCTCTAGAGAGAATAAATTATTTATGACAGTTAGGCTAGTCGTTACACGTATCAATAGCATAAAATAACAGTGTGAGAATTAAAAAATATTTATAAATTAATATCATAAATTCATAAAATAAAATTTAACCTTAATATCTCTAATTAAAACAGTTAATTATAAGTGAATAAATTGTATTTTATAAAACAAAAATTATTACTTTGACAATATCTCTAACAAATGGAGCATATTCTCCATAAATTTTCAATGCAATTATGAGGAATATATATGTCTGTTACATATTTAATAAAATATTTATTATATTTAAAAATGAATTTGTGATTTTCATTAAAAATTTAAAAGTACTCCAAAAAATCTAAAATCCAAAAAATAACTTGCATAATTTAATTATCAATAGTGAAAATAATAATAAATAGAACATTTATTATTCCATTATTCCGTTAAAAAATAATATAATTATTATTATTGAAGTGATAATAAACTTTTATTAAAAATGTCTTTGGTAATTATAAATTTCAAATTTAATAGAGAATTTTTATTTTTGAACTTATTTTTTTGCTTTTAGGATCAGGAAGTACTTTATAGTCCGAGCAAATGGAGCAAAAGATTCGATCAAATGCAAATATTGTCAAATTATTGTAAATTTTCTAAAGAGGGTAAAATAAAATAAAAAAAATTAATAAACTTATTTAAAATGAAATGAGTTGATATTTTTTTTATATAATAATGAATTTATTATTATAGTTACCGAAAATGCTCGTAAAACTTTAAAATGTGAACTTGATATTCCGTATGGAACAACAAAAGGAACTAAATACGATATTTATGGAACTGACTTACCTAAAGGTATATAAATAAAAATTTTAATGATTTTTATACGATTTAAATATTAAAATATTGATGAGTCAAATCTATTACCATTAATTATTATAATTAATCATCATATATTCATGATATTTGAATTTCTTCCTATTTAGATTTCTTACAATATAAACAATGAATTTTATTTAAATATTTTATTTTAAGTTAAATTTAAAAGTCAATATTTTAAATATTTTTTTCAGATTCCCCTATATTTATATTCATTCATGGTGGTTATTGGCAAGAAGGTAGTAAAGATGTATCTGCATATGCAGCTCCTGTCTTTGTTAATAAAGGAATTAAAGTTATAACCATTGGTTACGATTTATGTCCTAATGGTAAATTTTGTTTTCTTTTATTCCAATTTTGCTTTAGATATAAAATTAAAAATAATATTTTAAAAATATTCTAATTTCCATATTTTTTATACTTTAGTTAAACTTAGAGATATAATATCGCAGATAAAAACAGCAATTGCACATATACTAAAATCTGCTTCGAGTCTCAAATGTCGGTATGATATAATTAATATTTATATAATAATTTTGTTAATATACAAATTACAAATTTGTATAAATTGGATGGATTTATATAGGAATGTTTGGATCTCTGGCCATAGCGCTGGTGCACATCTAGCGTCCAGTATTTTATATGATAAATTATGGTTAGATGAAATGACAAAACATGAATACTTATATCTATTAAAAGGTATCGTGTTAATAAGCGGGATCTTTAATTTGGAACCTCTTGTCAATACTAGTAATAATACAGCTTTAAAACTTACAAAGTAAGTATTTGAATATTTTAATAAAGTATTTATATTTCAGTTTATATTAATACGCAATATATATATATATATATATATATATATTTCAGAAATGAAATCGACGCATATAGCTTTACCACTCTCAATATTAAGAATAATACTTCTATTCAAGGGTTAAAAGTTATTGTAACCAATGGAGAATGTGATTCACCAGTATTTATCAATGAATCACGCGAGTGTGCTCAGGTACTCATGTTATTTAAATAAGTGATAATTTACTCAATTATTTTAATACATTCTATCTATTATTAAAAAAATTTACAATTTTTTTTTCTTATTTTAGAAACTTATTACAATGGTAGATAATGTTCAATATATTTTGTTAAGAGAAAATATCGATCATTTTGATATCGTAGAAAATCTTACAAACGAGGAATTTATTTTGACGAAACTGATATTACGTAATATTTTGTATGATTAGAAAAAAACTTATATAGAAATAATATCGTACATATTGAACATACACTCAAATAAATTTATAACAAACATTTAATGTACAAAATTTATTTAAATATTCGTAAAAAATTTATCTAGTGTAATATATTAATATACTTATATAATGTTGATAAATTACAAATTGTCCATAAAAAAACTAGTATGTTTATTTATTGTAATCCGTTGGTCATCTATCATTTATTAATTTTGCATAACAATGGTCGCGATGAATTATTTTTACTTTTTCTATGAGTCATTTGGATTGTGAAATTGATAAATTCGTTTTTGGACATTGAGTGGTACTTTCTTTTTGTTTTGTAGGTAACATTATAATTTGATTAGATTGAGAAATTTGTACAGTTGTGTTTTCTTGTTTATTTTGTGAATTTTGTATTTGATTATTAATATCTACTACCTGATCTGTGGATAAATTTGATGACAAATGTATAGTTGTAGATTTTGTATTTTGCTGCGGAGATATGACTGGATCATTTTTTAATGCAGTCATAATATTTGAATTTGTCAGTCTTACATAATTGTTTGTAATATTTTTTACATTAATTATGTTTTTACCTGCTGGTATCACTAATGTTTTGTAATTACCTTTTACAACAGGAAGTACCTTAGATTCAATCTGAATAGTTGAACATTGATGAACAGCTGAATTTTCTTGTGTAAGATCTTGTGTAAGATCTATTACATCCTTAACAGTTAATGCATTTTCATTTTCATTATATTCATCTACTTTTTCTTGTATATCTTTCCATGTATCTGGAGGTTTAGCAAAAGAGCACACTCGTAACAATGGTTTTTCTTCTGTTTCTTTTTCTTTATTTTGTAATAATTTATCATCCATTGGATCTTTATTCATAATATTAGGATCATCCTCTACAACACATACACATCATATATGTATATATATATATATATAAAATCTAAATATTTTTGTTTATTTTTTAATGATTAATTTTCCATCAATATTATATTTGTACACTAACCTTTTGTTTCATCAATAGAAATTTCATTATTTGTTATAGTTGAAAACATTATATTAGGTAAAATATTTAAATGTGGTGCTATATTAGGTGATGATGCTGTATTATTTTCTATCGATTTCAATTCAAAATTATATTTACAATTAGATATATTCTCAATATTATTAATTTTTGATTTTGAATTATCATTACTATTATCATTACTATTATTTTTTAATTCATCATTCATATTTGTTTGGCATATTTCTTCTATTTTTGTGATATCTTTTTCTATCTTAGATTTTATTTTTATACATGTATTATTTTTAAATGTTTCACTTCCATCTGTACTATTTTCATCTTCTTCTGAACTAGTTTTTTCCTTATCTATATCCAAATCTATATCAATTTCACTAACATCATCATCATCATTATCTTCTTCATCATCATTTTCTATACTATTCTCTTCATCCTCTTCATTCTCTAATGATGTTTTAGAGTCTTCACTTTTCATTTCTTCTTGCTTTTTTACATATGTATCAAAAACATTAGATAATTTCTTTTCACCCTCTCTTTGGTTCTGTATCAATTTTTCAGCTAACACTGGGTCTTTCAATGCAGGATCATCTTCTTCATTTTCAAGAAATAAGGAAAATGTATCCCAATAATCATTGCATCGACATTGTTTCAAATATTTTCCCAAAGCAACAAATGCATCTTTTGCTATAACAATAAATATATATGATGTAAAATATCTATATTAATTTGAAGAAAATTTTAATAACTTACCAATTTTTTTCTGTCTTTTATAATCTAAATTTAAATTATGCAATTCATTACATTTTGTAACACATCTTAAAATATCAGTATAATCTGGAAAAATTATTGCTTCTCTAAAAGCACCAATTTTTTTCAATTTATTTCTCTTTGATATTTTAGAATTAATGAAACTTGTAATAGCATGATCTACAGCAACAATTCCTGTAGTACCAAAATGCTTTGGTTGTAGATATGTTCGATCTGCATCAGGATTTGCTCCTGTATATTCACAATATTTGTTATAAAGTTCCACCATTCGATATTTATATTTTTCTAGTTTGATATAATTACTATTATTTTCATCATCAAAATTGATTTCTGATTCTTCAAGTTTTTTTATATATGCTTCACATTTTTCCATCGTTTTTAATATTACATTAATTTTCCTTTGTATAGCAGGATCTATTTCTTGTTTTTCTTCATTATCTGTATTAGTTGATATAATTTCATTGTCATTAAATACATTATTAATTGTATATGACATATTTGAACATACTGTAGTAACTACATTTAAATTATTTTTATTTTTATTTAATTTATTTCCATCAGAAGAACAAATTTTGTTATTTAATAATAAAGATGACTTTCCTTTATAACTATTTTTCATTTCATTCATTACTTCAGCTATATATACAAACAATTTACTATCACTATTCATTATATCATTTCTTTTATCATTTAAAAAATTAATAAAAGCTTTGGAATTAGCATATTTAGGATCTAATTGCTCATAACGTCTTTTTAATTTATTAACAATAGTTTTCATATCTTCAGAACGATCTCTTTGCAAACATAAACTAATAAACATAGGAAATACATCCTGCTCCACAGAAGAAATAATTTTCTTTTCTTTTACAACCAATTTTGGTTTCAATAATGTTTTTTCTTCCTTTTCTTCCTTTTCTTTTCTTATTTCTTTTTCTTCTTTCTTTTTTATATTACATAATTTAACATTGCTTTCTTTTTCACATATAAACATTTTTGAGCTTTTTTCAAAACAAGAAATATCATCATTTATTTCAGATATTTTTCTTTTTAATGCACATTCTTTTGGTTTTTCATAATTACTTGAAGAAGCTTCTATTTTTATATGAGAATCAGAATTGTTCCCTAATTTTTTAATAAATGAATCTTGTTTATCATTACGTTTATCCTAAAATAATAAAATAATGATATATAACTTTTTAAATTCTTTATTTATTGTAGTTTATAAATAATAAAAAATAAATAAGTGATATCACTAAGAATTTATAAGTTAATAAAAAATATAATTATTAATAATAATATAATTAACTTTAACATAACAAGATATAAATACAAACCTGTTTTATATTTTCGTCATCATCTGATGAAATACATATAATTTCATCTTTCGTATTTTCCATATTTGTTCTATTATAATTTAATAGAAAAGTTGAATCATATTACAATATATAAAATCCATCACCAAATTTGATTCATCTTGCAATTAAAAAATAACGAAATTATTATTAATTCTATTATAATTATGTTAAACACATTATATATATATCATTACATATATATATTAATGTTTGTTTGAAAATACACATTATTATTTAATTTATTACACGTTTTATTTTTACTTTGACTTAAGATTAACAATATAAATTTAATAATATAGATAAATTTGATAAAATAGAATTATATATACAATTAATTTTTATATACAATTAGATTTTTAAGAAAATTTCGATTTTTAAAAAATTAATGTAACATTAAAAAGAAATTTAAAGTAGTTATAGAAATAAATAATACTCAGATACTGTATTTACAAGCAGTTAACTTTTAGGCACTTCACTTCGTACGTACCACCTTAATCGCGCAACTTTAAGTTTTATTCTAAATAACTGATTACAATTACTACTTGAAACAAAACTTAACAAAAAATAATAATATATATTCTACGTTCTTTTAAATAAAAAAAAAAAGAAAACAATTAAAAAAGATTTTATAATATTAGAAAAAATAAAATATATTAAAGTAATTTAATTGACGTTACCTATAATATAACCTAAATTTATAATATTTATGAAATAACCTAAATTACGTAGTTTTTATTATTATTTGAGCAGAATTTAATATTAATTTTGGATTTAAATCTAGAGATTTTTTCATAATATTGTTAAGTTGGTATTACTAGAAATTTTAAAATAATAACTAAAAATAGTAATATATTTAATTATTTTCTAATAGATAAATGTTATACATAATATTTTTATTCTTAAAAGTTTAATTATAATATCTTGTTTTTATCATAAATATATCTTTTTATTTTAATTTCTTAATTATTTTTAATTAATATTAAGAGACATATTATATTATAATCATATTATATTTCATAAATAAATGAGATATTCATTAAAATATATTATTTGAAACATAAATTTTTGAGAAATACATAATTCGTTCACTATAAGAATAAAAAAAATTCTTCGCTTGCTTACCATCATATGAAGTTATACTGTTATGTATACTGTATTGTAGATATGAAACTATCAGTAATTCAACCAATAGATGTGCCTTTTTTAGTCTATCAGAAACCAATCAGATTCTATATTTAAATATAGTTCTATACTTCAGATTCACATTTCTAATAACGACACGCCATCTAGAAATTTCTGTATGTGTAATGATTGTGTCTTTACTTGTACAATATTGGATAATTGTAAATATGTCATTAACAAAGGTTATATATCGTATGTAGCCTTTTATATGAAGTCATAATTTTGAAATCATTTCATTAAATCCTTTATGCTTAATGTATGCTTAAACAATGTCAATAGACATCTATCAATTTTGATAATTTCTTTATACCATGATGGGAATATTGTATGAAAAGAGGCCACTAAAACGGCCAAAATTAGGGCCGCCTGACGTTTATCCTCAAGAACCTAAACAGAAAGAAGATGAACTTACATCTACAAATGTTAAACTTGGTTTTGCTACAATGCCCCAAATGTCAGAGGAATTTGGTACCGCAAGACATTGTAATGTCACTGCTGCCAAAGTAGGAGCATATTTTAATGCAATTTTAGCGAAAAAAGAAGAACTTTCTACAATGCCAGACACAGCAAGAAAACGACAACAGATTAATCCAAAGGATAATTTCTGGCCAGTAACTGCCAGAACAAAAAATGGCATTGAGGCATGGTTCAAAGATTTGTCTGGATGTAAACCATTGATAGCTCTTGCTAAAAAGGCACCTAACTTCAACAAGAAAGAAGAAATATTCATGATGCTTTGCGAATATCAAGTACCAATGCTACGAGCAGCTTGGTTCATTAAACTTAGCTCTGCTTATACAGTAGCAGTATCAGAAGCTAAAATAAAAAAAAGACAATTACCTGATCCAACTACAGGTAAAGTCTATTAAATCATATATAAGTTAATTCCATTAAAATCTAACAAAAAAATAGAATTCTATAAATTTTTTTAATATATTTATATACATGTGAAATAATATATTTATATATTAAATAATAATAATAATAATATATTTATATATTTATATATCAAAAATTATATAGATTAATTATATAGATTAAAATTATATAGATAAAAAATAAATATGTTCAATACATATTTAAAATTATAATTTTTAATTTATATTTGCTTTCATATGATAATTATTTATATTTTTATTATAAATATTTTATATTTTATGTTATAAATATTTATGTTTTATATTTATTATAAATATTTATTTTATTATAAATATTAAAAATATATAAATATATGTACATGCATACATATATATTTTAATATTTTAAATTTAATAATGTATATTTATTTTAATTATATAATTAATTATATAATTATTTTAATTTAATTATTTTAATAATAATTTCTGATTAGTTATTTGTATTTATTACATATTTCTTTAAAATAAATAAATGTACTATTATTTATTATTTGTAACTTTTTTGTTTGTTTATTTAGAATGGACAGGAACACTTATTAAGTTCTTGAAAGATCAACTTTCAAAATTACAAGAATATTATCATATAAATAATCATATAACAAATAATACTAATACTAATGGTATTACAAGCAATTCTTGTAATGGAAATAATACTGGAAATAATAGTAGTAATAATAATAGTAACAATAATGTCAGTAATAATACTAATAGTAACAATGGAGTTGCCAATAATCAACCAGCTACACCAAATTCAAATAATCAAGTAATAACTGGAAATGCCATAAATGAGGAGCATAAAATAGCTCTAAAACAATGGCATTATTGTGTACAATTGGCAAAATATATGTTTGAAGAGGGATTATTAGATAGGCAAGAATTATTACAATGGATTCTAGAATTATTGGACAAAATTAAATCTTCTCCTTCGGAAAATGGAATTTTGAAACTCCTGTTACCATTAGCATTACAATATTTAGAAGAATTTGTACAATCTGAATTATTAGCTAGACGTTTAGCATATCTGTGTTGTCGTAAATTGGCACATATGTGTAATAATGTGGAAACCAATACTAATCCACAAAGTCCAACAATAAGTAAAAATGATGTAAATATTGGAAAAGATACTGCCATTGCTAATCAAATTCAAAATCCATTAACTATTGCTTTTAATGATTATTTATCTTGTCCACATCACAGAGATGTAATCTATAGTTTATCAACAATAATACAGGTAAGATTTATAAAATATAATAATACAAGAAAATATAATATATATTAATATATTATATTATATTATATTATATTATATTATATTATATCATATATGTTATAATATATTTAATGTATTATAATTGAAAAATAAATATTTTCTTTTCTAAAAGTAAATCTGAGAGTGAAAAATTTATAATAGAATATTCAATTAAAGAAATATAAATTTAAATTTTTTAATTTTTTCTATTTTTACTCAAATAATGTAAAAAAAATATTTTTATTTTATGAAATGTTAAGAATTATGTATTATTGATAATTTTTAATATATATATTAATATGCTAGAATAGAAATAAACTTACACTTAATATAATAATAATATAGTAATTTATTTATATAATAAACTTTTTGCCAGGTTATTACATTAGAATGTCCCACTGCATTAGTGTGGAATAGTGTTGGTGAAGGAAAAGCACCATCTGTATTAAATGGTTCTCCTTTAGATTATCTACAGTGTCCTCCTACAGCTTTGCCATGTCCACCTATAAGTGCAACTAATCCAATAATAAAGCAATTGAAAATTGCTCAAAAAAATATTCGAGCAAGATCTCAAGCTGCTGAAGGAAAATGGTCATGTGACAAATGGCAACAAAGCAGTGCTGGAATAACAACTACTAAAGTATTAGCTGCATTAGATGCTCTAGATCGGCATAGTTTTGATAGGATGGATTCTAGCAATTCTTTAGATACATTATATGCTAAAATATTTACATCACCATTGAAAGATAATACCAATGAACGAGATGCAAAAACAGAATATAATCCGCAACAAGATTCTGCTGTAGTTGAAATTTTATGTGAATGGGCAGTAAGTGCAGAAAGATGGGGAGAACATAGAGCAATGGCAGTTGCAAAGTTACTGGAAAAACGACAAAGTGAAGTTACTGGAGAAACAAATGATAATGATGATAAAGATAGTATCTGTAGTAATGGAAATCCACCCGTGCTTCCGATTTTTCAGTCATTACTTATGAAATTTTTGGATATGGATGCCCCGGTACTAGATAATACAACAACTCAATCAAAAGTTCAGTTTACAAATTTGGTTCACTTATTTTCAGAATTAATTAGACATGATGTATTTTCACATGATGCATATATGTGTACACTCATTTCAAGAGGAGATCTCATACAAGGTAGTATATATTTAATTATATTTTAAAAAAATCTGTTTTAAATATTAAAAAGTATTAGTTTTAAATGAAGAATATAACTGAATAAAAAAGACCAAACTTATTTTTGAATTGAGTTTATTTGATTTCATGACAAATTATATTATGAAAAAAAAGAATTTAAATAATTAAAAGTATATATAAGTATATATAAGAATAGTTTCAAGGAAAATTTGAATTATCTCATTTTTATCTTATTTTTAATTATTTAAATGTATACAAAAATTCATACATTATAAACTTGACAAATTTTCAACAAAACAAATTTTTTACAAATTTTTTTATTAAATTCTAAGAATTAAAATGCTAAAAAATTATGAAAAATTAATTTTAGATTTCATAGTATTTTAAGATTTATGTTAAGACATAATATTATTTTTGTGCAATTTTATATTTGTTTTATAAATTTTATTATTATAAATATTTAATAAAAATATTTTTACATAATGTTAGATTATTTTAATACATAACTATTCATGTTAAATTTTTTAATATAACTATAAACTATACAAATTTTATTATCTTATTTAGGTCCTGCAGCTAGCAAACCTGGAACTCCAAATAATCGAGAACCAATTGATGAAGAATGCTTATTTCCTGGAATAGAAACAAAATTGGAAGTATCAGATCATGGACGAACGATGGATTATGATGATAGTAAAATCGACGATGATTTGGATAAATTATTACAGCATATTAAAGAAGACCAACAAAATAGTATGGATGCTCCAGATAGTCCTAAAGAAGATGCACTAGCTGGACATGGAACTCAAGAAGGATTGGATTCAAAAATACCATCAAGTCATAGTAGACATTTGTTATATACAACACATTTTCCATTACCACAAGTAATAATTAATATTCAAAATATTATATATACAAACAATTTTATATATACATATATAAATTAAAATATTAATATATATAAATTACCAGATGTTATATATATATATCTAATTAATTTTATATTTTATTTTTAGGATGAAACATGTAGTCAACATGATTGTAATCAACGACATGTATTACTCTACGGAGTTGGTCGCGTTAGAGATGATGCTAGACACATTGTTAAAAGAATGACTAAAGAAGTATGCAAATTATTTGGAAAAAAATTTAGTATTGATGTTGCGGAAGGTGGAAAAGTAAAGAAACATTCTCGGAATGAATTTAACTTCGAGGCAATTACATTAAAGTTTCAAAATTTGAGTTATTTTGATCAACATGTAGTAACATGGCAATGTGCAACACAAGTTATAGAAATGTTAAATACTTTTGCGCTGGCTGGATCGTCTTATTTACCCGTTCAAGAACATGTAGCATTTTTATTCGATTTAATGGAATTAGCATTAAATATATATGGTTTAATAGATGTTTGCATACAAATATTAAAGGAACTTCCAGAAGTTGAAACACAATTAGGAGTTAGAAATAGTCAGCTTGTTAGAAGTTATACTACAAGTTTAAGTTTGTATGTTGTAGGAGTATTAAGAAGATATCATCGTTGTTTGTTATGTAAGTATTAATATTATAAATAAAATTTATTATATATATATTTTGTGGAATATTTAAGAAATAGACATTAAATACTTAGCTTAATTATTTCAGTGTCTCCGGAACAAACAACGGCAGTATTTGACTTACTTTGTAAAGTGGTAAAGCATGTATCTAATCCTAGCGATTGTAGTTCTGCTGAACGATGCGTATTGGCACATCTTTACGATTTATATTCATCTTGTTCTTTGCTGAAAACGAAACCACATGGAGTGGAAGCATTTAGTAATGCTTATCCTAAAATTCGAACAGCTCTTTATAGTACATTACAACCGACAACATCGAGTCATGTATATAATTCGCAATTCATGGTAGACGTTTTTACTAGTCCAAGACGAGGAGGGAAAATCGAACCACAATGGGCTAGACAATTGAATGAGACACCGGCAAATCGCTATAGTTTTGTTTGCAATGCAATAGTTGCAGTTTGTAGCGAAACGGATAACGATAAATTAAACGATATCGCAATAACATGTGCAGAATTAACAGCTTGCTGTAATGCACTTAATGCTGAATGGCTTGGAGTTCTTATGGCACTTTGTTGTTCTTCAAATAGTTCTACTTTTTATATTGATGTATTAAATCAAGTTGATGTACAAGATTTAAGTATACATAATTCTTTGGCTGTATTCACATCAATTTTAATTGGTAAATTTTATATTAAATTTATATTTATTAACTTTGTTGTCTTTATTTGTAAAAAAGTTTTTAAATACTCAACAATTTTGTATTAAATTAAATATATAAAATAATAACAAATTAATAGAAATTAATATATTATCATAATAGACATCTTTGATGAAATATTAAATTTATTAAAATTTTTATTAATAATTATAATAGATAATTTAAATATAAATAATTAAAATAAAATAATTTAATTAAAAAAATTAAAATAATTTTTTTCTATTTACAGCAAGACATTGTTTTTCTTTAGAAGATTTTGTTGTGCATATAGCATTGCCATCATTAGTTAAAGCTTGTAATGAAGGTCGTGGAGATGCAGATATGGAAGCTGAAGCTGGAGCACGTTTAACATGTCATTTACTTCTACGACTTTTTAAAACAGTTGAATGTCCTCAACCAGCACTATATTCTGTGAGCACAAGTCCTCATCCTTTACCAAATGGAAATTCCAGAGGTTACAGTATAAAATTAAGTTGTGACAGACATTTGCTGGCAGCTGCTCACAATAATATTAGAGTTGGTCCAGTTTTAGCTGTACTTAAAGCAATCTTAGTTGTTGCTGATGCAACTGCTGGTAAACAACCACCAAAGAAACCAGATGTACAAATGAATCATTCAAATAAAGCAGGGGGACCAGCAAGTGTTGGTGTTGGTGTTGGTGTGACTACAGGTGGACCAAGTGAATTATCTATTAGCCATATCTTAGGTACCAGTGATATTTTAGGAGGTGGCGATGATTTGGGACTTGATTTAGCAATATCTTCGTCTAGTAGTAGTGCTGGAATGACTACAGAAAATGTAAAAGGATTGTCAGACTTCGCACAACATGTTCTTAGACAAATTTGCAGTCAAGAATGGGTACTAGAAAGATGTTTGCAAAATCCAGAAGAACTTTGTCATCCTGATATGTTGCTTGATAATATGCTGACACCTCGTCAAGCTCAACGATTACTTCATATGATTTGTTATCCTGAAACTTCTACAGATGCATTTATTGATCAAAAGACTCACATAACAAATATATTAGAAAATCTGGAACAATGGAGTTTAAGAATGTCGTGGCTTGATTTGCAACTCATGTATAAACAATTTCCTCCAGGATCAAACGAACTTTCACAATGGTTAGATACTGTTGCTAAAGCTGCAATTGATGTGTTTCAATTGAATACTATGACTAGTAAATCAGATAAACGATCTGGTTCAATATGGTTAGTTGCGCCACTCGTTTCAAAATTACCAAGTGCGGTACAAGGTCGAGTTTTAAAAGTAGCGGGTCAAGTATTAGAATCTGGAAATTGGTCAAAGACGGCAACAGGTCGTGAGAGAAATAGATCAAAATCACCATCTTTATTTAATCATCAACCTTTTCTTTCATTAGTACTCACTTGCCTTAAAGGTCAAGATGATCAAAGAGAAGGTCTTCTGATGTCTCTACATTCACAATTATCGCAGTTCTTAAATATCAGTAAAGAAGAGAAAAATTTCGCTACCGAAGATCCTAAAACGAGAGAAGTATTGCAAGATGCATTGCAATTAAGATTTAGTCTCGTCGGTGGAGTTTTTGATACTATACAAAGAAATACTACCGCTACGACAGACTGGGCTATTTTATTGGTTCAATTGGTTAGCTATGGTGTTATAGATTTAAATAATAATTCCGAATTATTTACCACTGTTATAGATATGTTAGCAACCTTAATACATTCTACACTAGTTTCTGATTCACAATCTGAAAAAGACGAAAATAAGAAACACTATCAAAATTTGATGAAAAAGTTAAAAAAGGAACTTGGTGATAGAAATTCTTCAAGTATTCGATATGTCAGACAATTGTTACCACTGCCAAAATTAACAATGGAAGTTATTACATGTGAGCCAGTTGGATGTTTAACAGATACAAAAGGCAATAAAATAGCTGGTTTTGATAGTATTGATAAGAAACAGGTAAAGAAACATAAATTAAAATATTTTGTATAGTATTTTAATTTAATAAAAGAAAAAAGAAAATGATATAAATATATGTTAAATTAGGGTTTGCAAGTATGTGATTCTCAAAGAGTATCTGCATGGGAAGTGTTAGAAGGCCATAAAAATCCAGCACCTATTTCCTGGGCTTGGTTTAGAGCAGTTAAATTAGAACGTAAACCTCTTACATACCAAAATGCTCATAAACTTTTACGATATCATACACACAGTCAAATTAGACCTCCTAGTCATTATTTGGATCCACCACCATTACCTCCAGAAGATTTAGAACCAGACAAAAAGGAATCAGAACCTGGTAAAGCTGATACACCTATGAGTATTGATTCCCCTGGAAGAGTAGCAGGCAGTGTTGGTGGTAGTGGAATTGGTAATACTATTACCAATAGCAAAGGAAAGGCTATGAAGACTCGAAGACATAGAAGAAATAAAGGAGCTGCTACACCTACTACACCTGTCTCACAACAAATTCAGGTTTTTTTTTGACTTTTTATTTCAATTTTTAATATTTTTTCAGTTTTTAATATTTTTTATATTTTGTATGAAGCAACCACCAAATCAATTACAACAAATGGCATTTGGAAATCAACAAGTACCTGTCAGTCAACAACCTGGAATGTTTACTAATCAACCACCACAACATCAACAACCTTGGTATACTAATCAACAAACTCATACACCAGCTCAACAATATGGATATGGTCAACAATTACCACCAACTCCAGTTGGACCAAGATATGATAGGCCAGGCATGAACAATCAATCAAAACAAGCACTTTCTCACATGTTACGTTTACGATTACCGTCCAATCAATTAATAAACTCTCAACAACAACCAAATGCTACACCTGTTGGTGGACCAGGAGCGTTTCAAGGAATGCAGAGACAACAATTCATTAGGCAACAATTAAGAGCTCAACATGGAGCTCCTAATATTAATCCACAACAAGGAATGTTTGCTTCACAACAACAGCAACAGCAACCACAACAACAAGGAATGTACACTGGAATGCAACAAGGTAATATAATGACAATTTATTTTATGTAATAAATATTATATAATTAAAGATTATAAGATTATAAGATTATAATTAAAGATTATATATTACAAATAATATTTTTTAGCAGGAATGAATCAAAATTATGCAGGATATGGAGGTCAACAAATGATACCACAGCAACAACAGCAGCAACAACAACAACAGCAAGCACCTCAACAGGCGCAACAACAGCAACAACTATTGCAGCAGCAACAGCAACAACAAGGTTTAATAAATCAACAACAGAATATGATGTTTACTAATCAACAACAAATAATGGGACCTCAAAGAGGACAAGAATATATACCACAGCAACGTATGCAACCTGGAGCTACAAGACCACCGTACCTTCAGGTACCATTTAAGAAAAAAGTAGATATAATTTTAATAAAAATATTTTTAACAAACATTTCGAAATTTTTTTTGAAACGGAATTGAAAATATATTATTTATATTTTTTAGGCTCCAAATGTCACAATGAATACAATGGGTCCAATGGGAGGTGGAGTTCAAAATCAACCAGCACCACCATATCGACAAACTAGTGGGAAACCTGGTACAGTTGGAGTAACAGGTGTAGGCACTAGTAATGTTGGTTTACAACAAAATCAACAATTTCAACAGGTAAGTTCATTATACTATTATTTTTTTTTGTATCATAGATTTGAAATATCTTAATATAGAATTGTATCATATTGAAAATTTGGATTTATTTCAATTGTTTAATATCATGTAAAAAAAGCAAATAATGAAATCTTTTATAAATTTTAATTTTTTATAATTAAAAAAATCAAAAGTATCATAATTTTATTGTATTGAGTTTATTTATACATATAAAAAAATATAAACATAACATACACACATATTTTTAGATTAAATTTATTTTAAATAGTTAGTTTTAATGAATTTGAATTATTAGCAACAGGCGATAAACCAACAACGTATGAGACAACAAATGCTTGCAATGCAACAACAACAACAAGCACAACAACAACAACAGGCACAACAGCAGCAACAACAAGGTAATGCTGCTGGACAACAACCAACTCAGCAATTGGTAACGCATTTACAGCGGCACTTGAGTCAACCACCGCAACATTATCAACATCAACCGCCGCCTTATTAGGATTTAATATGTAAATAATTACGATAATTGTATAATTTACATAAAGCGTGTAAATTAGTTCGCAAGAGTTATGTAACTTAATTTACAATGAATGTGTAAAGCGTGCCATGACAAAGGCAATAAAATAAAAGGAATTTCAGAAAAGCATTAAAAATTATTTCTTTAGTTTTTACTTGTTTTTAATATTAATAGTTTATATATATAAAACTTTTATTTATTTTTTTTTAGCAGTTTATGATTCATATATTTGCAAATCAAATATATTAAAATACAAATTTTTTTTTATAAAACTGATAAATTGCATTTTGAAATTATTAATAATAAATAATATAATATGACTTATTTATCAAATTGATTACAGATAAACAATTAAATAAAATTTGATTATTAATATTAATAAAATTTATTGTTTTATATATCTACATTAAATATTCTAAATATGAATATAAAAAATAAATTTATCAATATCTTTATTAATATAAAAATATCTTATATTAGTAAAAACATTTATAAAATATAACATTTTTTTTTACAAAATTTAAAAAAAAAGAAAATAACTTTTTAAAATATTGTATTATATATGTTAAAGAAGTTAAAATATTGTATTATATATGTTAAAGAAGTTTATTATAGATTAACTAACATTATTACTTAATTTATTATATATATAATAAGTGTATTAATAAAAACATAAACAAAAAAACAAATAATAAACATATAAATAATATAAATATATACATAAATAATATAAAATTATTTTTTTTTGAACAGCCTTTAATAATTATTTATTTAAATATTAAATATATATTTTTTATATAAATATATTATATATTTATAAAAAATATATATTATAATATTTCAATTCTTTTTTATTTAAATGTATTAGTCTATTAATACTATATTCACTTAAATTCAATTAATTAAATTATATTTAATTATTGTAAATATTTTATTATTATAATTATTTCAAATATTATTTTGTTATAAATTTTAATCGCTTGATTGTGTTTACATTTAATAATTCAACTCAATGAAAATAATTTTATTACTTAAATGAAATTATTATATATAATGACAAAATGATATTATATAAAAAAATATATATATTATTTACTGAATCAAATTATTATATATAAATATAATATAAAATATAAAAAAATTTATTTATAAAAAAAATAAATTAAATTAATTTATAAATTAATTAAATATTAAAATTTAAAATAGAAATATGAAATAAAAATGCGCATTTTAAATAACAATGTTAATCGATATTCTATTTACATTTTGTCAACCAATAACTAAAATTGTATTATATGTCATTTTTTATAATTTAGTGACATGTATCATTATATCTTAAAAATTTTAAAAATATTCTCTTGGAAACGAAATATTTCTTATAATATATTTCTTATGTTTGTTTTTTGATAACATTTAAATTTAATATAAAATTTTGTTATATTATAAATTATTATAATTACAAAAAATATCTATAGAAGATAATTTATTTAAATGAAATAAATAATTCTTATAAATAAAATAACGTTTTGTAAAGAAATAAAATATAATAATTTTTTAGAAAAAATATTATATTCGTATTTATGTTACAATAAACATATCTTCTTTTTAAATGTACTAGTAAAATTTATATGATATTTCCGTTAATGAAAGTTAGTTCTCTTCCGGTTTTGCAGCATACTGAGTAAGATGGGTAAGTGGTCGATGTTGAAATTACGTTGTTTTTAGAAATTTAAATTTTTATCATTAAATGTATATTGTCCTTACTGATTATTTAATGCTCTCAATTATAATTTTCTTAAGTTATTTAATAAAAAATTCTTAACTAATTTATATTAAATTATATTGAATACAATGTATCTAAAATTAAATTTATCATGAAATTAATATTTTATTTTTTATAATTTATAACATTTCTTATTTTTTTAATGAGAAATACAAGTAATAAATTAAAATTAAAAAAAAATTAAATAGTATTAAACAAAAATTACATGTAACCTAACTTTTTATAGGTAAACCGCGTGGTCTTCGTACTGCACGTAAGCATGTAAATCATAGACGGGATCAACGTTGGAATGATAAAGATTATAAAAAAGCTCATTTGGGTACAAGGTGGAAGGCTAATCCATTCGGTGGTGCTTCTCATGCAAAGGGTATTGTATTAGAAAAAGTGTATGTATATTTATATTAATATTTTTTTTATTTGAAATGTTTTTGTAAATATTTATTTATTATAATTAAATGTTATTCTTTTAGTGGTGTAGAAGCGAAACAACCAAATTCTGCTATCCGTAAATGCGTACGAGTACAATTAATTAAAAATGGCAAGAAAATTACAGCTTTTGTACCTAGAGATGGTTGTTTAAATAATATTGAGGAAAATGATGAAGTTTTAGTCGCAGGATTTGGTCGTAAAGGTCATGCTGTAGGTGATATTCCAGGAGTTCGGTTCAAAGTAGTGAAAGTTGCTAATGTTTCATTACTTGCTCTTTATAAAGAAAAGAAAGAGCGACCTAGATCATAGAATCATTGTCATGTATTTCTAATAAATCTATATAAAAATTTTTAAATAAATTAATATATTATTATTACACCTATAAATATTTTATTTTAATGAAATTACATAAAATATAAATTTAGAAATTGATTTAAAGAACACTTAAGAAAATTAGTATTACAAATTAATTTTCCAATTTAATATTTATAGCTTCTTCAGTATTTCTCATAGTATTTTCAATAATTTCACTTAATGGAGTATTTGATTTCTTTATTTCTTTTGGTATATTGGTCTCCAATATTTCTTTCCTTGCTTGTAAGAACTAAACATTAATTTATTATGAAAATTATAAATATTTTTATAAATTAATGTTAATATTAATAGATATAAAAATATAAACCTGTGTTAAAGAAGAAAAATTTGTATATATATCATTAATATCAGCATCCATGGAATATATATTATTTATTATAGTTTTTGTATCAAAAATTGATTTGCATGATTCAATTGATAAGAATGTTTCTATAAATTTTTTTTTCTCTTCATTAAATAAATCTTGATCAATTTTATTATTTTCCTTATTTTCATCCTATATTTTTTATATTTTGATATAATTATATTATTTTAGCATAAAAGATATAAAAAAATATTTAGGCAAATAAAAATATAAAATTTAAAAGATAATTCTAGAAATTAAAACAAATATAAATGTTCATATAAAAATATCTATTGAAACTTACTTTTTAAAAATTATAAATAATTATATAGATGAAGTGAGATAATCTATCTCCTAACATTTTTATATATCAATTTTTATATTTGTTTCATTTCAATTCAAATATTCTGTATAATACTACATAATATATAATGCAATCAATAAAGAAATGATTATAATATAAATTATTAAATTAATTTATAAATCATGAATGGTGAAATGAATAATACATTAAAAAAAATTTGAAAATAAATATTAAAATTAAATATATGCATATTTACTTGATTTTTTTGAAACCCAAATAAAAAATATATTAAATATATTATGATATAATAATATATATTATATATAATATAAAATATATTTACTTACTGTTTCATAAAAAATCGTTCCTTTTTCAGTTATATTCCAATTACATATCACTTCACATGAATCATGTTCTGTTAAATATTCTTTGTTTTCAGATTTATAAATTGATGATAATTCTTGATGTTCATTTAAACATTTTTGCAAATTGTCAAAATATTCTATAGATTCAGAATAATTTAATTGGGGTTCAATATTATATGTGAATGTACTTGAATCTTCAATTGTATAAACCTGATATAAAAATAAATATTATATATATATATAAATGTATTAATATTACATATAATAATTATATGATATATAAAGCATAACAATAAATTTTTTAAAAATAGTTCATAATATTTAAAAAATATATCAAAACATATTTTATAAAATATATTCAAAAAATCTGAAATGAGTTACATAAATACATATATTAATTTTGAAGATAATAACTTATTATGCTATATATCTCATTTAATATATATAAGTCTAAATTATATATTTATTTTTCAAATATTTGTTTATTACATTAAATATATCATCAGTTGATTTTTTTATATCATATTTAATTTCAGAAGATTCTATAAATATACACTTTATAAAATCTAATAATAATCTTAAAGTTGGAATTTGTTTTTCCAATGAACAATTTCCCTGCAAATGAATATATTTTTATTATGTATAAATAATATAAAAAATTAAAAAAATAATATAAGGAATTTAATAAATTACAAACCAATAATAATTTCTTATTATTGCAAATACCAATTTCAGAATAAGACATTAATAATTCTTCTGTAAAAAGTGAAAATGATCAATAATTCTTTTGTAAAAAAAAATCTTATATATTATAATGTATAAAATATTAAATATTATACAATTATAACAAACCTTCTAAAGCAGTGCCTTTTAATTTTTGTAATTTTACGGCTGTCGCAGGAGATTTTTCAGCCAAAAGCCAAGACAATAACGAAAGTCGATTTTCTCCACTAAGAATTGTCAATTCTAAATTTTTTATTGACGCTGTTGTAATTTTTGGATATCTTATTTGTACTAAAATGTTATAAAAATCGGTCATAAGTTCTTCTATATTACTCATTATTATAAGCACAATACAAATCTTTGTTTTATTATATATAAATTATATTTTATATCTCATTTATTTTATTTTTAAATCTTTTAATATATATCTTTTTATAATAATTTATAATAATGCAAATTAAATAAAAGAACGCATAGTTACAATTCAAAGTAAATTACTTGTAAATATATAACATCTATAAAATTACATATATTTTAGTACTATGTATTGCTGGTAAGTTGGCAATGAAAAGAATATGGATTTGATTGGTCAATTTTTATAAATCTAATATATTTAATTTCACATTTTATTAATAAAATTATATCACAAAAAAAAACAAAATTTTATAATTAGGACTTTACTGCAAAAAGTTTAAATTTTTTGTAATATTTCTTGTAATAATTTTAAACATATCAAATAAAAGAAATAAAAAAAGTGATATGATAATAATATCAATTATATTTTGTTACAAAGTATAAAATTTTATTGTCACATTACTTAATAAGTATACAATTAAATAACGATTATTAAATTTATATATAATTAATAGCTAATTCCTTATAACTATAAAATTTAATCAATATTCCATAGTCAGAAAATATTGCTTTCTGTTTGTAAAATATTTTTGAAAAATTATGATACAAAATATATTTTTTTTAATTTGTACTTTTGACCACTTTCAATATAGTACACTATTGTTGACATTGATGATGCTGATAACATTATTATTAATCCAGCAATCTATTTAAAGAAAACAAATCAAATTTTAAATCAAATTAAGACAGTTGTATAATTGAAAATATATAAATACAATATAAATACCTTGGTTTTTTGACAAGTTCATCACATTTTTCTCTTTCTTCTTCTATATTTTCCACAAACAATGTACGATTTAACTAAAAATAAAAAACAAATATACAATAAACATATATACTTTATAATATTATATATAATATTATTATATAATTTTAAGTAATCATCAAAATTAATTATAAATTTACATTTTTTTTATCTCTATTTTGACAATGTTCCAGAGTACATTTACAATTATTACCACATATAGCTTTTCTTTTACGACATTTGCAAATACGTGTAGCACAAGTTGTTTTACAATTACATTTTATATCACCATTTAATGTTTCTTTTAGTGACATATCTTCAAATGGCAAATTTCTCGTTGTATTCTGAAAAAATTATATTATTAGTCACAATTAAATAATTGGAAGAATATTGAAAAAAATATGCTTAATCAATGAATTACTATAAGACTTTGTACGCGATTGTAAAGTGGCGTTCGTTTCCAATCTGGATCTTTTTCAATATCATCATCCTCTTCATTAATACTATCATCTGTTAAAGGAAACTCTTCTATCTCTACTTTTTTTACTGTTTTCGGTTTCATATTTTCTTTATTTTGTATTTTATTTAAGAGCTGAAAAATTCCAAAAAAACAGAATAAAACAATTATGATATTTTAATTGATTTAATAATAAAATTGAATTGAGCAATATATTAACTGTTTGTTCAAGCTTTTGGCATTTTTCTTTGTAAAGCTCCAATTCTTCTTTTAATTTGTTGTTATCTTCATTTTCATATTCTTCAATACTATGTGTATCATTTAATACAAGTTGTTTTGATATGCATTCTTCTTTCTGTCTAACATAATATTCATCCATCTGTGCTTGTAACAATTCATATTTTTCCTAAAATTGTATTATAAAAATTATTATTATAAAATTATGATGAAAAACTATAATAAAGAGTTTAAATTGAAAGATAAATTATATAAAAAAAGATGTTATATAAAGAATTTTTTCTCACATATATTTTACTATTCATACAAACCATAAATTCAGATTCTTTTATACATTGTTTTCTTCTATCTTCTTCAATATATTTAAATAATAATTTCAAAGTAATTTTTGCTTCTTCCATTGAATGTACTTTTTGCCATCTTAGATGTGATCTATTTTCTAAATCAATAAATATTTACATGAAAGCATACTCATAATTCATTATAATTAATAATTATAAAAATAATTATAAAAAATATGTATTATACATTTAGAGTATGGAATACTTACCTTGATCAGATTCAATTAGTTTTTGTTGAAGATCAGTAATTTGTGTATTACGTAAAGTTAAAAATTCATTAAGTTTAGCAATTTTTGTTTCATTTATATTATTGCTATTTTTAAATTTTTCTAACATAGATGTCAATGATGCTCTATCTTGCATTAGTTTTTCGAGAGAATATTCTGCATCAATGGTGCTTATTAATATTTCTATTTCCTGGGTCAACCAACTTTTGATTTTTTCAGTGTTAGTACTGTTAATTTTTTCTTTTCTCATAATTGTTTTTTTTTGCAAATCAAGTGCTTCCTAAAAGTAACATAAAAAACAAAATTAATTAAAAGTTTAATTAAATTATAACAAACATTTAATTTAATTTATTACTTTTAATCTTTTATTAACAGCAAAAGCTTCTTCCATTTTTCTTTTAAACACAATTTCTTGTTTGTTATGCCACATTTTTAAACGTGTCACTTCGTTCACTTGTTTTCTATTTTGATCTTTTAATCTATTTAATTCTTTGTTCTTTGATTCTTTCCATTTTGTAAATTTATCAGATTCATTGCGCATTTGTCTAATTAATTTTACTCTTGTTTGTTTTAATAATTGCATTTCATTTGTTAAATTTTTTATTTGTTGATCTTGTTTGTCTTTCATTTTGACTATTTTATCTTGTTCTGTTACCTTCCGTCTTAATTCTGTTATCTTCTTTTCTAATTCTTGTACTTTTTTACGTCTACTTTCTGCCAATCTACAAAATATATAATGTAAAATATAAATTTCAAAATTTAAAAAATAATTATCATGATTGAATAATAAATCATAATTTTGATATTTAATTAAATTTCATACTTTGAGCTAACATTATTTGTTTGTACATTTTGTAATGCTTGCAAAAGTTCTTCCTTTTCTGCCTGAAGTGCTTTTATTTCCTGTTCCATTTCTTGTATTTCCTTAGAATAATCAACGATTTGAGATGAATTTTTTAAAAGCTGACATATAAGACTTTCCTTAATAGCAAGCTCCTTATTAATATTTTGTACTTCATTGTTTCTTTTAACTTGAAGCAAAGTATGTTCTTCTTGTTTTTCATCAAAATCATCTAAACTATCTGGAGAACATATTTCCTCCATAGATGCATGTTCTATATTTTCTTCACGATTTATTGTAAATGTATTTGCATTAATGGACGTTATTCCATAATTTATAAGTTCTTCTGATGTCTTTTTCTGATCATTTTGAATATCTATTTATTATAAATAAAAATATTTTATTTTAAATATTTTAAATATTTTATATATTCATAATTATAATTCATAATAAAAATATCTTTTGCAATATTATTCAATTAATATAAATTAAAAAAATAAAATCTAATATATTATATAATATTATATATATTATATAATATATAATATATTATATATAATATTATAATAAATAAAATTGGTTAAAGAATAATGGAATTTTATAATTGTTCAATAAAATTATTGCAAGCTATGATATATAATTTTTTTAATAAGTTCAGTTATTACAAATAAAATGAGATAAAAAAGAATAAAAATTTAACTTTAAATCTAATTTTCAAATCTAATTTTTCAATTTTAAATATTAAAATTTTAAATCAAAATATAAAATTATCTGTATAAGTTGTAACATATATATTTTTATATTTTGTATATGTTAAAAAAAAATTATTACTTACCAAGAATTTTTAAATATAAAACTTCTAATCTTGTTCGATATTCATGCTTGTCAAGATTTTTATCAAGATCATTTAAAAGTTCTTTACATTCTTCTAATATCTTTATCATATCAGTTTGAATTTTTTCTCTTGCTTGCTCAGCTAATTCTGCTCTCTCATGCATGGTTACAGCTTCAATTAAATTGCTATTTAACTTTTCTGTTAAATCTCTTATTTTTTTTTGCAAACATTGATTTTTTGCTTCAAGTTCTTGATGTTCAATTGGACAAGAAATTTTAATTTCATGATCCACTAAAGCAACTTTTAATTCTTGTACTAATTTATTTAAGCGATTTATTTCTGAAATCTTTGGGTCTTGATTTACTACAGGTTTATTCTTTATTTTACATGCTCTATCTGCATATCTTAATGTACTCAAAGTTTCATCTAAATTATAATCTGAAAGCATTTCAAATGAAACAAAAATACTAATATTAAAAATAAAATATATGTTATATTTATATTAACCTGCTGGACTAACACATGCTATCATGAGAGTTATGGAATTACCACCCAGAGAATCTTGCAACAATCTTGTCAGTTTACTATCCCTATAACCAACATATGTTGTAGAACCACCTTCACCTAATTGAGAGATAACATTTCCTAGTGCCAATAAACCTTTATTTATATTAACTCCTTCTTTAAATCTTTCACCAGTTGCTTGAGTTTTTTTACTACGTTCAGATCCAGCTAAATCTACTAAATGAAACTTTGCAGTTGTTGCTGTATTGCTAAATTATATTTACAAAAAAATAAAATATTAAAATATATATCATAAATGCATAAAAATTAAAATGTTATATTATAATTTTCAAATATATAACTTACAGATCATCTTTTTGATGTTGATATATGCATAAAGTAAATATTGCATGACTTCGACTACTGTTTGCATTCATTGCAGTTGCACCTGTTGCACGCCCTAAAGATCCTTGTGTTAAACAATTTAATGCTTGTATTGCATTTGTAACTTCTTTCTCCACAAGTCCAGTAATTTTTATATTTTTACCATCATCTCTGATATCAACAATAGATTGACTTCGTTGTTTATCAGTTAATAAATCATACAATTGTTCTTGATAAAGTTCCATAAATGAAACTGTAATTTTAAAATTCCAATCTTCCTTTGATGATATTATATTAAATATATCATATACTGCTCGTGGTATAATACCCATATCTTCTTTTTCAATATAATTTGTACCCATTGAATGAGTTTTACCACTACCTGTTTGACCATAAGCTAATATAGTAACATTATAGCCTATAAAAAAAAAGATATATAACCATTTGTTGAAATAAAATACAATTATAATATTTTATGAAATTATTTTAATAATATAATTTTACCTTGAAAAATATTTTTTACCATATCTTTAATAGCAGTATCATAAAATTCTTCTTGACTAACATCAGACGAAAATACATAATTAAATGTAAAAGCTTTAGCTGTATTACATACAATTATTTGTGGTTCACCAGGAACCACATCTAAACATGTTTGACAACCTCGTTCAATTTCAGTTTTTACTAATGGACGAATACGAACAGCAACTTTAACTGAATCTTCACTCATCTACATTGAAATATATTGTATTTTTAAATAGATAATTGTATTTTAGCTTTCATAAAATATAATTTTTATAAAATATTTTATAATTTATTTATACAATAATATTTTTACAATAATTTTTTTATAATATATATTTATATAATTATTCAAATTCAAATTATTTTATTTCAAATTCTACATTATTTTATAATTTTTATAATATATTTATTTATTATTGAAAACCTTAATTTTTAACAAAAATTATATGTTATTACTATTATGCATTATTACTATACATATTACTATTTCTAAAAATAATATAAAATAAAAATATAAAATACATTAAGAATAATTTCTTTTTTTAATATAAATTTAACAAATTTTTCTGATATCTTATTTCATTAAAAAAATTGTAATTATTACCTGATTCATTTTATAAGTATATAAATTATATTTGTAAGTTGGAAGTAATAATATTTACTTACTTTAATTTATTCGTTAAAATTTCGTATTTATATTTATATTATACTTTATTTTGTATAATAATAATAATAACAAATATAAACTTATAATTACTGATTTCTAAACTCGTCCAACAACCGTTGTCAATATATTTGAAATTATGCGGTTTCGCATGAACTATATAATTACATGTATGGTATATGAATTTGAAATTGTTCAGTTTTTTAATTGGTTATTATTTGTTATATTAATATATTTTTTATAAATTTTATCAAAGAGAAATTTTATTAATAAAATAGAAAGAAATTTTTTTTTAATAAAATAAAATTAAATGAAAAAAAAATCAAAAAGAAATAAAAAATGTAAATTAAAAAAATAAAACGAAAATTATTATTTAGTTTAAAAAGTTATGCTATAGTTTACTTAACCTTTCTAATTTATATTATACTTTTTTTTAATATTTGTAGTAAAAATATACTAAGCAATAAATATATATTTATGCCTGATTCCGGCATTAAGATTTTAAGTGCGAAATTTTCATGTATGTATTTATCATAGTCATTACATGTTAAGAGATTAATAAAATAACTATAATTATCTATATTATTATATATACTTAATATATATTTAGAACATGTATAATTAAAAAATTAGAAATTTATATATCAATCATTATAACATTTGGTTTGTGGTAGACTTTTGTATAATTAATAATTAATTTATGGTTATATTTATGTTTACAATAAAAAGGTGCACAATAATTATACATTTAAAAAGCGAATAATTAAAAAATTGCTAATTTTTTATTTTTAAATCTATAGAAAAAATTCATAAAAATGATTTCTATAAAAAATAAATAATAATTTGGAAATCAGTAATTATAAATCTGTATTTGTTATTATTGTTCATTATTAATATAATAATTGCAATGAATATTGCCTGATTGTAATATCATGTAACTTAAATATCTTATGAAATCAATTTGCAATTGATATTTTTCTGCAGTTTTTGAATTTCCTACAATATGGCTTTTAAATCATTCTTTCATTTAGGCCATAATACATGTAAATGGTAAGATAAGTTTTTATATTTATACTTTTATATTCATAAATAATTTTAATTATATTAATTTATTATTTTTTCAGTGTTTTTATGTCTATACAATTTAAATCTAAATTATGTATTATTCAAGGATATACACAAGGGTATAGACAAATTAGAAACATTCATAAATTGAGAGGTAGAACAAAACTATCTATATCAAATGATTTTGTTAATAAACAATCAGGATATACCTCCAGTTTATGGAAACCATTTACTTTTACTATTGTGGTAAGACATTAGTATAAAATAATATAAATATATAATTAACTGACAAAATCTTTTTTTTTATTAAAAAGTTTTTATTTATTAAAAATTTTTAAATTAAAAACTTGTTTTATTTAATTATTTTAATATCATAAATTCCTTTTTTTTCATTAATTCAGTTTAGTGCAACAACATTTATTGCTGCTGCAATTTGGGAATATGAACATATTAGAAAAAAAACCTATAGTATGATCAGAAATTATAAGCAATGGGGAATACATGTTTGTATATTGAAATTACATATAAAATTTTATATATAAATAAAAAATAATGTTCTTTAGTTTCATTATAAAATATTAATTTCATTTAGCGAACAGGATGGAGACATAAAATGGAAACTTGGTGGAGAAATTTATCAGAAGGAGAAAGAATATTTGTTCCTATATGTTTCTTAAATGTGCTAGTATTTTTATCATGGCATATACCTGCATTTCGACCAACAATGTATCGATATTTTTGTAGCAATCCTACATCTAGTAAGTAATATATAAAATTTTTATTATAATATAGATTTTAAAAGTTATTTTAAATTTTATATTCTGATTAAGACCGATGTTGGCCAATGTTATTCGTAACATTTTCTCATTATTCCCTTCTTCATTTAATTATCAACATGTACGTATTATATGACTTCTGTAAAATTGCTGTTACGGAATTGGGTAGAGAACAATTTTTGGCCCTTTATTTGACTAGTGGAGTAGTATCTAGTTTTTCAAGTTATTTATATAAAGCTACAGTTGGTATAAAAGATCCTTCTTTGGGAGCTGTGAGTATCTATATTAAAAGTTATATTTCTAATGTTTTTATTCATACTAATATTTGCACTATAGTCAGGAGCAATAATGGGTGTCCTTGGATTTGTATGTACCCAGTTTCCAAATGTATATCTGTCTATTGTTTTCCTTCCTATGTTGAAATTTACAGCAAGTTCGGTATGTTAATATTTATTAATAATTTTAATCATATAGATTTAAATTTCATAAAATAGATTTTAATAAAAATATTTATAAAAAGGCCATTAAAGCTGTAATGGGACTAGATACTGTGGGATGTCTTATGCGTTGGCAACGTCTTGATCATGCTGCACATTTAGGTGGAGCATTATTTGGAATGTAAGCATCTATATTCAAAACTTATATGAATCTATATATTTCTTACTTTTGTTTATTATAGATTTTGGCAAATGTGGGGTAATGCCAACATATGGCAAAAACGTGAACCGGTATTAGTATTTTGGCATCAACTACGTGAACCACCTAGATCTCATTAATATCTACTTGTTATATATAATTGATATTAATATGTACTAATATATATTTTTAACATTATGAAAAATTGTAAATTTATAAAAAGTGAAATTATATAAAAAAGAAAATGAATTTTATTTTATTAATTTAGTATTAATATTATTAAAAATTAAACAAGAAACAAGAAACAACCAATTAAGCAATAATATTAAATAATCTTTTTAATTAAAATTTAAAAAAAAATTATAAAAATAAAATTATTTTAAAATAATAAAATAATTATTTTAATAATTATTTTGATATTATTATTATCGAAATGCTTATTTTTATCATATAAAAATATTAAAATTTATTACATTATTCATATTATTTATTTACTTTTTAATATCAAAAACATTTAAAAAATAAGTACATATTAACATTTAAGATATTTTACATGATGTTTAATATGATCTTCTATGAATGTGGATATAAAAAAGTAGCTATGATCATAGCCTTCTTGAAATCTAAGAACTAATGATAATCCAGCATCTTTTGCAGCAGATAACAAATTTTCTGGCAGTAATTGGCCATCTTTTAAAAACTTATCTTCTTTTCCCTAAAGTTATATATTACATTTATTCGTTGTAAATTTTCAGCATATTTATTTTTATTATACCTGATCAATTAAAATATCCAAAGGAGGCCCATTGTATTTTTTAACCAATTCTGTAGCATCCCAATCTCTCCATGTAACATTAGTTTCTGGTCCACCCAAATAACCAGTAAAGGCTTTTTTTCCCCATGGACATAAAACAGGATTACTTATAGGTGCAAAAGCAGATACAGTTTTATATAAACCAGGATTTTTTAAAGCACATATTAAGGCTCCATGTCCACCCATACTATTAATAAAAATATTTACATAGATAAATTATGTTGTATTATATGTTGTTATATTGAATAATATTGTATCATAATTTTTAAATGATTTATGAATAGAATAAATTAAAAAAAATATATATATATAAAAGATATGAATGAATAATAAATCATTTTTTCCAATCTTTTTAAAATATATATAACTTATATAAAAATATCATTTTTTTATATTTTTTTAAATAAATTAAATTTTTAAAAGATTTAAAATAAAATTAAATATAAATGTTTTTATTATTGAAATGATTTAATAATAATGATTCAATTTATATATTAATATATAATTCATATAAAATTAATAAATGGAATTAATTTTATATGAATCATATGATTTAATTAAATAATTATCTTTTGTATTACCTATGACCCATTATGGATTGTTTGTATGGTAAAACAGGAAATTTTTCATTAATTAAAACTGGTAATTCTTTAGTAATATAACTGTACATTCTATAATTTTTTTTCCATGGTTCATTTGTTGCATCAATATAAAATCCTGCACCAGTTCCAAAATCCCAATCATTATCTTCTCCAAGTATATTAAGATTACGAGGACTTGTGTCAGGTACAACTAAGATAACACCTTGTTCAGAAGCATACTTTTGTGCACCTGCTTTTTGAATAAAATTAGCTTCTGTACATGTTAAACCAGATAACCAATAAATAACAGGTTGAGGCCCTTCTTCCACTTGGGGTGGAAGGAAAATTCCAAAATTCATTTTACATCCCAATTCATAGCTATATTAAAAAATTATTTAAGTAATCTTATTTAAATTACTTTACATAATAAATAAAATTACAATACCTCTCATGCAAATAAACTTTTTGCCATCCGCTAAAAATTTTATTGCTAGAAACTTCGATAATATCTGGCATCTGAAAACATTTTCTAATATTAAAAATAATTAATTATTTATTTTTTAACTATTTCTTATATTCTTTTTTTAAATATTGTTTTTTTTCATTATTAGAAGGTTAGATATCATTAATAAAAAATTAAATAATTTGATATTTGAAATTTTGTATATTTAATGATAAAAAAAATAAACAATATTAATTATATTAAATTAACGAATCTTTTTTTACTATTTTTCAATTTATTAATATGTTCAAAATATGAATTAAATGTTATTTTAAATAATATACTCACTTTGTATCGCAAAATATTACGTAGAATATTTGTAATTTTTTATGAACTTTGAATAGTTATGAGATTCGTGACATAATAAAAATATCAATTATATATTATCTAAATTGATAATAATTTTTTCTGACACGTTTATATATATTGAATTTATATTACGTTTATATATTTTAATAAGAGGAAATAATATAACCTCAAAATAATTAGACTTATGACTGTATATATATATTAAATGGTTTTTATAATTTTAAAAAATTTATATTCCAATTAAAAATAATTTTATTAAGATTTTATTTTTTTAATATCAATTAAAATTCTTATTTGTATGCTATTTTTGGCAAATATACATGATAAAATAAAATTAATATATAATATTTATAAAATTATATTAAAAAGTTTTCTTTGTTAATTGTGTTTGCACAGAAGCTTTTACAGATACTTGCTTTTGTTTTGTATTTCTTATTGTGTTTCTCATTGGTAGAACTGAAATATAATAATTTAAACAAATGATAAATTATATATAAATTAATTACAATACATTTTATGATATATGTATAATAAATATATGTTTTTATAACATACTTTCAAACTCTGGTTGTATATTAATAACATGTCCAATACTTTCTTTAGATGATTCATAAGTACTTTCACGATTTGTACTTTTTGGTAGACATTCTGATGAATTTGTATGACTATGGGAATGATTTGATAGAGATTGACTAAATAAAATTGCAGAAGGTAATTCTATATTTTGAGCTGCTAATAATTTTTTAATATAAGATTCAACTTCTACATGAGAGACTGTAAATTCTGCAATATCTTGTAAAACAATAGAATTTTGTTCTTGAAGTTCACGTAGGTCTATCTCTTTCTATTAAATGAAAATAAATTAATATAAATTTATAAAATATGTTATTAGATAATTTACGAACCTCTTGTATAAGAACATTATTGTCTCCTGTAGTTTCATATAGTCGATGAATACTTTTTTTAGCATTTTGTAAATTTTTATCAGCTCTAGATATTTTTTCTTTTTGCTCATGAATTTGATGCTTTAAATCAGTTAAATATTGAGTTTTATTTTCTTTACATTCTTCAATTTCTTCTATGTCTTTAAGAATTTGTACATACTTATTTTGTATTTTCTATAGAAATTATTTTATTTTAAGATTTAATATATTTTTTATTATATAAAATTTTTTTTTATTATATGAAACTAAATACTATAAAATACCTGCATATTTTCAGTTAAAGATTGTAATTCTTCTTTTTTTTGATTTAAATTTTGTTCAGCATCTTGTAATTCTTTATCCAATTTTTTATGCTCTTCTACTTCTGATATGTCTTGCTCATTTGTACTTAATGTTACTTTATATTTGTCATTGCAAATATTTATCACACGTAATGTATTTTCCATAGCTTGTATTTCTTCTTCAGTTTTTCTTATTGTTTCATCTAATTTGTCACCTTGTTCTTGTAAAAGATATCTTTCTTGCGCATTTTGAATTTTCAAGTGTGTAGTATTCATTGGAGTACCATCAGGATTAGTACCTAACAATGCAGTAGAATTATCATATCTTGCTTGTAATTGTTTTATTCGTATTTTTCTTTCAGCAATAGAGTTTCTTAATTCTGAACATTCACCGTCGGCAACTCTTTTTTGAATATTTAGAGATTCTTTTTGCACTGTAATTTCTACTTTTCGTTCTCGCACTGCCTAAATAATTTTATATTTTAATTTAACATTTTTAATTGCAATATTTTTATTATTCTTATAAATAATAAAATTGATTAAAAACTTACTGCTTCTAATTCAAGTCTATATTTTTCCAAATCATAAACATTATTTCCAATATTAAATATCATTTTTTCCATTTGAGATACTTTAAGTCGTAACATACTTTCTTCTACTTGTTTTTCCTCATAACGATTTTGAACAGCTTTTAATTCTTTTTCTCCTACATTCATAAGGAGAACAAGATTTTGCCGTTTATCTCTTAAGGATTCTAATTCACTATTACTACTTGCTAAATTGTTTGATATTTTTCTCATATTATCCTACATAATAAAAAATAGATTTAGTGCATTTTAAATAAAATGTAGCTTAAATAAATAAATTAATTTTAATCTATACTTCTAAAGTTGTAATTTGTTTTTGCAATAGCTTAAATATATTCGTTTTTTCATCTAAATTATTTTGAAGCTCTTCTATCTTTTCTTGTTTTTTCTCACTTTTAGACTTATCATATTCATGACCTCTTAATCTATTCAATTTCATTTCATATTTTCGAATTTCAAATTCTGTTTGATACCATATTTCTTTTTTATTTTCCAAAATTTGTTCGTCTTTAATACATAATTTATCTAATAAATCACATTTTTTAAATTCCCTTTCAAGTTGCATCTTTAAAATTTTTTCTTCGTTTTCTAAATCTTTTATTTGAGTCATTGCACGTAGATTTATAATTTGTAATCGATTTATTTCTTTGATTATTTTAGCTTTTTTTTTTTCTTGTTCCTATATTATACATTATATATTATATATTTTAATATGTTATTTTACTTTATTCATTAATTATTATTTTTTTATAATAATAAATAATAAATACCTCTATCATATTCTCCAGTTCTTTTGATTTTTCTTCAATATTTAATTTTTGACTTTTAATATCTTCTAATTTTGTTGTTAAAACAGTTATTTGTTCATTTGCTTTATCTATTTTTGTATTTTTAGTTTGAATTTGCAATTTCTTATGTTTTACATCAGTTCTTACTTGTTCCACACGTTGAGTTAAATCTTTCATTATATTTTTTTGTATAAGAGACTAAAAGAGAAAAAAGTTTAGAGAAAAAAATCTTTAAATTAAATTTTATTAGTAATATTTTTATTTATATTATTACCTGATTTTCACATGTATTAATAATTTCCTTCAATTTAATTTGTTCTTCTTTCATAGAACCAAATTCTTTTTCTAATTTTGTAATTGAATCTTGAATTTGCTTATTATTTGCAATTTGTTCTTTTAAAAATTTTTCAGATTCTTGAAGTATTTTTTTTTTATCTTGAGAAATATCATTTAATACTTCAATGTCCTTTCAAAATAATTTATTATTATTTTATAATAATTATAATATTATTTAATAAAAATTAAATTGAACAAGAATTTTTTAATGAATACTAAAATTATAAATATTTATTTTCGTAAATTATTTTTTTAAAATGATAATGAAAGAATAATGAAAGAAATATTTTTTACATATTAATTATTTTCGATTTCATTTAATATATTAATATTTAGAATAGAAACATTGGATATCTATGAATCAATAACCAAATATTTCTAAAATTTTAATAAAGTTTTAATAAATAAAAAATGATAATTATATTTTAATATTAAAATTGTGCATTTTCATCTTCGTATTTAAAAGTATTAAATTATATATTGACAATTAATATTTAGTAGTATAGTATTTAAAACATTATTTATTTCCTACGAAAATGTTTAAAATAAAAAAAAATGTTTATTAATTTATTAAATATTATTACGTTCATTAATTTTTAAAATAAAAAAAAAAGAATCAAACTCATGCTTATTACAGACAAAAAATGTTTCTTTCATTATTCTTTATTATTTTTTATTGATCTATAATTTCGAAACATTTTATATATTTAATTGATATAATCGCTATAACAAAATGAAAAATAATTAAATATTTATTTTTTTTATTTTTTTTTCGTACTTGAATGATTTTTTTAATATCATCATTTTTTTGCTGTAATATGTTTACGCTTTCTTTCCATTGATTAAACATTTGTCGATATTCTGTCAATGCTTGATCGTACAATGTAGTTGTTCGATTAAGAATAATTTCCATTTCTTGTGCTTCGTTAGATGTTTTAATCATTGCATCATTATATGTTTGTAATTCTTTGCTAAGCTTTTGTCTTTTTAATTCCAGTTCCTAACTTTTACAAAAAAGAAAATTTATAATTGTATTGCACAATTATTTTTAATTGTATTAAACTTCATTTAAAATTTATTAATTTCTTTTTTACCTTATATTCTTTTAAATCTTCTTTCATATATTGTTCTATTAATTCATTATTATTTTCATTTTCTTTTAATATTTCCTCCCATTCTTTTAAATTGTTTTCATCATATTTTAGTACATTTTTGGACGTTTCTATTTTTTTCGTCATTTTTTCTAATTCTTTTTCAATGCTTGATACTATCTCATTTACTTCTTTCCATTCTTTTTGAAAACTTCGCGCTTTTTGGCGAAGACTTGTTTCAGTATTACAGCTTAATCGGTAATTATGATCTTCGGTTTTAAGTTGCGCCGAGTGATTAGTTAAAAGTTTTTGATTCATATTTTGTTCTGTTGTCAAATTGTTAATATGTTTTTTCATCATTTTAATTCTTTCTTCTGTTGATTCAAGTTTTATGCTCAAATTTTCTTTTAGCTTCATTTTTTTTTCAATCTTTCGATAAAAAATTATATATTAATATTATGGAAAATTGAATAAAATAGGAATAAATGTATTAAAAATAATAAGTAAAATAATATTTCAAGTTATTAAAAGTGCCATTATTTTTATTTTTTATTATACATTTAATTTTTATAAAAATATTTAATCATTTTTACTACTGTGCAAAAATTTATCATGCTTAAACTAAAGTGTAAAACAAAAGAACTTAGATATATGCAAACGTAAGTGAAATTAGTATTATATAAATTATAGTATTACTTCTTCTTCTAATAGTTTGTTTTCTTCATTTGCTACCGGTATGCGAAATCCATTATTCCATCCTAACTCAGTTAAAACTGCATCGATGTTATTATTCATGGCCATATTTAACTTTAATTCTTCTTTTAAATAAGTCTCTAAAAGATAAATTGATGCATTCATTCATCAAAGATATAATATATAAAAGAAGCGTTTATAATTTGCCGTCATGGTAACCATGATATGTTATATTGATAATAATAGTGCGTAAATTATAGCAAATTTATTTATGATAAAAGTTTTGCTATCTTTCTATTTTGTTATTTGTTTTATAAAAATATTTATTAATTTATAAATTATTATAATAAATATATATTATATTATAAAAATATTTTTATAATATAATTAAGAATATAAATTTTATAATATATAATATAAATTATAATAATAATAATATAAATTAATTCCAAGTTCTTAGAGAAAATTGTGAGAAATGTAATATAGTAACTTTATTGATAAGGTTACTTAAATTGATGAACTGCATCAAAATCTAGTGTGTAACTAGATATATAGTGAAAACGTGTTTGCTGTGTTTGACGTGAGATAAGTAAAAAATATTGGATAACAATGGCGGACGAAGAACTACCAGCGGGTTGGGAAAAACGTTTAAGCAGATCTACTGGTACGTCAATCTTTTTAGTATTCGTCAACTTGTATAAAAATACTTTTACACAATTAATTATTTATTTTATTAATATTTTCTTGTCTAAGTTACGATATTTTTTTGTATCGGTTTAATAGGGGATGTTCGGCCGGCATTTTTCCGGCTAACTAATATTACGCTTGTTAAATTTTGTTATTATTAATATAGTTAATAAAAAATTATGGAAATTTAATAAATACATATATTGTTTTTTTACTTTTATAATATTAATCATTCATTAAACTAATATAGCGCTAAATGTGTTGAAAAAAATGTATAATTTTACGATGTCAAAATTTTAAATAATTTTATGATTTAAGAAAATATCATTATTTTTATTTTTTGTAAAAATAAATATAATAATTTATTTAATAATATTTTTTATAAAATATTTAATTATAAAGGTAATAATATAAATTGATATATCTTAATTTGTAATATATATACTATATTATATTAAAAAAATCTATAATGTATTATTGATTAATATACTTTTATTATTAGGACAACATTATTATTTAAATATTTATACTAAGGAAAGTCAATGGGATAGGCCAGATAAACCAGCTGATCCATCTGGAAATAATAAGGGAGATGGTCCAGAAGAAGTTCAATGTTCCCATTTATTAGTAAAACATTCAGGTTCTAGACGACCATCTTCTTGGCGAGAAGAAAATATCACAAGATCAAAAGAAGAAGCTCTTGAACTTATCAAATGTAAGATATTAATGATTCATTTTTTTTAATTTTATTATATTAATATATACCATTATATAATTATAATTTTTTTTTATATATTTTTATAATTTTATAAAGCTTACAGAGAACAAATTGTGTCAGGAAAAGCAACATTTGCAGAACTTGCTTCAAAATATAGTGATTGTAGTTCAGCTAAACGAGGTGGAGACTTGGGACCATTTAGTCGAGGTGCAATGCAAAAACCTTTTGAACAAGCAGCATTTGCTCTCAAAGTTGGTGAATTATCTTCACCAGTTCATACAGATAGTGGTATTCATATCATTCAGCGAACAGCATAAAATATACTAATCTCATATAAAATATTAGATACTTTAAAAAAAACTTCTCTCATTTTTGCTAATAAAATATGTTCACAAAGGTAGGAAATTTTCATAATTGTATTCAGAATCACATATGTTTATTTTTTTGATGAATAATTTTTTAAGGGCAAGATATAAATTGTATATTCTTTTCATAATTCAATGTCCAATTATATTTATGTCTTCCAGCAATTTTAGCCGAAGTAGTATATTACAAAATTTTAATTTAATGATATATCATATGCATCTGCAATGAAAACAAAATTTTTAAAAATGATACAAGATAAAGAAGATAAACTTTATGTATACCTTTAAGAATATTTCCTATTCTAATTTATTAGTTTTACATTCCTTAAATGTTAGATACATTAGATTAATCGTTTTTATTGGTTTTTATTGTAAAATATAAAGTGTTTTATAAAAAACAAATATTTAAATTTCTAATCTTTTCCTTTTCTAATTTATTCTAATTTAGCATTTGTTTCTTATATCAATCCAATGCATTAATTGAAACAACTCTGGATATTTGTTAACAAATAAGTATAAATTATATTACAATCTTTTGTATTACAGTAAAAAATTGAATTTTCAATTAAATTGTTAAATAAATTTCAAGTAAAATAATCAATTCAACTAAGATGAATTTAACATAAATAAAATATAAATATGTATAATTACAAAGTTTTTGCTCAAGCACAGATAAATATTCATATTTTAATTTTAACATTATTGCAGCTTATTTTATAAATGGATATACTACTTTTTATGACTCAGAAGACATTTATATACAGTTTAGTTCAAGTATATTTTTATTTTTCTTTTTCATAAAAATACGTAATCATCGTAGAATAATTTAATTTTTGATGTATACTTCAATTTTTATTTTAAACTATTTTCTTTAAACTCTAAACAAAATAGAAATATAAATATTTCTAGATTTTGTTAAATGTTATAAACGTGTCATTATAAAGTATATGATTATTTAAAATCAATTAATAATAAATTTTGGTAAAAAAATACATTATACATACTACTGTATTTTAATATTTTAATTTAAACGATATATAAAAGAAACTTGTTTAGAGATTATTACTGTTTGCAGCACTCAAGTTTTCTAGTCTTTTATTCATACTAAAAATTTGCTATATTTCTAAAAACTATAAATATTAAATATTAAAAAGGAAAATACATCCTATTTATTATATTAGACATATGTTTTATTATAATAATTATTTCTTACTATTTAGTTTATATATTTAGTTTAATCTATATGTATATGTAAAATATGTATGTGTGAAATATTTTGTTTCTTATAGAAGATTACATATATTACAAATTAAGATTAATTCTAATAATACATAATGCAATGCATTTATCTAATTAACAATTTAGCACATTTAAATAATATTAATTAATATATGGAATTAAGTTTTTTTTATATAGAATTATTATATGAATATGTGTATTTGTACACTGTTTTTATTAGGGTCGTTACTTATGGATAAAATACTATTTTCTCAAAACTAATAGTCATGATAAATGCATTATATTAATAAATGTATTTAAAAAAGAAATTGCGAAAAGCAAATATATATAATAAACATTACAGTGTAGTTATTCATTTGCATCCTAAAATGAATAATTGAAATCATTCTTTTTTTTTTCATAATAAAAAAAAAAGTTATGATAATTATGATTATAGTCACGTTTAATGTGACAAACAAATTTAATGTCAAATTGTTAATTTATTGTGTCTATAATATGTTATCTATTATTTATATATAATGTTTTAATGTTCAATATAACCAAAGGAAATCCGTTATTCAATCACTTCCCTTTTAGTTGGGAACCCCACATGAAACTAGTTTTAAATCATTATATAATCACAAGTAGGAATATATATTCACTAGGTACCAAGGGGTCAGAATATGATTGGCACAATAATGTAGAGGACGTTACTTACATATCTACAACGTTGTACACGCTTTAAATATAAACGATTATCGCGGTTCAGTAGGTCAACTTAAAGGTGATAGTCCTGTATTATGCATATTTTTTCTAGATCACTTTCTTCTAGTAAAACAAAAAATTAATTTGTTAGGAACATCGTAAAGAAAGGATAGTGTAAAATACATTTATTTTTTTTATTTCTTTTAAATGTATTTTATTTTATATATTAATTAATATTATGTATGATATAAATTTATTATCGAATTAAATTTTCTTAAAATGAATAATCATTAATAATCAATATAATTATTCAATATTAATTTTCTTTCATTTTTAACTAATTTGATAATTTATTTAAACAAATTAATCATAATATTCAAATTCAATGTTTACTTTTCGAACGATCTCATGGTTAAAATTACATGAATACAATACATATGTTTTATTCTTATAAGTATAAAAATAAATATAAAACAAAAAAATTCTGAATATATTTCTGCATAAATATACACTTCTATCCTGCATTTATATTTTAATTGGTTCTAAAGTAATGAATATAACTAAAACAAAAGAATTAATGGTTAATCAGGGTGGATGTGAATATATATATATATATATATATATATATTTATATGTTTATGATAAAGAAATGAGTTTTAATAAAAATAATTAATAAAAATGATTTTTTAAATAAAATTTTACCATAATATAAATAAAATATATATGGTTAAATATAAAAATATATATAATTATTTTATATAAATAGCTTTATATAATTTAATAAATAGATATAAATTTAATATCAAAAAATTCTTGATAGTGTTGGTAATAAAAACGACGCAAATTGAAAGGATGTAATAAGTCAGGATAGCATTAATAAAATTGGATATCATTGGTTGTTAGATGAAATTGGCTACATTGTACCAATAATGAGTATGTATGTATATTAAGATATGTACATACGTACATATATCTATTATTATTAAATACAATAAAAAATATAAATTTTAGAAATTATTTACATAAGTCATTTAAATTATTAATTATATGTAAAATTGAATTCTATAATATTTTAATATCATTATTTAATAAGATTATTTTTTAATATGTTTTTATTTATATAAATTATTATATAAAAATGATATTATTTAATTTGTTTAATTTCATTTTAGTGAATAAAAATAAATAAAAAAAACAACATTAAACATTATTGAGTAAATTTGACAAAATGAAGATAATCATGATTGAAACAATTTTAATCAATTGAGACTAATAATAATATATATAATTTATATTGTATAATTATACAATTTATAATTTTTTATTAGATAAAAAACATAAGTATCATTTTAATTCTTTTCTCGTAAAAAATATTTCATATTTTTTTATAAGATAATTTATATATCATTTTATATATATTAATTATGATAATCTTTTTGAAAGTATTATTAAATAGTTCTCATTTTAATTATTTATTTTATTTTTTATTTTTATCATTACGTATAAGTAAAGTTTTTTTGACTTAAATGAATTCATTATTCTATGCCAATTAATTTTATTAAGGCAACTCTCGATAGAAAATTATTTTGCTTCGTTTTAAGCTTTAGTAATTGTTTATAAACTTTTGTACAGAAATTTTTTATGACAATAATGTGTTCCTACTGTTAATAATAAAGATAATAAAATCTATTGAATTTTATTTTTCATTATAATTCATTATATTTTTATAATAATAAATATGTTAAATTATTTCTGAATGATAATTAAAAATAATTTAATAGAAAAAAAAATTTTTTTAAATTTTGATTTTAAATTTAATTTTAAATTTCATGTGAATTGATAAATATATAAAAAAAAATTTTATTTTTTATTTTTGAAGAAACAAAATTTTTTACAGCATTAAATTTCTTCATTTTTTTTTAATAAAAATATAATAATAATATGAAATAATATAATAATAATATAATAATAATATGAATAGAAGAACTTGTTAACTCAAAAATTTTTCAATTTTTAATATATATTTAAAATAAAATTTTTCTATTGATTTTTAATCCAACAAAAAATGCAATTTCATTTTACGTAAATGTTGTTGTCTTGGATTATGATCTATAGAAAAATAAAAAAATATAAATAATGATATATATAAGTACTAATATAAGAATAAAATTTAAACGAAATATTAAACAATTTATTTTTGAATGTATTATTTTTAAAAAATCACATTCTTCTAAACATTTTCACAATTAGAAATTCAGAAATGATTTAGAATTCAATATGGATAAATGAACTAAAGTTTATAATCCAAATATAAAAAAATAAATTAACATTTAATAATTATATTATTTCATTCACTCATATTAATATTTATATTTATATTTTATATTCAAATAATACAACTATAAGAATCGATTTAAAAAAAAACGAATGTATTATTATTTTAATTAATATTCTAATAGTTAATATATTTTTTTGAGAATTCAAATTAGTAAATTAGTAAAATAATATAATAATAATAAATTTATATGCATTTGCATTTGAATTCTTACATTCAAAATTTCATTAATTTTCGAATTTTATTCTTTATTGCTAATTCTATATTGAAACATGTATAAAAAATAAAATTCTAACTTTTGTAGAACCAATTTTTATCGATTTTTATTGCATGTATTTTTAATTTATAATAGAATAGGAAAAAAAATATTTTTTTTTAAATTGATATCAAAATATTGTGAAGTACTTACGTGAAACGGAAACGAATTCTATGGATTTTTTTAATTCAATAATATAATATGTATATAACAATTATATATAATAATACAAGTAAAATACATATACATATTTCCATTAAAGAATGCGAAATTGATTTATATTCATATTTTTTTCATTTTAAAATATATCATTTTTATGATCTTTTATCTTTTTAATAATTAATAAAATTATTCTATTGTAATCTAAATATATATAAAAAAGATTAGCTATGATGCTACGAATTGTTAAATTTAGTGATTCATTGTTAGATAATTGTATTATCAGAATTTAAATAATCTATATTTTTCTTAATACATATTAAATATTTCTTTTGAGCTACTTTACTTGTAATTTATCCACAGTAGAATTGACATTAAACTATACTTTATCGAGTATGATTCACGTTTGTTATCTACATTTTTTATAAAATAAACAAACAGTAATAACACTTATCTAAAGATTTAGAATTAAATTATACAGATAGGACTTTGTTATGGTTGCGTAATTTTTTAATTATTTATTGATGATACGATGAAAGATACATGAATGTATTTATAAACAATTATCTATTTTTAATCGATAATATTTTTATGTCTGATGTTTTTCATTTGTTTATAAAATAATATGATTTTGTTTCATATATACATAAATATATATAAATTATTATACGATCAGCATCATTTATAGTGATTATTTAAATAAACGAAACTTTAGAACATCGTATCATTTTAATTTTGCTAGAATATGTGATAGAAATTTAAGCGTAATTTATTTAAGCGTCAATTTTCGTGAGAAATGAGAAACATGAGTAATTTTAAAATTAATAGTGATAATAGTGATAAAAAGTGATAAAAATTTAAAAAAAAACAAGAAAATAGTTTTATTTTAAATATTTCTTATTGAAACACTTTTAATTTATTTGTAATTACATGAGAATAATTTGCATTTTCGCAAATGATTTTAAAAAGTTTATATATATTTTTTAACTATTAATTTATTGCCAATTATATTTGTAAGATTTCTTTTAATCATTTTTTAAACTTGAATGTATGATTTATAATTAATATCTTCATTATTAATTAATTTCTTAGTAAATACATATTATTTTAACAATTAAAAATATAATTCCAGTAAAAAATTTTATTTACTTAAATAATTAAATAATTATTTTAAATAATTATTTAATTATTATATATTATATATTATTTTAAAATTATTATATATATATGAAATAATTGATTTAAAATTTGTATAAATATTTTAAATATTTGTAAAAAAAATAGTTTATATTTAAATAATTTATATTCATATATTTAAATTAAACTTAATTTTTATTATTTGAATAATTTTATTATTAATTTATATATCTTATGAAATTTTTTTAAATAAAAAAAGTTTATTTTATATTTCGTTATTAAAATAAATATTTTTTATTATTAGAATAATACTTTTTTATTTTTACTGTTCGATAATTGTTCGGTAATTGCGAAAATGCAATATATTGTTTTAGCTCCATTAAAATTACTAGAACATATTTTCAAAGTATAATTTTATCATTTATGTCATTATTTATTTTTTCTACTTTTTTATATTGATAAAACATATTGCACTAAAGAAGGTAAATTTATTTTGAAGATATCTATTTAATAATGAAAAAAAAATATCTGTTTTTCGCTATTAAATATAATGATATTGGAAAATTTATATAATCTTATGTAATCATATGAAAATTGATCAGATAACTTATACAAATGTAGTAATAATAGCAAAAAAATATGGAATAAATTGTTCTAGTTACATAAAATAAATAATCTCGTATCTATAGAGAGTAATAAAAATAAAATAAGTTAATATTAAATAAAAATTTTGATTGGTATTATCATAACGATATATTTGATTGTACAATAATTTAAATTCATTATGAATATTATTTGTCAACAGCTGATAAAAAAGAAAAATTTTTTCATTAATCTTATTTTCATTTAATAGGGAAAAATATATTTTGCACTAGTTACCTATTTATCGATATTTATCGATATCTGGTTATTTCTTGAAGTTGCTCCGTTTTGAAAATTCATCTAGTAGGATTGGAAAAATTGTTTGTTAAAACTTCCACACGATAATCAGTGATGATTTATTTTAACCTTGGACAAGTTCAAGTTACGTCATTGAAAAAGAATCGCGAATAATTTCGGTCGATGGTTCGTAACTGACAAGTACCATGGTAACAGAGGCAGACAAGAATTTTCCGGCATGTAACGATCCAGTGGACCTACGATCACATCGGATAATCACTTTCAAGCTAGAAGAGGGGAATCGCAACAGTCGAGAGCGCGGGGTAAACGACGCGTGCGCCGAAACGCTTCTCTACATAAATATCGCAACCGCGCTCTTACAGTAGTAACACAGACCGTACTATCAGACGCTCGTTGCCTTTATGACCAGTGCCTTTTAACTCTTTGCAACATAACACGATAAGACGCGTCGCGCAACTCCGCTCCACAGCCATCGATCAAACGATCATCTAGAACATCACACTCTACACGATTGCTGGACCAGCAATAATAGCGGTGAGTACAAGACTTTCTTGTATCGATATTCCATTGATTTTTTATCAAAGTGATTTGAAAAGAAAACAAATTTCGAATTCGATTCTTAAAAACGATCTAAAAATTTAATTGGAAAGAGAATTTTTATTTTATAATTAGTAAAAATATGTGATTTGATTTAATATACTTTATAAAAATATATATATATATTTATACTATATAAAATTGACAATTTTAATAAAATAGATGTAATATAAATCTCGATAATCATTTGAGATATATGAATTCATATAATTTTTTTAGAATTAATAATAATTTTTTTTTGTATTTATTCTAAACAATGAAAATATTTGATTTTAAATTAAATCTAATGAGATATAGTTTTTCATATCATATGATTTTGTGAGATCAAAAATTTAAAAACAAAATTTTTTTAAATTTTTAATGAAGTATATGTAATAATAATGTATATAAATAATATTGTAAAATAATTCATTTTTTTAATAAAAAGAAAAGAAAACCGATAATTCAATATTTTTTCTTTGTTTAATAAAAAAAAGAATTATAATTTATGCTAATTGAAATTTTAAAGAGAAACATTGATAATGACATAAATATAAATAATTATTATTTGTTATATGAATTTTCCAGACAATATTCTTTGAATAATAATGCGTTTTTTGTGCTTATGTGAAAAAATTAAAATATAAATTGTTAATAATAAAACTTATAGACATGTTAATTTGGCAATTATTTAGTGAGTTTTTTTTTTAGTTGAAATAATAAGTATAAATTTAATTTTTTTTAAAATTATTTTGTAGTATAATAATTTATGATATCTAATATTTCGCTCAATACGAATTATTTTCATGCTAATGATTATACTCATATTCAATAATTATTCAAGAATTTTGATATATCTTTTTTTTATTTTTTTTTATAATATTTAATAATTAATAATGAATTGTTTTATTAATATTTGAAATATTCTTTTGTCTTGAAATGGAAATGATTAGTATATCTTTGCTAACAAAGAAAAGAAAAAACATTGTCTTGCTCTGTATACGATACAAAAGAAATCTCTGATTTCTTAGTAATGAATTGTATTTTGTATCTCGTATAAATATTTCATTGCTTCGATAGGCAGAGTTGAATCATCTGGAGATTGTATGCTTAAATTTGAAATAATATCTCTTTCACGAACATTGATCTTTTATAGTTGAATGGAACTGTTTGTATTATATATAATTTTTATTTGTTCATAATATTTACATTAAAAAATATAAAATTTGCTTAACAATTAATTTTACTTATAACTCATATATTTTTTTTCTTCGCATAAAAAATATATGGTTATTTTTAGCTCCGAATAGTTAAAAAATAATTGATTATTTGTTATCCATATGCCAGTACATATTTATTGAATACTCACGGGAACCAATCATGAACCAGTTATCGCACGTTAGAGAAATGTAAAATAAGAATGATAATAAAATGATGAAATTGTAAAGGAAAATTATGATGCAAAATTCTTTTCAAACGTTTTTTACTTTTAAAACATTTTTTTCACTCTTGAAACAAAAAGAAAAAAAATATTTTTTTGCAAAATTAATATTTATTTGTTATAAATACAGCTCGAGACCGACTGCGATATATACGTATACGTATAATTGCTAGTGACATGAAATTCTAACCTCATTTCATTTTTGTTCACAACACGTTGAGAATGACATCTAGAAGAAAAATTGAGAATTCAAGTATTTAAAGAAAATGTTATATTACTATGGTGTGAAATTATATGTTTCACTGGATTTTAGACAGATTTTATCTTGATAGAAATGATTTTGACAAATCATATATATATCCGTAATCAAAATTCAAACTCATAGTGAATAAATATTATATCTATACCATCTAAAAATTTTTTTATTTTTTTAAATAAATATTCTATTTTAAAACAGTTTTGTTAACATATCACATATGACTCAGGGGCGATTACACGTATCACTGTCGATTGATGTCTATTGTTATCGTAAAGGAAATACTTCAAATACTATTATCGTTTATAACATATATTATAAAAAAATTGTTTTTATTATAAAAAATTAATATTATAATCTGTAAAATAGTTATAGGACAGTATAACAAATATTAAGTTGTAATTTTAATTTCAGTATTCAAGATAAAAATGTTATATAACAATTATTATTTTGTATTCATTGTTATTTTCATTTTATATTTTAAATTGAAATATAATTATTTATAAATTTTAATTATAATATAATATTATTTTATACTTATTTAACATGAAATATTGCTTTAATGTTTAACGAAACGGAATTATTTGATAATTAAAATATTTTTTTTTTCCTATTTTTTTTTCTTTACAACAATCGATTATTTTTATTTCTAACTTTTTTGCATTATTTTTTCTATTTTTTTATATATCTATATATATTTTTTATATCTTTTTTTATAATTATATACATAAAACATATTTTCATATTATTATCATTTAAATAACATGAAAAAAATTCTTATATTATTTTTCTATTAAACTTTTACAATAGTTATATTTCTAACAATAATTTTTTTATCTTTGGTTAAAAAAAAATGAAAATTAAAAAAAAAAGCACACTTTTTATTTTTCTTCTGCCTTTCAAGGTCTTAACAATTTATTTGTAAATTGTAATGATACACTGGACTTTTTTCTTTTATCTTCCACCAATTATACTTGCAATTTATTTCTTCTTATCGATTTTTTTTCGGTGACCATCAGAAGAATTAACCGGCAGTTACAAGCAAGACACTGACCTACATCGTTAAAATAGAAGTTGTCGAATTGTATGAAATTTTCATTCAGCGTATCGGTTTGCATTTCAACCGATTGAACTACGCTCTCGCTTACGTGAAATACGATGCAGTTTCTAATGCATCCAAATATATACATACATACGTTTAGCCACGATAGATAATTACTATGATTCCGGGAATTTATTTATGCAGTCAAAAAAAACGAGATACATAGGGCCATGAAAAGTCTTTAATTCGGTTTGATACGAATACATCGATTCCAAGAATTTCTTATTATATGAAATGTCAATCAAATAATATCTCATTTCTTTCCATGATAATGATGGAAAATTTGCTAATAATTTTATTTGATGAATCATTATTTCTGTTCAAGAAAATTTAGATTAATTTAAATTATTTTAAAGAACCATAGTTTTTGAAATGATTTATTATTATTAGTTATTTTATTTCAATTCATTTTATAATTTTAACATGCATTTAAGATAATACAATAAAAATTCAGGATAAAATTAACAAAAAAATCGCAAAATATATTGGTTAATCTATTTCATCTAAACTTATCTATTCTTTTTTAAATTTTTTAAAATTGTTTTTATAAAGACTAATAAATAGGTTATTGTTTAAGTTGAATAAAAAATGATCAGATTGTGAATTTTATAATTAAAATTTAAATTATAATAAAAAAATAATTACGTAATTTGTTAAAAAAATGTTATTCATTTTTGTTTTCGAAAAAATAAATTTTGAATATTCTTTTGATAAACATATGAATGGAAAGAATCATTTAACATTCATTCGGACATGATGCTAAATTGATTCATTTTAATTTTAAATGTAGTACGCACAATGTTTTTCTCAGCAACAACACAATAATAACAAAATATGTCCTCTATAATATTCAAAACCATGTGATGATGTCATCAAAATCTTGTTCACCAATGTTTTCTTCAGTATTAAATATCGTGAAAATCATATTAAATACTCGTATCTATTTGCATAATGTGATACTTGTAATGTGACTTGTGATATTGGTAAGAAGCAACTTCCGTAAACAGTTTGATTTAATCAGTTTTCTCCACTTATCCATACGTTTCCACATTTGTTTTTTATTATTCTCATATTAAATCATTTTATGTTAAATGATAATTAATTAGTAAAATTATAAGAATATTTATTAATAAAAATTAATTTTTATGAAATAATTGATTAATATATTCTTATTTTATTATATTATTTTATTCTATAATTGATTTTAAAATAAATTTGCAATTAAATTTAAATAAAAATAAAAATGAAATAATAATTAAACGAATAATGAAATTTTTAATAAAAAAAGAAAGAAAATTAATAGATTTGAAATAGTGATATAATTAGTTTATAACAATATATATTTGTTAAATCAATTTAATAGTAAATAAATTTATGTATATATTCGATGAATATCAATTTTGTAAGAACTTCATAAGAAAAATATTCTTATTTTACTTTTATAGAATTATATATTTTCAGATTGTACCATCATTATGAAATTGCCTTTTTATACACGTGTCATAATATTAGTCGTGTGTTAATATTATAACCAACAAAAAATTATTGAAAAATAAACTAAGCAACTAAGAAAAACCATATATGCACATGACTCATTTTTTGTACGATACACTAATACCGACTGAGGTTGAAAATCTACGATTATAGAAGATTGGGTCATTGGGTCTGGTAGATTGTGTGGTTATGTTTTCGTGAGTTTCCATGGTAATAAATCATCAACATTGAATCGATTCAATGTTCTTTCGTATTAACAAGACTAGACGTGATACTAGAAGGGATAACACTTGTAATCATCAGGTGACGCGTATCTATTCCTAAAAGTAACGAAAATGTGTCATCAAACTGAATCGTGAACGCTTTTGTAATAGTCTGATCGTTTGTTTAGACACGAACATGTTCCAAAAATATTATCTGATATCTTGATGAGCAGATTACCAAGATTATCGTGTGTTTCGTGTGGTAATTTGTGCTCTTTACGGTATAACAGTGATGTGTAGAGAAATTCGCAGAACAATTCGTAGAAATATTTTATTTTAGATATAAAATAAATCGATTTCAATTTTATTAATTTGATCAATTTGAATATAAAAAAAAAATATACAATCAATGTAAAAGATATTTAAGATTATTGTGACTATTAATTATTTTACATAATGTGAGATTTCCTTTGATAGATGTAAATGTATGTTAATGAAACATTATAAAGAAGAATGTTTTATTAAATTTTTGACATTTGTATTTTAATGTTTTTAAAAGTTAAAATTGTTATTTTCGAAAATGAAACTGTAAATATATCAAATATCATAATTGTAGTAATACATTCTGTTGGACATGTAATCGATCGTTCTATACGAAGATGTAGAACGTTCTCATTTAAACTCTTCGAAAATAGAAGGAAAGTATTGACTTTACTGGAAGTGACACTGTTTCTTTATCTATACTGTTTTTTTAAATTATAGGTTCAATAATATTTAATTTAAGAATTTAATTTTTTTTACATTGATCTATTAATAATCTAATAATAATTATTTTTATTATTATACATCTCATAAAGAGCTAAAGAAATAATTATAAATAAGAAAAAAATATTAGATAATCATTTTAGGTTACATCATTGTAGATAATAGTCTTAAAAAATTTGAGGATTTATATATATTATTTATATATATATATATTGTATTAATAATAATTTGAAAAAAAATAGAATTAAAAAGAAAATTTTTTTTAAAAGATATTTTCCATTTTAAATATACAAAGATTATCAATGTATATTAATCTTATTAACAGGTAAATATTATTTCCTCATAGAATTTTTATATATAAAAAGCTAGATATTATGTGTTTTTAACGTATTTTTAATCTTATCAATGAATTTGTTTTCCTCTTATTGATAAAACAACACGATAAAAAATATGATAAAAAATAAAAATATGTATAAATATATATTTTGTTACGCAAACATATTCATATGTAGAAATAAACACCAATGAAAACACATAGTGAACACGTGAAAAAATGCATACGATTATGGCGCTTCCATGCGGCGGAAAAAAGAGTTTCATTATAACAGACAATGACCAAGCATTTTGAGCGGGGAATTTCCAAGCCGTTCTTCTATCCGAAAGTTGAGTTTACTTTCAGTTTAGTACATTTTAATTCGAAACTAAAACTATTCTCACTATCATATTATCTATACTAGTAACAATTTCTGAAGTCAATTATATATATTCATCTATCAATTGCAAACTTCAACGTTCATAATGTATATTTTAATAATTTTCGCTGACTGAATTAAATGTAGTATCATTTTAATTTAAATATTTATTGAACTTTGATAAAAATCATTTTTTTGTTTATGTTAATTCAATATTACTTGTATAACAAATTTAAATAGTTATATTTATAAATTTATATATAAAATTCTCTAGTTTTTTATATATAAAATAATAATAGAATAAAAATAAATAAATTAATCATATTGTATATATACAATATATATATATTTAATTATATAATAATGAAAATGTATCAATTCATCAATTTAATTGTATAATTCAAAAAAAGAAAATAAATGATACTGTTTTAGATAAATGCCAAGTATTTTAGATAAATATTAATTCATTATTCATTATAAATAATTAATTCATGATTAATTTTCTTTATTAATTAATATGTAAATTAAATCGTTAAATAATATTAAATTGTATTTGAAAAAGATAATATAATTTAAAGCTAAACATATTTTTTTTTGTTTCATATTAGTTAATTTTCAAAGATTCTTTTTACATTTACACATACTTTCATATTAAAAAAAAAATAATAAAATATAATTTCATGAATCATGAAATATATTATTTTATGAATTTTATAAAAAAGATTATTAATTTATAAAATAAAAAATATGAAATTAATAATAATATTAATATATATTAATATATAATATATAGTAATATTAATATAAAATAAATAATTATATATATATTAATTTATATAAATAAATTAATATAAATAATTAATATTAATAATATTAATATATATGAATTATAATAGATTTGTACTATAATTTTCCAATTTTTATTTAATATATAATATATATATTAATTACTTATAATTATATATAATTGAATAATTTATTGAACGAGGAAAGTTTCATTATTTTTAGTAGTTTAATTACCGGAAACTGTTATATTGATGCTAATTATCAAAATAAAAACAAGGAAATGAAAATTGTAATGTTAGAAGGCCATTATGAGAGGAAACAAGCAAGGATGAATCATGATTTATAAAAAGTTCTTTTGATGCTTTGAAGTTGGCAGAATATCATGAACTACTAAAAAATTCACAATTCATTGTATTATCATTTAAATTATAAACATAATTTAATAATATAATGATTAAATTTAACATATAAATATAGTAAAAAATAGTAATAAAAATAATATTCATAACAATATCTAAATTTTTTGTTATTAAAAAAAATTTTACATTTATATTTTCAGCATAACTTTATTGTAATACAATACTGTAAAATCTGAATTATAACGTATCGATTAATCATAATTATCAGACACGTGCCAAAGCTCTTAAAAATGATTCTATAATCGAAAGTATCGTAAATTTAATTTTAGAAACATGTTTTATTTAGTTTGTAAATATTAACTTCGATGCATACTAATGCATATTTGCATGGACGTTATTGTATAATTAACTAGTTAATTGATTTATGTAACATGATTTTATAGATTGGATAAAATAAAAATATAAAAAAATTCTTTTTATAATTTTCATTAGATTCTTTTTGTAATGAATTATATATTTGATAATTAAAAAATATTTTTTTTATTATATTAAATATACCTATTTATTTTTATATTTATGTTATTATATAATTATAAACAATTCAATTTTATATGTTTTACAATTCAATCCTCATTTTTAAAAAAAAAATTTTTATAGAACATGATATTGTATAGTTTTTATAAAGTTTGTTAGCATCGAAATACTATCAACTCTTCAATTAATATTCTTTAATTGATTTCATGGCTTCTTTTCAATCTGAATGGTGTGTCGCATCAGCATGAAGCCATTCATTTCAATGTATTCCTCAAAAAACGACTGGAAAATTACTAAAGAGCATTGAAAACGCTAAGGAATTCTTGAAAACTTTACGAATTGTAAAATTTAGAATCAAGGTTAAGAATGACTTAAAATTGCACTGTTTAGTATCTTTCTAACTAATACTTATAATATTTCAAAAGTTTGGCATAAAATATACTATGATTTTTCTACTTTATGAAAACATTCCTTGGCATTTGTACTTATGTGTTTAATTGTAAATATTAAAATATTAAAATATTAAAATTAAACATTGTCATTTTTATATATCATTGCATAATTAAATAATTGTATAATGACGAATTGTATAATGACGAAACAATATTGTCTACATGTATACTATGTAGAATAATAGAATATATTAGAATATCGTTTTACATGTCATTATATTATAATTATTCCGCTTGTTTCCAATGCTATTTGTTTTCTATTGTACTTTAATAATCTTATTTTAAGTTAATTAGTTTATTTAATTTTCTATTTAAAATCTGTTCTTTTATTTTCTTTTCTTTTACATCATTGTTATTTCATGCAATTTATCTCAATTGAAGTAAAAAGACTAAAAGGAATTTTTTATTCATTTACTATATTTATCTATTTCATTTTTAAAAAATAAAATTTTCTACAAAATTGAAAATTATTCAATCCACAACTAAATTATAACAATTTAAAATATATATACATATTTATTCATTATTTTTATTATTAAAACACAATTTCATCGAATATTAATTAAATATAAAGGAAATCAAAATTTTAAATGAATCATATATAGATATAAAAATTATTTCTATCGAAATAGGTTAGTAGAACATTTTAGCATATCTTACGAATTAATAATTTACATTTTTGCATGCAACAGGATATGAATTTAATATTTCAATAATTTTTTTCGACAAGATCTTATTTTGAATAATTATCAATAGTTATCTTTCCTTGATTTGACTTGATATTTTTCATACAAATATTTATACAAATATTTTTTTCTTAATGATATCACATTCGATAAAGTTTATCGTATGTATACATGTATTAAATCTGATTAAATAAATACTGTTTATTTACGAACTTAAAATTAATATTTTAATAATATAATCAATAAAAAATAAATTCATTCAAATAATCATTCCAGAAATCAAAAGTAAACTTACGAAAGTAAATTGTATTATTTTACATTTGAGACGATTAATTTATCATTTAAAGATTTGTATGACTAAGAAGATTTGTATTATTTCATTTCATATATCTATTCCTTATATACTTTTTTAATTAGATTTTAATAAATTTTTTATTATGTAAAGAAATGTTTATTACAAAATGTATTTTACAGATTTTATCATTGTATGAAAATATAGAAGTAAATTAAAATTTATACACACAAATATAAATATGATTAACTTCTATGATAAGATCTTTGATAGAATTTTTTTCTTAAAGATCGAGAATATTTCTTTCTGAAGTAATTTACGATTTCTAACAGAACAATAGGATAAAAAAAAAATAAAAAAAAAAAAAAAAATAACGATTTTATAAAGTACAATAACTAATTTTATAAACGTAAAATCAAATAGTCATTTAATACTTACCTTCAAATATTTTTTTTTTATATTATTATCAATGTTTGTCATCATTGATATAAAATCTTTTTTTTATATATTCAATTCATATTTATTTTTATTGTTATTGGAATATTTACAACTACCGATATTATATAAGAGATTATGAGAAATAATTTATTGCACTTACTTTGATTACGAATTGAAATCGATATATGTTTTATGTATAATATATATATAAGTTACATCGCATGACTCTTGTATACCACGTAATGTATTAAGTTACATTGATACATCTCAATTGATCTTGAGGTTTGTCAATATTCAACAGTTATATACCCAATATATATATATATATGTATAGATATAAATATAGATAATTATTTACTTATAAGAAATAAAACAAAAAAATAAAATATAATATAATAAATATATTGTAAAATGTATTTTAGATAAGAATAAAATAATTTATAAAGTAAAAAGGAAGAAGAATAAAGATTTTCAAAGAAAATGCACAAATTTAAAATTTATCCTAAACGCGATAAAACCGGTATTCCTACTGGAATTCAGGATGGAAGGGATCACTATATAAATAATACCTACCATAGTTTATGTTAGTGGACCAGCGAAGTATACGTTGATCTTTAGTAATTTCTTCTTTTCATTTTAAAATTTCTTTTTCTTGATATTTGCTTATTTTAATAGGTTTATTTTTGTATAAAATCAGAAAAAAAACTATTTGTTTTCTTTTTATTACATACTTCGGTGGATTTTAAATAATTTGAAAATAAGTTAAATAAAAATTGATTATTACAAAAAAATTGAAAAAAATTTGAGAATTAATTAAAAAATGAGTTCAAATATATTGATAAAGTTGTGTGGAACTAGATTCTTAAAAAATGTTGTTTTCGATCAAAAACCAAAGTGGATCACCGTTGGCAGAAGTTTTAGGTTAGTAAGTTGATGACTTCGATTAATTAACTAACACCTTTATCTTATCTTTTACTAACTTAATATGAAAAAAATTTTAATGAAAAACAAAGAAAATAATGGTCCAAATGGAGAAATATAAATGATTTTCGATTTAAGTATTTTTAAGCTTAATTGATCTTATTTTTAAATTATAAAAATATTAAGCATTTAATAAGTTTTATATATACAAAATGTATAAATCGTTTTTACTTAGTTTTTAATATAAATTGATTCAGATAACAAAAAATTTATTATTAATATGTAATAATTCTTATATATTGTAATATAATTAATTAGTAATAATATAAAATGAATTGAAATATTAATGTCTTACTTTTGGTATTTACAATGTGATTTATAAAATTTATATCTATATTATAAGATATGATGTTCTTTTTACGATATCTGTATACATATATTTATCGAGAAAATAATGGATTCAAAACCTTGAATCTTATTCTTGACGTTGTTTTTTTTTCTTTTTTCTTTTTTTCTTAGATAAAATATCAATTGTTCATTTAATCTTCCTTTATATATTAATTTGCGTTTCTTAACGCAATTAACATATAAAATTCCTTAACGCAATTAATTCCTTAAAAAAAAATTTACAATTAAAATTTAAAAATAAAAATATAAAATTTATGAAAAAATTTACAAATCAAAATCTAAAAATCAAAAAAATAATTTTTTTATAATTTCTATATATTATCTATATTTTTTTCGATAAATATATCGAGTAATTTTCTAAAAAGATTTTAAACACTCCAAACATTGGAACACTTATTTTTATTTTTATATTTTATGATAAATTAAAAACAAACATTGTTTGATTGGTGTAATAAAGTGAATATAATAAAGTATTAAAAGTTATAAAAATGAAGTATTTAAACTTTTCTTTCTGATTTATTCTTTAAATATAATCGGTAAATAAGTATTATTGTTTTATCGATTAAAGATATTTTTATCTGATTAAAAGAGATTACTACTGGAAATAAAGTGAAAACAAAATTTAATCATATAAACCTTGCAATATAAAATATTTCTAGAATCATATTTAAAATTTAATTATTGATGCAATGAATTATAAAAAAAAGAAATCAAAATCTATAGAATAATTAAAATTATTATTAATTATGATTAAATGAAATAGTAATAATACATATTAATAAATAATATGCTCATAACAAATGGTATACATCCTCTTTTCACGTAGCTTTTTATAGATAAGATTATAGATATGCGAAGAGATTTTCAGTAGATACATAAGAATCGAATAAGTGTAATAATTTATTTAAGAAATGAGATAAAATTTCTCAATCAGAAAACTTATGAATGCATCTATAGTATTCAAGGCAATATATAAGCTTGACATGCTTTCTATAAATGGCAGTAGATAGGGAACCGGTAAATTATATGGCATGTTTTTTAATGTAATACATATAAGTGAGCAAAATACTTTAAGGAAAATGGTATTCTTAATTCACAATAATATCACTATTTCACAACTACTGAGGAAGAATATGAATATTTGGAAAAAAAAAATAAAATTTTTTCGAATCAAAGATCGGGATATTTTTTGAAAAATAAAATTTATTTTCATTGTTTATTTGAAGTTTCGTAAAATTGATAAATAATAATCAGAGATTAGCCAATTTTATCTGCACTTGAAAAATTGTCAAATTTCAAATACTCGAACTTCAAGTACTCGAAAATAAATCCTTAAAAAATATTATTTCTTTTTTAGATTCAATTTTTTTTTACATATAAAATCATGATTTAAGTGGATTAATATTTTCATTTTTTTTATCGATGATGTACATTTTTTTTTATTATTATCTTTTTAGAACATTATGAACTCTCGAATGATATTGATAGCATATACTTAATCGCGAAATAAATTTTAATAATTTTAATAATTTTAATAGATAAAAATTGAATATTTTTTTTTTAGAGAACTAAGTATAAAATAAAATAGATTTCATAATTGTATCATTTATATTATTTAAAATAAGACATATATATTTTATTTAATATCCTATTATTTTCGTTGATTATATTTTATTATCATTTATCATTTTAAGAAAAATTTTGAAAAAATTTAAATAATATCTTTTATTATCATAGTCGAAATATGTTAAGTTTCAACGTTGACATATCATCAGTATGTCGACGATCGCTTTCACTTTCGCATAATGATTCTCATCTGTTGAATCGCATTCTGTGTTCCATGCTGCAAGTATGTCATGTATTATCGATTTATAAAATTTTATAATTCGTAATATTGATGATAATATTTCCAACATATCATGCATACGACCGATATATTTAATAAAAGAAACAAAAAATTTCATTGTTCAACATCAATATTGTACTGCTCATATATTATATAATCATGATGAAACGGTAAATTGATCCGAACTAACAATGTGAGAGCATCAAATAACTCAGATGTTTCTCTAGAATAGAACCAAAAACTTGTTGACCACTTAAAAGAATAATAATAGTTTTTAAAACGATAATTTGTATTTTAATTAAATGTAGACATTATAACTAAATTTAATTTTTATACAAATGAAATTTTATTCAATATTCGTATAAAAGTTTATTAAATAACTGAGATTCGTAATCATTAATAATAAATACGAATTTAATACGTGATAATAATATTAACTCTTCGTACATAACATAATATCATTTGAAATTTTTCACATATAAGTAGACTGAGGATATTTGTGCAAATTAAAATTTTTACGAGCACAAATATAGAAATAAAAATCTATTTAATCATTCTAAACATCATAATATATACTTTGCTTTGGATATTTTATATATATATACATATCTATAAACAGTCTATTTATAATAAATGAATAATAAAGTGTATATAATAAAAAAGTATATATGTAGTATCTATGGATAAATGTAAAATAAAATATAAAAATAAGTGTATAAAAAATGTAAAAAATATTATATATAAATTAAAAATATACATGGAATAAGATATCGATGTACAAATAAATATGAAATAAGATCGAATAAATAAACTTCCAATACAACAAAAAATAAATATACAACTTTCAATTTTATTACCATTCATAAATGACGTATTATATACATAATATAACATAATATAATTATGTTAACTCTGATCTTTATTTTCCTTTTAATTCTAACACGACAAATTAAATTCTATAATACAAAAGGACAGTTATACAATTGTGTTTCTTATTTCAATTAACTCGTGAATCATTAATGTAGCTTGTAATGTATATGGCGTATAAAAATATCTGACTCATAAATGCAAAAATTAAATTGAACGAATAAGATGGAAAAAATGTTGAGTTTTCTTTTGTACGATATATATAAGATGCATTTTGCATTCGAAGTCGAACTATATAGATAATGATAAAAATAATAAGAATACATGTATAATATCTAATAATATAGTATAACATAACCAAATAAAAAGCTTAGCTTAGAAATATGTATTTTTGATTCTTTTAAATTAGTGCATTTTGTTATTGCATTTATGTATTTTGTTTAATGAAACGTACAATATTTACAAAATTTAGAATCCATGTATGATATCTAATAATATAGTATAATAACATAACCAAATAAAAAGCCTAGCTTAGAAATATGTATTTTTGATTCTTTTAAATTAGTGCATTTTGTTATTGCATTTATGTATTTTGTTTAATGAAACGTACAATATTTACAAAATTTAGAATCCATGTATGATATCTAATAATATAGTATAATAACATAACCAAATAAAAAGCTTAGCTTAGAAATGTGTATTTTTGATTCTTTTAAATTAATACATTTATGTATTTCGTTTAAGGAAACAATTTCGTACAATATTTACAAAATTTTTAATTTCTTAAGTATGCCATTAATAACAAACTAGTCTTTATTTTTTTTCTCTATGTTTTTAAGTAGTAAATAATTCGTAAAATTACGATTGTTTTAGAACTCGTTCACTGAATCATAAGAAACACGCATGAGCAGTTAATGTCGATTAAAGATGATTATATAATTACAAAACGAAAACGATTTCTTGATTGTGATATGTGTACATGAAACTATGTAATTTTTTTATTCAGAAACGAACATGTTAGTGGAAACTTTCCATTCATTCGTGGCAAAGAATTATATAGTTTCTGTACTTCCTTTGCGTTAATGGATCACTTGGCTACTGATGACCCACGATAGAAAAATTAAAATTTACTTTAAATATTATTTTATTTTATATTATTATTCTTCTACTGTTCTATTATTTTTAATTTTTTCGTGGCATGATGACGTATTACATCAAATTTAAAAATTTACATGTGTCATAAAATTGATATACTCGTTCAATATGTTCGTTTCGATTTAATCAACGAATCTTTTTTCCTTAAATCTATCGTAAAGTTCAGTCCTTTTATTTTTTTTTCTTATTAGTTACTAGATTTATTCGGATTTTATTTTCAAAGTTTCCATTGACCTCGTTTCTTTATTATATATCCGATTTATTAAAATGAACAAAAGTTTCACTTCTATTTAATCTTTCATAATTTTATAATTTTAATTTTTTATTTGTAAGTTTATACTTGTTTTTTTCTTAAATTGATAATTAATATACAAAATTTTATAAAAATAATTTTTATTTTATAAAATGATTTACAATTTGTTTGATTTAGATTTATTTTTTTTATAATCTATTTGTTTGTTAATTTATTTGTTCTTGTAAAAAATAATCTTTTATCAGATTAAATAAATTGCAGTAATTAAATATTATGAGCGATAAATTTAATATTTTATATCGATTATTACGCAAGCGCTTATACAAATTATATCACATAATATGAGTGTTACCTATTTTGTGAAAATTTTCTAATCAAAATATGATCTTATTTTCTTAATGCTTTTAATTATATAATCGCAATAAATAAGTACGAAATATGATGAAATATTGCAAATTTTATATACATATAACGATATGCGAATTAGATCGCATAATTTTTTCAATTTAATATTTAATTGCATACCAGATTAACTACAATAATCTACAGTATTCCATTTATCTTTAAACTTTATTTATTGAAACGAAGTTCTTGTTAATATTTAACTAAATGAATTGACTATTGAAATTACTTATCTTTTATTATCCTATCATAATTATTCTATCACAATTGAATGAGAAATTATAATAGTGAAGATAGAATCATTGAACTCTTTCTTTGAATATGAATGCATGAACTCTCACTTTTATATCAATTGTTTGTTCCTTAATAAATAGAGTTATATTGTGTACTGAAAGCTATCTTTCATATTTTAATATCTAATTAATTGATGTTACATTTATAGTTTTATTATTATTCATAATAATAGACGATAAAAATAAATTGAATAATTAATTTATAATGTGTACTTACATGTGAAGTTCGAAATTTTTGATGAAATAAACTTAACCTATAAATTAAGTATAGATTAAAAAATGTTGGATGTAGATTAATACCAGAAATAATTATTGGTAGTAATTTCATAAAGATTTATTGAAAGATTTATTTGTTATTGAATCAACATTGGAATATTTTTGATTCTCTCTTGCCTTTGATATAATGTAATAAAATTTTTATCATATAAAATGATAAAAAGAAAAATAAACCAAACACGCAAGAAAAGATTCCATAACCATTTTAGTTGCCAGTTTTTTTTTTCATTGCTGTACATATGTCAATATAAATGCAATGCCATTTTTATTAGCATTTAGTTGCTATCGCTTTTCACATAATACTGTAAACAAAAATTATTATATATATTATATATGTTATATTAATCGAAATATTTTTTTTTTAAATTTAAAATACAAAGAAAAAAGTGTCAAAGTGAAGTTGATAATTTATAAGATGATTTATTTTTTTTTAAAATATGAGATATAAAAGAAAATATATAAAATATTTTCTTTTTTAAAAAAAATACGATTTTTTTTTCTTACTATATTTGAACATAATTTTGAAAATATTTTATTATATATTTTATTATTATATTTTCTGAAATTTAATTCACAACTATTTTTTTTCTTACATTAATTTATGTGAAAATTACTATAATAAATTAGTAAATGTACGTTGCCTTAACTACCAATTCACTTACAAGGTCGGATTCGTAACTCTGTATGATTAACATTAAATATTCCGTGTGAAATTTATTTAAGTAAAATTTTGATCTTTTATATAAGTTGAATAAGAGTATTTAACTATTTATTTACATGTTAATTCTAAATAAATTACAAAATACTACATATAAAAAAATAATTATAAAATAAATATCACTTAATATAATATTTTTAAAAGATATTTTATTTAGAAAGTTATAGAAAAAGTTAGTTAATTTCATTAAATATCTTTTTAAAAATATATTTATTTACATTCATTTGCATTTATAATAAAACATTTTTCATCATTAATATAATTTTTTGCTTTGTACATCTAATTTTGCAAGTTTTATTACTTTTTCTTAATTTTATTCAAAATAGAAATATAAGCTTAATAAATATAAGCTTAATAAATAATCCAGTTATTGATCACATCCTACATACTCTTTTATAAAATACGCTTACTATCTGACAAATTTAAAATACCAACACATTGTAGTGTGAAACTTTTTAATATATATTTACTATATTTTTATATTCTATTAGTTTCACCAGTCGTCCAAGGAAGAAAGAGAAAAAATAATAAAAATAGTCAAGAACGACCTTCGAAACGTTTGAAATATTTGCACGTGCGTGGTTAGGGTTATGATATCGGTTAGACTTTGGGAACGTCATTTGAACGCTTACTCGTAGGCGACTGGCAGCATGCGTGTATATTTTCCGGAATAACACGCGGTTCTCGCGTGAGTGATGCGTGATACCTAATGCGTGTTGCGTGATATGTAGGCGCACCTCTCTTTCTACTCTATCGAAAATAAATCAAGAGAATCCTTTATACTTGTATACCACTGCATCTAACATGTGCGAATAGATCCTCATTAATATTACAAAAATACGCGTTCCCGCTACCATGCGGCGCCACTATTCACCTAACTCTAAACCAATGTTCTTCGATAAATATCGAAATGAACGATTCGAATGTAAAAGTTTGTATTAGAAATTTTTTGCTATTTGAGACTGAACAGAACTAGAACATAATTAAATTTTGAAATTATTTCCATTTTTCGAGAATGAGTTTTTATAATATGAGAAAATTAAGATGCAAGATAATCGAAATATTGAAATATGTGATGTTTAAATAATATATATGTATATGTATTACATTTATAGAATATATTTATTTACAATTTTTATCATGTTGCAGCATCACAATGTCACGTGTCATACTGAAGGAATCGCCGAATGCGGCCTTAGACAAAACCTTGTTAAATAAATACCTCGACCTGCCTCAACCGGAAAATAAAATTCAAGCGAAATACATCTGGATTGATGGTACCGGTGAAAGCTTGCGAAGCAAGACTAGGACGGTAGATTTTGTACCAAAACATCCATCAGGTTAATTTATTTTATTATATTTTTTTTTATAAAAATTTAACATCTTAGAAATTTTTAATTCTGATAAAATTTAATATTTTTTATTTTTCTTTAATCTCTGAATAAAATGTGTTTTAAAAAAATTTTAAAAGAAGAAACATTAAAAATTTAAATAATTTGAATAAAATTTTATAAATAATTTTATTAGATTTTCATTTGCGGAAATATTTCATGATATAAAATATTGAACAGAAAAAATAATATTTCTTTTATTCATGAAAAAAGATCAAAAATCTTAATTATGGATTAAAACACATGAAAAAAATATGAATATAATCTTTAAATTCATGAATTATAATTTATTCAAATTGATATATCTCATATGATATTCTTGTGAGTATTCTCTTTTAAAAGGACACATACACCGAAAACCTCATTTAATATTGATTACAGAAACTTGACCATGAATATTTCTTAATATAATTTTATATCTTCAGTAACTTTCATTACTTATTTATTTATCTCGTTTTATTGAAATATTCTGTTTCTTTTTGTTAGAAAAGTTAATCTAATATTAATTTCAAATTACTTAATTTAAATTATGAAGATAAAAAATTTGATTTATATTTTCTACATTTATTTGCGAATAATATTGCACTTTTTAATTAAAATTTATGTAAATAATGAAAGCAATTTTTTAATATTATAATAAATATGAACACTAATACGTATAGTTCGATTAATCGAAATTTATTTATATTCTAAATATATATAATGCTTGTTGCAAAAGCATTCAATTATCATACAAATAATGCAACATTATTATCTAATTATATTAATAATTACATATAATTAATAATTAAATATTATATCACGATAGGATAAATTATATTTAAAATTTTATATTTACATTTCGAAATATTCATCATTTTTTGTATATGGATGTAATTCACGAATGATATAAGATGAATATTAATAATATACAATCTGTTAATTATTACTGCTTTTTTATGCTCAATACATATTAGTTTCAAATATTAGTTTCTTAGTAAATGAATAATTATTATATTTATGATATTCTACATACCATTAATTATAGCGTATAAAATATAAAAATGAATGATCAGTAGATTCGACTATACAAAGTGGAATGATCGTTTGTCCTTTAAATTATAAAATAGTATTGATATTCAAATATATTCAAATATATTTCAAAATCATAATTATGTTTTTTTGATAATCTTTTAGATTACAACAATTTTTCAATATCATTTAACTGAATCGGTTTAATATTATTGGTATTTTTAAAAGATGGTATTATTAAAATTTTAAAATATTAATTTATTAAATTATTAAATTAAATATTAAATTATTAAAATTTTATAAATTTAATATTACTAATAGATCAGACTTACATTATAAAAAATTCTGTAGCATACAAATTGAAGTAAAAAAAAATACAAAATTTATATCAATTACATATTAGAAAATATTTGCTTAATCAAATATCAATTTCTTTTCAGATTTACCAATATGGACCTTCGATGGTAGTTCAACTTACCAAGCAGATGGCGCAAACAGCGATATTTTTCTATGTCCGGTGGCAATTTACAATGACCCCTTTCGTCGTGGAAATAACAAATTAGTATTATGCGATACCTACTACAGTGACATGACTCCGACTACATCTAACAAACGTTCCAAATGCAATCAGGCTATGGAAGCTATTAAAGATGAAGATCCATGGTTTGGAATTGAACAAGAATATACTTTCCTTGATTTTGACGGTAGACCACTTGGTTGGCCAAAAAATGGTTTCCCTAGGCCTCAAGGACCTTACTATTGTGGTGTAGGCGCCGACAAAGTAATTGGTCGCGAAATCGTCGAGGCTCATTATCGAGCTTGCCTTTATGCTGGCGTAAAAATTGCCGGTACTAATGCAGAAGTTATGCCTTCACAATGGGAATTCCAAGTTGGTCCATGTAGCGGAATATCTGCTGGGGATGACTTATGGATTGCTAGATTTATTCTTCATCGTGTAGCTGAGGAATTTGGTGTGATTGTTAGTTTAGACCCGAAAATTATGGATGGTTCGTGGAATGGTGCAGGTGCACATACAAATTTCTCGACAAAATCGATGCGTGCCGAAAATGGCATTGCCGAAATTGAGAAAGCAATTGATAAGTTGAGCAAACAACATCTAAGGCACATTCAAGCATATGACCCACGCGGAGGAAAAGACAATGAGCGACGTCTGACTGGAAAATGCGAGACCAGTAGTATATACGACTTCAGTGCTGGTGTGGCCAATCGTAATGTTAGTATTCGCATCCCTCGTGGAGTTGCTGAAGAAAAGAAAGGCTATTTGGAAGACAGAAGACCTAGCAGTAATTGCGATCCTTACTCGGTGTGTCATGCTTTGGTGCGCACTTGTGTCCTAAATGAATAAAAAAACTTCAAATTATTTTCAAACAGGCAGCGGAAAGGAGAAATTGGACGAAAAATTTTGTAGTGCAATAGTGATCGTATCTTCGTGAAGCATATTCTATAAACATGTATAAAATTATTTCTAAAATTAAAAATGTAAAAAAAAAAAAGAGGATAAATGCGAGCGAAATATTTGATAGAAACATAAATTTACTTTTTCTTCTTTTTTTTTAATGTATTTTGCAAAATTTTTGCAAATCAAACGATTTATAGTTTTTATTTAATATGTTTAAAGAATATAATAAGATCGTTAAAATTATATATGTATACATTAAATATTAAGAGAAAGTTATTTTTCGATTATTTTCCGTGCACAGAATGTTTAATGCTTTTTACAGTTATTTAATTATAGCATCACAATAAGGTGAATTTCATTTGTTATATCGTTTAATATTAATATTGCATAAATATTTTGAAATCAGAATGATTCATCAACTATTGTTCATAAATCTTGGTGCTCATAAGAAGAAAATAGAGAAGAAAATATGTATATCAAATATGAATATGTATACTATACTTCAATGATATATTGCATTTTTTGGAACAAATTTTGCGATCAGTTCATATGCAATAAATCATCTGATTGTTTCCTTCCTGAGTGCTATGATTTAAAATATTAGGATAACAGATTTTAAGGATAGACGCGATAATCTTATGAAAGTAGTATAAAACTGAATACATTTAATCTTCCGCATCTCTTTTGTTTTTTAATACATTTGAAAATGTATATTTGGTTAAAATACTACAGTGATGTGAAAAGATTTATATACTGTTTATAAAATTTATCATTTAAACGAATATTATTACAGAATAAAGTAAAATAAACATATAACGCTTAATATTACATTAAACATTATGTTTTAATAAAATATACGTATTTTTTGAATAAATATAAATATCTTTTGGTACCTGAAATGTTAGAATGAGTGCCATCGATTATATATTGCTATAATGATATATTATATTTTATAAAGGCACAACAAATTGGAAAGTTCAATAAACACGTCCTTTATCACATTTATCGTTTGAATTATTACTCGCGTATTGCGAAAACGATAATAAATATTAATTATTATGTTATTATAAATACGTATATATATATATATGAAAAAAACGAAAGTCGATATAGGTGTGTATTTTCATATTTGTATGGTATATTTTCATATTTGTATTTTCTATGCTGACTTCTTCAATGTAATTATATACCATGACCATTGTTGACAATTTTGTTGGTAGTGGTTATCATTATTGTTGTTATAATAATAAAAAATAACATTTTTGATGAATAATCAATATTCTTTTCTTTATATAGAATATTTTTTTTATATTAATTATAAAATAAAAAAATTCTATGTTATCATTAGATGTTAAATTATATAAAAATAAACATTAAATTATATAGAAATATTAAATCAATAATAATTTATAATTTATATATATATATATATATATATATATATTCATATATGTATTGTATACATTATATAATATGATATATATACATATATAATATGATCACAGTAATATGGAAAAAAATATAATTTAATTTATATAATATTATTTTCTAATAATTATTTTCTTTATACTATTACATGTTTATGTGTAGTATATACTTATTTTTATTCTACAAATGGTATTCGTTTTATAAATTTCCTATACCACATATATGCAGTTACAGCAGACAGACAATACCATGTAAGAATATAACTTAAATGCTCATTTCGTAATTCCACTATTGTTTGACCACCAAGCGGATATTCATTTAAATTATTGTTAGCAATCATTTCTATATACACAGGAGATGCATCCCCTTTTTTAGCCATAGCATCCACATCTCTAAAAAGTAAGTAAGTGTATAATTATTGTACAATTATTAATGTATTAATAAAACTGAAAATTAAACCAAAAATTAAATGATTATTTCATGAGAAATAAGAAATATCTGTTTTTATGTTATCGATTAACTAAGATATTGTTATTTTAAGATAATTTAATATCTTTTAAAAAATTATTGATAAATAATTATCAAAATTTTAATCTAAAATTACATTAATGATCAATTCTATTATTTATTGTTCATATTAGTTTATTAGACGAAAAATATATTTTCATTACCTATAATACCACATATTATTATGTGGACGATTTTTAGGAACAAAAGATGGTCTTCGTTCACTTGTTCTTAAAATTCCAACAATTTCTATTTCGCCCTTTATTTGATTTTCTTCTCTTTTTGATGAATGTTTAAGTGATTTTGGAATCCAACCTCGATTCACCAAAATTATTAAACTGTAAAATATTTTAAAATTTTACATCAAAAAAAGAATTTATAATATTTAAATAAATTTAAAAACTTCTATTTACTCTCGATCTGCTAATTTAAAAGGTGTAATGATATGATATCCTCTTCCTCCTTTATTTATTACAAAATTAGTATCTACTGGTTTACCATCTTTTATTAAACTTTTATATCCTGCCATAAACTCCTTGTCATATAAAAAAGTTCCTTTTACTTTAATAGGGTAATATTCTTTTGATTTCAAATCTTCTAAACTAAATAAAATCACTTATTATTTTATATAATTTTTTAATATTATAAATTTAATTGTGTCTTACTTTTCTGGTAATTTAATTGGTTCATGGTTAGTACGACTTTTCAATTTATCTATTAAATTTCTTTTCCACTGAAGCCTTTGAATTTGCCATGTACCAAGCATAAAAGCACAAATTGGTATGCTCTATTTTAACATTTTTTTAATATAAAAAAATATTTATCAGTCTATAATATTCATTATTTTTAATATTTATATATAATAATATATAATATTTATGATTTTAACTTACCAATAAACAATATTCGACAAAAGAAGTTTTTTCTTTTGAATTATAAGAATTATCATATTTATTTTCAAAAAAATTAGTTTTGAAACTTCTATTATGTGGTTTTTGAAAATTTGTAACATTACATGACAATCGAGATAAATTTTCTTTGCTTAGAAATCGAGTAATGTTAACATAATATGGGTTTCTTACTTTCGTAAAAGCTTTGATAATTGGTAACTTCATTATTTATATTTGCTTCAACTTTTATAGGTTATGTTTCTTCTACTTTGGAATAATAATAAATATATAGTATTACATGCATATGATAAGTGGGACAATATAAGAATAAAAAAAATTTTGTTTTTATTCATAATTATAATAATGAAAAAAAATTAATAATAAAATTTAAATATATAATTATATTATTAACATTATTATTAACATAGAAAAAATTAAATGTTATAATAAAGTATCAAAAATTTTGTGAAATATTATTTGTATATTGAAATATAGAAATTCTTTTTTTATTTTTAAACAAAACTCATATTTAGATTATTATCACATTATGATTACATTATTTTTAATTAATCACTATTTGTTAATCTAATTATTAATATATATTGTAAATATAAATATTTATAACAAAACATCATGATGATTTCAAATTTAATAAAAAGTAAAAATTAAACATTAAATTCATATGAATGTTACAAACAATATTTTTTCTTATTTTTATTTAATTCATCTAAGCTATTTCTTAATATATTATATTTATATTTTACAAAATATAAATATAGTAGTAGCGAAGAAATATTGGTGGAAAAAAAATAGAAATAAATAAAAAATTAGTGCCATCTGTGAGAAACCAATGAAATTAATATAGACAAAGAGTAGAAACAAGATACAGATATGGTAAAAATTAGAACTATCCTCATATGCTGTAAATGAAATATATATATAGAAAGAACAAAAGATAGTAGGAAAAGGATAGAAATAAGTTAAAAATTGACCATTAACACTAATTCTTTTGAATTGGAAGGATATCTTTTCAAAAAAAAAACTAGAATAAAAGAAAAAAGAAATAGAGAATTAATGCCATTTTTTTAAGCTTTTAAAAAGTATTTAAAAAAGATATTTTTGGAGCTCAAAAGATGGCGCTGATTATCAATTCTTACCTATTTTTATTCTTTTCTTATTATCTCTTGTTTTTTCTGTGTTTCATTTGTGACATTCATTGTGAAAATGGTACTGATTTCAATATTTTTATTCTATCTCTGTCTTTTTCTTGATATTTGGTTTTCTTGTTTATTTTTGACATATAAAAATAACAAGATATGGAATGTCAATTGAATATATTTTCTTTTCTTTAAAATTAAAATGTTTATAATTTCTAATGTTAAAAAATATAGATGTTACATTTTACACATATTGGTTTTATGATAAATATTTTGATATTTAAATAATAATGAAATAGTATTTAATTATTGAATTTTTTAATTTTTTTCATTTATAATTATTTCATATTTAATTATTTCATATAAATGATTTTTAAATATTTGAAAAGATCATATATTATTTTAAATATTATTTTGTATATATGTATTTTGATGAACGTTTACATTAATTTTATATTTATTTATTTATATATTTATTTATTTTAAACAAGGATTATCTTTTGCGTTTAACATTTTAAAATTTTTTCAATTTTGAGTGTTACTTTTCATTCGAGTTTTCCTATTGTTCTAATTTCGTCTTTTAGATTTAATAAAAATTTATTTATTGTTTGTCACATAAGAATAGCATACAAAATAAAATAGTAGCAATGAGAGATGAAATCATAAAAGTGAATTACGTGAATAATGAATAAAAATTAATTTTTTATTACAAATAATATCTTGCGATTTATTATTTGTCATGATATATAATGATATTATCGATATATCGAATAACATTTCGATATTATCGATATTTTTATCTTTACTTTGTACATACTTGATAATTCCGTGGGTGCTTATAAAAGCAATGAACGCCTTTCCTCCTTGTCTCAGTCGATGAACGTCCCGCAATCTATTTGTTTGTTCAGCATCGATACATATCATTTCGAATCGATTGGCAAAAAAATTTTAAACACGAAGAAAAAAATTAGTAAATTGATATAAAGAAAATGGAATGATTGTAAAAGTTGCAAATAAGAAAAAAAAGTGATTTAAAATGCGAGTTATTATAACATTGATTATCACGATATTTTTCGTTGTTTATGTTGTCGATTCTAGTATTACACGAGATGAAGGTAAGATGATATTATTATTTTAATATTTTCATTTTTTTTTATTTATTTATTTAAATTTTACAAGAATTACTTAATTATATCTATATACATAAAATAATGGAAATTAAAATGATTCAAAGTTTTTTAAAATCTTAATATAAAAATTATCGAATTTTTTATTTTTTTTATTTATATTTTGAGAATATAACAATTGAAAAATTTCTCTATTTTATTTTCGTTCTAATTTTTTCAGATGCGATATTGATTATTATATTTCCTTTTGTTTTAAATTTATTTCATATAAGAAAATATTTTAAAACTTTAAATTTCTTAATATTGTTGATATAAAATTTTCTAAAATTTATAAAATATTTAATTTTATTAAAAACATTCTTGTATTCATAATCAAAATCTTGAATTTTAATTTATAATAAATTTGTTTTAAAATTTTAAGCTATTATTTTTATTATTGGATTCTTTGGAAATAAAGCAAAGTGAAGTATAGCAAAATACTGTCGAACGTTCTCATAAGATATTTACGGTATTGCAAACCAGTCTCCCTGCAAGTTGACAAAAAACCCGATAACGGCACGCACAGGGCAATAAATTGTTTTCACAGTCAACATTTAGTTTGAAATTATTATTTTCACATTTATGTCCAATTGAAGTATATATAATATAATAGAAATAAACTATTAAATTTGAAATTTAAAGGTTTATGTCATTTAATATTGCTTTCCTTTACAAATGTTTTGTAGATCTGGAGAAAAATCTTCGAGAAAAATGGAACGACGACTTTGTGATTGTTTTTTCAAACATCAAATCAAAAAAGAAACAATTTCAAGTAATGGTCGAAGTCCTTTTAACAATAAAATATGAAAAATCAAAAATGGTACTTATGCTCGACAGACGAGCAAAACGAGGTAAAAGAAAGTGTTTGAAAATGTAAATTCACTTTTCATCTTCTCATTACTTATAAATCTTTATAAAATAACATTTTTTTATACAAGTGCATCTATATCTTTTTCAATAATAATTCATTTTTTTCAGAACTTCATTTTATCATTTTCAAAGATATAAAAGAAACTATGAAACAATAATCATATTTCAGTAATCCTCGAGAATATCGACGAAGCTGGCCATCGCATAGCACAGTACATTAACATGGACAATTTGAACATAAATTCGAATTTTCCATCAAAGAACGTAATTTTCTTGGTCCATCAATCTCAACCAGGAGCTCGAATGGCCGTTTACATCGATTGCATTTATCGAGGCGTGATACCTTTGAAGAAAACTTTCCGTGAATTAACAAATAGCGAAGATAATCTTCTTATAGAAGCGGTGAGTTTTTATCGTAAAAATATCAAATAATTTCCATGTTCAAAAAAACTTGAAACTTTTTGAATCTCAAAAAATTTTGAAAACTTCCAAATGTTCCTTAATTAAAACACATCATAGAAATTTAGAAATTATAAAATTTTTTACATAAATACATCAAATTTCATATATTATCTTCGCACTTATTTATTTCATTTTTATTTCATTTTTAAAAAAGCGCACTTATCATTATTCTTTTCTTTTTTTCATTATTTTTCTTTTTTAACATTATTTCATATCTTATTTCGTCGGAAAATAAATGATTAAATATGCTTTCTTTCTTTTTTCTCTTTTTCAACAAGAATTTCACAGTTGTTAGAATCGGTTACGTTAGACGCCGTAGGATGATGTCTTTCCAAATATGGCCGGCCAACCAAGGCTGCTCGCCTTTATTACGTACAGCTGCTAACTCGTGCAACGCATTTAAGCATAGTGAATTGATTTCGATTCGCTTAGGCTTCATCCTTATTAAATATATATATACACGGCCCACTTTCTTACAATTCCGCTTAAGATATGCATGCAAGAAAAAAAAAACAATGATCATGTGATTGATGATGGAACAGGAGATTAAATAAGATTTTCCTCATTTAATATTCATCAAGACTAATTGATATACAGATCATTATATATTTCATGAAAATAAACTTGTTAGGAATAATATTATTTCTTGCTACTAATATTTTATTGTTGCTTTAGATTAGAATTATTTAACTTTAAATTGATATGCAATATAAAATCGATAATTTATAAATATAAGAATATTTTTTCTGATATTATATCTTCAGTTTAGGGAAAGGAAGAGTCAAGTAAAGGTATATCCACTGGCAAGAAGTATGGAGGCTCTGCAAGAAGAGAATTGTCTTAGCACCTTGACCGATACGGATACTCAAGAATTAAGATCGATCGATGATGATAACAATTTTGAAACACCTTCGTTCAATATTGCTCATATAAATTTACAAAACAAAAAAAGTCATCATCGATCAAAGGAACATCGATCGAATCACGAAACGGTCGATTTATTCGAAGATATAGATCAGATCGATTTGAATTCGAGACAATCAAATCACAATCGTCATTCTGTTCGAGATCGATCGAATCGATATAAGCATGAAAACGATCATAATAAGTATCTTGAATTCGATCACCAAGATTTTTCGAGTCTAATAAAACGTTTACAACAGCCTGAACATTTCAATGAACCTATTCAGGAAAAATTTGAAGTATTAAGTAATTTAAATGAATCGGATATATTGAATCAACCAATTAATATATATCATAAGAGGGTTCCAAGAAGAGGAGACATAGGAATTCAATCCTTGGATGAAAGAGGTAAGTGTTAAACAAACATGGGGATACAATTATTGAAAACATTGTAATCGAATGATTATAAAAATACAATCATTCGATTGATCAAACGAGCGAATTCTTGATACTTTTTTCATTTTGGAAAAATTTAACCTCTTCAATTGATATATGTATATACTTAGTTTTTTTATAATTTAAAAATATTTTAAAAAATTAAAATCTGTTGAAAAATTCTTCACTACAAAATCTTTTAATAATAAAAATAAAAAACTCAAAACATTGACAATATTTTATTTCACTTGACAATTATTACTTTGAAAGTATTGTGCTTTTGATATCTTAGTATCCCTGAAAAGGTTAAGTAAAACGAGCATTCTTTAACCATTTGTCAAATAAGAAGATTGTTTTTATTTTTTTGCTTGTTTGATTTAAATGTAAAAAAATTGAAAATTGCTATCATGAATTAACAATCTCTTAGATTTAAATAATTGAATTAATATATATTTTCATCAATCTAATGAGAATATTTAAATATTTTGATTTTGTGATTTTTGTGATTCACTCCATATATCTGATTAGTCATGCAAAAGATAAGTTATAAACTAATTTTTAATAATAAAATTAGAAATAAAATATTTTTTTTTATGTATTAAATAATTTTTAATGATATTTTTAAATTTTCTTATAATTAACAGCATAATAAGGAAATAACGCGTGTTAGTTTTTATTTTAAACGACATTTTTACAATCTTTTTTTTTTATCATAATTGATTAAGTAAAAAATTACCGCCTAGAAATTACTTTATTACTATGAAATATTAATGTTTTTGCTCAATCTATAAAACTTAATGACATTAATAAAACTTGTTTTCTTCATTTCTATTGCTGATTGAATCTAAATTTGCAATAAAATAAAATTGCCTATAATTATATAATGTTCAATATTTTTTTTTTTAGAATAATTCTTTAAAATTATATTGTCATATTAATCTTATATCTTAAAGTTAATAAATTAATTAATATTATAAATTATAATAATTATATTATATATATTATATAATTATATAATAATTACAATATTATAATTATAAATTAATATTTGAATAATATTAATAATATATAAGTAAAAAATTATTTTTACATTATAATTAGAATTTATTATTTAAATAATATATAATATACAAGTAATTTTGAATAAACTAATTAAAAAATATAATTTCATAGTTTGTCTGACAGATAATCAGATAGTGAAAACATTGAACGAATTGATTGGAGCTACCAAAAAAATCTGGCGAGAAATCGAATTAAATGTGAGTAATAACATTATTCAAAATTATTCAATATTCAATATTTTATAGATTGTGCTTAATTAGATATATTTTTCCAGAGATTGGAAACGCATCGCGTTCTCCAATTAATCGAAAATTGTGCAGCTTGTCGTGAACCGCCCGGTGAGTGAAGTTCTGCTGTATTGAAAGAATTAATTTAATCGACAAGAAAATGTCTTGATTCTCCATTGTTTCTTCATTTTTAAATTTTCTTTTCTCGCTTTTCTTGATCGTTTGCTTCGCGATAATTTCTTTAATTAACGACGTTAGTTGTGTACAAATAATTATTGATTATAGATGATGAAAGATCATCTACATAAATGTATAACATGGTCTTACATTGCAATAAATGAATATTTTTTGCAAAATGGAATAATGTTGTCTCTTAAGAAATTCCGATTTTTTTTTATTTGAGTAATATTTCGTTGTGTTTAATTGTGAAACGTAATTAAAATTAAAATAGTAAGAGGATCCTGAAAAAATTTAGAAAAAAAAAATGAGTCTTTTAAAATTTTATAATTCCTACATTAAATCATAAATCAGTTAAAATTAATTAATTAATTAATTAAAATTAATAATCGAATAATTAAATTGCATAAAGTTCAAATATAATTGTCGGGAAAATAATAGAAAAGCGTTAAATTACATAAGTAAGAGCCAAAAGTGAGTGGTAAATATGCAATTTCAAATAAAACATTACATATGTATATGTTTTTTACTAATAATATACTACTCATTTTTGACTTTTATTATACATTCTTTTATAGTTTATTAATTCGTTAAATTAGAATAAAAAAGATTGTTAATATGTTACAACAAAATCGATTTAGTGATTAAATAATGTCTTAAATTCTCGGACGATTTACTTTAGATCTTATAATCATATAATTTTCTAAAATTTATTTTCTTTTTTTTAAAATTCTTTTCTAGTATTATTTTTACTAATAATCATTTAATAGTATAATAATATGTAATTTTACCAATATATATATATAATAATCCAAGATCGGTTGAATCATTACAAATTAATTGATCGTTCGAGGGTTAACAAGTTATAACGGATTCCGAGATTTAGTTTAATTTCGCAAAGAAAAAAATGTTAAAAAAATGTTGAAAAAATTTTGACGGACAGAAATTCGTCAAGCAACCGAAAATATTCTTGAAATCACGATATCTTGTCAAGAAATTGATCTTGGCAATTCCGCAGTTCCGTTGATGACTACGACGCCAGCACCACCTAGTTGCTCTTACAAATCGCCCTGCTTCCCTGGCACAGAATGTCGTGATACACCACATGGACCTCAATGCGGAGCGTGCCCGCCAGATTATACCGGTGATGGATATCGTTGCGTGAAAATTACTTGTGCACATAATCCTTGTTTTAAAGGAGTCAGATGCTATGATCAGTCGGATAGATATAGGTAAGAATAGAATTGATGAATTGGATAATAAATATTTGCTAGCAATGAAGATTCTATAACATTATTTTCTATGATATGCAGATAATTTTTCTTAATCCTTTGACACAGAACTATCTCATGGAATTCCTTATCTATGAAATATTAAATAGAAACAATATATATTACGAATATTGTTATGAGATAGAAAAAATTACATTTGATTAAATTTACGTAAAATTAAATATTCACGTAATCGTGAAGAATATAGTATTAATAGACGATAGTAAGCATATAGTGTTTCAACTAAAGCCATTATATATTATTTGTCGGATATTTAAGTATAGTAAATGGTTCCTACTTTAATGATTTTTATCGCTATTTTCATCAATTCTCATAAATAGGATTTTACAATAAACTTCAAACATATATCGAAAATGAAAAATTTAACATCGATTTCTATCGATTTTTATCTATTTCATATATATATCGACTTCCAAAAATTTATGTCTTCTAAAAAATCGGATTTGATTCCAAATGACTAAAATAAGCAGTAATTTATATGTTGGGAATCATTCTTACCATTGGAATAGAATCCTTCTGCATCTAACAAATCTATATACTTTTTTTCTCTCATATTAATATTTTACTACTTATAATTTTATCGTTTAAAATTTTTCAGTTGTGGAAATTGTCCTCTTGGTTACATAGGTAATGGCAAACATTGTGAGCTTAAAAATGTTTGTGAACCTAATCCATGTTATTCGGAAGTACAATGTGATTTGATTTCCGAACCACCATTTTATAGGTAATAAAACAAAACATTAAATTAAACTATTTTGTACTATGAAAACAATTTTAAATATAATGATTTCCAGATGTGGTGTTTGTCCAAATGGATTCACTGGTAATGGCTCTATATGTATTGATATAAACGAATGCGAATTAGCACAACCATGCTCTTTAGGGGTACAATGTACCAATCTTCGTCCAGGGTTCAGATGCGATCCTTGTCCACCAGGATATACTGGTACAATGATCGAAGGAGTTGGCTTAGAGATTGCAATGAGTCGCAAACAAATTTGTCAAGATATAAATGAATGCGAAAATAACAATGGAGGTTGCGATCCATACATGGAATGTATTAACATGGAGGTAATATAATTTATATATTTATATACGAATGACATAATTTTTTGATAAAAAGTAATAAGTTTCATATATATACTTAAAATAAATAAATAAATAAATTAATTAAATCTCATCCTTTCTTGCTGTTTTATAGGGTTCATATAGATGTGGTGCATGTAGGGCGGGTTTCATTGGAAATCAAACAGTGGGTTGTCATCCTAGTCACAGTATTTGTCCAGATTTAATAACTCGTTGCGATGTAAACGCCGAATGCATTTGTATAGATACTAATGTATATTCATGTAGAGTAAGAAAATTATTAACTCTTATTATTTAATATTATTTTAATTATGTTAAAGTTGTTATAGATGATTAAAACATAAAAATATAATTCTAGTGTCGTGTTGGATGGACTGGAGACGGCCTAATTTGTGGTATAGATAGAGATAATGATGGAATTCCTGATAGGAATCTTCATTGTCGTGATCGACATTGTCGTATGGATAATTGTCCATTAACACCAAACAGCGGTCAAGAAGACGCGGATAGAGATGGCATAGGCGATGCATGTGATCCAGACGCTGATGATGATGGTGTTTTAAATTCTTCAGATAATTGTCCTTTCATTTCAAATCCTGGTCAAGAAGATAGTGATAGTGATGGTCCTGATTTAGTAGGGGATATTTGCGACAATTGTCCTCGAGTAAGAAATCCGAAGCAGGAGGATACCGATGATGATGGCATCGGCGATGCTTGTGATCCCGACATCGATAATGATGGTGAGATTTTAGAAAATGGTATAAAGATTTTCTTTTTATTTTAAATAATATTTATGTATAAAAATTGAAAAATTAAAGTTATTTTATATACATTTCATAAATTAGGTAAAAACAAAAATGATATAATTTTGCAGGTATTCCAAATAATCAGGATAATTGTCAAAAAATAAAAAATCGAAATCAAAATGATATAGATGAAGATGGAATAGGCGACGCGTGCGATAATTGTCCTTACGGATATAATCCGAATCAATTGGATCAAGATGGTGATGGAGTAGGTGATGATTGCGATAATGATAACGATAGAGATAGAGATGGAATACAAGATGATAGAGATAATTGTCCTGATGTGGCAAATTCAGGACAAAATGACGATGATCACGATGGCATAGGAAACGAATGCGATAATGATATGGATAATGATGGTGTGCCAAATTCAAATGATAATTGCCCTTATGTATATAATCCAGATCAACGTCATACGCATAGTAAGTAGAATATTATTGGATCGTGTTATTCGAACGTATGAATTTGAAAATTTGAAAAATAAAATACCGTTATTAATCATTGTCAGTTTATATATAAAAAGAATTTATTTGCAGACAATTTTATCGGAGATGCTTGTTGGCATGATTATGATAACGATACCGTGAAGAATATACATGATAATTGTCCTAACAATAGTTTGATTTGGGCGACAGATTTCAGGAAATATACTACAATTGCTTTAGATCCATTTGGTACAGCTCAAGAAGATCCTGTTTGGGTAATACACAATGATGGTGCAGAAATTCAACAGCTTGTGAATAGCGATCCTGGAATTGCCATTGGTAATATATTAATTTTTAAAAAATTTGAAATTATTATTATGGGTTTACAAGATTTACCTATATTTAAATTATTTTAAATATTTAGTAACTATTCAAAGTAACGCAAATTTAAATACTTTAAAAAATTCCGAAATCTTTTATCTTGTAACTTTTAATTTTTATTTGCAACAGGGCCGGACATTTTTAGTGGCGTAGATTTCGAGGGTACATTTTTTGTTGACGATGATGGAGACGATGATTTTGTTGGTTTCGTATTCTCCTACCAAGATAATCGTAGATTCTATATTGTAGCTTGGAAAAAAGCTCATCAGCCATATTGGGTCCCAACACCATTCAGAGCAGTAGGTGATCCAGGAATATATTTAAAACTTGTCGATTCAGATACTGGCCCCGGTGAAATTCTCAGAAATAGTCTCTGGCATAACGAGAACACAATAAATCAAGTAAAAATTCTTTGGCATGATCCAAAGAAAATTGGCTGGAAAGAGAGAACGTCATATAGGTGGCAATTATTACACAGACCTAAAATAGGTCTGATTAGGTTCCGACTTTATCAAGGAAAACAACTAATGGCAGACTCAGGAAACGTTTACGACTCGACCTTGAAAGGAGGAAAATTAGGTGTTTACTGTTTTTCTCAAGAAAAGATTACTTGGTCAAATTTGTTGTATGTGTGTAAAGGTAAGAAAAAAAAGTGAAGGTCTTGTATTTGGATCGGAATTTTGTCTCGCAATTTTTATTTAAATTCATAATAATTTATTATCTTTATGTTTAATGTATCAATGATAATTAACACAAAAATAATTAATTGTAGAAAAAACATTCATTATTTTAAAAAAAAGCTTTTTTTATCTTCATATTGTTTCATAATATTTTTCAGAAACTGTTCCTTTATCAGTATGGAATGATTTACCATCGAATTTGAAGAAAGAAATAAATGTGGATATAAATACTGAAATAAAATCTCAATACAGTCAAAAATCTATCTATTACGACTCACGTTAAATTTTCAAATTTTATTTTGTTATATCGGAAAATGCAATTAAATCGAAAATTATAGATTTGATTCATAATATATGTCCTGTTAAAAAATGAAAAAATACTCGTTATTTGTATGTACATACATATGTATGATTTTATGTAAGTATATTTTTCATTTAATATGATTAAACTTTGTTCTATCCTTTTTTTTTAAAAACTTTTTTTCCATTCTCTTTGTATGAAATTCAAAAATTTGTAACATTCAAATGTATGTGATTCAAGATATAATATGACAAATATATTTTTCTTTTGCTAAGGATAAACAAAGTCTGTACGAGCAAAATCTTAAAAATATGTTATATTTTGTGAAATACATATATGCAATATATGCTTAATGCTATCTAATAAAGGAAGATTATAGTCTAAATGTGCGCTTTTTGAACAAATTGAATTACATTTATTAATTCTCAATTGGTAGACCGAAGATAATTCACAAATGTTTGAATTAACTTAGCTTTACAGTATTTTATTTTATTTTCATGCGGCCAGGCAAGACTTTTATCGGCTTTGATCTCACCTAACAACGAAGTTCTTCTCAATATTAAAAAACCTATATGTGTATATGCTTTAACATTTGTATTACATATAAGAAAGTATTATAATAAGAGATTTTAATGTATATTTTATTTAAAATTTGAATATTATAAAAAAAAAATATAATTTTGAAATGAATTTACTACAAGGAAGAACATCGTATATGACAGAGAAAATTTCAAATTTCTATATGTTATTTAAATTAAGAAAAGATGTGTAGTTTATTAACAATATAATATATTGTAAGATACCAAAAAAATGTAATAAATATTGAAATAAATAATGCATAAATATATACAATATTTAGGCCCCTAAAAAAAATATATTTTTTATTACGAATAAAATTTCATTATACACTTTCTTTGATTTACACGAAATATTCATTCTCCAAATTTTCATTTGATTAAAAATAGTAAAAAAAAATCTTTGCACTTTGTACGTTGTAAAAATATTTTTTTCATATATTTGTAGAAAAACAATAATAATTTAGAAAATTTAAAAAAAACAATTTAATTTTTGTAATTTTATTAGCTATTTTTCAAAATAATTAGTCTTTTTTTTTCATCAAGAAAACTAACTAATCGAATGCATAAACTAATAAATCGAAATAATGTAATAAAAAACGATCAAATAAGAATTTTAAGCAATAACAATTTCATATAAATATTATTTTGTAAATGATATGTACAAAAAGTTCGTGTAAATCGAGAAATGAGTATAATTATTTTTTGTTTCTTATTCGTTTATAAAAATTATTATTACATTTATAATACTTTTTTTTGAATAAATACTTGAAAGAAGACTGTCTAGTATTAAATTATTTATGGATTTTCTATTTATTCAATATTTTACTATTTTTCATGAAAACGCAAAATCCATTTCATTATGTAAAATTATGTTTTTCCTACCAGATTATAATTAAAAATACAACTTAATTTTATATATCTGTATTTACACTAAGGAACATATAGATATTGATATCTTAATTATTATTTTAAATTGTGGCAATTCCTTTTTGAGGAAGTTTATAATTGTAATTGAGGAAGTGAGAAAGTTGTTTTTTTTAAATGCACTGTCCATTAAAAGAGGCCGAATAAATATATAATTATTATAAAATAATAATGTAACATGTATATAAAATACACAAGAAATAAATATAATGAATTTACAAATAAATACTTATTATTACAGTTAAACTTATATATATATATATATATATATATATATATAAGTATTAATTTAAAAAAAAACAAGAGATATCCATGGAAACAAAATAATAATGTTACGCAATATTAATTTATAAATTGCCATGTTTTCTATTTAAAGACCAGAAAAAGAAAATAATATTATTCATAACAACTTCATAATTTCCAAAATATATTGTATACATATAATATATAATATTTTTTTTCCCATATACTTACAGGATGTTAACATAAAGTTTTTTAAAGGATCGATTCTAGGTATTAAACAAATATAAAAATTAGTATGGAAAATGTTAGTTGAAGCTTATTTATTAAGATATTAGTAATTAAAAGTTAAACAAAACAAAATAGAAATAAGATAAGAGTATTTCCGTTACAGTGTTGTCGCATTTTGTTTCCATCTTACTTGATTTAACGCTAACTTCAATTGTAATACATATATCTAAACCAATATTTTTATATATCTGTTTGTTTTAATCTTTAGAATCGATCCTTCAAAGATATTCCATGAACATATTAACACTCTGTACATGTATACATTGTAGATATTTGAAATACATATTTTCAAACTGATTAAAGATTAATTAAAATCAAGAATTAATTATGAAGTAAAAAAGTTAATAGATTAAAAATTCATAATTTTATTATTTTTATAGACGTTTCAGAGAGAAAATAGAATATATTAATTGTAAATTTCGATTTAGTAAAAGCTTATAAATTTTCTAAGTGAAGAAGAAGAAGAAGGTGAAGAAAAAAGAGTAAATATGTATTTAATTCGTCATAGGCGAGAAGACAGTCAATCGACGAAGTTAATGATATAAATTTTTTCCGAGTCTTAGAATAAAGTTTGTTTTGCATGATTTGCGATGTAGGGTGTTTCGAAAACAGCTATCTAATTTTTTGAATGTATTGTGCATAACTAATAAAAACAAAAAATATAATATAAATATGAATTCAGATTTTCTTTCTAAAATATAATAATTGAATATATATATTAAAAAAAATAACAGTATAAAAATTATGTTTAAAAATTGAAATAATTATTAAAAATATAAATAATTGCATACTCATTGATATAAATCAATTTTTTAAATAGAAATATTACTTTATAGAAATATATAGTTTATTTTTCATACGACATATAGTAGTAAGATATATATTAATAGTATTGAATTTTTTTCAGTAATATGTGTTGAATCATAATTTGAAGATCACTATTTTTTAAACTAATGTAAATAATAATAATAGTTTTGTAGCTATCTAGAATGAATTAAATCAAAATTAAAAATACAATTAGCATTTTTTTTCATTAAATACTGCGATTCTTTTTCGAATGATTCTTTTTCCAATTTATAATATTCTCGTATACATCTATGCGAAATGATGTTTTATTTTCTATATATGATTTTTTTATATGAAAATTATATTAAATGAACTAAAATTACTTGTAAAGAAAATAGATAAAATAGATAAAATTGTTAGAAATTTTTAATCTTGTTTTTATACAATATTTTTGGAATATGAAATAATAAATATAAAAAAAAAATAAGTTTTATATCTTTCATTTTTCTTCTGTTATTTTTGCAGCTGGACAATTTTCCGAAACACCCGAAAAGTTAAAGTTTAAACGAAAAATTCGATTGTAACAAGTGAAACAAACAGTTAAGACTGTTACGGTTCGCACTCGTTATGGCAGTGGTCGCTCAGAGTTTGATCGCTAAGGCAGTTGAGCGCTATTCAAAGAAAAAAAGAGCAAGAACTCCTGCAGAGAATCATCTTCAAGAACACACTCTCATTTGATAAGAAATTCATCCATATTTTTTTTCCTAGCATACGAGTTAAATATAGATAAAATAAATCTAATGTACTTCACATGCTAACATACTTTTTCTTTTAGTACACGAGGAAAAGTTATAAAAATAAAGAGATTCCATCCAAATTTAAAAATTTCGTTTCCTAACCTAAATTTCATATTAGAATCTGTAATGCGTATCTCTCTAAATATTTTCAAATAAAAACTTCTAGTAAAGAGAATTTAATTAATTTCCAATGAAATACGATTAACCTTTAATTTTTAACTTTTTCTCATGCATTCGTATAACATTCACTTTCGTTTTGAAAAATTTTCTTCAATTTTATTCTCAAATGTATAGTAATCAACTAATGAACACTTCGACCTTCAATTGGAAGTCTATACAAGTATGATTACAATTAATGTAATTTTTTCGTTCGACAAAGCCAGTGTTGTCGAATTATATTTAATAGAAATTATTGATATACAAGGTATCAAAGAAAGGAATATATGTATACTTCGAGAATATACAGTACCAGAATAAGCAAAAATATCATAATCAATATTTGAAGTGCAATATATATTTGTTATACATAAAAAATACCATAAGCGGCATCTTCATTCTTTTAAAGTTATATTAATATGAAATAATTATTTAAATTTATAGTTTTCCATAATTTATTTTTTTTAAATTAATTTAATTTTATTTTTCTATTATTTGTCTACAATATTTTTTAATTTAATTTAATAATTGAAGCAAATAATAATTAATTATATTTTCATTTATTTATTTTTTTTCTATTTCATCATATTATTTTACTTTATAAGTATTTATTTAATAATATAGTAAATTTTTATGTATTTTTATTCATTTTACTATTTTCTAAAAATATATAACATATCAAATTTTTGAATCTTGAAAATTTAGTGAAAAAAATCAAGAATCAATCACTTCTAGAAAAATTCTAAAAAATTATTACCCTTTCTTTAACACTTTGTATTTTCATTGAGATTATATTTTTGTTGATAGTGTACACATAATTTAAATTTTTATTTTATAGATTCGATTATTAAGTTTAAGATAAGTTTAAGATATTTTTTTTTTAATTGAATATCTTAACAACAAGTTTTAAAATTTATATTAAAAGAACAAGTTGCAATGAACAAGTTCTTGGCTATTTTATTCTGTGGTCCAACTGAAACCAAAATCAAAAAGAAAATATACATTCAGGAAATCTATTTTCACTCACAGATCTATTCGATGTCCTGATATCTGCACAATCAAATCGAATCTCAATTAAATGCATATTTCTGTTCCCTTTATAAAACTACATTTATCTAACTATGTAAATCACATTCGAAAAAATGTCTTTCGAAAGAATGTCCGTTAAATAATATTTACAAAGAACAAAAATGAATTTGAGGAAGAACAAAAATTCTGCTAGATTGATTTTAATAAATAACTAAATATCTATTATAAATATAAAATAATAGCATCATATAACGAATAAAAATTCAATAAACTTTCAATAAATTAAAGTCTTTATATTCTATTCATTATTACGTCGATAAATTATATCTGTCTTTGAATTAAAAACTTTAAATTAAATAAACTGAAACACATAGGATACACAAAAACGCAAGGCACTTGGAGACTTGCACTTAGCCGAGTATAATATCCCATCTCGAGTTCCGAAGAGCAAGTCCCTGCGCCATCGATGTCCTCTTACTTATTTCCACATGGATCAACTATTTATAGAGTCGTTACGAATTTTCATTCTCAGCTATTCTAACTCTGACGCGTGTCCTCGAACGGATCTTCTTTTTTATTTCCTCTCTTTTTTTCTTTAACCAAGATAACAGTTCTTAGGCAGATACTTCTTGGAAGTTTCCTCATTCGTTTTCCTTGAATAAAATCTTCTGACTCTTTCAGGCTTTTATTGTGGTCCTAGTCACGTGCTTTTCTATTTTAAATCAATTTTAACAACATTGTAAATATTTTTTCATTCATGCAAACGAAGAAGACGATATCCACACTTAATAAATCTCTCTCTCTCTCTCTCTCTCTCTCTCTCTCTCTCTCTCTCTCTCTCTCTCTCTCTCTCTCTCTCTCTCTCTCTTTCTCTCTCTTTCTAAGAGATTCCATCTATTTCGATTTCACCATCCGTATATTATTATCCGTTAGATTTAAATAACATTCTTGTTTCATTTATAAAACAGTTACACACGAAATGCTTCGAAATAGTTTGAATCGTATGTTTTACTGCTCGAACCTTTACTTCATTTATCTAAATCTTATCTAACGAGCTTTGTCTTTTCTCTTTGATGATGAAGTTATTATTGGAATAATTCAATTCAATATAGGATAAAAGTTCTGGTTACCAAGCATCCGTATATCTTACGTCAAACTCTTGCAAAGCTGGTAAACATTTCTTCAGGGATTCGAACGTTTGAACGGAGAGCTTGGTGCTGTTTAGATTCAATTTCCTTAAGCTCGTTAACGCTAAATGGAAAAATAAAATGAACATCGAGGTTAATCACAAGAGATATAATTTGGATTTTTCATTAATTGAAATTTAGCAAAATTAATTCTAGTAAATATTATGAATCAAATTCTTAATTTATATTGCTTTATACTTATATATTTAATCTAATTATAATGTTATTATAAATATATATATATTTTATGTTAACTACCAAATTAATTGGATATTAACTATTAAAATTAGGTTGCAATAACTAAGAGTTCTATCATGCTATATTCTATTTTACATTCTATCGTTCTTCTATTTATACATTCTTCTATACTTACAGGCTAAGGTAGAGATCCCTTTATCAGAAACAGGGGTTTCACAAAGATTCAGAACCTGCAACTTTTGCAGATGTTCACTGATCATTTGTAGGCCTGCATCACCAAACTGTGTAGCCCACAAGTTTAAATGCCTTAAGGCTGGTAATTTGATTAACTGCTCAGCGCAAGCTGAAGTGACCGAGGTAAAAGCCAAACTGAGATATTCCAGGCTACCAAGAGCTCTACCATTCAAAAGAAGGGCGACGTCTGCATCTGTTGCACGAGCTGGTAATGTTAATCGTCTAGGACCTCCTTTTCGCAGCTTAAATTTAATCAAGAAGTGAACGAAAATTATTATATAACTCAATAATATTCACAAGAAATACTTATTCTAAATAATTATATATAAATAATTATTCCAATTTTTTTTAAATATCTTATATTAATTATTTATATATAATTTATCTTAATTAATATCTGTAACTTATGTTACTCACCAGTTGCTGTAAATTCTTTTGTCTTTGGCAAAGAGCAACATAACGTTCTTTACCCGAGGTGGTCGATTCCAACGCACTGACTATTTGCAATTTAGCTTCTTTACTCGACAACAAATGCCATTCTAACATCAAGCAAAGAGCTTCTTGGGCAGCTTCACAATCTCTTACCGCCAATAATATGCAATCATCGCGTACCTGCTTGGTTAGCCAGCTGATAAATTTCTTTCTTCGGCAACAGCATGCCAGCAGAGTTGTTAGCTGAATGCAAAACATTTGGAACATTAATATTATAGAATGATAAAAAAAAAAGGAAATAAAAATAAAATTACTTACCATTTCACCGAACAATTCTCCTTGATCAGGGCAATCTGGACTGGATGGCGCAGCAATATGAATCCATCCAGGTCTAGATTCTCTGACCGGAAGTAGAACACGATGAACAACACACCTCGTGTCTTTTGCCAAACGGTTTATCACGCACATTAATATAGATTGTTGAACCTCTTTCAAAGCAAAAGCTTCATCCGGAAATGGCACCGGTTGCAACAAAGCACCCATTTCTGGCCTCCAATCGGCATATTCTGATCTGAAAAAAAAAAATTAACAATCAATTCTTAATTCAGTTGAAGATTTATATTTACTTATATTTATGATAATAAACATACGCAATATTTAGCACCAACAAATAACAATCCAATGGAGGTAAAGTTGACGATTTCTCGTTTTCTGGTAAAGAACGTTTGGCCACTTCAAACCTGTAATTAAAACATGATCAAATTAGTGCGATAATAAATTACTATTTTTTATTCGTTCGCGTATATGTATGTGTTTCATTTAACATCATTAACATGCAAGAATGTTCTCCACTGCGATTTATTTCATATCGTAGCAGATTTTTTTCTCTGAACAGACGTGCTTTTGGCATATTGTGACATATGGAATTCTAAATCTTACCTCTTTATTTAAATGCTCCTCTGCGTGTATAAAAAAAAACAAGCTGACGTATTTACAAGCCAACACAAAAGTAACAGCTACTTCAAGTTGGAAATAAAAAAATTTCACTTGAATATTTTTTTTGCTTTTGATCCTTAACAACATATTGTTGAAGAATAAGAGTCTGAGACTTTAATGGATTACTCGTTGAGAGGGATAAAAAATTCTTGATCAGCATAAAACCTGAAATAAATTTTTTCGGAGAAAATGTAACTTTTTATTATTGTATGAGTAACATGTTAAATTTAAATAAAATAAATAATTTAGAAATTTAATTATTTAATTATTTAAAGATATAAAAGAGAGATATTATACATAATAATTAAATATTATTATCAATCAAAAATCATAGAAACGCAAGAAATCTTTATTTTTGCTTTCAGAATATATTCAGAATATTTTCTTTTATTCTATTCTATTTAACTCATCTTTATTTCTTCTATTTATAAAAAAGATTGTGTATCCTTAAAATCTTAAACTCTTTTTTCTTATATAATATTTTGTTTAAATAATGAAAAAGAACGCAACATATAGTACAAAATTATATTAACGTAATGAATAATCCTCATAATAAAACAAAACATTGATAAAAAAACATTGTATAATTTACTATTAAGGATAATGAATTGAAAATGAAGCAATATATTAATTTCATTTGATCTAATTTAGAAAATATTTTATAATGTAGTATGTAATATATTTTTTAAATAATATAATATATAATATAATAATAATATATTATATATTATGTTTTTATGTTAAAAGTTGGAAAGTTTAAGCAAAAATAAAATGAAAATGTTATTAAAAAAAAAACTTTAACGTCAAACTGTGTGAGATTTTCCGTAAAATTGTTTCCAAGCAGCTAACTAAAGTCATATTCTTCGCTAAAGGGTTTAGTTTCTGCACTTTCAAACAAGATACGCCAGAACATCCGTGCCTTTGATACTCTTTAATGAAGCATGGATAAAATACAGGGTGAGTCACGCAATTTTACAACGATGCACTCACCAAGTGCAATTAGTCTTTTTTTTTTTTTTTTTTTAAATAAACTCATACATTTTCTTCAAAAATGCATCTTCGATATCATTCTATATGGCAAATATTATCATAAAATATTTAAAAGACATTTCGTGTAAAATTTCAAATCTACTAATTATCTATTAATCTTAATTCCGATCCTCTTAAAATCTCGAACATAACACTGAATTTTGAAACTATAATATAAGATCAGTCATCCGATCCCACCCGAATTTTTCCGATCCTTCCCGAAGTTCGAGTTCGAGACAAGGACAAGATTGCACGCTTCTTAGCACATAATTAGAAATCTATAAGCATAATGCTAAACGTACAATTCGCAATTTGTAAACCGTCAAAACTGATCTCTCTAAATACAATATCCATTTAATATAACTCCGTACGATGTAATCACATCTCTTATACGTAAGTAAAATGAAAAACAAAAAAAAAAAAAACTCACCTATGAAAAATCGCAGCGACACAGATAGACACTAAATTAGGAAGCACCCTTGGATGAGGACAGTCGCTGCCAGATCCGTGAATCGAAGCAACGTAATCCCTAATAGCTTGCTCTCCGTCTGTCGCGTGTAGGGAGGCTATAAACACTTGTAACAGTTTCCTCATATCCAAAGATTTGCCGAAATCCACCGTGTGCTTTAAACATCTCGTGATCGCCGGATTTATGGCTGTAACCAAGGACGACTGCGGATGTTGTTGTGCCAACTTCACAAGGACCTTCGTCAAACAAACCGGAAGCGCTACTTTATCCAAAAGTGGAGAGACGACGGAGAGGATAACCTCTGCCCAATGTTTACGATCGTTTTGATATTGAGATATTTCCTCGCTTGACTTTCCCGAATTTTTTTCCATCGGAGATTCGACAGCAGAATCTTCCAGATGCTTCGCGACGGCTTCCAACGGTGCTACCGACACTCTCTCGTCTTGAAGTGACGTCCATAATGCGAAATCCACCATCGATTTTAACTCCTTGATGATCACTTCCTCCCGTGTATTTAGAGACACTAGATGCTGATATTTGAAAATACTCCTCTGAAAATTTAAAAACAATTAAATATAACTTAACCTATGATAAAATAAAATCCTTCATTTTATATATATATATATATTTTGGTATTATTCGATAATTGTTAGAAATACATTCTCAACAATTTTTTTATGTATTTCATTATTATATAAGTCGTAACAAGTAGATATGTAGATGCAAATTTTTTAACGGACATTCAAACCGAACTGGGACGAATCAGAAAGAGACGGAAATACCGTCTAATTGCAATATTTGTTCGTTATAAGCTTAGCTATAATAAAATATGACAACTGGTGAAAGATAAAAAAGGATTTAAAATTGAAGAATTTGAAAAAAATTTATAATATATATTTTAGCGTGAAAATTGTTTTATCGAATTCAAAAGATTATGTTCGATTATGAAGAATGAAAAGAGCTTGGTCATTTGTGTGATAAATGTAAATGTTCAAATGAAATTAAATCTCTAGTTTTTGTATAGAAATATTAAAAAAAAAAATCGATTATAAGTGGGGACTTAAAAAAAGAATATAAATTCTAATCTAAAGATAGGAAAAAGAAAACAATGAAAAATATTTGCACTAAGAAATTTATTACCTTCCACAGTATCGAATGATACCATTGGTCCCTTGTATAAGCATTATTCGCTTGGAGAAGAAGAGAACTGTTTGGTAGAACTATGCTAAGGCAGTTCTTGTAGGTAGGATCCCATCGTGTAACAGCATATTTCCGTATATCTGACATATTGCTATACGGTATCGGTTGTCGAAAAAATCCCGTTCGCTAAAACAAATTCCATAACAATTAATAAATATATTTAGTTGTTAAATTTATTTGGAAAAAAGTTTATTTTAAAATCGAATATTCTATATCAGCAACGTAAATCATAAGAATCGACAATACCGACGGTGCTTCATTGACTCGGTTTACACACTGTAACAAATATAATTTTGTAAAATGAAAAAGTGAATGTTCCAAGTTAGCTGCTGACTTTTCACACTCTAATTTATATTATTTATAGCATAAAACACGGAACGTGTTTGCGTGAAATTGCAACGCGTGTGATTCTCAACGTGTACACATGCGTTGTGTAAACATACACATGGTACAGACAAAAGGGAGATGCACGTGCGTATATACGTGTGCGTGTGCTTCACTTGCGTCAAAGCTGACCCTGAATGCGTCTCGCGACCGCTTCAGATTACGCTTGCATCGTGAAAAAGACAATTTGATTTATTTTTCATTTTTCTTTTCCTTTTTTTTGTGGTCATCTGATAGAGTAACGAGTTTCTAATCCGGTTATATGTATTTCGATACAGGATTGTTTATCCACGTTAATGTTCACATTTGAATATAGTTTCGAACGAAAAAACAAACGTTACATTGGAAAAAAGGAAATGTTCGAAACGGAGGAATTAGTAACAGGTAGGTGATTCTTTGAATATCATTGAATTTGTTAATAAAAATAAAGATTAAGTTAATAAAAATCTAAATTATTAATAATATTATTGTAACGTGAATAAGATTGATTGGAAAACAAATTTTAATTATTTTAATTCCTCACTTACTTTTTCACAAGTGATGTAAATTTATAATAATAAAGGAATAAACGATTGCTATCTCTTAGCTTTACGTTTCTTACACAAAATATAATTCGTAATTTAAATTGCTTAAAATTGCTTCAATAACGCGACAACTATATTTCGTCACGTGTGATGACGGTTCTTTGTTTCAGTTAATGGAACGTGTAATGTCATTTGCCGTTAGATTTACAAATATGGAAATTACGAAGATATCATTATACCATTTTATTCTAATGGATATAATCAATTCGACTTTTTGAATGAAATTTTATATATATATATGATTTAAATATATTTGAATTTTTTACTTTATCGCATTGTTTTCGATCTTTCTGTGAAACATTTGCAATATAAAGTAATGTGAAACAATACTAGAATAATTTAATCGCGATTAAAATATCTACATCAATTTTAACTTTCAACAATTATAAATTATTAATTATTAACTTCTAATAACATCGTGATTACGAAATATTGTTACAGCAATAATTATATTTATTATTATTATATATAACATATGTTATATCGTGTATTATTTAATATACTAATAATTATTAATAATTGTTCTCTTAATATTATACATATAAATTATTACAATGAATTATATTAGACAAATGAAATTCAAAATTGATATTTTTTTTGAAAATATTTAAATTCCTTTTTCTATAAAATCATAAGTATTCGTTATATTATTGAATGAATAATATATATTTTAATTAAACGATCATTTATTGCATTAAAATTAAAAAAAAAAATTATATCGATACTCGAGTTCATAAAAATTAAAAAATAATATCAACGATTCATTTCAATAGTGAAAAGTAAAATAAAATATTTAAATTACTATTACTATAACAAAAATATCTAAACTGTGATATTTATACAAAAAAATAAAGACATCGAAAGAAAATTATTGATATAATATGTAAAATTGTATAAAATTTGTAATTTTTGTGATATCTATAAGCCGTTTGAATTTGATAACTACATGACATCGCATGGCATTAATTTGATTAATTGTATACAAAACTCAGTTGATGCAAATGATTAGTTTGTTTTTTAATTTTTATCGGTAAGTCTATTTTGCTTGCATATTAATGAATATGAAAATTATGAATTTTATTAAAACTTTTGAATCAAATAAAGACATGTTAATCATTGAAAAATATACAAGTAATAGACGATAGAAATTTCTTTGATCTTTTAAGTCGATGTACATAATATGATCAATGAAATGAAAAACATATTTCTTTGGATAATGAAAACTTTACCTTTGGGCCATTGATGACGCACATGACACGAAACTTATTAAAGTTAATTATGTACAAAGATACGATACATTATGACATGCAAAATATAGAGGTTCGCAGTTTATTTCTATGAAAATTTCAAATTTACATTAGAATGAACAGAAATATAAAAAAAAAAATTGAGTGAAGAAAGATATCTAGCTTGAAATAATTTTAAATTATATAATCTGTCTAAATTTTATAAATCTATGAAAATTTAATAATTTATTTTTAACAAAGTACAGTATGTAATTCAAAATTATATGTTAAATATATATATTGATATATTTCAAATATTTAATATCGAAATTAATGATATAAAATAATAATAAAAAATAAAATTAAACATCTTCCTTTAAGCTCTTCAAATTTATTTTTATTTTCAAATTATATAAATATTTTAAACCATTTAAATTTTGTCCAACTTATTATTCAATATATTCAAATATAACGTAATAATTTATCAAGAAAAACTTACCGTTTTAGAGGAGATGCAGGTATCGTTCAAATAAAGATGATGCGTTTCCCATCTTCTCAAGTATTTACTCGATAATATTTTTTTCACCAGATTCGTATAATTCAAAAAGCACACTTGAATATCGCCCTCCTCTATTGGTTTAAACCTAGGCCCAACAGGACCTGGACTAGGACTAGAACCAGAGGATCCGCTAGTTGGCGAGCATCCAGCACTCTGCCTCTCCAAATTAGGACAAGACCTCGCAGCAGGTAAACAAAATGCGCTTTCCAAACTCTCTGGTTTTAATGTGTCTATTCTAGAACTCTTTTCCACGTTAAACGAGTTACAAGCGTCGACCGGTGTGGATTCGGCGCTTGATCTATGATTACTATTCGAGGATAATTGCGGGGAACTGGTACTCGTCATCTCTTGCCGCATAGTTCCACCATTCACACAGAGAAAATTGTAATAAGGTACAGTTGACGAAGATAAACCACCGGTAGATGGGCCAGCAGGGCTCAACGGCAACGAGGACCCTTCCTCCGTCTCTGTTTCCGTTTCCTGATTGAATATATTCTTTTTCTCCGACTCGCTGAACACATTTTGCAACGAGGATATATCGTTCTCAGAGACGGCCGTCACTCTCGAGTTTCTTAGCGCGTCTTCCTCCGAGTCCACGGAATCGATCAGCACCGACGGCGACGAGTTCGTGAGTAACGTCGTCGTTTTCCCGCTTTTGTATTCTTTCTCTTCGTCCCCGCGTTCTTTGTTCGAGATAGGTGATATGGGTTCAATCGAATCGTCAACCGCATCCAAGCTGTCTTCTTTGTTGTTCGTTGAATTGGAGGAATCATTGGAACGAAGACGAAGAAGCAATTTCTTGCACCGTCTGTTACTGTATGATTGTTTTTCCGGTATAGAGGAAGGAATCACGTGGTGATTCTGTTCGTTATCTTTTAAAAGTATATTGCGATCGTTCGATTCGTCTATACCATTCTCGACGATGATCACGGAAGTCGGTGCCGTCAAAGAGTCTGGACCAGGTGACAACGTCTCCGGATCCAAATAATCCGCTTTAATATCAGGAAGCGTACTGTCCGTGCTACTAGTGTCAGAGACCAGAGGTTCTTGATCAATATACCCGATTGATGAGCCAGAACCTTCACTCGCAACTTCCGAATCTTGTCCATCACATTTAGAACTTGAATTCTTATTCACTGGAAGAATGATACTCATAGAGGAAGTCTTTGTTTTGTTAGAAGACAAGGAAGATACAAGCACGCGTGAGGCGCGTGTGAACGGTGTTTGGAAACAAAACATGTCGACAATCAACGATCCCCACACGTTATTATACACGCACAAATGTTTGTTTCCCGTTTGCACAATACTTAGTTTTTTTTTTCTATTTAAAATTTTCGTTTAAAATTTTGCTTGATCACTCCGAGGTATCTTTCACTGACCCAATTTGACCCGTGCCATTTTCACATTTGACGTGGAACGATCGACACTGAGCGATGCAATCAAGGCAATAAGAAGAACGATGTTTCTTGACCGACGTTAAATCTCAAGGAGAGGAACCTTTGTCCCGAATTCCGCGTAGAAAAGTCCGCGTTCGATGTCCCAATTTTCCTCGACTCGCTCCTAGAATCCCTCGAACCGCGTCAATTAAGCTCCAGTGAATCTCTCGACCGACCTAGAAACGGTCGTTCACCGCCACCCCATTCAGACAAAGCAATTCAATGAGCACGGTGACATACACAGGGTTGCACAACAATGACATCGAACCAACAACGAATCCTCGCGCATTAGGACATACTGATTTATATCTGATCCGCATATATAAGATAACTTTTAAAAATAATTAAACCACACTGTAATCGAACGTTTTCTTCATGCATTGTTGGCCACAGCACATTTTGCCACGAAACGACACGCACCACTTGTTTTCTCTTTCATCTAGTTATTCCCGTGATTTTCGATTGTGCCACGTTCAATCGAATCACGAAACTAATCACTCATTCGGTGATTACCACGTTTCTTGCTCTGGAAACAAAAAAAAATGAAGAATAGTTTCAGGCGGCAAAGAAGAGTACTATCTGTTCGCGCGTGTTGCATGCACCAGTTTCTCTCTTTCTATCTCTATCTATTCCTATATCTTTCTCTTTCTATCCGTTTCCATGACAGAACGAAGAGGAAATATGAAACGAGCACCAAGTTTGTCGACGAATTCTCTTTCTGGCCGACGATGAACGACAAATGAAAAAAGCGAAAAAGAGAGAGAAACAAAGGGAGGAGAGAGGAGAGAACGAGAGAAAGAGGGAGGCGTGTTTCCGACGTGACGCTTAAATGTCTGACACGATTGTGAACAAGCACAGGTGGGGACGTGCTTGGGGTTAAGAAAAGGAGAGAGGGCGTCGCGGCGCTCAGCGTTTCGCGGCCGATCAATGACTAGTCGCGAGTTCGCTTCGAATTATCGCGTTTCTGCTACTTACTCTTCTCTTTCTCTTACTCATCCCTCTCTCTTTCTTTCATTTTCTCCCCTTTTTTTTTTATTTTCAATATTCATTTCGTTTATCTTCTTTTATCATTTCTATTTCGTTTCTTCTTTTTTCTTTCTATTTTATTCATTTATTTCAAGTTTCATTTTAAATGGTAACCGAGAAAAGTAAATTTGGCTTGTGTCTGGGGTAAATATACTGATACTGTTTAAAATTATTCAAAAGGTTTTTCCGAAAATAGTTTCCGACAAATTTTCCTGATTCTTTTTTTCTACCATTCGCCGGATTTCTATTTTTATGCGATTCACAATATACACAAATGGAACGTGAATGTTGTTAATGAGGTTATGATACATTGCTTTTTCGTTTTAAGAAGTATTTGTATATCTCGTACAAGAAAAAATCAATTCCTTTTTTTCATTTCTTAACGATATGCAGCATGTAGAATTTATGTACAATATGTTTTATAATATTTTCATTATATTTATTATAATCTAATGCGACACAATAATTAATAATAATAAACTTATATATATATTTTTTAATTTTTTATGCTATCTTTATATCGAAATCAAAATAAATATCTTTATTTTAAACTTCAAGTTAAAGTATTTTTATATTGTTGTTAGTTTATATTGTTGAAAGTACACAAAAAATCGTCAATTTTAATATTCTTTGTATATAAATTTCACCGAAAAATAAGTTTTATTATTAGAATAAAATTAGATTCTTTTAAATATTGATTATTGAGTTTGTTAGCTATTTAATCTGTTTTAATTTTTTTTATATTATTTTATAAGAATTGGTTTTATAGAATTGTATATATTTATTTGTCATACAATTTTTATAAATAAATCAATAAAAATAAAACAATAAATTTGCTTCTCCTTTAAATGAAAATATCGATTTCAAAGATAATTTCGTCGATTTTAATGAATTTTATTTTATTACATAATTCAATGCATCATTTCAGATAAAGTATGTCAGATTTTCACTTGAACTTGAGAAACTGATAAATTTATTTTCAGTATTACATTACTTATGTCTCAAAGATTGATTGCATCTCGTTCTGCATTGAAAAAATAATATTGGCAATTATTTGAAATTAATATATATAAAAATAAAAATTAAAAATTAAAAAGGCTTAAATCGAAATCGTTATTTTTAATTTATTGACCTGGTTCGATTATTCACTCGAATGATATCATCATAAAAGTCACGTTTTAATGATGTAAAGAATGATATTTATGAGAATTTTGTCAAGAAACACTGTAAAATTATTAATAATTGAGATCCAATTAAATTTTTCTATAAAAAATTAAATAATAAAAAATGTTACATAAAAATAATAATCAATCTTTCTTATTCTTTCTTTTTTCTTTTCTTATATTAAAATATTTAAAAATTTTTATATAAATAATCTCAATTAATAATTAATTTTTTTTTTTAATTTCAAAAATATATATATTTGATTTTTATTAACAATTAAATTATTTTTATTAAAGTTATTTAACAGTTTTTTTATAATTAATTACAATAAAAATGAATTTGATTAGAAAATGTTTCAATTATTCATATTACATCTTAAATAATTTATTGAATAAATTTTTTATATTAAATTTTTGTAGATGAATGGTTACCTTCTTAATTTCTATATATAATAAAATTTTTAACATTTAAAGAATTATATTTAATTGATTTCTATTAAATATAATATTAATTAAAGTATCGTATAATAGATTCAATATATCTTGAGTATTATAAAAAAATATTTATTATTAGAATTAAGATCTTTAATTATTTATTGATATTGATTATTTATTGATACATTCTTGATTTATTTTTTATACTGATTTAATTTTGTCATATTTGTATCTATCTGTGAAAAATTTTGCTACATGTATCTTTTATGTTTTGTATATATCTTTGAGAAATCGTGAACTTTTTTAATTTAATTTGCAAGATTTTTCTTCAATTCTCACTTTAAACAATACGTCAGCAATGTGTACGTATTATTACGACATCTGTAGTTACTATTTAGAATTAGTTTTTATTTGAGCTTATTATAACCACTAAAAAAATAGAATTTTTGTACTTACCTAATTTTTTACTTTAACTATATTTTATTATTTTATCAAATTTATTCTATCAAAACTTGATATATTCCGTATATATTCCGTTATAATTATATTATACACATAAGCGAAATTAAGTTGATATTATAAGGTTCGAAACATGATTATTGCATCATATCCAACCGATCACATAAAGTGGAGGTTTGTTTAACATCTCGAATCATTGACATCGCAACCTCGTGACGAGGTTTCGACTACCACTATTCCGGTCGTATGATGCAGCTGACTGTCATATATTTACGTTGCGTCAAAGGCTCATGTTTATAAAGCTTCCTCATTCCTGTACGTAATAGAAATCAATGTAAACGGTCCGTCGATTATCGATTACCTTTAGCTTGATCGTTTATGAGTTAAATCAAAGCTTATGTTCGCAATGAAAAAATAAAAAGAAAAAAAAAGAAAAACTCAATTGCTAACCAAATTGCGAAAAAAAGAAATTTTATTATAGAGATTATTTTTTAGTATTTTTTTTTGCCATTATACGAAAAACATTTACAATTTCAATGGAATTTAATCATAATAATTAATGAATTAATTACAAAGAATTATTATAATACTATTTTATTAACGAAAAAAATTAAATTATAATTATATATTTATTATTTTTGTTTCGCAATTTATGACTTTACATTAATATCTAAATCACAGTAAAATAAAATTTATTAATTTTTAATAAAATATTTAGAGAATTTTGAATAAAATTTTTAAATAGTAAAAAAATTTATAAATTTTAAAATAAATTAAACAACTAATGAAAATTAATTTTTTTTTAAATATTACAATCAATTCGTTCATTTTTTTTTATTTAGTAAATACTAATAATAATTACAAAATTTAATGTGCATCTATCTCGCATCATTACAGAATTGTGTTTAAAAGAATGAAAAGCATTGCATTATGTTTTTGATTGGAAACTTGATTTCACTTCCTCAAAGAAATTTCCTGTCGAAAAAAAATTGTTTCGTATGTAACCTATTATACTTTACATGCATACTATTCAAATTAAAATTTTCGAATTAAATGAATTTCGTTCAAATATTGTGAATAACTATATATATACTATATATTGTATTTACTGAATTCGAATTTTAATTAATATGCGCATAAAATAATAATTTGTGAAGAAAGAAAGAAATAATAAATAAGTAACTATACTATTACTTTTTCTGAGTGATAATATACATATATCAACTGTAAATCTTTAATTATTTTTTTTATAATTTAAAATAAAATAATAAAATTTATTTAAATTTTTTCAATTTAATTTAAAATCTCGGATTTTTTTATTATTTAGATTACTTTTTTTTTGGTTTTATTTTTTTCATAATGAAATTATCATGAATAAATTTTATTTCATTTATTAAACTTTATTTTCTATATTTATAACTATTTAAATCTTTAATGAATTTTAAAAAAAATTTTAAATTTAGATTTCAAATATTATTAAATATTTATTTAATCTTTTAATAATTCTTTTCCATTATTTCATTTCAAAAATTTATTAATTCTCTATTTACATTATAATTACAATAAGAAGCTAAATAAATAAAAAAAATAAAAATAATTTGAGTTCTTTTTAAAATAAATATTAATTTTCTTATATATAAACATTATTAAGAAAATTTAAAAAAAAAATTGCACATTTAAGATTATTAATTTTGCTTAAAGATTTATTAAAAGTTAATTGCATTACAAATTTTAATATTTCTAATAGAAAAATTAATTTATTTATTCAAAATTTTATAATCATATGTTTTATCTATTAATAATTCGACTAAGTGTAATTAAATTATTATATAAATTATCTTTTATTTCATTGCATATAAAATTTTTATTTTTAATCATTGATTATGACTTTTTATTGATGATTAATTGTTTATTACAATTTATCAGATATTATTATATTCTTCATTGAAAAGACGGGTCATATCAACAAATATCCAATCCTCTTTCATTTTTAATATCGATAACAGAATACATACTATGAATCTTCATCATTAAAGAAGAAAAGAAATTTATTATTTCTCTTTAATTTAAAATTTAAACATTTATTTTTTTAAATTTCATTCTAATTTTAAATTTAATTTTTTTTTTCGTAATTTTTTTTCGTAATTCAAATCTTAATATAAAATTATGTAAAATATGCTATATAAATATTACTTCAAAAATTTTATTCAAAAAAAAAAAAAATTGGAATAAAGAAAAAATGGAATATTTTAAGATAATCTTTATCAACATTCTAAATAAGAATTGAAAAACTTTATTTCATTTTATCAATTAATAATAATTTCATCAATTAAATAATACATAAAATGTATATAAAACACATTTTCATTATATATTTTTAAAAATTCATAATACATAACTTATTAACTATTATATAAATCTTTTTTAGTTATAAAAAAAATTTATATTTATTATAAAATATATTAATATATTATAGAACAATGTACATTCTTATACACACAAGTTATAAATAATTTCTAAAACAAACGTACCACTAATGCACATATAAAAGCATTTAATAAAAGAAAATAAAATGAAATTTTACAATAAAATAATACTTATATATTTTTCCAATCTTTTTCGATGTTCTTAGGATATCTACGAAGAAAACCACACGCGTTCACATCGCGACCATGACTGTAACACCATACCCGATAATAACAGCGCTCAAGTTCCCTTTCAATAAACTTAAGATATCGCATCCAAGGTTACATTTAACACTGTTTCTTTCCAGCTCTCTATCGTCTAACAAAAAATTATTATATACGGATTGAAATTTTTATGAATTGCATAGAAATTCATGCATAAAAATTTTCTTTTTATTTAAATAAAACATATTTTGTTAATATTTAAGAATTTTATTATCCAGTCTTAATTAAATATATATATATATATATATATATATATATATTATTTAAATAAAAAAAAGAAACACGATATATTTTTTAACAGAATAAAAATATAATATTTTGTAACATATCATAAATAATATTTTTTTATTTATTTATTTTTTTATATACAATTTGTAAAGGAATGATTTAAATTTATTTAAAATTAAATTTTATATTATATATACATAAATATATATATTATATATATATATTATTATATATATTATAAACAATTCATGTAAAAATATTTTTATAATTTTATATCACAATTGTTCTTATATCTTATAAACAATATGTAAATAATGATTCTTTACATAAAATTCTTAATTAAATATTCGCACATTGATTTTTATCACTGAGTTTCCTTGTCGATAATTGATTTCATTCATAATTTTTTTTAGCCATCCATTTTTCTATTTCTTCAACACTTTAATTAAATTTTTTTTAAATTAAATTTTATAAATTTTTAATTTAAAAAATATATATTATTTTTGCAGTTTAAAACTAGTTTAAAACTTACGTGCGAGGTACATCCGTTAAATTTTTTACACCAGTTTCTGTTATAAGAATATCATCTTCAATCCTGATACCACCCGAACCACGGAATCTTTTTAATTCTTCAATAACAATAAACTTTGATTGATTTGGATTTTTCAATGCCGCATCTAATAACTAAATAATTAATTACATTTTATATCAATCATAATCCATATATCCAAAATTAATTTAATGTTTATATTAAAAACTATAATTTTTCATGAAATAAAAATCGTATCATTTATATGTATATTTAAATTGAAAATTTTATATTATTATTATATATGATAGCAAATTTATAAATTTAAAAAATTATAATATTCAATATTTTATTTATCTTAAGATTCAATCAAGATTCATGTGTTTTACTTACACAGTCAATAAAGTAACAACCAGGTTCAATTGTTAAAACCATACCAGGTTGTAAAACACGTCCAGTTCTCAATTTTCTTAGACCTGGAGCCGATGAACGTTCTGGATGTCCTGGAAGATATCCACCAACATCATGAACATCCAATCCCATAAAATGTCCAAGCCCATGAGGTTGGAAAATTTCATTCAATCCTACTTCTATCATTTCATCAACATCGCCTACTAACAAACCATTACTCTTTAATGAAGCTAACATAGTCTTATTTGCTAAAAGATGCATATCTGTCCAAACAACATTTGGCTTTGCAGCATTCATTACTGAATTACGAGCAGCCAATACTGCATTGTATATCATCTTTTGATCTTCTGTAAATTTTCCATTAACTGGAAAACTGCATGTAATATCAGCTGCATATCCACAGTAGTTTCCACCCATGTCGAAAAGGCTTATAAAATACAAAAAAATATTAATTTAATTTGCAAAAAAAATTTCATAACATAATATTTTATTATTTTCTTATAAAAAAGATTTAAAACTTTTTTTATTTTATGTAGCATATAAAATTATAATAGGATTTTAAATCTGAAATTAATTTTATTTAAAATTGCACTCAAAATTTAACTAAATTTCAAAAATTATATCAAAACTTACCATATATCACCATCATTCATAATTTTATTATTGGGTGCACCAGCATGTCCATAATGCAATATAGAAGCATTATGTCCAGATCCACATATACAAGTGTAAGATACATGTCTACAACCTCCCATGGAATATACATAATGCATAAAAGCTGCTTCTACTTGAAATTCTGCAAGCCCTGGTTTTACCATATGCATAATAGATTTGTGAGCATCTGAACTTATTTTAATTACATATTCCAATACCTCAATTTCTTGTGGAGATTTTATAACTCGACTATAAAGAAAAAAAAATATATGTATATATTTTTATAATTTATATCTTATAATAATATTAATATATAATTAAAATATTTTAATTATAATTTATATATTAATTCATACAATAATATATAATTCAATATTAAATTATAATATAAAAACTTTTAATAATTTTCATTATTTTATAAAAAATTATTCAGCTTTCGTCTGCAAAAATTTTTATTCTATACATTGTACAATGTATTTGATTTATAGATTACTTTTACAATTTTTATCAAAAATAGAGAATTTTTTATTTTATATTTTCATTTTGTTATAAAGCATTTTCTGCGGAATGTAAACTTTTTAATAAATAAGATGACAATTCATTAGATTGATTCCAAAGTTCCTGAATTGTTACATAATCTAATGTCATAATTTTAAAACCTAATTTTTTAATGTGCCTTTTTCTCATTATTTGAGGTCCTATTAAATGATGTGAATTTCTACAATAATATTCTGGTAAGTAAATAAAAACTGCAGTATTTACATTTCTTTCTTGATCTAAATTCAAATGAAATACTGATGTTGATACCATGCGTGGATGTATTAAAATATCAAGAACATAGAAGTTTATAAGAGGTAATCGATTCAAAATTACATTTTTACTCAATTTTTGTTCCCCCCCTACCAAAGATGCCAATGGTTGATATATTATGTTGACTGCTTTTCTAACTCGAGCATCTAAAAATAATGGTTTTTCTATTCTTTCCACAGGAAAATACAAGGATTGATATTCTTTGGATTCTAAAAACATGGTAGTATCTAGTAATTTCAATTTATTTCTTATACGATTAAAGAAAACAGAATGATTTCTTAAATGAATTTTATGTAGCAATTGTGAGATAAATATTTTATCAAAAAATTTTACAGGATATTTTTCTAAATAAGTACAAGAAAGAAAAATATCTAAAGCATCATCTAATTTTAAATCATGAAATTTTGTAGATAAAACTTCATCAAAAACTTTCCAAAATTCTTTGCTATTTGGTGGTTGCACATATAACAATCCAAATGGTGTAAGAATAGAAGGCAATAAAGAAGTTGATATATTCATTGCATGTTTGATAAAATATTTTCCACATTCTGATAAAATAGATTCATTTCTGACTTGCAAATCTTTACAATAATTCATTATTGTGGCTATTAATTTTGAGTTATCAATATGTGATGCTTTAGATTTCAAATAATTTTGTAAAGTATTTTCAATTTTATCATCAATATAATCTTTTACATGTAAGCTATGTATAAAATTTATTAAATCTTTTTCGCTACATGTATTCATATTTACACTTGCCCATTTACTAGCACTTATTAAACATCTCATTGCAGAATTATCATCATGAAAACAATCTAATATTTCTGCAATTTGTGTACCAGTTAATTTCAACCAACAGTCAGAAAGTTTTCTTTCAAGAATAAGTTTCACCATATTTTTACTCTGATTAAAACATTTTAACAGTTTAAATAATGCTACTAATGTATATGTATTAATCTCTTGTTCTTGAAGCAAAATACCAACCCATAATGTATCTATTGATTTACGATATTTAGAATCCTTATAAGATGATAAAATTTTTATCAAATTTATTAATTGTGCAGGTGAAAACTCTCCATCTGTTGCTCGACTTAAAGCTTCATCACACATTAAGTCTCTATATATGTTTCTAGATGGGCTAATTTTATCTTTTTTTAAAGCTATAAGTCCTTGTATTATCATCTCAGAATCATTACTATTAATAATTAACTTAATCAATTGTTTCATTATCATGTCTCTAGTTGTGTTATCAACATCAAATTGCCTACTTTTTTGCATTTTGTTAGATTTCTGTTTAAACCAATTATTTTCTAAATTTATAACTTTTTTTAATCCTTCCAAAGCTACTCTGCAATTTATTTCTTGTGAGATTTTATTTTCTAACATTGGATATACACCATTGGTTAAGTTAAATAGATGTAATCCCTCTAATGTCCCTTCTACGTCCAAATCTTTAAAATAATCAAGATCTGAACAAAATAGTATTGCAGTTCCTTCATCCGTTTCAATATCTATTCTTCGATTTAATGGTTTATTCTTCATAGTATTATTATTAGAATTGGCATTATTTTTATTAAATGTAATTGAATTATTCTTTTTAGATATATCAAAAATCTTGTAACAATTATCAACAATAGAGATATTTTTTGAATTTTTGCTATTACATATTGTTTCAATATCTTTGATTTTTCTAACAATTAAAGGCACTTCTTGTATTTCTAATCCTTCTTCTATAAAAATGCTAGTTTGTGTTAGATTTTGTTGTCCAGCATATTTCCCAGAGTTGGATTCATACCATCTTCTAATAAATTTAGAAATTAAAGTAGAGGATTGCATGTGCATTCGCATTAAAAATTTTGCCCATATATGACCAGCTAGTATCATCTGCATAGAGCATAGAAGCATCTAATAAGATTACGTTTAACAATAAATTTTTCATGTTTTATTTAATGTACCTTCTCTAATTATAAAATGAAAAGAAGCAGCAAGGAATATTTTTTTAAAGTGTAGTAAAATTTTTCGTTTTGTATTAAAATAACTATATAACTAATATTTATATTCTAAAACAATTTTCAATGATACTTTTAATTTAATTTTGAGTTTATAAAAGACATTATTAAAAAGCTTCATATAAAAAACTCGTGACAAATATACGAAAAATAATTACGATACATATCGATTATAATAAATCGATTGTTGATAAAACAAATCGATAATTATAAAATTTCGATAGTAAAATTATTTTTAAAATTTAATATAAATATATAATAATATAAATAATAAAAAATAATATACATTATATAAAATTTAAATAATTTCGTATAAAAAAACAGATTTAAAAAATATAATAATTTAATAAATTATCTTTTTTTATAATTTATCAATTTTATAGTAAAGTATAGTAAAGTATAATAAAATATTAAATATATTATACACTAAATTAGAATAGTTATATTAAAATATATTATACAATAAATTTAATTTTAAAATATAAATATAAATTTTAAGTTTAATTATTTCATTAATATATAATATAATAATTAATTTTATTTAATACTTACCATTCACATATTTCTGGATATAAGATTTTATTGTCTACTTTAAATCTGTAAAATATAAGTGAATATAGATAAAAATTTTTTTAAATATATTAAAAAAAATTGTAAAAAAGAATTGTAAAACATACTTGTCAATACCATCAAAAATTGCCTCTTTTGTCTGCAAACCACTATCACTGTTTTGACCATTCTAAAAATACAAAATAAATAAATAAAAAATAAAATAAATAAATTATAAATATTTTTATAAACTTATATTAAGATAGTTATTTATTTAAAAAACTATATATACATAGATGGCATTAAAAAATCAATTTTTCAGTATTATTTTTTGTAAATATAATCAATTGAGATACACATTTATATTCTACATTTGTATTCTATAAATATTCTACTTCTCAATATAATTATTATTTCTTTTTCTTTAAATCCAATTAATTAAATATAAAATATAATCCAATAATTAAAATCTGTAAAGCATTTTCAGAAATAAAAATATAAAAAAAAAAATTATAATACCAATTTGTCTTAAAATTTCAAATAGACATATTATAAAAAAATCTATTTTTTAAAATTATGATAACAAATTTTATCAATTTACTACTTTAAAATACAATTATCAATTTTTACTTTCAAATGACAATAATATATATTTGCAACATAAATTTTTACATGAGCATTATTTTTTTAAATATGTATAAGAATATATATTTCAGCATTATTTTTCAATATTTCAAAATAAAATTGAAATTATTGCTTGAAATTTATATTGAGATTTTGTTAAATTACATTTGTACAAGTTATAAAAAATTTATTTTTAATTATATTAGCCATCTATATATGTGTATGTGTGTGTATATATATATATATATATATATATATATATATCAAGCTCTTAAAAAAATTTAAAAGCAAAAAATGTTTATTTTAAAAACTAAATTACTAAAGTTAAAAGAAGAATTGCTTGTTTTGATTTTAAAACATTAGCTATTTCATCAGTATAATAAGTTTCATCTATTGCATATCGTTTTCTAAAGTCTTCTAGATTATGCAATTTTCCTTCCCAAATTGCATATTCTGCTGGTAATCTTGGCACAAATAAAATGGCAGTTTCTGTTGATAAATCAAGAGCACCATAACATCCTGGTTCTTCAACACCAAAACACCATTGAAAAAATGATTCCTAATAAAAAAATAATATAAAAAAAATATTTATTAAAATATTGGTATATGAAAATTAATAATTTACTTACTTGTCTAAATGGCCAATGTATATCTGTATCATTAAATGGAATTTCAACTCCTCCTTCAAGAATAATGAAAGTACCTGTGTCTGATACTTTTTTATTTGCTTTAATACGTTCAATTAATCTCTTGCGATTGTTTTGGAAAAGAGACATGGGTACTTTCAAAGTATGATTTCCCCTTTGGAAACAAGATTCTATTCCATTCCTAAAATATAGTATTTTCATGTTTATCAAATAGAAAAATAAAATAGTGAAATTAAAATTTTACTATTTAATAATAAATTTTATAATTTTTATTTAATTTTTATATATTTAAAAATATTTTCTTTAATATTAAAAAATCAAAATAAAAAAAAATATATAGAGAAGTAATTATAAGTAAGTATTATTTAGATATATATATTATTAAATAATTAATTTATAATATAATATTTAACAATAATTAAAATGAAAATTGTAATTAATAAAAACTGATACAATTAATTAATTTGAATTAATTAATAAAAACTGTATTAAAAATAATATTTTCAGGAAAATAAATAATTTAAATTAACAATGATAATAACTTTTTCTTAATTTTTCTTAATTTATTCAATATATATACAATTTACTTACAACTAAATATAGTATTATAGTATTATAGTATTATAGTAAGTACATTGAAGAAAATTAAATGTATATTTTTTTTCAATTATAATTACTTATAAATAAATTTAAAAATATACATTAAAAATATATTATATATTATTTATTAAACAATAATTTTAGACAATTATTGTTTATAATATATATTGATTATAGACAATAATTTTAATAAAAAATGTATATTATAAAAAGAAAAAACAAAAAAATAATATAAATTTCAAATTAGAATTTTAATTCATGAATATAATAATATTACAAGATTTATTAAAAACCTATTTTAAAATAATTTTAATATCTTCATTCTAATGTATAAGTATTTCATAATATAATTAACATAATCAGTTATTTGCTAACATATATATTATAATCAAAAAATTAATAAACTATGACTGATTAAAAATAATTAATTCATAAAATAAATCTAATATATAAATATAAATTATGTTGTATTGTATTTATATATATATGTATATATGTACATATGCATGTATATATATATATATATATATATATATATCATATATGTGAAGATGTAACTAATCAATTTTATATATATATATTTTTTTATTAATTTAAAAATAAATTTATTATATATTTTATAAAATAACATAAAAAATAAATTCAAATATCTCAAAAATTAAAATTTTTATTTAATACAATTTAACATTAATTATAAATTAAAACTAATATTAATATTTAATTTCGTTTAACATAGAATTTTTGTAATGACATTTTTGGTAATGAGTTATCATTCGTGTTTTGCGTAAAAAAAATACTTTTTCACATAACCTCAAAATTTGTAATATAAAAATATCATATTTTACATTTTCGATTCAACATTAAATATTTATTGTTTTTATAGAATAGGACATGTTATATTATATTTAATAAAACAATAAGTTGTATAAATATAATAAGAACAATAAAACAAGTTATAATGCAATAAAAAATAAGATAATAAATAATAAAATATTTAAAATATAACGAATTAATTTATTATAACAATTATATATTTTATATTTAAACACAATTAATTTCTATTTGATAACAGACATATATAATAATAATCAATAAATTATCTATACATACAAATATGTAGAATCCGCCATATTAATTTCTGTCATTTGTCAATTTGTAGATGATTATTTTTTTTCAATACTAATTGAATGAAGTTTTTATAACGAAATCAACAACTTGTATAATATCTAAATTATGAAAATGTTATCAATATTTATAAAAGTACTATGCGAATGCACGATTCACGACCCACTTTATTATCTTTTATCTACAACAGTGTAAAATGAAAAATCACGTGATGAATTACGACAGACCAATAATAATAATATTTCTAACTTTCACGTAATAATATAAAGTGATTTGCTTTTATTATCATTAGATATATATTTTTGTATATCATATATGTATATTATATGTATATCCAATTTATTATATAAAACATACTGAATTGATTTCAAATAGAAATATAATTAATATATAAAAATTATATTCATGTCACTAAATTATAATCTAAAAATATAAATAATAAATAATTCAACATTTTATAAATTTAATCTTGAAATTTTATATCTTAAATTTTTAATTAATAATTAAGATAAATTATTATTGATATATTTCAATGAATAATTATTCTTATTATTTTAACTTTTTTATTGAAAATTATATGTATATAATTTTATATAAATATATATATATATATATATATTTATATATTTCTTTTTTGTAATGCAATCAATTAAAATATTGTTTTCTAATAAATAATTTTATTGTGTAATTACATGATATTATTTGGAATTAGATTATGCAATTGATTATTTTAAAACATCTTTTTATTAATACAAAGTTGATCTTCATTATTTTAACATCATATATTATTTCTAATTATTATTTATTTACAAATGGGCTTTGTGCATAACTGCTTAATAACAATTGATAAACGATTGTAATTTAATTCATTATATAATAATTCATTAGAGAATTCTTTGTATACATATTTTCGAATTTTTAATTCAAAATCAAATATCTAAGATATAACTAATAATCATTAAATGTGTACATGAATTATATATATATATATATATATATATATATATATATATATATATATATATATATATACATTACTTACGCCAGAAAGAATAATTTTAACTATAACTATTTATAATCACACGTTTACGTATACCGATTTCCGTTATCATCTATTTCTAAGAGGTGACGCAAACGTTTCAATCCAGTTACATTCATTATTTAAAATATCGAGAAATATATCAATCCTTTCTTTTAAATTTTTGTATTATATAATTTTTGTATTTCAATATATTTCAATGTCCTTTATTAAATATGTTATAATAGTATCAATGAATAAATAGTAATAGAATAGATTAATGAACATGTTTATTTTTTGCTTTCTATTTCTATTTCTTCATACCAAAACAGTATTCATTATGTAATATTCATTAAACTCAGAATAAAATAAATATCAATCATTTGTAAATAAATTTATTTTTATACTCACAATTGAAAATGATTGGAAAAATTTATCAATATTATTTAATTTTATTATTTATAAATTATATATTGATAGTGAATATTTAAAAAAAAATTTTTTAAATTAAAAATTTTAATTTTTAAATATTTTATAATTCATTTTTCTATATTATTTTAGTGTTATTATAATAATTTTTACATTATTTTTATGTTCAATCGTAAAAATAGAAATAGTTGACATTTAACGAAATATATATATTAATGATTTTAGTAATATATCATATTAATATATCATAATATATCATATATATTGATAATATATTATTATCATCAATGATGATATATTACTAAAATCATTTTTATAAAAAATAAATATCAATTAAGTATAATATATTAAAAATAATTTTAATTTTATCAACAATAAATTTATCAACAATTCAAAAGAAAAATCTATAAATTTTTTTTATCTTTAAAGATTATTATATTTCATCAATAACATTTTATCATTTCATGAAGAATATATCTTTATATATATTATCATATAAAATATGTTTTTAATATATCAAGATTAATCTTAATATATTATATAATTCTTTATAATAAATTTCTGATGATACATCTTTTTATCATACGAGAAAAATTAGATTAAAATTATTGAAATATATTTTCAAATATTAATATTATTATTTTATTATATTATATATTATATTATATATTTATTATATTATAATATAAATAATATAAATTGAAAACTTGATAATTGAAAATAAAATAATTTAAAAATATAATATAACATTATTTCTAAAATGTAACATCTTGGGAAAAAATATAAAAAGATTAAAATGAAATTTTTTATTTGTTTATTCATAATTAAGGTTCGTCGGATAACAAGTCCGACCATCACAACGAGGTATATAGCTTCCTTAATTTACACTTTAACGGTAAATTTAAAGACAAATCTTTCATTATCTGCACATTCATACCTACGCAAATCATTCACTGCATATGCATTCATATAGACATAAAAAGAAAAAACGCATTGATTTCCCATTCATTCATTCATATACGTTATCACATGTTCATCAGAACTGTGATCTAACTCAATATTTGTAGTCATGAACTAGTTAACATTTGTACAATACGTAACATGACACAGTACGTAATTTTGCGCCTCCATTTCGTCGGCTTCTCGCAAAGAACATGCTACAATCTATTTACCCGAATTCTTCTCATCAGTTCCGATATCTTAAAATGAATCACATTCTATCATTAAACCGAACACCCATGTGCACCCAATATGCATATATATATGTACAACAAATTTACACGCGCATACAGCATTTGTTATGTCGCTAACGATCGATAGTGAAAAATAACTATATATATATATACTTAATGTGAAGCGAATGTAAACCTACTTTATGTTGTTAATCATATAACAAATTCATTGTGTATTTGTGTTTTATGCTAAGCCAGTTTATTATTTTTTTTTAACCAAATCTGCTAAATACTTTGAAACGCACGAAAATAGCGATAATTTGTGTGCGTGTAACTTAATTTGAAAGTATACATATATATATATTGAACTAATAAATGGTATCCTATCTCAATCAAATAATCTGTTCGTTGTTCAGAAAAAAAAATAAAACAAAAATGAGATCACTATCCTTCGAATTACGACGCTTCTGCGCGCAAAGGCGTTTCTATAATTCGTTGATTGATTTCTTAGACAATTCATTTAATTAATTTTTCTAATAGTAACTGGACCATAATAGCCCGAACAAATCGAGCAAAATTTTCAACTAATATATCTTATAGGATACTTTTCGTTCATACGCGTGCTCTTTTCAATATTTCACGCTATTAAAAAAACTATAATATATACATATAACAAAGGTAACAAACGAATTAAATAAGCGTTAAATAACTATGCTGAATTATTATGCTGTCAATTCATATTAGATCACACTGTTGTTTATGTTTTCTTTTTTTAGTTACATTGTATTAACTGTATGCTATCATTATTAATTTGCATAGTTATAAAAAAAAAACAAAAAATGATCAAAATAAACGAAAAATTGAAAATTTCTACAGAAAAACAAATTGTTATAAACAGTTTTGTAATCGTCAACCACTATTCCAGAATTTCATTTTTTATTACCCTGGACACGAGCAATATTCAGGAACTCTTCTTTATCTTTTTCTTTATTTATAAGAAGGACGAACTCGTAGCTTAAAAAAACGATGAACCTTGTTGTCATGTAAATCGAATTCGAGGGCTCGAATCGAGGCAGCCATGTCTTCCACGTAAGCTTCGTGGATTGTCGATATGCTGACGATCTTAGCCGAAGTTACACGAAGCTGTGAAACTGCTTCGAATAACAACATACCATATTTACAAACACGACCATGTAAGGCGAGTTCTTGGTTAATTATGTTTACCTCGTTGTACTTTCTTTCGATACAAGCTACACATGCTTCACTTAGGGGGCAAATGTTCTTGATAACACTTTTTCGCGTGTACACACATATATACACACGATATACCATCAAGAGGTAAATCGAGGAACGAAAATGACTGTTAATAAAGATTTCTGAACTTTTTCACTCTTAGTCGTGAAGTACACCAAGAATTTTTCTTTAAATCCTATACCGGTCAAAGCCGGTTACACAATAACTCAGTTTCACAGCTCAAGCGGCTCGCACACTGGTGGTAATTGTTCATCTTCAGAATCATAGAAGTAAGGTTTTCTTTGATAAATTATCGATGATTGTTCGTCATCTTCTTCTTCTTCAGAATTATCCAAATCAACAAGATTCGCTTGAAGTCTCTTCACAGCCTCTTTTATTAATCCACCTTCTCTAAGCAATTCTTGTAGAAGTTCATATGGATCATCATCTCTCGTAGTGGATCTTTTATGATGATGATGATGATGATGATGATGATGATGATGATGATTTAAATGATGACGATGATCGTGACTGCCGGTATTCTTCGCACCACATATCTCGCAACTATTCGGATCTGCCCACGATCTCGATGGTATTTGATAGGGCGATGGTCGATTTTTATGACTAATGCTGGACTTAGCTTTCAAGCTGGATAGTCGAAGATTCTCTTTAATCTGCGATACAAGAAGGTCTACGTCGCGGGAAAGGAAGTCCTGCGTCGTGTTTGGCACTACTTCGATCAAATACGTTGTTTCTTCAGCGCTCGGCATGGCGTACTTTCCTCCGTTCACCGGCTACGAGAACAAAAGGACAATAACACGAATGCCGTGTTTACACCTCCACGTCTGCGATACGGGCGAGCAGCGGACACAATAAAGCCGCGCTCTCGGCCAACGTGTTATTGTCCTCTCTCTTTCTTTTCCTTTCTCCCTCTCTCTTCTTTTTCCTTTCGTAGATACACACACGAAACGTTCTTCACACTGCACAACGATTTTTTAAATATGATTTTTTTCTTTTCTTTTTCTTTAATCTTTTGTGAAAGTAAAATATGTTCGTCTTTAACTTAATACACGATCTAACAAGTATTTAAAGTGATCAATCTGAATGCTTAGTTTCGTTTTGATGCACACTTAGTGTTTACGAACATATTTAGAAACGTTCGTGTAAACATAGATGGCCTAAACTACCAGCCGCGTCTCGTAATATCATGGAACGCGTGATTCACTGTGTAAATACGCACCACCTATCCTTCCCCCTCTCTTTAAGCCTTTCCTTTTCTCGAATGTTGAACGAATCATCAAGTTTTGTTCGTGCTTTACTTCGAAGAATTGAATGAATACATTCTCATTAACAAATACATAACTCACTCGAGCATAAATGCAACATATACACACGTTAATTGATTTAACATGTACAAATATTTTTGTCTTCTTTCTTAAATCAATCACAGTTATTTCAATGTTAACATCGTCTTATTTTCGATCTTATTACATGTCGATTCGAGCACACGTTGCACAATAATACACGTTTTGACGTAAGTTTGGCTCCGGCTCCACGTATATACAGAACTAAGGAATTCACTGATGATGATATTTTGAATAATCACTAGATAACTGTTTTTAAGGAGGTAGAACTTGAACGTTTATCATTCGATTGATTATATATAAAAATTAAAAGGGCATAATACGTTCGACACCCAAAGCGAGCGACCGCTCGTCCGTTAGCCACAAACCTTCTACTCTCTTATTATTGTTTTGGTTCTGCCGCGCATGCGCACTTTCCCCCACGCTCGTGTAAACAAACCGTTAACTCGTGAGCTCTAGCGAATCGATAATATCTTTGCCACTTCCTTGTTCCACGGTACCCTATCCCTTCGGGAAACCGTGGACAAGTGTAAGGTGAAATGATTTCACTTTATAAATGTCTCAAAATATATCATGAGATTTACAATAAGCAGGAATTTTGAACAATAATAAAAACTGTCATGCGCGTCGTATGTGAGTTTAGCTCTCACTCTTGAAGTGCTTAAGTTAAGATGAAATAACATGATCAGGGGTCGCAGAGTAAAGAGAGAGAGAGGCTGCAATGTACGGATCAAGGTTACACTTGAGTCCGTGTTAATCTACGTCATCCTCTGCCAAGTTTATGATGCGTGCGCATACGCGCGTGTTCTCGATTTCTACTTGTAATATATATGTTTACATGCGCATTTATCTGTAACTAGCGAATCATTCATTAGATCTAATCCGCAGAATAACATTACTTGTGCACTTATTTTGGCAAAGGCTTTTAATGGACTGAAAATTACGAAATCTAAGAAAAAGTTATGTTAATTGCATCATTACGAATCTTGGATTTTAATATGTATATAATTGTAAATTATTAAAAGAGATAACATTTTCTTGTTTAAAAAATCTGTTTATTTCGATTATATTGTATTAACAATATAATACTAAAATACCAATACACGATTTATTTAGATACAGAGATGAAAATGATGCCGGTTGTGATATAACATGCAACAAAAATAGCATGTAATTTTACGAAATGAATAGTTACGAAAGTTAAGTTAGTAAGTAATAAATAGATTAACCTCACTTTTTATAAAATGAATAGATATTTTTCAAAAATATCAATTTAAAAAATTATACTGTATAATATACAGTATGTATGTTTATATATATTTTTAACATTTAATATTTTTAGTTTTATCTTTATCTTGTCTTTCATCTTTCACATTAATACAAAATTTTTAATTTTTTTGTTATACTATATTATATTATATATTAATTACAGACTTACTAATTATATTATATTAATATTATATTATATTATATTAATATTAATATTAATATTATATTATATTATATTAATATTAATATTATATTATTTTTATATAAATAATTAATGTTTTAATTTAAATAATCATAGAAATGAAAAATATATTCTAATTAATATTCATTAATTTTAACAATAATTAATATTTTTTCTCATTTATATAATTCAATTTTCAATATTTGAAACTTTTATTTATAAATATAGTTAAAATTGATCAAATGTGATTTTTAATGAATAAAATAATTTATATAAAATTAAAAAGAAAATTCAATTATAACATATAATTTTTAAATATTATATTTAATTCATACATTTTTCATATATAAATAATATTAAATAAAAACAAATAAATACATGTATATTTTTTTTATATAACAATTTAAAATATATATTTTTTCTTTTTTTATGTTCTAGAATTAAATAGATGGCGCTATCATAGACTTATAGTTAGAGTCAGCTGATTGAGTAAAATATTCGTACTCATGTTCTTGCAGTTGCTATCGTTTTATTTGATTGTTTTCAGCAAAAAATTGTCACGCGTTAGATTGTAAATAAAGAAACAAACGAAGTTTAATCTAACGCGATCTATTATAATAACTATGTTTGGTCGTATGTTTATGTCAAATTTTCGTAATATTTCGGTAGGTACAAAACACATTCTCATATAAGTGCATGTTTATTTTTATGCATATTGCTACATAATTGAGAGAAACTTTATAATATATATTTTCTTCATTAACATGTCGAAACCAGCTTGTTAAATATTTATTATTCAAGTTTGAAGAAATTCCCAATACTCTATTTCAATATCCTATTTCCATTACAAAATATTAACATAGAAAATAAATAATACAATCTCTTCAAGAATGCAAAAGATAAATAAAATGAAAGTTTTACAGCTTCTATCGAGAGTATGGAATGGACCCAATAGTGCATTGGCTGGCAAACATGCTGAGCAAAAAATGATATCAATTTTAAGAAACAAATTTCCTAAAGCTAAACTTATAGAAGTAAATGATGTATCAGGTAAAAAGATTATAAGAAAGGATTAAAATATATTATATCATCATTTAAATATATTTATATATATTGTATATAAAATATAAAAAAAAATTTAATTTCATTCATTTGAGATTTTGTATTGTCTCTTAAATAATCAGTATTATTATTATAATTATATCAATATTACAATTAGTTTTAAAAGACTAATTATTTTTTAATTGTATAATTATATGATAATTATTAAAAATACATATAAAAATATAAAAATTGATCTATTAAATTTAAAAATATTTTATTTTATAAAATTTAAAGATGTTCTTTTCATTTTTAAAAAAATTTAAAGAAAAATTTATTGTTATAGGAGGATGTGGTGCAATGTTTGAAATAAATGTTGTAGCACCAGAATTTAAAGGATTGAACACTATTAAACAGCATCGATTAATTAATGAAGTAAGAAAGTTTTAAAGCAATATTGTACTATTTCTTTTTTTCTTAATTATATATAATCTTTTTTTCTTAATTTTTTATAATTTTTTTTTATAATTATTTTTATAGGCTCTTAAGGAAGAGATTAAGGATATGCATGGTGTACGAATATATACAAGTGTTCCTGAATCTTAGACAATTCTTAATTTTTTTACAAAACTATTTCTTATATTATAAAATATATCACAAAATGTATAATTAAACTGTACAAAGTTTTGTAAATTTTGCATATAAATATTCATTATACATATTTTATGATTTATTTATGTTCATATATATGTATACATACAATTGAAATATTTATTTAGTGGTTTTTAATAACATAAATTATATATATATATAATTTACATACATAATGAAAATATATATAATATATAAACTACTTATATAAATACAGACTATATATTTTTATATCTTTTGTATACTTTTATTACTTATATCTTTTTTATTACTTTTCACATATTTATTCAATTGAATTAAAAAAAATTTATAATTATATTTTTCAATGTTTTTAATAAGATTTTAATTATTTATAATGTGTTTTTAGTTTTAATCATTAATAAATTTCAATTGGAATATATGAAAAATTACATTCGAAAAATTATTTAAAAACAAAATTTTTAATATTTTATTTCTATTATATCACAAAAATTTTTTAAAGGGCAAAATTTTAAAAAATTTCATGTGTTTATAATATTATTTTAAAAAATAATAATTTTTAATATATGCTTATCTTTTAATTAATTATAACTAAAAAAGAATATCTACAGTATTATAATTTATTATCTAACAAGTGTTTAAATTTCAACAAAGTTAATACAGCGCCATCATACGGATCTAATAATTTAATTTAAAATTTAAAAAGTTTGAAATTCACTGATGAAAGTTGCCAGCATGCATACATACAAAATGGCTGACAGAAAACATATATGATATAGGACATTAAAATAATGGAGAAGAAATACTCTATATCGAATAAATTGTCGTTTTAACGATTACAATGATTCTTCTATCACGAAGTCACATGATATACATAATACATCACTGCCGGCCATTTTGTTCCATATGCTAGCAATCTTGTTCATCACTAAAATGTGAATAAAATAAATATACAAATATTTCTTACAATTAATAAAATTATCAATCATCCCAATAAAATAACATATTGAATCTTTTTATAATAATTTTACAATAATCTTTCTGAAATAACTTTTAAAGTAATCATTAAATTATAAATATTATTAATAAATATTTTGTTTTCTCTTAAAAAAAACATATCATTTTAGATAAAAACTAAATAGATTGTCAACCAAAAATAACCGTTCAGTTTCTAATCATCAAACATGAATTGTTTAACAGGAGATATGGAACAACTTATTAGTAATGATATGTTATTATGTACTGCACCAAGTCCTTCATCTATTTATAATAATCGAAATAATAACCGATCAGGTAATTTATGTTTTATATTTATTTCTTTAATTTAATTTTAGATTATTCAAATATATAATAATAATATGATAAATATATCATTAATTTGTTATTTAATTTATTTATTACACTTATAATATTTGATTGTAAATTTTGTTTTTATAATAATATTATATATTTTTAACAGAACAAAAATAATATAATTTTTAATTCATTTTGTATATTATAATATTTTAAAATTTAATAAAATAAACATTTTATATATTTTAAGAATTGTTTATATTATTTACAGGAACCAATGTAATAAGTACAATTTTTTTAATTGTCAATGCTACTTTAGGTGCAGGCCTTTTAAATTTTCCACAAGCCTTTGACAAAGCTGGGGGATTGGTTACATCTATTAGTGTACAACTTGTTCTACTTGTTTTTATCACTACTACTCTTATAATTTTAGCTAATTGTAGTGACATTACAAATACCTATTGTATGCAAGATATGTTCGCTAATTTTTATGGACAAAAATCATTTCTTTTATGTGCTTTTTGTATTATGATATATAGTTTTGGATGTTGTTTAACATTTTTAATTGTTATTGGTGATCAATTTGATAGAGTTTTATCAACATATTATGGACTTGATTATTGTCACACATGGTAATTGAAAAATCAAAATATATATTTAAAAAATATATTTATTATCAAGATATTATTAATTATTAATATATTAATGAATATTAATATATTTATTAATATTGATTTTTATCAGTAAAATTAATATTTTAGGTATTTATCCAGAACATTTGTCACAATTATAACATGTAGTTTATTTATATTACCTTTATGCTTTTTCAAAAGATTGAATATTTTAAGCTATACTAGTTCTATTGGATGCATAACTATTTTATATGTAGCATTATTGATAGTCTACAAAAGTTTTACTTATACTGAATCTCCTAATCCTATGAAAATATGGCCAGACAATAAACTTGAAGCACTTCAAATAATTCCATTAATTTGTTTTGCATATCAGGTATTATATTTTTATTATTATTATAAAGATACAAGAAACAAAATAATTTTGATTTTATAAATAAATCTTAATTATATTACTTTTATATTATATTTACAGAGTCATATGACAGCAATACCAATGTATGCTTGCATGAAAGAGCGAAATCTCCGTAAGTTTACATTATGTGCTATAGTAAGCATGATTATTTGTTTTACCATTTATACAGTGGTTGGTATTTCTGGATATGCAACATTTGGTATTGATAAAGTGCCCAGTGATATTCTTCAAGAATATACAGATAAAAGTATAATTCTTACTTTAGGCATTATATTTATAGCAATTAAAAATTTTACTACATATCCAATTATTTTATATTGTGGTCGTGATGCTCTTTTAAGTCTTTTGGGAATGGACATTAATATAACTATTAAATTTAGAGTTTTTATTACATTGATCTGGTATATACTATCTTTAATAATTGCGATATTGGTACCAGACATTTCGCCAGTTATTAATTTATTGGGAGTCTTATCGGCAGCTTTTATTTTTATTTTTCCAGGCATTTGTTTGTTTCAATGTATACTTTTAAAAGATTCAGAATTACATCTAAACAAAGATCGACTATTAATATTTTTTGCAGTTTTTATCACTGCACTTGGTGCATTTGTATCTGGAATTATATTTGTAGAAACAATAGAAGATTTAAGTATAACATCTAAAACAATTCCATTAGTTACTGGTTTTAGACATTTAAAAAAAAATTTATGTACTTAGTATATTTCAATCTATGTTATAAGAAAATTTTATGTAAAAATATTTTCCTACACTTTTTATAAGTAAAGGAACTTTTTAAAATTTTGCTCATTATACTTGTGATTTATCACTATCTTGTGATTTAGATAAATATTTTAACAGATATTGATATATTATCTTAATTATCATTAATATCAATAATTATTATAGAAAATCAGAAAGACTGATATATATACAAATTTTATTGTTATATTGTCTATTGTATTATAACAAAAAACTTTTAAAAACTAAAATTTGTAATCTTTTATTTTTGTATTGTATCTATAAACTTTTGAAAAAAAAATAATATTAAATAAATGAAATTTTATGCATAAAATTTTATACAATTTGTTTACTTTTCTTCAAAATGTGTTATAATTTTTACAAGAAATTTATTTTTACAATTATTTTCACAAAAAACTATAATTCGTAATATATATTTATCAAAACATTTTCATGGATTAATTTGAAGATATACTATCTTGAGTAAAGTCGTGTAATATATTACCAGAAAGATCTACAACTTTTTCAATTGTTATTTTACAGAAAAAACATGATCTGTTGTTTAAGAGATGTCGATCAATACAAATACGACATGTTTGATGATTACAAGGTTTAAAAGTTACTGCTATAGGTTGTGCATAGCATATTGTACAAGTATCACCATTATCGCTAGAAATTTTTGAATTTGGCAAAATAATACGACATTCATCTAAATATTCAATCATGTCTTTCACTTTTTTTATTTCTTCCTCTGTTACATCATTTGGATCTATAAAAATTTCATTTTAAAAAGTTACATGAAAATATATTTTTCATAATTATTTTAAACATCAAAATAAATACTTATTTGTACTTACAATTCAAAAAGGAAAATTTTTTTATATTTCGCTCCTGCTTATCTTCATGTTTTGAATCTCCTAACAAGAAATATAGAGTGCTCATTTGAAAACTTGGTTCTATTAATAAAGTTTGAGTAATCTTTGGTACCTCCTTTTCGTATTTTGCTAATAATATTCATATTTGATTTCTATTAAGTTCTATTAAGTCTAATAAGAATATATGTCATTTATGTCGCAATTAAAACAAATACTTACATTTAAAGTTGATCATATCTTCATTCAGTAAAGCAAATAAAATACCTGTAGCAGCTGCAAGTATTGGAAAATGATCTACAGATTCTAAATCTGGAATTTCCAATAATACAACATGTCGGAAACAACTAGTTTGTGAACTGATTCTGTTTAAAACTTGACAAAGTAGCTAAAAAAAATATAATGATAATTATATATTAAATAAAATACAACAATAAAAATAACTTAGGAACATATACTTGGCACAATCTGAACAATAGATTTTCACTGAAAGACTGTGATGCATTATTGAAAATATTTGGAACCACCGTGATGATCATCTCCAAAACTCTCAACAATGAAATCGTTAAATCAAAACATGTAGCGCAAATTTTTAATTGTCTAGATTCAATGAAAACTCTTTCCGGTCTTGATGAAACATTATGGATCTCTTGCACCATTCCAATAAATTCCGAAAAAGTCCAGTTTAATAGATTTAGTAAAGAATTTAAGAACGCCGTTGTATCTTGCAGATTTTCTAATAACACATCCCTTATGTGGCCTTGGTATATAATGGATGGACATGGTTCTAAAGAACGGAGATCAGTAAACTCACTGATCATCCAATTTTTAAGGCATTTACTGAAAACAAAAATTACATACTTCTAGGTTGAGAAATTGACTCTTGTTGAAATGATTTTGATCCACCTTTTTTCAAAAGATGCGGGCTTCTGTCATATCGAAAGGCAAAACCGTTACCTTGCCAAAATCTGACTAAAATCCAATTCGATTCGGCCCATGCCCTATTTTTATATGATTTTAATAAGTTTGTAACCAATTTCATTCGACTTTCTTCTGGTACATTTTCCATAGCTTCTAATGTAAGTGGATTGAATACAAATCCAGCCAATGTCAAAAGTAATGTGCTCTTTGAATCTACATTTACTATACGAGGATCCATAAAATGATCACAAAGAAATTTAGCTATGGTTAAAAACATTTCTTGATAATCTGGAATTTTTTCAATATGTGCTGTTGGATGCATGTGATTTCGTAAACCAACGCATAAATCAGCTAATGCTTCCAAATAAAAGTCTGGTACAAAACTAAACATATTTCCTTCTAAACTAGCATTCATTAAAGTCAATGTTACCACTTTTAGAAGCCATGCTAATAATAATTGTTTCTCTTCTGAATAAACAGCAGCACGAATCCAGGCCATATGTCTTCCCTGTTCTATTAATTTGGTATTAAAAACATTTATTGATCTAGACAATTCTTGTTGAACTGTCTCAGATTCAACGTTTTTTTTTTTTGTAACTTCTCCTAGTCGTATTTTTAAATCTTGACTAGCAGAAATATATTCTAACATGCTATTCCTAAGAAAAGCCACTTTTGCTAATGGCTTTTTTGCTACTAGATGGTAGAATAAAATAATACTATCAAGTAGCTCAAGCAAAGATGTAGTCGAATCTACAATATTTACGGGTAATGGTGCCGTATCAAGAATTATTGATCTTCCTTGATCTAATGGATTCATATTTATCACTCGAACGAGTGCCATTCTAGTATATGAATTAGATGAATCTTGAGTTTGTTCCGTTGTAACAATTGCTTCATGTTCAGGACCTAATATCTGTACTAGTTCATTCCTATGCAACTTGTTTAAATGAGATACTACACCACCCAGCCTTTCAATTCCCAAGTAATCGATTGATCCATCGTAAAATACCCTATTTATTTTAATTTATAAATTATTAGATGAATTAATATTAAATAAAAAATATTAAATTATATAAAGATTAATAAAATATTCAATCAATAAAATGCATATAATATTAACTATATAAAATATTATAAATATACTTAATGGAAATTTACTTGCAAGGCACATAAATAGGAGATGTTCCAACTTCAGCATCCCATAAAATTCTGAATGCAACCAGAAGTCGATAAATGCAACATAGTGTAATCGGTGCCGAATTCTGAAGTTATTGATTATTCTCTGTAGAAATACTGACTAAACACATAATGCTACATAGAGTAATTTATTCATGAACAATTTATCAGTCTTCTAACTTACATTATTTGCTATAGGTACAAAACGTTTAAATTTCTTTAAAAATATAGTTCTTGAAGTTGGTCTCTTTTCATTTCCATCAGAATTATCAAGAAGAATTACTAATAATTGTACTTGCAATGTTTCTAATTCTGCAAAATATAAATACAATAATATAAAACAGGAAATATTATATTACAAAAATATTTATTTATTAATTATACCAGAGATTGTAGCTTTAATTTGTTGACATGCTTCCATGTAACTTTCCTTATTAGCTTCAATCGTTAAATCTACAGGATCTGTTTCCCACCATACATTACTGACTATATCAATTAATCCTTTCCTATCTGGTGGTTTAACATTCAAGAAATTTGGAAGCCTTACTTGATCAAAAAGTAAATGTTGTAGTAAATATTGTCGCGTCAATATATGTTGACAAATTTTTGTTAAAAGAAGAATACTTTTACACTGATCAAAATATTCAGATAAATAAGATACATGTTTGAATGCAGATAATAAAAAAAAGACGATAGTTTCCAAACATATTTTGATCTCATGCTCTTCAAGAAATGTCCATAATAAATCTAAACAAGTTGATAATAAAGAAGTAAAATTTGTTTTTGATTCAGAAATATGTTGCATGAAAGGAACTAAAATATCTTCTGTAATATATGGTATTGCAACTAAAGGTCCTATATGTTTTAAAATACAATTTGAAAGACACATTAAATAGGCCTTTACACTCATATTTTCATCAGACAACATAATTTCTTTATTCATATTCTGTCTTGTATTTATCTGTTCTATTATTTTTGAAAACCATTTAAATAAAAGCTTAGCTTGATGTATTTCTTGTTTTGGAACTGCTTGTAGTGGTTCATATCCTTCTAAAGGATAATGCATTGGTGTGCATCCAAAATTGGCTGTTAAACTTTCTTTTAATGCAAGACTGACTGTTGGAAAATATGCAAATCCAGTACCCATTGATATATTTTCAAATGCTCGTCCTAAATGTCTACCATTTCTATAAAAATCAACATATCCATTGTCTAAATCTATTGCACATCCAATAATATCTCCTGCAAGCCATGATTCTCCATATGAATATGTAGCTACATTCCATTTTCTAATACGATTTCCATCATAAGCATATGAATTAATAGTATCTCCTAATAAAAAGGTATTACATTAAATGCATTTTAAAATTAAAAGATATTATTAAATAAAATTATATCAATAACTACTTAAATTTTTTTTAATAAAATGAAGTTAAATATTTCCAAATTATATTATCAATAAATATTATAAATATCAATAACATACCAACTCCAGATTCTTGAGTGAATTTACAATTAACTGTACTCCAACCAATTTGCATAAGACCTTTGGTTCCAAGTTGTATTTCATATAACCATTTTCCTTGATATACTGCTGTATTTGCTCTCATTGTACTAAAATTACTTCTAGCATTAACAGTAAGTCTATCAGGAGAAATTGAAAATAGTCCAAGACGTGATGATACATCAAATCGAACTATATCTGGTCCAATTCTACCAATTCTACTGTCTCGTATATCTTTTACCGGAGCATCTTTTAAAAGGGTACTTTCAATATATTTATTTATCAAATCTAAACTATGTGACACTCTAAAATTTTAATACATATATTTCAAAAACCATTATTTTAATTCATTCATAAATAAATAAGATTGTTAAAAATACCTTGAAGACTTTTCATTTTCTTTGCTAAATTTTGTATCATTAGGCTCTAAAAATACTTCTGGCCCAAAGATATCTCTTATAATTTCATCAATTTCCATGTCTGAAAATCTTTATTGTTCGTCAGCATTGAAAATATTAAAATAAAATATGTTTAAATGACAAATAAATTTGTTCAAAGAATCGCGTTAAAGGCAGTGACTTCGTTCGACTAGTTAATATATTTTCAGATTATAATAATTAACATTATATTTTTAATAATTTCTTTTATTTGTTCACCTGCAAATAATACAATAAGTTATAGTAATTATCGAAAACTAACCACATTTTTAACGAAATCAAGCAATAATGTCAAAAATATAACAATTGAATTTGAGAAAAATATATCAACTATAAATATAAATATTTAATATGCCAATTATAAAAAAATGTTCTAAATATGCATACCTGTAAATCAATATATTTTTATCATTTTACAAAGAACACATATGTACAACTGACATTAGCTGATATATCAGCTGTATTTATTTCTATTAAATATAAATATATTTTTCCTCGTTCGTATTTCGCGCTAGAGATACTGATGTAGGAAAAATTATTGTTTTAGAATATTTTTCTATATCGAATTTTGTGAAGTGAAAGTATACAAAATTTCGTTATTTGTTTAAACTACTGAATTCGCTATGTGTAGAATATTTTTAAAACATGAGTCGAAAATGAACGATTCCATAATCACAGCCTACTTTATACAAACTAAAGTAACGAAAATCTGGCAACAATGTTTGAATTTTCACTTCAATTTAAAAATATATTAAGTATAATTTAGTTATTTCAATCTCCCGCGAATTTATAAAATAATATTTAAAATATAATATTTAAAATATTTTGTTACAATAAATGATATAACGAATCTTAATATAATGTAATAGTATATATAATAAATATAGAATTAGCTATAAAATGGATTTATTATTTAAATATTCTTTTTATACTACATAATTCGAGGAATTTGTCATAGTTCTTCTCAGATATTATAAATATAGTATAAGTATCTAAATATCTAAATATCTCCGTTTTAATATTTTGAAATCAAATTCAAGTTTATAATCGATATTTTGAATATTCGAATACCCAGATAAAAAAAAGAAATTAATATATAATATATAATATATAATATATATATTATATATTAATAAATTTATATTTATACCTAAGTTTATAAAACATAAATATCACAATTCAATTTAATTTACCAATTCATCGAATTATTTTTAAAATAAATAACAATAAAATAAAAAAGAATATTAAAAATTTACTTACCATAAAATCTATATAAGTTAAATTTAGAAATATAATTAGGTTTTTGCACAAACGGTCAATACAGCCTGCAAGTTCTTTTATTGAAGTTAATATCAGTAACCGTAACGAAATAGTCAAATTAGGCTTCAGTATAGGACAAAGGGTCACATTGATATAAATATATAACAACATTAAATTATACATTAAATTATACTGCATTCTCATGAAACTAACAATTTAGCTTGAGAATAGTTATAGAAAAACGATTGTAAAAGCACAACTCTTACCGTGAACTATATAAAAAAACGAACGCATCGTTAGAAAACAGAAGATCTGGCGTCATGTTCACTCAACAAATATTATGATACAATCGGAAAAAAGGCAATAATCCATTGGCTTTGGTATTTTCTTATTGCGGTGGGTATAATGTGATAATATTTCGTACTAATATTTAATCAGTAACTATAAAGAGTATTACGATAGTCAATCTTAACTGATTCGCATCATTCGTTATTCAGCGGATTGCGATGTTTACAGCACATTTCGAATGATTTTTCCACTCAAAGTATAATTTGTAAAATACTTGCACATAGTATCATGTATACTGTATGCATATTATTTAATAAACGAGTACAATGTTTTTTTTTAATGATTATAGGAATGAAGAATATGAATACGTTGAGATGTTATATCGTTTTCTTCCGATTTCGTTAAATTCTTTTTTCATAATAGAATTATTGGTACATATCTAGAACTGACGTCGAACCATTAAATACTCGTGTATTATTGTACACTTATTATTCATGAATATATCGAACATCATTGTCATATTATTATTATTAAAGACGTTCGTGACATGTTAATAACGTTTAATAATGATAATAATGATGATAATAATAATAATAATAATAATAATAATAATAAAAATAATAGTAATAATAATAACTCGGAATTCAAATCCCAAAACCATCTCACTCATTCTCAAAAACGAACTTCTGGGAAAGGCTTTTTTTGTTTTGTTTTAAACTCATACTTACTCGCGTGCGTTTTTAAAGGAACATCAAATTTGTTTGTTGCAAATATCAGACTGATAACACGTTGAGAAGAAATATTCCTTGCAATAAATTACAAATCGTCCAACGTACAAAATCATTTTGTTTTTATTTTCTCTCGTTCGCTCTCTCTCTCTCTCTCTCTCTCTCTCTCTCTCTCTCTCTCTCTCTCTTTCGACGAAAAACTGCTTAACCTCGAAATTTTTTTTTTTAATGTTTTTTCGATGTATTTTCTCGCTCATACATTTCTCGCATCGTTTTTCAATCGTCGTTCGATGACTAGAAACATCGTTTCGCGGGTCATTTGGTAAAAAAATTATGCGAAAATGGAAAATAGTCGTAGAAAAAATAAACTTGGCCCGAGAATAGCATCAAACCTTTCATATGCAACTAAATTCATGTGTTTCGTTTCATATTAAGGAGTGATGCTGTTCGGCTTTCCTTTCTTTTTGGGTACAGTAACTAACACACTTCGTGTCCTTACGATTTGGGCGGAGTAACTGGTCAATGGAAAGTCAGTGGCAAATCTATGCGTCTGGAAATCTTACTCAAACACGCATGGATCATAGAAAATAAATATTTCTTCGCTGCTAAAAACTCTTTTGTTTTTTATGATACCCTGAATAGCAATTAATTGGTTTGTTCAGTACTTTGTGCTTGCTTTTCAATCTTCCTTGCGAGCTCGGGACTCATATGTGGATGTGGGAACGGTAACACTGGTTTTCTAAGGATTGTTGGCTTCACTTTTATTTGTGGTTTGAACGAAGATACCTGACTACCACCTGTTAAATGCATATCTGCAAATTTTGCCGCTATCTTAGGCGTTGAACGTGGTGGAAGAGGTGATCTTAAGGACATCGAATCTGAAATCTGATTAGAACTAGTCGATCTAACGATTTCTTCCGATTCTTGTTCGGGATCATGTTCGGTTTCTACACGTTTCAATTTTGATGCATCTGGATTAGATTTAGTATTCTTTTTTAAAGTGCATTGGTTTTGTTTGGCAAATCTTTCTGCGGCTGTACTCATATCAGGAGATTCGGGTCCCCCTGTTGGCGATGTGGCTGCTTCGGTACGAGATGGCTGTGTAGGAGTTTCTTCATCAGAACTGCTTAGACTGCTTGATGAAGCTGATTTTTTGCTTGCATCTTGTGCAGATAACGGCAGATCCATTACAAGATCTGGTGTATGTTTTTGACGCATTTCACGGAATTCTTGAGAGGTGCGAAAAATTTTATGATTTGGAGGTGCAGGTGGATTCAATTGCGTCTGCGATGTTGCTCGTCTCTGCCAAAGCTCTCGATTTGCTGAAAACGTCGGTTGTTCCTGCGGTTCCTCCTCTTGAGAGATAATGTTGCTAGTTTGAACAGAATTCGTTGTTTGTTGTACAGTATCGCCCATACTCTGAGATTTCCAATGTTGTTTCCTGCTTGTTCCACGCTTTGTTCCACTATCCAAGCTCATCAAAGAAATACGTTCTGTCTCTTCGCTATCTTCGTTACGTTGTGGTTGTGACGATTCACTAAATTCTAATATCTTCTCATTCTCCGTGTTATTAGTGATAATTACTGACATAGGATCTGTACGATGATCGGTAACGAAGATATGTTTTTCTTTTTCTGGTGTTGATACTTTTGCCATTCGAGATGCGCATTCCTGGAAGTAATTTAATTGTGTGAAATAATTATAAATTGTAACATAGACGTTTTAAAAAAGCATTTATGATGAAATGTCTTGTTATAATAAGGAACTATATTTTCCAAATTACCAACCATGTTTGTTGCAATGAAATGTAAATTATTTTCTGTGTTGTTATTGCTATGTAGTGCCCTGGAATTTTGTCAAAAACTGTTATTTTTTTGTATAATACATAATTATATTTAATAATTTATAAGAACCTATAATAAAAATATATTTATAACAAAATTTAGTATTTATCAATGTAATAAAATAGTAATTAATTAAATGCTAAATACAAATTATTAATTTAACACAGAAAATTTTTTATTTATTAAAATAATTGGTACATTAAAAAAAAGTAAAATTATAATATAAATAACAATATTGTATTCTAGTTTAGATGATTATTTTCAAATGAATTTTTTACTTTTAATGTGATTATTAAATAAATAATAATGAATTGTTATTATTTAACAATTGTTTAATTATTAATATATATTTTTTTATTTTTATTAATATTATTTACTAAAATAATATTTCAAATTTCAATCATATATAAAAATAATTCATTAATTTTTGGTATTTTTGGTAAATGACATTGATTGATTTCCTATTATGTAAATTACATAATTTTTTTAATTTACATAAATCATTCAAATAGTTAAGATAAAGTAATATTTTATAAAATTTCAATTTTCAAAAATCTTAAATTCAATTTTATTATTTTTTTCTTCTATCTTCTTTATTTTTATATTTCACAAAAAAAATTGATTATTAAACCTTCTAATCTAGAATACTTTTTAGATTTATCTAAAATAATTTGCAATATTCAAACATGTATACAAGAGTATAAGATATAATATGATTAAGGTGAATCTTTCTGCATGCATTAATATAAAAATAAAGAAATGAATAAAAAGAAGTGCATAAGATCAATATTCATACCAAAATAGAATTAAAAACTGCTCGTAAAACTGACTATGAATAGGATGAATACAAGCAGGCAAACATGTAAACATGACAACAGCCTTGTATTGATACCTATCTGTCTACAGATGTCAACGACAAAATTAATTATTAACTGATCTGAGGGTGAGACACTTTGTTTACTCACCTAAAGCCAAAAGAATATCCGCTGGATAAGTAGATTCTGCAAGTAGCATTCCATTTTGGTTTCATCTATAGACTGAAATTGTTTTACAGAATGCTAGGATTCACAAACCAACTGAACTGTTAAACAGAGGCACTCCTTCAACGAAACGAAAAACACAAACGACAGAACCACACGACACTTGGCAGCAGTTTTATCGAACAGTTTTTAGTCCGTTTCGCCCACTACCTATGTACGTGAAACTTTTCTTGTCAACTAAAAGCTGACTAAACGTATATCTGGAAAAACCATCCCAACTATTAACATTGAAAGTTGTAATCATTACAAAAAAGAAAAAAATGACGCAAGACAACAAAAAAAGGACATAGGCGACACAAGACAAAGAGACCAAGGCACATGCAGCAACAAACATGTATATATTTCTATTTTATTTACAAATATATCGTACAAATAATTACAACTAATTGAGATTTCGAAGTAAATTAAACTTAACATAATCTTAAATTCACGTTTTCTATTTTAAGTTTACAATCAAATGAATCCAACAAGATTAATAATTAAAAAAAAAAAATCAAAAAATACTTGTTGGATAAAGAAGAAATTATAATGATTCTAATTTTTATGTATAAAATTTATGTTCTTTTAATTAACATATGATTATTATTTTCGTGTATTTCTATTTAAATAAATAAGAAATTTTATAACAGATTGTGGTTTTACGAAAAGCAATGCTGCTTTCTAGATGTATGTGATGTACAGGCAATAAATCTGCATTTTTAAAACGGTATGTGCATTCCTTTGCTGCTACTGCATTAAGGAAAACAGATTATAGCACAATAGCCATGCACTTGTGCATAAAAGTTCAAAATCTTTCGAGTGCATTATAGAAAATGTACAAGCAAACGAATGTATGAAAAGAAAAAAATCGAATAATTATACTAAACAGTAGTTTCCAGTACCTCTCGACTGATGATTGGTTGTGTTGATGAGATGCAAGGGACATTTGTCACGACTGCTGGGATAACACCGCTGTTACTGCTATTTTCTGTTGTGATCGTGGTAGACTGCATATCAGATGTAGTACCAGGAGGCCAAGTATTTGGATTTCCGGATGGTCCCATCAGTGGTGAATTGTTACTTGAAAGAACACTGTCGGCAGAGCTAGAAGTTCTTCTTCGCATTGATTCTTCGCTGGACGATTTCAGGAGTTCCTTTTCACGTTCTTCATCCCTAAACAAAGAATAGAAGCCTTTATAAAATGGCATTATATTAAAAAAAAATAAAAGGATATATTTGCATGATAAGCAGTCCTGGATTTATGAAGAAGCTTTAGCTTTATGTCTTCAAGAATTAAGCAACAAATTGTAATAAATATTGACTTATAATAATCTTATAATAATAGTATTAGAAAACTTTCTCCGCAATATTAATTTATATAAAAAACATTAATAACCATAATTTCCTGAATTTTTATTATCATATTATTATCTTGAAGATTATTAATGAATATTTTATTTGTCAATAGCATTATTATAATTTAAATAAAAATACTGTTAATGATAAATATGTATATACATTGCATGAAACAAATGAAATCATTGCAACATTAGTTTATAAAATGTGTCGAATATTAATCCTGTTAGAACAGAATAGAATATTATTTCATTATTTTATGATATAATACTTGATAATATTTGTGAATACTTGGAAATATGTTAGTAAGCACATGAGAGGAACATTTATTGAATATTTTTTATTATTATTATTTTCTCTTTTAGAAAAATGTTAATAAATAGTAATAATACAAATTTTACTTAAAGTATCAAGAAATATAGCAAATTTATATTTATACCTTAATATACATCTCTGTAAATTAAATTATTCAAAATATTTTTAAATTAAATGATTCAATTAAATTTTTTAAATTACATTTTTTCTTAAATTTTTAAATTAAATTTTCATGTAAAGATGAAATTGAAATTAATGAAATGAATAAATGCGGAGAAATTTTCTTAACGCATTAAAATTAATTACAACTCTATATTTTCTTACTCCAAGTTTAATTCTTTCCATAAGAAATATCCTATTTTGAAGAGAAATCATCCATATCCCGAATATTTTCACTAACGTCAATTTAATAATAATAAATTCAAGATATAAGATAAAATTAAGTAAATGGAAAGGATTAAAAAGGAAAAAAGATTCATTCGCGAAAACTAAAATAAACAAGCATCTCTAACAGAGATCTCTAAGCATCTGTAACCTAAAGAAGCTTTTCCTTTTAAAAAGCAAGCACAATTGAATTCGTCCGAATTTCATTCCCTTTGGATTTACTAACTTTAGCCGCTAAATTCAATAGAAGGCATTCTCGAAGGAAATAATTCACCACTGCGTGATTAAGTCTCACTTACTTTATCTTGATCATTATATATTTATCGGGAATAAGCCCCTCTCTACCGGCCAAGGCACCTCGCCACCAGTCATTACTGACTTGTGTGTATAGAGTTAAGGTATCTCCCTTTTTGAAGCTTAACTCTCTTTCGGATCTTGCATTGAAATCGAATTGCGCTGTGGCTTCAAGGTTTTCTGATTCTGGGAATATACAAAACGAACGTAGATCGCGCTTTGTTGGATTCCGGACAACTAATCAACTATATCTAGCAATTACTCACCATCTTCGGATGGATACACCTCAGAATCCATATCTTCTTGGGCTTGATCTGTCGGCGAGTCTCCTACATCTCTGCATTAAAAATTTATTTTGGTAAAAAATTATAAATTGAATAGATAGAATAAACAGAATTTTAACAATATGAATTTTAACATATCATACTTACACGTCATCAGGTTCTCTACTGATGTATTTTTCATATTGAGTACCTCCAATGTCTTCTGGAAATATTTCTTCGCAGAATGTGATAATATTCTTGATGAGTTCATTTACTTGATTTTGATATTGTACTTGATCCTTATCTTCTGGAACAGGTACTAATGTGGGACCAAAGCAAATTGCCAAATTATATGGATCCATCATATTTTCATCCGAAAATTCTGAGAGACTGTTAACAGAATTAAAAAAAAAAATTAATTTATTTTGAAATAATATAAAATGCTAAAAAATATTTATAAAAATAATTATAATGAATGAATTTATAAAAATGAATTTATAGATTCAAAAAAAAACTAGATATAAACAAATAATGCTCTTTAAAATCTTAATCTTTATCTTAATCTTTATTTTATATTTTATATTATATTTTCATTATAAATCTTGACTAAAAATTATATACTTACTGATTGAGAAAAGCAAACAGGTATCGCATTACTATAACAACTGGTCTTGGAAGACTGGAAATCAATTCTTTCATCTTGTTAACGAATTCTTGCTTTGATTCTAACTGCGCTAGTTCCATTAAATGTTCAAAATAAATAATAGGAAACAGTGGTTCTCTTAATTCTCTCAAATAAAGCTTCAATACACCAGCCACACTGTTTATATCTGATGCGTCTGTGACATCAGCCAATGGATCTTCTCCCCTCTCAAACCATTCTCGGAAATTATTAATTTCTACCTGGGAGCCAGAGACTCGGAAAATACCTTGATGATGAAGACCATACAGATTGATCACTCTGATACAGCTTTTCATGATTAGAGGTATTTCTTGATTTGTGCTTTCTAAATATTCTTCTAATGAGCCACCAAATAATTTTGGTTGACCATTCATTTGCAATCTACCAATTCGTTTTCTTCGAGCTTGTTTTTGTTTCGTTGTTGATATTGATGGATTTGGGCTAGCAGTAGAACCATCTAATAAGCTCTGCCGAATGTATTCTTGTTTTGCATCTAACCTAGCTATTCTTGAGGTTCCAAGAAGATATTCCCTGAATTTCTGTAAAATATCAATAAAAATTGATGTTATAATTGATATTTCTTTGAAATAAATATTTAAATATTATATTTAAATGCTTTTTAATACATTAATAGATAACAAGAAAAAAAATTATCTTAAGTTTATATATAAGTTTATATATTTATCTCAAAAATTTTATCTAATATTAAATCTCTATTTATTTAATCTCAAATAATGATGTTATTATGAAGTAAAAAATATATGAAGTAAAAAAGAAAGTAAAGTAATATATTATATAATATATTAAGTTGTAATATTATAAGTTATAATAATAAATATATTAAATTGAAATAATATTTTATACTACATTAATATATTATTTTAAAATATTATTAACTTTAATAAAATTAATTTTAATTAATTAAATTATATATTCGTGGATAAATACATAGTAATTTTTAATAAATATAATATATAATATATACAATTATTTTCATTTTAAATGTTTAAATTTAATAATTATATATATTTATTAATTGAATTAAATTTACCGTGAGGTAGAATTCTTCAGTTTCTTGTCTATCGGCTCTAAGCTTGATTTGCACGGTTTCCGGTGGTCTGGAAGTGGGAACAGCGTTCTCTCCAAAATATCTTGAACAATCGTAGTCTTTTGCAGTTAACATTTCCAATAGACTAGCTTCTGCTGTTTCCAAAGTTTTCCAAACTTCTTCAGATTCTGTTCTCAAGGAAGTTAATCTTTGTTGTAATTGAGCCAATCGTTGCTCCATCTCAGCGTGCAATAATTTTTGAAGTTCTGGTTCGGGAGTCTATAAAAGAAATATATATATATATATATTATATAAATATATACATGAATATTAAAGTCTTGAATATGAAAGAAGAATATGATGGAAGAAAAACTGTATATTATTTTTTTTTTATTTTTCATTATATAAAATATAAAATATTGAAATATAAGAAACTGTTTTACTTTTTTCTAAGTCCGTGTTAGAATCTGTTTTGAATTTATATCTATATAATATATGTAATATATAAATTTAATATAAATGATTATAATGATTTTTAAGTTTCTTTGTCTATTAAATATTTACTTCATATATTTTATATCTATATTTATGCTAAATAATATCTTTTGTGATTATAGATATATCAGATGATTAATACTTTTAATAATATATTATTTATTATTACGATTATTTATGACTCAATGATGATTAAAAAACTGGAACAATTTATATAACATACTTCGAGTACCTCATCCCCTCGTTGTCCTTGGAATTCGAATTTCTTAGGAATCATGAAAGCAGCATGATGAGATTCCAAAAATCTTTGTTTATCCGCCCTCGAGTCTAGAGCACCAACACAAGCAGCCAATTGTTCAGCACCAGATTGTAGCGAACGTTGTCTACCTTCCTCTGCGCTACAATGCATCAGCAAAGCTCTGGCAATACAATTATGGAAACCAAAATCCATACACTGAAAAAGTCAAATCGTACAATTATTTTCACGCAAGAGAAAGTGCGAAAATATTGATTTTTTTTAAATAAAATAATATCAAAAATTAATTATTTCTTTTCTTGAAATAATAATTATTATAAAGATACATATTTTTAACGAAACTTACATTTGTTGAACAAATTTTTGAAAATAATAATTAAGAAAGCCGAGGTTACAAATAATTAATTTTTAATAGAGAATTTTCAGATAATTTTTAGAGTTAACTGATTCAGTAACCCACTATCGAGTAACGTATATGGTATCAAGAAGCCTATCTTGTGCTCTCTTAAATCGACTTGTTGCAATTAGTTCACAAATCGCGTGCCAAATATACATTCGATCATTTTTCATGTTAAAAAGCTTTTCATTTTTGTAATAAACAGTGCGGAACAGTAAATATACAATAGCGTAAGAGTAACGAGAAAATTCTTTTTTGCTTGCTAAATATAGTTCTGTAATGTTGTTACAAAATTTTATATCCGTAATCTGATTATACCAACATTTGATATAATATTAATTTTTTTATTAGTTTCTATCGTCGAACAGACAGATTGTTACGAGTATATATATAAAGTATTAATAATGAATCGTTGTGTGATATTTTTTTTTTAAATAAAAATATTATTTAATTCATTTATTCAAGTAAAATAGAAATTCAGAATTATTATTTTTCTATCATTGTAATATTTAATGTAATATTAAGATAAAATTAAAAATGTCTCTTTCTTTTTAACTTAATTATGTTTTCTTCTTTTTTTATTTCTTGACATTCTTTTAAAATGAAGTAGATATAATAAAGTATCTTTTTATAATTAAATATTTTAAACTCTGATATTTTGAAATTAAATTTTGATTAAATATTTTTATTATAAAGAATATTTTATATAATATAAAGAAATTATTCTTTTATAACTTACATCGATAAGATCCGAAAGATCGTCAACGAAATATTTATGTATTGTCGTATTGGATGCTTCAAGACATAAAATGTATTCGTTTCTTGCTTTCAACGCTTTCAGCTTCGCCTCTTGATATTTAACTTTCCTCTGAACAGAATAAAAAGTATACATAAGTTTAATCATAATATTCAAAAATTTCAATCAGTACATTATATATTATAATTACATTTCTATTTGTAATTTTTTAAAAATTATTCCATATCTGAAAACATTCATCAAAACGTTGAATAATAATTCTAAAAAGTCTAAAAAATTCCAAAAAATCCTCAAACATTTAAACAAGCACTTAAACTACATGATAAAGCGTATTCTCTAAAATCGATTGTAAGATAAGAAATTTTGACAGAGAGATGAATGAAGTCGTGCTTTATTCACTTAGGGAATGAAACTGAGAGGTCTCAGTTCACGTATTCTCCACATAAAAAGAACATGATAGAAATCGATACTAGCGCGTCTTGAAGTATACTCGACCTCGCCAGGGTCATAGAGGAGAAGAAAAAGAGAAAAGAAAGAGAAAGGAAGAGGGATGAAAAGAAAGAGATAAAAAAAAAAGCTTAACAGAAAATAAAATCGAAAAATATGGGCGAGTACTCTCGGATATCCGGCCTTTATTTTAACCCACCTTGTTCACTTCCTTTTCCATGAGTTTGTATTTCTTGCTGCGCGCGAGTTTCTCTGGAGGAGCATTTGCTACCTCGAGTTTGCTACGCTGCTGTTCCGCGACGCGAAGTTTCGTTTCTGCTTGCCGTGACCCGGTCTGGTATGTCTGATACGTTTTCATCGTGGTATGCAGCTCATCCAATACTCGAAGAATTTCCTCGTGCGTCTCATAACCTATTTCACGGCACTGAAATCGATCGATTCGATTATTATTTTTAATGATTCTGATATATTTTGATTTTGGATCGGATAATAAATGTGTTAAGGAATTTAGAGAATTAAGAAATAATAAAATCAATATAAATTGAAGATTCAGCAGTAACTTATAAAAAATAATAAAAAGCATTAAATTAAATCTAGAACTGTTTTTTTTTAAGATGATAAACAATAAAATGTAATAATGATTCAAAGTGAATTAATCAAAAAATGAAAACCAATTTTTAGTAATTTCAATTTTCTCAAATATTAATTTATATTTGAACATTCTTTTATATATATTATATTTTTTAATTATAAAAAATATATTGTAAATATATTTTCGATGTTTCCAATAATATATACTGGCATGTACTCACACGTTTGTATATCCGTTGAACATCTTCCATCACCTGATTAAGACGACCAACGAGGTGTGTGCTATATACTTCTGACAAAGCTGCATGATCTCTGCTTAAGGATTTAGTCTCATTGATAAGTTGCTGCCAGCAAGCATAGCTCGAGAATAGGGGCCACTGTTCTCGCCTAGGAATTGCTTACTGTTAGCTAAAGTGATTTACTTCAAGCATTAATTGTATATATTAATTATATTAATTGTTTATCTCTGTTTATAAATTTTTTTAAGTTTAAGAATTATTTTTAAAATTAATAAATAAATAACAAAAATAACTTCATGATTGAAGATCAAATCATGGAATTTAAAATTTTGAAAAAAGATGATCATGATCATCGATTACACGAATTTAAAAAAAAAAAAAAAAGGAAAAAAAAAGAAAAGAATAAAATACAGAAGAAAGATAAATACGTACTTTTGCTTTTGCTCCTTGTGTCTGAGCTGTATGCTTCTGGCCAACTTGTCGAGAGACTTGCTGTAATCGAGCTCGAGCTCGGCTCTCTTTCGAAAAAAATCCTGAAGCTCCGCCACGATGGCGACTTGGGCCTCCATCCGGATGTCGAGACATCTCAGCTGCTCGTTCAGCTGCAATCGTATATCTGAAAACAGGAATATGCCAGATAAAGACTTTCTATTGACTCATTAGGTTAGGTTCGTTTTTCGTTAATCGATCGATCGACCGATCGTTCGATTCACCGCGTTTCGTGTTACGAATGCATTTATTATCGAGGAGGAACCAGTCGAGAAATCTCGATTCAATCGTTTTTACATATTTTATCTTACACTTTCGATATTTATATTTTCTTTTAGAAATAATAAATATAAAAATAACAATATTAATTTAATAACATTAATTTATCAATATTTTTCCAATTTATAGAGATTGGATTAGATTCTACGTATAGATTCAAAAAAGTATTTGCTCGTTCAAACTTTTTTTAACTTTTTTTGATTCAATATATTGATTCAACATGTTAATTATTAGGTGAAATATTTATAATGCCATTCAAACATTTATAATATACAATTTTTAAGAGCTTAATAGACTGGTATATCTTATACATCTATATTACATATTTAAATCGGCAATTCTCAAATTTTCCAATAATATCATTATTATAATAAATAGAAATAAAAGTTATTATAAATAGAAAATATTTATTATATGAATATTGATTCTTAATCCTATTGAAATTTTATTGTTGTTTAAATAAAATTGCAAATTTAATAAAAAAATATTTTCAAAAAATAAAAATAGAAAAATATTGAAGAATTGAAAATAAATGCATTCTATATTTTTCTGTTTTATTTTAATTTCATTTCGAGTTGAACTTACAATTATTATGTTATACTGATATTTAAACTACTTTAATAATTGTAATTAAATACCAAGGATAGATACTACGTACATTTTTAAAAGAAAAACCAAAAAAAAAAACTTTGTAATCTATATTATATGACTAAAATAAAATAAATTACACTTATAAATTTATATTTTTCAAACTTCAAATATCAAAAGATTACACATATAATATCTTCATTTTATTTTATTATTTTTTTTTTCAAATTTGAATTAAAATAAAATACAAAAAATATCTCAAAATTTTGTGAAACAAACTTTAAAAAAAATGTTCCTCTAACTTTACTACAGTTTTTCTGAGAAGACACATATTGGGGGACAAAAAATATAATTCCTGAAACTGTTGAATGCTTTTAGGAAGTTGTACGAAACCCGATAGTGGTGTCTCATTAAAACAGGGGAAGCTACTATGTGCAATCACATATGGTGTCGACCCTGGTTCCAAGAAAGTAATATAAAAAGAGGAAGAGAAAAAGGAAGGAAACTGTTTTCTTGTTGATCTTTAAGTCTTCCCATACAAAAGTTTCTTAATAATTTTTTTTTTTTTTTACTTCATACAAAAACGTGGGACGTATCGATTTTTCTCTGGTGTGATTCATTCCCCAAGTGGCCACGAGATTTTCGACCCCTCCACCATTAAGGGTAGGAATGGCATGAATCGACGACCTGCCTACGCCCCTAGGAACGTAAATAAACGCACTTCGTTGTATAGTGCTCGTATATCGGGTGATTCAAAGGTAACGATGAAATTTAATTAATATTCAATTAATTAAAGAATTGATTTTTTCCATTCTTGATTACCATAGATTTTTGATTATTGATTATATTTTATCTATCATTCGAATAAATTGAATGATTAATCGGTTAATAATAATTAAATTAGAAGGGTAGTTAGAGATTAACGAAAAGAGAAAAAATGCTGAGAAAGATAACATTCAGATGAAATATATTTTATATTCAAAATAAAATTCTTTATACATTTTAAGCGTTTAAGAATATTTGACCATGTAGTGGCAAGTGAAATTAGGTTACACGCGCAACTGAAAAACGACACCAAACCTTCAGAACAAAGAGATCTGCATAGTTACAGGTTGATGACATCACTAGACGATAAGAATGTATATGTAACATTGAATAAGAGCAACATAACATCCAAGAATTTTCTACATCTGGATTTTATTTGAAGAAATGTCAAAAGGAATATTTTAGAAAATGAGATTGTACAGATTAAAAGGATCTTTTAATTTGTAGAAAAATATTTCTCATTTCTATGAAAGAAATGTTTCTAGAGAATAAAAAATGAATTATATATCTTTAAATCACTCTAGTACTGATCAATCAGAAATTTTGAAGGGTGAATAACCAAAAGAATATTATAAAACACACAGGCGTTCGGCAATTTCTTTTCCAGAAAATATCGATGATTTTTTTTCAATGTATCATCGAAATATTGACATCTTTACTATAAATCTATTTTAATAATAGTTGTTTCAACTTTTTATGCTTTATATGATTATCGACATATGTTACATAATCGAGTTTAATAATAATTATAATCTACAGAGGGCGCAGTTCTAACGAACTGTGTCCTGTATTCGTGAACCATAGAAACTTTTAATTTTTTTCATATACATAGTATGATATTTTTATCGTTTTAAAAATACAAAAAATGAAATAGATAACAGATGTAAAATTAACTTGTTAATGTTTTGAAGATAAGTGAGATGAAATTTATATTGTGTGATATCCTGTATTTGTAATATTTTTCAAATAAGTAAAGTTGTGTGAATAAAGAGGTTATATTGATTTATACGAGTTAAAAAAGAAGATATAAATTTAAAAAATTGTTTAGAAAAAATGTAGAAACTTAAACTCGAACAGAATACAAATTTTTCTCAGGTTAAATTTCTCATATTTTCTCATGATATAATAAAAATACATTAAGATATTTCATTCGTATCGCATGAAATAGCTAATTGTGATATATATATTTCGTTAAAAGGAATAGATAGAATATTCGTATGCAAGATATTTTTTTCATAGACTTCAAAAATAAAAAAATATACATATTTTTTAAATTAAATTGTTTAAAATTTGTATAGAATGAATACAAAATATTAATTATATTTAAAAATATATATTTTTTGCATATTGTTCCTTTAAAAACTCGTTATTGGTAGGAATACACGGATGAAATTGACAATCGTTCGAAGGACGTAACAGGATCCATTATACGACTGCTTGAAAGCTCATATGAATTGACAAGAGAAGTAATATCGATAGAATTGTATAACAAGTGACTGTAACGCTTATTGTGTGATTTCAATGGAATCACTTTGATAACTTTATTTTCACGCTACGTATTTTTATACTAGATATATTTTCTATATATTTTTGTACTATTTTCCATATATGAAACTGTTTTTCCTTTTTTTTTAATAAATTATTTTTATAAATGAAATTATTAAATAAAAATATTTTACTCTTTTAAATTAATTTTATTCCAAACAATTAATACATTTTTCAAAACTTGCATTATATATATATAAATTTAAGATTTCAAATTGTTTAAGTTGAATTTTTTGTAAATAAATCAATAATTTGTGTAAAATGAAAATTGAAATCGATTCATATTTACAAGTATAAAATGAACTTGATCCAACCTAGTAGCAGTCGTGGAATGAAGTACTTTGTAGTGCTTCTGACATATAATTAACATGTGCGATGCACATGTGAAATAAGATTTATCATATTGTAGGTCACCTATGACCCACGCGACGTTATGATCACTTCCCATTTTTATCTGGTACACTGTATATACATTTTTTTTCATAAACACAACGATAAAAAAATATTAGAAAATAAAAAAAAGTTTTAAAATAATTATTAAAAAATAATAATTACGAATATAAAATATATAAATTTTAAATGAATTAAATGCAATTATATCTTGTATACTTTTATATAAATATACATATACAGGATATGTAATATCAAAAACAGAATAATAATTATTATAATGTTGAATTATTTTAATTAATATTTTATTGATAATAATATAGCCTGTTTATAAATTGTATATTTTTTTGAACTAATGATAAAAGTATTTATGATAAGTTTTAAATTAAATTATTAAAAAAATTAAATTATATTTATTTTATATAGATAAAGATTTTATAAAACATTGAATCTTCAGAACTTAATATCTTTAGTATTATCTATAAAAATAAATATTTTTATGATGTCATTGTTTTCATTTTGAATTATTATCTATAATATTGATCAACAGATTAATTTATCAATAAATATATTGATTATAAATGTATTGATTAGACATATACAATAGATACAATATCTATCGACTATAGATTAAATTTGAAATTTATTAGTATAATCAAATAAATTGAAAATTTAAAAATTTAAATATATAAGAAAAATAATCGACATTGAATAAAAATATAAATTAAATTTCATATTATTTTTATTTTTAATTTAGTTCAAAAATTAGTTTAAATAATAATTAATTAAATAATAATTAAAAATAAAAGCAACAAGTATTGATTTAAGTAACAGAAATATAACTTACAAAAAACTAAGTGTTCGTGAAAAAAATGTTTATTGCAGCATAAATGAAAACGTTAAATACTTTCTCCATGCCGCCCGTTATTTCGAATTTTCATATTTTACAGAGCGTGTTGAAAAATTGTAGTGCAACTGAGAGATTACTTGTGTTAAAACAAGCATAATACTTTTTAAAAATTAATTGATTGTTCAAAATTATTCAGATTTTATTCAAAAACAAAAAATAAATCATAATAACTCAGATTAAAGATCTTTAAAAAACACTGATTAAAAACATTAAATTAAAAACATTTTAAAAACATTAATTAAACATAATTTTATTCATCCATGACCGACGCGACGTTATGATCACTTCCCATTTTTATCTGATATACTATATATACATTTTCTTTCGTAAACGCAACGATAAAAAATATTAGAAAATAAAATGTCATATCATGCCAGGATCTGTTACAAATTCTCACATGAAGGGATAATATTCATGCAAGATTTTATTCTCTTATAAAACGTACGTTTTTAATCTTTAAACATCTTTTCAATAATTGTAAACTTGTCTCACGTAAAAGGGTAAGGGTACACGTATAGAATAATTGTTTAAAAACGTTTTGTAAACGGCAGCGCCATTTACCTTTCGTCAAAGCCTCCCATTCCTGTCGTCCAGCTAGCTTGAACATTTTCCCCCGTTCCAACTGTCCACCACTCTCTCTGGTCCACCGTCGATTATTCCTCGTGTTCACAAATCACTATTCCTTTTGTCCGTTTTTATCGCGTCCTTTTTTCGTTTTCTTGTGTTTATATTATACACACACGTGCGCGCGCGTGAAATAAATTCGTATTTTTATCAAATCACGATTTACACACGTATTTTTTTCTCAAATTATTATTGAATAACTGCAATCAATGAGCTACCATAATTCGATTACAACTCTTGGTAACTCTTGAAACACGCTGCTTGCATGTGAACCGCTCGCTGGGATTTTTGACATTCCTTGGCTTCGAATGGCGAACTTGCATCTAGATTTCATTGATATTAGTCGATAATTATGTACTATGCGTTCTGAATGACATTAAGGATGATAGAGTGGGCAATACAGGCGAAGAAAGCACGAGAAAGACTATATATATGTATAGTAGAGAATCTAATCGTGATATTGAACTATTCGTTGCAACGATGGATTGGCAAAAAATCGAGCGCCATCTCGTGACGATGATATAAGATAAATGCATGTCATGAACGGATTATTGGAAAATGTAATAATGTTACGTAATAGAATGATCAAATACCTAACGAAAACATTGCTTTGTGGGAATAAACGTATAGAAATGAATAAAAAAAATACAAATATATTCGATATTTTTGATATAAATGGCAGTTACATATCGTTATAAATCTAGTCAGAATGATTGTAATTACGATGAATTAAATAATCATTATTATTATAAATAATTATAAAAATTAATAAAAAATTAATAAAAGAGAAAAATAAAATAAAATAAATTTCAATAAATGTTATGTTTAAATATCTTATATATATATAATTATAGTATAATTTCAATTGTTTTTAAATGAAACTTTATTAAATTACGACACAATAATTTATATCAATTATTTCACGAAATAATACAGATATACATAATATGATTTTATGCATAGTTTCTACTGTTTATTATTTATAAGGCAAGCACTTTCAATATGCAAAAAAGTGAAAGATAGTTTTCAAAATATTGAAATATATAATTCGTATTTTCTAATATTAGATAATATCACATCATTCATATTTTCAGAATTATCACCGCTATATCTTACATGACCCAGTTTATATAAATAGAGATAAAAACACGAATTTGTTATTGGATATTTAAATAGAAAATATAGAAATCTTTTATTTTTACAATAGATTTTTAGTCATCGTTTATTTATAATCTTTAAATATAACTATTTCATTTTAAAATAGAATTATACTATATTAATTAAATTAAAAGTAATATAAATTTTCTGATATTAAAAATTATAATATCATATCCATACAAGGCAATTAGATCGTAAAAATATTCAATCTAAATATTTTCAATATTTTAAAAAGATATTTTCATTAATATATAACATATAATATATTGTATATATAATTATATATATACAACTATTTTTATTTATTTTTTATATAAAATATTATTATGATAATATTTTTTAGTTATAATCACGTTAAATTTTAAACGATTATTATTTTAACGATCAGATATTATAAACGATCAGATTTCTAGTTAAAATAATAACAAAGAAATAATTATTCAAAAATTAAAGAAAACATTTTATCATAATCACAATAAATTAAGAAAATAAATATATATATATATATTTATGTTGATTATCAGCAGATTTTGTTTATAATTTTATAATATTATAATGTTTTATTTATAAGATTATAATATTTCTGAGATTCTGCACTGTCTCTCACTGTTTTTCCTAAACAATATATATAACTTATACAGTATAACCTCAAATACTAAAATATCCAATATACTTTTTGCTATTGTATTCTCGTGAATGATATCAAAGGAAAACGAATACACTCTCTAACTAAATATGTATTAACATTTCGATGTATTGTTTTACGATCAGCAAAGCGTACAAAGGTCTATTTCGCATCATGTGCGAGAAAATTGAAAGCGCAGTGGCATAAAAATTCTAGCTCCTCTATACTCCCGTTATAACCTCAGAAAGGATTCCGTTAATAGAATGCAACCATGAATCTATATCTCTCTTACTCTATCGCTCTGGTAAACGATAAGTTGCCGGTGTTGCAAGTTTTATGCAAGCTTTGCGATTATCGGGCCCTGATAGGTTACAACAGATAATGGTTGCACGTTGTGCGTGAATGTTCTCAAAGAACACGATCAACAACATCATTCTCATAGCGTGATGGCCACGCAAAGGATTATTTTTAAAATTGCCGCTAAGAGATGACCTTAATAGGTCGTTTGTAAGATGACAGTGTCGAAATGAATTGTTGTAAGACAGTTATTATTATAATAGCGAACGTTTTTCAACATGTCTAATTTCAAACATGCTAGAAATAATCGAAATAAGATAAAAATATTATTTAGACGTGTATATTTATATCGTGTCGAATTAAGCATATTTATTGAAGAAAATCGATAGAATAGAATATATTTTTGTTTTTAAAGAAAATAAATTTTGTACTGCCCTAACCTAAAAATTTTCCATTTTTTAAAATATTTTTTAATGTATATTTTTCTTTGACAAGATATTTTATAAAATTTAGGAATATATTATTATCATTTTTTAAATATTATAAGTTTTACAAATTTAATATATTAATAATGATCATTTGAAACACTTGAGATATTTTTCTGAAGTGTTTTTTCTTTAAATTCAAATAATCTTTCATTAAATTGTATTATTCCTACTTCTTATATGTGTAATATGTGTTACATTTGTTAACATAGTGCTGGTCAGTTATTGATAAAGCAACAGTACTGTAGATGAACTGCTTGGAAAGAAAATAAACTGATGAACGAAAACGTGTTATCAGGCCAATAATATTGTATAACTGCCAATAAAGACAACTTGAATTAAAGAAATTAATAAATTTTTTTTATATAACAAAATAGACTTTATAAATATTTTAGTTTTTATTATTAAAATTTAAACACAGCATGAAAGTATATTTAAATGAATTGTAATTTTTCTTTTCTCTTATATTTGCAAATAAATGAAAATAAAGAAAAAAAAAAGAAATTATGATATATAATAAAATTAATAATTTTCATAATTTTTTTTTTTACTATGCTTGAATATATATTTTATAGAATTTAAAGAAAAACTTTAAACAAAATAAATATATCCTAATCCTTCGTTTAAATAATTTTATATATTTTTAAATTAATTGCACAAATAAATACACATTAATTTGTTTCAATGTTTTCTATTCCTTAAGATGCGCATTCTCTAGAATGTATGCTTTATGATAATAAAATGATGTTATCGTTCTTTAAATAGATACAATAAGAAGATAAATTCTATTCAAAGTTCGAATTTCAAACATTTTCCTTCTTGACACATGCGTCAATCTATGCGATTACAATTTAAGAGAGAGAAAAAAGAAAGTACGGATGCACTGATGCGTTTAAAAAAAAATTCGATTAGATATACGAGTGAATTCAGTTCAAGCATAAAATAGTTCTATCAATTTTTACCATCTTCCTTTAGGAAACAGTCATAATCCGGTCTAGTTTCTACAATCACTGTGCACACACGTCAGCATTGAATAAATTTGACGAGTATACACGATCATTCAATCCATGTAATTTTGTCAACATAATTGTTTAATCGAATTATTTGAAATGAGCAATAAATAATCAAATAAGTATAAAATTTAGAGCAATAGAATATAAATAAAATGAAAAGTGCAATTGCAAGTAGAAATAAATTGATGCAACTAAATAAAACGCAATTTAAAGATAATTTTTTTATCTCCTCTGATTGATTTTTAATAATTCAATATGATCAATATTTTCTGTTTAAATAAATAAATTTTTATTAAAAGTTTATTGTCTTATGAAATTTATCAAAATTTTATTTCTTACCTTAATCATCACACAATTGATACATCCTGACGCAACAAACAATTAATATCTCGAGATATTGATTAATCGACTTTTTACGAGATGGCGTATTTATCATTAACACATAAGAAATAACGATTAAGCGGTGCAATTCTAATAATACGACCATAAAACCAAGACCGGAAAAGGAAGTCGTACGTCTGACAATAGAGAAGATACACAGAATAAAATACAGAGTTTGGCCGTGAGTTTGTTCGTTGGTTCGTTCGTTTGTTAACGAAGCGAACGCCCACAATTGATTGAGAGCGTCGGACTGTTAGCACAATTGCCCTTAAATTGAGATGTAAGTACTTGCGACTATACCGTTCGTTTCGACGCTTTGAATCGACTCGAATCCTCGGTCCTATAGACTTACAATGTCCATCTATTGATCTAGGTCATCCTAAACTCGTTTAAAGTCCTGTTTCTAACGAGAAAGTATACACGAACTTGAGAAATCGACGATTTTTCTTTTGACGATAATGATAAAACGATGCAAGAAATATTATGTAGGTTATGTCCGGATTGAATCTATAGGCGTACCATATTGTTCATGATTCTGAAATTCTATATTGAGAAAATGAAAAATCGATTAAAATTGTTGAGAAAATATAGAAAAGATAGAGAAGTAATTATTTTCTTATTTACAAACAGCAACGAATATATAATATAATAAAGATTGATGCTGTTTACAATTTTTAAGAGAAATCTTATCGTGAATACAAAAAACACAACTTTTAAAACTTGCTAAACTAGAGAAATAATTATTATAAATCATTAATATTTATAATATATATGATTAATTCAGTCATCTAATTACTTGTTCCGTTCGACAATTATTTCAAAAAATTTCTCAGAAACAACCTGTGTTCAATACTGGTTCTCCTCCAATTAATCGTTTCTCTTAACCAATAACTGGGAAGTTTTTAACACTGCCACGTTTGATTTTATCGCAATAGTAGTTTCGCGACCGGTAACACGATACTGTTCGTTCGAAATATAAACATATCTTTCGATGACTCAGTGGACTTTTATGCAACGGATGAGGAAAGTTCAGCAACAGCTGTGTCTCAAAAACTCTATTCCTACCACACGTTGTTTACCGTTTCATTCCAGAACGAGACTGAACGGCCGATAATATTCCTTTCGAAAAGGTAGCATGCTTCGAAACGAAACTACAAAAAGCCACAATAAGTCGTCTTACACTCGTGTGAATAAGATTAATTTTCACTCTCGATCCGTTCACTGTGTGCGGTATATTATTAGAAAAAGCGGAATCCTCGTAAATGTCACGCGTCTCTAACAACGAAACATCATTCGACAATTCTCGTCAAGCTTCACACAGTCACAATAATACATCTTGATGACCAATTGAACACATGAAATAGTCAATCTCACTTAACGCATAAAACAGCTTTGTTTTGATTATTGAACATACACTTGTTATGTGTATTCACAGTGAACGCGATCTAACGTCGAAATAATTTAAGGGAGTTTATGTTATATGTTTGATTATAGTGTATCGTATGCAATACAATGTTATACTATACGATTAAATATAAGTATTTTCTCTATCACGTTCACGAATCATAAAAGTTTACCGGATATCCTGCGAAAAATAATAAACACGTGCTTCGAACACTGACCGACGCTGCTTCTATCCAACTAATGTCGACTGTTTTTTTTTCTACGATAGAAGGACTAGGACGATACAACGGTACACATAATACATACATACATACATACATATATATATACATACATACATATACATATATATATATATATATATACGCACACACAATATAACACACTGCACGATAGTGAAATTTACGAAAGGAAACTGCACACAAAACGAAACTCAATCGAGATTGTTTCCTGCCGATAGTTGGAGATTAAATCAGCTAAGATTATTGTCTATAATGAAATTACCGATAAAGTTTGTATGATTTCGCAAATTCGATGAAATAAACAGAATTAGCAATTGATTTAACAATTCTAAACAAATCGGAACGAGAGTCTACGAACCGAATATCGATAGCAAATAACGGTCGTGTTTCGATGGCCACGAGGGTATTGCACATTGGCCGATCAGTCGAGTGGGACTTGGTCGCGTGAACTGACCAGTAAGGACAGGCAGTCGTTGCTTTGACTGTCGTTAAATTAACCACAATTACCAGCGAGGCCTACACGCACGCGCCTTCCTCTATACGCCTACTATGTATGTATTGTCGTCATTTATATGCGTGTATGTATACATATCCGTCTTAACTTTGCTCACTCGTGTGAGTTTACACTTGCGCGAATGCCATTAAGTCAACGATATACGGTGATCTCAAACTGTTATTGAATAATACTGACGATTCAGAGGTGATTTATGGAAACAAAAATAGTACATTCAATGTTACGGAATCTATTTCAAAAATTTTTTTATTTTTACAATTTCAAAAATTTTAACATAATAGAATATTTTAAATTTATATTAAAATAAAGAATTATAAAATAAAATAATATTTCATATGAAAAAATAAGAAAAAAAATTGGTATAAAATTTTTTATTCGATTCTTCGAGAAAATTGATTTTAAATACGCAATACGAATGAGTACATTCCATTATCGATTATCTATATCTAACTATTTATAAATAATGACAATAATATTGTTTTTATACAGATCATTCATTCTTTATTGTTCATTGTATTGCAAGTATTGAAAAAATATCCTTGCTATTATACATTATTATGTTCAACAAATTAAAAGTAACTAAATGGACTGTAATATGTTATTGCTTTTTAATCTTTCATATTTCATTCAAGAATATTTTGCTATTTAAAAACATTTGTACACTCAGAGCAGAATATTTGATCTATATTTCATGATCTAAATTTAAATAAATCAATATTCATAATTTAAATCACATTTTATAGATATGAATGTTTAATAGTGAACATTGGTCTGGCGTCTCGTAACAATACAAATATAATCGCGGTTAGACAAATCTTATCAAGAAGGATATCAATATCAATGGAACTCAAAAACGAATTTTTGTTTGCAAAAAATAATTAGAGCAAAATAATTTTTTTTAAATTAATTTTTTATATTTAATATATTTTTTTGTAATATATATTTTTATGCTCTTTTTATTTTATCAGGAAAAAGATTTTGTTCCTGTAATGAGTTCAATTTCAAGAATTCAGATGGCGTTGAGCAATATTCAGAACAATGGCGAAATATCTACGTGATTCAGTTCGAGCAAATTTGGAAGGAGAGGGATGAATGACAACAATTAACAAGTTAGTTGTCAATTACCACGTTATCGTTCGCGATACCGAAACACAAATGAACACGTCATGCATACAAACAGTTGATAGCTTTATTGAATTAATTTTTTTTTTTGTATCCGACTACACTGTAGTCGACGAAAAATAAAACGCAAAAAGTAATAATTTAGTAGAATTGTATTATTTTTTGTACTATATCTATTCATTTTCTTCTTTTCTTCTTTCTTATAATGGAAAAATAATATTAATTTTTCAGGAATAAGATGCAAATATATTCAACGCAGTTTTAAAAAAAAATTTTAAAAAAAAAGTTTAAAAAAAAAATATAAATAGAAGATTAAAACGTAACATTGTAGACAGATGGAAGGAGAAAAATCTTCACGCACGAGCTGTACACATAAATTGATATGCAGTGCAATGTTTCTCTATCAACTTCCTTCCTGCACGAATTGAAGGGAAGCGTCAAATGGTTATTGCGTCGTGGTCGGTTTAGTTCATTTTTCGTTATCTCAAATTCAAATTATATCGTAACGTGTACGTAGTGAATTGAAGACTGTCACTATAACAGCAAGTGAAAAAGATAGTGAGATAGGCGTCTCGGTCTTGCTACAAAAATTAATCATTAAGCTCTCTTTTACACAAGAATTCGCCTCGTCAATTATCAAGATTTATGTTACGACTGGCACGCCCTCTTAAACGAATCGTCGCAACCATGCATTAAAACATAGGTTAAGAATTCATATAAATCGATTTTTAACGAAATGACCGTCAATTTGACAAATTTTACGGCCAATAGTTAAATTAATAATAAATTAATAATAAATAATTCAAGCGCATGAATTTTATTATGTTCTTGAATTTCAAAATAAACATGTAAATCAAAATTTTTATTATTTTCTTTTTAATTTCTTTTTTACGAAAAATAAATTTGATTTGATTCTAAATGATTCAAAAAACTGATTTAAAAAACACAACTACATCTAAGATAAAATCTCTTAAAATTAAAAAATATTGAAATAAATGTAAAAATTATTTTATATAATTTATATTTTTATATATATGATAATTAATGTATATTTGTATAAATAATCACTAAATTTTCAATTATGATGAATTTTGGTTTTCACTATGTGAAAAATAATTTTTCTTTCTGAAGTCATTTTAATTTTTCATTTAAATCTACTTTTAATTAAAATATAAATACACTCGTTTGTTAGCAATATGTTGTGATCAAAAAAATTTTCAAAATTTTTATTTCCCTGTTTTTTTGAATTTTCAATATTACTAAAAATTTTTCGCGAAATATTTAAAACAAATTTGCATGTTTTATTATTGCCTTTTTTTATGTGTGTAAAAATTGAAATTGAAAGAGAAGACAAAAAGGAAGAGAGAAAAAGAGATAAAATATCATATAAAATGTCAAAGATTATTAAAAATATTGACATTTTTAATAAAAAATATAAAAAATAATAATGAAGAGAACCACATAATTTATTTAAAAAAAAAATTTTAATTGAGATAAAATTAAAAAAATTCAAATTCAACTCTGTGTATCTATCATCTTAAAATTTGTAATCAATCATGTAATAATCGTAATATTTTCTTAAATAATAACTGTAACATAATAATTATCATAAATATTAAAAATGATTAAACTTAAATAAAATTTAATTGTTTTTCAAAATTATTCAAAATTTCATGTTTAACTAAAAAATTTAAAAAATTTTGATTATGTTTCAAAACATTCAAATATATATGTACGCATATAATTCTTTAATCGTAAAAACAGATTAGAAGTTCCGACCAACAAGGAAGCCATATGGAACCCCTTGATTTTCTCTGCTGCATGGTATGGGGGACCTTTACACATCGACCGGAAGTTAGCTACTAGAGTTCGTATGCCATATGGTAGGAACGAATTTATTCGAAGAACACGATGTAATTCTGTTCCGTGCAATGCTCGCTTTTACACTCACCAATGATTTAGAAAAAGTGTCTTTTTTTTTTAAATCATTGCATTTAAGAAAAAAGCAATTTCAAATTTTCTCAGAATTATTTTTATCATTAATGATCGAAAATAATGATTCAATAGAAAGTTTAATTATGTTATTGAAAAGATTATTTTTCTAATAAAAGGAAGTTTGATAACTTTGCTGATATAATAAAATAGAGATTATTAAATTGAAGAGTGACTCATAATATAATAATTAATTAATCCTCTGGATAATATTTTTAGATAAAACAAAAAATTAGATATAAGATACATTAAAAATATAAAATTTAATATAAAATAATTTTGTAAATTTCTAACTTGAAAAAGAATGAACGCTTTGAAGAGTAAGATTTTTTAAAAATATAAATTCGAAAAAATATTAACTTTCAATACCAAAATGCTTATTCGCTTTGTATTATCGTAATAATTTTTATTACATCTGAAAAATTCAATTTTCTTTCATTGTTTTCCTTATTATTCATAATAAAATAATTATAATAAATAATTCAATTTCAATCTTAACAAATATTTAATATAATTACATTGACTTTAGAAAAAAGTATCAGCTTTTGTTATTAGGTAATTAAATATGATAATTACAAATTTTTGTATTTTTGTAAAATGTAGAAATAATATTTAATATTAAATAAAGTAAAAAAGATAAAATATTTAAATAATAATTTTTAAATCGCATGTATTTATTTATCTGTAACAAATAAATAATGAATTTAATCAAATAATGCTTACAGTTTCATATCAATTTACTCTACATACGTGTATTTAACAATATTATTCTTTTTCACATAGTTAACAAATCTCTCTCTCTCTCTCTCTCTCTCATTCACTCACTCACTCACTCACTCACTCTACGGCACTGGCATTTTCCAATTAACATGTAAGGGAAGAGATAAGTAGCGACGAATAGAAAACTTTAATCTGAGAATCCAATGGACGCAAAAAAAAACACATTGGTACAAAGAATCAAGAATACCATTTGCGGTGCATTCAACTCTAAGAAGAGGCAGATACATAAGTAAAAGAAAGAAATAGCAGGAGCGCGAAACGACCATGAGAACACATCTTGATGTTCCTCCTAATCACTTCAGAAGAAACGACGGAGACAAAGCTCGAAATGAAAGTCGTAATTACCCCTGCTAAATGCGATTACTTACGATCAAACTACTCTTTTGATTCTAAAATTTAATTATACTCAAAGATTTCAGATAATTTTTTTATAATTTAATAATTCGTCTTCCGTTAAGAATATGAAAGACGTGAAATTTAAAAAATTAATCATACATATTTTCAAAAGATTAAAAAAATAATATTTGCTTCTACATTTAATATTTTATATTCGTTTTATAATCAAGTAATTAGAATTTCTAGTTTTAACAAATGTATATATATATGTATATATTCTGAATTATGTAATATCATTATAAATATCATTATAATTAAATTTTATTCATTGATATTTTATTTGATGATGTTGATCCAATAACCTCCAAGATCATTTTTTATAACTCAAGATTGCATCGTTTCTCTAAGGTTCCAAGTAACTTGACGAGAAATTCTATACATTTAAACGAATGTTCGCACAACTCTACACCGGCATTAGATGTCCTCGCCTATCTAGAATTTCCAATATGTATTGTATAACGCACACATTGTGTGAATGTATCATAGCAAAATTGTGGGATGAAAGACATGATATAATGCACAAAAAAATCTCGTAACCAAAATGTATAAAAAATATTTACGGAACAAAAAATCAAAAAATGGAATCAATGTACCTAAATAATATGTAGAGATTATGTGAATACAATGAAAAGGAATGATGACATCTTGCAGAATATTTGAGATAATGATTATTTGAATATAAAAAATTTGATAATTAATACATAAAAGAATAATGAATAACTAGCTACAGGTTAGATTAAACAACTATTGCTTTGCTTTACTTATCGAATTATTACTGAAGAAAAGATATAAATTATACTATTATATCTAATGTGTGATGCTTTCATATCCAGCTACTTCTAGAAAAAAAAAAGCGAACGCATTTGAATCTAATGAACCATACCTGGAAGGACGTCCTTAGTGTCGGGGTTATAAGGATGAATCCATCCGTTCCTCTGCTGAATAATGCACTGGAACATATTGCTGGACTATGCGTAGGTCTCGATTCGCGTTGATCGGCTGTAACGAGCGAGAGCAAGAGCAAGAGCGCGCGCGAGAGAGAGAAAGAGAGGAAGAGGGAGGGACAGAGTAAAAAGGATAGAGGGAGAGTAACAAGAGCGACGAAGAAAGATGGGAAACAGGATGAAAAAAGACACGAGATCCGTTATAGTTGGCAAGTTCTTTCAATGGGCCACCTTTTGCCTCTGTTCTTTTTTAAAAATATTCCTAGAATGTGTACAAATTATCGTAAAGTCGAGTTCTTCGTTGATTATATCGATTAATATTATCGTTCAGCGGTTATCTGGAGCGAAACTTGATTCGATCAAACGCATAAAATTTCTAAGATTATTTCTACGATAAGATCCTCGCACTTCTTCGTAGAAAGTTCCTCTGGTGATGTATCACCATTACCGGAACAGTTTAATTTTCCTTTTTGTAGAATCAATTCGATTCACGATTCGATTAATCGGCATGGATTCAAATTATCGTGATCCCCTAACAACTTGAAAAATATGCACATTTTCATTTCGAGCAAAGATCTCTCCGCATTATTGTAATGTTCCGTCGAAGAACAATATTGAAAATTTGATTGATTTCCATCTCATGGTAAAAACCTTGAATCATCTTATTATCAATTTCACATCACCTCGAAATACCCTTTTATTTCTTCGAACATGTGTCTATATTCACACATACGCTACATATGTGCACACACCGTGTCTCTATGTGTCTTTCTCTGATTCGATCGTTTGCTTTGTCTCCGATAATGGACCACTCTTTCTTCTTCTGTTTCTTGATTTCTTCTCTTTACATCTGGCTCCCTCCACGATGATTCTCTACTTCAAGAACCATTCTCATCCTTTCGTGACAAAACGAAACACTATTCAAAACGATCTTTCCACTATTCAACACATCACACGCGCAACGCACTCGACCGATCGACCAACCGACCGCTCGTTTCGGCCTTGAAACGTGTGCACTTTTCTTTTCCCGAACTAATCGAAAGCTATCACCGATATTCGTTCATACACTACGTTATTCTGTTAATACAAAAAAGAACAAGGGTTGAACAAGAAAATTCTTCATTATGTACCAGACCAGGGAAACAAAGGCGCGATTGAAGAAAGTTAAGAATGACAAGAAAAAGGAAACGAAGGCAAAAGGTAGTCGCCTTTTCTCGTTGCTCCTGCGCCCAGAGGGTGGCTGGTCGGCTGGCTGGGATCGAACTAGATGGCTCGTCGCCAGGCAACCGGATTTTCTATCTCTCTCGCACGCGCACGCCACCTCCCTCCCTTCGCACTCATTCTCTCTTTGTCCATTCCTCTTTTTCTATCCCTCTGTTCCTTTCTCTGTCACTCAGTTCCGTACCGGTGCTTCTCTCGCGTTCGCTCTGCGCGCTCACTCTTTCTTCCATCTCTTCATCGGTTATCATTGCTCTCTCTCTCCCTCGTTCTCACACTGAAGAGTCGCAGCAGCAGCAGCAGCAGCACATACATACACACCGGTTCCTCTAGCGCTTTCTCTCTTTCTCTCTCGATCTGTCGACTCGCCACCCCCTGCATACTCCGGGAACGCGCAGAAGATTCTCTCATATATATACCTTGGCCGATGACTTTAGGCAGACCGCGCAACGATCTCCACCGTCGTGTTTCGAAAATACGATACTCGATCAAAATTGAATTTTCTTATTTCTTTTTCTTCAAGTAATATAAAATTTAAGATGATAAAGATTTTTTAAGGGTTTTAAACTTTTTTCTTCGATGAAATAAAAATTGCATGTTATTGTATATATTATTGTTCTTTATTTCATTCTTGATTTTTATTATGCGTAATTAAATAATAAGAAAGTTATTATTAATTTATTAGCTTAGTTTTCCATGTAATACATTATTTTTATTAAGTATCGCATGATAATATAGTTTACATGCTTTTAATTGTTGACAATGAATTATCGTATTTTCGTGCACGATCAGTTATGATAAAATGTTCATTGTTTTGGCACGGAATGTTGGCACGTTATATCTCACGTTCATTATCTAAATTTATCAGAGATTTAAATAAATAGAAAAAAGAAAAGTGGAGGAAGTGAAGAAACAACTTTCGACATTGAATTTGAGAGGATAATATCAATATTTTATAAAATTTTTGAAAAATGTTTGAAAGATTAAACAGGAAAATATTACGAAGAATAATAATATGTAAAACATAAGCTGCTTATAAAAAAATTGGATTATGAAAAGTCAAAATGGCGAAGAAAAATCAAAATGGAACACTTGATTGTGATTATTTTATTTCTTGGCGCATTTTGCTTTCCCCATTGTGAAGCACTGGCACGTCCTCAAAACGGCGATTCTCACAGTAGTAGATATGACAATTCTGCGATACGAAGAACGAATCGTGAGGCTGGTGCAAAAGGAAACTGCAGAAGAGAAGAAGAAAAAAAAAAAAACAAAAAAAAGAATACTCGAAGCAGAATCGTCGAGAACTTTCTACATTGAAAGCGTTTCACTTGTAAATGGAAAAGGGGACGAGTTTGTAGGAAACCGATTATATATACGAGAGAAATTCCGCGCTCTCGATGCACCGTTTCGAAATCAACTGAATCGCGTAATACCGTTGTAAAAGCGTCGAGCGGAAAGCGTCATATATCGTATAAACGTGCAAGAGCGACAGAGACAGATAAAAAACGAACGAGATAACCATTATTTGAAGAGGAAGAGAGTTAATGAGATGTCAGGCAGAAAAGAGACGTTGGGAAAAGAGATAAAATAATGGCAATAAAGTGAAGCAAAATGGTGCAAAAGAGATGACCGCGCCGCTGGTAGGGGAATCAATGAGTGGTTACTCGCGCCACCGCTTTTGTTTCTCTCCTCGTCTCTCTAACTGCGTGGTTATACGTTGTACACCGGGTCTCCCACCGTGGTGTTCTATATAGGCTCGTCCAACCCTCGAAGCGTGACCGTGACTGTGACTCTGATCAAACGGAGTGCACGTGTCCACCGTGTATGTATATATACGTTACTCTCTACGCGCGTTCTCGTCCGCTTGTCCTGTCTCTGCCTACCCGTTGTCTCATCACGTGGAAACGCATCACTCTTCGTTTTGCCGCGGTTATTTCACGCGATATACACTTATTGTGCAACATAAGAGGTAATCTACCTAATCGTAGTTTTTGTTTAGTCAACAAATGTTTAATCTTTTCGGTAGGTTATATTTCAGTTATGCGTACCACTTGACCGACCGAGATTTGTAACTAACCTATTTGTTCATTTTTTTTTACAATTATGATAATTAAAAACTAATTCATTAATAAGCTTTAAAATAAAATTCATCATGTTTTGTCCAATTATCAGAATAAATGACGATTAAAGTGATTTAATTATTTTTCATGTCATGACAATCATGATTTTTACAATCTTTAATACGATCTATTTTATATAATTCATATATGTTTTCAAAGAAATATAATTTGATTGATGTTATAAAATTGGTAAATGTTCATTTTTAAAAAGTATAAATTTAAGAGTGCAGTAGAGAAGGATTACACTTGATATAAAAGTGGATCTTATTTGCTCATAGGGTCATGTACTCTCTGCACTAAATGAACAAATTGCTTTTCATCGGCCACTTCGAGGGCACTCAGATCATCTTACCATCGGGTTAGTTTATCATCAGATTGCTACCACTGTTAGTTTTTCTGCATTCTTCTTCCCTTACTTCATTCATTCTTTGATCAAAGAAAACATATTCAAACTGTTTTTTTTTTATCTATTTTTAATTTTTAACATTTCAAGCTTTTATAAAAATAATAAATAACACAATTAATGATAAATAAAGCATAAAAATCACACTTTATATGCATATATAATTACACTATTGGTTTTTTTTATGAAATTATTTTAGAGATTATGTCAATTATTAAATTCTGAATTTACAAATCAATATGTATCTTGTTTCTTTTTACTTAAATTTAATTTTTTTATATTATTTTATTAAAATGAAATTTACGTAATATGGAACAATCAGCGTCATCTGTTACTCAATTTCCAAATTATAATTAAATTTCCTTTTCACAAAATTACACAAATCGATTTTATCATATATTATATATTATATTCAATGAATTTTTATTCATAGTTTGCTTTCTATCAATAAATTTTTCTCATATTAGGAAGTTATTTTTTTTCTTATTTTTATTCTTAAATTCATAAATATAGAAATAAAAATTATATTTGCACGATCATATAAGTTTCGTTTATACGAGAAGAATATTATATTTCAAAAAATACCTATTTTACTAAATTATTTTATCATTTAAATTTATTCTCAAATGACCGATAAAATAAATTGAATGGTATTATTTTATTTATGTTGTGTTTCATGTATATTTGTTTTCAAGATATAATCACGTAAATTTAAATCTGTAAAGTCATAAAAAGCACTTATGAAAAATGCACTCTGAACTTAGTATACTCGCAATTGGCTGAGTCAGCCAAGTGGTTCAATGAGATACCGCGCCATTTCATTGATGCCGCTAACCTTATGGTAAGCATCGTCGACAATGTCTCGTTTCTTCTTTTAAATTTTATATTATTTCCCATGAAAATTTATACAATACAAGTTATTTTTATAGTATTTATTTCATATTAAATTAAATTAACTAATTATATTTATACAATTGATATTTATAATTATACAATTTGATATTTATAATTATTTTTATAATATGGTAGCTATATATCTTCATTATTGGTCTACTAATTTTAACAAAAAGCATTTCAGAATTGGTAGATAATTATAGTAGACAAAGTTCATTCAGCGTGTACTATTCTAAAACTGAACTCTATTCATGTGATCATTACGTAGTATCGCTATTTTAAAGCCACAGATCGTTCAGGGTTTCGCGACCTTCATCCAGATAAGCGTGTAAATTCAATACCACTTGGCCTTCTTATCAAGTACCTATCCAAAAGTCGTCGTCAACTTTTCAAATTTATTTATGAAAAAATTTTTTTTTTATACAATTTTTTATTTTTTAACTTTTTAGTAAAGTAAAATATAAAAAAACTTTTAAAAAAATATAAATCATTATATGCACATTTATGCATACTATTATAATAAATTTAATTGTACATACTTTCAAACAATTCTATTTTTAAAAATTCGATTGACTATTTTTAATATTACTTATTTTATTTTTTTTATAATTTTTTATTGATAAAATTTGAATTTTTAAAATTCCATCTTTTATATTTTTTTTCGATATCAAAAATATGAAATCATCTTATCAATCTATGATAAATGATATTAATTTGAACTTTGTATTTTATTTATATATATATTATTTCTTATACGATATTAAATGTCAGTAGTATAACCCCATTGCAATTGCCTTGCTATTTCGTTAACGAACTCTATCGGTAATTCTGAATAACTCGTGACATTCTAACTCAAACTCTGCAGGTTTAAAATCTATCGAATGAACGTATGAATTTTTATGTCATACGTAATTTGTTTTTTGAAAAAAAATTGTAAACATATTCATATTTTATATATACGATATTCAATTGTTGTCACCATGAAATTATTCAATTTTTTTTTTCAGTGATTTATCTCAATTAAAGGCTTACTTCGATAATTAATATCATGTATCCAGATTCAAATTTACGCATGCTACAATTAATTTAAGAATGATATAGATGATATTAGGGAGATGTATTATTTTCTTGTAATTCCTTCTCTTTATCCTGGTGGAATTTCGTCATCAATGAACTGAACTAAAATGGCCTTGTTACACATATATGCATATAAAAAAATTACACTCTGTAATTTTTTTGTCGGGCGTGTATTCTACGACAGAAGTTTAGAAGGTTCAAACCAAAGTTCGTAATAAATATTTGTAGATCGGGAAAATCAAAATAAAAAATATCAATTAAAATTATTAAAAAATAGTAAAATAATTTATTTCTTTTTAACAAGATTCTTTTTTTATATTTTTATTTTTCAAAATTTCTTTTTCTTGTTCTTTTCGCTTTGATTAACAAATGTAAAAATAAATGTTTTCAATTATATGATAATAATTGTTAAGAATATAATTTTTAAAAAATATTTAAATAAAATGCGTCATTGCAATAATATCCGTGTGAAAGAAGATACATATATCTTTCACTAAGTGAAATAGATACTCTTCTTTGACATTCTAAAAATGATCTGTTCGTAAAAACATCTGTCGCACAAAACAGGAAATATCTTTTTTTTTTATCATTATATTTTATTCAGATTTTTTTCTGATCAATTTATATCATATTTTTTTAAGCATGATATTTTTATTAAATTTATATAAAAAAATTATTTAAATTTATATTATAAATTAATGTGAATATATTTTAAAAAAAATATTTATACAAATGTAAATATCTCAAGATATTCTCATAAAATGACAAACTTTGATAATAATTTCTGAAGAATTATTATTTTCATTATCTCTTTTACATGAATAAATTATACGCCAATTAGTAATAATTAATCAAAGCGACATATATACATATATATCGAATATCGAGTTATTAGATAAATCTTATTTTTATATGTATTATTTATAAAATCTTAAAATATTCAGCAAATAAATATAATCTGCAAATATCATCTGCATATTTATCAACTAATTTTACTAGCAAACTCTATATAGCGATGGGTTACTAAGATCGATTTTAAAACATCCAATGTTGCAACCATACGGATATAAACACAAAAATCAAAATGCATAGAGGAAACGGTCGACGCAGTCACGCATGACCGTATGGAAGGAGTTGCGGCGAACAATGAGAATGTGCGCATGCGTTACACGGTATGAAAAAATATATAGACGTTCGTATCTGAAAGTGTACTGTGTGAACGTGTTCAATGGGGGAGGTATTATATACATAGTGGGAGAAAAATAGAGGGGATGGAGATGGAATACGCGTTAAAATAAAATAAAAACAACCTTGAAAGTTTGTAAACGGAAACAGGGATGGGCATCCGATGTATATTTTTTTGATAACTCTCGATCAAATAGATTATGAATATACGATATTTTACGATACATTAATACGAAATTAAATAATTTTAAAAATTATAAAAGTATTGTTATTTTGTTCACGATATTAAGTCAGTGATATATTTATAATTAAAAATATTTTTAATTATATATATTATATAAATATATATATATAAATATAATGAAATTTAATTTTTAATTTAATAAAACCGTACAAGAGTATTACACATATTATATTAGAAAAATAATGAATTACATATTTAAATGGAAAAATGAGATATATTTAATCCAATAAATAAGAATTTTTGCATGAATATAGAATGTAGAATACCGTGAAACCTATCCCTGTTACTTCTCACGACTTTTAATATGCAGACGAAGCAATTTCAAATGCGACGCGCCAACATTTCAATCGAGAGACGTGCAAGCACCTCATTTACTCCATCGAATAGCGATCGTTCATTGATCAAGTAAAACATTGTTTCGTTCATTTCAAATATTTGCAAAGATTTTCTTTAGTAAAGTTATTAATAATTAACTAATTAAAATTTATTATAAGAATCTAAATATTATAATAAATATATATGTATAATGTTAAGAAAAGTTAAATTATAAACTTGATTACTAATAAATTATATACTGTTAATTATACAAAATTTTATAATCAAAATAATTAAAATTTTTTTTAAGAATTTTAAAAACAATATTTTTTATAATTAATAAACTACATAATTAATAAAATACAAAGCATAAAGTTAATCATTAATATAATGTATATTAATATATGTATAATAATATACTGTATAACAATATACTATAATTGAAATCGCAATCTTTGAATACATTCACAAAGAATAATAATAATTTTCACTTGATTATGCAATATTTCAATTTTCAAATTGATAATGATAATTTGCAATATCGCGAATTTATAAAACGTAATATTTAAAAAATTTTTTTCCCAGCTTTCATAAATTTTGTGATCGTTTTATTATAATAAATATGAAAGCATAATTCTATAATTTTTGAATATTTATCAATATTACATCGATATTACATGAATAATTGAGCAATGTTGTAATAAAAAATAAATAAGAATTTTTTTTTACAAAAAATCGCAGATCAAAAAAATGTATAAATAAACAGTATCTTCAAACATCGACACAGCGCATTATTCTTTAAAATGTATCATCAATTATACATTATGAAATTTTCTAACATCTGCTAACTATATAGTTACATTTTTTTATACTTTCCAATATATCAAATATGTTCTATATTAAAGAAAAAAAAAAGAAAAAAAAATAATATTCACCGTTTTATCGATGGATGAATGAAACAAATTACATTTTTTGAGTTAATCGAATTGCAACATCCCAATGGACGATGAAACGAATTTTATCGAAATAAATTAACTTTTAAATATGCAACGAATAAATTTCAAACCAAGAAGTTAAATCTATATCTTTATTAAAGGATATGATAAGAATAGCGTCTCAAAATAAATTTTAAAAATAATTTTGTAAATTAAATTTCGTATAAATAAAAAAATTCATTGATAAAAAATCATTTAAAAAATTATTTTTTAGTTTAATATTAATATTACTATAATAATAAAAATAAGAATTTTGCCTATTATAATAAACAATTATTTATTTACGATTGATAAAAGATATACCAATTAAAAAAATTAACTTTCTTTATAAATAAAAAGAAAGAGAAATAAATATAAAAGTGAGTAATACGTAAGAAATAAGAGAAAATGAAATAGAAAGAGAAAAAAATAAAAAATGTGTGGTTATAACTTACTGTTAAAGACAAGCAGCTTCCGCGTGGAGCCAAGCCTTTTGATGGGCGACTTCACGCCGTCAATTTCTTCTTCGTCCATATCGCAGTGTAGTAACGGCGTCTCGATTTCAAAACAACTCTGGGGTTGTTATTTCGTGTTCACGTATGTACGAGCCAACAGTTTCTATGAACGTGAGCACAAAATATTTGTCACAGTTTAAAACATTCTCGAGCACGAGGAGGTCACCGCTTGGTTGCGGTAAAACCGGTTTATCGGGCAGCGTTGATACCTTTCTATGATCTGCACTAGATGTGTTATCACTAGGTACATGTGGCCAGCCGTGCATATAACTACGGCCTATTGAGCAAAGAAAGGAGAAGGAAAAGGCAAAAGAAAAGGCAAGTTGAGAAGAAATGCCAATGTGAACGAACGTGTATAAAATGAGTGAGTGGCGGACGTTTATATGTCGACGGGACGAATCGCGATGCTACGGGGAACTTAGCTGCGACGCGGGTTACTGTGGTAACGCCGATTGGTTTCTGGCTATCCCGAGGCACACTGAAGATATTCTTGGACTCCCGTATATTAATTCGAGTTTGGAGGGACCGGCGTCGCTACCGCCGTCACCATCATCGTCGCCGTCACCATCGTGCTTTGCCACTTGGCCAACACGCCGCGTCACTTTTGTTGCTTAGCAACTACTTAATTTGAGATAACGACAACCTACTGCCATCTTCCATTCTTTTATTAAACTAAAAATTTGAATTTTCACTTCATCAATTATTTCAATAAAGATCAATAACGATAAAATAAAAAATAAGAAAAAATAATTAATTAAAATAAATTAATGTATTAAATAAAGTAAATTATTTTTTAAAAATTACAGATGTTTTCATAAAGTTCGGTTTGGAATGAGATTGCAACATTAATAATGATTAAAATTGAAATTAAATTTTAATTTTAAATAAAATTATAAATAAAAAAAAATATTTTTCGTTAAATAATGCTTCATGTCAAAATATTTATATATTGTTTTATATTTTGTCACGTTATCTTAGAAATACATTGTAAAAAATATATATATTTTTACATTAAAGATTGAAATTAGATTGTAATTTTGAAAGAAAAATAATGAAAATATCTGACATTTGCTACCATCTATAATCACATACCAAGAACAAGTATAGAGTAAATAATAAGAAAAAAATAAATATATTGAAATCAGTGTCATCTCTAGTCTCACAAATGAAATAAAAGATAGAATAAAAAAATGACAGAAATAGAACAAGAATTGACAATCAACGCCATCTTTTGAATCATTTTTCATTTCTTAAAAGCCTTCTAAAAAATTTAAATAGCATTAATTCTCAATTTTTATTCTATTTTATTCTGTTTTTTGAATTTCAAAGATATAAAGAGATATTTTTGAATTTCGTTAATAAATAACGTTTGTCAATTATTTTTCTTTTCCCTCTATTTTTTGTTTTTCATATGTGCACTTCCTGTTTCATTCGATATTCTGAAGATGGCATTTATTTCAATATTTTTATCCATTCTATCCTTATCTCACTATCTGATTTCTTTGTTTATATTTTTTGTAAAATTTATATATGTAAAAAACAATTTTATTATCTTGTTTATTCATCTTGGTTATCCAATTTATTGATTAAAATTCTTAAAAATTTTAAATTGATGTTTTTATTATTTGTAATAAATAATTAATAATATTAACATTTATAATGCAATGTATATAAATGAATTTAATAATATTAAAGTTTAATATTATTAAATTTACTAATAATTATCAACAAGTATTAAATTATAATTAATTTATTATATTAATATCTTATATATTAATATAATATATAAAAATATTTATAAAAAAACATGTCAAAGAAATTATTTTTAAAATTTATTAATTTCAATAATTTTTCTGATTGAATATAATTCCTATTTTAAAATAGGAATAATTCACCGCTATAAATCGCACAGAATATATCAAATATTTTGATTTTTTGTGCAACTGATATTTCAAAACATTGAACATTAAAGTTAGGTCTATTTTGTGTTTTGATTTTTTATACAAATTCTTATAATGTAATTTTGTAGTATCATTTAAAATTATATTTTTTTCGTATAATTATATGTAATTTATAAAATAAATTTTATAAGTAAATTAATTTGGAATCATATAGATTCTATGAATTAGTTTCTATGACAACCAAGTAAAAAACAAACAAGTCATAATGTACTTTAACTAAACAGCACTAACTGATTAAATATCTATACAAACTACTAGTTTATACCAAAAATATATTCAATAAAGAGAAAAAATATTTTAAATAGATTAATATAATGCAAAGACCACAAACTAGTACTGCTGTATTACAAAATAAATTTGAAAGGTTTTATAAAGGAACAAAGAATGAATCAGTAGAATTTTCTGGGAATACTCGGCCAGGCACACCTGGTCAAAATGTATTGGCAAGACCACCATCATCCTTTGCTGCACTCAATCAAGTATCAACTGGTAATTCACGTTTAAATACAATTAATTCAAGTAATTCTGGAACATGTAATATTACATTTCCTTTGTCTGGTCAAATGAATATAAATATTTTGGAAAGACCAATCACTCAACATGGAGTGGCAGGTCTTAGACCTGGAACCGGTAGAAATTTGTCAATGACTAGGTATAAAAATTTCTCTTTAATATCAATATCATTGTGGTATTATTAACTTAATCATCAAATTTTTTCTTTTATTATTTTTTAATTTAAATTTTCTATTTTTAGACAAATTCAAGATAAAAGATATTATAATGGACTTATGCAATTAAAAATTAGAGAATTAAATCAAGAAATTGCTGTTATTATGAAAGATATTGAAGATCAAACTAAAGAAAGAGCTACTTATCTGCATTATGATAAGAGAGCCAAAGATTTGGCTATGGAATTAACAGCTTTGCAAGGGCAACTAGCTGATTATAATATCATTGTAGATAAAATGACATCTGATATTGGAAAAGAAATTATTGAAGAAGAAACTGAAAAACTTGCTAGAAAAAATGAAGAAATTTTATCAAGAATTGAAAATATGTTTGAAGAAAGAAAACAATTAGAACAAAAGCTAACAAAAATACAAAACCAATTAGAAGATGAAAAGAAAAGAACAGAACGACTTATAGACAGTATGGATTCTGATATGAAGGAAAAATATGATGAATTATTAAAAGAAAAAATAAAAGTGGAAGAAAAAGCAAATGAACTGCAACAAAAATTGGATGAATTATACAAAGAACAAGTTTATTTAGAAGAAGAAGTAACATTATCTCCTTTGAAACAAGAAGCAGTTAAATTACATCTTAAAATAATAGAAATGGAAGAAAAAAGAGATAAGTTAAAAGAAGAAGAGAAACAAAGAATTTCACCAGAAGAAGAAAAAGAAAAATTATTACAGAAAATTAAGCAAGATAATATGGATATTGCAGCTGCTGAAGCTCAATTGTCTGAAAAAAAAAAACAAACTCAAGAAACAGAACAAAAACTTGAACAATTAGAAGCAGATATAGAAGATACTCAATCTGAAAAACAAATTAAATATAAGGAGCTTCGTAAACGAGAAGAAACTATAGAGCAATTTATGAATTCTTTTGATCAAAATAAAGAAGATGAAAGTAAAAAATTGCATAAATTAGAAAATACAATAGTTGAATATTTAGAAAATATTTCGAATATGTTAAATATTGATATCGATTTTATAGGAAATGATGAAATGGCTATTCTTAATAGTTTACCATCTTTCAATGAATATGAAGATATTAACAAGGATTGTAATTTTGAAAAATTAACAAAAGAAAATTTAAAGTTGCAGGAAATTTTTAATAAAATGCAAATGTTAGAAGAAAAACTTAAAGCAGAATTTGCTGAATTTAATGAAAAAATGACTGATAAAGAAAATAAGTCAATAATTGTAGAAGATATAGATACTTTGAAAACTAAATTGACACTAAAACAAGACCAATTAATAGCAGAATGTGAACAATTGAAACATGAACAAGAAAAATATGAAGAAGAGATTAAAACAATTCAATCAGAATATAATGAAATAAAACAACGTTTAGAAAATAATGATATATATGTTCAAGTTAGTACATTAGAAAATACTGTAGAAAAATTGCAAAAAGAACGTAAAGATATTGAAGAATTTATTACCAAAGAAAAAGAACGTGGTAATTATAATCCAGTAAAAAAAGAAACTTTTAATACAATAAATATTTATAATTCTTTGTTAAAAGAAAGTCTAAAAACTATTTATTAGTTAAATTCTTTATAACTTTTCTTGTTTCTATTTTATTAATATTAAAGGAACTAGAAAATAATTTGATTTATTGATTTTTCAATGCAATATAATATTTAGAAATTAAATATGAAAAACATTATTATTAAATTATTAAATTATTTATAAAAATAATCATGAATCATTTTTTTATATTATTAATTGCATTTTTTAATTAAATTTTATGAAATTATTTTATTAAATTCGAAAAAATATATATACAATTTTCACATAACCAAAATAATTCGAAACAAATAAAGTTATTTCGAGAAGAATAAATTTTGTTGAGTTTTATTCTTTTGTTGTATTAATTATATTGTGATCTAATAAATAATTATTTATATGTATGTATCATTTGATAGATTATAAAATAAAATAAAAATACAATATATAATTTTAAAACCTTTTAATTTAAATAAAATTAAAAATTTAATAAAATTTTTCTTAAAAATTGATATTTTAATTGTATGACACAAAATTTCGTAAAAGTATAATATTAATATAGTATTTAACATATATATTTTAAATTATTTGTAATACTTACCTAAAATGTAATATAAGGAAAAGTAACATAAAAATGGCAATAACCCAAATATAAATAAATATGCTTTTAAGGTTTAAAATTTTATTCGGTATATTTGGATATTACAAGAAAAAATTAATTTTTTATATTAAAATTGTTTATATCAATTACAAAAATATGATTATTAATGTAGATGGATATTATGAATTTTAATTGAAATTATTTTCTGAGAACAAAACTATTGATTACAATTTTAATTGTTAATAAATATAATATAATATTAAAAATAATACACACACACGACACGCAAATATAATGACAATAAATATTGAAAAAAATTATATCGTGATATATATTACCATAATAGATATTTGATAAATAGATATTTGAAAAAAACATACAGCACACAACACAGCAAATTATTATTAATAAATTATAAAAAAAAAATATATAATGAAGTAATACGGTTATACAAGTATGATTATCTTACTTACATTCTAAATTTTTATACTACAAATTTAGTTCATTAAATATTTTATAAATTATCTTATAAAATCTACTTTAATATATAATTTACCATACGTAAGACACTTACAAAGTATATCTTGTTATTAAATTATAAACTATAATAAAAATTTTTATTTTAAATTATGATAAGATGTTTTTAAATTAAGTTATATATATTTAATTATTAATTACATTTTGGATTTAATCTTGATTTTTTTTTCGCTTTCTTCAGAATATCGTAGACTAGATTTATTATCCATGGACTGAGATCATACATACTCTACTAAGTTAGCCAAGTTAAATATAAAAAAAAGTTGCATGATAAAAAATGTTAAAAGATTTAATGTATATGAATTATTTTCTTTTTTTTTTTATTAATTAACACACTGTTCATTTAATTAATTTATTTTTTTATTTCTTCTTTTAAATACCTGGAAACTGTTCGAGTTAATGTCCATGGATTGGTTGACTAGATGCCACTCTTAATAATATAGTTATGTTAATTTAAATAAAATTTTTTTAATAATCGCTGTACAGATAAGTAATATAATAAATAAGTTTGTCGTTATGATATTTCAAAATAAATAAAATTATTGTCAAAATAAATAAAATTTAAATGTTATATATTATCTTCAGTCGGTATATTTATGATGGATATTATCGAAATGTACTAATAAAGATATCTAACTTAAAAAAAAATGAAAATTATATTAATTAATATATCATTTTTCTTATTTATTAAACACAGCCTCGTAATACTTTTACAAATTCGCATTTTTATCTAAAAATATATGATTTTTTTTAATTTATTATATATTTCTGCTTAATAATTTTATTATTTTGAAATTATTGAAAAATATATACTAATTTTATCTTTAAAGCTGCCATATAGGACTTTTTTATGGATTTAATTAATTTGTCATCAAATTATATTAATTTAAGAAAAATATCAAAATTATCAATACTCTACGTAGGTAATATTTGTTTTTGCCGACAATCGTATTAGTAGTATATTAATTTAAAAAAATGGTTGTGAAATAAATTATTGTAAAAATTTTATTTGTTTTATATAGTTGGAATTATATTTAATAAAAAAATTTTTCTTATGAATTCTATATGATAATAATGTTACTTACTGGCACGTTTCCCGAAATAAATAGATTAATCAATAAATTACATTAATCTATATATGATTAAATAATATATATATACTGCAACTTTTAAACTATTTTTAATTTTTTTAAAATTATAAAAATCGAGTATAATATATTTTTGCAATTTAATTTTTTTATGGCATCGCATCCACACATATCTGTTTGAGAAAATATATATAAATATGAACAAATGTTTACATGACTAGATACTATTTGAAAAAAGTTCCAAATTGCATTTATATGTGGCCTGCATATTCTTTGAGGAATATGAAATGAAACTTATAATATCTATGTATTAATTGAAAACGTACTGACTAGAAATATGATGTGATTAGAAACAAAAAAAGACAAGAGAAAGTATGTACACAGCCTCATTGATGCTACGTGAAATTAAATTAAATATATATTTTTTGTAATTTATTTTCAGCTTAATTTTTAGTAGTAATCAAAGAAATTTTAAAAAAATTGTCTCAAAGTTGATTCGTGGCACCAATTGGAATATTAAATAGTGACTAGAATATAATATATATTTTATGATTAAATAAATATTACTCGATTTTGACTAGATCATGACTAAATTTTTCTTTTTTTTTAGACTAGATTATCTATATATTTTGATTCTCGCATTAAATATTTAAATCTTTATCACTTCTTGACTAGATCGTTATATTGTTTTTGTTTCATTTTAATTTCAAACGAATTTTCTTTCTTTTGTTATTTGTAATTTAAGTAAAATAAAAGAAAGAAAAGCTAAAATGAAACTCAAAATGAAAAATCATTGTTAATCTTAAATAAATAAATTACGATAAATTATTGCTCGGCGTTTTGAAATCTTCGAAAATTTTATAAATTCCTTAAAATATTTTATTATATTAATATTTATTATTATTTTAATTTAATTTCTAAAATTCTAATTTCTAAAATCTTAAAATAAAATATAAAAACTTATAACTATTTATGAATTATTATGAATAAATATTAGAATCACTTACATAGAAATATATTTACATTAATGCCAATAATCATTCATCGCAGAATAGACACATTTTTAAAGTTTTGCATTATTTAATCAATTAATTAAGTAAAAGATTAACTGGCATACCAATAAAATGTCGGAGTCGAAGATTATAATACAGCTTTCAATATCTTCATCCCATTAAGAAGGCAGTATAAATAGAAACGGATCTTTGATAAAACTATTCCTTTGTAATAAAATTATATATATATATATATATATATCTGCTATAAAACTTGTAAATGGTTATTTGTAATATATCTTCAGTTGTGTCCCAAAATATCTTTGTTTTTTTATGAAAATAAAAAATTTGTAGAAGTTGTTGTACATAATTGTTTCTTAGATACATCAGTATGTGATCTGCAACGCCGACTACTGGCCAATTTCGAAAGAAATTCTCATTCACCGAGCATGTCTTGAGTAGCGTTGTACTTTTAATATCAGTACTCTACATCTCTCTCTTTATACAGATTACGTATACATATTTGTATATACAAATAAATATATTTACAAATCCTCGACAATAGAGGATTTTTGCTTTTCCTTTTCCAATTTCGACATTATTGACGATCCGTCAAACAATGGTTCAGCCGTGTTTTATTAGTGAATAGTGTCATCATATCATTTCGAATCAATTGGTGTTTGTGTCTAATAAAAATATTTATTCCGTAATTTTTTATTTCGATATAATATAATATATATATGAATGTTATTTTTACAAGTGGTACTTACTTAGTAATTGCTATTATTATCAGAATATTCTTCAATGTTTTGCCAGTTCGACGAATTTCATTTTGATTTCACTTAAGAATCTTCGGTGTATTTCCTGATCCAATTTGGGTAGGTTCGTATTATCAGTTCCAAATTTGGCCTGGCTCAACAATTGCTCTCGGTGATTTCAATTTAACATGTCGAATCGGGTGAAAGGAAAGCAGGAAAGAAGGTTGTAGACCCTCGGAGATTGAATCGATGTTCTGAAGAAAAAGATAAAGAAAAGAGAAGAAATGAGAGGAAAGGAAAATGCGAACAAAAACAGACGAGAGGAAAAAAAGGAAAATTAAAAAAAGAAAAGAACTCTCCGAGGGCCACGCAAGCGCATAGTCACTCGCCTGCTCACAGACTACCTTAAATTTTCGTTCAACGCGCTCCAAGATGCATATTTCCCCTACTCTCGGTCATCTCCCCACCATACATCTCTTTAAGTAGAAGTTGGCACGTGCCCCACTTCTACATTTCTGCTCTATAGAATGCTGCATATTATCCCCCACTATTGCTTTTCCCCTCTTTACTGACTGGTTGTTACATCCTACGGAACGGTTCATTGCTCCGTTCTGTTCTGGGATTCGTACGATTCACCCCACTACACGCTCTATTTCGAAGATTTTGCCCCCCCTAAGCACGCGCATGTGCATATGAGTCTAGTATTAACTGCAACATTATTACAGTGAAATCGGAAGATCTTTTGTACGCATGCGTTTGATACATACCACGTGCAATTTCTATAGTAGCCCATGTTCTGTTCGTGCGTCTCTTTTCTACAATTGTTTTTTTGGAATAATTCAATTTATTTTAATAGTAAATATAAATTTTTCAATTTATCTTAATACTAAATATTTTAGAAATTTTAAATTCATATTTTTAAAAATTTTAGAAATTTAATAAAATATGGAAAATTTTTGTTTATTATTCTGCTTTGAAATTATTTTTTATTTAATTTTATACTTTATAATAATAAAATAATAAATTAAATGAAAATAATAAATTAATAAAATTCTTTTATATAAAATCTTATATTGAAAGGTTTAATATTTTGATTGATATTTCTTTAATTTTTTGCGTTAAGTATAATAAATATATTTATATAAATTAAATTATTATAAATTCTTTTCATTTCATCGAGGATAGATTTTAAAAATATATAACAGTATAAAGAATTTTTAAGAATGTAAAAAAGAATATGTATAAGGAAGGTCACGATAATCATTATATGTCCATGAATAAAATAGGGGTTTGGCAATGTAAAAGGACCTTAGATTGTGATTCGACCGTGAATACTAATATCGCCCGCATTGTCAAAGCATGTTGCATTTCAAGATTGTATGTTGAATTAATGATCAGTTTTATATTTATTACATATTAAATATTGAAAAAAAAAATTATCGAATGCAAAAATATTCGAAATAGAAAAGATCTAAATTTAAAAATATACTTAGATCATTATAACTATATTTAATTTAATAATTTATAGATAAGAATTGCATATCTTGATTGAAAAATGGAATTTAAAATTTATGTAATCCTTATTAATATTCAATATTATTTCAATTTTGTGCATATATATATATATGATATTTCTTATTTTTATAAGTGTTTGCTTGGTTACTCCAGCGTTGATAATCACAGCAATAGTATGCATATTATTATATATATGAGTAGCGTGATTCTAAGCAATTGGTCAATTCACTTCTGTATTATTTCTATATGATATCTACGTTGAAAATGATAAATCAGATAAGTCTAGTCAATATTTTTAGTAAATTATTGATTAAAAAAATATAATTCATATTTAAGTGGCTTAATGAAATCATATTAAAAAAATATATATAATTAATTCTGGAATCTATAAATAAATATAAAAATTTCATATTGTTTTATCTAATATTAGATATTTATGATGTTCATAATTTCAAATTGAATAATTGTTTTATAAACAATTTGGCCATACTTTCAACAGTTTTAAAAATTAAAACAAAAATCCATTAAAAAAATGAAATTTAAAAAATATTGTAATAATAAATAATAATAAAAAAATAAAAAAATATACTTAAGTTAAAACTTTTTTCTTTCATAATAATCCAATTTGTGAGAACCGGAAACTGAAACAACAAAAATTGATGCAAAAATTGATTGATAATATATAATTATATAATATATCGACGTATTTCATTTTCTATTTATTTATTCTATTCATTTTTTTCAAATCGATTTTGTTTATTTTGTTATCAATTCACAATAATATAAAATTTATACGATTCAAATGAAATTAATTTTTAGATATTATTCAGTCAGGAACAATAAATTTATAGATTTCGATAAAATCGTTAGAGGATAAATGGTTCTATTTATCTTCTATTTTTTACTCCATTGACACAAGAATAGGAGAACAAAAAATGAGAAAACAGATGTTCAAATGACTTGCAATGCTTAGAAAGTTTTATGAAATTATATAGAGTACACATAATATCATTTTATTATTTTGGATAATAGTTTAAATAAAATAACTTTCAGATATTTCGTTTTTAGATAACTCTACATTTTTTGCTTTCAATATTTACTAACCTAACCTAACTTAATCATTGTCCTATTTAACTTAACTCTCTAACCTAATTCTCTAACTTAATCCCCAACTTATTCTTTTTTCCAAATTTTCTATTCTTCTAACTTAAATTCTATCTTCAATAACCTATATCTATAGAAAAAGTAAATGATTTCATTTTTTCCCTTTGCTAAAATATTATGTTTGGCCCCTTATTAAATCAAAAAAAAAAAAGAAGGAAAAAGTTGTCCAGATGCGTTCGTATTGAAAATAGCTCGTATCAATAACGTCTATTCCATTTCTTAGCGTGACTCGAAATTCTGTGGCACCCTTTCGGGCCACGAGCATTTGCTTATGGCTACGTTGAACAAAGAGGTCAAAGGAGAGGGATGGAATTATTGCCTGGTGGGTAGTAAAATATGGTGTAATAATGTCCCGCCGCGGGCATACTTAGCTAATTAAGTCGCATAGGATACCTATTTGTATCGAGATTAGGTTACATCGGGGCATGCGAAGCTTCACATTTAAGTGGAATCCTTCGAGGATACATATAATACATATACGTTCGAATTATGAAGCATCATATATAAAAAAATGAATATAGAAAATATTCGAATATATTAAAAAGTTGGATAAGTACACTGTATTCTTTGGTATAAGTGTCTATATTTATTTATCAAACGAATGATATCGATGATTCTTTTCCTTTTTCACTTATAGTTCTTTTATATAAAAAATTATAGTATGAAAGACTTGATGATTAAAAATAAAATAAAATATATTACATCAAAAATTGAATTATTACACAATTTCAACTTTTATATTGTTAATTATATCGAAATGAACTTATGATTATTAGAATTCTATAGATGGATATATCAAAATAAATGGTAGGCTAAGAGGAAAAAGTAAATTTGATATGGATAAATTCTATAACGTTGCCTTATGATACACGTTCAGATATACAAACTTACCATGTACGCAACGAGGACACGAAATCCCTAAATCGACACGATAAACGGTTCATCGTGGGCCACGCAATGCTTAATCGAATTCATGGCTTGAATACACGATCGGACATCATTCGAGAATTCTCGTGGTAATTCAATCGATTCGATTCACTCTCTCAGTTAGTATTCTTATATTACTCATAGGAAAAAAATTGTTACGATGTTATCTGATATTTATATATTTTGGAAACGATTTTACTTTTTTTTCAAATGTTATCATTAAACGCTAAAGATTCGTTATAAAATATATTATCTGTTCATAATTAATTTCAAATTTAAATAAAAGATAAAATCAAAAATTAAATAAGTAAATCCATATTAAATAAATGAAATGTATATAACCTAATTTAAACAAGATTAAATAAAAACATTCATGAGAATATTTTTAATTGTTTTATTTTCTAATTATTATTCGAGTATTTCGATATGCCACGAAATTTCCATTATATTAACAAGAAATTGAATTAAATTAAGTTCAATTATTTTTACGCACGCATTTTTTTTGATTGTATTAACTTAGTTCTACTAACGGGTTTGTTAACGTAAGATTTTCATCATGGTGTCAATAATGTTTCCCACGAACAGGTGGTGTTTAGAGACAAAAAAAGCACAGACGTCCACTCGGAACCAAAGTGGCCTTTTTGTTTGACGAGAGGCCCTATTCGTATCGCGAACCTATTGTTAAGCGTTGTTTCGGAACCCATGGAAATTACAAAGGTGCTTCACTACAAGTGCTGTTACCCGTGCACGTAAATTGTCATAGTCTCCAATCTAACATTATCTGTCGGTAACTGAATTTTCATTCGATAGATAAATTTATAGATATTAAAAAAACTTATAGATATATAGATAGATATATATATATATACATAGATAAAATGATTTAATTGATTAAAATATGATGCATCAGATTTCATATATTTTGACATCATAAATTGATGTTAGGTTAGTTTTTAATAATTCTTTATTAATATAGAAATGAATTTTTAGATTAATTTTAATTTACATATAAATTTAAATTTTTTCATAATTTCTTTTTATCTTTTTTTTTCTCTCCCTTTGTATTTCTTCACGCTCATTCATCAGTTCAGTTTAATAATTTTCCTCTATGAAAATTTATAGAATTCGAATAGGGTCGCGCGTTGATCACCGTGTTAAACTAGTAGAGAGTATGGTGGTTGCAACAGGTGGGCTCTTTCGAACGCTCGCCAATTCCTTTCGCATCTTCGTTGCTTGTATAATGATGCGCGTTCTATCCTGTCTCGTGTGAAAAGCATTATTCAATTCGATGAATGCTACGAAATATAATAAAGCAGAAAATATGATACGATTTTTATTAAGAATATATTGCGTATAAATGTACTTGTATATATATTGAAAAGATTCTTTCCATCGTTTTTTCTTTTTATTTATTCTATAGTTAATTAATTTTATTAATTTCTTCAATCTTTAATTTAAAAAATATTATTTTGTTGCAATAAATTTGTGTTGATATATAACCTATAATAAACTTTTGAAAATATAGCATAAAAAAATTGAATAAATTTAAATTAATATTAAAATTATGTTATATTATTTGTAAAATATGTAAAATATGTTATATTATTTGCAGATATAAGCCTGCTAGTAATTCATGTGCAAGCAGACCATATGACGTTGATTTGGGTGGAATATGAACGCAGGAAAAATACTATTTTTACGGTCTATATAATTTTCTATGGATCCCAATTAAATGCTTGTCAATAACATACCTATAATCTGACTCTTTTGTGAGAACATTCTCAATAAATTATTCTTGTTATATCAATTGTATATTTTCTTTCAAAAATATTAAGAGAAAGATATTTCATCAATTAGAATTATATACAATAAAAAAAAAAGTAAAATCTAGGTATAAATTTTTCAAGATTAAAACGTCACTAAGTTTTCAGGATTAAACTTGGCAAAGATTAATTTCATTTTTGCGAGGAAAAATATGTAATCTGTACGGTCCATCCATCCATGAGCCCTGAAAAAAACAAAAAGTTAGAAATCTCGTGAGGCATTTAGAATATGATAAATATAAAACTGTACCAAGCGTTGCATTATTATAAGCAATTAGCGATAACTTCACGCCAAGTATAAAGTACCGTAAAACTGTCGCTGTTGGGTTAGTCGAGCATGCAATCAACGAAGGCATAAACCACCTATAAACTTCCACGTGGCTCGAATAAAATTTTTATAAGGAGATCCGCGACTCTGATTAAACGAAACTTTAAACGAATCTGAACCCAATTCATTTCTGCTTTCAATCTCGCGAAACATTCGTATTTATTCATTTTTTTGATTTCATTACAATTTTCAAAGTAATCAAATTTTTAAAGTATAAAAATCGATAAAAAAAAATATTAAATAAAACGACAGTTATTAAAAATCTTTTCATAAAAAAATAAATTTTAAAAATAAATTTCTAAAGGAATGAACAATTGTGAGAAAAAATTTAAATATTTTTAATTTAATGAGATTTAAGAATCCAAAGAAATGACACGTTAAGTAGCTATTTCATAATTATTAGGTAGAACTTTGAAAGTAAGTACTTACCAACGGAGTATCGATTTTCTGGAAGAAAAAAAAGGTAGATTTTTATATAAAGGCAGGCGACGATAAGAAAAGGAAAATGATCCATAACGATCCAGGGAACTCCGCTTTCAGGGGACGGCCCTATCGGAAACGGCAATTTTCTGGCAATCATTTACCAGCGACACGGTGTAACATTTATAGCATGGACGTGAGCGTGTCTCGTGCATGCCACACGTTGCTGCCTAGATCCTAGATTAAAAAGTCCCTAGTATATAGGACGGTGATCTTCGATATGCGTCTACTGTGTAACCGCAAATCGATGTTTACAAGAATGTTTTTCAAAATAAAAATCGCGTTTGTTTCTTTAAGATACCGAAGTACGCATGTAGTTCATTGCACTAATGTATTATCTAAAATTTCAAAAAATTTTGAAATTAAAATTTCGACATAGCCATCGTTCACATTAGAATCAAATAATGATCGTTTATTAAAGTGATGTGAATTCACTGTTTCACAACATTCGAATTCTACAATAGAAATTTTTGAATAGGAACTTGGTAATGTCGCGTACGCATCACTTTTTAGATGATCAATGACTTCTAAGCCCTATTGTGTTCGTTGTTACGCACAGTTACGCAAACGAAGGGTGCAAGAACAGAGGCACTCGTTTTCTCCTCTTCTTTTACGCGAGTGACACATGAATGACAGTCTGCTAAGGATTCTGTGACACCCTAATACCGTATTTCCAATTACCGAATACGCTCTTGTTGCTCAATGCATTCTGTCATTGCCTTCACGCTATTATATCTGAAATATTAAGATTTTTACTTAATCAAAAAATAAATAAAAATGCGATTAATATAAGAAATGAACATTGCTTTCATAAATATTGAAAATTTAAATTTGATTCTAAGTTTTTTAATTATTTTTTGATAATAATAATTGTGTATTTTATATCGAATATTCTCATTCAGTTCTATGCTACTTTAATCGTAAAAATTTCTTCAGGTTTCAAAAGAAATTTCTCGTAAGGTTTCCCGTAATCTTCTTTCACTTTATTTGAAATTCTTCTTCTACTAGAATGTTAGATCTTCATTATTTCTATTTCGCTACTTAATTCATTGAAAATAAAAAAATTCATTCACTTTTCAGAAAAAAGAATTTTTAAAAAATTTATTGTGTTTAAAAGATTCTCAATAATTTTTAAAGAATAAACAAATATTTTTATCAAAAGAAAATAAGAATCATAATAAAGATAAACGAAAGGTATTCTTTTAAAAATATTTCTCGATTATATTCATATTATTACACGTATGGATTATTTAATTACCAGAATCGAGAGATTTAAAAATTTCAGATCATGGATTCGATGAATGCACAAAATAAGTCCGCGCTAGTTCTCACGAAGTAATCATCGTGGAGAGCCTTCGTGCTAGACGACAATATACGTGACAAGTATACGTAATAAGATTTGTATCGAGTGGCGGTCACGCCGGTAATTTTCATCTCAGACTTGTTTAATTGCGCGGTTGTACGTCGTCGTGAGGGAGTTGCATTAAGGACTAATCTACTGGATTGCCGCCAAAGATAATGTTTCAACTAGTGTAACTATCAGAGAGCTAACGTTTACATACAGGATGTTTCATGAAATGGGTTCATTTTAAGAGAAATTTCAAGAAATTTTAAATATTTGGTAGATTTGAAATATTTGATAGATTAATAAAAATTATCATTTTGCAAATATTTTTAATTTATTGATTTATATCGTTCTTGATAATTCTTGGTCTTGAATAGCTTATAATGTAATTTACATTTTATTCGTTTTTTGTCATCCAATTGAAAATGAATGTTAATATTAATATAACCTTCATATAATTGAGTGATAAAAATAAAAGAAGAAAAGAAAATAATATCGATTAATATTCACTTTGAATGTCAAAAATAGTATCGTCATTAATTTAAATTAGGTTAGGTTTTAATCTACGGTTGATTATTATAATTTAAATTTTTTTTACCAAGTCATAGGAGTAATGGCACGTGCGAAAGATATCGTAACTCGATGGTCTTCAGGAAACATTATAGCTTTAAGATGCATCTGGTACGAAATTATGTATATCTACCTGAGCTCTCCAGTATCGAATATACCGTGGCTCGTTATGTATAGCTTGATGGTTGGCAAGGAGGAAACGCGTAAAGGGATCCCTTTTGCCACGTGCCAGGATGCGACGTGTCTTACCGGTACGCTATTTCATTTTATTGATTCGTAGAGCAAGTAATGTGTTGTCAAGATTTATAAATTACGTACATGTTCACATATATGTATATTTATTACAATATCTATACTCATTTTTCCCTCGATTTTCGAATTATTTATTATATATCTATTACCTATTATCTATTAAATTGCTAAATAATATGGAACCCATGTAGATGCTCCATATGAAAGAAGCTCTCTAAGAATTAAGAAAATTTAAGACCACGACTAAAGATAGACGAAACCTCTCGTGGTTAAATTAAATCCAGTTTGCTACTTCAGGCTTGTTAATTGTTAGTTTTGGAAGATATTTTACCGAAGTATAATGTCAGGGAATAAAAGTGTATTAACAAATGCATTTTTTTCATAAGTTAAAGAGGTCACATTAATTTTGAATAATAATTTTTTAAAATAGATTTTTATTAAAACTAAAAATCGTAATTGTGTATAGTATATTTAAGAAATAAATTGATAATACTAATTTTTCAATTATTTTTATTTGATTGAAATTGAGTAAATTTATGTGTGGTGATTCGAAAAACAATCGATGAACAAATGTGTGTTTTTCCCACGGTACATGACAAAAAGGGGGATGATGGTACACAATGTATGGTTTAAAAAGAGGGTGTACCTTCCTTATACAGGTGGGACAAATAGATGAGTTTATGGTTTGAGTTATCGTGTATGTATGTAGTTATGGGAATTTGTTTCCCTATTAAGTTGTAATTCAAAGGTTTTAACCGTTTTCTCAAATTTTCTAATTTTTTCATATTATTAATATCTATAATAATATTTAAATATATTTTACATTTATATTAATCTATTGTTAATTCTTTTTTTGATCAATTGTATTAGATTAAATATTCTTTTTTTCATATACGATCTTTATTACAAGAAATTAAGAATTATAATTAGAATTGCATCGAAATATGAAGCTATGTTTAAAAATTTCATTTTTCCGTCATACAATTATAATTATTTTACATAGAATATTTGTATTTTACGTAGTATTATTATTACTTTTAATTATTAAATATATATATATTATTGATAATTCACAATTTTTCAATACTTATAATGATAAAGAATATAAATAAAATGTATTTTAGAAAATTAAAAAAAAAATTTAAAATAGTGATTCTTATGATATTTAACTTTCTTATACAATGTGGCGTATCCAGACATATATACATCAAATGCATAGAAGTAGAAAACGAGCAACGAACATTGCGAGGAAAAAAGGGAGCGAAAAGGAGAATAAAATATAATATTTATCCAGATCCTAATTATGAGCTACGCGGTATTAAATGAAGCCCTTGCTACCCCCGGTAGTAATGGCACTTGTACGGTGTCCTATAGTGGATTACTTTACCATAGTACCTATACGCTGATATCCAGAGCAGCTGTCCGGAAGAGCGACCCCGACACTTCCTTCCTGGATACCTCCTGCCTATCTATATACTTTCTACAGTGTTCCTGTCCCATGCTCTCGAACCCGCACGAATGCTGCGAACGATATTCGTCATTGATACTCTCCTCTCAGTCTTTATATATGTTTTTTTTCTCCGCTTCTCGCACCTTTTATTATATCCTGTTAAAAGAATCAACGTATAGGTGTAGGTTAAGTTAGATTAGGTTAGATTAAGTAAGATTAGATTAGATTAGATTAGATTAGATTAGATTAAATTATACTTTAAAATTTTGTAAATCGCATTTTTAATATTTCCAATTAAAAGATTTGGCGAAAGATGCAAATATAACTTAGATTAAGATTGACCTTTTGTAATTACGTAAATATATTGTTAATTTATTGTTGAAAATTTTCGTATTTGCAGTAATCGTGATTTATTTATGTATCATAGTACTATTTATTTTCTTTGCAATTATAATGCTAAAATGTTATTAATATATTATTAATAGATTATTAACTTAAATGTTTTGGATTCTAAACATTCAAATCTAAAAATTCAATCTTAATCTGTTCTTAACCTTTTTTGCGCATTCACGAAACATGGAAAAAGTACGATTAGAAATTGCTGCAACAACGATTTCTTCAAAAAAAGAAGAAAGTAGAAACTTGGTGTATCCTACGCCGATGTATTAATAACCCGCGATTAAAAGTTCATTTCGTCCGGAATTTTAATTGCAATTAGATCGGCATGCCCGCCACTTATCTAGTTAGAAATTGAACTGAAGGATCATATTGGAATACAGCACAGTATACGGGAGGGCGCCATCTGGTTCTAACCTTCGTGCGAACAGTTTGATAACCGTTCTTTGGCAAAGCACTTGAAAGAGTTTTATGAGAGGATGAATGTCGCTCACGGTAGTTTGGAATTCTTTTTTAAAGAAGAAGCGAAAAACAATGCGAGAGAAGAGAGAGATGAAAGGGAAGAAAGATAATTTTTAATACCTCGTCTCCGGAAATAACTTGATGTTAATAACTGGTCATTTCATGACATGATTGTCCCTTTGCCTCGAGACAATTAGGAGATATTAACTTTTTTTTTGACATTTTTCACAATCTTTTTCTCTGCGAATATTTGTCGGCGTTCCAACGATTTAACTATTATGAATACCTAAGTATAATTAATGTGTTCCATTTTATATTTCTTCATATTAATAACGATGAAAATCGTCGTCTGACGATTCGACTCTCATGATTGCAATTTTATTAACTATCGGTTGAATTGCTTTTTGCAATATTTTCGGAAATCTGTATAGTTTTTTGATATAAATTTGATAAAAAATTTAATACCGTAAAATTGAAATGCTAAATTTAATATATAATAATAAAGATAATAAAGTATTAAAATGTAAAGTTTATAATATAACATATATTATTTAACTTTAAAATTCAAGATACATGTCCTTATTTATATCATAATTTATATTTAAGAGAAAAAAATATTTTACATTATGTGTAATATCAAAGGTAGGAATAAATAATTGCTTTCTTTTTTATACTTTCTTTTATCGTAAGAATTTTATGTAAAATGTTTCGTAGAGTACTATCAATTTTTATTATTTTTCTAATTAAAAAGATAAAATTAAAAAAATTTTCTTCGTATTTTTTTTCTCATATTTTTTGTTCATTTTATCAATTGAGAATAATTATTTAGTTTTATAATTCGTAAAATGTCTTCTAAAATATACTTACTTAAAATATACTTATATTTATAAATTATTTAAAATTTTTAAATTTAAGAAATATCTATATGATTTTCTTCTGATATAAAGCTACAAAATTTTTGTTGTTTTTAAAAATGTTACAAAATATTGAAAAACATTTTATCGAAAATATATACTATCAATATTTATACAAACAAAATCTGAAAATTTGTCTGTGTTAACTACGTACTATTTCAAACTATTGCAAGTATAGAAATTATAGATCATAATGATTTCTTTAATGATTTCTTCTCTATAAATTTTAAATAGAAATCATGACAATAAATAGTTTCGTAAATTTATCTTTATTAAAACAATTTATCAATTTTATCAATTTTTTCATTATTTCTTTTGTCAAACAATCTAAAATAAATTTTTTTCTCGTGAGAAATGAACGAATGAGAACAGATATCCTGCATATTTTAAACACGTTAAAAATTTTAAACTCTCGAATAATGCTTTTAATCATAATGATTACCTTGAAAAATTTCTTCAAAAAACGATGCTGGTAGTCAAACCTTTATGAAAAGGATCCGTTGGAATTCGATTGAAAAAAGAAATAACTTTACAATTGGATTCGTTTTCGAGATCTTTTGCGTGACAAACGTCCTATATATCGGACCCGTATCTCTGCATCTTCGTATAGGCAATATGGGTACTTTGAGATCTTTGAAAAAACGAATCATTATAGAAGTATCTTCGCGTTTTCACCCGTATGCGTTCAGGAATATTTTAAGTGTGATCTTCAAGCATTCTACGAAACCAGGTTAGCCAAATACATTCCCTGAAAGAAATAAAATAGGTATTATATAGGTGAAGTACGAGAATCTAGATTCCCATTGCGATATACCCTCATATTCTATACGGGTTATTTTAAATTATTCGTGAATATCGAGGAAATTTATTATAGAATTAAATTTATTCATATCGATTAAATTTATTGTATTAAATAAATTATTTAATTACAAGCGATACGTTTTAAAATTTTTATCAATTGTGAGAAATTTTTAGGTTAGATTATTAACCTAAAAAATAATTTTTATAAATTTACACGTGATTAATTATTCTGGTAATAAAAATTCTCATATTTATTAGTTTCTGTATCATAATTAATTTTATCTTTTAATAAATATCTAATCTGTGATTAACATCTATATGTTTACTATATGTACTGTTTCTCTTTTTCGTTTGTTATTAATATATAAAGTACCAGTGGCCAGACACGCTCGGCATGTGGTCAATGATAGAACTTTTAATGTTCGTATTCTATGTTCTCCAGCCGTATTTACCGAGGGATGCTGGTGGACAGATGTGTAAGTGGGTATAGTTCCCTTATAGAAAGCTTCCAATGACTGGAGGCAGACCACATACTATTAATCAGATAAAAATAAAAATGAATTTCAGATTTGAATTTTTGATCGAAAAATATTTCCATTAAAAATTTTTATGAATAATTCAATTTTTTACAAAATAATTCTAAAAAGATAGATATTTCTTATTTATTTTATACATACTTTTTATATTCAGAAATAAAATAAAAATATCGATTTCTTCTTTAACTTCAAAAATTAATAGTATATTAAAAAAAAAAAAAAATGAGGAGACACCGATTTGAGTAGCAGGATTGTTTCTAATCGATTTGAATTATTCCTACGCATCTGTGCATGAACTCTTTCGCGTATCAAGCACGCACAATGAATAACAAAAGCACGACATATTTAACATGTACATGTGCATCTTCGTTTCTCGAGGATAGGTGGCGTAACGGCGCCAATCGAGTGAAGCGTGTCTATTCGTAGCTTGTGCACGTTCAACCGTAATGGATGTGCGGTTCGAAATGTGAACGCGATCTAGTGTTCTCGAGATTTCAGCATCAGGGAGTCGATTGTGGGGCATGATGAAAGAGAAGTAGAAATTGAAATGCGGAGTTAAAAGTTAGCAAACACCAATCCTATATTTTATTGCATTTCTTTTTTGATAAAGCATTTATGCGATATTTTTATTTTAGAAAAATTGTATGCACGATGCATTAATGAAATTTAAAAATGAGATTAATAAAAATTTTTAATTTTCGAGAAATTTAATTTTATTCATTTCTTATGGTCTTTTCCTAAATCTATACATAATAAATATCATAAATTTTTTAAATTTCTAGAGATATCTATTAGTTAAAATTCTGTGCAATTTATGTAATATTATTAATTTAGATATTTTCAAAAATCAATAAATATAAATGATTAATAAATTGTATCTTTGAAAATATTAAATATTTATATTTTTATATTATATCTTTTAAGTAATTCTTTTTAAAGTTTAGGTTGATATCAAATATATTCTATAAATCTATGAACACATTTAGATATATTTAACAGAAACGTGTCTCGTCAATAGATATCGTTCCTTTTTTTTTTTTTTAATCAGTATGTAAAATCTATTGGTTATTACCCATGCACTTATGGTCACCATCTCGTGCTGATATGGTGAGCTATGCATAGCTTATTTTCATGTATTTTCATAGATAAGATCAGGTAGCACGTGGCGAGGCACGCGTTCTCCCCTCATCGTAGAACAATTCAAATAGATCGGCTAATCGAAGTAGTTCTGCAATTCTTTCTCACGTTTCAACAAAATTTTTCTGTAAATTATACATTCATGAGAATTTTTATCTATTTAATAATAAATTAATTTAATATACGTACCTATATTAATGATTTCATTACTTCATTAAAAATTATTTATCTCAAAAACGAGAATTAATATCCTAAAATTATATTATCTTTATTTGTTTTATGATATGTAATCATCCCATTTTCAAGTCTTCATTATATTTTAAAAACCAAAAGTAGAAAAAAAAACTGCGCAAGTGGTGGTATATTTATCAATTATAATGCAAAGTGTCATGAATCTATTTTCCATTGTTATATATGAACTCGTACAATGTCTTTATCTTATCGTGTCATACGACACCCTCTGCAAACCAGGATTCGGTAAACTATCGTATGTGTTTGATGTCGCGATAATTATATTTGATCACCGTGGATCGAGAAAGAAGGAAAGTTGCTTGATTACGTGTAACTTTTAATCTAAACGACTAAAGCTGTGTGACTAGGATCCGCATGGAAGAAAATTCGATTTTATTTTACAGGATAGGCGAGGAATTCTGAAACAAAGTAGAAACGTTCGTTTACAAAAACAATTGTTATAATTTTGAATTGTTCAATATCAAATTGTTGCAAAAATTTATAAAAAAAATATTGATCTGCTATATATTTTCGTTATACAATATAATCGTTCTACTATAATAATATTCATTTAATAATCAACTATAATATTCATTAATAATCAACTATGGAAAATGTATTTTATACGCATTCTTTCTCACTCTTCATCTTTTTTCATCCGCATATACAAGGATGGTCGTAATTTTCTTAATTTCCTTCGAGCGTAAAAATCTGGTCCCTTTACACCTAGGTGTGCCAAAACAAATCCGGTTGAAACGATAGGTTAGACCGCGCACGCGCACTACTTACATTCATGCGTATTCGGTGTTCTGGTGTGTGAAAATGCACACGTGCCATTGCAGCTCGTGCACGAACGACCCGACGACAGACAGAAAAGACGACATGTCTGTGGCCTATAGTATGTGCCACGTGTGAGCACGAATACATACGAAGGATGGAGCCCGGTGTACCTAAAGTTCCAAGGGGGGTGCACGACCCCCTCGTGTACACACATGCAGATAGGGCCAGGTGGTATGACGTGGCTCTCTTATGGGGGCGCGTATGGGGTTCTTCTGCAGGCAGCTGCAACTTGATTCCGACAATGCACCAGCACAAAAAAGTCCAGAGGAAAGACCACCGTGGCTTCGTGGCATGGCCTGTACTGCGATTACGGAAAGGGCAGGAGTGTGCACATAGGCTTAGATACCTCTCCTAGTTTTGCTTTTGGAATTTTGACTGCAATTGCTGGTGAACATATTGGAAGTGGATACTTATGTATTATTTAATTTATTTTTGTTCTTTTATTTTCTTCTTTGAAAAAATTCTTATATTTACTTTTTTTATATATTTTAATATCTTTAAATTTAATAATAAAATTTGATAGTAGTAATTTATTCTAATTATAGATTTTGAAATATTTTTTTATTTGATTACATCTATAAATAATATTCATCGAGGAATATATTATTTTCAAATAAAATATAAATCTATAGAAATTATAAGTCTTACGCCAATGTAGCGATAAAAGACGTCACATGCACCTTGAGCACGCTGTCTCGAAGACGTGTGCGTTTGTAAGAACTATGACGTCATATACAAACGTAGAAAGAAGCAGGTTGTATTGAAATCACGGTTGTAGAGCAGCTTGAGGTATGCTTGAGGTATGGGGGGATCCATTCATTGAGATATATCTTTGGCGTGTGCCTTCTGGAGGGGGGCACAAAGACGTTCACCTTAGGTTACAGAGAAAATGAACACAAAGGCGATTAAGGGTGCATTCTCCTATCGGGTGTATACGGAATGCGCAAGGTGTATGTTTATTCTACTGTGAAGAAATCAACCTGAACATTTACTCTCGACCTTCTTTTTGAGATAAGATTAAGAAATTTAAAAGAATTTACACATACGTGATGTTATAATTAATGCTATAATGTGTACATATCCATGTTATTACATCAAGTAATGTTAATTAATAAATTTTTATGATAAGAAAATGTACCTGAAAAAATAAAGTTTTTAAAAATTTTATAATTTTATAATCTTAAAATGATCATGTTAACTTATGTTACTTAATTATATTACATTACATTACATTACATGCTGTAATTATACTGATGTATCATTGTAAGTAGCTATCAAACATTTGCCTCTGATAATGCATTCAATCATAGTAAACCCCTCGTAGGAGCAAATATTTGTGCAGGAAAGATTATTCGTGAACTAAATATGTACATATCTTCGTCATCAATTCAACATTGCTATATTGGAATGTCAGTAAAGAATATGACTTTAATTCACGTTATTTTAACTTTTAAATCATTCGATTTTTTGAACTATATTGCGTGAAATAATTTTTCTGTAACGACGAAATAATTAAAAAATCATTAATAAAAAAGCTAATTAAAGCTAATTAAAACTAGATTTTACACATAACCTCATTTTCCATTTGTATATTATAATCATTCGTTCCGTCACATTCTACACAGAATGCAGACTTCCATAAATATATATCCAACTGTTTAATTAGAATATCCAATTTATTTAATTACATTATAACACAATCATTGAGATAAAGTTCTGTTCTTTTTAATTAACAAGCGCGTGTTTGTTTTAAAGGCAAAATACTGTATCTGCTATTCTGTCACTTTGAGTAGCCCATATGGTTTAATCTGTTTACAAACGTGTGTGGCATTACGATGCTTAGCTATTAATTAATTGGATACGTATTTAGTATGCAGATAAATGTATCTCAGAGTGGTCATCGGCACTGTCGCGTTCCATATGCACACGCACGCAGGGACCTCTTGAAATGTTTTCAATTGCGATGATCGCGTCATATATGGAGACATGGAACATAGAACAGGTAGTTAATTTAAAAAATAAAGAACGATAATATTTTGATATTCATTGATATTCATTTGATATTGTAGAAAAATTGTTGTTAGTTGTATTATTAATATCTTGTTGTAATATTATCAATTAATTTTTGTCAATATCCAAATTAGGTTAAGTATTTTTCAATTAACATATTTGCATTATTAATTCATATGTTATGTCATATATTAAAAATTAGAAATGTACGAAATATTACAATTTATTCGAACATAAATAATTTCTTATTTCGGATAATTTTGATGCCTGTTAGTAAGGAAGTACAAAAATATAATTTAAGGATAAGGATAGAATATTTTAAAAGTGCATCAATAGTCGATTTTTACTTTCCAAGGAGAAATCGAGAGAAATCAAATTCTTAAATTAGAATTCTTCAACTGGTGAATTGCAATCAATTATATATTTTAAACCCATCAGAAATATTTAGGGCATCATCGCGTTATTCGAAGCGTGACATATGAAAATTTAATTTAATTAGAGGTTATGTACAAAATTAATAAAAATTAACTTCTTTTTCATTTTCCGCCCATCATTTTTTTTTCTTAATAAAATAATTATTATTAAAATAAAATATTAAAAATATCATCATAAAAAATGACCTATTCAACAATTACACGTCATAATTATTATATTTAAATTCATCTTCTCTAAAAATTCCTGCGTATATGGGATCATAGTGATACCATGAAATTCGCTGAAGTTCGCAGATTTATTGTCGATATTCCAATCGATGAATAGAGTTGGCATGCGTCTGAAACAACGTGATCGTGGAAGGGGAAGACGAAGGGAGGAAGGAATTGGCTCGTGTCGAGACTCTATGGAGTGGCGGCACACGCCACTTGGGGCTGCAGGAATGCATCCGTTCGTGTTAGCCGCGTGCAGGCTAGGATGCAAACAATGGCGAAAATCATGCATTGTGGCGGTTCGCATTGTAAGTCGGAAAGCTGTGACATTGAGTTCAGGCAGCTGCGCGCTACCTACCTCTCCCTACCCTGAATCCCTTGCCATCCCCTTTAGCTGGTTCCAGGGGTGGAAGGGCCCTCCAATCCCTGCCACGGATACGTATGTATCTGTAGAGAAAGCAAATAGTGAAATTTCGTTTACCGAGTATTATCTTTCGAAAAGGATGGCTGGGCTTTTTGCCACTGCCTCTGGCCCATTAACTCTTTTTTGTGTCAAATTATGAGAACTCTGCTGATGATACATCGGTGGGAAAAATATTTTTGAGCTATGACTTGATGAGGTTTGTTCCTTAAATAACTTTATATTGAAATACTAAAATAGAAATTGAAAATATTTTTTCAAGGCTTAGTTTCATTTGTCATTAGATTATTTCGCAAAAAAATCATATCGTTATATTTTTATCAATATTACAAATTTCTCGTTATTCTTGATAAATTTGTAATCTAGATATGTAATCAATTGATAAGGTACTTGAAACTTCTCGTAGAAAATCTGCGTTTTATTTTAAATTATCTTATAAATATTCCATCACTGATAAATCTAAATTCCATATCTATTCTATTATCTACTTTGTCTTTTTTTTTTGATGTAAAAATCGAACGAAAGTATTTTATATTAAGTAAATATTCATCGAACGATAAATGTTTGAAAGATGTTAGAAACGTGGCAGAAAGGGGGCAATGAATCGAAAACCGGAATCTAGAGATCCATTTGGGCACCTGGACAAATCCATTCAGAAGGATGCGTTAGCACGCAGCATCGAACAGATGTGGAAGTTTATACACTACCGCAGGCATGATTCGATCCGATCGATATTATGAATCAAGAATGTTTTAGTTAGTCAAAAATAATCTGTCGATTATAGCAAAACTACAGTGATTTCTATATAATCTTTAAGAACTTGTAGAATTCTTTATTCATTTTCCAATCTTCATCATGATATTCCTACAAATTTTCCAAAAAAATTAAAATTAAAATAATTAAAATTATTAAAATATTGTTAAAGTTCAAATTATTCTAAAAATTGTTATAAACAAATTATCTGATTGTATAATTAAATTATCTATTTATAATTTGTAATTATTATAATTTATCCGATAGATAGTATCTAAAGTTTTAGTTCTTTTTATTTTCCAATCGTATTAGATTTTTTCATTCAACACAAATTTACGATACAAATATTCCTAGCATCATTAACAATTGTTACGGTTTCATTCACTATCATGTTTTGGATCTTTGAAGAGGGAAGCATATTTATGGTTTCTTACCATAGGTCGTATTACGTCTTCTTCATTCATGAGTCGATTCACGTAAATACATATATGATACATCAATGAGTATATAGATGTACTGGACATCCAAATATATATTTTGCAAGGTAATCCAAAAGCATTCAACTTCTCTTCCATTCGATTTTCGTCGTTTCATTCATTTCTAGGCATCAATATGTTTGTGCGTATCGTTGCATTTATCAGTTGAACAAATATTTTTATCTCTTCATTAGAAACTTTTTTATTCGAAACATAAAATATCTATTAAACAAAAGATAACTATCAATAACAATTGCTATAGAAGATATTTTAGTTATAACATTTAAAATATAATCATTGTCAAAACCTTGATGTTCCATATTTCTATTCTGTTCTATTTCAAATTTATATCATTTTCTTTATATTACAATCTTTTTATTATATATTGCATATAATATAAAATTTGCTACAATTAAGAATTTAATCCTTTTTTCATGTTTCTCTCTTCTTCATCTTTTCTTTATTTTTTTCCTTAACATTGCTCGTTTCTTCATTTCATTCTTTCACCAGATCGCTGTCAAAGGTAAACGATATCCTGCAACCCTACAATTCGCAAGGAAATTTGTATGTTCCGGTGAAGGGGTCCAACAGAGAAAAAATTCCTCTCCACTAGCGGTTTTCAAGGGGCTGAACGATGTGTTCCCTTGAATGGAGGAAAGATTACGAGGCGCCCCTTTTTTCCTTGGGGCGAGTCTTGGATCGAGGGTTCCTCGTGTAAATAGACGCTGGTGAGCACAAGGTGTTACAAGGCACGCGACACACCAGAGAAACAGGTCTCACTGTCTTCGAGTCCGGCCCTAAGGAACTTGTAAGGCGATCCTGTTCTATTATTCCTCTTTGTCCTCTTTATCCCAGCTAAAGATTCAAGATGAATCAGGTTCACGAGAGAATCTGGTGATTCTTCTAAAAATCTTGATTACCTGATTGAGATAATCACATTGTAATGATATAAGATATAATGCTTTTATATCTACGAAATTCTAATAAATTTAATTCATTTTAAATTTTCACAATTTTTAAAATCTAATTTTTAAAATAAATTTTATATTCTTATCTTAAAAAAAAATATTTAAAAAATGAACGTTAAATAAAATATTTTAAACTAGTTTAAAAATAAGATATGATTAAATAGAATATTTGTTATTATTCTATTCCAGTTCCTATCATATGTATTGTTATTATGAGAATAGTAACAAAAATCGACAATGAACGATGATATTATGAAATAGAATAATTTCACAGCCTCCATACTTATATTATCAACTATAAATAAGTAGAATTCTTTTGATATATCGATATTGTAAAGTCATCAATTTTATTTCACTTTATTTTAATATGTCCATCTTTGTGTTTGCTTTCAACCAATAATTAGAATGCAATGATGGATTACAATGCAAAATTTTAACGATTGAAATTAAGAATAAAGTTAGTTCAATGGTTAATTTAATAATTTACTATTCAAAGTTTTAAATAACCATAAATAACTATTGCTTAAAATTTTATTTAAGATATTAATCTTCTTCGTATATAACCTCAATTGTTTGGCGTTACAGTTATTCGCGAAGTTTACTCGAAATTTTAACTAGTTACTTTTTAGTGCTCAATTCTGCCACGATGCGTATGATGGCAGAAGAGGTAGAATAGAGTGAGAGCGTAAATATTTTTTTCTACTTCACCATTTTGACAAACGTATTATACATATCCATCGACATTGTCCAATAAAATTTATTTCCGACGATTCCATGACTCGTGACATTATAAATCGGGTGTTCCGTCCGTAGATGGGTAAATAGCCGTACAATGCACCCCAGTTAGTTCACGCACGAATCGGTATCTGGCCACGATTGACACGCGCGTGTGCACGTTCAAAAACACGAGGAATCGGCGCACAAGGAGGAGGGCGAACAGAATAGTCGTAGTAAGCGTATACTAGTACGTGGAAGAAGTAACGGGGTTCCCTTTTGGTGGAGTTATGGGGTGAGTCATCACCTGGCTTCATAAAAGGGAGAAAACTGGGCTCAGGAACTACCGTGTTATACCTTAAGGGGGTTTATAGGTGGGGTACGGTGAGATTCCTGCTGGTCGTGCCGTGTAAGGCAGGTGGGGACAGGGGCACGAGCCTAATCGACGCACTTACCGTGATACTGAGTAAGTATTTTAACGTGAAATATTTGAAGATAAAATGTTTGTTAATTATAATATTTAAGAAGTATCGTATGTTAGTTGTATTGTAATATTAATGTTATTGTATTAAATAAAAGTTAAATAAAATAAAAGTTGATTAAAGTTTATTTATTAAATTATAAACAATTTAATAATTTTACAAATTTATTTTACATAAAATAACAGAGTGAATTAGTAATGTAAGAAAATATGTATAATATAATAAAATATATTAATTTATTTTTAAAAATGTAGTCTAAATATTATTTATAATATTTGAATTATTTATAAAATAATTGAAAAACATTGCATATTTTGAAGTTGAAATATTTAAAAATGTTTAAAATGTAGATAAATGCTATTTACAATAGTCAAATGTTATTAATTTTTGTTTTAGCTTTTAGAATTGACAACAAATATATTTAAATTTTATAGATATATATAATAAAAATTAATATATAGAAAAAAATTATATAATTAAGCTGTGAGAATGTTTATGAATTTTGTATTACATTTCCATAAAATTTGTGCAAAAATTAATATTTAAATTAAAAATATATATTGGAAGCATTTTTCAATTGCAATGGAAGGTACGAAGAAAGGGCGAAAAAGAAGCAGAGGGTTAAAGTGCGTATATGCTCTATACACAGATATAATAGCTGGTGAACCTAACTACGTGGTCGGAAAGTATCGTCTTTCATTAAAATTACCCCGCAGCTTGCCAATCGATCTACATTGCAATATGTCTATCATACCGGCTATGTAATTTTCGTTGAACTCTTTATATCGATGTTACTTTGAGTTGAAGAATCGTGGAATTTTTTTAAAGAATAATATAAGAACTTTATTCGTTCAATTCAATTTCCGATTCAACAAAATTCTTTATATCAAATTTTTTTTATCATGTTAGTAATTAAAAAATTGAATTGAAAAATTGAATTAGATATTCTTAAAATTTATATCATAACTTAAATTAATTGTATTAATTATTTTATATAATACTTTACTATGGAATTTTTAATTATAAATTTAATTTTAACTATAAAGTGCAAAAAGTTTGAATAAATCTTTAATTCAATGTTTCATCGAACGGTCGGCCAATAGCTGTGAATAAACAACTCAGATTTTTTTGCTGCAGTAACTTTCACGATATTTCTTCGAAATAACTGAATCATTATCCCTACGAAGTTTTACTGGACATATTATTTCAGTTGGCAGAATTTTAAACAAGTTATAGATTGCGTGAGTTTGCTACACATTGTACGATGTGTCCCTTCGTTTCATATCAATTTTCATATAGATAGAACAAATGTATTTTAACGGATGTAATTTCACAGGTAAATTCATCGAGTATAATAGTAATTGAATTATTCGAATGATTTGATTAGTCTACGTTGCAATTATTTTTTCATCGAATTATTTATGTTTTGATAGATACAATAAATGTCTAAAACTATTTTTTTTATATCTTACAAGTTTTTGTTTTGAAATTATTAATTATTAAAAAAATAAATATAATATTAAATAGCATATCCGCATTACATTATTAATATAAAATCATTCGTACAAACCAAAATCAGAGAACATTTCCCCTTCAAATAACGGAGAAGAGCAATTCTTCAGGGAATAAATTCTCCTACCAATTCAATCCCATTTTCCAATTTATCACATTGAAGATACACATAAGTAAGTAAAACTACTATCGATCTAAATGTAAAAGAAAAAACTTGAATGTTTAAATCTAATAGCATAGAGAAAGAAGACACGATGATGTTTGAAGAAAGGCAGAAAATTCTGACAGTCCAATCGATTTCGTACGCATAATACACGTGGTCGACTGTCGATCGATATAATTGAGTACACGTGTAGCTACGTACACGTAGTACGCGAAATATACCAAGTAAATTGATGATAATAACAAATGATTGTCACGTGCTATTCGCAAATTACGAACTGTCTGAAATTTTTATTTTTTGAAAAACCTGTTTTATTTTTTCTTATGAATGATATTTTCGTAACGATAGTATAGATCCATTGATTTTGTATCTAGAAAAAATTTATATTTAGAAAAAAATGATGTTGATGCGTAAAAAAATATAACATTTTATTTCATTTTTGAAATTTTTGAAAATTCACTTGTATTTTTACACTAGAATATAAAAATTTATAAATAATGTGTATTTATATTATATTTATAGATTATATTTATAGGTTATATAGATATGAATATAACCTATAATCTTATAATAATAACTTCAAATTTTCAATAACCTTCCAAGGCATTTAATTAATATAATGAAAGATAGCGACTGTTAAGTAAATTATGATCAAATTACAGAGAACAGAAAAAGAATAGTGGCGGTATCTTCAGTTTTCAAGACACGTGGTAGTCATGGACACCCCTCATGGTGTCTATGGGTGTTACACAGAAGCCAGACCTTTTGAACATTGACCATATGGTGCACCTATGCCAGGGCCATGATTTATACGTACCCGACCTCATAGGTACGCAACCATAAGATTTTATTAATTAATATTTTCACGAGAGCGTCTTATCTATTATAAAAAAAAAAAACGAATCGAAAAAGAATTATACACTGAACGTTTCTTACATTATTATTATGATAATTTTAATTTATGTATATAATTTTACCTTGTATAATTTTTACCTTGTATAGGTAAAAATTGGCTGTATGACTTATTTAAGATAATAATTCTATTCCTTATTAAAATAAATTCGTGTCATTAATATTAATATTTATATTAATATAAAGCAATATGCAATAATATTGATTTAATCACATTTCGAAATACCGATTTTTTCGTGGCAAAGCGACAAATAAAATGAAATCGAAATAACGGATGAAATATTGATGAATTATCAAGGATACTCAAGCCAAACGCACGATACTTTTTCCACTAATAAGTTATAGATTTGTTCACGAGACAACCAGAAATGCGATTATCCACGGTGACATTTCGTGCATCGCGATGACATATATTCGAATTATATCGGAACTACTGATATTCCGTATATAGTATAAAAATAATTGATTGATTTATCAGACGTGTCGCTAGATTTTTTTCTATCTGTTCCAAATATCTACATTTTTATATCGTTATAAATATAAATTGAAAAAGATAATGACGTGATTAAAATATGAAAGATGACACATAACCTTTTAAAAAATGCGATTAAAAAGATTCATATTTAAATGAGATTATCATCATTGAAAGGAATAAAAAAAATTAAGTGTCGTGCAAAAAACAAATTGATTGGAAATTACAAAATTTGTATTGAAAGGAAACAAAAGGAAAGAAATCTTATTAAAAACACGCACGATTTCGCAACTTTACTATACGAATACGAATTTGAACGAGCTTAGCCGAAATCGAACGAATCAAAAGGAGATTCTAACTAGAATCCCTAATTAAGCGCGCGCAAATTTGAATAAACATGAAAAATATATATGAATAATATACAAATAAATAATAAAAAAATAAATTATTTATGTATTTTTAAGTTAGTCAATACTCGTCATGTTTATGCATATTATGCATATGAAAATTTAATGCTCGAAATCGTTCGTTCTATCCCTTGTTTTAATAAAAAAGTTGAAGAACATATGGCGAACCTTAATTGTCATCAAAGTTGGATGATCCTAACCAGCGGTTTTCGTTTCGTCATCGAAAATCGGTTTCATTTCGACGTGAAATCTCTCAATTATCTGATAATACACCTTACATGCTGCCCTTTATGCGATCAGGATTATACGCACTATGCGTCAGATGACCAGATGTCGTCTTTTAAGCTAATATGGCGACACGCAAGGGCTATCTTCTGCTTTTAAATGATATTTAGGTTTGAGAAATTGCGTGACGCGTAATTATCGTACGATCAGATTATCGAAAGATACTTAATTATTAATTTCTAAGAACATTTTTTTCTTTTTTTAAACTTTCAACTTGGAGTGTTATTAACGATTTTATAAAAGCATATTTATATCCATTGATCTAATGAAAAAACGTGGAATAAAGAAAAAAAAGGAAAGACAAATAGAGATATTACGTAAGTAAGAAAGTTTGGATAAAAGTTGTCCGATATTAACATTTATAGAGGATATTAAGTGATACGAGGAAATGATGCTGCTGAAACGGTAGCATGCTGTATTTTAAACGGGCAATTTTACGAGTCCTTGGTCACTGTAGTGATTTCATCCCCTCCTGAATGGCGGAAGGGCGCTAACTACCCTTATATCTACTTGCGACAGGAGGGACGCGTGTTCTCTCTCTCCCCCAAGCCTAAACGCATCTTGAACGCCTCAACAGGTCCATGAATAAGTTACGGGGCTGAACGCGAAGTGTCGAAGACGTAATAGATTTCGAGTTCCCTGCACTTTTAAAGGGGCTTTTCTTCGAAATTGAGTAGAACGTACAGGCTGATTTACTTTCAACCCGGGTACAACCCGAGAGAAAAATCGCTATTTGATTTCCCATCTTCGATAAAGGAACTCGAATAAGCATAATGGTATCAATTTCAGAAGTAGTTTAATAGATTTCACAGATTTTTTGGAACGCGTGTTTAGTTAGTTCCAAACTAAACATAAAAAATAATTATGTACACATAGTTACATTTCTAACTCTGATAAATTACAATTTTAATTAATTTTGTTAAAAAAAATATTTTCTCACAGAAAAATATGAAAAATCTATCATTTTTAATTGTTCCAATGTTTCCAATATCATTAAATTATCTTTTTGATTTTTAATTTAAAAATAAAAAATTCGATTCTTTGCTCGATGAAAGTTTTTATCATTCGATATTATGAAAAAAGATCCAAGAGCGGGATAAAAGTAAATCGCTACTGCTGCCAACATGGCAATTCTACGAAAAATAAATTGAATGTGTAGTAAGATCGAAAGAGGAGGGATGCGCGGAAGAGGCAAGTGGCTGCAATGAATTTGCATTGAAAGTGGCTCTTAAACGATTTCTCCCACCCAACTGATCCACCCTCGGCTCTGTCTTCGATACTACGTTAACCTCTAAGCAGATTGCAAGGTAAATTTCTTACAAATTTGGTATTAAATCGTTCGATAGATTCATTTTTATATTGCACAAATATAGTCGATTTATCGATGAAATCGTTTATTTAGATATAGATATTTCATATCTGCATTCTACAAGTAAAGAAATATTCGTTTATACAACTTCTTATTCGTGAAGAAAGCAAGAAGAAAGGATTATACATGTGATACAATTATTCTAACCTCTCTTTGGAAATCATTTTAATCACGTGCCAAATTTATATGCTACAAATATTCTAACCTCTCTTTGGAAATCATTTTAATCACGTGCCACATTTATATGCTACAATTATTCTAACCTCTCTTTGGAAATTTTAGTCACGTGCCAAATTCATAGGTATATACATAATATATATATATGACAATTTTTATACGTATCGAATAAAAGTTCTTTTTGCCCGTTTCAGGTTTATTGGGGATTATTTTCGAGAATTCGATGTTTATCAGGATTGATCGCATACCTGGCATGACGAGGCATGCGTCGCCACAATAATTACCGGGGGATGCGTGTCTTTACGCATAGGGCTCACGTGGAGGGGTTGTGTGGAGGGTGGCACACGCAACTTACGGTTCCAACTATGATTCACCTGAGCCATCGTGTTACTATAGTTACATATTTGGTAGTTACTGATGAGAAGGATAAAATTTTCGTTCTGCCATTTTTTGCACTGGAAAAGTATAGAAATTGGTGAGAATCCAAAGAAGAGATCAGAAAGAATAAGCATATTCTTAATATTATTGGACATTGGATGAAAATGTTTATGAACTTGAAATATTGACAATGTATATGTGTTTAATGATTGTCCATAATTTTTTTTATGAGAATTTAACAAAGAGCTAATGTTTTTTTTAGCATTACGTCATATGATTAATGTTCTGTGAATTTAGATTTTTGTAAACACAACTATTAAAAATAGAAATAGAATTAAAAAAAGATATATTTTATTCTTCAAATATAATATATAATTTACTTACACTTCACATCATTCTACAGATTTTTACACATTTAAATTTTCTACAAATATATAAATATTATTTACTGGAAAATGTATTATCAATATAAAAGAATCTAAAAAAATTCCTTAGTCATTTTTCTATCGCACATATAATTTGTTTTGAATAGTTCTACATCATTCTACATATTTTTATACATTTAAATTTTTTACAAATTCATGAACATCATTTATTGGAAATTGTAAATCATTGTAAAAGAATCTGAGGAAAAAATTTCTCAGTCACACATGTAAAATGTTAAAAAAAAGAAAATCGCAGAAGACAAGCGGGCCTTAAATAGTACGGTGTCAATAATTCACGTGACCCTGAAGAAGGAAAGGGAGTAGTCGGATGCAACGAGCGAATCAAGGCTTGCTCGCTTGTGGAACTATTTCAAAGCACCGTGTGTCATTGCGTGCACGCAATATTTAGCCGTACCCCCTACAGTCGGATGTCGGCGTCGAGTGAGTCAGTGCGACGACGTCAACGACATCCACGACGACAACGTCTAGACGCCATCACCCCACCGTCATCGTCACTGATTTGTCCGCTGTCCTCCTGTTCTTGTTACCTCGTAAAATGGGTGAAGTCATTCTCGAAATCTGATTCAGTGTGTCTTACATAGGAATGATTGTTTATTCGTCACCACAATTTAGGGACGATTTAAAATAAAGTTGAACAGATTTATTAAAAAAATCGTAACGAATTTTCTTACCTTCTCTGATTTAAAAATTTTCAAATCGGTCAGAAAACTTACCAAAATATCGAATTTTTTTAATTTCAAATATTTAAATCTTACACATTTATAAAATTGAACTATCTTTCACAAATAAAATGATAATTTTCTTATCTTCTCTATATAGATATCTTTCATTTGTTTAAAAAATTAAAATTTAAAATTTATCGAAGGATTCATCGAAATAACAAATTTTTCAAGTATCTAAATACCTTCTTCTAAATATTTGTAAATGAAAATGAAAGATTTTAATCTCTAATATATACTTCTTTTACGTCGAAAAAAATATGGAAAGAAAAAAAAAAATAAAAATAAAAGTTAAGAATTAAGATTAAAATTTTTGATTTTTGGAAATGATAACTTTTGATAATAAAGTATATTTAGGGAAAGATTGACTTTTTGAGGTAAAAGGTGGGAAAGGGCGGAGGAGTCAAGGCAATATTTTACAAAAGAATTCTATAATTGGATTCTTAATCTTGTTTACGGTGAAGAGATCAAGTGGTCTTTGTCAGGGTCGCGTATACACGATGTGCGTGCGTGTGCCAAGGGACACATTCCTGCACGGGTGGCGTCAACCGAAATAGATTTGCCATAATAGACACTCGAGCGCACTCGTTCCGTTTCTGGGACATCGGGAGGGAAAAACGGGCTTGATGAGGCCGTATCTCAGCCTCTGCCACCTTTATTCGCCCTTTCGAGCTTTCGTTGAAAGTAATTGCTCGTGTGAATCGTTGAAATATCTCCGGGTATATTTTAAACTGGCCGATGGAATGTCTTCGAGAATTCGCAAGGATGGTACAGGATGGATACAGAAAACATTTACAAGTACTCGAGATATTTAACCAATCTGTAAATTAAATGATTTAAATACGTATTTATTACTTACACAGGATATTTGATGCAACTGGGTCTAACAATATCTTTTAAACGATTAAAGTAAATAGTTAGGTTAGGTTGTTAATTGAATTGAGCGTAATTTAATCTGCAATTGAATTTAACAATATCTCTTAAATTATGAAAGATAGAATAAAATTTTATGAAACAAAATTAAATAATTAAATTAAGTCAAATTGTTATTTAAATTAGGTATTTAATGTAATATCTAGTAATATTTTTATTTAAAATAATAAAATATAAACAAGATATAAACAAAATAAAATTTTATGAGATAAAATTAAATAATTTTAAATGATATTTTATAAAATTCGAAGATTTTAAAGTCATCTCTGTTTTTTTTATGAAACTCCTATTATATTCCTTTATATTTCAATTAATACATTTCCTTTCTATACAAATGAATAACTATATATTTCTGTTACGCGAAATTTATCAAAGTATTTAAAAATTACACTGACAGTTTAGAAAAGGAAATTACAATTCGTCCTGTTTCAAAATCCAACAGCTGTCTCTGTGTGAAATAGTATAGATCGTGCGAAGCTATAATGCGTGGGAATATCAAAATTTGTCTTGAACGCGCCATTAGAGCCTTTCGAACGATGTGACCGTTACTTCGAATTCCAACCGAAGTTTCGACCAAACTGGGGATATTACCGTAATTAACGCATCGATGTTCACTTAGGGATCCCCTCTAAACAGTCGGTTGTGTTCACATGGGAACTTTACACTCGAACGCATTCCTTCCACAATTTTCAATAATAGAAAGACTTCAGATTTTATCAATAATTTCTAAATTTATCTTTTCCAGAATTTTCACAGAGGGTATAATTGATTTTAAAGTTTAAAATTTGATATAAATGATTCTAAACAATATGAATTAATAAACGAAGTTTTTTTTAATTTCGACTTTTTGAGTCATCCTGTATGCCAATAGTGCCGTATCACATCAAGTCATTTGAGTTTACTTCACAATACTTTTTTTTATCTTCAACTATTTCAAAAGTATAATTCTATTCTACAGTTGCGTGGCACACATCTGATATAACCTATGTATAACCCTTTAGCTATGGTAGAACTGGTTACCGGTAGGCTATCGTGGAACGAGATTCCATGTCATAACCTACTATGTTTAATAAAATAAAAAATCACATTAATTAAATATCATATTGTTATTCAATTTTAATCATTTCTTCGTGTTATCGTATTATTACTACAGTTTTACTTAATATATTACTTAATTTTCACTTAATATATTATATATATATTACTTATTTTATTAATAATTATTATTATAATATTATAAACAATACATTGTTGATATAACAAATAAACTATTTTTTTTTAAATTTTATGTGAAAAAAGTGTCTGCTAATGTCGATATATGATTATAATTAGTATTAGAAACAATTAAATTACTTAATAATTTTTGTAAAAATTAAAATATTAAAAAAAAAATATTTAAAAAAAAGAATCATGTGTATCTCGTGAAAACGATAGATTCAGAACCCTTCGAAATACAATAGTTGACGGTTGATCGGTGATTCATACTAATGACGAGTGTGGCGTTCATCGATTGAATTTGTAACGCTTGCCGGAGCGCACCTGCGCTCGTTACGAGCTTTCCTTTCACGCAGGTAAAGGTGTTTCTTTGTAATTTCCAACTGGTGGCCAATAATCGATCAAACATTGATTGAAATTTTAAACGATTTTATCATTTTCGAGACACGTGCTACCATCCTGCTAGAGAAATTACCTAATTAAATTAATGTCAAAATTTCCACGAAATTATTATGAGGTTTCTAATTTCATTTAAAAGATAAAATATAAAAAATATTTAAAATTAAAAATATTAATGAAATTTTAAATATTAGTCAAATTTTAAAAATTACAACAATTTTGAAAAATGAAAAAATATTAGATTGAAGATTTTAATTAAGAAAAAATATTAATAAATTCTTAAAACTATTATTAAAAAGAAAAAGAATGTCCTAAATTTAATTTTAAATCAATCAAAGGAAAAGTTAAAAAAGTTATTTAATTAAATTCTTACGAAATTCGTGTAAGCTTCTTAATTTTACTTAAAATATGGAACTTCAATATTTCAACATATCTTGTAAAAATAGGTTGGAAATTTTAACTAATCAATTTCCAAAAGCACCATTAAAAATAACAAAAGAGGGTGCCCCATACCTAATTCTAAAGCAATCGAAGGAAAAGCTGTTTAGCGATGCTGAATACAGTAAAGCGAAGTTTGTGTGTGCCTATAGACGAATGATCTCGCACCAGCAGTTACTTCGAATAACTTCGTTACTTCGAAGAGAGTAGAGGTCGCGTCAGTTCCGTTTAACCCTATTAACGCGCGTACGCCGCGCTTATTTGCTGGATATTTGCTCGACTGTGCCCCCACTACCTTTCCACTTCCGCCTCGCGCACACCGTTCCATCGTAGATCATGCATCTACTCGACCCGTGGTGTACGTGTTAATTGCTTGTATTCACGTACAATCCGAAAGGGTTGGCGGGCGCACTTCTGAATAGTGTAGCTAAATACACCGTCGTAATTCGTTTAAATGGAAACAGCAAGTGCCATGCGACTAGCAGGCGAAGAAAAGTGGGTAAAGTTGTGCTCGTTCGCTGTCTACGCGAATTTTCCCGGTTAATTGGCCTGGCATCGGTGGAATAGGGATTGACGAGGCGACTCCGCTCGAAAGAAATCAAATTCTCAGAGCTCTGGTAGCTTATAACTTTCGTCCTTTTTTAAAATCCTTTTCCTGATGAAAGATAGATATGGTTGCAAAATAGAAGTAATCGATTCGATTGTTCAAATATTTTTCTTTTCTTGATACGATAAGTAGAATAAGAACGAAAAATAGTGAAAAATTTATCTTTGAATGTTCTAGATTTTTAATGATGAAAGACAATTTCTGTGAAGTTTATCGTTTATGCTATAAAAGACTTTCACATGTCATATACATGTAACATATGTATTTCTTTAAGATAAATGATTGTCATAGACAGTGACAAATTATTGTTAGTTTGATATTACAACACATTATTTTTTAGGTTAGCTTAGATTATTTTAAATGATTGACATCCAAAGGACAATAAATTACTATTAGTCTAATATAACATTATAACACGTTGTTTTTGATTAGATTAGATTAGGTTAAGTTATTTTAAAACTTTAATTGACAAAAACAATAGAAAATATACAATTCTGTATTGTTTTCCACATCACATATTTATTATTATTCTACATGTGACACATATGTTACAATTTTCTTTAGGATAAATGCGTAATATCTTATTCATTTTCATTATAAAGATACTTCTAGGTATATATAAACAATGATAATTATCACTAGTCAACTATGCAATATATTGTTTTTGATCGAAATTGAGTTATTTTAAAAATTTCCTTCCGATTAATAAAAATTATATATTATATCATTAAGCATTAGGAATTCTGATGAAAAGGTTCGAAATTATAAGAATAAACAATCAATGTAAATATTTGGAACGCATGGAATATTGTAACGGATGTCCTATTAGTTTTATTCAACGTTATCATTCACTATTCCCAATAAAGATGGCGCGTAAAAGGAGACGGACCCCATTAAGAGACATTTGCTAGCAAATTGTAGGTTTGCCATTCATGAGATAAAGATCAGGGGATCTGGATTCTTTATTCCAGATTTTTCTTTTAGACTTTCCATTGACATCGGGGCTCGGAGGCGTAACAATGGCATGGCGACGACGCGACCGACTAAACTTTAATGAGCGCGTGCCACTGACAGAAGTACACCACCATTATGCGTGCATGCCCCCTCGTTGCTGTAAACGATGCACAGAATAATGCTAACGTGCACGTGGTCATTTTTCTCTTAATATAGCGTTCATGACTATTTTCATCCTTGTACAATATAAGTAGTATATAAAGATGAAGAAATAGTGGAGGATTGCAGAGATGAATTTCATTTTCATTAAAAATTATACACAAAAAATATAATACTCATAAATATATTCTATCTATATATGATGATCAACAAAATTCTGTTTCTTTTTATGGTAAAAAAATACATGATTTGTGATGTCTAAATTCCAGATTATTCATTAAAAAGAATTTAAAGTTTTCTAAGCTTTTATTTAAATATTATAAACATTAAAAAAATAAACACTCATTTTTGCAGAGTCTTATAAATAATAACATAAAGATATATATGATATAAACATACAAAAAATAACGGAGGATACGATTTACAAAGATGGATTCCATTTTGATACATAATTAAAAATATGAATTAATAAAATTCTGTTGCTTGTAATAGAAAATTCTAGATTGTTAAAAAAAGAATATAAAAAATTCTCTAAACTTACTTAAAAATAAAAAAAACTTTCCATTATTCTATCAGAGATGAAATTTTTAACAATTAAGCTCGAGAATAAAATGACTTCAATAATTTATCATTGAACTGTAATTAACTCTATTATCGGCCGAGATTAATTATAATAGCTACGAAATGTTAAAATATTAATATGTTAAAATGTTATAAATGTTATTTCAAATAAATATATTCGAAATTTTAATTAATTAATTTTCCTCACACTACATCGTTCACTTATTCATCAGAATCCTCTCGAAATTAAACAGTTCAGGATCGTTTAATACTATAGCCGATAAAATGGCAGGAGATCAAGGCAATTAAAAATGCGCAAGGGCAAGCCGAAAGAGCTCGTAATAAAATTAACAGAGTTGGACCCTTTTTTCGACCAACCCCTGTTCCACAGTCCTACAGTCCTACCGGATCAAACACGAGTTGGGAAAGACCTCGAAACGAAACGAGAATCGCTCGACCATTTTCGCGATGCAAGATTGTTTGTTTATAGGGTGGCGTTACCACGAACCCTTACACACCGTTAGATCCCCCTACTGTTTTCGGTATTGCAAGGTTGCGTTTCATTGGTAGAGGTTGATCCAGTCGTACAAACTATTCTGTGGCTCGGTGACGACGTGTAATGGGCTGAATCCACGCCTATGAGTCAGTTTCTGGTCACGACCGTGCATATGCGTAAGTAAGAGCGCCGTCTTGTCGCGACTTACGCACAGACCCACCTATACACGCGTGTTACGTCGCGCATGGAATATATATATATATGTATTTACTATCGTTCAGTTCACGAGTTATGGACGATTTAAGAACGATTCTTCGAGCCATTGTTTTCATTTTGGAACTAGTAAATAGAAAAATATCAGATTTTGTTATTACATCATTAATAGAAATGGATAGAATGAAGTTTCTTCGATAATTTGTTATTCAAAAATTGGAATAAATGTCATTGAAGCATTTTAAACGAAGTTATTTAAGTAATTATTTAAAAATAAGTTTATTCGAAATTTTTAACTAGTCTATTTTTTATAGATTAGTGCCCAATTCTAATAATAAGAGCTGCATAAAAATTATATATTCTTTCAGTATAAAATGAAAGTTTCTATTTTATTTATTGCATCGTTACATACATTTATTATATATATTGTAGGATATCTTTAGGAAGGATACAAGAAAAGTAGAGGCTTATTTATAGAATAAACTGTACTACTCTCTTATACAGTTGTTACATGAACTTATTCGAACTCATTCATAATGCAATGAAATCCAAAATGAATATATATACTGAACGTATGCGAGAAAAAAAGTCGAATAAATAGAAAATTCTTTTCTATATTTCATTTTTTTTATAGAAAAATTTATAACGCGACTGTACGCGTCAACCGTCATAGAATAGGAAATTCTCATGACGCAAATGTTGCATCATTGATCTCGAATATCTTCAATTGCTTATAACATAAAAGAAATAAGTCTCAACATATATTTTTGTTCATTCATTAACATTGGTGTTTGTTTTGACTTCTAAAATCACATTTTCAGGAAAGAATGTTAATACACCTTGTATTTTTATTTTATTGTTATAATCTTATCATTATTAATTCTCAATATTCGAGTCGAAATGAAAAAAATTCAATCATGAGAGTTAAGAATACTGATGATATGCGATGTTATCGATGTAATTATATAATATCGATAAATTATCGATATTATAATTTTCTCACTTTGCGAAATTGCTCGTGTAAAAATAAGCTTGATCATGGCCAATGCTCGTGAATTCTACTGTAGTAGGCTTTTTTTACGCACGAGCGTATGCGAACGCATGTCGCCACTGCCACTGTCGCCACTGTCGCCAGTGGCGGCAGCGATGACGGTGACGATGTCCAAGGCGGGGTCATTTCCTTTGATGTCTTCCGTTGGTTTTGCCCCGTGGACGAGAAATTGCATAGAACTTCCTGTGTATCGGATTTCGACATTGTCATGACATCGATACTATAGTTTCGCGAATGTACGACGAGTTTATAGGTATTTCCCTACATGTGATCCTCTCAAATAGACATAACTCGCGTAATTCTGAAATTTCTGATTTGTTAAAAACTCGTCACATGAATATTTACATCACGTATAACGCATACGTATATAAACTAACTTTATATTCAATATCGGAATAAGAATTATTAAACGAAAGTGGTGCTATCTAAATCTAGAGTCGAAAATATTTGAAATATAAAATTCCCTATGATCTTTTATCAAATTCCAAACGTGATCAAAAATATATCACGAATATTAAGAGTAATTATCAAAAATTCAGAATCAAAAACGTTGGAAACATAAAATTCCCTGTGATCGAGTTTCGGAACACGATTCTCCAAACTTTGTTCTGACATGGCCGGGGCAAATTTCCAGTTAGGAAAAGCGACGAAGGGAAAAGAAAAGCGTTGGATACAGAGAGGAGATTGGTTAATCTAGGTGGAGGTTGGCTCGACACGTGTCGTGCACGCGTCGAAATCGCAAATTTTCTACCTTCTATAGTTGCATTGTGCTCTCTGCTCCCCGTTGATCCCATGGATGAGACGAAATACACATACACAAGTGTGCTCCATACGTATACCAATATCCTCAGATACGTCTCGAGGTCCCTGCGGAGAGAATTGCGCGCGCCAGTAGTAATCGACCAAGACCGAGTGTATCTACTGTAAAATGAGTTTGGTCGAGGGTCGTGCTGCGCCTCGTCACCTTGTTAATCATGGCTGCGTGATGGAGAATTGTTTAAGAGGAGAGTTAGCGTGTAACCAAATTACTCGTGATTCAATTTGATTCGAAATATATGTTTAATATTTCCTCTTTTTTTTTCGGATGTTTTCTTCCATTTTTTTCTTCTTTACCAACAGATATATATATATATGTATATACATATAGGATGAAATAATTTTAGAATGGATACAAAAATGTTGAAATCATTTTTTTTTTGTTCTTTTAGCAATAGATAAATAGAAATAGAAAATTTGAGAAGTGATTTTTTCCTCATTTTCTATTCTTTCTTTATCCAATTTTGATATATGCTCGTTGGATATACAGGGAAATATACTCAGATGAAATTAATAGAAAAAAATAATTTTAGAATTGCAAAAATATTGATTGAAGCCATCATACTCAATCTCTTTTCTATATCATTAACTTGTAGCTTTTGCTTTTTGCTTTGGCTGATTCTCTAGAATCGCCTCTTAAATTTTTTATCCATCTTGTATATTATATATTGCTACAAAATTATGTAATACTAATAAATTTCCAATATCAAGAGAGACTTAACTTTTCCTTCCAGATATTCTGTACATTGTTTGTTACGATGCGGGCACGGAGCCCGATGCAATAAATACTGACACTAGCTAGCCATCTCGATGACACTGCTTTTTAATTTCGTCCAATAGTAATATTTCCAACACGTGTCGGCTCGTCCCCGAATGGAAACTCGCCACTATCGGTGGCTTCCTTTTTACCGAGGAGAGCGGAGCCGAAACACCGACCGTGTAAACCAATTTGCACACCATGAAGCCTCTTTTGATAGCGATCTGTCGAGCGCACGAAGGGTGAAGATATTTCCCACAGGAATCGGTGGTTGTGCACATCGTGTCGAGAAACGAGTTCCCACAGGAGGCCCGCCTCTCTATGGGAACCTACGAGCATCGAAAAGTATCCGTTGAATGGGTGAACGGGTTCTGCGAAACAATGGGCCAATGGTTCTTCTGTAATTGAAAAGCCCGCGATAACGTAACGACGAAGACGATGATCAACTCGCTGGATAATGAAGGGATACCGATCGAGTTTTGGTTTCGGGATGAATGAACGCTCGTTTTTACCATTTTTACGAGTGTATTTTGATGTTTGCTCCCTTTTGCGTTTCGAAGATTGACGAAGGATCGTTTTTTGTTAGGATCTCTTTAGATTTGAATAAATTGAGAGTACTTTGGGTTCGATCGAAAAAAATGGCAAAGGTGGAATGAAATGAACATATATATATAAATATGAATAGAGATATTCAAATATCTTGGATTATAAATCATTTTTGCCGCACAATTTTATCGAGTGAATTCGATGGAATTGGGATCACGCGTGCGTTTAAGAGAAATGATGAAAAAGCAATGGCAGTTTTTTGCGATGGTAATGACGAAACAATACCGGGCGCACAACTGAGAAATTTAATCGGGACTAATGTATTCCGTTCTCTTATGCGATTTCTGCACGCACACAGGGCCACAAATGTCCCTGTAATGTTCGATAATTATAGCGGTAATAATTAGTAATTGCATCCTGGAAGAGAAGCGAAATCGAAGGGCCACCATGATTAGCGATTCTGAGCAAAGATTTCTGGGCCAACAATTGTTCGAACCATTCACCCCTGCAATTGTCCATCGTCGTGACCTTATCTCGATTGCAATTCGTTGGTCGAGTGATTCTGAGGAACTTGTTTCCCTTAATCCATTTGTAAATACAGTGGAACTCTATTTATATTGAAATCTCGAATAATAAGATCCCATTTGATTATCCCATTTTAATATCGTTCCATTTATATGAATTGTGACACAATTAATTAACTATATTGTTAAATATGATATTTTATATATATATATATATATAGATTTCAATTAGCAAAAAATAAAAAATAAATAAATAAACAAAGTGTTTCAATAAAATAAATTTATAAACAAATGTGTATATATAATAATGATAATTAATATCTTGAGATAAAAACCATTTTACAATTATCAACGCGTTCAGATATATTCCATCCATTGAAACTTTTCAACGGTTGTAAAATCGTTCATTGGTCGAGTAATAGCGGGTTTCTAGGTTAGCCGACATTTATATCCCGCGTTAGCATTGGTCACGATGTTATCCCTTTTTTCCCCTCCCCCCTCGTTATCTGCATCGACTCGTTCGATAAATTACAACGTACGGGTCCGAGAAGTGTAAGCGCGAATAATATAGTCCACCCTCCGCGTGTACGATTACGTATGCAAAACGCGGCAACAGCAGCAATACCGAGCGATTTCCTAAGAATTTGCTAATTGACTGCTCGTGCTGGTGCCGCTGCTCGCGACACTCCTTCATTCGATACTTGGCGACACGGAGATTTTTACAAGCTTCTAAGGTCACGAAATTCATTCCTGTCGCTTTTAATATTGCGTTGTTACGAGATTGAATTGGAGGATTAAAATTAAAATATCGTTTTATCAATAACGGAAACTGTCTGATCAAATTATTGAAACAAGAACATGTGATAATTGAGTGGAAATTATTTGAAGAAAGATACCGTTCTTCGATCTTGATCATTTTTATTCGATATAGTTTGTCAAAATTATATAAGTCTCTAATATATGAAGATTTTACTAACTAGTTATTCATTGTAAGAAATTATTGAGAAGTTTTTTTTTAAGAGGTTAGGTTAGATTTAAAGTTTGGTTCAACTATCTCAAACACAATACAAACCATATTAATTCATATTGATTATCAGTTAGATGAATTTCTATTTAATTTTAATTAAAGTGAGAATAGTGTGAAAGAAAAATTTAATGGCTTGATAATAGTAACCTAACCTAAACTATTTTCAATTGTTAATAATTGTCTTAATAAATAACATCGTTTCAATAAATAATCGTCCAATAAAAATTTGTTATTAAGAAATCTTAGGGATCAAATATTACTATCTTCTTTTAAATAATTTATCCTATAAATTTCTAAAAAAAATTAAAAAACGTTCTCGTATATCTTTTTATACGAACGTTCTACTTTTCTATCGTTAATTTTTCTTTAAAAAAAAAAAATAAAAAAAAGATTTAATCATTCTACTGATAATAATCCACTGATAAATCAAGGAAAAATTTTTGCGTTAAAGGTTTAAACGTATCATAATTGAGATCCAGTCGGTCGTGGGAATCATTAAAGCACGCACCACATCGAAACTCGTATATCGAATTACATGGAACGAAGTAAGGCTCCAGGATATCTCGTGTCGTTGGAAAACTTTTCTTTTCTTTCCCTTTTTCTTTTTTTTTTCTCTCCTCTCTTCGAGCGAGGTCGCACGAAGCATTTGTCCTCAAACTTTGCCCCGTGTCGATCCTGATAAAAAGTTTGAACACACTTCGTTTGCATCGAGCTTGGTCGCTCACTAAACGTTGAATGTCGTGAGAAAAGGCGCTGCATTTTTTTTTATCTCGAGAAAATCATCGTTCGTAGGTATCGTATGAGGAGAAAGAAAAGGGAGAAATGGCGGATTGTATTGGATTCGTGAATCTTTTCCAGAAAAAAAAAAAAAAGAAAAAAAATCGAGCATAAGAATTTGACGATACAAGGTAAATGTGATTTTTATTTGAAATTAATTCTACATTTTTATACGACGAATTTATTAAAAAACATTTTCTATATATTATTCTATTCTATTTAACCTATTAATTTATAAATATTCGTAATCTTGAAGTCGTTATACGTTTATATTTTCGCTAGTGATTCTATTTAGATATAAAGCTTAACCTCATTCCTAATCTCAAATAACACTTTGTGACATAGTCGTTATAAACAAAAGATTGAAAAAAATAAGATATATAATTTACGTTAGAGATACTATACACTTCGTTATTATCTTATTCTGCAATATTATTTTTTATTTCGAATAATCTTTATATAATAAAAGAGAAACATTAATTTCGTATACTTCAATATGACTATTTTCAATTATATTTGTATTATTTTTCTGCCAATATTTGTATTATTTTTGGCATTTATTTACTCCACGATATTACTTACCTTTATTTCGAAGTAATTAATGTTTATGATAACAATAACAAATCGATATTTAATTTTTTTTATACGACAAACATTAATTTTACGACTGTTTTTATATCCATTATTTTTTTCTTTTGCATTAAATTTTAATCATACTTATTTATTCCATATTATCTTTATTTCGAAATATATAATAATACTTAATTTTTATATGATAAAAATATATTAATTTCTTCTAACTCTTCAATATAAAATATTATATTAATTATATTTGTACAATTTTTTTTACACGTATCAAAGAGTCGATATTTATCCTACCATCGAAATCTATTTTTACGAACCTCAATGTGTCAAGTTCGTTTGTAAGAGAACGATTAAGTTGTAAGAATAAAAGTGGTTTTGCACGCCTATCAGACCAGCCAACCGGTTTCGTGTCGGTTCACTTCTTCACTCGTACTACTTTGACTTTTCCTCTTATGGTGTTCCATTTGCCTTCCTTTCTCTCTCCCATTCTCCCTCCGTACATATTCCCTCACCCTAGTTTCCGCCATCCCCCCATTCCACGCTGCACTTGTTGCTTCGTCACGAAATCAACTTGTCCGAAATTTTCAATCTTATCGTCGGATTATTGCGTACGGTGTTAATTTCGATATTTTTTTTTTTTTCACTACAACTATGAACGTTGGATTTGATGCAAGAAGCAAAGAGGAAATTTAAAAAAAAATTGGATATTAGTGAGTGTTGAGTCTTATATATCTAAAATATTATTACAGTTTATTTGCAAGAGTTTTCATCGTTCGATGAAATATTTATTTCTATTCACAGTGACTTACGAAAGTATTATCGAATAATTTTTTCGATGAACGATTTCGCATTTTTTGTAACGAAATTTCCGATTTGCAGAACACAATAAGCACGATTTCGTTTCTTTTAAATATAACTTTGTAACTTTGATATCAGATAGTTTTTCTTTTTAAAATTTACTTTATGTTGTAAAAAGAATGAAATTAAAAAAATTAAAAAGAATTAAAAATTGAAAAAAATGTCGATGAGAAAATTTCTCATCGTGCATGTGTGCACATTTCTATTGCATAGAAATTTTCATAAAATCAGAACTTTCGAGTTAGTTAATTTCGAATATTTTCATATGTGTTTATTTTAAAAATCCATACGCATAAAATAAGAAAAAGTAGGAATGAACAAAAATAGGAGACAGGCGAAGAATTAAAACACTTACGCGCATGGTATGATGTTGAAATGACGGCGTTACTTTGGAAAATTAATAAGTCGATGCACGATGGAAGGCTGTACGTAATAATTCAACCTGGTACGGTAGAAAAGGAATGCAGATCGACAGAGGTGAGGTATATTAAATGCGTGTACTAACTACCTGACTACGTGATGAAGCATTCCATTGCACATGACTTAACATCACGACGATCGTCGACAGTTTCATAGAGGGAATTTCATAGCTCTCCATTAGCTCCTTTGCCAGCATGATAATGGCTCTTTGATTACAGAGATGCAAATGCATTTAGTCAATGTCATCCCTAGAGGCTAGTTCACAAGATTTGACGGCAAACTCTGGCTAACACAAAATATTTTTTCAAACGATTTATTATAAATACCGATATATATATATATATATATACACATATATACGTGTTATTTTTAATTTAATAAAAATAAGAAATTTTTGTGTTAAATTTCATACAATAAGAAGAAATAATATTTATCTGTTTGAAATTTTTTTATTTCATTCTATTTAATTGTATTTCTATTTAATATCCATCATATATAATTATTTTAATTTCTCTGATTATAATTGTTATTTATAATAGAATAATTAAATATTTTATCAAACAATTGTTCAAATTGTAGAAATAATATGTTAATAATTTCAGTACGTCTGGAAACTATATTGGAACTATATATATTTAGATATATAACATAATTGTTAAACTATTTTCGTGTTCAGAGAATTAGAAATTCGAGAAGCGAGCAGTCGGTCAATTATGCGCAATTTCATGTAAACGCAAACTCGAAAACAATCCTCGCAAATTCATTTGTCACAGTGGATTATGTTCAATCAATTGGAAATTTAATAATGGGCAAAATGTGATTTTATCGATTTATTTCTGATTAATTTTTAATTTATTTTAAATATAAAGCAGGAATGTATTTCGTTCGTTGTAAGTATTTGTTCATTTCGCGTTACATCGACAGTGTGAATAATAATTGATAAAGAAAAGTCGTATTAAATATGTAAGGTTAACCAAAAACGAATATAAATATTGTGAATTCTTTTCTTAAATGTTAATCAAGTTAAGATAAATTAAATAGGTACGTACAATTTAAAGAAAAAAATAATCATATTCACGTTAATTTTTTTTTTTTTTGATACAGTAATACAAATTGAATACACTTGGAATGGCATATCTCTATATCGATCGACTGAAGAGCGATTTTCAACGATCCGATTTTTACAATCCACGCACGATAATATACAAAAGATGGTGTCCGCAAATTATAACGAAATATCTAAATAGTGAGAATTTCGATGATCTTTACGTTTCAGAAAACATTCAAGTCAAAAATTCTTCTATGTATTTTATACCCAAAGTACCAAAAATTTTTTCCATCGGTTTACGATTAGATAACAAACATAAAGATAATGTAAATTCCGTTCAATTTTGGGTCAATAGTAATATTAAGAAATTTTTGGAACAATATTTTAGCTTTTTTCTAAGGTATTATCAATTTTTCTTTTTTTTTAATCTTTATGTCATTATCGAATATAAATTAAAGAACTATTTGCAGATACCAAAATTATTTGCATATTTTATTGGAACCGAATGAAAATAACGATCAATCGAACGTTTTCTGTTTCACTTCTTTCAAATCGATAATTTCGAAATGTTCGAAAAATATGAAAGAAAAATCTCCCGAAATAACTCGAAACTCAAAATGCATAATGCAACATTGCAAACGATGTTGTAACTGTACAACTTTACATGATTTCCAATTACCAACAAAACAAAATTATTCCAGATTAAAACCGCACGATAATCAGTGTACCAATCAATATAAAATAGAGAATTCTGATACTGGTTCTATCAGTAGTCAAATTAATGACGAAGAAAATTACAAAGTAATAATACCTACTAAATACTTATCGGACAAGGAATATGATTCTAAATATAGTTCACGTACGTCTTGCAACGATCAAATCACGAAAGAAAGTTATTCCAAATTAAAACTCCATGATAACCAGTACACTAATCAATACAAATCTATAGAAAATGACAATATTATTTCTACGACTAATGACGAAGAATCAAATTACAAAGTGATAATACCCACTAAATATGTAACGGATAAAGAATATAATTCTACACATAGCTCGCGTTCCTTTTACGACAATCAAGTGACAATACAAAATTATTCCAAATCAAAATCGCATAATAACCGGTACACTAATCAGTGCAAATTTATAGAAGATACCGATACTACTTCTGGTCAAATTAAAAATAAAGATTTGAATTGTAAAGTGATAATACCTACTAAATATTTATCGGATAAAGAATATAATTCTAGATATAGTCCGCACATCTCTTACAATAATCAAATCATTAAAATAAAAAGAAATGCTGGTTGTCAAACATCGGAAAAATGCAAGTCATATCACGTGTACAAAAAACCAAAAAAAAAAGTTGAAAGTAGTAAAAAAAGAAGTATCGCTTGCTTTTCAACGAGCATACCATCTTCTAAGGACATCAAGACAATTTTCGAAACTAATCGAAAAAATTTTAACAATGGAAAGAGTAGAACGAATTTAGAGTTATTAGAAACTCAATATATCAAAGAAATAACTAAGAATAAGAACAAGAAAATAGACAAAAAATCGAAGAAATACGATAAAGAGAATTTGATACGAAAAAAGAAAAAAAGTCATATAAGCAATGATAAAGAGAACGTATTTAAATTTAAAAATGATAAAGAAATAAATACAAGAGAAAAAGAATTAAAAAATGAGAAGATGCTTAAAAATATTGAATCAAATATTGATTCTGAAATTTTCTTCGATTGTAATAGCATGCCAAGTCTTACGGACGATAACATTACAAAAATATTTCGAGAATATAATGATAGAAATGAACGATTAATGTTAAATGAAAATGGAGATTATGTACTTCAAGAAAGATTAATTAATGATATCAAAAATAACACCAACGTGCCTACAATAACTGCTTATGATGTCACAAATTTTTCAGATAATAAAAATTGTACGAAAAATAAAGAGAAGATTATGCTCGATAATCATGATGTAATTAAATTAAACGAACCTTCGTCAGAGATGAACACGTCATGGAGATCGCAAACTTATTTGATAGAAAATAAAACTTCCGAACTAATGATTCTTGGAAATGTAAAAAAACGATTAGAAGAGGATTACGATGATTATTTTTCACTATACGAAGTGGATGATGACACACATGATTTAGACAACGATCTTTTTCTTGATGCAAAAAACTCAAACGATATTTTAGAAATTGACAAGCCTTGCATCGAGATTAAAGCGGATTACCATGCATCGCAAGATAACCTCAAAACTTCAAAACAATCTATATTGACATCGATAAAAAAGAATCAAGAAATAAAAGAAGTAACGCAACAATCGATACGTACCTTAATTTGTCCATGTTCTATTTGTTTCTTAAATTCGAATTTGAACAATAAGCAAAATAGCTTTTATACAGCATTAAAAGAACGAGAGTGCAGTTCAAGCTCATCAGTCGAATATTGTAGTGCCAGTAATATTCCTTTATCAAAAAAATCTACTCAAAATAATTCTTTCAATACGATATTTCAAACACACTCGATGGATACTACTGTGTTATATGATGATGATTTGAAGAAATCAGAGATTCAAAATAATTGTTTTTTGAACGATATTTCGTACGAAGACGACAATGCGCTTCACGATACTAGGGAATTTTTCGATCGGACGTTATTAAATTCGTACATGATGTGTTGTTGTCAACGGAACTCGACACCAAACTTTTCCAAGTCAAAACTGGTTACAGAATCATTAGATTCTGGAATTTTAACCGATTTTTCACGAGATCAGCTTCGAATTATATCAGATGAACAATTTTGCGAGAAAAGTGAAAAGAACAATAGAGGTGAGCGAAAATGTTACACGAAGAAAGTGGATTTGTTGCCGACCTTTGATTTCAACACGGATAGCAGTTATTCGGACGATTCGCTTAATCGAAGGGTCGATCTTGTAGTGAAGAAATTCACAGAAAATTTGATTCTAACAGAACGAAAGGCAAGAATCAAATTGAGACGAATGGAGAATTCTACAAAACGTAAACAGATGAAGAAACTATGGAAGAATCGACGACAAGTACGTCTAGAGATTATTTTGAAACAAATTAGGAAAAATTTGGGAAAACAAATAAACGTGATTTAGAGATGTATCATAGTATCAAAGTTCTTTGAATAATAATATTAGAGGTAAAATTGATAAGAAGGAAATATAATTTGAATATATATATCTACAGTATTGTTCAAAAATTATTTGGATAATAATAATAAAATCATTTGAATTTAAATTGAAAAAAATAATATCTCGAGAAACAAGTGTGATTTAAAATTTGAAATTGTTTAGAAGTAAACAAGATATGTATACCTATAGCATTGTTATTTAAATATTTGAGTCAAAATAATAGATAATTGTAAATAATGATAATTTTCTATATTATGAAATTTTGTATAAAAATTATGTAAATTATAGTGATATTTAAAAAAAGATATACGGATAAAATCTCTAATTTCAACATTTATTATCATTTTTATATTTAAATATATTATATTTATATATGATTTTATAATGTATATATATATTTAAAAGAAATATATTCAAGATAAAACAATGAAACGAAGTTTTGTAAAATTTTATGAATATTAAATATATAAAATTATTTTTATTATTTTTTAATCGATGTACACAATCGAAAATAAAATAGACAATTACAAAATAGAAAGAGTTAAACCAAAAGAGTTAAAACTCTAAAAATTATTTGTAATTCAAATAACTATAAACAATACTGTACGTATAAAATAAAGTAGTAAATTTTACAAAAATTTTTAAATTTGCATATTCGTGATACAACTCTATGTCTTTTTTTCAAAAAATTGATTTAGAATAATCGCATATATAATATATTTATAATTTTATTAATTATTACAACAAGTATAATAATAATGATGTTAAAAATAAATAATTAACATAAATAATTAATAATAGGTACAGAATATATTAGAATATATTCCCAAACGAAGTTTTGTTTGTAAATTCGAGCCTTCTCTATGGACGAATGATGACGATTGGGCTATAAATAGTTCTACGCCGCCAATATACTCATTCTCCGATTCTGAAATCGATCCTTTATAGTTTATTAAAAAATTAAAACAATTCATTCATTTCAATTTTATGGTTTCTATGAAACGAAGCAAAGATACGAGATAATCATTCTTCGTACGTACGATTTATTTTATTTCTTAATCATTTTTACATTCAAATAATCTCAATTAATTAATCTTTGAGTTAAATATTAAATAATTTAATTTATTTTTTTTTCAGATTTTTAAGTTATCTACAATTCAATGATACCAATTAATTAAGGATTAATTTATTAGAAAATTTAAGAGGCATAATATAATTAATATATGCTTTTTTTAATAAAATATTTAAGTAAAATAATAGAACCAAATAATATTATGAGAAAAGATTTAAAAAAATTTAAAGATTTAACAAAACTATTCTACATTGAAATGAAAAAATCTTGAAATTTTTCATCTTGTCATCTTGGTAATTTTAATATTAAAAAATTTAAATTACGCTTTCAATTAACTTATATCATATTTAAGTTATTTTTTTAAAAATAACTTAATTAGTTCAGTCATTATGTTATTCATAATTTAAGGATATTAATTAAAGATTATTAATTATTTTAAATTAGAAAATTTAAGAGGCATAAAATTCTTGTGGAATAGATTTTTAAATAGTTAACTAAAATAACAGAATCAATTAATATTATAAAAAAAAACTTAAAGAAATTTAAAATTATCCATTTTGAAATCTTTTCTTTTGGTTTATAATTTTAATGTTAAAAAGAAATCTAATAACTTATTATAATTGTTTGGTTCTAAGAAGACAGACTAAATTTAAATGAATTATCTGGGTATTAAATTTGCAGGAAAAATATCGTTGCATCTGTTCAAAAGCAATGAATCCATGGATCTTCCTTCCAGCGCGCGAATAAGCAAACAAAACGACAAAGAAAACGAAATTCAGTGAAAGGACGTTAGGTGGAAAGTCAGTGAAAGGTCAAAATGTTTGGACTCGGCAACAATCAAAATGTAGAGACACGTTGATTCTCTGGTTGGTCCAAACGGAAGTTGGACCGTTCATTAGACGAGACTGACCGCCTCTGTACTGTGGTTTCCTTTGAGGGGAGTCGAAACGAGAGAGCGTATACTCGATAACCAGCCGAGCGGAAATGCATAAACGACCAACAGACAGGTCTTTCCTACGCTCTCTGTTCGAAAGGAACAAGACTACATCCTTCTCCTTCTATCTGTGTATCGGTTGTCCGACAAACCATTTCTCTATTAAACGAGGGTCTGTTGGAAAAACTGACCGTCGCTACTGGACGACACCGATCAAAAGAAATCTCGGTTTGCGTTTGTCAACTGGATGCTCTTGATTTGTTGGAAATTACTTTTCTTTCTTTTTTCTTTTTTTTTTTATTTCCGGAACGCATCCAGTTTCTTTGTTTCTTCTCTCTTTGGCTTTTTTTTTATCATTTTTGCTTGATTTTTATAATATCAAACTTGAAGCAGATAAGAATGAGAAGTGATACTTAAATATTTAATTAATAGTTCTACGAATAGCGATAAGTATAAATTTTGGCCAAAAATAATGTACTTAATGAAAAGTACTTGTAATTGAAATATAGTTAAAAAAATAATTTTCATATAACGTAAAATTATAGACAAAAAATATAGGTTATTAATTTTATAAATTATAAATAAATTAAATTATTTATTAAATTTGTCTATAAAATTATCCATAAAATATTTTTATAAAAATAGTACACAGATATTCGTTAATTAGTAAACATATATAATATGTCTACGTTTTATGACATAATATAATATCGTAAAACATGTTAAGCATTTGTCATAAGAAAAAAAATGAAAAGAAAATAATGTTATACAAGAATGAAATAATTAGCGCAAAAGTAAACAAAAAATTAGAAAAATTCAGAAATAGGAAAATTTATTTATTGTTTGCATAAAATCATTTTGTTTTATAATTATAGTATTATGATTTCCAAAATATTCTATATATTCTATATATTTATTCTATATATTACTATTATTTAATGTTATTCATTTTTTTAGTTTTTGGTTACGTTATTTAATTATTGTGATTTGAATTTATGTAAAAACTTTTTAAAAAAGATTGAATTAATTGAATAAATAAAATATTTATTTAAAAGTTCTTTTGTTGTATTATATAATTTTCAAAATATTTAAATTATGCTACAATGTTAATAATGAAAATTCTAATATCACGAATGATATTAAATTAAAAACACAATTGTTAGATTTCCAAGAATGCTTTTACGTATGTAGAAAATCGATATCCATTGTTACTAAATTTTGTATGCATAAGCTAAAACCTATAATCAGTTGTCCTTGGTGAAGGCGTGAATCCTTAACATTTCCTATCTTTATGGACGTTCTTAAGGGTGCATAAATGAAAAAGGCTTATCTCTATGCGAATTACTTCATCAATTTTATTCGGAATAATTTATATTTCTTGAAAATGTATTTGAATAAATTATATTTCACGAAAAAACCTCACATAAATACAGAAATATATATATTAAAAATAATATATATTAAAAATAAAAATTGGAGACATTTTGAAGAAAAAAAAATTTGAAATTTATTTTCGATAATTACAATTAAGTTAAGAATAAAATTTATAAATAAATAAGATTCTTTTAAAAAGATATTGCATTAAAAAAATTATTTTACATTATTTTAGAAAATTTCATTAAAAATAGAATTTTGTTTTGATAATTTTTTAGCTCGTGTAAATGCAGAGACTCTTAATTAACCTCTCTACAGTTAAGAGAGAGGTTTGAACTAGCATCAAACATATAGATATTTTTGTGACTGAATATAAGTATTTACATATATATATATATATATAGTTTTAATAAAAATCACAGTTGGAAGAAACATAATTACTCAAATACACGTGGTAGCGGATCGAAAGAGATAGAGAAGGAAAGAAAAGAAGAGCAAGAGAGTGAGATGGTTAGGGTAGAATGGCGGTTGGATTCAAGCATCGGAGAAATCCGCATTCACGTAAAGGAGGATCAGCCGTGGAAAAGCATCTTACACCGAGTCTACGATATCTAATTCCCGAGAGTTCTTTGATATATATATGCTCACACCAGTTCGTTCTGTCGTAGCAGAAGAGAGTCTATACAAAGGGAGAAATAAATATCACGGTAATCTCGAATCCACTATGTGGGACACACGGAGATCTTCGACGTCTTCGTCACCGTTATACACGACACAAGTCATTGGGAACGTCTGCTCTTTAAGCAGGGAGCATATATATATCTTACCAATGATTATGAGAATTTTATTCGATTTATATATCGAATACGACTATTTTATATAATTTAATTTATCGTATCTTAAGAAAATAAGAAAACTTAGGTAACGATGATAATGCAATTTCTATATTTATTTATTATTGCGTAAAAAAATCAAACAATTGCACAAAAGTTATTTTATTATATATATCTTACACGAGACATACCAAGTTGAAGAAAATATTGCCGAGAGAATCAATTGATCCACTAGAATGGTCGAAGAATGTATGAAGGCTGGAGACATCCCGGGGGTTCGGGTCAAAGCAATTTTCGGCTTCGGAGGCAATCGTGTTCTAATACCCCAAGATAAAATAAAAGCAAAGGCGGCGTGCCCTTCGTGAAAGCGATTTCACACGAATGGCAAATCTCGTTCTCGCGATTGATTTAATTTTAAACTTTTCAATTGTCACTTTCATTTGCTTTAAAATTTTTACGGTTTTTTATTAACAAAGATTTTTATACATAAATTATTTTTTATTAAAAAAATTTATTTACTATATAATTATTTAATAACTAATTAATGTATTTTATTAAAATTTATAATCTCCAGCTTGAAATCTTTGAAGGAAAATGTGCTTTTAAAACGATTGCACAGAATTTGTTCATGTGTTATCTTTTATATGGTATTGTACGATATATAACAGATTTGCAGGAAATGTGAATCAAGAAGATATTCGGAATGCCCGAGGCGAAAATTTCTCTTTTCCAAGAAATCCAATGTGCCAAGGAGTGGCAAAGGTTTCTGAGACGTACTTTCCTAAAGCTTTCACAGTTATTATCCCACAGATGTTTGTCGTTTAGAAGATATCGAGGCGATATTGTGGCATCGTGCTCTATACCCGCCGATTGTTTACCTAATGATAAAAGCACTGTATTCTGTTTGCACAACCGTCTTTCAAATAAGATTTTTCAAATACGACTCGACCTTTCATTTTTTCTGTAGTAACACCTTTATTCTTTTATTAATTTCTTTTGCTTCTATAAAGAATAAAATAGTGATTTTTTTTTAAATTTTAAATATTATCTAAATATAATTTCCATAATTTGTTACAATAAGACATATAAGAAAAATTCAAATTAATTTTTTTTAACTATATGAAGAAATAATGAATTTAATTATTCCAAATTTTAAGATAAATTAAAATCAGTATTTAAATGATGATTTAATCAATCCTGAAAAATAATAATTTTTTAGAAAATTTTTCTAATAGATACTATATAGAAACAAGCTCGCATATATATGTATATGTGGAGATAGATACGTATGACATGCCAAGGGGGAGCTTCCCACGGGAGAAAGCGATTCTGAAAATTCTTCGAAGACACATCGATAAAGGACTATACCGCTACACTCAAGAGAGCTCCTCTCCTACTCTTCATCTCTCTTCTGCGAACACTTTCTTACCCGAGGAAATTGTATTTCGACGAGGAATAGCAAAGCGAAGATGACAAAGTCACGAAGAAAAATTGCGAAATTGCTTGCTGCAGTGGCGGCGCACTCTGGATACTTGATATACCTAACCTCTTCCGAATCTTCTTCCTCTTTTATCGATCGATCAATGATAGAAAGATGAAAACAGACAGAAGACGAATAACAGTAAGTGAATCTTCTGATTTCGACAGAATATCTTTTCGAATACTTGTGTATCCTTTTGGCACCTTAATGTGCTAGAAATGTATTGAAAATCAAATTCTATCCTTCAAAGAGGAACCACGAAAAGGAAATTTTATATATATGGAAAATGTTACACACACACACACACACACGTAATACTGCTATAGAAATATCACGCACTTATTACAACGATGTGTTGATTTTTTTATTAATTGAAAAGATCTCGTTTGATTCTATATTATAATGTATTTTATACAAACATTACAACAAATTCACATAGAATTTTACACTGAAGGTTATGTTTTCACTTGTTGGCACTGTATTTGTTCGTACTGAATTGAAACTGCAAAAAATATCATAATAGTACCTAATATTTAGAATAATTTAATATAGAAGTACTTACCTAGTAAAGTACATAAATATACTTATTTTTATATCGAAAAAGATTTGATAGATATATCAATTATTTTTAACATTTTTATAAAATAAAATGATATAAGATTTATCAAATAAATCTTATACTAATCTAATACTAATATTTCTTATAATTTTATATGATTTATAAAGTTCCATTCAGAAAGTTCCTGTCATAAAAGTTAATAAGAACCTTCTACGAATATGACATGTATGTAAGTATTATTACAAAAGAAGGGGAATTCGTGTATGATTGGTAGATTTAAAAAGTCCATCATACGGAAGCGGGAATTTCGAAAAATCAGCTTCATGGATTTAATGGTCCCTGTTGAACGGCGAGGGCGACAGATCTCTTTATTCGAGCGGCACAAAGGCACCGCGCAGATTACAGAGCCAGCAATCCCTCCTCTATGGATTCTACGGTAAGGCATTATACGAGGACATGTGGCCAAGTAACGTGGAAGGACATCATCCCTGGACAATACTGACTTAGATCATTGTGTATCTATATGTATTTATTGATCTTTATATAGGTTTCATGGAATAGAATCAATGGAGATCAATTAACTTCGAAATTGTGGTTAATTTATAAGAAAGTTAATATTATATCTATATAGTATTATGAAGATAAAAATAATAAATAATATCTTTTAAAATATGCAAAGAAATTTTGTAAATTTATAAAAATTCAGAATCCAGAATATATAATTCGATTATATCAATTTTATTTCATATCAATGTATGATGAATATATAGAATAATTTAACATAACATTTTTACAAATAAAATTAATAAGAACTTAAATTCTTTTTTTAATATTTATTACTATGTTTATATTAAAACAATAAGATAATATTTCTAATAGAAAAAATTATTTTAGTAATAAATACTTATGAAAATTAATTAATCAAAGATTCTTAATTTAAAATAAAAGAACTTAAAAAATCGAAATTAAAATAAAAATTTAAAATTAAATAAAAATCTTAATACAAATATTCTCTGTATTAAATAATTATTTCACAATGTGAATAAAGTAGTCATTAAATAGTGATTCGATTTCAAGGTTTGTATATTTTCGAGAAATGAAATTTTCTATATACAGTTATGAACAAAAAGTAAATATATTTCGAGACTAATCTAAGTCACATACAATCAATTATACTTGCGATTTCCAAAGTGTGCGATGATGCAAGCTCACATGGACACATTATTATACATATTTATATATAAATGCAAATGTATGTTTTACAGACAAGATTATTATATCTTATTATATCTTGTCATTAAAAAATTTTAATTATGAGCTTACACGAATAAAATAAAATTAAATACTAAATGCTTATTTTAATAGATGAAAATCTCTTTGAACGAACACGCAATTTTTTGTGCTATCATAAATGGTATTATTTATACCATCTTGGTATATCTTTATTTCTCCCAAGTTTTTAATTTTCAAATTCAATAGATATGTATTGTGAATAATAATATACTTAATTGATTTTCAATTACTTTGAATATAAATAATTCATTAAAAAATATATCACACAATATAATTCGACAAATTTTTTGTAACAATCTAACTCATACATATGTACATATAATCGTTTCATTGACTATCGTGTTAGAAATACATAATTAAAGATATAAGCTAACTATACAGATAATTTACTCGTATCACTGACAAATTTTTACTTTTTACTTTTATCACTGACAAATTTTTACTTACGTGTTAACCTTTCTTTCATACACTTTCCAAAGATAGTAAATGTCTATTTATTCATGACTAGTCCTGACTAGGTATTGTTTTATTAACATTCACAGCGTTCATCTAGATACGTTTATCTGTTAACAGTGTCCCACTTTCTTCGTGCGTCTGTTAAACGTTGCTTGAATATGTTTTCAAAATGATAACAACATACATAATTATTTTAGTTAGACTTCTGTAGTTTAAAATTTTAATTACATTTTGTTATATCGAATGAATTATATATAGACGATTATTTTTATCAATATACAGCAGTCACATAATACATTTACTGATGATTGTTCTCTGTGATTTTTATTATTTACTTAACCTTAAAAAGATACTTGCGCCTTCCATTCTATGCTTGGACTAGAATATACTCTTTTATTCTAACATGTAGAATAAAGCATAATGCAAAACTGAAAAATAAATCAAACTAAAAGTTATATCAGTGATTTAAAATAACATTATTATTAAAAAATTTTTTTTTTTCAAATTCTATCTTTTTATAGACAATGTAATAACTTTATTGAATTAAAAAATTTCAAAATTTGATTGTAACAAATAATAAAAATAACAAAAAATCCTGTGAAATTTTTAATATAAAAAATTAGAAATATCTTAAAATTTTTTATTTTAAATCACCTTAATAAAATAAATGACAAACAATAATATAACTTATATAACTATACAATAATTTAATATAATAATATTCGCACACTCATTCATGAATTTATAATATATTAATAATACCTATTAGATATTGTTCTTTTATCAGGAAAAATTATATAAGCATTTGAATTATTCATTTCGAAAAAATAATTCCTTTTTAAAAATTTTGTATCTAATACAAACCATGAAAAAAATATAGATATTTAAATTTTGAAGATTCAAATAAATATATATTTTAATAATTTAAAAATTTCACTGCCAATTTAAAACATTTAGATAAACATGTTAAATCAAGTGTGTATTTGGATCAATATGTATTGTTATTTAAATGATATATGTTATTAGATTGAATTTTATAACAGTACATGTGTTTTCATTCTTTGACTAGATAACTGCTACAATTTGGCAATAATAATTAACCTATATTTTTTTTGACTAGAAATTACTTAGAAGCAATTCTTTTTATATATACGCATTTTACTTAAGTGTATATGTATATAATTTATAAAATTCATATGTTTAAAAAATTAAATAAAACATTTAATATGTGTCAGTGATTTCATTAGATATCATTCAATTTTTTTATTCCTATCTTAACCTTTTAATCAGCTAATCAGTTAAATTAAAATAATTCGATATATTAAAAAAAAATCATTGAATTTCAATGAATCCTTTTAACTTTTTAAAAAATTATATATTTGTTAAAAATATTATTAAAATATAAAATATATTTATTATAAACAAAATGAATTAATTCGTTCATTTAAAATAAAAATTATCTATAAAATACTTCATCGAAAAATTATACCGATTAATAGGTTAAGTGTTCACAGCAGTACTAATTCTATTATTATGAAGCATCCAAATATACAAAATTTAGTAATATTTTTCTTATTGCATCTAGTGACAATCAGAAATAATATATAACATATTTTTTGATTTAAAGTCATTTACGAAAGTTTACTGAAATCTATTTTCAATGATGAAAAATTAACTATTTAATTATTTAATTCTATATTAAAAGTAACCAACTAACAGTTGGTAACCCTGTCGACTAGATTTGTTCGTCTTAAGTATCTTTGATATTTAGCTGTATGATCATGATCCTGTATGGATCAATGATTCAATCAGTGATTTAATCTAAATCCTAAAGAATAATCTAAATCCTAATAACGTGCGTTCACTTAATCTAAGATGAAAGATGACGGATCGCTTGAGTAAATATTACAACACAGATAAATTGCCTGCAGGTATGTATATACATGCATAGTCACGGTTTATAGCTGGTCTCTCCCACTATCTACAGATTTACATCACACGTAACGTCGTATTAACCTTGTTACTTCACTACATCTAATTCTATGCAAATTTACAGTCCAATTTGTCGTGTCGTTCGCACGATATACCTATGTAACTGTTCCGTTGCAACGATTATTGTCTCGAATTTATGAGAATCGAAACGTCGCTTTTAAATGACTGTTATTGAAATATGTGCTTGCTTCTTTATTATGTTTCTAATATTGTTTTTAACATTTTCTAAAAATTACAATCGCAGAAATGATTTTATATCAATGATAGTATTATTTTAAATCATTAATTGTGTTTATTATAGTATTGCAAATTTTTTTTATCAATGATGACGTCGCTTAAACAGTTACTATTGAAATTTATTATTACTTGTTTCATTATAGTTATTTCTAATGTTGTTTTTATGTTTTTGAAAGATAAATTATTTTATTACAAATGTTCTTTATTGGTCATTTTGTTTAGTTATTATGTATTTTTATTTCTAATACTTTCGAATGCAGTTTTTTAATACTCATATATTCGCAAAAGTATTTTTACAATAGAAATTTTTAGATACAAAATGTATAATTGTTATTATTATTTTTTAACTTAGTGAATATTAAAAATTTTTTAAAAATTTTAATGACTATACTATAGGAATATTAATATGAAAATTGTAAAAAATTACTATGAAATTAAACACCGAATTTTTTAAATAATAATAATTATTTAAATCTTAGAATGATTTAAAATAAATTTACCTGCGTTATTTTTCACATAAGTATAAATTTAAACTTGAAATTTATCATACGAATTTATTTATTTCATAAAAAATACTAAAATTGCACATATTACAAACTTAGCTAAAAAAAAAAAAAACAAAAGAAAAGGAAAAACAAAAGGAACAAAATTCTTCTCGCTGTTATATGTATATACTAAAACTTTAAAAATTTCAAAAATATGTATTTCAACAAGAATAAAAGGGAATGCAAGATATAAGCTAAAAGGAAAAGCTATATATACACGTCGATTGCCTCTTTCCATAGATTCAACGATTCATCAATTATGAAATTTTAATCAAAAATAAACTAGTGGATTTAGAAATCTTTATAAATCAAGACCGAATCTCCAATAGAGTCCCGGCCTTCGAGGCAAAGGTCTCGCGGGGAATTGGTGTCAGGGTATCTCGGTGTTCAACGAACCATCGTTAACCACCTGAACAACATCAGTCTTACCAACAGCGGCTCCTTGCGTGTCCAAAATAATGTTGTTGTTGTTGTTGTTGTTATTTGCCTCTGGATGCTGGCTGGCCAGATGTTTCCTCAACGCTGCCTGCCTGGTGAACTTGGCGTCGCACCTGGTGCACGGTATCTCAATACTTGCCGTGGAAGAGGAATGTTCGCCATTAGCCAATCTAGGTTTGTGCCAGCGTCGATGCGATGCCAAGTTGGCCGGACAGGAGAACCTCTTGTCGCATTCGGGGCATCTATACTCGACATGAGCTATCCTCGAGCATCTGTGTTGGGCCAATTGGAACGCGTCCTCGTGCAATTGCCTGCAGAGTTTGCATTGATATGGGCCGAGCCTGTTCTCGATCTTGGCCAGCTCCGCTCGCGCCTCCTCGGTGACTTCAACGATGTTGAAGGCTGGATCAATGTCTCCCGTGACCACCGCCTCGTCCGGGCCCAGGATCACAGTGCCCGATACAGGGCTGCTGGTGTCCTCGTCAAATTTCAGCCTTCTGGCGTGCTTCTTCTTTGGCCTCTGGAGAAGTTTTTCACTCGATCCTGATCTGGACCCGTTAGACACGTTAGTATTGCTGGTCGTTGAAGCTGGACTCGAATCTTCTTCCCTTGCTTTCCTTCTGGGACACTGCGGAGGCGATGGTGTGCTAGGTGGAGTCATAGGTGCGTGCTGCATCCCCTGCAAGTGATGCTGTGGAGTCAGCAAAAGTTGTTGATGATAGCCTTGTACTGCCGACTGCAGATGGTTGGGGCTGGTTAACAAAAGTTTTTGATTGTGCGCATAATATTTGGAGGAAATTTCGTTGGTCGAGCCAAAGGGAACCAAGCGGGTGGCTTCTTCGAAGGTGCAAGCTTTGACCGTCAATTCTTGAGCTTGCAAAGGCTCTTTCTTGGACAGAACTTGCTCGTAGCTCGAATGACTGTGCACCGAGGAGCTTCGAGGAACGGTGTCAAAGTCGTCGACTATAAGGGGACTTGATTCGTCATTGTTCCTTCCATATCTGCAATTTTCCGACTCTTTATGCGCTTCATCCAATGTTCTGTGATCCTTCTTCAAATCTGATATTACGATCGAATCTTCGGTCTTGGGTGTGCTTGGTGTAGGCGGTGGTTTCAGAGATAAGTCGAGTGGACATGGCGTGGACGATCTGGACAGATCCCAGGTTTGAAGAACGTGATGATCGGGGACCCTTGAATAGGTCGGGGGGTTCTCCATTGGAATGTGCCAAGTGGTACCGTACGAATGCTGATGGATCTCGTCACCGTAGTAACCAAGATAATTCAATCCAGGGGCGAGGAATGCCCGTGGTAATGAACTGTGCAACATACTGATGTTCGTTTCTGCCAAAAGTCTCCTGCCTTGAGATCCTCTTTAAACGAACCATCCGTTCGAGGTTTCGCCAATTTCCATTTTATTCCTTATCCTCGAAACCACGATCCTGCTCGACGTGGAACACAATGGGATTGTCGCTCGATTGCGATTTTGCAATGATTTTCGTGATCTGACAATCTTTACCACTGAATGAAATATATCTCGACGATTGTTTCGAGAGAATTTTTTGAATATATGACACACTATCTTCTCCCTCGACGGCTAAACGCCGTTTGACAGAAGGACGCCAGTACACCGTCTGGTATATTCGAATGCTCCGCCCGGGAGCTTGGTCTCACTTCGCTTTCTATTGGTCGGTCTATCTCCTGCCTCCTACTCCCACCACTCGCTCCTTTTGCCCACCACTCCGCTGGAATTCTGGCGCGTGCTCGTGTAAACGCTCACCGCCCCGCTCGACCGCGTAACTAATGAATATATATCTCTTACGTCGCTGCATCGTTGCCTCTCGAAATACGTCGTTCCTGTCGATTCTTTAATAGAGAATGCTATTCTTTAAGCAATTTCTTTACTTACCTTTATCGCCCTGTTTCAAGTTTTTTTTGGAAAATTCACGAGAGAGAATTTATCAATTACGTTCGACGTTTCAAATTTGATATTGGAATTGGTTAGTTGGTTAGTTTCGCCAATTCGTGTTTATTTTTTCGTAAGTAATTGTAATACGATACGAAATTTGAATAGGATAAGAAGAGCTGGAAAATATTTTCTTCTACTTTTAAAGAAATTTAAAATACTTATATTACCAATAATGTATTCTTAAGGTTTAAGTATTCATGAAGTTTTATTTCAACTTTATTTGAATACTCATGAGGTTTTATTCCATTTACAATTGCCGCCGTTAAATTACATATTTGTCACGTGCAGCCACACGATGTAAAATTTCTCACGCTGTCGTATTCTAATACACGTTTATTACACGATTATGTATTTTTTCTTGCGGAAAATATTCTTACTGGAATACGATGTAGATAAAAAAATTTACACGAGTTTAATTTAGAATAAATAACTCAAAAAATTTTTAATTTATTTGAATTTTAATTCGAACTTTTTCAAAATAACGTTTGAAGAAATTGACGATCGATAACGACAAACGATTTAGCGATGATTTCGTTGATTGTTGATTGTCGTTGGTCTGATGAACGTCTTGACCTCAACAGCCTCTTGTCCAATTACAGTTGGCGATTGTCCATCCAACGAACGATTCCCAAGGGTGAGGATTAACTACGGAAATCGGCTGAAGCTTCTCCACGCTTCACACGTAAGTCCATTGACGTCGAAATGCGATCTCGTTGCACTGATGAATCCATCAGCGGCTTGAAATTATTTATGACGATTAATCGTACGTACTCCGCTACTAATTAAGTAAGAAGATCAAGAGATTACGATGCGGCCACAAAATCATTGACCGTGGGTCCTTTTTTGCTTACTAACCTTGACGGGTAAATAATTTCAAAAATGATGATTCATTTGACATTTTGGTACATTCTTTCTTTTCTGAAAATGGAAAATTAAATTTCTAAAATTAAATGGATGAGTAAGTGATTTCAATTTTCAATTAAAAGAATTATTGGATTATTGATGATTTTTAATCAATTTTGAAATTTAAAAATTTGAAATTTTATATCGAGAGATGATTAGATTATTTAAAGAAAAATTAATAAGTGAATAAATTTCAAATAATATTTTGAAATAAGTATTTTATCGATAAAAAGTATGTAAATGTTATGTAAAATTTTAATCTCACCGTTATTTAAAATTAAATATGTAATATTTTTAATATCGAATTTTATATCTGCTTATAAAATATTTTCAAATTGTAGCAATAAAATAATTTATTTATTTAAAATGAATCGTATTTTTAAAATATTCATTCAGTGGAAGATGCAAAAATATTATATTTTTACTTATGGAAAAATGAAGCGGTACCCCATTCTCGCTTGTATCTCGCTTATGAATTTCATCGCATTCTGTATAGGTATTATACATTATTTCGAATAAGTAGACATATAATATTTTCCACTCAATGTTATGATTCACCTCGATGCACACAATATTTATTATTTTATTTAAATTTATTAAATATTTCTATAAAGAGAAATACGAAGTTGAATTTCATACGAGAAATATTGATTTTAAAATTTACGTTGATTAAATATTTTTTATTCCTTTAAAAAAAAATTTAATATTCTACCCTTTTTTATTAATGTCAATTAAAGAAAAATCAAAAAATCCAAATTCGAATAATCCATTCATAATTAATCAAATTTAAAAATTTTATCTTTCAATTTCCTTTCTACTTTATTCCTTTCCGCTTAGTTGTTAAATATTTTCTTATTATAAATAAATAAGTCGAAAGCAACATCGGTACAGAGTAATCTTTGACGCGAATATTATAATACGAAAACATTGAAAACACGTGATCGATCGTATGTATATGGGGGATAAGTTTAAAATTTCATATTCCACGTAATCATTCTATTGGCTGAAGGAACCAAAAACAAATGGCAAATGATCCATTATTACGTGCAAACATCGCGTGGACTAATACCGCTTGCGGTAAGCATAAAATATAGGTATTAACGTGGGATAAGTCGGTCGATACGGATTTGCCATGATTATTTGATACTCCGTGAAACATTTTACCACGTGTTGCACTCTCTGCTTCCGGCTACGTATGCATGAACGTCTGAAAACACCGTTACGCGTTCGATACTCGAATTACAGAGCTAAAACCTCGCTTCTCCATATTCTCCGTATATACACGAATCCATGTTATATGCGAAAATCTGATTGATAATAGTTCAGTATTTCACGTGCCAACTTCATACGCGTCCCACTTTGGATTAAATACGATAAACACGCTACGAAAAATACGATAGAAAGTAGCATATTTTTTAGTTATAAAATTTCATCAAAAAAATCAAAATTCTTCTTCTAATTAGAAGATATTATCTTATAGTTTTCATTCATTCTCAATGTTTTTTTAGATTTTTGAAAAAATGTCACAATATTTTCATTAAATTATTTCGCTTATCTTTAAGATTTTTTGTCTAAGAAAGTATCTGAGTAATGGATTCTATTCTATAGAGCATAACCTATTACCTAATTCATGAAATATTGTTGACTAATATTTATTATCAAATTATAACCACATTTTTTGAATAAAAATTTGAAATATATTTTAGAAAAAAATATGAAACCTTCTCTCGTATATTTTCCCCTCTGTACATTAACTTGAAATCTTGGAAGGAAAATCGACGAAGGAAGGAAATTTTCTTATATTTCTCTCGATCGATTTATGCGCGAACCTGGACAACCATCGAAACGAAATACGTTTAAGGATAAGAAAACAAGAAAGACGAAGAAGGAGAAACGAGTAAAGCGACTTTCAGGACGAGCAACCTTTTTGCCTGTACGGATGTCGATGAGTGGCTCCCGCATCCGCCGGTATGGAGAGAACGAGAGGGCGGCTCTACATATTTGATGCGATTTTAATGTCTCTGCCCGGCATATCCACGTCCTGTGCACCAATGGCAGGAGGAACAGCAGTCCGCCGCCACGAGGCACCACTGACTGCCGTGATGCTTTAATCGGCTTACGCAACAACCCACCTTTATCCCAACTTCCCATCTCAGCGCCCTCTTGCCTCGCCTCGACGAACATCAACCATCCTCCAACCATCGCCTTCGATAGTGGCACCTACAGTTACTCTCTGCGGTTCGACTCTAGCTGCGATCCTCTTTCCTGCTTACTTTATCCCTCCTTAAAATATATATGCGCATCTTTGTTTCATTTTTTGGAGAAACGTCTGCTATTTTATCGTAGTCACCGATGCATCTTCTTTACTATTTATTTTCTTATTTTTTTTTTCTATTCTTGTTTTTCGACGATTTTTTTTTCTCCTGAAAAAAGAATGAAAATATTAATATTATCGTTCGTTTGTGGAATAAAAATTAAATTCGAGAAATAAGAATGATTTTTCTTTGATTTAAGTAAGAAATAAATTATTAAAAAATGAATTTGAAGATTAAACAAAGTTTATATACTTGGAAAAAATATTTAATATGTTATAAATGTTTTATAAACGAAAATATGAAATTCAGAGAATTAATATTAAATAAATTTATAGATTATACAGAAATGAATTCCTATGTTACTGATTTATAAATTTATATGCTCATGATTATATATTTACGAGGTAAATAGTTACGATATGCAATATTATTTTATTCAGTATTAATTATTCAGTTAAATATTCTAGGTTAGATAGAAAATTAAATTAAAGAATAATAAATTCAACATTATTAAAATATTGTTTATTGATTTGTATTTTATATAATAGATAATTATATTCCCTATCTTTCATTTATTTTCATATTTTATTATTTACACCAGTAAATATTGAATGTTAAATTTATTTCTAATCTTTTTATATAGAATATTCATCATAAATAATAAAAATAATTCATTATAAGTATAAATAAAAAAATTATCAGTTAATTTTTCTAAATTATTCTAAAGATTTGAAATTCTCAAAAATTTTTCTTTTTAATAAACATAAGTACCTATTCATATATATATACTATTTTATATTTTTAATTATTAATATATTTATATTTATTTATATTCGTACATATATTTATATTCAATTACTATATTTATTTATATTTATTTATATTCGTATATATATATATATATATATTTCTCCTTTTTTTATGTTAAATGTTTTTTATATTTTAAAAATATTAAAATATAAATACGACAAAATGAAAAAATATAAATAAAAATCAGAAATCAATGATAAAAAATCAAATTAAACAGATATTATACTTTGTAGAGATATCGAAAAATAAAAGAGATATTAATCAAAAAAATATAAATATAAAATTATTATAAAATATTAGAAAATTTATGAATATAGGTAACATTAATATGATAATAATTAATTATAAATTCATAAGTAAAAATAACAGATCATTTAAATATATTTTATTTATAGTATAATTATTTTTTATATTTAATAATAAAATTTTTTTTTAACATAACTTTTTTTGTATCTATTTCAATTTATAAATATTGATTATATTTAATATAAAATGTAGATTAAAATTGTATATCTATTTAATTCTTTTCTATTTAAAACATACTAACTCTTGAAATGAAACAATTCAAATGAACGAACTGCATATTTCATACTGTATGCGAAAATTGCCCTAGGCAAGGACACGCATTATTGGATAGAATTACATTAAACAAACATTTGATATATTGTCCTATCTCTTTTCAACAATGTTTTTTTTTAAGTTAAAAAATACATAAATGTGAATAATTACTGATTTTAACATTAAACTTTATTAATTTTATTTTTTTTTATTATAGAAGAATTTATTAAATTGATTGATAAATCTTTTTAATCAAAAATATTTATAACTATGTTTTATTTGCAATTTTTTTACATAACAATTTACATAACAAATAAAGATTATTATATTTATTACTTTATTGATGGGTCAGTTTTTTGTTTAATTTTATCATTATTAAGTCTCTTGTCAAAATATTCGTATCATATATTATATACTATGTTTAAGATTAATTGTCATAGGAATATTGTAAAGTTGAAAATATTTATATTTGCATACTATAATTAGAAAAATATAATATTTATATATATATTTCATTGAAGATTAAAATACATTTTAGTTTTGAAAAAGAAATAATGAAAATACGTTCAATTCACGTTCTTCATTTATAGTCACCTGCCAAGAGCAATTATAGATAAAACTATAGAAAAAATAATGAAATAAGGATAGACATAACATAAAAAATACGAAATCAGTCATTTTCAAAGTATAAATAAAACACATATAGAAAAGATAGAAGATAGAAGATAAAATTGATTATCAACGCCATCTCTTGAATTCCAAAAACATTTCTTTAAGAATAAAATAAAATAAGAATTAAGAGTTAGTACCATCTCTTGAGTATTTCTAACAAAATGATTTTTGAAGAATATCTTTAATATCCGAGAAATAGTATTGATGATTATTTTCTGTCTTTCTATTCGTTTTATTTGATATTCTTAAGATGGCGCTAATTTCAATATTTTTATTTTGTCCTTTTCCCACTATTTATTTTCCTTGTCCACATATACTCTTAAAAGCTGTTAATTGAATACATTTATTTCTTTTTTTTTTCAAAATTACAATAAGTTTTAATTTTTAATATATAAAAATATAAGTATTACATTCTTGATTTTACAATATATCTTGTAAAATATAAATATAAAAACATTCCGATATAAACGAATAAAAATATACATATACTATTATAAAATTTTTATAATACAACACATTCTTAAAATTTATAAAAAAAATTTTTTTATAATACTTGAAATTCTTATAACAATTTTTATGTCATCTATTTATCAATTTTATATATATATACAAAAATTTTAAATTTACTATTAAACTATATCAATATATTAATTATTCTTAAAAATTCTTTTTATTAATTTTATTTTTGATTTCTTTTTGTTGAGTTTGTTTTGTGATTGAAACATTCTCATCTTCCGTATTTACATCAACATGCGTAAAAACAAAATTTTTTGCGTTTATCGTCGAGAGTGGTGTTTCTTTTCGTTTAGCCAAAGCAGCTAAACGAGTCAATGTTTCTTCTCCTTTAGCAAGGAATGAACGCTTTTGCATAACATTCTAGAAAATTTATAAATATTATCATAAATGGCATTAAATTTTCACATATCAATAATTATTTTTTAAAGATCTTACATATATCATGCGTGATGTTTGATTCAATTCTGAAGTATTTAATATTTCTGTAATACTATAGGGTATTTTCAATTTCGGTTCAGAATCAAGTGCTTCTATTAATGTATTTTGTTTTTGTGATTCATCAATTCGTCTTTTTTTCAAAATTTTTAAGCCAAATTTAAAAATTTTACTACTATTTAATTCGTCTTCAATTTCAGTATCTACATTTTTCTGAAAATTAATAATACATAAAATAAAATGACTTATTCTAAATAATATTATTCAAATTAGAACTTATTTTACCATTTTTTCTGCTAAGAATTTTTCTCTTTCGTGTCGTATTTTACGCCACTTTGCTTCGTCTTCATCATCAGATAAATCTACCCAACCATCTTTATCTTCTAATGGTTGAGAATTATCATTATCATCTTGTTTATCTAAAAAACAAATAAAAAGTTAAATATTTCATTATGAATATCAATACAAATTATCGATATAAATTAATATACAGATAGAAAGAATATAGAAATATAAGTTTTTTAAATTTCAGTTTACCTATATTTCTCCATTTAAATTTCCTTTCTCGTGTGCTTTCACTAAACAAATCTCCATCCTCAAATAATAATTCTTGGAGCATTCTTACTTCTCTCTGATCTTCATCCAACAATTGTCTCATATGAAGTTTCCCTATTTGATTTTTTACTTTTGTTTCATCGATTTCTTCATTATCTCCATCTTCGAATTCTAATTTATCTAAATCCTGTTCATCTTCATCTGCAGATACATCGCAATCACTTTCACTAAGTTCTGCTTCTTCCTCTAAAAATTTAGCTGCATATTGTTTTATATCTTTTTTTGGAATAATTATTTCATTCTCTTCTGAATCATAATCTATAAATTTTTCATCATCATCCTTTTCATCATGTTCATCATTACTGCTTATTGCAGAAGAATCTTCTTCATCATCAGATAAATTTAATTTTTTAATTCTTTTTTTTGATTTCTTATTAATTTCTTCTTCAACTGAATCTTCTTCATCAGAAGATAAGATACGAAATTTATTCCAAGGTTCTTTCGATTGCTGTTTATCTTTTTCATCTGTTTCATAGTGTGAACAGTTTTTTTCATTAGATACTTCTGTATTTTGAAATAACTCATCTCTAATGTCAACTAATTCTTTATCATTTGGTTCTTTATCATTTGGAGAACTAAAAGTTCCTGAACATAATTCCAATAATTGTGTTTCACTTACATTAGCTTCTTTTGCAAATTTGGAACAAATAAATTTATCATCTGGAAATTTACCTGAGCATATTTCCATGAGATCCTCATCTAATACATTATCTTGACTAACAAATAATTTTCTTTGTAATGTAGCTTGTTTATTAAAATCTCGCATTTGATGAAATAAATTTCTAGTTTCTGCTTCTTCGGTTATTAGTTCGTTTTCTTCTCCTACATGAGCATTTAGTGCAGTTAATTGCGTTATAGGAGAAATAAAATCTAAAGTATTGCTTTTAATTTTAGGTGTTTGATTCTGATATTCTGAATCATTTTTTATATGTATTTGAAAAACTGGAATATCATTTTCATTATCGCTTAACTCATTTTCTTTAAAATTTTTATTATCTAATGTTATTTGAGGAAAAGAAGTCTGATTTTCAATATTTTTATTATTTTCAATGATTGAAGATTTTGAATCATCATCTAAAGATTCTAAAATCCGCTTAAATGTCTTATGTTTTGTAGATGCTTCATTGCTATCACAAATACTATTTTCATCTTCATTTTCTGAAATGAGTTTTTCATATACTTCATCTTCTTCTGAATTTTCTTGAACTTCATCTTCATCTTCATCTTCAATTTCATCACTATCGTTTATTTCATTTTCACTAACTTCAGCTTCATCATCTATAAAAACATTTTTTTTTTTCTCTTTTCCTTTTTTTATACATATATCATCTTCTTCTAATTCATCTTCTTCAGTTCTGTGAGATTCTATACTTGGAGAATATGGTTCATTGAAATTATCTTCTTCATTTATGGATTCATTCCATTCTATTTCTTGTTCCTTCATTTCTTCTTCTTTTTGTTTCCATTCTTCATTACGTTTTAATACCATCTTCTGTTTCAATTCTTCTTTTAAACGTTTTAACTTAGCTCCAGGTTTTTCTAATTTAGCATCTTCATTTGCTATATTTGATAATCTGTATGGAAGTGTTTCTTTAATAATTGATAATCCATTTGAGGTTTCTTTTATTTGCATTGTTGTAAGTTTAATATCATTAATATCATTAATAAGTTCTTTGGTTTTAGAATGTTTGCATATAAATCGATCTATCAAAGCATTTATTCCTTTCTTACTTGGTTTAATGTTATCTGATAAATCAATCACTGTACCTGGAATACCTCTTAATTTAGGTTCAAAATCTTTTATATTTAATAAAGTTTTCTTTTTAATAATATCTGGTGATTCATCAAATTTAGGCGGCGGCAAACCATATTCGTTATATTCATCAGATTCATCTGTCGTTATTCCTAAAGATTGTTTTACAATTTTTGCATAATCATTATTTTTTGATGTAGAAATATCTGAATGTTTATTTATAATTTCTGAATCATATTTATTATTATCAATATATATGTTTTTTTCTTTATTTTTATTTTGATTCAAGTCAGTTTGTAACAAATAATCTTTTTCATTTTTAGTTGTTTCACTTAATTTAGACATTACATTTTCATTCTCTATTTTATTAAATTCACAATGTATTTCTGCTATTTCCAAATTTGTTCCATTTTCTTTTGTTGTATCATTTATAATTGTATTGTTATGTTCAATTTCCTTTGTTTCAGTTAATGTTTCACTAATTTCTTTTGTTATATCATTTTTTTCTTTATTATTTTCTAGAACAGATAAATTATTATCAATAAATAACTTTCGTGAAACATTATTTTTCTTCAAGTCTTGCATATATTTTATGCTCATTTCTTTATCTGTATTTTCTTTATTGATTTCTTTAGTTTCGTCTTCTGAATCAGAGGATTTATAAAATATTTCTGCTTCTTTTTCTTTTTCTTTTAAAACTTCACTGTTAAAAAAATTTTTTAATTTTTATTGAATTTAATAAATAATAAAATTATAAAAAATACTTACTCAACAATAATAGAAGACATTTTTAATTTAGCTGCCATTGTAGGTGCTTTTGGAAGAGCTGTTATTACTTTTTTTCTATTTAAAAATTCTTGTAATGTTCGTTGTTTTGGTTTATGATATGGAAGTGAAATCTCTGTTTCTCGAATCAAACGTTGAGTTTCACTGTGTATTTGTTTCATAGCTTCTTCTTTAGAAGCTCTTAATGAAACCTATAATATAATATTACTTTTATGAACTTTTTAAATATATATTGAGTTGTTTAAAAAATTGTTTTTTCATACATTTTGTTATAAAAAAAAATAAAATTACTTTCCGAATAACCCAATAATAATTATTTAATATTTGTTTAAAAATATTGTTATCTTAAAATAATAATTTTATATATTATTTAATTTCTAAAAATTAAAAATTTTGATATTTTTCAACTTACTTTTTTCACTTTAGAATATTTTTCTTTATATTTTTTATTTTTATCATGTTTTATTGGATTTAATAGTTCTTCATCATCTTTTCTTTCTTCATCTGATTCTGAATCTATTAAAGTTTGAAATTTGTTTTTTATCTGAAATGTAATATAATTATTTAATTATTTATATATTATAAATTACTTATTTAATAATTAAATTATATATATTTTATAATTATTACTTACATTGTTTGAAATTTTTTTTGAAGTTATTTCTTCAATATTAGTTTTATTAAAAATATTATCATTTGTATCACTGTCAAACAATTTTATAGTATTATTTTTATCTATTAAATGATTTTTGTTATATTCAGAACTAGTCATTTCATCTTCTGATTTATTATAAGTAGATTTATTTTTATTGGAATTAAAAGTAAATATATTTTCTTCTTCTGAATCACTATCTATTATCTTGGATAATCTATTATAAATATCGTTTTCATGTTTATTATTTGGTTGATCAGATTCTGTATTTTTTTTTTTTACAATTTTATTCACTATATTAATTTCATTATCAGAATAGTTATTAATTTCATTTTTATACTCATTATTTTTTTGATCAAACTTATTTTCTTCTATAGTTTTATTATGTATTTCATTATTTTCATTATTAAGCTTATTATTTGTTTCTATCAAAATTTTATTAAATGTATTGTTTGTATCATTATTAGAGAAATTTTTCATATTAAAAAATTTATTTTCCTCTTTTTTTGTAATGTCTTCTGATTTTTTAACATTCTCTGATTCTTTAAATTCATGTTGTACATTACATTTATTATTGTCTGCATTATTATCATTATTCAAATCATAATTTTTATTCATTATTAAAATTTTAATTTCTTATTTATTATGTTTGATATTTAATATCTATTATTTGATATATATTATGTAAACATTTATTACAAAAATATAAAATTATAACGTAATAGCTATTGTTCTTTTTATAAATTATTTTTTTAAAAATACAATTAATTGTTAAAATTTAGTTAAAAACTATATTTTTTTTTAAATTTATTCACAATATTAAAATTGTATTATATTATGCAACTAATGATTACATACAACGTGCTAATTACAGACTACAAGTGGTTCTTAAGTACTTACATATGTACTATCTATTTTGGCGCGAAAACATCAAAAATATTAATTTATTTTAAATTATCTATCACAGATGGCAGCATTAATATTATTTCAATTCATACATTTTTTTTCTTTTTTTTTAGATGTTGACTTCTGTATTATTATTACTAATAATTTATTATTTATACATAATATGATATTTAATGAATTATTTCATGATTATTTAAAATAATTATATTTGAAATATAATAGTATTATTTATGATTTACACAAAGTTCACATTTTTAATCACTAATTTTAAATGATATTACATTGTGATGTTTATTTTAATAAATTACAAAAAAAAATACTTTAATAAACAATAAACAAAAAATCTCATTACATTTATTATATAGATAAAATCACTATCTAGGGAATTATTTTGACTTCATCAAATTACTAGATTATATAGTCTCAAGAAAGCATTTAAAGACCTTTCAAGTTATTATAAGTTCTCGGTTGACAATAGTTGGTCGATAGATCAAATTGTTGACATATTTTTTTGACAATTTGTGGCTACGTCATTATCGAAGAAAGTACTGTATCTGTATGTTTTCTAAATTATATATTGTATATTTTTTTTAATAATAAAATATAACTATTACATAAGATATCTTTTCTTTTATTTCTAGGCATGGTTACGATGGGCGAACCTCTTACATTAGCGAATGGTAAATTTTTTTAAAAAATAAATACATATGAATATATAATTTTATAACAGATAAGATGAATGTGATATATAATAATTTATTTGTTTAAAATTTATTTCTTATTTTTATTTGCAGATGTTAAAAGATCTATTGAATTATTAGACAAATTACAAAAAGGTAATTGATTAAATTTTAATTATAAGATATAATAGAAATATATAAAGAAATAAGAATAATGTATGAAATATTATTGCAAAAATTACCTTGTTTATGTAGGTCTTCATAATGGTCATTCCTTCATAATGTTCTTGGTTTAATTTACTTTCATATGTAAATCATGTACGTGATTTTATTTTGTAATAAATTTTCTTTTAATGATTATAATTTTAATATTATTAACTATAAAATTTAATATTATTATTAATTATATTAACTATAGAATTTTTTTAGGTGGTGAAGTACCTGCAACAAAATTAGCTGCTTTACAAAAAGTATTGCAAAGTGATTTTCTTAGTGCTGTACGTGAAGTATATGAACATGTATATGAAACTGTAGACATTCAGGTATAATATATTGTAACAATTTATTACTATATTACTATATTAATTATATATAATTACATATAATTTATTTAATTTTTTTATTTTTATAATATTAATAAAAGATAGATACATAATTTTCTAAATTGTACATTTGAGTAGTAAAATTATGACAACTTGAGAAAGAAAATAAATATAACATAATTATAAAATATAGTAATATTTTAAAAATATAATAAAAAATGATTAAGATTATGATATTAAGAATAAGAAATTTAATATAAATTTATAATTTTATTAATTAATAATTTTAGGGATCTCAAGATGTTCGTGCATCAGCTACAGCAAAAGCAACAGTTGCTGCTTTTGCAGCAAGTGAAGGTCATGCACATCCGCGAGTAGTAGAATTACCAAAAACTGAAGAAGGTCTTGGTTTTAATGTAATGGGTGGTAAAGAACAGAATTCGCCAATTTATATTTCACGAATTATCCCTGGTGGTGTTGCTGATCGTCATGGTGGTTTAAAACGCGGTGATCAACTTCTTTCAGTTAATGGAGTGGTTAGAACTGTTTTTGTTTCTTGTTTCTTCTATCAATATGAAATTTATCAATATCAAAAATGAGTTTATATATAGTAAAAAAAAAAAAAATTGTATCTTGTGTTTGCAATTTGTCTTTGTATCTAATATCATTATGTAACATTTTTTAAATAAGAAAAACCTAATATTATCTGATATTCTATAATAATGATATATTTATACTAAATATGTATTTGTTTTTCAGTGTGTTGAAGGAGAAAATCATGAAAAAGCAGTAGAATTATTAAAACAGGCTCAGAATTCAGTGAAATTGGTTGTACGATATACTCCGCGTGTTTTGGAAGAAATGGAATTACGATTTGATAAACAAAGAGCTGCACGTAGGCGTCAACATATGCAATAAAAGTAAAAAATTGTTATATTCATTACTTTTTTTCAATAAATTAACCATATATATATATATATATTAATATTTAATTAATTAATCGTTTTAATTTTATCTTCATTTTATATTATAAAATTGTTCATATATTGACTTTTATGAAAATAAGAGTTAAATTAATACTTTATAATTATTTAATAGATTTAAATTTAACAATACTTTATAATTATTGTAATTATTGCTGTTTTTTATGTCCTGAAAAAATATTGTGTATAAATGTTATATAGTTTTAAAAAATAAATTTGAAAAATAAAATAAAATCTGTTTTTCTTTTATTTATTTACTATTTAATGAATATTACATATAAAATATTCACATAAATTTATAAAGTTAATTTTTTCAATGAATCTTAATTTTTTTTTATTGAATCTCAGTTGTTACAAAATTAAAAATGATCAATAATTATTAATATCATTTTAATAATTTTATATGTTTTATATATTGTACACGTTATTATGCTATTATGCTATGATAAAAATAGTAAATAATAGTAAAAAAATAACGCAAGTACAGAGAAATGCAATTCATACTTTTCTTCTTTTCAATATTACGTTTTAGTGCTATAAGTTAGTACTATCTGTAAATAAATTTCTTACATAATTTTTTATATATATTTTATATAATCATTAGGTATGTATAAAGAAACTTAATATATTTTTATAAGAAGAATTTATACATATATAATGAATTATTATTGGTTAGTTAACGAATTCTTATCTGGATAACAATATACTTTATGTTTATCAATGTTAATGTAAGAAACAAGATTGTAAGTATTCCATGAGCTTTAACCTCTTGTTTTGCATACTCATTGTAAGACATTTATATATAAGTTCAGATCGATTTAAACTATCTGTTTTTGATTTATTTTGATCAGTATTGAATTTACTATAATGGGAGAAGAAAAATTATCTTTCGCCGATCGAGTTGTTATAGTAACTGGAGCTGGAGCAGGTAATTTTTATTTTCTAATCTACCGTATATATTAATTTTCTTTATATTTCAATTTTTTTCTAGGTTTGGGTCGTACATATGCCTTACTTTTTGCTTCAAGAGGTGCTAGTGTTGTCGTAAATGATTTAGGTGGAAGTAGAGATGGTGACGGAAGTAGTACTAAAATTGCAGACTCAGTTGTCAATGAAATTCGAAAAAATGGTAAGATAATATATTTGGAATTGATTTATATATTCATATATATTGCATAATTATATAGAATTCAATACATTATAAATATATATCTTTCAATATATATAATATTATAATAGTATAAAATTATAATAATATAAATTTTCAATACAAATAATAATCTATGAATATAATTTGTATATTATTAAATGTATAAATATGAAATTCTATAAATATGAAAATTATATAAAAAATTTATTTTAGTATATTTTAACATATATTAATGTATTAATATATATAATATATAAATAATATAAATAATATATAAATAATTAATATATATTAATTATTTTATAATTAAAAAAAATTGTATTATAAATTAATGTTAGGTGGCAGAGCAGTGGCTAATTATGATTCTGTTCTTGACGGTGAAAAAATTGTTAAAACAGCTATTGATGCATTTGGACGAATAGATATACTTGTTAATAATGCTGGAATTTTAAGAGATAAATCTTTTGCTAAAATGCTAGAGAGTGATTGGGGTATGTTATATTGTTATATTATTAATTAAATTGTTATTTCTTTAGATTAAAATAAAATGTTATATTTAATTTCAGATTTGATACAAAATGTTCATTTAAAAGGAGCTTTTAAAACAACTCAAGCTGCTTGGCCTTATTTTGTTAAACAAAAATATGGTAGAATAATTATGACAGCAAGTAATAGTGGCTTGTATGGAAATTTTGGTCAAGCTAACTATAGTGCAGCAAAAATGGGTCTTATTGGTTTGACTAATACATTAGCTATCGAAGGCAAACAAAAAAATATACATACAAATGTGATAATACCAACAGCAGCATCTCGTTTAACGGAAGATATTTTACCACCAGGTATATATAGGATACAATACTTAAAATTTATTATATTTAAATACACTAATTTTGTCTGTTTTCTAGATTTCTTTAAAGAATTAAAACCTGAATTAATAGCTCCTGTAGTAGTTTGGCTGTGTCATGAAAAATGTATGGAAAATGGTTCTATTATTGAATCTGCATTGGGTTGGGCAGGCAAATGTAAGTACAAATGATTTCTACACACATACACACACGCGCGCGCGCACACACACACACACACACACACACACATAAATTTACTGAAATAATATTATATTGAAATATATTATACTGAAATTTTATTATGATCCAACAGTACAAAATTATAAAAGATTAAAAAAGATTAAAAAAAAAACTATCATTGGTTAAAACCTAAAAATAGATAATTATTACTAAAAGATATAAAATATTTTAAATATTATAAATATATGTAAAAACTCATATATAATTTATTAATGGAAAATATAAATGAAAAAAATATAATTTTGAAAGAATTTTTTAATAATATTAAATATTTATTTCTAGGTCATGTAATTCGTTCATCAGGATCCACATTAAGACAAGATTTATCAAGTGAAATCACTCCTGAAGATGTTGAAAACAAATGGCAAGCTATTACTGATATGTCAAATGCTAAACATTTTAATTCTATCGAGGTACATACAATTTTTTATTATATATAAAATTATATAACTTTATTTTTTATTATCTTATTTATAAATAATTTATCGCTTGATTAAATATTAAACTCCTTATATTTTGTAGGAAGTAACAGGAGAATTCATGACTGCAATTGAAACAACGAAATCCGAGAATTCTCAAACTTCTGAATCACAAGTAATTAAGATAATTATTTTAATTAATTATTTATAATTAAATGCTATTACGTTTTATTATAAATTTTTTTTTTCTTAGAACAGTGACGTCCTTAGACATACTTACAATTACCGGGATACTATATTATATGCATTAGGAGGTACAATTATTATTAAATTTTAATTATAATTATCTTAATAGTTAATTAAAAATTATATTATGTTTTATTAACTAAAAAAATAGAATGAATTTAAAATATAAATTTAACATACAAATATAAAATATAATTTTTGCTTCAGTCGGCGCCTCTGTTCAGATACCAACTGATTTTCGTTATTTATATGAAAATGACAGCAATTTTGCTGTATTGCCTACATTTTATGTTGTGTATGCTCCAATGGTTGCTTTGAACTTTTCTATGTACGAAAAGTTTTTACCACATATTGAATTAGATCCAACAAAGGTAATTTATTTTATATAATGTCTCTAAATAATATTTAATGAATTTATCATATATTTAGATTTTACATGGAGAACAATATATTGAAGTTTATAAACAATTACCAACGGAAGCTACGGTGGAAACACGTTATAAAATTGTGGATGTAGTAGATAAGGGAAAAGGTGCCTTAGTCGTAATACAACGTACGTGAATATCATTTTTACAAATAATATTATTTTATGTAAAATAAAACTAAAGTATTTTTTTTTGCAGATGATACATTTGATACTAGTAATGAAGATAAATTATCTACAGGCCAAATGATAATATTTATAGTAGGAGCTGGTAATTTTAAAGGAAAACGAACATCTTCATATATTATACCAACTTTTGAATCTCCAAATAGAGAACCAGATACATCAGTTACTCAACAAACAAGTCAAGATCAAGTATGATATCATATTTTCAATCTTTTGAATTTGTTAATCTGAAATTATATTTTCGAATAGTTCTAAATAATTTCTGAGAAAAAAATTTAAATAATAATTTTTTGTAATCATTTTTAATTTTCTAATTGAATCTTATTTTTGAATTTTTAGGCTGCTTTGTACAGATTAAGTGGTGATCAAAATCCTTTGCATATTGATTCAAATATGTCAATGATAGCTGGCTTTAAACAACCAATTCTACATGGATTATGTACGCTTGGATTTTCCGTTCGCCATATTCTTCAAACTTATACTGGTGGTGATCCAAGTCTCTTTAAAGCTGTAAAGGTTAGTTTATAGATATTTATATAATTAATATCATTTTTATATACTTATTATAAGATTTTATAATATTAGATATGTAAAATACACAATACATATTGTTTAATTATTTTTTTTATTTTATAATTTTATAATATCTATACAGTAAAAAGATCAAAATTATATGTATTTAAATGAATAGAGATTTTTTATATAGATTAATTTATTTAATGAATATCATAGACACGTTTTGCAAAACCAGTAATCCCAGGTCAAACATTACGAACGGATATGTGGCAAGAAGGTAATAGAATACATTTTCAAACACATACTGTGGAAGAAAATATATTAGTTTTATCAGGTAATAATTAATTAATTGTAAAATTATAAATTATTTAAGCTTTATATGCTAATTTTATCATGTATTAATTTTAATCATATTTTAAAAACAAATATAAAAATAAATAAATAAAAAATAAGTTTCTATATTTTTAAAAAAATTATTAAAAATATGAAAATGCATGATATTTCATACATTTTTTTTACATAAATTGATTAATATAATTATTTCAATATTTTTTCGATTCTTTTCAATATAATTATTAAAAATTATGTTTTGAATTTTTGTAGGTGGTTATGTTGATTTAACAAATATAACATCCATACAATCAAAAGAAAATCTTTCATCTGATATCAATAACATATCTCTTGAAAGTGATGCAGTATTTTTTAAAATTGCTGAATATGTAAAAGCAAATTCAGATGAAGTTAAAAAAATCAATGGAGTATTTCTTTATCATATTTTAGTAAAAGGAAAACTTCAAGCACAATGGAGTAACTATATTTTTTCTTTTTTAAATTTATATTAATCTCTGAACTTTGTTCTTAATTTTTTTTATTGTTTTAAAGCTTTGGATTTGAAAAAATCTGAAGTATATAGAGGAGAACCAAAATCAAAGCCTGATGCAACATTGACTCTTGAAGATGCTGACATGATTCAAATGGTAAATTTTTTTTTATATTTCAAACATGTAAATAATATATTTAATTTATAATTTATTTTATTCATTCAGGCTTTGGGTAAATTGAATCCACAAGTGGCATTCGTTCGACAAAAATTAAAGATTACTGGAAATATTATGCTTACTCAAAAACTAAAAACACTTATAGAAGCAAGTAAATCAAAATTATAATATTAACAAAATTCCTCAATTAAATAATATATACATATATATATATATATATAATATATTATAAAAAAATGAGAAAATAGCTAACAGAATGGCATAAAGATAAAGGGGAATTTTGTTCTATCTGTGATAATTCCAAATCATTATTAAATTTTCTGCAATATTTTGATTTTTATCTTCTTAAAAGTGTTAATAGTAAACATTTTGACATATCTTGAGTCATATCTAATCAAATTTTAAATCCTTTAAGATTTCTGTTTTTGGTATATGTTATGTGATTTAATTTAAAATATGACAGTTTTAATTTCTGATAAAAATTTATGTGAGAAAAGACTATTAAATTATCTTAATCTGGTTATTTTATTTATAAAATATTTATAAAATATCAATCAGATCTGCATTCCTTTTACTAGCCATTTTCTTATTTTTGTATTATAGTTATTATATCATATTTTTATACTAATTTTTATTTACTTTAATAATTATATGGCTAGGATAAAATAAGACATAAAATATTCATATATTTCTTTTATATTATGAATTAAAGAAAGTTATATTTGTATATCCACTTTTTCTTAAATTTAAATAAATACATTTTATATTATTGCAAATCTTGATATTTTTTTTCATCATTCATTCAACAATCTAATGAAATACAACTTTAATTTTTTAATTAATAATAAATTTTATATAAAAAATTTCATTTGTATTACTTATATTATATTTTTTATTATTTAATATTAAATTATAAAATAAAAAAATTAAATTTATTCATCAAGATAATTATTTTTTTTTTCCAGTCTTTGTTTTATCAAATTTATGAACTCTGTATCAATATTATTTTTAGAATCTTTTTTTTTAATTGGTTTTTGAGAAAAATTTTTTTTCATTTTAGTTTTTGTTTTTACTCTTTGTTTTATATTTTTTAAATTATTAGTTGAAATTTGATTTGTTTTTGTTTCTTCATTATTTAATAATAGTAAATGTTTTTTTTGTGAAAATTTATCATTTTCAAAAAACGTTTTTACAATATTTTGCGAAATACATTCTTCAAAATTTTGTGATGAATCAGATTCACTTGTTTCAGATATTTCATTAGTTTTATTATTTTCATTAGATTGAAATTTCTTTACAACGAATTCTGTACTATAAGCTATTGCAATATTTTCATCAGATGTATCTAAACATATAGTATCTTTATTAGCAATTCTTCCTCCATGTAAAAATGCAGAAACATTTTTTCGTCTCCACATTTTTGATGTTTTTGGAATAAACTGTTTGCATTTTCCTTCAAATAAAAATTCTTGTATATCAATGTCTTTGATTTCTCCTTTTAAGAACTGTAAATATTTTTTTAATGCAGTAAAAAAATGTAATTTATCTATCATTCTTGGAAAGTTTGCACAACGAGCACTACTAGATGGAGTGACCCAAATTGCAGTTTCATTAATGCGTTCTAATTGTAATCCAAAATTAAAATTACCCATTTTATTAGCAAATACTTCATAAATACATTTGCCATTAAAAACAGCAATCTTTGGTTTGTAAAGTTTTAATTTCTCTTCTATGATTTTAGAACCCTCTTTGATTTCTGTACGTTTTAAATCAGCGGAAGATTTTGTAGCTCTGGTCACTATATTTGTTAGACCAATTCCATATTGAAGAAGTTTATAATCTTCTTCATAAATTAAACATCGAGGTGTTAATCCTGATTCATGTAAAAGTTTATAAAAATGATTACCTGGACCTGCATAATATCTACCACGATGGGCTGCCATTAAACTCGGATTTATGCCAACAAAAACTAAATCCAAATTCATTTCTAGATAATCTGGCAAGGTATACTGTTGTACTTCTTCTTCTGTTAATCCATCAAATCGATTAATGTTTTTTCTTTGTTTATTAATCTTTTCTATTGATGTTTTCTTTTTTAATTTATTCAAAGAGAGCGAAGACATAGTTCTATACCATGAAATCATTACCATGAATTAAGAAAAAAATAATATATCTTTTCAAAAATATTACATATGTACATTTGGTTTGTTGTATTAATACTTTTAATATTTTTAACAATTCTTTAAACTTTTTTTTGTTTTTTTTTGTTGTTTCGTGTTAATCATAATTTAGGTTAAATCATAAATCAACGTTCATTTAAAGATACAAAACACTGATGTTCTAGCATAAATAAAATCACATGACGAAAATAAACACAATTAAAATCACAATTCAAAAAGATTATTTTTCTATGTATATATTCTAATAAAATACTAATAAAATATATCAAAGATTGTAAATTAAATGAAAAATAGTAAGCTCAATTCACTAGATTCTGAATTTATGGTAAATAACAGTAAATAATAACAATATGGATCAATGAATTATCATATTAATAATTATCATATTAAAGTAAACGTAAAGAGTTTAATGAAATGTATTATGTTTCATCCATATATCAATATTTAAATGATAAATTTAGGATCATATTCAATCAATGGATTGGTTTATCTAAATTCAGCCACTAGTGCATATCCTATATCTGCTTGTATAATCGGATGTAAGGTATGTGCATAATGCGACATATCTGCAGAGGTACAGATAATATGTACTTACGTAGGTACATTATTTGGAAAATCTAACCATTATATCTAAAAATGTTTATTATTTATTATTAATCTTTGAATTAAAATTTTTTTTTAGATTTTACATTTATTGATTCTAAGTTTTAATTTATAAAATAGTAAATTAGAATATTATAAAAATCTATATTTGATTTATCTTATTTAAGAATTTAATTACTATAATCATAACTTATATATTATATAAAAATTATATTTATTATATAATTTCATTTTTGTGTAGATTGATTTTTTTTAGTTTTAAGATATTCGATCATTTGTGTTTCTTTATCATTATCATTTTTTTCATTTTTTTATTCATGATGAAAGTTGAATGAATTTTACAAAAAGGAAATGAATATAATATTCGTATGATGATACTATAGCACATAATTAGGCAGAGTATTTACAGAGCATACCTGCTAATCTAGCTACCGGAATGCATTCAAATTGTGTTGATCTTTCGGTCTAGCGAGCATAGTCGACATTCAAACATATAGTTTACTATTACGCAGTTATGTGATCTGCTTAATATTTTTACTATATATTACTATATTACTATATATTACTATAATAGATACAACTTTGGATTTTTGAATTTTAGACATAAGTTTAATTATTTCATATATATCGTAATTTTATGTTATGAAAAGGATGATTTTAATTTAATATATTAATTTTAATTTACTAATTTTAACTAATTTCACTAATTTTAAGATAGAATAGATAGAATAGAATTCTGGTAATTAAAAGGTACTAATATTACAACTTCATTATTAATTGTGTAATTAATAACAAGAATTTGTAGTTATCATTAGAACCATATAATTCAAAACTATTTCGATTCTTTAAAATTCCTCGTTAATTATTAATTAACTATTAATCACATTGCCAGTAATCAAATATCAAACAAACATAAAAGCTAATTTTGTATACTTTTATTTTTTCTCTCATAAATGTAATTAGTACGATTGGTATAACGATTATTAGCTCAATAATATAGCGAATCGTGACCGTTGTTTCACAGATTCGCGCGCGGAAACTCGAAACTCGATTTGTGAGCTGTTTAATTTTCACTAGTTATTCATTAGCCAGTTACCAACTCGTTATTACGGACCAGTGAATTATTGCACGCGTATACTGGCTTGTGGCATACGTGTTCGTCGTGAAACCACGATTTCCGGCTCTCTTCACGCGCCACACCGCAAACGAGCAGATTTTGGCGTACGCTCAACGCTATTAAATGTCCGATGAAGACGTAACGATTATGGGAAAAATCGACGAGTTTTTGAGGTTAGATTAGCGAACATCGGGAAATCCTATTATGGTAACGAACCGTTGAATCCAGTTACACGTTACGATTATGTGGATTAAAAGGAGAATAGTATAAATCTTAACAAAAGACAAAATCTTTAATTTGAGAAAACTGTGAATGAAGTTTGATCTTAATAGTGTATTAACAGGATAATAAATGTTACAAAATTTTAATTATAATTTATAATATAATTATAATTTATAATATATTCTTATTATGTATAACATATTTTTATATTAATAATAACGAATCAATTTATGATTTTTAATTTTTATAGCTGCAATTTTAAGAGTGCTTCGTTATTCATTTTTTTTTCAATTATATAGATATATAGAAATCATAGTAAATTATTCGATAAAGTTGAGATCCATTCCAAAATTTATATTTTTGAATCTAGATCAATTCTAATATAAACGGAATTCGATTATTCAGAAAAGATGATGTTCTAATTTCAATATTTACAAAGTGCTCATTTGGATTGTATAAATCGGTTTTGAACTTCAAAATATATATAGCTTCCAAAAGTCTACTTGTAAATATTTTGATATTTAGAAAAATCGAATGTATATCATAAAAATGATACTTGAACTCTGTATCTGTAAAGGAAAGAAAAATGTGCATGTAAAAATAAAATAAAGTAATATTATCGCGTTTATTTAAATTAAAATTAAAAAATAAATATAGAGTCCAATTTCATCCATATAAATTTACTTAATAAAATTTTACGCAACAAACACCGATTCTACTCTCGTATATGACTAGTATAATTGAACTTAACGAGAGCTATTATATTTCGAAAAACATTGGAAAAAATATTACACTGTAAATACTGATTTTACAAGCTGTATTGTACCGCTTAAAAATTCTCTGAAAGTAAAGTTACATTAATAGAGTTATATTTTTTGATGAAATAATTCTTGTTTAAATAATTTGTATAATTTTTTTTGTTTTATACTATTCTCAACAAACTATATAATTATTTACATTGAAAATATATTACATATATTAATTACAAATAACGTATCAAATATTACAACTATTTCTATAGAAAAAATAATAGAAATATATACAATACGTTTGTTAGAAATAAATTAAATATTACATTCCTATGAATACTTAAATTTATGTATAAATATCATAATTATAATATTCATATATTGAATTTCTATATTATCAATCTATTATCTCAAAAATTTATTATCTTGATTAATCAAAAATACGAAATAAAGTCAAAAATAAAATGAACATTAAATTAATAAAAAATTAAAATACATTTATTTAAATAATTTATATTAATATTTTATGGATTTGCTCTTTGCAAAAATATTTCAGATCGGAATTAACACGTTATATTAATTTGCATCATTATTATTCCACTTTGTCAAATTTAATATAACTCCATAATTATATAATCTTAACTATATAAATGAAATAATGATTATCTCTTAAATATAATATTTCTTAATTTATAAATTTATAGATCAATTTCAATCAATATAAACTAACACTAATATGGCAAAAAAAATTTTATTTAAAAAATACCAGAGATTACTAATTTTCTTCGTTTCTTAAATTAAGGTATACGAAAATTCCACGAATACCTTTTCTCCTTATTTCGATAATCTAAAAGGAAAATTCGCAGAGGGTATTGAGGATGCGACGAAACGCGACCAATGACGATAATTCTTAGATCATAATTCCATTCGAGCCGGGGAAAGATCCGGAGCAAGGAACACCGCAATTGCTGAATTGCGGAAGTGGGGGACGATGTTCAGGGAACGAAGAGGGAATTTCCTGTTGTTCCTATGTCACTCTTAGGAACGAAGGAAATTTAATTAGTTGAGAAGCTAAACCTACCAATGCCATGTGCATTCGAACGTATCGTTCGAAACGACGACACCGGAAGCGTGGAACGAAAGAGGAGATGAAGATGTAATGATATTTTGTAGAAGAAAAACAGAGAGGAAAAAAAAAGAGAGAAAAAGTAAGAAGAAATGATAACACAAAAAAAAATTGTATATTTACAAAGAAGAGAAAAAATATAATCTTCCGATTATTTTATGCATAATTTACAAAAATATTTAAATCCATTAAAAATAGTTAAATCGATTTATTTTAATAGAATTTTTTCGTTATATTTTTCAATTAAAAAATTATCAAAGTGAAACAATAGCGTATCAAAGATAAAGCAAAAAATTGAATTTTCAATTGGCTCTATAATTTCTACGAACAATTTCCATTTAACCAAAGGTTTTTCTTTACATTTCTGTCGTGATTGTTTGAATACAATTGTCTTCGTTCCGTTTATTCTGCTACGAAAATAATTGGAGCTCGTGTCTGTCGCATAGTGAAGAGTTGTGTAAATCACATTAGACACCATTTTAAGGGTAATGAGTTGAGAAACGAAGCTGAATAAAAAGGTGCATCTCTTCTTTTTTACTTTATTTTTTTTCTCTTTATTTTTACTAGATATAATTTTAAATTTACGTAACTCGAAATTTTCTCGAAATTCTCAAAACTCTTAAATTCTTTATTTCTTTATTTTTTCTTTTTTTTCTTTTCTAATAAATATTTTATCGAGGAAGTAATCTTAAAAAACAATCTTATTTTTTCCCTAGATATCTCGATCTAGATCTTTCATTTTCTTCTGCTTCTCCTATTTTTCCTTCTTTTTCATTTTTTTTTTTTTTTCATTTGTAGGTAAAAAGACGAATGTTTCTTTGAACGGAGGGCCAACAGGCATTCTTCGAGATACAATAATGCATTCGCGGGTACACAGTGAGCACGATGTGTAATTAGTCACTCGTCAGAGACTGCTTGAACAATGGAGTCAACGTATCCTCGCCATTTCCTTGCATTATCTCTGTTGTACAACGCTATCTGAGCCAACTGCGCTTGATTAGCACGGATTACGACAAACGTAATTGATACACGCGCCGATGCAGTGATCAGATTACGTTTCAAACGTATCTTCTCTTCAAGTGTCTACGTTCTAGTTGAAGTAAACTGTTAGTAACATCATTACAAAGCATAGAAACAAGAATTGAATTAATATAATATTCTAGATTTTAAGATATTAAGATGTAATACACATAATACGCGAAAAATTGTTTATTAAATAAATTTTAATCTTTTAACATTTTTATAATGGGAAAAAAATTCTTCAGAATAATTTAAATCAGAAGTATCGTGAATTTTTTAATTTTTCTAATTAAAATCATTATCAATTTTTCAAATTATTAGGAATCACATTATCTACTCCATTTGATAATTGTAAATTTAAAAAAAATTGAATTTTTTTCGTCACATTTGTTGTCACCTAATATACTTTGCATCAATTTACAGAAAGGATACGGAAAAAGCGTACCAGTATCTCTTATCTTACTATGGCAGAAGGTTGACAGAGCTAGAAATATAGGTCAGAAAGATCTTTCTTGCTGATGGCGTGTTTCTTCACTGAACGTATTATATATACATATATAACAGTAGCAGTAGTGGTACAACCATACGTATGAGCTTCCACGTACCAGAGGTTTATAAAATATATTTCGTAATAACGTATATAACTTATGATAAAATGATTTTGCATGAATAGATAAAATTTATAATTCACATATATAAATAAAACGATAAATATATTTAATTATTTTGCTAAATTTTACATTCGAAATTTTTCAAGTTTATAATTTTTATATTCGCACAAAAATTTAAAATTAACATACACTGGAATATTATATATTTTATTTTTATTATTGTCAGTTTGATATTTTTTTCTCAAATTTTGTTATCTCTATAAAAACTTGTTGTACTTAATTTGCATCTCGTTTCTAAAATACACTAAAAAGTTTATTTTTTAAATTTAAATAAAAATTGAAATTGCAACAATGTTGAATAATTTTATATTTATATTCAAATTAAAAAAAAAATAATTATAATGAAAATTTATACTTACTAAATTCTCGGCAAATTCTTACATTTAACAAAAAATCTCTTTCTTCCATTTTACGATTTCGGTTACACCTTATACACAACGTGCTAAAGCCATCTGGATTTGTCGGAGGATTTATATAATTCGTAGTCCGTGATATTCCAAGTCCTGACCACTAATGCTGATCCTCCTGTATTTATCGCGCTCCTTAGAGATATTCGAACAGGGAGTCTAAAAGTCTAAAGTTTAAACGTTGAGGAATCGGTATAATTATTATTTCAGAGTATTTTATCATTTGAATTCAATACAAATCTAAAATTATTTTTGGAGCATTAAACATTTTGATATATAAACATTTCTAAAATCATTTTATACCTTGTAAAATATCTTGGAAAAGATATTGGACAAAATTGTGATTTAAGATTAAACGAGATATAGGATGAAAGATATTTTGTCCGATTCGATGGAGAGTATTAGGCTGATTGATCTTAGAGTACAGTTATCAAGATTGCCTTTCTTGCTCTATATTTTCACGGATGGAGATAGAACATGTATGTATATTTCCGTCTCCATTTATATTTTCAAAAATGTTTGTGTAAAAGAAATATGAAGCAGAATTTCAACGAAACAAAATTTTATATCGTAGAAATTTTAGTAAATAAATTTTAATTTATGCCTAGAAAGATTTTTATAAAAAAATAAATTTTATTTCACATTGGAGAGATTTTGTTGCATGAATTTAATTTTAAAGATTTTACTAATAAAATAAATTTTACTTTATGCTGAAAAATTTTTCTTTAATTAAATATGCTTTTACAGATTTTTAGAGATTTTTTTAAAATATTATTTACGTATTGCTGGATCAAATTTTACTTTTCTAATAAAATTCAAAATTTAATATATTAAATTGAATCCTATCGATCTGACCCTTCTTGAATTATAATATTTGTTATTATTTGCGGTTTCAGATATCAATAAGGGGAACTTGGAATCCATTTTCGTGAATATGAGGGTTTTACTTTATATATATATATATATACATGTTTTCATTTATTTTTGAATATCCATATACTTTTCATTCAATTTTTTTTTATAAAAATCTTTTGAAATTTACAGAAAGATATTACTTTTTGATCTCTCTATTATGAAGTTTTTATTTGTATCGATTATTAAAAAGTTATTAATGTATAATAATTTTTCGTAATATAAAAAATATCTAAATCAAAAATTAAATCATCTTTGATATCAAATAATTTATATTAATTCAAAAATTAAATAATAACTTTGCATTGGGTTTGAACTAATTTTTTTAATTTTATGGTCATGAAGTGGTTGGTTCTCAATTGTCTGCAAGAATAAACTCGAAACTTATTTAAATTAATCTAATCTAATATAAATTATTTCGAACAAAATTTTTTAATGAACAATTACCAGCACAGCAAATAAAATCTTCACAACTATTCATGACGATGACCTTTATAATATATTAAAAAATTATCAATCATCAAGAAGGTACTATTTTTATAAATAATTATCCAATCTTCATGCATCAATGACAAATTCAATTATTTTTGATATTTTCAAATCACTTTCGTGTCTAATTATTGATAGAAATTATTTGCTATATTTTATATTAAAGAAAAGTCATAGACGCATAAAGCAGATTTTGTTTTGTAATGCTTTAATTGTTGAAGATAGGTCGGGCGTCTCGGCGAACAACTTTTGCCGATATTCATATCCACTTTGCGCGATAATTATATAGCGAAAACGTGATTACAGTAAAATCTGCAACACCATCGATGGGGAAAATTTTGCCCGAGTAATGTTCTTGTCAATTCACACCATCCACGACGTGAATGCACACCTCCATGCCATCTTTTGTTCTCTGTGTATGTATGTGTGTCCACTTGAAAAGCACGACGATAGAGAGATTGCGTGACACGTGTTGTAAACGTTCGTGGAGCTTGAACTTATAGACACATCGACAGAGTGACGCTTGACATGTAATTTCCTAGAAACTCTCACGTACCTGACTATATCAATGAGAGAATACCTCGCACGTGTCTGTATACAATATGTTTGAGCTCTTTTGAAAAAGCTATTAGAAAAAATAAGAACTCTAAATAAGGTGCCACATCTGTAATAAAAGAAAATTCTTTTAAGTAGAAATAAGATAATAAAAATGAAATTTTTCTAAATGACTTACTTAAATAATATTTTTTAGAAAGTAAGTAGTGTAATGTGATAAAATATTATACAAGTTTATTAATTTAATTTTTGAAGAATAGTCCTTCATTCATAATTTAACGTGACAATGAATGATCGTTATCTCAAGAAATGATCTTCCAAGAGAGATTATCAACCGACTTGTATCGATCTTTAAAACTAATTATAGTAAACTGCTTTCCTAATTATCGATTTAATATTATATACTATTAACTATTTGCAATTTAATTAAAATTATATATAATAATTTTGTAATGGACACGGGACAGGTACGCTGCGGTGACTCGTTAATTAAACAATATACTCTTGATGTAGCTCTTGTATACTCTTGTTCACAGCTTCTTGCCTCTTATGCCCATCTCGGTAACCAGTTTAACAAGCTGTAGCCTAGTCGAGTTTCCTGAATTTACATCTTCGCATGAGTCTGGTTCCGTCCTATTCCTTGTTTAATTAATGGTGATAGAAATAGAGCAAACCAGCGTTTTCCAATATTTTTGAATTAAAATCCTTCTTTGTAATAATTCCCTTTTCTGTAAGATAAGAAAAATTAAAGAAATTTACGTAATTTTGTTTCTTTTGATAAAATCTTTGAATCTAATATCTTTCAAAAATAATTTTACAAGTTTCATATTAATTTCAAAAAAGATTAAAAAAATTTTACATACAGCTTTTTTTGGAAATATTATGTTCAGTATAAATGTTTTCAATATAGTATAGTTTCAAAGAATTAAATCACAAAAGCAAGTGGATACATATCAAAGGAATATGATCATAGGAGTATTAAATGCGCGGACGAACTTGATGCGAAATCAAAGAACCTCTTGGATCGTGTCAAATGTGAACGAATATGATGTAACATCAGTGGACTTTTGAAAGATTGAGATTTTGTGAACGAATGCGATTTAAAATCAAACAATCACCATAGAATATCATAAATCTCGTTAAAATGTTAAGAAGTTTAAATACGTAGCAACAGATGAACTTGACCTAGTGAAGGAGTTATAGAATTTATAGACGACTTGATGTAAAAATAAAAAATCAAAAGTTAGTGATGCTTTTGGTTGAATGGCGTGAACATAATACAATGTGATCGAAGAAATTTTATTAGATTTTGTAATTTTTAATTTTTTATCAGAAAAATATTATTTTGTCTATATTTATATATTCGTATTTATATATTTATATTAAACTTTTAGAAAATGCATTACTGGAAATTCTTGATTTGTATTATCTTTCTCATAAAATCAATAGTAATTTACAGAATATAATACTTACGTGTAATTGGTAAGCATTTATAAGCATTTTATTATAATTTATATTTATAAAGAAATACAATGACAATTGTATTTATTAAACAATTATTTGTTTAATATTGTGTCTTATGCCGAAAATATATTTATTAATTTCGGTATGCAACTATATAAATGCAATCCACATTAAATACATTGCGAATAGTAATGTTGAATCAGATGTTGATTTCAATAAATTTCAAATCACGTTAGATTTAATTGAGATAACTACAGGAAATGCTATTATATCTACAAATAAACTCAGATTACAGATAAACTTTAACAAATTAAAAAAATGATAGAAGTTATCAAACTTTAATATATTGTTAAATCTCAGTTTTACTCACGAATTATCCATGTTGGAATTTTGTGTTGGAAGAAACTTTTGAACGATTAGTCCAAAGGGATTTCAGTTTTCGTACTATTCGATATTGCTCTCTTTGGCACCGTCTTCTGAATGATTAATGACTTGGCAGAAACTGCTGCTATAGTTTATTGGAAGCAGTCCATCGATGATGTATACCGCGATGTTATACGAGCACGGTAGGCCTTGTTTGTTTCATGGGTTAATAGAACGACCAATAAGATAACGGCTGCCATTGACACGTTATACACGTTCATGTAGCGGAACGATGCACACGAGAATCATGTGTAAAATATTTACAGTTATAGGATTTGCTATGATCATGTCACTGCAACCAATTCTGTGACATATATCGCATATACAGCTGGAAAGCTATATTGTCATAATCGAGATATACATTTATAAAGTTCGTGTAATAATCTTTCTATATGAAAATGACAGTTGATATAAATGATACATTTTATACGTGTTCAAAATGATAGAGATTTAAAAAAGTTTTATTAAATTTGATTTAACAAAAGCTGATAAATTTATTTAATCTCAAAAAAAAAAATCTGAGAACGATTTAATTTATGAGGTTAAACGATCGCATTTTACCTTGACCACATAAACTTGCCGTAATTTGAAGCACTCGTTCAATCTCTCGTTTCAATCGTATTTTCCTTCTTTCTAATTTTTTTTTCCACTTTCGAGAGTTCATTAATTATAATACTCAGTGCGATATGAAGGATTTATTGTTCCTCTCGCCACTCTTGATTCAACCTCTTCATTGGTCCACTTGCGGTTTACCAGACTATAGAATTTTTTCCTTCGTAACTTTCGTATTGTTTCCCCACGGTAATTATCGTTTCCGTTTTGCGCAAGTGCGTACATTTTTTTTTTTGTATTACAAACTGTAACTTAATGCTATTGTTACAATAATAATCAATAATTTGAGATATAATTAATGGAAAAGTTCGTTTACTGAGTGAATTTAAATTTAATTTCTTTTTAAAGTTATTCTATCGATTCGTTAATTAAAATTTATTTATTAAAATAATTTAGAAGCGAGACAAAAGAATCGTATAATATCAATTTAATTTATATTATTTAATATTTAATATGTCTTAAATTAGAAATTTCATAATAATTATACTTCATTTATGGATTACATGGAATATTTATTTGAATTTATGCACTTATCGATAAATAATTGAGAATAATTATATACACTAATATTACAATGTCGTACATTTATGGTTGTAATGTTTTAATATTATTCATAATGATTTTCACGTTAAACAATGGATATCTGTAATCATTCGTAATTCATCGATAAATGGCAAAATATGGAATATTCTATATCCCACAGGTCAGCATTAATATTACTATTATCATTAATACGAGAAAAATTGTATTAAAATTTATACAAATATAATCGATTAAAAATTAATTCTAAAGAAAGGTATCTAGATTAAGATAAAAAGCATAAATCATTTTAATCGTGGACAAAATTAAATCTAAACTATCTTGAATTTGAAAATAAATAAGAAAGAACAATTCCAAACAACGAAATAAATTCGCCAATATCGTTTTAATTAAATTTTTATCTAGAAAGTACAAAATAAAATAACTTACAAATTTAATAAACATCTAAAAAGTAGGCAAAAAATTTTGAGAAAACAATTTGAGGAAACCTCATAAAAAAAAATTTTCGGGAAACTTGTCAAAAGATTGTTAAAACTAGGTGCACATTTTTACCGAAATAGCAAACGAATTATTTTTATTTTAAAAACGAGATGCCTTTTGATTAAAAATTTTTAATTAAAAACTTACTAGATTTATTAGTTCTCCCTCTGATATATTTATACTCTGTCAAATATGAAAATGCACAAAGGACGACATTATATATTTATTTCTTTTCCTCCTGACCTCGTATAATTTTTTATTTATAATACAACAGAAAATTTTTGAAAAATACAAATTAATTTTTGCCCGATCCTTTAATGTAAAAAATAATTTTCTCTCTCGTCCCTTGTCTTTTTTTTTATAAATTCCTCAAGGATATATCAAAGAGAAAAAAGAAAGAAAGAAAGATTCGTGGGTAAACAACGGTGTCATCAAACACGATCAATTAGCAGCATTCGCCTTTCGGCAATATAGTCGAGCTTACGTCGGGACCAACTAATTAATCCGCAGCATGATTGCAAGTAAATCGAATCCAGTGTAGTGGAAAGTGGCGAAGGATCCAGGGGAAGGACATGGATGGATGAAGGTATGGAGTATGTTAAAGGAACGCGGAGGGTTCGGTACGGTGGTTCAGTTAAATATGCAAATCGAGTTGCACTTATGTCTCGGCCCGCAGAAGCTACTGGGGAGCGATTGCCACAGGGATGCAAACACAGGGCTCCGCATCCCCTCGAACCTGTCGGCAGCGGTACACTCGAAGGGAAGTGCTCCCTGACCCGGTATACTCTTTCTAATGTTTGTTCAATCAAATCCTATCCGTCGAACCACCGATTTCCTCCATTAGCTCTATCCTGTAATTTTCGTCTCATTGATCCTCCGCCAATTTCTCAAATTCTTCACCTCTTTCTCGAAATTGTTAATAAAAATTAATAATAATACATTGATACATTTCGAAATTCGTTTCTGAAATTCTTTTTAAAATTAATATTAATCAAACGTTATTTATTTCGATTCGAATTTTTCAAATTGTTCTGCTCTTTTTCCAAATATCAAATCGATCAAACGTTGACATAAGTATTTCCGTTCGTTTCTGAAATTTTCCAATCCTTTTTTCCAAGTTTCATCAATCGAGTATCGATATATTTAGTTTTCCATTTTTATTTCGAAATATCGTTAATCGAACGTTATTATGTTTATTATATAGATATTTTCGAAATATTATCGATCGAGTGTTAATATACATCGATTCGTTTCTCAAATTCTTCGTGAATACCCAAATATCGATTATGTATCGATATATTTCGTTTCGAGTGTAAGATTTGCAGCTGTTTGCAATGGTGGCGCATATGTACGGTTTTATCGCGCGTGGTCAATTGCCTCGAAAATTTCGTCGCGAAAGATAATAAAAAAAATTAAATAACGACAGTTATAAATGTAGGTGTTATCAATTTTCCGTAAATGTTGTATTCTTCTGGATTTATATTTATTTTAACGCGATGCAAATATTAAATGTCAATAAACGTTTCGAATTACATCGAAACATTTATAGAGATCCGTTGTGAAATGATATTTATTAAATTTTTCATTAATTTTTTGTTTTTATCTTACTTAATAATACCTATATAAAACCAATCTAATCAAATACAGAACTGCGCAATCTATTCTAACTTGTGATACGAGGAAAACAACGATCCTTTTTTGTATACTGCACGCACGACTATTTTATAGCAGCAACGAGGTCTATGACAGGTGTAAGTAAGATGATAAGTACACCCTTCAACAGAGTTTCCTCATTAAGCTTATTAGCCGCCGCTCTATTTCGTTAGTAAAGTGGAAACAAGGAAGCATGGTCAAAGAAAATTATGACTGTCGCACGTTTTGTTCCGAGATGTATATATAACTTCTCTCTCAAAATGTCCTCCTCTCCATTTCTTTTTCAACGATCCACAATCAATCGAACTGATTCTAATTTTTTTGCATTGTTAAGCATTCGACTTTGGTCCCAGATTAATTCTGCGTAAATTTTTATAGAATCGAAAATATCGCTTGAGAAGAAAGAAGAAAATTCGTTTCCTTTTTTTGCGTGTCTGACGAAACGTTTCTTTTTGCGAAAAATATTTAATCGAGGATATTAAACTAAAAGATAAATTTGGTTTCAGAATAGAAAATATTTTTTCGATATTTAGAGAATAAGACTAAGATGTAAAACGGGATATTTCATAAATTTGACGAGAAAAATATCTTGTGAATTATTAATAACATAATTTACATCAAAATTGTGGACACCTGGTCTATTTGTAAGTATAAAATGTAATTTGCATTTAAATATGTAAAAGATTAAACGATAATAGGTCAACATCTGTTGCTACGTGTAAAACGTTTACCGTGCCAAATAGTCGCCTGTTCATTTCCACAAATGGGCTATGAACATTCAAATGAATATGTAGGGAGCAATAAATGCCAGGTAAGAGAAATAAAAATGAATTTATAGGATGGAATTGACGGGAAGAATTGTTTTAAACCGCTGTTGTTCCTTAGATATTGCAGTAGCGACCAAGAATATCTCAGAAGATGGATTTTTCTCAGCATGTACCAAGAAAGCAAGGTGAATTAAGATCGAAGGCTGAGGAGATTAGAAAACTGCCAGAAGCAAGCCTGGACCATTTGTCAAATGCTCGCAAATTCGATTTGAACGACGCAAACACGATCTTAAGTGGGGTCGAAGTTTCATGTTGTCGAGAATACTGCTCGCGAGGAAGGGAACAAGTTTAATGTGTTTTAAAAAATTACTTTTCTCCAGGAGCTGAGAAAAAATATAACGAAATTGTAAACTATTTGTTCTCTTAAGTATACCAAATATAGTTACATCGATCAAACATATAATCTTTCCCAATATTCTGCAACAAAATATTCTATTTTTAACGTTAATATTGCAATTGCTAGATTAAATCTTGATATTTTTTTACAATGTTTTATTTCATTTTTTAATCTGTACATAATACTATTTATGAAAAATTTTCTTATGTTCAATCATAGATATAACAATTATAGATTGCAACAAAGGTATAAATTTTCAAGAAAAAGAAACTGATGTTATTGAAAGTACACTATTGGGCACTTGTTGCTTATCAATTTTGAAAATAGAAATGAGCTTTGAACTCTTCACGTATTATTTTGTTTTATGTGCAATATTGTTTAAGTATGCAATATTTTATGATGAATTAAAGATAGAAAATATTTTATTTCTGAAATATACGGACTTTCGATTGTAAATTTTCGATCGCAAAGACCTGAAGGAGTTTACATTACAGCAAGCATTTCCTTTCGACGCCTCGACGTTCGATATAGTTGCACTTTCCTTTCTGAAACTCATATCAGTCTCATGCATATAACGTGTGTTCCACGAGGCACTGGTTTGAGTAAACACCATGGAAGGTTGAATGCCGTGATTTCCAGTCAAGGATTCTTGGAAAATGTCGGGAATTCAGAGATCCACGATGCAAAGCTGCTATTTCTTCTCGAGAAAGGATAGATATGAAACATGACATTCAATTACGTTTAGTTTCTATTACGTTTCGTTGCGTTCTCTAAACTTTCTTCTTTTCTTCCAATGTGTTGCAACTCCATGCTTTTCTTTCGAGAAGATAGAATTTAACTTATGATTTGTTTTAAACTTTGAATATAATCTGAAAAAAAATAATTTCAACGATAATTGTCTGATCGTCGATGAATTATTAGTTATCGATCTTTTTCTGAAGAAAATATTTTTTGGAATGTACAATTTACAATAATTTAATCGAAAACATTATAAAAAAGTGATCCAAGAATTGTTTATATGCGTTTCAATAGCAACGAGGTGATAAGGTTGAATGCACATGTGCAATTTCGAATATAAATGAATTAAATGAACCATGATTGTTTTAACAAATTATCGGCTCGTTTGGAAATTAATTTTCAAAATATCGTTTAATACGATTCATTGATTCGAAGAATCAATATGCGCGCATCCCAATTAATGAATTTCGATTCACAAATTCGACAGACTTTTCGCCAATTTGTTTCACGACATGAAGGGTGTCATCAGGGAAGTTATTCGAAACTGTAGTTGTGAAATAAAATAATTGCGGATACAATTAAACATTTCAATCAGTTGAATAATTATAATATTTGATATTTTTCAGCATCGTTTTATCAAATTTTTAAATATATTTTAAAAATTTGACGAATCTCTCCAATAAATCATTTATATTATAAAATATATTATGATATATATAATTTATAAATTACAATATATTACAATGGAAATATAACACGTGTAACGTAATCAGCTTCATTTATATTTTGATAAATTGTTTGAATTTAGACGATATCGTGGAAAGAACATGATATTGCGTGTATAATATAGAATTTTATGAAAAAATTAAAAATTAAAAATTAAAAATTGCACAAATTGATAAGTTGAAAAAAGATGTTAAATTATTATCAATATCTTTTTATCCAATTAATCGATAACGTTTGTTAATAATGTGTTATATATTTCGTTGCAATAAAATCGCATTTGCCCGGCGGAATTAAATCGATTTATGAGAGAAAATCCGTTTCAAATGTCTCTGGTACATAGCACCCGGTCTCCTTATTATTTATGGGATTGCATTACACTGTATCACTGTCTCAATAATTAATAGCCGTGTCCCCATTTTGATGTTACCCTCCCGCAAAATACTAAATTCACTCAACGTAAAGGTAACTGCGTCTGATTTACTTTGATCGATTCCCTTCAACTTCTTAAATTATTTGTACATCCATTCTGTAAATATGTATCTAATCAACTTTCTCTGTCAAAAATACACGTTCAAACGAATAGATTACTGTAAAACTTCTTCATCGTTTGTGTCATATATAGTAATCAATAAAAATCAATTTTGATTTTCCCAAATTATTTATATATTCACTATGTATAAAGCTTTCTGATTAGATCACTATAAAACTTCTTCATTGTTGTGTTATATGCTATATGCTATATGTTCTAAAAATATGAGAATATCCGTTAACTGGAAATGACCAATCACGAAGCATATAACCTAGTTGAGATGATATCATTGGCTATATTGATCTAGTACGAATAAGTCCAAACATATATTGAAAATATATTGAATATAATAAATATTTTTTTATTGATAAAAAAATATCGAGTTATATCACGAACAATGAAAAACTATAATATTCAACGCATTTTTTTCGAAATATATTATTTGGATTTGTTCATATTCATCATAGTTAACGCTATCATCGCAGCTCAACTAGGCTATACGCTCTGTGATTGGTCAGTGTTTTTTGTTAATAACTCGTTAAAAAAGCCGCAACAAAAGTTTTTGCAGAAAAAATATCGTTTGAAAATATCTCAGGAATCTTCAGTTAAGGGATATATCTATTTTTGGATATCCTGTATAAAGAGAAAAATTTAGTTGGATTTGATTTCCCTAAATTATTTGTATATTCACTGTATATAAATATGTATCTAATCATCTTTCTATGTAAAAATACACGCTCGAAGGATTAAATCACTATAGATTTTTCTTCATTGTTAGTACAGGTATATAAAATTTAGTTAGATTTGGTTTTCTTATGTATAAATATATATCTGTGTTAAAAATAAAATATTCAAAAGATAGAATTATTATAAAACTTTTTCATCGTATATATAAACTGCAAAATAATATTAATCTTCTCTATTACAGATTAATCGAATTTTATTTAAAATTTATCGAATGAAAGTTTATTTAATGATTTTTGTCAAAGGTTTGGAAAATTAATATTATCAAAATTTTATCTGATAACGAAGTAAAAAATCTTTTTTCGGAAAATTTTATTTACTTTTGTTCTGTAGAGATACAGATTAATGGAACCGCAGCGCGCTAAAATTTACTTTAGAGTGTATGTAACCAGGTGTCCTATAAGCGCAAGCACTGAAACCAAATTAATGTAACGAAATATCTAATATACGTTCCACGGTTGGCTAACTGGCTACCCTAAAATTGCGTTTTAGATATTTGGTCAGAAGCCAAGAATCACAGCTACACAGGTATTGCATAATTTATATTTTGTACGACAAGATTTGCAACAAAAAATTCTAAAAAAAATTCTCTTTTCTTTTTTTAAATTTTTTTTTTAATTTTTCTAATTCATATTTAACAGGATAATAAAATTCAACAATTGAATCTTTTAAAATACGAATTCACCATCGATTAATTAAAGAATTAATGGAAAAAGCGTGAATTTTCGAGTTTTCTCGAGCAACGGTTTAATAAATCGTTGATCCTTGATGGATTTATCTTCGAATCGATCTGAAACATAGCCTCATCCTTTTCACTGGTTATACAGAACCGCTCTTCTTCCTTCAGCAACGTCCAGGTCAAAGTCCTTCAACCAATTTGCTCTCTTCCTGGCAAAAACTCGTCTCTTCCTCTTCAATTCCCTCTAAACAGCGAGAAGAAATTCTTTTGTAACTCTCCACGGTTGCAACATTCACCTACTCCCTCGCACTTCCTTCGACCTTTTCTTTGTCCCCGACTATTGTTCTCTCCATCTCTTTCTTTTTTTCCCCCTCTTATTTTATTTTATTTTTTTTCTTTTCATTTTTAACCCGATGCAGTATTTGACTTTTCTTTTTTTTTTGTCCAGACAGAACCGGTAAACGCGCGCTTTTAATTAAATAACGCGACCCAGCAACGTGTGCAAAATACCAGCGATTTCTCCTCTTATCCTTATTTTATCCCCCGCATTTCTACTACTTTTGCTTCTTTCGTTCAGTGGAAATTGTAATTAGTTCCTATTAAATTTCGGTATGCAATGGTCGCAACAATGGGAAAAGGAGGATGAAACAGAGGTACGAATCTTCTCGATTACTCATACTTTTATTTCACTTTTTTGCTTAGATCTTTTTTCACTTAAAATTTTGGTAATTTAATACACGATAAATGTGAAATTACCAAAATGACCAGAAATAGTTTCAATCCACGAGATTTTTTTTTTTTAATTTCTTTAATCATCAGAGTCTAGTTTCCAATTTTTTTTCTTTTTTTCTTATTTTGTGTACACCTATTCTTGAAATTAAATATCGAATTACACGGATATGCAGTGTAGGTGACTATTAGGAGGAAAAAAAAAAAAAAAAGAAACTCTATTAGAAATTGAATTCAATTTTTCGAGGAATCCCTTTAATACCTTCATTTCACAGGAATTTGGAAGCTTAATATAAAGAACTGCTTTGCAAAGAGTTCTGCGTTTGTCGAATGTTGCAACTCATCGATTTCGAGAAGAAACATTTCCATCCTCGCTTTGTCTCGAAAAGTCTCGACGTCTTCAAGATAGATATGTACACGATTGGGCTGAAGTTTATAGTCGACGTAAAAGTCAACTTTGCAATAGTTGCAAACGTGCAAGTAGGAATTCTCTCAGCATCGAGATTTTCCTGTCACTGTCGGTTGTAGTTTGCGCCACTTTGAACGCGATTTCTCAGTTAAAGAGACACATCTGATGTCGCCTATCTTGCGGAGGTAGTTGCACGCTTCCCAAGTTTAAGTCTCATTCAGCCTTTAGGGACTCGAGGAATCAAAAGATCATGATATTTCATCATCAATTTTTTTTTCACATTACATCTCTTCTCCATTGTTTCTTTTTCTAAGTTAGTGTTTTCAAAGCATCGTAAAAAAAAAAAATAAAAAAATAAAAAAAAATGTAAAGTACAATGAAAATCTATCTCATAAAGTTTTCTTTCGTCTTCAAAAGTTCCAAGTTCCTCTAAATGTATTTCAAATGAAATATTTAAACATTTACACTTAATTTCATTTTTAATTTCATTGTTTCCATCGATGCTTTTTATGCTAAAATTCGCTTCTCTCGTGAAATTATCTTAATAAATTGTGTGAAAATATATTCGAAAATATAAATCTAAAATTCCACGTGAATAATATGTATATGTATGATTTGATTAATTTATTAAGATATTTAAACAACAAAGTGTTTTATGAAAATATTATATATGTAATGTTGTCTAAGTAAGATTTTTCATCGTGTTATTTTATCAATTTTACAGAAAACCGTCTGGAAGAGGAAATAAGATTTGCCAATAAGAATGCCAATAAAATTTCCATGAAGAAAAATATCTGAAAATTCATTATCAGCTGTCACGAACAAATAAAACATTTCTATGACATTTAATGTGTGATATAAAAAGGACGAAAATGGTAGGTTTTATCTTCTATATATTTTGAATTATGTTATAAATATTAAGTTAATGATTCGAGAAATTTAAAATCATGTTTAAAAAAATGAATCAGATTCGAGATAGAAAAATATCACGGTGGATAATAATATTTCAAAAATAGGAAGAGGAATAACATTTCGAGTAAGAACCGTTCCACTATTACTCGTCGTGTAAAAAAAAGTAAAAAAAATGGACAAATGAATTCCACGAGTTAAACTTGTACGAAGAAACCATAAAGAATGGAGATTGTCATCTTCAAAGAAATAATATGGATCAGAATACGAAATTTTACTTCCATTCTTACTTATGGATTATCATTCTCTTAAAAATCTACAGAAAAATGAATTGTTACGGAAAATGTGTACAGAATGATGTGTAAAGATCTATAAAGATATTTTTCATTTTTTTTTATTCGTTTCATTTTGAGCAAAGTAACAAAATGTTTAAGTATTTAACACAAAGAGAGAAATCCAATGATATAAATGTTTTTGTGTGGAAAAAAATTAAAGATATATAATATCGTGCTCACTTAATCATAATTAATCATATAAATAATTTTGTTAATTCGAAATTAGACGATTCAGAGATGATAAATAGAAATTTAGAAATGGAAATATCAGTGAGGATAAGCTTTTTTTTAATGATCTTGAAAGAATGATGTAATTGATCTATGGAATAGATCTATTTGAGCGATACATTTTTCTTAAATAAAATATAATAAAGAAGATTTCTGTTGTTTTCCACACAAAATCATTAATATTATTTATATTTATTCTTTATCGATGCTCTGAATGAATAATATCTTGTTCACAGTTTGGCTACCTTGCATATATTTCATCAATTTATCATTTATTTGTAGGTCGATACATGGAACATCTTTGGGTATTTCTGGATTCTAGATTCGTAATTCTGGAGACCAAAACGGATACAAAATTTCTTGAAGTTTATATTATCAAGTTACAAGATTTAAGTTCAGATGAAGCATAGTTGGGACAGAGACAGAACGAATGTCTCCTTCTCACTTATTATTCACCTGATGGTATTAAATTCTTAGAAACGACAAAACATCAAAAGCCTAGTAGAGAAGTTTCGTTGCAGAAACGCTTGCACATGACTGGAAGATCGTTAATGAGCGCGAATAGACTCCTAACGGCGTTAATTGTTGCCACAGGCCAAGACGGAAGTGCTTGTATTTACGTAAGTTCCTCCCGTTCAAAACATTGTCATAATCATGGCGCAACTTTGAATAAAGTTACCAACAGAATATAGTATATATATATATTCGTGCACAAATGTTAATGACCATCAAGATTACTTGGCTACACTGATAACTTGGGCCACGCAGTCTAATAATTACAGTTGTCAAGGTTAGAGAGATTTCGCCTCCAAAGCTGAGACCAGAGTTTCGGTTTCTTAGTAATTAATTATAATTATAATTTAAAAATTATGGAAATATATTTTATTTGGAAATGATTATTTCTTACTCGAAATTATTATTATCAGAGTTACTAAATATATTGAATTAAAGTGAAAGGGAATAAAAATTTATATGAAAATTAATTTTGAAGAAAACGCATTTATATTAGGAAAGAGAGGGTTATTTTGGGTATATCGAAATAAGAATGTTTTATTCTGAAAAATTCACAATTGAAGATGATCTTTTAGGTAAGGTTGATAACATATTCAGAAGTTGAATGAATAATAATTATCAAAGGTGGGAGAAAAAACTTTGACGTTCTGTATCTATTAATAATTTTACCTTAGTTTTCGTAATTTTAACTTAACTCTTATGTTAATTTATGTTATTCAAATTTTTACGCTGCTCTTGACGTACAGCCTTTTGACAGTGGGCTCAGCTGTCGGCGGCCCTGTACTGAATTATTCATATTTCTGCATAATGAACTCTATTGGCGTTTTATAATAGGAACATAAAATTACACTCTTTTGGGGGAAATTTAATAAATTATTATTAAAATATATTATTATGAATTAAAAAGCGGCAAATGCTAAGATAAATTGTACAAAGAATTTCATTGGTCGATGAACACGTTTCAATTCTGTTTTCTTATCGTTTTAATTACTATTCGCGATTAACATACGCGATATGTTAACAAGAATTTTTTTTTAATTATATCTTTATATTTTGATAGGTGTTTTTTTACAAAGATTATTTCTACAGTGGTAGAAAAAGATATATAAAGTGTTCTTTATCTACTCTTTCTTCTAAATTATAGAAGCATTTATAATGATCGATTTACAAATAAAAATGGAAAAGAAAATTATATTTGTATCGAATAAAAAGAGAGAATAAAAATTTACAATTTGAACGACGAATTGAATTTTGAAAAAAATGCAGAATTATTCCTTTTTGCAATAAATAAAAAAATATTATCATTTTTAAAAACATCTTCTTCACAATCAAGCCTGCAACAATACCTTTTAAAATAGTAATGGGATACTAGGAAGCTCAATAGGGAGCGCTAGGAGTCTCAGTGCAATGAAAAATTAAGGAACAAGTACAATAGAATGGAAGAAAATTGATTCCTCGATTTAAAAAGTCCCACCGAAGACTTTGCGAAAGAAAGAATGATGAAGAAAGTGCAGGTTTCAGAAATATGCTGCAAGTAACTTGAATTGTAATGCATCGAAAAAATATTTTTAAATTAATATTTAACAATTGTGTATGATTAAAATGATGGAATGTATCAATTTTTATCTTTTTAAATTAACATTTCCTTTTATTCGAGAAAATGGAATTATCAATTTTTTCATCATCTTTCTAACTTTGATATATTGAAATACATTTTAGTTAGATGAGATTACAAGTGACATTGAAAAACAGGGAACTCATCAAATTTTTCTCCTTTTCAATTCTATGATAAAATATCAATAATCAAAAAAGGAATTTTCTTCAATATTAATAATATATAATTATGTATATTACTTAATTTTCAAAATTAAAATTATCATTGTCGAAAATTTTGATATCGAAGATATTCGAACTATAAAAAATCTTCGAATTTTATCGAATTTCGATTCGAAGTTTAAATCCTGTAACAGAATTGGGCATTAACTTAATTTGAAAAAGTAACTAGTTAAAAATTTCGAATAAACTTATTTTAAGTAATTACTTAAATAATTTTATTTATAAAATGCTCGAACAATATTTATTCGTACCTAGTTGATCCACTTTTTTCTACAACTTCGATTATTTGCCGCATAGTTATGTGCGGTTATTTTATATTTCGAATAATAAATTATCGAAATAACTTTATTCTTAACTTCGACTACTAAATTTTATCCTATCCATGCTCCACGATCCGTATTTCAACAACAAGAGGGGGTAGTGGCGGAGAGGGTAGTCAAGCGAGGTCGAGGGGAAATCGTAACCCATAAAGCGTCGCTACTAGTCACAGCCGCGGCAGTAAGCGTCCTGGCGTCCGTCGAGAATGCGGTATGCGGTGTACCTCTGCGTCAAGATTGACACGTGGTTGCTCGAACGATATTCGATACCCAGCTACGTGGTTAAATCGAACGATATTATAAATACGTCCATTTTACTTTTCTTTAATGTCTCTCTCTCTTTTCCTCTTTCGTAACATGACTATTTTTACTTAATTTGCAACGATGGTTGTAAATTGATAAATATATGTACAATAATAGAATATAATCGAAGCAAGTGTTGTGTCTTCTTCTTCTTTGAAAACGCATCATTACGTTTTCGTTCTTTGTGATGTGAATTGCTTCGTGGGATTGGTTGCTTACGCGCAAAGATGATTGCGGTGATTTGTCACGAGTAAGTTTGTTCGTAACAGTTCTATCTGTGTAATTTTGTCGAATTTTGAGAAATTTCACTATTTATTTTGATCATCTTGTATTTTGTTCAATAATAAATGATATTTTTTTTAATCTTGAAGAAACATGGATTTGGATTAAGTTAAACATTTTATTCTAGAATATAAATTTATTTGAATGATTGTATCTTCTTGATTCATGTTTACATAAGATGTTTTCTTGATGAAGAAAGTTATTTAAATCGGACATCGAGTTACTGCGGCATACTTTGCCATGATTTATGTCTCCAGTCAGTCTAGAAAGTTCGAATAAAGATCTGAAATTTTGATGAATATCTACGAGGTAAAAATATGTGAACTTTATTAACTCTCGTGAAATTAAAAAATAATTCGTATAAATCTTGATACCTTTTTTTGTTATTGGAAGTAAAAGATTTCTAAAATTTCCTCTTTTCTCAATGATAATAATTTCAGATATTAGAAATTAATAATTTTAGCTAATAACATTTTTGTAGCTAATAAATTTTATTAAGAAGTTTTGAATAGAGAATAAACAAAAAGGAATATTTTTAATTTTACGTATATTATGCATCATTTATGTTTAATTTGATTCTCTTCCCGATAAAAGTTGACACCTGATGTTTCTTCACTTGATGCTCCTATAAAATTTTTGTGTGAAAAATGAAAAATTAAAATTTCTATCTTTTTTCCCGTTAAATGATAAGATCGATAAAAAGAATTTCATTACATTCATTTCATTCTACAATATAAATTTAATGTGCATAAGATAATTTGATTTCAAAATTGAATTGAAATTAAAATACTCATACAACGAAATAGAAATATTAAGACAAACATTATTCCGATGTCACGATCCAAGAATAAATACTTTTTGTACGACTTCCTAATTTTAATCTTAATACAATTATAGTTAATGCGATTCTAGAATCTATTTCATTTCACTATTTTCTTCCCCATCTTTCCTATTTTCTATCTCCATCAAATTATGTAATTAATTAATCATAATTATGCATCAAATTAGTCATAATTAACAATGAAATCAAATAAATGGTGAGAGTATGTAATAATAGAACTTTCTTATAAATATGAAACGTAATCATCGAAAAAATTGCATATAGAGAGAAAATTGTACATTTAAAAAAGAAAACGATATTTCTTTAGAAGATAGAATATATATATAAAATAATAACTTTTTCATAAAAAAAAAAACTAAATTTAAAAATTTGATGATCAGGTTAGGTTAGATTAAATTTACGCTACAATGTTTTCCAACATGTGGGTTGCTTTAAAAGGTGAATAAATTCTGAAAAGTTATTACTTACACAGAAAATTTGATGCACAATGGAAAATTGAATTCTTCTTCAGGAACGAAGTAAATAGAAAAAGATTCCATATTTATTTAGAGTTCTCTGATTTATTTCTTTATTAAATCAAAATCTATAAAAAAAATTATAAAAACATTTAGATGAATGGAAATTTGTTTTTTTTAAATTTTAAAATTTTTCCATGCGTGTAAAAGAGTTGTACCATTTTTCTTCTATTTATTGGATTTTTCAGAAAATTTCTTCGAAGACAGAAAATTGAATGAACTAGTTATCTTGTAAAAACTGAAAATTTATGAAATGAAAATTATCGAATCTGCCGAATAGGTAATGGGAAAATTACTTAAAAAATTATGCATACATTATTCAATAAAATGGTAATAACGCATATCTAAATGATGAACTTATAATATATATGGATAAAATAATAATTATATAAAGGCATGAACTGTGGAATTTTCCACAAATTTCAACAAGAATATTGCGAATAATCAAATATATGATCGAAACAAGGTTGATCGACTTTTGAAATAATTTGTTCGCAATTTGTGTAATTATGATTCTCCATAGCATAGATGTTAAAAGTGGAGATTGATTATTCGAAATCTCGAAACTCTTCAAAATTTAAAAAAAAGATCCGAATTCTCGTTTCCAATTTGAAATCCAAATAAATAATAAAAAACGATATGAATAATCGAGTTTATAATTGGAAACATTTAGAATTAATCGATAAATTGATTGAATTACTTATTAATTCTAATTTCTAGAAGATAAATGTAAAAATTTCAAATAAAAATTTTAAAATAATTTGAATCTTCTCTATAGATACTTTCATACCACGAACAGGACTATTGTAAAATACATAACAACTATTCCTCAGAAAAAGAATAAAAAGCATATAAGAATGGCAAGAAGTTCGAATCATTTAGATATGCATTCGATTCAAAATTTCGAAGTTAAAGTGCACCACTGTTCCTCTTTCGTCCCCTTATCACCCCTGCCCTTCCTTAGAAAGATTCTCACGATGTTCCCAACCGTTTCCAAGATAACAAAACGTCAAGTTACTTTCCATTCCAACTTTTGCATCTCTCTGAAAAATAAAACGTTAAATAAATACTACGATAATTCTTATCTTCGTCTATCTGAAGAAATTTAATTTCCGAAAGAATCAAATCCCCGAGTATAGCTGTCCAATATATAACCTTCCTCTGAAATTCGTTCAATTTCACACACGATTTTACATTCTTGATACACTATTTAGAAGTTTTAGAAGAGATGATCGTTGTCACGTTCGCACGAAAATTCGAAGGAAAAATGGCACGATAAATTCTATCGGGTAATTTGTACGATAGTACGGCGGGTAACGAATCTCTCCTCGATGTAATTACGAAGGTCGATGTAGCCGAGTTGGAGTGCGCGTAAAAGGGGTTCCGTGTAAAGCGTGGGGCGTAATCATCCGAAGAATGAGTTAGGTTAACTGAAGAGAAATCCGCACGTAAGCCTCGCGAGTAAAAAAGCGCGATGAATTGCAACAAATCGTTCTCGTCATCTTTTTTCCCTAACGATTGTAGCGAACGATTCCCTCTTCGAATATATTTTTTGATATCTTCCTTTCGTTTTCTTGTGTATAATATAATATAATTGTATTTTGGTCGAAATTTACACGATGAATCGAACAAATTTTCGTTTTATCGCATTTATATCTCGTATGTATTGTGATCATTTGGGAATCGAGCAAATTTTATTTTAAATATTTTCTCGTTTTTTTTTTTTTTTTTTTGTTCCAATATATTACGAGTCGAACGAATTCTTGTTTTATCGATCTAATAATCATATATCTATATATCGTGTATTTTGGTCGTTTGATACATAATTTATAGAATCGAACAAATTTTTGTTTTATCTTTATCGTGTATTCTGATCATTCGAACAAATTTTTTTAAAAATATTTTCCCATTTTTTTTTTTTCTCGTTTTATCGCTATCTAGTATATCTACATATCGTGTATTTCGTAATTTACAGAGATCGATCGAAAGATGTGACTTTGAAATTTTTCATCACAAGTCTCGAAATTCAGGATTTTTTAAACGGTATAAATAATAAAAATGCACGTTCAACGATAAATATATTCGTTACAGATAAAATTTTCTTTGATATTGCGCATGGTTATTATTCGATATTAGATTCTTCTTTGAGAAGACACGTACGTTTAAAAACGTACCTATTTCGTACTGTCATTATGTTTCTTTCATGCTTTTAAAACAAAATGAATCAGTGCATCATATAGCTATTCTTTTTTTTTTACAATAATAATTTTTTATAATAAATTATACTCGAAAAAAGAAAACGTGTTGACGTGAAAATATTCCCTTTGTTATCAAATCTTTAATTTAAAAAATCATCCCGAGTTTTCTTTTCTCGAGTGATTTATAAATAATTATATTTTGTATTAAAAAAAAAATTTCTGCAAACCTTCTGAAAAAAAATTGAATAAATATATATGATAAACTTGCTTTATAAATTTCTTTGAAAATAATTGCAAGAGTTAATAATTTTTAGATTAAGTTTGGACAAATTTCTCAAAGGAGAAATAGAATAAAAGAGAAAGTAAAAAATAAGAAAAATATTTTTAATTAATTTTACTTTTGTATCTCTTATGTATTGTTTTGGTTAAATTTTTGCCGATTATATAAATCATGATCGCGTAATTGTAATAGAAAAATGATTAAAAGATTTCTGGTATAAAAAAAAAAGAAAAAAATAAAATTTTCATCGATTTTAAAAAATTAATAACTTTTGATCAAAAGACTTTTTCCAAGTACACATTAAACACAATAAAATTAATTTATATAAAATAAGATTATATATTAATGATAAAATTTCCAAATCTTTTTGTTTAAACTAACTCCTTTTTTAATTTCCAAAGAAGATAGTTAGATTAAAAAGAGAGACATTCTAGAGTTTTTTCGCTTATACTCTGTACAGAGAGAGAATTGACCGATAAAAATCATCGAGTTTGAATATACCTGCTGGTATTACTGGAAAGTAGAAGAGGAAACTTTTTTCGAATAAAAGTTATTCGAGTTTCGTATCTCGCTAATGACTTTGCAAACAAAGAAAATCGTTATAAGGGAAAAGTTATTTATGAGAATTATTAATCTAGAATTAAAAAATTTTTAATTCTCAAACGTTCATCGTATTACGTACCTTTATTATAAGTTTAAATCGGTAATCGTTTCACGCTTTTTCATCGTATTACTTGTCCCAAATAATATTGTAGAAAATATTGGATTGGCGAACAGAAACTTTCACAAGTAAAATAATACCATCGAGTATACAAGCAAGATTCTCAATATTATATCAAAAAATTATAAAAAAAAGTCTTTGCTCCATCTTTATATAATCGTGGAAATACGAAAGACACGAGATCCTTCACTTTCGATATATTTTAGTTTGCTTTACGTTACGTTTCCGAAAGAATCCTTCCATCTAATCTCGATAATTTCGAGCATATTCATGTCCACGAAATCGTAATACCTAATCATCAAAATCTTTGGAGGAAAAAGAAATCAAAGTGCATGCAACTAGCATGCTCGCGTGTCATTTGCATGAGTGCAGTCCACTTCTTTTTTTTTTCTTTTTTTTTTTTTCGACGAAACGAAAGGCAATTCACCGTGAGTCAGAGCTATTCAACGTTCAGGTAAAAAAGACCCCCTGGCGGCGATAACTATAATTTAAAGTTCGCGTCGCGAAAAGAGGATCACAAGAGGGCGGGCGTTGAATATAGTGGCTCGGTAATTCTGTGTATAAGAACGACGGTGATCCACCACGGAGGCATTGGCACTAAAGGAAGGGAAAGGAGAAAAAAAAGTTCGTTTATTTCTATGGAGAACGCCTAGTAAAATTTTTCTGGGGGAAAAAAAATAGTCACCATGTTCACTTTTCTTTAAATTATCGTGAATTATTCATAAAGAACGATCGATTATAATACCTTCGGGATTTTGATCCTCTGCTCGTCAAAAATTTAATTGAATTTCATTTTACGATATTTTAAAGCGAACTTTTTTTTGGAATATTTGAATAGCTGTGGAGTTATTTGAATGAAAGATCGAAATATTATTATGAATTCGTATTTTATTACATATAAATGTAATCGTAATTAAAATCGCGAAAGTAAATATATTTCTATTTCGAAAAATTGCAATATTAATTTTAAAAACATTTTCATGTTTTCGATGAAAGTGTGAAATCCATTATTTTAACAAATTTCGTTGTCTAACGTTAAAGAGAAAAGGAATAAGATATAAATCCAAAATATTTTAGATTAAACAAATCTATTCTAACCTAAAAAATTATTTTCCATATTTGTTGTTTTTTTATAAAATGTAGTAAAAAAAAACATATTGATTTTATATAATATGATTTTCTAAACAAGAATTAGACATTCATTTTTTTTTTAACTTTGTAAAAGTAGAAAATAGAATCAATTTTTATTCCATTTAAATATTTAATATTAACTTTTATAAAATTTTAATAGCTCGATCGCATGACAATAATAATTAAAGATTAAATAAAATATCTATGATCTATAATTTATACAAAATACACGTGTACAAATAATCGTGATGACGATTTAATTAATAGGAAAATGGGAAATTTGTAAGCTTTGGGCGAGTTTAATCTAATTAACAGGTAAATCGCCTGTTTTAAATTAATAAACTTTTGCCTTTCGTACGCGCTGCATACCGTAAGTAATGTAATTCGGATGAGCATGCCATTCAAATAATCAAATTACTTACTTCGTTACGAATGAAATAATTGAATCTTTCTGTTCCTCTGACACAATCAATGAATATCAATAATCACGCTAATTAAAAAAAAAACTTAACATTAAATGATGAATATTCGTAATTAATATGTCCTCAAAAGAATAATATAACGTGAAATTTAAAAAAAAATAATTTATCGTTAATCAATATTTTTGTTTCAAATGAATATCTGTCGCATTCATTATGTAATTAATACTAGGTTTACATTTCTCACCGTAATACCATTTATGCTGATTTCTATCCAATATAACCAGGCAAATATACAGAGTGTCCCAAAAATATTTGAACATTCGTAAACTGGAAATTCCTGAGATAATTTCGAACAACATTTTCCTTTACAGAAACTTTTGTTACGAATTATTAACAAAAAAATACCGAGCAATCAGAGTGTTAGCACAAGTCCAAACAATACACGAAGCAATACACGATCAAAGAAGATGTATTGAATATTATTATATTTTTGATACAATTCGATATATATTTCATATCCGTATTACACATATTGCTTTGTTTGTGCTCGCTCGTAGGTAACTCGACGCTGCTCTATCAGACTATGCGTTCTGTGATCAATGTTTTTCGCAAAGGAAAATATTGTTTGAATTGTTTGAAAACATTTTTGAATCTTATGTACTATCCTATATATATTTAAATTCACAAGTATATGAGAAATATCCGTAAATCTAGTTAATTAATATAAAAATTTTGGAATTTTCATACTTTCAAACATTTTAATTCTAAATACGAATTAATGTTTTTCGATGGATCGTTACAATTCCCTTTTTATCCTCTTCTAAACCCACTAGCTTTTCAAATGGACGCCTCTGGCAAAAACATCTGTTCAATTAAGTAAGATGTAATTAACCGACGGATAAAGAGGAGAGGAACAAAGAACATAGAAATGTTTATGTTTACATTTCTCCTTTAAAATTTATACATTAAATTATTTTGAATTAGTTTGATTCTTGTCTTGTGAGAAAATTGCTCAAATATTTCAACAAATGTTTCAAATGTTTACAGTTTTTCACGGAAGATCAAGGAGGATAAGCACAATCCCATCCATTCCCTATGTGGCCAGAGACACTTGCATTGTCATTGTCAGATGGTGGACCGCATCCTGGACTAACCCGTGAAAAACATCATCAAGATTTTTTTCTATTTTAACCTTTAAAAAGAAACCGTCTTAAAATTCTCGTATGAATTTTTAAGAATCCATCGTTCCATATCGACGAATAATAAAAATTATTTTTCGAAGGATAAATTTCGAAAGAAACTTTTTCAACATTGAGAAAACAATGATGAACACGAAGGGAACACGATAAATAGATATCTTGATAAAAGTACAAGCGAAATAGAAGGATATGTCCTGTGAGAAGGCATCGAGACGTCTCAAGTTCTTGCTCGGCAAGGCGAGGAGATCTGGTTTGAGCACAGATGAGATTGTCGACTTGCCAGCGGCCAAAAGATTACTGTCCACCCGTGTCACTCCCTTCTCCACCGTATGGACGATCTTGGCTATGCTTGCCTTAATTCTCGGTGGTGGCGCTGTCCTAATCTTCTTCTGCGCCCCCTGCGCCGCCAAGAGCAGAACGTGATCGTCCATAGAGGTCTACACAAGGTAATCGTTTTTTTTTTTTCATAATTATCGCAAACTTCGTATAACAATCGTATCTGTTGATTCTGCAAATTTTCATTATTCTTAATTAACAACAATGCTTAATTGTTCGATACGAATTATTTCGAAGTATTATTTCGATCGAAGCAAGAAAAGAAAAAAAAAGAGAAAATAGATTATCCAATATGATAAATAAAATAATATTGGAATTAATTAGGGAAAGTTAATATTGGTACGGAAAAAGATACAAGAAACGCGTTATATATATACATGCTTAATGAGAGGTAAATATTTCTTCCACGGTGTGTTTTATTTACTCCGCGAAGAGAAAGAGAGAGAGAGAGAGAGGGGGAGAAAAATATTAATTATTCGCGATAAAGACGGATCGATGCGTCCCATACCCGTTCTCGCTGTATTAACCGATCACGCCGCACGTTACTGGTTGCAAATTAATAATTTAGAACCGCGAAATTTATTTATTATGGTCGATCGGTATCTCGCCGCGCAACAAGCTACCAAGCACAATTATTTTCACGGTTGATTAAATTCACGTGATACAATAATAATAATAATAATCGACTGTGAGAACCGATTAAAGTAGACGTTTCGATTTATATTGTGGAAAACGATAAACTTAGATCGTCTGTTTATTAATCGTGCACCATTAACGAAATATATAATATTAAATTATTTCATCATCGTACAACAAAAAAACAATATTTTTCATAAAAAATATTATCTAAGCGAATATTTATCTAAATAATTTTTAAAAAATTTCCTTCTCATTTTTCCACCGACTGATTACTCTCGAAATTCATGTGATACAATAATAATGTGAGAAACGATTAAAGTAAATGTTTTGATTTACATTTGTGGAAAAGTGCATTGATAAAATCCAATATTAAATTATTCCATCAATTTATAACCTTGATTCGTTAACCGATTTCTTGTTTCTGTTCGAGAATATTTTTCACGGAAAATGTTATCCACGCGAATATTTATCTAAATAATATTCCAAAAAATTTCCTTTCTTCTCCACCTCGTGCAACTCGTTACTCTCGAAATTTTCTCGTAATATCCCACTTGACGAGTCGATACACGCTTTCGATCTTGTATATAAATAGATACACAGTGAAATTTTCGCGTTTTGAACCGATGCCTCGGGATTTACATGGCCAACATAAATGTTATTGATGGTGGGAACCGCGTACCTCACTTCAATTCGTTTTCAAATGTCGCGTGTCGCCGGCTTGAATTTTTTAAACCATATTCCCGCGCCATAAATTTACATACCACTCCACTGGAACAAATCGTGTATAAATTTCCCTCGACGTTTTTCACGGAGTTCCTCCGCCATATTTGCATCGAACAATCGTACAAACAAATATTTTGTCCATCCGGAGAAAACAGATTATTGTAATTGCATCCAAATTTTAGCGATCGAACCATTAAAGAAAATTACACGTTCAATTTAACATCACATTTGATCGATATAAAGTAGAAAGAAGTGGAAGAAAAAAAAGGAATAAGAAGAATAAGAAACAGGAAATATATTCAATCTACTCTGAAAGAGGACTTTTCCATCGGCTGAAAGGAATAGCGTGAAAAAAAAAAAAAAGAGAGGAGAATTTGGAGAAAAAATTTTACTTAGCAAAAAACTGTGCGTGGATCAAAGCACATTACAAGGTTTTCGACCGAATTGGAAGGAAACTCTCCAGAGTCCGAAGGCAAAAAACATGATTCAAAGTTGCCATTGAACAACAAGAGAGGGGATTGGGATCTTGTGCGCTTTTTATCCTCGTCGTATCAGACATGTTTTAAATATTATCCACAGATCTTAAACCACGTTTACCGCGTGAAAATTTTTTGTTTCTTTTCAATTAATGAACTATAGCGTTATTTGAAATAATCTTTCTTTGGATTCGCAAATAAAATCATTTTCTTCGAGAGATATATTATTTACTGAAATCTTTCAAAAAGATCCATCAGCGAAGGAGAGAATTTTATATATAATCTCTTTGAGCGAGAAAGTGGAAATATCTCAATCAATGGATGTATGTTTCATTAAATTTATTGCTCTAATTTCGTGAGAACTAATTACTTCTCGGGGGGGAAGGCTAACGGGATTTACGAGACGAACGCGCGCGCACAATGTCGAAACTCGTGTATTTTACGAACTACCTTCGCCAGAGTAGAAATTACATCACGCCAGCACATGCTCTGTATAGAGAACAGGCTTTCCACTTTCTCTCTCTCTCTCTCTTTCGCTCTCTCGACAAACAGCTCGACGTATTTCGATAAAAGTATACGGATAAACGTTGTTAGCCGCGATGATAATTTTAAAAAATGTCAATGGAGATTTTGGAGAGAATTTAAAATTCGAACGAACGCGAGATGAGAAACAACAACATCGATAAAACTTCCTTCATGTCGAACGAGATTTAAGAAATTTCTTGAGGAAGAAATGATTTGATCGATTTTCTTTCGAAATTCAAATTCTTCCTGCCGCGAAAGTAGTAGTAAAAAATTATTTTACTCGAAATCGAAAACTTCTACGAAATATTTTTCATAAATCTTTTCCATTGATGTTTTCATCCAACTTTTTTTAATTATTGTAAATTGTATTCGATTTTAATCTCGTTTTTACAAACAATAATAATTAAAACAAAAATTAACCTTTTTATATTCTGAAATGGAAACTAACTATATAGAGAAAGGAATATTTACATTGTCGCAATAACTTTGATGAAAACAGAATTATTCTGTGAAACTTTGCGTCACATACTCGTGTATTCTATCGAACGTATATAATTTTTCTAGAAATAAACGTATCTATCGCTTCGTTTTCATTAAAGTCTATTAAAATTACAAAAACTTTGAACCGCTATAACTTCGAGGATGGTAACGCTCGATGAACCAATGAACGATGTTAGAAGCGCGTAATCTTGTCCTTTAAAACGCATCTTGATTTAAATCGATATGACTATTGTTTCCCGAGATATCGTCGTATAAAAGGAAATGTAATTTTTAATCGGTTATTATCTTCGTTCTTGTCGCTAACTCGATATTCTTGTCTCATTGATCTATCCCTATATACTCAACAAGCGACAGACGCTATTCCTGGAGATGTATATAGTATATTCATAAAATATATAGATCACTATATGGTCCATTCATAATTTTCAACTTGACACTTTGAATAGTTGTATCTTGGTAATCGATCGAGATAAAATAAAAAGCATATTCAATGATATAGTTTCTTTTATTTTTCTGAATGGATTTTTGATAGGAAAATTTTTATTTCTTATATTTTTTTATATTATATGATCATGATTTAAAATGTAAGATTTATTATTTATACCATGTTACAATTGATTTTCAATTCTGTTTCAGACAAAATCTATCCTTTGGCTCGCGGAGCTAAATTAGAAAGTATTTTTAAGAATTGATTTAATTAATTTAAGCGAGATATGATTGTAAGTTTATTAATACTCGTATAAAATTGTAATGAAATAATTAAACGAGAATAAGGGATAATCCGTAGTGTCCGCAATGTAAAAAATTCAAGAAGAAACGTGAGAAGCCACGATGTATTGTAAAATAGCTGCGTGACTTAGATCTTCCATAATTTTATCTTATATCTTGGATAATTTTTTAAAAAAAGGTCGACGATTTTCGACGATTTTTAAAAAGTTACGCGTTGTAGTGGATAAGAATGGTTAAATTTGCCTCGATAACTTCTCGAAAGATTATTTTTTCTAAAATATTATTAGGGGACAAGTTTTTTCGTTGATACATACAGAGCAACCATACGACAATATGGCGTATAAATACGATATTACCCAGTTTCCCAACTATGAAACGCTACGATGATGAAAGGAAATACCGTGTGGAAACGAATTGATTTACCCTCGAGTAAATCGAATTTAATTGTCACTCAATTAAAATATTGCTCAAACACATACGAATCATTTTTTAAACGTTGTATCGAAGCCATGTAAATTACTTTTATATGTGATAAAAATAAATTTTTAGTAAATTAGAAATTATCTGCTTTTGATTTCTTCTTATCGTCGATCGTGATAAAATTAATTGAACGACAAAGTGTTTCCAGATTATTTGTTAAAAATTATTCCTCTACCTTTTCCATTACCTGTTATGATAATCGATAATTATCGTACAAAATATTATTCTCTTAATTAATTTTATATCGTTATATTTCAAACATGAAATAATTTAGCGAGAAAATCTGAAAACTGAGTGCAATTAATTTGACTATTATTTTCAACAAGATGATAAATCAACGCATATAACACGAATTATAAAATATCGGTAAGTACTGAAATACTCACATATTTTGCTTATATTTCGATAATAATTCTATCGAAATTTGTAATAAATTTTATATTAAAATTATAATCGATCCAAGAATTTTTATAAATTATTCTACATGAAAATTTACTTTGTATCTTTTGGAAATGAAATATTAAATGATGATGAAATTACAATTATTTGTTATATTATCGTTATTTATAAATATATAATTACGATAGAAAAAAGTGTGTAGATAATGAAAAAAAAAAAAAAAAAAAAGAAATGAAAATTATTGCAAAATTTTAAATAACGAGATTATTTAATGTAAATAATTTTTTCACGCTTCAACACGATAACGATAATATTATTATTAATCAATTGGAAATTTTTTTGAAAAATAGGGACAAGAAATTAAGATAAAAAAAGTTAAAAATATATTTAATACATACATATAAAAATACATACGTTCTTCATCCGTATCCATTTCTCTCTTTTCTTCGTTCCATCCGTTTTATCTGTTTTCTTGTTAATCTCTCGCTATCCCTCTCCTCGTGTCTAATGAGAGTTTGGCAAGAACTTTAACCTGATCGTTCTATGTCACGGATGCTTTAGCAACAACTGCGCATGTGTGAGATCACAGTGTACACATACGAAGTGTAACTCGATATCAACGATCGTAACAATTGCCAGAACGGCCTCTTACTTAAACGACCAGCAAAACTTGTCGATTTGTACTCGTCCTGTGCTGTCCTCTGGAGCACTTGTGTAAATTACGAGAAGCAAATGGAAATATTTATTAGGAATTGTAATTAATTTATTCATTTATGAATCAAATTTGAAATCTTAATGTTTCGCTGTTTTAATATAATTACGAATATTTGTAAAATAAATAATAGGAATGCTGATCGAAATAAATATATTTGAATCACAATTTTAAATTCGATATTGAATTCACATAATGAAATTATAAATTTTGAAAATTTAATATTTTAATTGTTTCATAAAGATTTTTTATTTATTACAAGAGAATTAAGAGTTAATGAAAGTAATTATATACCTTTTCAAATACAAAACATTTTTCAAATAAATGATTAAATAGATAGATAAAGAAAACTTCTCACGTTTCTAATATATTTCTTTGATTTATTAACCTCTATGCATCCACAAAAGGATGAAACAGAGATTCAGAACCCTCATCGATCACTCTGACCAACAGAAAGAAACGAATGCTATATTGTCCATTCCATAACATCTCTTCTTTTTCAATTTCAACATATTTTATTAATTTTGTATGGAAATTCTTTTTTAAAAAAGTTTTTCAATAATTAACGACACGTATTTATATTATTCTAATCACATGTAACAAGAAATTCACACTCATTAAAAAAGAACTAATTCATTCATTAAATGATAAATTAAGAAAAATGATATTAACGATGTAGAATTCTGATTTGAAGAATCAATTCAAAGATAGAAATAAACTTTCTAAACGTAACTAAGATTTTTTTTTAATTTGTAATAAAGAAACAAATCGAACATTTTTAGAGAGATTTTTAGATGAATTACGTGATGATATTTTTAACCAAATAATTTATATTTTTGTGATCGATATGAACGAGTCACGACACTATATTGAGGAAACAGATAAAACAGATGAGCCTAGCTCGATGGAAAACGTAAAAACTTTCCTAATATAAACTTCGTCTATCAACGTCGAGCTTTTGCTTGATTCTATTCGCGAATACGATATGAAACATGTAATCTCATGGTTAATTTATACAGTTGGTATATCTCATCATTGAACCAATCTTCGCAACATTATTTCTCATATAATTTTATCATTATTTTCTCTTCTTATTTTCATTTTTATTGCAAATGAATGATAAATTTCAAAAAGTGTACATTTGAAACAAAAGATTGAAAAAGTGTTCGAAATTGGAGAAGTATAATTATATTTGACGTAATAATCGATTGAAAAGTTCGAAATCCAATAAATTTAATTGAGAAGAAGAGAGACAAATTACAATTATATCTTGAAAAAAATACTTTTCCAAAAATATTTTTCCAAATATTTTTTCTTCGATTCGCGTAATATTATGTTATTATAAGGAGAAATAATCTTGAATAGATTTTATTTAAATTAAATTTCATTCAAAATTCTTATAATTTTTTTTAATTTTCAATTCTTTTGGTAATTTGGAATATTCACAAAAATTTAAATTTTTATTTCGAGAAGGTTTATCTCCAAGAATTTATTTATCAATTTTAGTCTTTTAAACAGGTTAAGATATATTTGTGAGCAGTAATGAATAAAATTTAATAATCTAAATTATGAATAAAGTTACTTCGAGAAGTTAATTCAATAATTTATTCTAATGCCAAACAACTGAAATTATATAAAAAAACAGATCAATTATAATAGCTATAATATTATAATACTAAATAAATGTTATTTAAGCATTTTAATAAATAATTAATTAAAATTAAAAATTGTTTTCGAAATTTTTAACTAGTTACTTTTTTTTTAGGTTAATACCCAAGTCTACTTACGAGCAAGTACAGTTAAAGCAAAAATTGTGAATTCTAGCGAATGTATAAGGATTAGCACATTAGGACAGTTCGATGAGTTACTTTAATAATTTATTATTTAAAATATAATAATAATGTCAAATAATTGCAATGTCAAACGAATTATAATGAGATTATGATGAGAGGATTAATTATATAATTATAGCTATAAATAAATATTATTTAAGCATTTTAATACGTAATTACTTAAAGTAACTTTATTGGAAATTTTTAACTACTTACTTTTTTTAGGTTATGTCTGTGAGTAAGCATAGTTAGAGCAAAAATTGTGAATTCCTTTAGTGACGAATTTATAAGAAAAAATATAAATTGTTCGAAATATTTTGATACAATTATCTAAAGCGTTAAGGAAAATCATAAAGTTGTTAATGACATCGAAACGCGTGACGGCTTGTACAGATGGCAAAAGTCTTTACCGTCTGTTCGCATGAGCGGAATCTTTGATGATCAGCTGACACGTAATTTCCTCGCCTTCTTCCTTCATTCTCACCGTGCAAACGGGCCAAGTTTCCTTCACGAAGGGGATTCGATCTTGGCCATCTCTCGTCGTTCAAACTTATTCCTTTCATCCCGTGAAATCGAACGATTCCTCTTGGATTTCATCTCAACGGTGACGACTCGAGGAAGGAAACGGCTGTCTTTTCTCAAATTCAACGATTTTGAATCACTTTAATAACGTTGTCTATTCAAAATGGTAATAATTTGATATATTTAAATAATTTCGAAAGTAAATATTAATTTTAACGATAGAAAAATAATTTCAGAATATTAACGAGAAATATTTTGAATAAAGGAAGAGAAGTTCATTAAGAATCCATCTAAACACGAATCGAAGGATTATTTGTAGTTATGGCAGTTGTGCAGGATCCATTTGCTATTCACAGACTTCCTATTTTGGATTTCTCCCATTACAAACGCCAATTTTGATTAAGATCTAGGTAACCATCGATTATCCCCGCGGATACTGGCCTCCTTTACGAGCAAGGTAATACCACGGCCATGTATGCATGTCCATTTGAGAAACACGAATCTATTAATCCGACATCGATTAGCAGACTCTCCCATATCGTGTTTCGCGTGTTACGGATGTTCTATTTGATATATATAGTGTACTCATATTGATTATAATATACTTCGTCACAATATATTCTTATGGATTTAAATGTAAAAATTAATTATTAATGTGGAAATAAATGTATTCTCGTAAATAATTCTTATCTAATATTGGAAAAAATCTATTATTATAATCATGAATGTATTCTTTTTATTGTTATTAAATTGTTCAAATATACATTGCAGTTATTATTTTAAGATAATTTGATTTAATAAATACTCTAATTTTGTTTATGAATAGAATTTTTATTTTTATTGCGTGAATTTAATTCTAATTATTCTGTATTTTTCCATTATTTAATTAAATTATGAGAAATTGGTTTGCAATTTCGTTTGTTGAAAACTAATTTGAATTGATCGAAAAATAAATTTTTAAATCTAACTAATTTTCTTTCCATCTTTTAAGACGACTTTTAACGTAAACAAAACGGTCCTTTCTCCCCGTAAAATCGTATTTAGCCATGTTCGATAGTAATTTTTCCACCAGCTTCGCAGCGTTTCATCTTCAATTTTCCCCTTCCCTCCTCTTGTGGATCGTTAGTATTTAAAATTTGTCTGATTAGAGGAAGAAAATGAACGTTGAGCGTGGCTTTAAGTTAATTGGGATGTAAAAAGAGAGGCGAAGAGAGAGGTTACATAGTGACTGACAATTTCACACTCGAGCGTCAACGGTAATTAAACTGCAACGCAATGTAGAAGCCAGGCTGTGTTTACTTTTTTTTTCTTTTGTTTTTTTTTTTCCTCTCCCCCTACAGATCACGAATCCTTCCAACTAGCATGACCGATCCTTGCCTGCAAGACTATTTGTCCAGTTCTCTTGGCGACCACGCTTTCTCTTCTCTCCCTCGAATGGAAAATGCGACAATTAGTTTTTACATCCTCTCGTTTTATTTTAAAGGGAAGCAGAGCGCGCAGGAACAAATCGAGTTACGTTAAAAGCCGTTTAGAAGGCAAAAACGTTGAAATATATTTATTGGATTTGCATAGGGATAAAGCACGGTGGAAACATCGATTATCCGAATTTTGATTATTGTAATTTGTTCGATTATCGTAGAGTAAATATGTATTTAAATTGATGTAATGACTGAAATTCTAGGTTATTCTCTTTGAATTCATATTTTTAAATTGTAAAAAAAAAAGAGAGATTTCGTTTAAGAAGAAACTCGTAAATTTTTGGATAACGTATGGAACTCGATGTATATTACAGAGATGAAGATTAGGAGAATGGTAGGACATTGGTGTAGATGACATTTGAATATAACGATAAAATTTCCTTTATACGTGTCCTATCTACATAATGCATACGTAATGTATTCAGGTTTGCTGATGTATTTAATGAAAATTCGAAGTAAATTATAATTATATATTATTTTTTTTAAATTTCTTATATACTTTTTAATATTTTTTAATTACTGCTTATTGCTAATTACTATTATTAAATTTTAATTGCTAAGCTTTGCGTTATTTACATAATTACTATAATGCGTAACATAACGTAAATACACAATTGATCGAAAGAGAGGTGCTTATGAGAATTCGATGACATGGAAAATTCGTTGGGATGATGACAAGAAAAATATAATTTAATGTAATCATTGCTAATTATCGAAAAATAATATATATATATATAAATTGTATATAATAAAATATATAAAAATATAATTTATAATAATAAAAATATATATAAATTATATATAATATAAATTATAATAAATAAAAATCAATAGTTATAATTTAATATAATTTGAAAAATTACACTTTATAATTAAGAAATTTTAAAAATGAATTCGATCAGTTTCACTTTCGAAACGTGGTTCATGCATGTATCCATACTGTTCGGCTAATATTATCGAGAGAGTTAGTTAACCGCGAGTGATAACGAACCTACCACGAACTATAGAGGATGTTTCAAATCTATATTGAAATTGATTTAAATTATAGCCACAGCTTGAAAATGGATTGTGAACGAAAATTAACTGCAACCGCAATATGGCTTTCCTTCAATCTTATTTCTTCCATTTTTTTTGTATGATTAAGTAATTAACTTAATATTTATATTTTGTAAAACTTTTTTTCATTTAATTCAAAAACACGTTCTAATGTATCTAAAAAATTAATATCAATATTAGTTTGATATGCTTTTTATGATCCAGAGTGGTAAGTATAAAATTTAATTAGGAAAATTAAATCTAACAAAGAAAATAAAAATACAGGATTTAATTAAATAATTTACAGTTTAAACTGTCGAGATATAATAAAAAGAATATAAAACATATAAAAAAATAAGTTATTAAAATTTATATTATAAAAGAACAAATGAATAACTCTATAACTTAATAAAAAAAATATATAAAAGAATAAAAATCGATAAATAAATGTTTAAATAAATGAATAAATAAATGACGATGTAAATTAATAAATGAATCGATAAATTAAAAAAAAATTAAAAATAAAATATAAATAAGTGAATAAAATATAAATAAATGTATAATAATAATAAATAAGAAAATAAAAAAGTAAATGAATAAATAAATTAGTAAATAAATATGAATAATTAAAGAAATATTTAAATAAATTAAATATGTGAATAGAAAAATAAAAATAGCGATAAATAAATTATTAATTAAAAAATAAAATGAATAACAACAATACTAAACGTTAATTTATAAGAATAAACATTATTTTCCAATGTAAAATTTAATTATATAATTATAATATATAAATAATTGAATATTTTGTATGATAATAATGTATAATTATAATATTAATAATTCCGATCCGTTTGTTACAAAGGTTCGTTGGAAAATGAACTCTGTCTCGCGACATGTCTCGTATTTATAAAGTGGCGTAGTTACGAAGTTCGACGAAAATATACGTTCTTTACCGATTGCGTTAAAACCGATTTTTTGAATACAATAGTCAATAATTTATTAATTTTTAGATTTTTATTATTAATTTATGCATCTAACAATTCATTATGATATTAAATATATATTTTAGATATATATTTTAAAAAATACACATAAATTAAAATGATATGAAATAAGCACAATATAAAATAAAAATTTTAATTTATGTTTAAAGTTAAATAGTTGTAACAATATATAATGTACATAATAAATAATAAATATTTATCATTTATTAACTATTATTCATATAATGAACATTTATAACTTTATTGTTGTAACATACTTTCAATATTTATATTATATATTTATATATTCATTTTTTATTAATTTTGATTATTACGATTTATTAAGATTTTTTTATCATAAAATATAAAATATATAAAATTTATAAATTTTAATGAACTAAATAATAATTATTAGTAATAGTAAACTTATATATTTGAAATATTCAAAATTGTTAATAATATAGAAAAAGTGCGATTTTAAAAATTACATATTCATTATAAAAGATTCGTCTAAATTAAAAGCTTTACTTTTCGCGGTAAAAATAATGATCGAAATGATCCTTCAATAAGAAAGTTCACTTTTTTCGTTCTTTCCTACGATTGGCTACACTTCTAGCAATGGTATAATGGCTTACATTCGATACACATATGTCAGAAATATATATTGAATAATATTTTACCAATCGAGAAATCGAATATTTAATTACTTCGTTACTTCAAACATGACGTTTGACAACTAAGAGCCTAACCTTGTGTGATTTGTGTATTTATATACTGTATTTATAGCTACACGCACTATTTGACTGTAGCTATCATGGTATGTGAAATAATTATTATTCGTTTTATATTTATAATTAAACACAATGTACAATATATTATAAACCAATTAAAAATTTATATATAGTTAAATAAGTCCATAAATGATATTCAAATTATTTTAAAAAACAAATACAAATACATTAACAAATATTTAAAAATAATAAATAAATTTGTTTTAACATCTATTATTAAAAATGTGTTTTTTTATTTTCGATTACATTAAATAAAGAATATATTAAAATACATTAAAAATGTCCATAGTTTTAATTCCTATAAATATAATAAACATTGATTCATTTTAATGATTCAACACTTTTAGAATTAATTTTCTTTTTTTATTTCAAAATCAAAGAAGCAAAATATTTTTAATTTATATTTACAACTATTTTTAAATAAATTTAAAAACAATTTAAAAGATTTAAATCAAAAGATTAAAATGATAACTATAATTAAAATTATGATATGTGCAATATTTTTCATATTATTTATATAATACTTTTCTGTCTAACTAATTATTATTAGTGAAGTGCAAAGTATGTAGTATAAGTGCAAAATGTTAAATTACAGGACAATGATGCAGCTGCTCTACAGAATTTGGAGCATCTTATGACTGAATTTTTTTCTCCAGAGACAAGTAATGAACGAAAACGTACGATTGAACGAAGTTTTCAGGAATTTGCAGGACAAATTGATTCCTGGAGACCTTGTTTACATTTTTTGTCTTCTACTAACAATCATTATGTCAGTATGTTTGCTTTGTCTACATTAGAGGTATGAACTAACATAATTAAATTTTTTAATTTACTTTTAATTTTTTATAATTGAATATTTTTATTTATTGTGAATACAAAAAATAATATTATAATATGTTGTTTTTAAAAGTATATTTTATAAGTATATCTTGTTAAATTATTTATATTGTATATTTTAAAAAAATTTAATAAAATTTTGGATTAAAGAAAAAAAAATTATGGATTTAATTGTATAATGAATATTGTTATAGACAACAATAGGAAGAAGATGGCCAATACTTCCATGGGAAGACAAAGCTCTTACACGATCAACTTTATATACATTATCATTAGAAAGAGGTGTAGCTCCTTTTGTAAGAAATAAAGTAGTCAAACTAGTCGTAGATATTGCTAGGCATGATTGGCCACATTTTTATCCAGATTTTTATTCAAATATTTTACAGGTTTGTATATATGTTGGCATGAAATTGAAATTATTAATAAATTATTTTAATCTAAAATTTTATTTTCTTGTACATATTGACAGTTATTAAGTCACAAGCATACAAGATTATTGGGTCTTATCTATTTGCGAACAGCTTCAGAAGAATTAGCAACTCCAAGAGAAGATTTACCAATACAAAGGAAAAATGAGTTATTTAGATTTCTTAGTGCTCAAGTGCCTTTGACTTTGGATACTCTTACAAGTATAATTTCTTCTGCATTATTAATTTCATTTAAATTTAAAATAAAATTTAAAGTAAAAATTATTTCAAATTATTTTTATAATTTAAATATATAATTTAAATAAATATTAAATTATTTAGAAATATTATTTAAAAGATGTTATTATTTTTTATCTATATTTTATATATATTATAATATTATTATTTTTTTATATATAGTTCTTCTAAAAGAAACAACAAAATTACAAAATCGTTCTGGAACAGTTACACCACCTCCATCACCCACTAGTGGACAAACTGTAGCAACTGCAAGAACTATTCTAGATGTAGAAGGATTAGCCACAGGAACTAGTGAAGTATGCATAGCAACATTAGATGTATTAGCACACCTATTTAGTTGGATTGAATTATCAGAACATATTTCTACAAATTTATTGGATGCCATTTTTACCTGTGCCAGGTATCATGATGCAATGGTAGGATTTTATATTAAATATATTAATTATTATATTTTATCCGCTATGATAATTATATCAATTATATATGTTATTGATAGAATGGTAAACAAATTGAAATGGCAGTACAAGCCGTGACTACGATAAATGAACTTTTATATCGACCGTTATGTTCACCTGATGTAACTGATAGATTATTAGTAGAAATATTTCAAAATGGAGTCACATTATTTCAGCTTCTGGAACGTTTAGATTCTATTAATGAAAGGTATTAAATAATTTTCATATAAATAATCTTCTTATAAATATTTATATTTATAAATATTGTATTTTTAGTTACATGGAGAAATTGACAGAATTCTTACAATTATTTGTAACAAATCATCTAAAAAGAGTTGAATCATGTTCAAAATTTCCAGTAAATACATTATTAGAAGTTTTGTGTCACCATACTTTTCAACAATGTTCAACAGTAAACGGATATCTACGATGTTTAGATGTTTGGACTACTCTTTTAGAAAGTACTCAGTCTCGTTATTCTCCAGTAGCTTTAGCTCTTGCCGAAAGAGTATTGCAAAAAATGAGTTTTAAACTTAATACTCGTATATTGAAAGATCTTGATACAGAAAGTTTGGATGAAAATGTGAGAAAATTCACAAAATTCGATTATGTTAATTATATGTTAATTCTTTTCAGCTTATTTTTATTTTAATCTTTATATCTTTTTTTAGGAAGAAACAGAATGGCAGCATTTCTTAAGATGTAACATAGAATGTTTAGCGAAAATAGCAGATATATCTCCAATTCCAATTTTTACATTATTGGTAAAATTTTAATTAATTACACACACACGCGTGCGCGCGCACACACACACACATTATAATTTAATTTGCAGATATTAATCATTAAAAATTTTTTTAGTATCGTTCTTGGAGGGAAGGATTAATAATGTTTGGAGAATTAGGATCTGTTATTACTAATAATCAAGTTATTTTATTAAATGAATCAGAGGCATCAAATGTTCATGCACATTTACGAGACTTAGCTTCTACTACTCAAGCATTAGCTAGATTATATTCACTTTTTCTTGGTAAATTAATTTTTAATAATAAAATAATTATATTTTATAAATAATTTTTTATAACAACAGGGGATGATCAAAGTATTGACCAGTCACTAGCTGAAGAATTAGTATCTCAGACATTAGATGTATGTAAATTTGCCAAAACAAATCAATTATACAAAGCATCATTACAACCAGCTGCAATTGTAATAGATCTCATAGAAGTGTAAGTAATTTATGAAACAAATCATTTATTTTGACAAAATTATTATTACATTTATATTTTATTTTTCTGATTAGTCATTCACAATTGTTAGCATCTCTTCAAGCTTGGTGTCATTGGATAGCTAACAGACCAGAAAAAATAAAAGAATCACTTTGTCAACGATGTATTGATTCATGTATTTTAGCATTAGATTATACAACATTTTATGATAATCCACCACCAACAAATTTAACTCATTCCGCTACACATCTTTTCCAAAGCATTACTGCTATTTTGAAACCAGTTCTATGGGATGAACCTGCGTTTAGAAACTTAATTTCTATGGTAACATATCCATTTTTCAAACCTGATACAATAAAAGTATTGCGAAGAGCATTAGTGAATGCAATTATTTTACCACCTGGTGATGGATCTATTAGAGAAAGATTATTAGGTAAATGAATTTTAAAAATTATTAAATTTAAATACTTAAATAATAACTATTAAAAATAAATATATTATTTTAATTTAAATAGGTACAATGATATCAACATTATCTACGCCTCTCGGTTTAGAAGGGCAACCTGTACCTTCGGAATCTACAATTTCGATAACAATAGTACCACTTACTCAATTATTAGAAGACTGTTCTGCTTCATCTACAACAATAAAAAAAATGTTACATTCATGTTTGGGATCAACTATAAATCGAACATTAGAATTATTACCATTTATGATAAGATGTCAGAGTGTATGTGAAGTCTTGCTCCGTTTTTTGCATTCAGTATTTTCAGTGCTACAACAACAATTGGGTCCGGAATTTACTCAAAATGCAGTTCAAGGAATGTTACATATTTATACCAGGTGAGTTACTTAATCTTTGTTATTTAAATTTCTTAATAAAATTTATTATTCCTTTTCACTATAACGTAACAAAATAACGTAATAAAAATTTTTTATTTTATATTTTATTTATTTATAGAGAAAATATATCCGCAGGACCTGCATTAGATCAATTATTAGAGATTTTAATATTAGTCGTATCAGCACCTAGCAGTGCATTTAAAGCATTTGTTCCTTCAGTGACTAACTTATGCTTAGGTCAAGTATGGCCTGCTGTCGGAAATGATCTTAGCGCGCATCCAGATACTACACTCGTTTTATTAAAACTTTTCCATAGGTAATGAATTAATTTTATTTTGATTATTTTAATTATTAATATAATTTTAATAAATATAAAATATTTTATTTAGTATACTTATGCATCGATGGCAATATTTTTATAATACTTCGATATTACGTACTCTTGGTCACACTGACGAAGAAGAATCTGTTGAGCATAAGGAAGAACTAGTTGCAATTTTAGAAGCTTTTGGTCAAGCTCTTCTTCAACCAGATGTTAATATATTTCGTCAAAGTTTACAAAGTCTTGAACAATTAAATGTACGATGGCGGCTTTATCAACGAGCTATATTTAAAGTTCATTTACTCGAAAGATTTCTAATGGCATTATTTACTGTTTTGTTTCAACAGTTAGTTGAATATTTTTTAAATATAATTTATTATTTAAAATAATAAAATATTTTAATAATATTCATTTTCAGATCCCATAATTTATTAGCAGATGAAATTGCAACTGCTATTCATAGTTTAGCTTCTGTTAATATAGCATGGTTTTTTGGACATTTTTTACCGACATTTTTAACAAGTTGTGAAGGCGTAGACGATATGCAAAAAGCTACATTATTAGGAAATTTTGACAAATCTACTGTAAGTTAAATTTAAAAAATAGCTAACTTTTGAAATAGTTAATAAAAAATATTTTTATTGATTTTGTTACATAGGATCAACCAACTTTAACAAGATCAGTATTGCAGTTAATCTCTGATCTACGATGTTATCAATTTTGTCGACCTGGTTGAAATAATCACATTCAGATAAATTACAATGATATGTTTAATACAATTTCAATAATGAAATTTAAGAAAAACAAATGTATTTCCATGCCTCAAAGGATATATCAAAGATTTTTTTAAGCATAAAATAATATAAAAGAACAAATGTCTTTTGAATTATTATTATTCTGTGTAAATCACTGCCGTATCGCATTGTGATGTTGGTAACATTATTGTTATGGAATAAAACGCGTTTTTCTAATGTTTTAATTACTATATTTATATTTTCTAATTCAACCTTTTCATAAATTTTATTGAAAAATATTTCTATCAATGAAGCAAATATAAATATATATACATATAAAAATGTTTATTATAAATTTTAAATAATGTTATATATCATTATCAAATTAGTAATAACACTAATTATAAAATTATTTTGTAATATGTATAAAGTCCAAAATTAATTGCACTTTCTTGAGATATTTATTGATTTAAACTTATCACATCCCTCCTTTTTTTTTCGATAAGCGGCTACTTTGATAACCCGTAGTCTTCTTATATGGCAGAAGTTTCAAACTGTTAATAGTAAATAATTAGCAATGTTTCGTTTACTGTCAAGAAATAATGTTCCACAATGGCAAATGGTTAGATACTTAGTCACTGATCCGAAATATGGATTTTTGAATCAATTAGGTCTTACAACTGAAAATCCAGGACTTTATGACGGGCATTGGGGAGGATCTGGCAAAGTATTACTTTTTTATTTTATTTTTTGATATTTTTTTTTACGGGAATTTTATTTATTTCATTATTATTACTTAAAATTATTTTTAATACGAATAAATTAATAAAGTAATGATTTCGTTAATGTTATAGTTATAATATTATAATGTTATAATGCAGGTGATAAATTCAATTTCACCTGCAACTGGCAAAATAATAGCAAAAATTAGAACATCAACTCCTCAAGAAGCAAGTAATACTATTACAAAAGCTCATGAAGCATGGATTCAATGGGCATCATTACCTGCACCTACAAGAGGCGATATAGTTCGACAAATTGGAGATGAATTTCGAAAAAATTTAAAACCATTAGGACAATTAGTGTCTTTAGAAATGGGTATATTATTCTCTATAATTTTTCTATAATTTTTCCTATTCAAGTTGATTTTTATTTAATTTCAATATTTAATTTTACAGGCAAAATATTGCCAGAAAGTATTGGAGAAATTCAAGAGTTTATTGACATATGTGATTATTCTGTTGGCTTATCTAGAATGCTGCCTGGCAATATATTTCCATCAGAAAGAAAAAATCATGCACTTTTAGAACAATGGAATCCTCTTGGAGTTATTGGAATTATCTCTGCATTTAATTTTCCTGTTGCAGTACGTTGAACTTAAAAATAAATGATAAAACTGATAAATTGAAAAAAATAATTAAAATTATGGAAAAATATTTTAGGTATTTGGTTGGAACAGTGCAATAGCAATGGTATGTGGAAATACATTTGTTTGGAAAGGAGCACCTACTACTTCATTAACTTCTATTGCAACCACAAAGATTATTTCAAAAGTATTAGAAAAAAATGGTGTATCAGGTGCTGTTGCAAGTTTAGTAACTGGTGAATCAGATGTTGGTGAAACTCTTGTTAATGATACACGGTAAAATACAAAAATCTTGATAAATTTTTTGTTTTTAGTATAATATTATAATAATATCCTTTCTATCTAGTATACCTTTAATTTCATTTACTGGAAGTTGTAAAATTGGAAAAAATGTGGCTGTTAAAGTTCAAGAACGATTCGGAAAATGTTTGTTAGAATTAGGAGGCAATAATGCATTAATAGGTAAATAAAACTATAAAAATAGTTATACATTTTTACATAATAATAATATATGAATTTTTTTATAATAGTTAATCAAGATGCAGATCTAGATTTAGCAGTCAGAGCAGCAATGTTCTCTTGTACAGCAACAACTGGACAAAGATGTACAACTACTAGAAGATTAATTCTTCACAACAAAATAAAAGATGAATTTTTAGGTAAAATTATATATTTTAATTAAAATATTAAATTTAGTACAAGAAATATTTAAATAAATAACATGCAAATATTATAGGAAAATTGAAAATTGCATTGAAGAGTGTTTTGAATCGAATAGGAGATCCTTTAGATGATAATGTTTTATATGGACCATTGCTTAATCAAAATGCAGTTGATGTATATAAGGTAATAATTCAAACAATATATATTCTTATTATACTCTAGAAATTCCTATATAATATACAATATGAAAATTTTATTTTTCAATTTTTTTTTTAATATTAAATTTTTATATAAGCTTCTAAATATTATTTTTAACAAATTTATTTTAATAAATAGAAATATTTCTACGAAAATTTTAATTTTATATTAAAAAATAAATGTATGATTTTTAGGAAGCAATAAATACTGCTGTACAAAATGGTGGCACAATTGAATTTGGTGGAAAACAAATAGATAGAGCTGGTTTTTATGTTGAACCAACACTTATCTCTGGTTTATCACCTAATACTGGAATTGTTCAAAAAGAAACTTTTGCACCAATTGCATATATTTTTGAAGCAAATTCTTTAGAAGATGCTATTACTATTAATAATAGTGTACAGCAAGGATTAAGCAGCTCCTTATTTACCAAAAATTTAGGAAATGTATTTCAGGTATATAACTATATATATATATATATTGTTTATGTTAAATTATGATAATGTTGAAATATAAATATTTTTGCATAGTGGATGGGTCCTCTTGGTTCAGATTGTGGAATCGTAAATGTTAATATTGGAACTAGTGGAGCAGAAATAGGTGGTGCATTTGGCGGAGAAAAAGCTACAGGTGGTGGTCGCGAGAGTGGAAGTGATGCATGGAAGAATTATATGCGACGTGCCACTATAACTATTAATTATGGAAATGAAATGTCGTTAGCTCAAGGTTTAAAATTCGAATAATTAGTTAAGATGTACAATATTTTTTCATGAAAATATTTAGTAATTTAATTCAAATCGTATAAAATCCACTTGAACATCTACAGACATTTTTTTATGAAACTTATATGCTTTTGGTAAATCATATCTCAGTTCTGCAATAACTTTGCCTTTGGCTCCATATTGTGCAGCTTTCTGAAGAACATAGTTACGGGTACTTGTTTTATGTAATGAATACACAGTATTTGATGCTAATTTGGTTGCAACTTTTAAAAATTTCATATCTGTACCTGTATTATGCTTTGTACCAAATGGTGGATTCATAATAATTGTATCAAAGTACTTCTCAAATCGGCCTGTAATATTATAAAGATTTATATAAATTTTTATAAATAAATTTTATATATTTACAAGCTTACCTGGTAAATATTGTAATACATCACATTGTACAGTTTCCACAAACAAATCTATTTCATTACAATTTTTAGATTGAATTTTAAGTGCATCAGAATCTATTTCAAAACCAATTACATGACTTGCTCCAAGCATCTGTGCCCCAAGTGATAAAACACCACACCCACAACCTAAGTCACCTACTGAATGTCCCTCTATGTCATTAAATTGAACTTCAGCACAGTACAACATGCGGGATGCAATATGAGCACTAGTACAATATTGTTCAAGTAATATTTTTGGTTTATCAAATCCATCCAACTGTTGTAAATATTCTTCTAACTCACGAAGTTGAATGTTAGCCATTTTGATTAATTATTAATTATCACCTTATGCTTTAATTTCACTATAAGAAGCGCACTTAAAAAAACATATATAGTTCAAAATCACTTTCATCACACAATTTAAAGTCTGCATAGTCATTTATATAATTTGAAATTATGCAATTTAAGTTCTTTATTTAGTATCAAATCTAGGAAGAACTGGTAAAATAAGATTGCCAAAAGAAGAATCCTGTGTTACAAAATATCCTGATGATGCTGCATGTGCGTTATGTAAGGCAGCTCTTTGGGATGCACTCATAGCAACACCATCAGAGGGTTGTGTAGAAGGCTAAGAAATAAAAATATTTAAAAATATATATGATTCTATTTTGTAATTTAAACAAAATAATATATGAATATATATTTACCAAATTAGAAGGAGAACCCGTTGAAGTTACTAATGATGTGTTCAATGTTGGTGCCACACCTTGCTTTAAAAGCATTTGTTTTTTTAATTGCAATTCTTCCAAAATTTTTCTGTTTTGTAATTCTGCAATCAGTGAAAGTAAGGATTTCGTTTTTATTAAAAAAAAAAAATAATAATAATTATAAATAATATTACCTCTCGAATTTGATTGTGAAAAAGCCATCAAAATTTCGATTTTGGTTCTTTAAATAGTATAGTTCTACAAATTTAAAATTTATAAAATATATAAGATAGACATAAGTAAAAGCAGGTTACGTCGCCGGTTGACGACGTAACAGATTTAATTTATTTTTAAATCTTACCTAAAAAAGTTTATAAACAATAAATTTAACAATATCGAATGTAAATAAATTTTTGTTGATCATAAAATTTCATCAATATTATATTAATGTTTACATTGTTGATGATTTTTTGTTGATGTATTACCTTAACCTCTTCAAAATTCTAAATTTTTAAAAATGTTTTGGTAAAAACTAATATTTTGTTTAATATAAATATTTATTTATTTTTTTTTTTTATATACAACTATTTACAATATTAAAAGATTATGCTTGTTAAGTATTTACGTGTGTTCAAGATTCCCTAAAGTTCTTATATAGAAATATGTAAGTAAATGCAATTAATGGAAAATTCCCTAGTGACTACAATATCGAAATATAGTTCTCTCGGGCAGTGAGAAAGATTAGTGACATCGATATTTAGCGCATGCGTTAAGAAAGAAGACTTTCGCAGGCGCCACCTTGTGAGACAGTCCTATCGCAGAAGTTATCTCCAGTAGTTCTTCGGTGGTTGTGTTCGTCCGGTTTTCCTGTGATTTTTTTTCCGATCTCAAAGGATCCCGGTTATTACTACTCCGACAAAAAGAGTGAGTATCGAATGCTAAATATGTGAGCTTCGATTCCCACATTGTATTCGTTACTTCGTAGGTTGATCTGACTCTAAAATCTACAGCAACCAGACGTGACAGGTTCTAGCAAAATGGCCGTGCACGATTTACAACAAACGGTTGTTCCGCGTTCGTCCTACGATTTTGTAGCAGCGCTTTTTGATCGACGTGACATTGTCTGACAGTGTATACTTGATCAAAAACCGATTTAAACTCTGGTTGGTGACTTTCAGTCAGTCATCCAACTATGTTCCACACATATTCAACATACATGTTGCACGTCACTTCGAATTGATTTTTTCGCGAATGACCGTTTGCGTTGTGCGGTAGTACAACCGCTTTGTCGCAACTGCCGAGCCATTGTACATAAACTTTTGTACTGAATTTCATTTTCTTTAGACTTGAGCATTATCTTATCTGTCAAGTAATCTGCAATAATGTTCTGATTGCATCTTTTGACAGACGTTGTTTGTACTAGTTGCTGTCGAGTCAGCGATCAGCTGTCGAGTCTGTCATCGAATTAAATTCTTATTGATATTCTTATGTGGAATACAAATGCAATGATTATTTATAAATTCTTATTGTAAGTTGAAATTTTTTAAAGTTATTTCTTGAAAATTAGCATTATTATTAAATGAATTTCATTTTATCTTGTTGAACGCGCGAAAAATAAATCGCTTTGATGTTTGGATCTATCAATGATTTTAACTTAATTTTTCATTCTAATATATAAGTAGATTAGTTAAGAAAAGCGAAGCTACAGGTAGATTGTCGTAGTATAGTTGCGGGGTCGAGAAGGCCAAGAGTCGCTCACCCGTACTGATGATCCCGGAAATAGCTTACAAAAAAATCATTGGTCATTAATATTACATATAAATGCATTTTAGTTTAAATTCACGAATTAGAAAACAATTTCTTAATGATACAATTGATAATATAATGATATAATGGTACAATACTTTAAAATAATATTTGTGTTTTTTTTAATATTATAAAAACTTCATTATAAATTCAAGTTTCTTCAACTTAATGAAGATAGATTTTTATTACAAAAATTTATTTTGTAATAAAAATAATTATCAAATTATATAAATTGGTTCGTAATAAAATAAATACGTGAAAAATAAATGTCAAAAAAAATTAATGTAGTTAATACAGATGTTGTCAATCAGATGTATTTAGACTTGATCATAAGTTTTTATAGAATATATTAACATGACTGAATTAGAGAATTAAAAGAGGCCGCCATGAATATTTGAATGCACCGTAAGGTGAAATACACAGCAACGAGGGTGGGCGGACAGCCGGTTTATCGATTACGGCGCATCGCGCCGATAAGCATCGTCATAAAGCGTCGCGACGACGCAGCGCGCTTTCTCGATTGTCAAGGTCCTTCCTCTTAAAGTATTTCTTCTCATGACACGTTTCTTTGCGTACAAGACTTCTTACGAAAACAATCGAAAGATTGTTCTCAAAAGTTTTTTAATTGTCGATCAAACTCGAATGTTACCGGGGAAAAATGGCCGCTCTCGATTCGTTCATTCTAATTGGTTGATTTCATTTCGTACTCACCAATTACGTTAGACTTTTGTAATCGTCATTTAAACATCATTGTCCAATTCGTTTCTATTATTTGATCGTGGCCCGCGTATTTTGCCAAATGTTATGTCATTCCACGGATTGCATCGCGAGGGTGGGTTTCGCAGAGAATATAATCAATATTCTAATACTTGTACGTTGTTTGTAGATAAATTTTGTAATAACACTTACAATTTATAACATAGATAATGTATTGATTTTTGTGTTTAAATAACGCGTTTAATCTCACTTAAAATATAAATATATAAATTTATACGAACAAAGAATTAGTGATAGACAAAGTGAAAAATATGAGTATACATATGTTGATGTTTACAAATGTTGTTTACGAATATATACTATACTTTAACAATTATTGTGCAATCGTTACGAATATAGAAAAATATAGTGAAATGTTTTTTTTTCTGTGATAACATTCATATAGAATTATTTTATATAAAAATTTGCTTTATTGTTAATATTATCAATTCGATTAAATATGGTGTTTTTAAAATTATATTGTTCAAGAAAAATGATTTTATTTATTTTTTAAATGAAGTTTTTTGTTTTAATTGTAAAATAAATATTACGAAAAATTAAATTTAATATTTATAAACGCAGCTATATTTTTTTCTTTCTTCATATATCAATTTTTTTTAAATAAAAATACAAATAATTCAATAAAATCATTTCTTGGTCTAGATTATGTTTTTTAATTTTATAATAAAAAAATAAAAAAATGATTGTTTTCATAAATCTTGATTTAATAGAAAAATGTAATTTTTATTATCATTTTATAATTAAATTACAATATTAATTAAATTTATAATGTTAATAATCTCATTATTTTAGCAGTAAAAAAAAAAATAAATTATATTTTTTTGTTGAATCGCCTTGTTTTTCCATTGATAGAAAGTAAAATAAATTATAAGAATTTACACATATTATTGTTCTCATTAAAGATTTTAGGATATATGTTTGTGTATTTCTTTCTTCTTTTTTATTGAATAAAAAAAAACTTCTTTTTTTAATTTTTTGTTTCTATAATTGAATTTATTTTTCTTTTTTTCGTATTACATTTTTTTTTATTTATTTATTTGTGAATTATTTGACTTGTATCCTCAAATTTTTTATTATCTTAATATTTTTTTAACTATTCTTTTCTTTTTTTCATCAAAATAAGCATTACAAAATTTGATTTATATTTTATTATTTACATTAAAAAATAGAAATTTTATATATAATAATTGTCTTAAAAATAAAGTTTTAAGTGTTATGTATTTTTACACGCGTATATTCAATAATAATTAATAAAAATCAAAGTTGAACAAGTGAAAAGAATCTTATAATAGATTATCAATTCTTAATGAATACATTTGAAGATTAAGATATTTGATGGATTAAGATATAAGATATATGATATACAAATTTTGATTTTTAACGATGAAATTGATAAAATTCTTTCATATTAATAAATTATAAATATTAATCTATTTATGAAGAATTTCAAAATGAGAAATTATACAGAAACATATATATTTTTACGCATGCAAAAATATACAATATATTCAAGAAAAAACTATTTGACTGTACTAGTTCTAGTATTATTTATCCATTTCTTTAATTAATTTTACTTTCAATCTAATTTTAGAATCTGTATAATCACAATTGATGATTATGTTGTATATTATTCATAATAATATTTAAAGAAAATTTTTATGAAATTTAAAAAAAATACCTCACTATCGCTTCCATCGCTTCTTTTATCCTATAAATATTATACATTATAATACATATTTAATATACATTTTTTTCTAGAATGCAGCATCATTATAATTTTTAATCCTTACAATTTATTAATATGGAATTCAAGTAAAAATTGAACATTTTATGTTTTATTACAGGCGATGTCGATGGCTGGGTATTAAACTAATCAGGAGCTGACTGGAGAAGAATCTAGTCGCGCTCATTTGAATCACTGTTGAGTATCAGCCAATAAACACACGCAAGGATCATGAAAATGGTGCTGTCTCAACGTCAGAGGGAGGAGTTGTAAGTTAAAAATTTATCCTACTAAAAAATTATCGGGCATTGCACTTAAACCTTTCCACACAATAAATAATTTATACGATTATTGTTCCTTCCAATAAGTGAAGTTTAGATAAACGAAGTTTCACATATTTAGTTGTGCTTGGTAAAATATTTCTTTAGATAATCTCTGGATATTTTTTAAATATTATGAAAGCAAAGAGTTATTATTTTACTCTTAAAAATATGATCAAAAACATTTGGATAAAAAGTTTTTATAATTTAAACAGGATCGAAATTGAACAGTAAAGATGTATATATTGTTATTGCGAAACATCTGCGGAAAAGAAATATGCTACGTGAAATTTTTATCGTACGATTATAGCCAGAGCGTGTTTTGTAACACGCAATGCATACTAATTATTAATGAAGAAGCACCAGCTATGGACTGCGATGGGGAAAGGAGCTTGATCAGTTTCTTCTTAATCTTGGATGATTCATATTTGATTATAGTTTAGGAAATCGGTTAGAAACGACGATAAATCAATTCAATGGTTGTAGAACTTTAGTTACAATCGTTTGGATTTAACAACGAATAATATATAATTTAATCTTAAATAATTCATAAAATATTTCCCTCTGGCACGTTTGAAACAAGAGTATTTTATTTTAAGGAAAATCGTTCAATGTATATTTCTAATTTGTACGAATAGAAAAAAATAGATAACTTAAAAAAATATAAGACTAGTAAGAGATATATGCGAGCAATTGTTTGTAAACTGAAGCAAAGTATCGATGAATATTTATGTATGTTAATTTTAACAAGAATTCTTGAGGGATTTTGTAAGGCAGAGAGAAGTATGATGTGACAGAGCACATATTATGTCAATTGTTACGCAGGAGAGTACAAGTCGAGCATAATAAGTAGTATCATCGCAAAATTATCCGCGAGAAAAGGAAAAGTTGAAAGGGATTGCAACGCAACGAAATTTTATCTAGTATGGTCACATTAATGTTGGTTGAATACACGAGAACAAAAGGCCTTATTGCATACTCGCTCATTTTTCTTTTCTTTTATTTTTATAACGACAGAAAATGAGATAAAACGAACCGAGACATCGAAATCTATAATATCTTTTTTTCCTTTTATTTTTTTAATATTTTGTAAAATATTTTATTAAAATTAAGAAACGATATAATACAAACAAAAAGTTTATACGAATAATAATTATTTCAAATAATAATTATATTATATTATTTCAGTATATTTAGTATCGGTATACGAAACGAGATGTGATCTCAAACTACATGATTTATTTCGTATAATACGTTTTCATTCATTCCATTCGAATGAAATGATCTGTAAACATTAGTCTCATTCAAGATCATCAGTACGTGAATTAATTGTCATCATCAATTATCACTCGTTATGTCTAATACGGTAGGAAATGGAATAGTAAAAGAGAAATTCGTGTTACAGGAGAAACTTAACGAAACTGTTAAAAAAATAAAATTTTTTTCTATACTTTTCTTGTTCGATATTTTTCTTCTTCGTTTTAAACGTACAATTTTTCAAACTGCTTGAAAATCAACGTTAAACATACATGTATGTATGTACTTTCGGAACTTTCATCGCTGTACTTGAACCAGAAAACGTTTTTACGCTTCATGAAGATATTGCGAAAGAAGTTTTTAAACGAAAACAAATTATATTACATATTGAGGGAATCGGATAAAATTTTTTTCAAAAAATGAATTTCAAAATAAAAATAATAACGTTGTACATACTCGATAAAATTGATATTATTTTAGCAATATTGATTAAGCAACGAAATTTATACATTATATAAAGTAAACAAAAACAAAAGTCACAAAAACAAATTTCTTCTCTCTTATTCTAAAAATGTCAATTCTGCAAAATGTCAATACCAACTATGAAATGTCAATTTCAATCCTTTTAACCTTAAATTTTTATATACATATATCGTAATGGTGATATCATAGTAAAATCTTAAATAGATGGGAAATTTTGAAAAATGTTTAAGTGGAATCTTCAAATTTTTATTTGCAATATTTATAAAAAAAGTTATAATTTTTTGAATATGCAGAATATAGTAGATAAATCGAAAGTGATATACATAATAGATTCAAAATTATCTCATTTCTCTTATCCAACTATCATTATCAGCAATCTTTAAATTAAATTCTATCGTTTTATTGAAACGATCGATCATCGAAAGAGTTAAATCTAACCTAACAATTAGCATCATCGCTGCTCGAAACCTTAAATTCTTCTAACCTTAAATTTCCATATACACACGTGAAATCTTCGAATCTTTAATTTATTCGCATTATTTATAAAAGAAATTGTATTAATTCTTTGAATACGATAACTAAATTGAAAGTGATATGCAATAAATTCAAAATTATCTCATTTGTCTTATCTAATTAAATCAAATTTATCGAACGAAGCAATCGATCATCGAAAGGGTTAACCTAACCTAGCAACTAACATCATCGCTGCCCGAAACCTTATCGTTACCCTCGAACGGTCGATTAATCGGAGATGGGCGAAACGAAGGCAGAAATGGTCAAAGATCAATAAGTGAGCGTGACGAAAAATACGGTTGCGTTTTCCATAATTATTTTCTCCTCGAAAGAGAGCAATAGCAGAGCCGGAGGATGGTTGATATTCGCGATACATTTCCCTTGTCAAGTTATTAATGGGGAAAACGGGACACCATCGATCGTGATGTCGATCGATGCTGACTAATTCTGGTGACGTCAAATCGGTCTTGGATCGACGCGTGTGGTGCGCGGCAGCTGCCGCAGAAGAGGGCGTCTCTCGAGCACGCGCGAATAGCGGGATCGATAACGCGTCGAAGAACCGGTGGACGCCGCCGGCAGCCCGCCACCACATAGAGAAAGAAATGACCAGGAGCGAGGAAATGTAGGGACACGCGATGGCATTCCGGGACAGGGGATCATATGGTCATAATTTCTTGAGATAAATTTTCAAGTTTTCTCCTATATTTTTTTTTTTTTTTTTTTTAAGAAACATGTGGCATATATGAACTGAAAGTTATCTGTGAATTTTTATTTAATCTTTAGACTCTTATTTTTCATTTTTTTTTTTTAACTTTAACATCTAATTTCTGCCATTATATTTTCTTAATTATACTATTTGTAAAAATTATGTTAAGCAGTAGGTTAATCGTGTAGCACTTAAGGTTGTAGTGGGGAGTTGAGACATGTGTTTTCATTGGTCTTTCTTTAAGTAGGATGGTAGTATGTCTCGATCGGAAGTGGTACGTAATTGATGTAGAATTTTCTATAAGAAATTCTACTAAATTTTATTTATCCCGTATATAATTGGCTGTATATTTGTAAAAAACATTGTTCGTTAATGATTATCTTTTTATTTGATTCATCGTCTACGTACTTAACATATATGCATTTGTTATTCTTCGAAGCGAACATAACCTCTCAGAGGATAGATAATAGTGACTAAAGAGCTGAACACTAGTCCATTGGAAATCGTTTTCATTGTCTTTCAGAACGTAAAAAGATAGAATTATCGTATATGTTTTTTTATTCTTGTTATTGTTAAAATTATGCAGCGAATATTTTTATCGGCACATTTTCAGTTTTAATTATCCATATAATTACAATTCAATAATTCTAATTGTATTGTCGAATCTCATTCGAGAACTTTTGCGTCAAACTGCACGTGCTATTCCATGAAATTTTATGCACGTTTACGAATACAGCTACGATTTCGCATTAATACGCGAAACGAATGAATCACGAACGAAAAATTACGATTTTACAATTAACAGACTGAGAACGCGGTATTACGCGGCATTTAAGTAGGTCATAATATAGAATCGAAGTATGATATAATATATGCGGAGAATGTGTCGTATGCAATGAATGTTACAATCTTGATTGCGACAAATACATAGGTAAATTGTTTTTAGGTTAGATCACATAGTAGAGAAATTGAGCGTTCAATGTCGTATAATATGAATGGGAACGTACATGGATTTGCTCTAATATTTTTTTTATAAATATTAACGATATAAAATAATCATATATTTTAATAGATTCTTGTGTTACGAAATAACTGCGTTAAAAGGGCATATAGAGAAACTAAAAAAATATCATTAAAAATCAAAACGATATTTACGATATTGCGAAACAGAGTTGAAGAACAATATATCGAACGAATGGAATGTATCGTGGGAAAATGATGTAGAAATAATTTATCGAAGCTATAGAGAACGGTAGTCTAAAAATAAATATGATAGAGTAATTGAATTAGCATTCTGTATGCAAAATTTATAAATGTCTTTTCTGTTAACACATGCTTCATAATTTTTTTGTTTGATTTATTATTATTATTATGCATTAGAGAACGTATCGAGGAACGATTAAAAATGAAAACTCTAGAAAAATATAAGTAAATTTATTCGAATTTATTCGAGATGTTTACGTCCTCAAAAGTTAAGAACATTTTAAATTGATTCACTGTTTCGAACACGAGTAATAAAAAAAATATCGCGATTCAAAGACAAAATAAAAGAAAAATAATTATCATCTTCTCGTGTGTATTAATTGCAATATTTAAATATTTAGAAGCATAATTTCAAAAACATCTGGTTACTGAAAATATTTAAAAGTAAAATTACTCGGAAGTGGCTGGTTAAACGTGCGTCATTACGCATGTTAAAGTACAACAAAATCTTGGAAATAAAGGAATAAACATAGACAAAGAAGATAGATAGCATGATAAAGGGTTTCATTGATCATTACAGGTGGCCACTCAGAATATCATCTACGATATCTCTTATCGAGCTCCGGTGTATCATCTTTCGAGTTATCAAGTGAAACTTAAGCCTCCTTGTTAAAACGATCATCGATCCTGTCTTGTAATCGATAACTTGTTCTTTTTCACTTCCTTATTTGTTTGCATTTTGCAAAAATTGAAACGATCATTAAAACGTTGAAATCCGGGAAACAAGAAAATTGCTACGTAGCAATATTAATAGATTCTCGATGACTAGCTTTCGTTACCAGGAAGTAATAGATTTAAATTCGAAATAATTGATGAAGTATTTATTTATTTTTTGCTGAAACAAGATTATTAATGTGAAAAGCATGAAAACAGCGGTGAAATCAATCACTGAATAACCAGTTAATTGATATCACTTCGAATCCATCGATTCGTTTTCTGCAATGAAAAGTGATCGAAATTAATATTTTTAAAAAGAAATTTATATACAATGGATATTTACGTCAAGCGATTTAAAAAGTGAAATAAAATTCGATTTTTCGAATGAACAATAATAAAAAAAAACAAAAATGACGTATAAGCTATAATAAATTTTAAGTCGAAATGTGCACGTCAAATCGCGCAGAGTCCTTAGTGTATCGAGTGTGTGTCTGTGTGTGTGTGTGTGTGCGTACGAAAGTTAAAGATCGGTTGGCTACAATGAGAGCTAGCAATCGATAAAGCTCCTCCCCTTCATTTGCCAGCGTTTCTCCTATTCTGTTTCGTTAACCATATAAGAAAGTGGAAAATAATAGGGGAGAAGGGTGAAAGTGGTGTAAAACGCGATCGATAGGTATTACTGCGTAAAGGGTTTCGAGGGATGTTCGAAGGGATGGAACAAAGAATTGCACCCCCGACAGAAATGACATTTTTAACGTGTACATGCGTTTCATATAGAAAGAACTGGTCTATCTTGCGTAACAGGATATTATTACGATAAGAGACGATTTTTTTTTAAAGATTTCCATAAAATTTGCGCCTGTTATTTCGATTTAGAATTCGTTATAATTTTTATCACGTTATTATATAATTGATTTTCTCGTGAAATCATAAATATTTTTATTAAAACTATGAAAAAGAAAAAAATCGTAAGGGCGCAAATTTATATCGACAGCTTACGAATTTATTATAAACTATGAAAAAAAAAATTAATTCGTATATTAACTTATTTTTTTTATTACGTAATAATCTGCATCTGCAAATAATTATTTTTTAAACTTTTTACAGGTTTATTGATCTTCTCATAAAAACTAGACTCTCGTAAAACTTTCGACGCATGTTAGAAAAATAATAAAAATAGCACATTTCGTTTGCCTTAAAGAAAAAGAACACGTTTGTGTTCGAAGCGATTTAAACGATTATTACACAATCATATCTGACCTAATCTAAACTAACGCGATTCGTTTTTACCACAAAGAGAAACAAATTTGTTTCGTTCGAGAAAGAAATCGTGTTATCATCTTTTACCACGAAAATGTTGCAATAATTTTCAATAGCGATATATTTCTCTTAAAATGATAGAAAGGTTAGCCACGAATAAATAGATTGTTTTGGTCGTTTGCCACAAAATTAACTTGTTGGCAAGATCGACTATACATTTCACCACAATCGATACTCGTTATCTAATTTTTTTTCCTTTCTTATATTATTATTTAAAGAAAGAAAATTATTTACAAAAGTAATAGGCTCGTTGAAGTGGAAAACTTTCGTTGATTGAAATAAGAATTACTTTCTAAAATTTACTATCTTCTTATTCCGATTTATATGAAGCTATAATTAAGATTTGAAATTTACATATGTAGTTAATAACCGCGCCGGTTGGTTTTATTGCAGTGAAATTAATCCGAGTTATCTTGTAAGCATATATATACCCTATTAAATGATAATAAGCATTTAATGATACAAACAGCGTTGATTATCTGAATTTATTCCGTGACTACGTTTACTTATGTACCGATGATTGTCAGAGGTTTTAAGTGCGAATAGAAAATATAATTGTTTGCAAAAAGCAATGGAAAGAAATTAAAATTGTGTTTTATAGTGGTAGATGATTGGTAATAAAATTATTGAAAAAGATTTGAATTACATGTATCTTTCTATATAAAATTTGTAATTATTGTTATGGCATTAAACTCTTAAATTCCACTTTATTTTTCTGTTTTAAGATAATATTATCAATTTTCAGCAATAGATTATCATTTATTTTGCAAATGTATAATATTTTATTAAAATTTTTCTTCCAACATATTTTTTTATTTAATCCTCGTTTTTATTTATACATGCAATATATAAAATTGTAATGAAACATAACCTAGTATTATTATTGAAGACACGCGTAATATAATGTATGTGTAAAATATTAGATAATACACTACTCTTGCTAGTATCACTTAGTCACGAATTGTTTCACACATTTTATAATTTACATTTAAGTGAGAGGAACGCAAACTCCATAATTAATAATCGAATATTTTGAGGTTATGTATCTAATCATATATTTACCAATCGTATATTTATAATCCTTTAATAATAGCGGTCACAATAAAATTTTTTTTAATTTAATTAAATAGAACTTTGAAATAGAAGATATATTCGCGAAATAAATTAATTCGAATATAACAAATATGTAAACAAAATTCATGAAAAGAATCTAAACTCGTACGTATATACGAGTGCAGTTCTCGTTCCTGCGAGGAAACCTTATATCTCGTGTACGCGATACCCGTTGACGGGTGTGTAAAGTAAATAGAAAAAGAAGAGGCAAAGAGAGTGGGAAAGGGATCGTCTTCGTCTTATAAAAGAAGATCGGGTCGGTCGAGCGACCCTCGAGATCCTTGAAATTTATGCTAGCATAAACAACGAAAATTTTTGTCTAGTTTGTCCGCCATAAAGCATAGTAATTTTCAGTCTGGTATAAATTTCGATCGAAAAAATGGATCGATCTTTTTCTTTTTCCTTTTTTTCCATTGCCTCGAGTGACGGTTCGACGAATATGTTTTCGCTCACCTGTAACTTTCTCTGCTCGAGAGAAGGCCGGTTCCTAAAACACTCGTGAATAATTAGCGGAATGGCCAACCCGGAATACTACGGTAAAGTGGTGGTTTCTCGTATAGCGATGGTAATTTATTATGTTGTCCCGTTCGATGAAGTGAAAGGATCTGTAGGATCGCTGAAAGAGAATCGATCACGCTTTCCGGCTGTGTTTACTTTGTTTGCCGGCATTTGAACGGTGCGGAACAAAACTTATAGTGATAATTCGCCACGTACTATCACGTGGAAGCAGGTGAACAGAGACGAACGACCGACTTCAGGCCTTTCACCCCGACATAATTCTGCCCGACTTTCAATCTCTTTCCCACGTACTCAACCTGTGCCCTCTATTGTATCGGCCTAGCTTGCAAACAGTTGTTAGCCAAATGTCATTTTATCTTGAAAACTATATCGATACTTGGCTTAGCCGCGAGATAGCGCTGCGTTAGATTTCAAATTCTTTAGAGATATGAATGTAACTTGTTCGCAAGCGTTGCACGTAAGAACGATGTCTGATAGACACTCTATACGTCTACTACACGTGCAAGGAAGTGAGTTATGTGTACACTACGATTCAAAAGTTTGGGAACGTTTATTTTATGAGAAGAAACTTGAATTTCTTTTATGAAAAATGTATTCTATGCATTTACGTGTTAATTTATTATATTTATTTTATCGTAATCATCGTTTTTATTTATATGCTATGAATAATAGAACTGCGTATGGATATAAATATAATAAATTAGCGTTGAAAATTTTTTATTATAGAACTTTCTATATAAATAATTGCAAATAAAAAAATGGATTGTGGTTGTATAAATACAAGAATGGAAAAATTTACGCAATTATAAGAAAATATTAGATTAGGTGATAATATAAATATTCTAATTGTATAAATATTATAATTTCTGTAACATTCTGTACTGTGAAGGCGTAGTGATACGTGCAAGTTCGCGGCGTTATTTCACACGTTGACGAAGAAAGTGTGTTTCGCAAAATGAGGCTAACGGAGAATGTTCAAGTACTTCTGTTACTTCCGCTAACACAAAGATCACATCTTCGTCTTGTTGAGAGAATTTCAATGACGATATATTTCATTTGTAAACAAAAGGACGTCATTAAGATTCGCATTATGAATTAACGGATTATTGAATACGTGTAGAGATCCATCGCCTAATTATGATAAATTATATTGGTGGTTAAAAGTAGGAAACCACTTAAAGTAAATTGATTTGTAATAAATAATAAATACTGTAAAGATTAAACATTCACTTAATATGTATTTTATTTTATGATTGTTAATATATCGATTTCCTTAATACGATATTTAAAACACTTTTCACATTATTTTAAATTCAATTAATATAAAAATAATTGCAATGGAAAAAAAAAAGAAAGAAAGGAAATAAATTGATCTATGAATAAATTAAAATGATTAACAAATGTTTTGAAAAATTCATCTTCTTTAATTTGCTGAATGACGTGTTTTTATATGTCGAATAGTAGTAATACAATATATAAAAAATAACAATCGAGTGGATTATTTTTTTTTTTTTCCATCGATAATTAATGCTCAGGAAAAAGTTTTCATACGCTGTTTAATGGATTATGCCTACTACTTGAAACTGGTTTTAACAAGGACAAATGCAATGTTTAACTAGCCTCAAAGATATGCTATAGTTAATGTGCTTTTTCAGAAATAAGGCGATTGCGGATTATCTCAGCACCAATGGTTATCAAGATGCGCTTGAGGCGTTTAAGAAAGAAGCCGATATGCCTGGGGAAGTGGAGAGAAAATATGGAGGTCTTCTGGAAAAGAAGTGGACCTCGGTCATACGCTTGCAAAAGAAGGTAAAATATTTATATATTTTGAAATTTTAAAACTTGATTAATTAAAATTTCATTAATAAGTTTTTAGGAATGGTAAATTTTCTTTTTTCATCATTAACAAGAAGGATACTTGGCAACAATTATTTGGAAAATGAAATGTCTGGAGAAAAATACAAATATCTTCTTTAGAAAATTGTGAAAATGTATAAAATATATCTATTTTAATTAAGATATTTAGTATTTTGAAATAATTTCTAGGATTAATTTTAATTATTAGAAATTAAAAGGATTTACTTTTTACTACGATATAATTTCTGTGTAATACCATTTATTTATTATTTTGTCAAAACATATACAAGTAAAAAAAGAAAAAAAAAGAAAAACAACAATTACGTCAGCAACGCTACCAGGTATTAGATAATTGAATCGTCTGCATAAATTGCAGCGAATGTGTCATTAAAGAATAAAATTATACAAAAAAAGAAATGACTATCTTTGATTCTGTAAGACTGTGGATATGAACTCAAATTTTTGTTAGTAATTTTTCATAATTTTAAATAGCGCGAAACAGAAATTATATTAAAATTTTTACGTATAACAATATATATAAGATAATTGTTATAAATAAGATAAAAGACAACGATATCATTTTAAACATTGTAGGTAATGGAACTGGAATCCAAACTCTCTGAAGCTGAGAAGGAATTCATCGAAGGAGCACCGACACGTAGCAAACGATCACCATCCGAGTGGATACCAAGGCCACCCGAAAAATACAGTCTTACTGGACACAGAGCTCCTATCAACAGAGTTATTTTCCATCCGGTTTTTAGTCTTATAGTATCTGCCAGCGAAGATGCCACTATCAAGGTAGAATCATTGACTTTGAAGTTGAAAGAGTGATTGAAGTTAAGCTATGGCAAAAATAAAACGTGTGCGTTGTTATAAGAATGATAACGTTTGACCTGTATTCAATATTTTTATCTTTGTTCCTCGGTAAGATGAATAATTGAGCGGTTGAAATTCATTGTCTTGGAATCTCGATACGCGTGAAATTTCACTTTGTAAGTATATCAGAATATTCAACGTGAAGTCATCGAAAAAATTATTATCTCTTATTACCACGTAAGAGAAAGTAAATCGATAAATGTAAAATTATTCTCACAGAAAAATTTCACTGTATACAATAATACATAAGTAATATGCATGCTATAAAATTTATTGAAAAAAGTATATTTTAGAAAAGATATTTGTAATAACCGACGATATTTTGTCCGTAAAAGGAATCCAAATAACTAAAAATAGTTGCAACGATTCAATTGTACATTTATAATTCGAAATTAATTAACCATTAATTACATCATTTAAATCATTTTAAGAAGTAGAAACCAACGACAAATGTTTTCGTTCATTTTATAAATTACCATCCGGTTAGCGAAAACTATTTTTCTCGTGTTATTCAATTTAATTTTATTTTTAGGTGTGGGACTTCGAAAGCGGCGAATTCGAAAGAACGTTGAAGGGGCACACTGACAGCGTACAGGACGTTTCCTTCGATGTCTCCGGGAAACTGTTAGTCTCATGCAGTGCAGACATGTCTATTAAGTTATGGGACTTTCACCAGTCGTTCGCCTGCGTGAAAACCATGCACGGACATGATCATAGTGTCAGCTCTGTCGCATTTGTGCCACAAGGGGATTTCGTAGTGAGCGCCTCTAGGGATAAGACCATCAAAATATGGGAAGTAGCGACAGGGTATTGTGTTAAAACGTTAACGGGGCACAGAGAATGGGTGCGGATGGCCAGAGTCAGTCCTTGCGGAGAATTAATAGCTAGTTGCTCGAACGACCAAACGGTACGAGTTTGGCACGTGGCAACGAAGGAAACAAAGGTATGCTGTTAATTTTTGTGTAAAAATACACAAGAATTTGTAAATATATTTTAACTCGTCAATATCTCTTATAGTATTACAAATGTATTATAACTTTATCTTTGTAATTGAGAGTATCATTAATTGTTGGATCGTTATTCCTTATTGATGAAATCTTTAAAATAATGATAAAACACTATGTAACGGAATTAAGTTGGCCATGAGTCACTTCATCACTTTAATCTTAGAGTTAAGAATCTAATCACAATCGATTGAAACCGAGCCAAGTGCCCAATAATGTAAATATAAATTTAAAGATAAGAATTTCGAATTTCCCTCCATTGTAAAACAAGTGGATAACGTGTCTGCGTTTTCAGGTCGAACTCAGAGATCACGAACACGTAGTGGAGTGTATCGCATGGGCACCGGACAGTGCAAGAGCATCGATCAACGCTGCAGCAGGGGCAGACAATAAGGGTGCCCATGAAGGACCTTTCCTCGCATCTGGCTCGCGAGATAAAGTAATTCGTGTGTGGGATGTCGGTGCCGGTGTTTGTCTTTTCGCCCTCTTGGGACACGACAACTGGGTCCGCGGCATCGTCTTCCATCCTGGTGGCAAGTTCATCGTCAGTGCCTCTGACGATAAGACCCTGCGAGTCTGGGACACGCGCAACAAACGGGTAATGAAAACCCTTGAGGCGCACGTCCACTTCTGCACCTCCGTTGGTGAGTAACAATTCCATCGATTGCGAAACACGTTTACTACACTTGGAAATTTAAGAAGATTGATCTCATGAGAGTACAGCAGAGCTAGCCGACTTAAAGGGATTAAGAGATCCAATAACGAATTGAATTTTTCCACGTATTGTGTAACTTATAAGAAGGTATTTTTGTTTTCTTTCTTCGTTTAATTATCATTATTGATTGTTTGGAATATTTTATTATTTCATTTTTATTCATTTCTCTTCTATTTTCAGGTTTTTCGCGTATTCCAAAAACGTGTAATAGAGTAATTGGAGTAATTTATTATATTCTGATTGATATTGAAATAAATTGAATCGCATATCAGGGTAGAACCTTGATTTATAATATAGAGATTATAGATTATGCGATACACGCCACGCTATTTTTACGATACATTGATCGAAAGAGCTTACATATCGGCGTATCTATCAGTTGAATAAAATAATCTTGCAATTTTTCTCGTTACCATTATTTGAATATTGTATGATTTTCTTATCTTTATGCATGATTAGTGTGTTTACTAAATTTTTATTTATCAAAATTATTTATCGTATTCTACGTATTTTTCAGTATATTTTTAAATATTAAAAAAATTATTTGTCTAATTTATTCGTTCCGTTTTTCAAGAAGAATTCTCTAAAGGATTAAATTTATAAAAATTTAATAAAAGATTTATGCAATCTATATCACTCGAATATAAACAATTCAACTCTGCTGTACTTGACATTTTCAAATTTAAAAATTGTTTTCTTCGGTGTTTCAGATATTGATATTCCCGAAATATTCTTGAAACTTTTCATACATTTAATATTCGACAAATTGCTAATACAATCATATTTTCGTAGATTTTCACAAAAGCCATCCTTATGTGGTCACCGGTAGTGTCGATCAAACGGTGAAGATCTGGGAGTGCCGCTAGTCACCAAAACATCAGGGTCTCGTTGAACCTTCGTCGAGAAAGAAAGATTTTGGAGAGAAGGCGAACGATGCGCGTCGAATTCGATGAAAACGGCCGAGAGAGTAAGCTGCTACAAACAAAAAAAGTTATCGTACATACTACTATTATTAATATTAATATTATTATACACACATAAACATGTACGATTAAGAGCTCTTTAATTAATTTATAATAAAGTATAATTAGTAATTATTAATATTACATATACGTTTTACGGTAATGAACTGCACGATTCGAGGAGAGTCGGTCGAGATTAATTTTCTTTCGTGAGGAGGACATTGCCATAATTTCATCGACGGTTAAAAAAAAGGGGAAAAAGAAAAAAAGAAGAAAGAAAGGAAATTCAAGTCGCGTGACTATCAAAAAAAAAAAAATAATAATACAACATTGTACATGTTCATTCGAATGATTGATCGATCGTTCATCCCTTTGCGAAGTGTGCTACTAATTGCTATACACATCTGGCTTGTTAAAACGTGTCGTCCTCCTCGATCCACCGACGATAATGGGAATTTCGGGTGTGTGTCATGTCTCCGAGATACAAGAAGAATCATGGTCGCTCGTTCTCATTTGCTGACCTCTCCTCGAGCGTTCTTGACGATGTGACATCCGAAGATGACACCGAGATACGTATGACACACAGAGATACACACATATACGCGTGTGCGCATACACGTATTAAAAGAAGGAAGCATAGAGAGCGTGAACCGTTTCACCGAGTATGCCGAGCGTCAATTTAATCGAGTACGTAGCATGTTCCTTCGTACAAAGCAACCGTATAAGATGTAATAACAAAAGTGCGAACGCGTGTGACGAACGTAGGGAACAGATTTTCAGATTGAATAATAATTGGAAATCAACGAGCGTTTGTTTGGAACGTTTTATCCGTATAATGTATTTGCGTACCGCTCTTCATGCGACAAAAATATTTCGAATTATTTCTCTCGACAACAAGAAAGGGATTGGCCGAAGGCGAACGCGACGCAAAGAAATGTACCGATAAAAAAAATGAAATGAAATGGCTTTCGGCAGTGCGTGGCGTCCAATCAACGTGCATTATTAATATTAGAAGGACGGCCGAGTGGAGCGTGCGATAAAAAAAGAAAAAAAAAAAAAAAAAGAAAAACATGAAAAATAAACGTGCAAGCGTGTATTCGTATGGAAGTACTTCAGCCGCATAATTCGTTGCGTGGGTCCCGAGATATGAGGGGTACTAGTTGTATATTTAGCTCTAAACTACTATTAGCGGTAGCGCAGACGTAACGTAGACAAGAGAGAGAAAAAAAAAAAAAAAGGAAAGGGAAAAATAGAATCAGGCCACGAGTGTACGATCGATCGGTACACACAACACACACATATACTTACGCAGCCATTCGTCGAGACTTCGTGTAACAATGCTTAATTAATTAAGGCCGATTTTTCAAATCATATCTAATTATCCGCTATCACATTTTTCCTACCATTTTTCCTTCCTCGTCTAAGTAAGCGCCTCCCTCTTGCTCGTGTCCATTCGTTCCCCTTAAATTCCGAGACCATTTGACTCGATGTCGTCTAAAAGTAAATTATTATTTTGTTGAAAAAATAAAAAGGAAATTCTCATTAAATCGATTTAACTTCGTTCTGCTGTACTATCTGTGTGTTTCGTCGTCGTTCGTGCATCGTTGTTTGCCATCGATAATTTTTCGATTCATTGGTAATAAAACCGTAGTTAATCACGATACTGGAAGTTCTGTTCTTTTGGAGGAACAACTCTCCCTATTCGTCTAACAACCCGGTGAAATTATAGAAATTCTTCCAGAAGACAAGACCGATTGTAACGTTTTGTTTTGTGAACAAACAGGCTTCGTTCGTTCGTCGATCTAATCTTTTGTCCACTTTTCTTTCTCCCGACAGAATTTTTTAATGTAGCACTCTTGTACAAAACGATTCTTTCGGAATCGGAGCGTGACAGGATCGCACGCGTACACAGTGTTTGAAGGCTCGCGCGAAAAAGCAGAACGAATTTCTTTCTTTCTTTCTTTCTTTCTTTCTTTCGTTCTTTCTCTCTTTCTCTCTTTCTTTGTTGTCAATCGACCGACCTTGTGCACCTCAATTTCGCTCGCGAGGCATGTACGATACTCGCAAGTTCCATAGAAGCGAGCAATGCGTACGATTTAAGTCACGACTCCGCAAGTACATGCATGTCAGTATTTTACATTTATAATATAGAAAGAGAAAAAAACTAACACACGTACACGAACACGTATATACTCATATATATTTATGATATATGGTATATATTATACATATATATATATATATATATAAATATATATATATATAAATATACATACACATACACAAGTATATACACAAAAATACGTGTGTGTATATATGTATACACACAATTATATTATTGTAATTGAGCAGTGAAAACGAAAATACGCGTACCGAACAGTTAAACTTAACACAATTCGATGTTCGGTATTTATACGTAGGATGACGTAATAAAAGTAATGTCGTAGTTGCTTTTCGTAAATTCCGTTGCACTTGCTTTAGTAATTTTTTTCTCGCTTTTTCTACCCGCCCTTCGATAAAAAAGAAACGATGCTGACACGTTTGGTAGAGTAAAAAAAAAAAAATAAAGTTTTATCATCATTTGTGATATATACGTATACATCGACAAATTTTTCCATTAAATCCTTGCGTTGTTGTTGTTATTGGAACATAAAAAAATATTAGCGAGTCTATAGGGAAATAAGGGAAAAAAGGATGGACATGTTTTAAGAAACCGCTATGGCGAGTTCAATACTTGTCTTATGCGTGAATGGCTCATTAAGAAAGAGCTTACAATAATAAGATCGTCAATAACAATTCTTTTCATAAATTTAAAATTCAAATCAAAAGATCAAATATATATATATATATATGTACAATTGAAGATAGAACATGAAGAAAATGACAATACAATTTTGGAAATATATTAATGTCAAAAATTATTAATTTGAAAGATATATTTTGAATAAGATGGCCAGTATGATATAATGAGATTAATGTAAACTTGTTGATGTTTTTATATTTTTACAAACTTTAATTTCATCAATATTTATTATTAGTACAATTTTTAATATATATAAGATAATCTATAAAGAACAGTACAAATTTTGGTGTTTGTTAACGAAAGTTCATTTTAATGTATTAAATTTTTAATATCAAATACATTGTTATAATTGTTATAAATAACTTTGATAGAAGAACTATTAGTTACATGATTTAAATTCATAAAAGAACAGTTTAGTTAAAATTGGACGATCTCATTATTTCAATGCTCTTTTCACTTGAAGATTAAAATTATTTTGTATTTCTTTATATTGTTTCTTTCTCTGAGAATTTTTTATTTTAATACATTAAAACATATAAAGAATTATTTTTTGCAAATTACTAATCTACAGAAGAAAGAATTTATGTTTTAAGTGCAAAATGTAAAAGGTATATAATTTATAATAATTTTTGTCCTCTCGTTATTCAAAATAACATTGTTTTTTTTTTTATGAGTTAAAAAATATTTTAAAATTCATAAATATTTTCCATAATAGAAAATAATTTATTATTAAATACTGCTACATAATAAAAGTGCCAATAAGAAATTCTCATTAACTATATATTTATTATAATATTATTATTATAAACTTATGTCAAAATTTTACTTTATTTAATTAATAATACATAAATAAATCATAAGTTATAGTTTGATGAGATATAAGAACATCAGATAATAATAATGAAAATTAGATTTAAATTATTATTTTTTTTTTTTTTAGATTTTAAATTAACACAATTTCAAGATTATATTTTTGTTCTTAGAAATGATAATAAATTGAAAATAATTTTTATTATTTTAAAAGAGTATCTAGTCTTATAATGTATTAATATTTCATTTTTATTGATTTTATTTATAAATCGAATTAAATGATTTTGTTTTTAACATGGTTGGAATTGTATTAAGAAACACAGTAAGTATATCTTTTCATTCTTTGTAAAGATTGCTGTAATTTTTTTCATTCAATGAAAAATAAAAAATATAATTTCATTATCTTTAAAAATAATAAATGAAATTCATATTTTTTAATAACAATAAAAATCACAAAAATGAAATCTTTTGTTATGATAGATTTAACTCGTAGGAGATAGATTAATATATGAATTACCCATAAATTCAAAATTACAATACAACGATATAAGAAAGATGGAGATAAGGTATATAAATATTGATATCAGCGCCATCTATTGTATGCCTCAGATAAAACGTAAGTAAAAAGTATAAAAAATGAAAGAAAGAAAGAAGTTCTTTTCGTAGATCTTTTCATAATATATAGATACGTAAGTATATATACTTTTTTTGAATACATGAACGTAGTTATATTAATAAATCGCGTAAGAAACATTCTGCTTTTTTCGAAGTCGGTATTTCAAAACGTGAGTTACAAAATCCCGTAAGATGTCATTCTTATCTTATGCTAACCTCGTCTAAGATATGTTCTTTGAAATTTAGGAAACGATATTACTATTTGAAGATAATAAAAATATATCAATATCAGATAAGTTTTGTTAGTTCAATTATCGAATGAATTATTTTCGATGGATTGTATTTTTTATGTTTTTCACGTTTTTTCTCCGACCATTGTAAAGCTGTAACAATCGTCTTGATTTTTCGAGATCGATATTTCAATACATATGATATAGATGATTTTCTTTATTATCAACATATATTAAAATGGAATTTATATGAATAAAGAATAATAAAATATTTATACTTACATTTTTAAAATATTTTAAATTTGGAATTTCTATGAAATGAAATTTATTTTGAATATTGTTTTTACAATTATCTTTATATTTTATATTTATTTTTTAACCGAAATAAATTCGTCGAAACAATTCTTTCTTTACATCTTAAAACTTTAAAATATTTATGAGAAATTAAAAAATAATATCTTCTATGCGTAAATTAGAAACAACGATTTTCTCTTATTTAAAAATATTAACAATTAAATTCAAAATATGAAGGGATCAATAGAATAACCGCTATAAAATTTGTAATACAGTCGTTTTAATTTAGAAATTCTTGAAAGGAGACACTGATATGAATAATATAATCATATACGTATATACAATAAAGAGAATTTTCCATTCGTATTGTGTTTAAATCGTATTATTGCGTGTCTAACGCTATCGCGGGATTCAAATCGATGTAGACTGTTTATCAAGTTTCCCTACCAAACGAGAATTAATTGATCTGTACACCACTGTAAGTCGTATCGTTCGAGACATCGAGTTGTATATTTCTGTATATTTCACGTGTTTTCAGTTAGATTCGAATGATTTATGAAAAAAATGTATTTCCATCTTAAAAGACAGTAAGTAATTTTTAAAATTATCGTAAAATTTATTACCTTCATTTAAAATAATTCGTATAATTTGTATCGTTTAAAATGTGTCGCAAAATACAAAAAAAAGTATATTAAAATTGGAAAAAAATATTTATATACATATAAATACACGGCTCGATGCCTCTGAAGATGCAATTTCTACAAATTGTAAAGGAATCGTCGAAGATTCTCGTAGATCGAGATTCAGAATAAAATTTCTCATGTGTCTTCAATACTTTGTATACCTTATTTATTTTTCTTTTTTTATCTTCGTATAATAATCATAAACGTACAATTTAAAACAATAGTGCTCGTGTGTGAGTGTGTATGTGTGTATGTGTATGCAATGTACAGGATAATCTTTAAGCTATAATACAATTTGAAATGAAATACAAATCAATAAACTATTACGTTAGGTAAACCTTCTCGTTTCATCATTTTTTTTTTTTTTTTATTTTAATACAATTATTTTCACTACTGAATGACAATGTCCATTCTCGGCGTGTAAATATCTCGCTCCTCACTTTCCAGTCCTATTTTTTTATTTTTCCCCAAAATTTTTATTTTATTATTTTTTTTTTTTTTTTTTTGATCATTTCACGCGGCGCAACCAACGGCACCTTGTACAAGAGCCACGATAATCTTTATTTCTTTGTTTCCCTTTTTTTCCCCCTTTTCCTCTCTTTTATTTCCTTTAATGTTTCTGAACGTCTATCTACAGAGTTTCTTTTATCCTTACGTTTCTTTCTCTCGCTCTCTCTCTCTCTCTCTCTCGCTCGCTCTCACTCTCTCGCTCTCTCTCTCTCTCTCTCTATTATTCACTTTATTTATTTATTTATTTTTTTTCCCCCGTTTATTTTGTCTCGCTTCTGTAAAATATTCATTATTAGGTTTACGATATGATTTTTCCCTCCTTCCGGTGGTCCTTGTGTGTGACCTCCGCTCGTTTGTCCGCACGAACCTCCTTCTCTCCCGCTATATTACAAATTCCACACCCTAAACCCGGGTGATTGCTCGCCTAGAAAGTTACCGTTTAAATAATTAAAGCTATCTGCTATCTAGAGTCTATTCGGTATCTACAGAAGAACCTATATGCCTCGCGTCTCGTTTCGAGTAAACAAGAGAAAAGAGAAAAAAAAAAAAAAAACATCGTGAAAAGAGAAAGGGTAGGATTGTGGAGGGGGGCGGGGGTTGTGGGTGGATCGAGGAAACAAAAGGGTCTTGCCGCAGCGCCGATCGTCCCCCTTTAAAATCAGGTTACACGTTGTTTAATCAGCTGCGTGTCGGCAATGATCGGCTACGATCGGCGGCAATCGGTGACGATCGGTGTGGCGGGAAATTCTCGCTTCGTAACCTAACGAGATTGACAATCGGACGGTCTCATCGGGTTGTAAAATGATCGATTTGACAGGCATTGTATAGACATTTTTAGATCCCCTTCCTTCCTTCCTTCCTTCGTACATGTACATTCTTCTTTATAGTTTATTGATTTTGTATTATCGTATTGCCTGTTATTTTTCGATGTCATTGGTGGATCGTCGACCCATGCCACTAGTCGATATCATTAAGTTACGAGATGATTTATTGTAATAATTATGAAAAACATAATAATAATGATAATAATCGTAATAATAATAATAGTACTAGTAATAGTAGTAGTAGTAGTAATAGTAGTAGTAATAATAATGATAATGATGATGATGATGATGATGATAATGATAATGATAATAATAAAAATAAGAATAAAAGTAAAATAGAAAAAAAATAATAATAATAACAATAACAATAATAACAACAATAATAATAGTAATAGAGATAATAATAGTGATAAAAATAAGAATTAAAATAATAATAATAATAATAATAAAAATAAAAATAATAATAATAATAATAATAATAATAATAATAATAAAAATAATAATAATAATAATAATAATAATAATAAAAATAATAATAATTATAATAATAATAATAAAAATAAAAATAATAATAATAATAATAATAATAATAATAATAATAATAATAATAATAATAATAATTATACTAATAATGATAATGATAGCGATAATGATAATAATAATAATGATGATGTTGATGATAATGATAATAATAATAATAACAACAACAACAACAACAATAATAATAATAATAACTTGAAGAATAATGAGGATGACATTAGCATTAAAGATGATAATAATAATGTTTATGTATAATTCACACAATTCCCCCTGATGGTTAAAAATTGACGAAAAAGAACAACGTAAATTGAAAAAGAAAAAAAGAATGTCGGATCACTGATCTCTCAATTAGCAATGCCCTTTTTGTTAAGTGTTTTCCTCACCGGTTGGCTGTCGATCGCATGTCGTCTTTTTCATTTTGCTCATTCATTTTCTTCTTTCGTTCGTTCGTCCACTTACTCTCCCTTTCTCTCTCTCTCTCTCTCTCTCTCTCTGTCTTCCTCGCTTATTCATTCAATCTATCTATCATTTTCTCACATTTTCTCTCTCTCTCTCTCTCTCTCTCTCTCTCTCTCTCTCTCATTCCCCTTAGCCATTGTTCGTTTAAATTGCGGACTAGAATTTAATCGAAGATTAAAATTTAATCTGGTAAATACAAGTTTGATTCGTAATATCGAGGATAATTTTTGCCCTTTGTCTCTCTCATACAAGCATACTCATTCACCCTCACTTCCTCTCCCTTCTCAGGCATCGATAGTGTACGGTAATTTTCATAATTATGACCCGTCGCGTCGCGCTTACCTTAAAGCCACGTTTCCATTACGTATATATATATATATATATGCTGGTTTACATCGGTGAAAAGGGACTCGTCTCAAAATTTTTTCTTTATCAACGATCGATAACTCATCATTCGATCGTCTATAGTTGAAAACGTAGCGTTAAGGGATCGTTGTACACGGTCGCTTTTAGTTTCGTGTCTGTGAATAATACCGCTATTAGAGAGTTTAAGTGTGGTAATTAAGTATAATATACAAGATGATGTACGTGTAATGTTTTCGCATGTTCCGAGTTTCTTCTTCTTCTCTTCTCTTTTCTTTCTTTCTTTCTTTCTTTTTTCTCTTTTTATCTTTTTGTACAGTTATTTACATATGGATGCGAGCTTTACAATGCCATCGCTTTATAACATCCGGTTTAAAGATGCCGGCGCATCTCCATCGCACAGAAGAAAGTCTCTGGCCTTTCGGCACATTCGGCTCTCTTTCTCTTTCTCTCTCTCTCACACACACACATACACGCACACACTCTCTCTCTCTCTTTCTCTCTTTCATTCTTTCGCTCTCTCTCTCTCTTTTTTATCATCGCATATAAGCTCTATCACATTGGCTTTAAAAGCCGTGTCATTATCGCGATTAAAATTCGAATGGTAATAAAATAATACAATATAATCAATAATAATAATAATATTAATAATAATAATCGTAATAATAATAAAATAGCAGTGATAACATAAGCCTAATAATACGGTAATATTGGTAGTAACTGATAACCTCGATCACCGATCGCTTCGTATCTCTCACTCCCTCACTCTCTCACTCTCTCACTCTCTCTCTCTCTCTCTCTCTCTCTCTACGTAGAAATAGAAAAAAAAAAAGAACGTAAAGAACTATATTCGTAAGTGGACAGATTTTTTTTTCCCTCGATCCTGCATTGCTTGTCGAGAACGGAAGAACAGCAAACGGAAACCACGAACTACGAATTGAACGATGAAAGGAAAAGAATAGGAGAGAAAGATGATGATAATAATAAGATAACAATACTAACCAAAGTTCCTCGATGATTAATGCTTGCTCCTTCGGAAGTGAGATAGACAAGCAAGTAGCAGGATGAAGATATTGAGAGGACACAATTTTCCTTTCCTAATCGTTTACTTTGTTTATTTTTTTTTTCTTTTTTTTTCCTTTTTTCCTTCTTTACGAAAGACGACGCGCCCTATTTAATAACCGAACAGACAAAAAAAGGTACGTAGTCGGAGAGCGGAGTGTAATAACATTAACAGCTTAATGACTATGGGATAGGAGAAGTGTATAAACAATATAACATGAATCACAATTATGCAATAATTATTAATCGCTCATCTTCGCCGCATAATTAGATAAAATTAATAATAATTCGATCTAACAACTCTCTGGTTACTCGTAGATTGCACTCTATCGAACCCGGACCATTTCCGTTCACCGATTGATCATCGTTTCTCTCTCTCTCTCTCTCTCTCTCTCTCTCTCTCTCTCCTCCACGCGATATTATTTATTTTCACTACTTTTCAACCCCTCCCCTCCCCTCCAACAATTCCACCGAAGGAAAAAACGGAAGCGGCTAGGGTTTTCTTTCGGATTTTTTCGAGTGAATGTGCGACGAACGCCTTTTTATTTTTTATTTATTATCTTCCTTTGCCCCCCTCCCCTCCCCCCTCCCCTCCCCCCCTCCAGGCTCTGTCTCGTCGCGTCTCACAGTCTTCTAACAATTACGAATCACGCCGAACGTAGCAAACTGTGTGTGTGTGCATACACCACACTTCTGATCCATCAATCTCTCGCACAGATACAACGCGTTGTTACGAAAAAAAGAGTTCCTTTTTTTTCCTTTCCTTTCCTTTCTTTTTTTTTTTTTTCCTTTTTTTTTTTTTTTTTTTTGATTGAGCTCCGTCTTCTTTGATAAGCAGCGTTTCTTTCTCTGACTCCGGTGGTCAGTCTGGTCCGGAAAAAGCTTTCCGACAGTTTCCAAATATTACTTCACTGACATGTCTTTTTATTTATTACTTCTTATCTTTTTTTTTCTTTTCTTCCCCCTCTCTTTTTCTTACTCGTTTCGTTTCACCGTATTCCTAACTTTGTATTTGCCTCCCTATTGATAATGCCCTCGTGGTAGGCAGGAATCGACCAACCAGGCCTGGTCGAATCCTATGACTGGTTTTTTTTTCCCCCTCTCTACGAACTTAACTAGGCCGTAGTCAACGCTAGAACGGGACCGCATAACTCGATCGCAGCATTATTTTGGCATGTTTTTCTCTCTCTCTCTCTCTCAATCTCTCAATCTCTCTCTCTCGCACACCCGGTTCAAACACCGTTTCTCCCGTGTCTGATCTCACGAAAACGGATATCACGAAAACAACGGACACAAAGACTCGATCTCGTCGGTCGTTTAATAATCCCACGTTTCTTCCGGCTCGTGTTTCACCACGCTCTCCTTGGGGCTGCCCTCGGTGGACTGGTGCGCGGACTGGTGCGTGGAGGGCGGCCTGGGCGACGCGACCGGGCTGTTCTGGCCGGACTTGGGGCTCGGCAAAGGGCTGTCCCGGTCCTGGCCGTTGTTTCCCGAGACGGAGGACACGTCGCTCTGCGCGTCCTCCTCGTATCTGTCCTGGACAGGGGTGGGCTCCACCCTGATCGTCTCCTCCGCCTCCCTCTTCACCCCGTAGTCGTCGGTTTGCATCACGCAGACACCGTTTATGATCACCTCGTCCCCCGCCCCCCTGGTCGGCTCCTGCCACTCGGGGTTCACCCACTGGGGCGCCGCAGGTTTCCTCCTGTTCGATCTGACCGTGGTGGGCGCGGTGGGCGTCTCCGCCGGCTCCCGCTTTATGCTGCCCGCCGACCCCTCCGAGTCCTCGCTGCCGAGGTTGCTCATCGCGTCCTCCGCATCCTCGTCCTCGAACTCTTGGTTCGGCTCCCTCTTCAAAGCGTTCATGGACAGGTCGAGGCCCGAGCACTGCTCCTTCAGCGCGTTCCCCACCAAGGCGGCCAGGTTGGGGTTGAAGTAGGGGGTGTAGGGTAGGGGGACGTTGCCCAGGCCCAGCCTCTCCTTCTGGATCTCGAACAGTCTTTGGTTTAATAATACTCTGAACTGGACAGGGTCGAACGGCTGGCCGGGCTCCCTCGGCGACTGGCTGGGCTCCGGCTGGCCGTGGGGCGTCTGCTGTTTCAGTCTCATCCGATGGTTGTGAAACCAGTTGGTTATCGTCCTGGAGGAGAGGGCGAGCTCGCCGGCGAGGAACTCGATCGTCGCCACGTTGGGGTAGGGGTCGAGGGCGAACGCCAGCCTGAGGGCCTCCTTTTGCTCCTCGGAGAAGAGGACCCGCTGCTTCTTGGCGGAGGCCGGCCCCGGGCCGGGCGACGCCGCGTGGTAGAACTCGGCCGTGTCGTTGCTCGACGTGTCCGAGCTGTTGTCGTGGCCCGGGCCGCTGCTGCGCCGCCTCTTGTTCGCCTCCCTGCGCTCGTTCTTCAGCGCCTGTAACCGGTCGACGTTGTGAGCGTCGGATAACCATAATTGCATCCTGATGAACGGTTCCCGTCCCTTTATGCTCAGCATGTGCCACGGCTTCGGCTTGCTCAGCAACTCGCTCACGGAGCCCTGCGACAACCCGAGCACGGCCTCGCCGAATATCTTCTGCCCGATGTTGTTGGCGAGCAACGCCTCCTTGATCTTGGTCGTGATCGTCTGCGTGTCCAGGTCCTGGGTCAGCGCCGCCATCTCGTACACGCTGGGCGAGATGTGGGGGTGGAGGCCGCGGAGGGGCGAGGGCGTCATCTGGTGGTGGGGGGAGTGCAGGTTCATCTGCTGCTGCTGCTGCTGCTGCTGCTTCTTCTGCAGCTCCTGCATGCTGAGCTGGGCGTGGGGATGGTGGGGGCCTGGCGGGGTCAGCATCATCGGCGGTGGCGGTTGAGGGTGCTGAGGGTGCTGGGGACTCTGCTGAGGGGGGCCGAGCTGCATCGCCGCTGCCTGGCTCTCCTGCTGGTGCTGAGCCGCCGCCTGGGCAGCCGCTTGCGCCGCCGCCTGCGCCTTCGCCGCATTTTGAAGCTGCTCCTGGACCAGTTTCGTGGGAGGCATGGGCTTCATCGGTGTTCCGCACGCTGTAAACGAGAAAGGAACAACGACCGTTCAAATCTCCACCTCTGTATTCTCACACTCGTAGTCCGAAAGCTCGCTTTTCAATGTTGAACTTCGTTATGAACTCATCTCTCTCTCTCTCTCTCTCTCTCAACCAATCGTCAACGAACACACGTCTTTCGCTCACGTTCGAACACATTTCACTCGCGCAACGAACACGTGCTCCTTCGCTCTTCCCTGTTCGCGGAGCGTTCGTGTCGAGCTCCCAAACTGTGTCGCGTTTCTCTTCTCTGTATTTTATCTTTTTTAGTAAAGTAACAAAACATCTATATTGACCTGAGTTAAACTTACGAGGCAGGCCACCGTAGCCGCCGGTCCTCATCAGCTTCTCAGGGGCGATCTTGTACTGGCTTGCCACCAATTTGTGAACCGCGTTGTCGTCCTCGAGGAACATCTTCATCCTGATGAACGGCTCGCGGCCCTTCTGCGTCAGCATGTGCCACGGCTTGGGACGCGCCAACAGGTCGGAAACGGATCCTTGGGACAAGCCCAGCACGGATTCGCCGAACAAGCGTTGGGAGATGGAATACTGAGACAACTGTTCCTTCACCTGCGAAAAATCAAATTCAAGTCGTCTCGCGATCGAAAAAGCAGCGTCTCGAAAACGAGCGGGACACCATTCGAAGGATAGGTTAAGTCGAAGCGACAGTGGCGCCACTTACTCTCTTAACTATATCCTCCGTGTTCAAGTTATTGTACAGGTCGAACTGTTGTTGAGTGATGGGTGGAAGTACCGCTTTCAGCGGCCTCTGGTTGGCCGTGTGGTGAGTGGGCGTGGACGGTTGACTGATCAGACTATTCGTGATGGAGGCCATCCTCTGAAGAGGGCTAGCCGCCGCTGCACCCGAGAACTCCTCGCTAGGTGTCATCGCTGGCGGGAGTATCGAGTTGCCGAGCGGCGAACTCGCGCTGGATCCACCTGGCGTCGACTGTGGCGCCGTGGAAGCTTCCTGTTTCGGCCTCACCAACGAGAAAGCGCTACCCGCGTGTCTCATCGCTTCCTCCATCTTCTCTTTCTCCTCCTCCGTGACGCCGTTTATCATCTTGCCCCTCGGGTCTTGCACCTTGCCCAGGCTCAGATCTTGGACGCCGCCGCCGTTCGTCGCGAGGTGGTGCTGCTGAAGCGCTTGCTGCTGAAGCGCCAACAGGCCGGGCAGCCCGGCCAATCCCGGCAGTCCGCTCAGCGAAGGGCTCTGACCCGGTGTCGCGTTCAGTTTCTGCATTTCACGGTGGTACGCGCCAAGTGCCAGCCGGAAATCCTCCTGCGTGCCGCTGAAAAAGTGCGTGAACATAGCGCCACTATTAATCGAGGTCACTTGCTGTCCTCAATAATGATCAATCGTAACGAGATCCCCCGTGTGAACCGCCAATGGGACAGAGCGGCATGTAATACGAGCTTTCGGCCAAAAAAAGCCCGTGTTTACACCTGACATTTTCGCGTTAAGTAACGAAACAGATATAGCGGCATATTAATTTTAGCCGCGCACGTCACTCCGTCGTCGTTCGGCATAGTTCTCTCCGCGCCCGCGATCCACCGTGACTCACATGATCCACGGGATGCGCTACCGGTTCGGGATGGATCGGAGAGAGATATGCCTGAATCGTGCGTATCGACCGTGGTCTTTGACGAACCACGCCTCGCTTCGTCGATTTACGAATTTTTCCCCTCTTCTTCCATTCTCTATCCTTCTCGATTAAAAGGGATTTCGTTTACGCTGACGCGTAACTCGCAGATGATCGCAGGACACTCGTATACTCTTGGCACGATGAATATTTACGTTTTGGGGGAGGGAGGGCAGATAAACTATTAAAATACGACGATATCCGAGCGATCTTCTCGCGGAGAGATCTCTGTCCGAATCGTGCCGATAAATTTTCTTTCCGCGCGACAGACAATATATTTGTCGAATGCACGACCGTGACGAAACGGAATTAAACCGGCAGTTTTCGATCGAAACGAAAATTACGAATGCTTTTGACAATTAATTCGAGACATTAATCGAATGATTTTCCCTTTTTTTTTCTTTCGACACGTATATATATATGCGCATTTAATTTAAATTAAAATATTATTCCAAATAAAGGAGAGAGAGAGAGAGAGAAAAAGAAGATTAAAACCTGTCGAAAAACTCGAAACACCGATAATATTTTACTCTGCTCGACAATCGCTGCTTTAAAATCGTATCGTGTACGATTAAACCGATAGAAAGACCCTGAACATTAATTTAATAACACTAAAATTGATGCACGCTCGTAAGAGACGCATCTACTGCCAAGCTTTTTAATAGACAATTTAAATTTACAATACGATGATTTCACAAGCGGATGGAATTTTCAATTTTGTCCCGATATCACGAATCGTCGTTTCAATTCCGATCCCTCTAAATCCCTTCATCCTCCAAGTCTTGCCAACGCGTCAATCACAAAAACCACGCGCACGATATTTGGAAGAGTCAACGACTCGATCGGCCGCGACCAGTTAGCATCCATCTTTGATCAACGTGATTTCGCTGCGGACCCACCAGAGGGCCTCTAACCACGACTCGACGAGTTTACGAGGTTATTTTGCGCGAGCCTCACCTGGAAGAAAACTCTCTGGGTCCACGCGTATCCTCCACCTTTCTCCCCATTATTTTGGCCAGCTCCTCCTGATAAATCCTGACTACCTGCTCTTGCGGAATGTCGTCGTTCTCGTATTTCTTCAGTCTCCTATTTTGACTGTCGAGCCTCTCTTTGTTAAACGGGCTCGGACAACCGATTCTATTCGGACTTTTGCTGTCCGCGTCGTTCGACACCTCGTGCTCACTTCTCATTTGTAAGTGGCCCGATTCAGAGAGAATGTGCGCCAACCTCTCGTCACTCATCTCAGGTGGGCCACCTTCCTGTGGGCCACGCGCGAACGCTGGCATTCCCTGCTCCTTGCCTGAAACATACTCTACGGGTGAGGCACAACTTGTGGTGCGTTCTTACTCGGTTTTTGTCTTATAGGTATGTATAGAAAATATATATGCATTAGATTATATAAGGTGTGTATATATAAGGGGGGAAGCGGTGATTTTTTTTTTTTACTGGCTGTATCCGCGCTGCCCGTCCAGAGTCAAAGCGCGTTCTTCTTTTCGCGCGTGGCGAGGTTAGGATATCGTTTCTTCACGGATAACGAATGTAAATAATAATAAAATTTCCTCGTCGCGTAACACTTTGTTTCACTCGTTCGAAACTATTTACTGTATCGTAAATAGATATCTCTGAGGAGGTTAGAATTTTTGTATCTTATTTATTTATCTATTTATTCACTCTGACTCTGGACGTACGGACAACATTTTTTTTTTATATCGTTCGTAAGCGATGGCTACAAGATAGATGTAACTTTCCTTTTCTGCCCCTTCGCGGGATATAACAAGTTCGAGCTTCTCTAAATTTTCACGGCAAGAGCGAACACTTAGGAGAGAGACATTATCCCGAACGTTCCACGAGCGCCTTTCAATTTCACCCGTTGAACGGACGAAGCGTTCGGTAAGGAAGCGGCCCCTCGAACCTAATCAGATCCAAAGAGGGAGGAGATAGAGGGGTTCTGATTCCACGTTCGATCGAACGTGGGAAGCAATTAATACAACGCAAAATCAATAACACGAAAGCCGAAGGCAGAGCATAAACCCGTGACGATAATTAAAATATCCTTTTCCTCCCTTACACGTAGCCAAGTGTACTTCTCCTACGTGTTTCCCGTCTAATTGACCAATCAGCCGTAAGATTCAGACGAATGAGCCATCGATCATGTCTTTGATTGCTTCGGCTGCCTTTACCTCCCCCTCCCCCCTACTCCGCCAAACATTCTCGCCACGGATCGACGCGCCCCCTCGAAAAATACAACGGGATAGGTTACTCGTTACCGCGTGTCTTGGGGAGGAGGGAGCAGGGAGTGGAATAACGATTCCTAGATTACCATGTGAGAGGACGAAAGATTTTTTTTTTTTAATTTAATTTCAAAAGATGAAAGGGAGAGATGTTATAAAAAAATATATATATATGTAAACGTTATATCGCGAGGACGATCAGTCGGCGAGGAGTTTGAACTTTGCGAACTCGTTTCTGTTGCTTGTCCGTTTTCACTTTGACACTCAGACTGTTGCATAAATAGACTGTTGCTCTAGTGACTAGTGTTGTATTTTAAATACTCTATTTTCTATCCAGCACCTCGAACCCACCAGCTCCTTTTGTCTCCCTTTCACGCTTTAAGTCTAGACGAATTTAATCTTGAACGGATGATATCGATCGAATTTTTATCACGTACTATTTCAAGAGGGATCGTTCTTAGAAAAATCAAGAATTAATTTCTAGGAGTTTAGGAAAAAAAAATAAATAAATAAAAATAAAACGAATCTCGGTCAACGAAAGTTTTTTTTCTCCCGAAAAAAATTTATCGATCGAAGCTCGGTCGATACGACAGAGAAAAACTTCCTTCGTATTTTTATCCCATTAATAGAAGGAACGTATGCGGCCGTCCACGCACGAGAAGGAAAGATTAATTGGTCATTAAGGTCGGAATGTAGACGACGATCCAAGAAACCGATGTTGCGGTTATTGCGGGAATATTGGTCGACGGGAAATGTTTCAAGAAATCGACAACGTCGGCGGTGGGTGGAAACGTTACGGGGACAATGACGACAGCCGCGGGTTCGGGCCCCGTGCATCTGTGGAAGAATCGAAACGCGACGTGTACACACGCCCCGTCCACGAGTGTGCGTTCCATAGAGGCGTTTGAATCCGTGCCAACAGACTTCGACTTATGCCAACCAACCTTCTCTACGTACGTGTTCATACGACATTTTCGTGTGCGACATGCCTCTTAACGAAAGGATCGAACGGTTGCGAGGCTGAGATTAACGGATAGGAATTCGATTCTCTCAACTCTTGCGAGCCTCGGGTTTGTCGTTTTCAAATTCTCGAAATTTCTCTTGGATCTCTGAGATACATAAGGAGACAAAAAAAAAGGATACAGTGAAACGAGGTTATCCATCGAATTATCGAAAATTCGTATTAGGTTCTAATACAGATAGAAAAGTAATACGGCGTTTTTTAAGTAAACTTTTTTCTTTTGTTTTTGTACGCGTATGTGTGCAGTTCAAGTCCTCCAAGAAAAACGAGATATGTGTCGTGGAAGAATCTCGTAATAACGAACGGATCGGTGAAAAACGTGTTTTCAGTTCGGTTACCGACAGAAAAACTTCATCGAGATAAAAAAGAATCGAGGTTATTATTGCTTTGCTTCTTTTCCGAACGGACTTTTTGTGGTTCGAGCTGATGAAATTGACATTATCGTTATCGAACGGAATACTGATTAACGCACTGCAGCGAGAATAACTATACTTTATGACACTGTATTACGTACAAAGATTTATCGAATCGAATTACCATCGAGTTCCTGCGTTAATATTTTTCCCCTTAAATCTCATGTATATTCATAACTTCTGCCAGTAATGCGTGAATATATTATCAATCTGCATAGATAGTATGAAAAAAAGAGTTGATCGTGTCGTTTCATTACCGACCGATACCGTAATTATCGTAATAAACGTTCGTAATGGAAATTATATTAAATATATATCGTGTGTAATATTATATTTTTTTTTTTCTATACGCGATAAAATTTTTCGAAACGATTAATTCAATAATATACGGTTGAACGATAGTATTTCGTGCCAATTAGACAAAGAATAATCTAGGTGTCGCTGGTCGTTTCCGTTGCGCACGCAGTCTTTCCACCATCGTTTCTCCCGGATGATGAAACGTCACGGTTCGTTCGTTCAGATCGCGCCAAGGCATCAAAGACCGGCTCGTATGAATCGTCGAAAGAAAGAACAATCGAGTTCGTAAGGACAATGGCCAAGCCGGATAAGAAATCCATATTGCATTTTTACGCGATAAAAAATATCCCGTGGTAATTATACTTGGCAAAGAATACCCGTAAATGTATATCTTGACATTTATTTAAGGTTAGGTGAGAGAGGTTTTAGAGGTGAATATATCGACAATGGTAGATTACAAAATTTGGAAGGATTTCGTGGGAACCTGTCACCTGTGTGTGTATGTACGGCTTAAGTAACGAAACGATTGTTACGAGATCGCTTTGTGTTCTCGATTTGTGTTCTCGACAACGAGACTTCTTACGCCAATCGCGATTGTTGCTTGACCCGTGGAAAGTACACGTGTCTGTGGAATCGATAGAAATCAGGGACGATAAAGAATAGGCTCTAATGTAGTGGCGTGCGCGAGTCCCTTGTATTTTTGGATCATGAACAATGGGTCGTGGTTGCGAAAGGAGAATAGAACAGGTTGAATATCGATGGGAACTAGAGCCGACGCGTTGATTGTCGTATAGTTCGAGTGTCGGTGACAGGCGACATAAAATACTTTGATTAATTAATAAAACACCGAAGTACTATATTTTTACGTTCCTAAAAGTCAAATTCGTTTGTATATATATGCATCTCTTTCGAAACGTATCGCTTTCAGGTTTACAACGAGGAGAAAGAATCCGAAGAATGAAAAGGCAGGAACGATACAGCGTATCGAACATCGGTGTGAGCGCATAGACAATTCCACGACACGAAATGGCCGAGGCTGTTTTTCAAGATCCACCTTAAGACCGTGCAATTTCCGTGGCTTCGAACGACGACAAGGGCTGTGCGCTCGAACGAGCGAGGCGTCAGGAGGTGGAAGGATACAACCGGGACAGAAAATCTGATAAAATCGCTATATGAAGCAGAGTAGCCTCGCTAATGAACGTAACTCTTTCGCGTTGCGCCGGTGGTTAGGTTAGGTTCTCTTCTACACGCGCAAGATGTGCGTTGCTGCATATAGCGCGCGTTTAATTGACGGTGAAATACGCGACTACGAGGCACCGTCGGGGGTTCCTTCTTTGAATCCGTGCTCCGTAACAACCACGAGAACGTTCGTAGTTGTCGACTCGAACGAAATTCGGAACGGTGGTCGGCTTTGCTCGTGGAAAATCATCGTTAAACCTAACTCGATGTCTGCTCCAGATATATTAGCTCTACGTACACGTGTACAACGTCGCTTCTATGGAGTGTATGAATATGACGCGTACCGATAGCGTTTAAATTTCTGCCAATTTCGTGTATTCGTTATTAATCGATACAAAAAAAAAAGATACTTTTATTCTAATATATTTATAATTCGTTTTTAAAATATCGATTATTTCAATTTTTCTTTCCGCAAAATATATAATGTTATTTTCGCGATAACATTATCGGCCCGGAAATTTTGTTATCGAACGATACCAAAAGCGTATAAGAACGGACAATTCGCGTTAGAATTTCCATTTAACGTAAAAAAAACTTATGTAAAAAAAAAAATAACATCGAATCGAAGCAACGACGAATACTAATTAAACAATATAGTTAAGAGTATCATTTATATAAAGTTATTTACGAAGCGTGGAAATAGAATAATTTTAAGGTACACCGATTTGTTTGAATTTATGTAACTGGTCGGAAACATCGGTCAACGTAACTAATTTTTTTTGTCTCGAGGCAGTAATTAGAGAAAGACGTGGTTTCCAGCGATAAATCGTATACGATTCCTCAGAGGCGATCGGTCAATCTTTCAACGTTCCGCTTCAACCCGATGCTTTCACGCAATTAAGGAATTAAAGCGTGCAATTAAAAAAAAAAAAAAAGGAAAAAAAAAGGACGGAAAAAGAAAATGGTTGTGACGTTGCCATTGTACGAGTGAAATTCGAACCGACTGAGAAAACTCATTAGAAAGCGCGCCCGCCGCTTGGTGAAACCTGAACGATTCTCGATACCGATTTCAAGCGAGGATCGCGTTGGTGTCGATTATTATTAACGTATTCATCGGCGCGTTGGCCATCGCGCGTGACTCTTTCTCGACTCTTTCAACTCTTTCATCCGTAGTCGATTCCTACGCAGTCGGATTTCGAAATAGCAATCGCGCGCACTGATAAGGCTATCTCTGCCGGATTGGGTCAACGAACGTTGCGATCGAGTTAATTATTTGCTTCAACTATGATTCTAAAAACGATTTCACATGATCGGGATAGTAGACTTTTTTCTTCTTCCTCGAATTTTTTTCCACAGAAACACTTTTGAAAGGGATCTTTTATTCTCTAACACGAGAACCGATCGTCGCGTTATTATTACTTGCCAGAGATATCGTCACGGAAATTTAAAATATATATATATACGCGTTGAACGGGGAACCTTGTCTTACGCACTTTTCGATGTTATTTATTTATAATAAAAAAAATAAATTTCTCTCTTCCTACGACGATCGATTTAAAGAGAGAGAGAGAGAGAAAAATCAAAATCTTTCGTGCTCCGGTTCCCTGTATTTTACATCCCATTTATTTACCCGGTCTCGCGGCGAAGAGGAAATAACGAGCATATTTCAAGCGGCGCGCAGTAGAACAACTTTACAATTATAATCGCACAATTAGAGTCCCATGACCGTGGTGATGCATATCCGCATTTCGATAAACGGAGCACGCTCTGAAGGGTACGTAACTGAATTGAAAAAAAGAATTCCTGGCGATTTCAGATAGGATTTTCGAGCCAACGAACGAACGCTCGAACGTCAGAATTTATAATTCGGCCGAAATAATGACGAATCGACGTCGAAGCACAGAAAAAAAAAAAAAAAAAGAAAAGAAGCAAGACGTATAATCGGCGCGCCGATAATTTAATTATTTTTTTTCTTTTCCTTTTCTCCATAAAAATCACTAATACCATTCGGTCGGAACATCATTGAAAGGACATTACAACGTTTTTCTTTCCAACCAATTGGTTGAATTCTTTTAATAATCTTTTTTATGTTTATACGTACATTTCGATGTTAATTTACTTTTTTTTTTTTTTTAAGGATAACGTACTTTTTTATCATTTGACCTTTACGCATCATTTATATGTGTGTATATATATATATATAATTTTTTTTCCTTTCTTTTTTTTTATATATATGTAATATTTCTATCGATTCTTTACATAATCTTCGCAGATCTGTATCTACCGGACGGTATAACCATCAAATCAAACACCATTGCGTTTTAAATCTGAACGTTTTATCGCTTAATCTGGATTTAATATTAACATTAAAAAAAAAAGAAGAACGAGAACTCGTATTTTATACGTATAGAGAGAGAGAGAGAGAGAGTGGAGCAATGACTTTAATCACCTTGAACGTCTCCGCTATTTTTAAAGACACGGTGGAACTTTGTTTGCAAAAGTTGTGTAGTGGCTATATATAAAGGGGAGATATATGTATATATATATATACATATAAGATTAGAATATGCAATTATTATTTTCTTTTTTTATTGTTGTTTACAGATTTCAAGATCACCTCTATATCTACTTAAACGCTTTTTTTTTTTTTTTTTTACACTTCTGATAAAATTTAAAAGGAGAACATTGTAATTATTCCTTAGGCCAAGAGAGAGAGAACAGATAAACAGTATCAGCACGTAATTCTTCAAAAAGTTTACCATTGGATAACCTCTTCCTCTTCGAGTCCTTCCTGGTTTCTCGAACGCACGCACGCTTCTTGAATTATCTCCGAGAATTATTAATCGTTGACATCTCTCCTCTTTTTCTCTTTTATTTTTCCCCGAGCAGAGAGAATTTTTTTTTTTTTTTTCCATTCTTCTGCGAGCGACATCGAGGGCAGAAGTTCGCGCGTAACGCGAAAGAAAGGAAGAAAATCTCTTGGATAAACAGCGTTGGACCGGTACCAACTATCTTTATTACGGTAATCTCGCGGTGCGTTGCTCTTGGATCGGTCGTTGCTTGGATCAATTGTGTTGCACCGCTCGCGGGCAATAATAAATGGTGTCTGAACAAGGTTCGTTGAGCAGTGGGCCAAGATCCAGATATATTTGTCACGGGCTTAGCAAAGTTCCCAATTATTTTTTCAATACGATTCGGGAATAGATATTCGTTCCGTTGCCGCGGATAACGTTTCTTGAGCAGCGGATCTCTCCTCTTCAAAAAAATTAATTATTCTTAACCGCGAAATTACGCGTATTTTATTTCTCGAAACTAATGAAAATCAGTTCGATCGAAGATTTATCGAAATTTTTTCCGTGAAATTTCGAACCGAAGGGATAAACGCACGATCGATTTTTTTTATCGCGTAAATCGCCACCAAGATTCCAAGTGGAAGTTTGGAACAATGAGTTGCAACGGGTTTCGTTTAGTCGATTGAGAAATGGCCGCGCGCGACACAAAGAGCTCGTTGTGAACAAGGGATTGGTGAAATAATTAACGATTAAAGTGTCCACCGGCGGATCGGCCATTCCATATTTTTATATAATCTTCTTCGAGCTACTTACACACACTTTTATCAATCGTTCTTTCTTTCTTTCTCCTCGTCGAATCACTTTCGTTTCTTAAATCTAAAAACCTAACCTCCAAATAACTGGAGCTGCCGCACCGCCCAACGATTTAAAAAAAAAAACTCGATTTATGGATGGAAAAATTCTTCCTTGGATATCTTCGTTTCTGAATGAAACGAGAGATTTTTTCCTCTTTTAACAATTTCAACGATTCACGGAAGTTCAAGGTACGTACGAGGTGTATCGCGCAGGTAGTACAGCGCATCGAGACAACGAGTCCCCATTTTTTTCGCATCGCTTCTTCCCTCCCTCCTCCCCGCGGACCTCCTTCCCCTCCCGCGCCGCAATTCCTCTCTTTTCTTTTATTATTATTTTTTTTCTTTTTTCTTTCTTCTTTTTTTTTTCCCCCCGCGCGCGCGATGCACATGATTATCGTTGTCGGAAACCGACAATCCATTGATGCACGACGTTGTCGACCTTTTCCCCCTCCTACGGGCGGCCCGCCTCCAACCTGTCCAACCGTGTATATTCCATTCCAGTTTAACTCGTATATCTCGCGACATTTGCTCGCTCACTCGAAATTCTTTTATCTTTGCCAATAATAATATATCGGTAGAACTCACGAGAGAGCGAGCGAGCGTTTCGAACGAGGCGAGAGAAGGAAGAAAGATTCCTGAGGTAATTTCAAACATTTCTCCTTCCCCGCGAAACTTGGTCGTTGCTTATTTACTCGGTTTTTTGTTATTGGCGAAAAAAACTTCGACGCGCAGCTCGGTCGACGTCGGTAACGACGCGGTTACCGACCGAGCAACGTTCAAAAGTTGATCGAAGGAAAGTTGAATATTTTTTAAAAAAATTATCACATCGAATTGTGCGTACGAACGAGCCAACGGATTATAAACGTAATATAACGGATTCCATGGATATACAGAGAAGTAAAATTTCGTTTATCCCACGTTCCTTTCTCATCTTCGCAACAAAGAATCGATCACCCGGTGTGCACACGTGCATAACTTCGCCCTGTACATTTTACAGACGGAGGTTATATTTGCCGCGGATGTCCCATTAATGGCTTCCCCTCTCTTCCACGGTATCGGTATTAAATAATATTTAGAGAAAGGGAAGGAAGAGGAGGAAGGGAACAGAGGCAGAAAGAGAGAGAGAGGAACCGATCGACGATGGTGAACGATAGGCGGCGGCTATAGAGGTCGACTGTGCGGAGATGGGGAGAAGGATGGTTTTAATAAGTGAGAGACGGACGCACAGTGGTGTTCGACGAACGTGACCTTGTAACGATAAAAAACAAGGGACCATGTATCCCGGAGAGTGATTCATGTCGCCGGCGAAACGCGAATGCTTTATGACGGAACACGGATTTCGACGCGTGTTCCGTACCGAGTAATGAATGTTTGCATTGTTTTCGCACCGACAGATGGACATTTCGGTTGGTTCATGGAAAAATATAAAGAATGGCCGGTTACGCTGGAATACCTTCCTCCTCCGCCGGGGGGGGAAATGAACGTCCTAATCATCCCGATTGTAGGCGAATTCTTATGCAAATTCGGATTTTTACGAGGAGATGAATCTCTAATCTAAACTGAAAGAATTGTGCTTGGGCGAAGATGAACTGGTATACACTTTTCCTGACATTTTCATCTGAAAGGTGTAAAAGAAAATTTATTTCGAAAAAATCGAAAGAATAAAATTGAAACGAATATGGCGGAAATTTATATAATTTCGGATTTTCAAAAGAAGATGAAAGGAAGAAAATTATAGTTAGAAGGAGAATTAATTTATAAAAAAATTCTCTCTCTTACAACGTCTTATAAACGGAAGATTCATAAAAATTATTTAGGAGAAATACTAGTTTCTCGTTACTCTAACCTCGAAATGAACGAACGTAGCGGAAATTTACATATTATTATACATATTATTAATTATAGAGGGGAGAGCATTACATAATTGTTAATAATTATATAAAAACTATATATATATATGTACATTCAAGGTTATGGCGAAAATTCAGAAAAACTAGTTTCTCCCAAATGAATCTAAAAAAGGATCGAAAGTATCTTAAATTATCCTTCGACCTTATATGGCGAAGATTCGTAAGCAATTAACCATTGGAATCGAGGAGAACGATCTTCCACGACGATTTTACCGATTTACCAACCCGTCGAAAGTGTAAATTACCTTTTGCGATAAATGCAGCGGTACACAGAACGTCCCCGATCTCTCTTGCACTCTCCCGCCCCCTCCTTCTCCCCCGTTTCCTTTCGTCCCTCGCCCCTCCTTCCTCCTTCCTTTCCGGGTCCCTGGAACCCTTTATGTATCGCACCCTTGCCTAGAAGTCATCCCCAGTTTCCTACTCCCAACAGCTATTAGTCCAAACAATATGGCTGCCAAACGCAGCGAACAATCGATAGCAAGCGAGCGAGCGAGCGAGCGGTGGGCGCCAACTGGCTGTATAATCGAATTAAGACTATTAAACGCGAAATCGAACGTCATCTTCCAACTGTTTTGCGTAACGCACGTATAACCGCGCCTTACATTGCGCGACCGACCTTTGTCCCATAGATTATCGCCTAATGGCAAACCATCGCTTTTTCTCCATCCAAATTGGTTCCATCGAAATTAATTGCGTCATTCGATTGTTATTAATCGTTGCCTTGGATATCGCGAATAAATAAACTTTCTTGAAACGTATTTCGTATAAACGTGTCGTTACGAATCGACGTATTTCCATTTTTGATAGGGTATAATTTTAAAGTAAGTAACGCTTCGAGGCAGTTCTTGCTTCTTCGGGCGAATGAACGTTTTTCTTTATATCGTAGAACGTTCGTGTTATTGGGCGAGAAACACCTTTGTTGCAGTTGCGGTCTCGGCACGTGGCAACGTTGCCGGAACAGCCTGTTGCGCAGTATCCCTATAAACGCTTGGAACATCTAAATTCGTAAACACACTTAAAATATCCTCCTCCCTATATCCTAGCGAGTTTTAAGCGATCTTTCTTAACGAACGCATACGTGTATACGTACATCGTAAGATGTTCGTTACGTAAAAAAGAAAAAATAAAAATTCTAAAAATTGGGAATGGAAAGCTCACGACGTCACCAACGCATGTGCTACCTTAATTAATTAATTCTTTCTTTCTTTCTTTCTTTCTTTCTTTCTTTTTCATATAGAGGGATGCGACCTCCGGTTGTTATACATATTCCATTTTTTTTTTTCGATGAAGTTAGGCCAAGTAGAAGTACCATTGACACCCCTTGTATTAGACAGCCGAAAAAAAAAAGTTAAAACTGACAGGTTGATGAGGTTAGTGATTCGGCAGAACAGATTATTGGCAGTGCGAGGCAGAAAAGAATTCGTAGGAGATTCAAACGGACAAATTGTCATTGTAGGCGAAGCCGAAACGAGCCATCGTCGATATTTGTTTACTTTTTTTTTTTTTCTCTCTCTGGAGGGAACAGTCGATCATCAACGGGTCGAGGCCATCTCAAGATAACGAAAGCAACAACGCTGGAAGAACACGTTGATGATTCGATCGTTCCCAAACGATCGAAGAACAAAACGGAAGCGACCATTAACTCCTCGAGTTTCCTCAACTTCCAGATTCTTCTTCGAACTGAGATCCGGATCAGCCAAAAAGCAATCGTACACCAAAAAAACAACTTCTTTCGTTTATTTATCTATCCATCTCCTCTTTTCCCCCCCTCTCTCTCGATCCTCAATCCTCCTCTTCGAAACAGACTTCGACAGCAGTAACACGAAGAGAGAGAGAGCGAGAGAGAAAGAGAGAGAGAAGACAAAAAAAGAAGAACATACAGCGGGAGAAGTGTGGAGAGAGAGAGAGAGAGACAGAGGTGGAAAACAAGTGTTTCTTTTTTGTTGTTCTCATTGTACTCACCTTTCTTCGGTATCAGAGATTTAAGCAGCATTACAGCGTTTTCGTCGCACGCCCACCCGTGCATCTTCCTGTAGCTGTCTCGCCCCTTCTCCGTCAATTTGTCCCACGGCTTCGGTTTGCTCAGCAACTCGCTCACCGTCCCCTGGCTCAGCCCCAGTATGTACTTGGCGAACAACCTCTGCCCGATGTTGTGTATCGACAACAGCTCCCTCACCTTCCTCGCTATGTGCAACGTGTCCAGATTCTGCGACGCGTACTTGTCCATGTTGTACCGAAGCATGTCTTGCAGCCTCGCCTCCATCGGATCCCCCTTCGGGATCAGGGACTCGCCCAGTCTCACAGGCATCCCCGTCGGCCCGAACTCGTCGCTGAATCGAAACGGATGCGTTCTATCGTCGAACCGGAACGGGCTCTTCAGCGTGTCCAGCACGCTCAACCCCCCTATGTTGTTGTTATTGTTGTTGTTGTTGTTATTGTTGTTGTTGTTATTATTGTTGGCCAGATGATGACTGTTGTTGTTGTTGTTGTTGTTGTGGCAAGATTCCTGGTCGGGCGGGCTCTTGGGGGGCGGCGCTGGGGGTAGGACGGCGGGCGTGAGGGTCGCGCCGTTGACGGAGGCGGCGGAGGGGGTGGTGGTCTCGATGATGGAGGTCGGCGGTTGAAAGCTGGGGGGCGACGTTAACGCTGTCGTGGAGGATGGCGTCGGGGGCGCCGGGGTCTCGTGGCCCGAGACGGGCGTCGGCGCTTTCTCCGCGTCGAGGCAACTGAGCGGGGTCGTTCCTAGGGGGGTGTTCGATTTGGCGGGGGTGTTGGAGCTGGACGAGGGATCGGTGGGCGATGGAAGATGGTTGAGGCCGCTGCTCGCGGCGGCCGTGGGCGGGTGCAGGCCGATGAGCGGTTGGGCTTGCTGCAACTGTTGCTGCGACAGCTGACTCAGCGGGTTCGATTGTTGTTGTTGCTGCTGTTGGTTCATGATGGACCTCTCCAACGTCCGCCTCCAGTTGGCGACGATCTCTTCGCCGAGGAACGAGCCGAACGTCTCGACGTTTTGCAGGGGAGGGGGGAAGAGGAGGCTGGACGTGGTCGAGGTGGCCGAGGATGGCGTGGGGGTGGAGCGCGGGGGGAGGGAGACTGCTGCTGGGGGTGGCGGCGGTGGTTGCTGGGAGGACACGTGGGACGAAGGCGGCACACCCCCGACCCCGTGGGGCGAGGCGGTAGAGGCGCGCTGCAGGGGTGACGATAGCCCACCTGCAACCACCAAAAAAAACACACAAGGGGCCGCGTGAACACGAGCGTGTGAACTTTGGATGGATGGAGAGTTTCGCGAGACTTTCTGTCTTACTTTATTTTATATTTTCTCTTTTCAGGGGGGGCGGGGAGGACCCGGCGAATCTACAGCACAGTACACAGTAATTTAGATTACGCTCCTCTCGAGGCGCGAGAGGAGGACGGAGAACCGAGGAACCGAGACTCTCTTTTTCGACGCTTCGTCGCGCGATCGAAAACAAACGAGGAACGACGAACGAGAGGCCCAACGAGAGGAAAAGTGACGGACGCGGGCTCCACCTCTCTCGTCCTCTTTTTTATTATTATTATTGTTATTACTATCGTCCCCCCTCTTAGCGCGAGACTCTGGACGCGAATACGAGATCGGTTCGAAACTGGCCTTTTTTCCCCCCCGAGATAAACACTTTTCTTTTTTCCTTTTCTTTTCACGCTTTACGCCCCTCAACGTGGAAACGCGTTCAACGAATCGCGCGTGTACATATATATATATATATATATGTATGTATATATATTTATATATACACAGAATTTGCGTTTTCCAGCGTGCAGATGCTCGTGATTGGGGGTAGAGGGAGGGGGAGCGGGACGATACGAGGAAAATATGTGGAGATATGTGAAATATCGGGAATGTATATAATAATATACGTATAATATAATATCGTGCGTGGTGTTGGTCTCTGTTAGTACCATCTAATAAACACGGCGCGTGGTCGACTCACGGCGCCACCAGTAGCTCGAGAAAGTGTGCGATCTAAGCGTGAGGTACGGGGGAAGAAAGGAAAGGGGAGAGAGTGTCTGGAAGAAATTAGGCGGAAGAACGGAAGAAGAGGAAGCGCGGTAGCGACAGAGAAAGAGATAGAGAAGGAGGAAAGGAGAGAAAGAGAGAAAGAGAAAGAGAGAGAGAGAGATGACGGATGTCGTGTGAACGATAGAAAAAAGTATGAGAAAGAGTGAGAAAGAAAGTCTTAGCGAAAAAAAAGTGAGAGAGGAAGAACGAAAAGATAAAGGAGAGAAAGAGAGAGAGAGAGAGAGAGAGAACGAAGAAAGTTATATAAAAAAAAGAGTGCGAACACAATGGCAAGCAAGAGAGTTACATCGTTGTTCCTTTTCTCTCGGTAAGCTCCTTCAGTCATCCCTCGTTCTTTACAGAAGCGTCCGCGTTGCGTGACTCGTGTCCTTTTTCTCTTTTTTTTTGTTTTGTTTGTTTTCATTATACACATACATATCATTGTTCGATTCTACCGAGCCCTTCGACGTAGCCTCGAAGAGAGAGAGAGTCGGGGGATCGAAGACCAGAAGACCTGCTCTTTAACGCAGGTCAAATTTTTTTTTACACATACATATATATACATATATATATATATATATATATATACTTATTTACGATCGCTCTTCCGTACCGATACTATATATATACATATATATATATATCTAATATATCCAAGCAAATAAGTCTGGCCTAGGAGATATTTCGCTAAATCATTCTCCCTAATTCGAATTCGAAACAAGACCTACGTGTGTATACCAACTCGATGGAGACAAGATGTACGTGAAAAGTGAAGCGAGATTCCTCGATGTATACATATATGTATATATATATATATATATATACATATATATATACAATATATACACATATAGCTTCGCAGTACACGAATAGAGCGGAGAGAGTGATATTTGGCTGGACTTACCGAGCGCGTCCGGGGTGTTGGATGGCTTCAAGCTCTCGGTCTGTTGAAGCGCCTTCGAGCGTTCCATTAGAAGGTGCTCCAAGCTCTTGCCAGGTTCACCGGTTGGTATCTGGGAGAGATCGACCGACCTTAGCGCGTTTATCTCGCGTTTCAGGTCGTCGTAGTCCCTCTGCCGCTCCAGTTTGCTCTCCAGTCTGTTGATGTGCTGTCTGCGCGCCTCCAGTTCCTCCTCGAGCCGAGCGGTCGCCTGTGCGCTCGTCTCTTGGAGACGCTGCAGGCTCTGCTGTAACCTGGACACTTCCTCCACCAATTGACCGATCTGAAAAAACGAAATATTCCTTTTTCTCTCTCTCTCTCTCTCTCTCTCTCTCTCTCTCGCCTCTATCCCTCAATTCGTCAATTATTCGCCGATTATTAACATGATCGGGGCGGGGATTATTAATCGCGCGTAAAGTATCGGCGGGCAATCGGCATACCCTCCCCTCCCCTCGTGTCCCACGAAGTTGTCACGAAGCGACGGGCACGAACAGTAATTACATTACCATCGATACAAATATAGAATCACATTCTACGTGGAATCCGCTCGCTTCCCCCCCGCCCACCCCTCGAGCCGCCACGCTCCGCTTCCGGGGCTCGTTTATCAGCGGGTAAGGAGCTTAGCAGAGGAGCTCTTTATTAATTTTATCGAATCGATCGTACCGAATCGATATAGGGCCGCTTAAGGGAGGAGGAGGAGGAGGAGGATTGGATAACTTTGAATCTCCCCGGTTCGTAAATGATAATAATTATCGGCGATGGTGGAGGATTAAGTTGCGCCTCGAGTCGTCACTGCCTCACCTCCTCCCCTTCTTCTCCCTCCCTTCTTACACAGAGATTCGAGAAAAATCGTGAAATTTATTTTTTTTCTCGCGCCATAGTGGGGTTGTGGAATAATATCTCTCTCTCCCCCCTCTCTCTAACGGAGGAATTTATTCCGTAATTGTGGAAAAAAGGAGGTGGAGATAGTCGAGTCCTCGCATCAATAACGAAAGTATTATTATTCCGCCCCCTTGGAAAGTAATCAATTGCACGAGAATTCGAGTCCCATCTACCTGTTTCATTCGGGCCCTCCCCGTATGAATAGGTACAATGGATACGTACGTGTTGGAAAATGCGATCAGGAGGAAAGTAGGGGGCGGGGGAAGGGGAGGAGGCAAAAAGGAGAAATGAATGGCGGATCAAGTGGAGAAACAAAGGGAAAAAGAGACAGAGAGAGAGAGGCAGGGGGGAGAGGCTTAGAGACATACATATATTGGCCGGGGGAGGAGGAGGAGGGGAGGGGGAAGGAAAGGAAAGCACGATTAAAAAATAGACTCGAGTGAAAATAAAATCGAATAAAAGGGGGATGATAATGACTGGGATGGAATTAATTTAATTAAATTAAGAGGGAGCGCGATATTATCGGGCAGGAACGTGGAAGCGGGAGTTGATCATTGGGTCAGAATTTCGCAAGGGTTTAGTATTATTATCGCGACTTCTGTGCGATTCCTTTCTCTTATTCATCGATTCCCAGCCGACCAGATTAATAATTTACCACGCTTGTCGTACCACCGCCACCTCCCCCAATCCTCGCTCTCTCTCTCTCTCTCTCTCCTCTGCCCTCGACGGACGGGGGAGATCATCGTGTGCCGTTCGATCGAATAAACACACGCAATCCGTATAAACACGATAAACAACGAAATAAAATTTCCGTCGAAACCCAATTCGACTCTAATTCAAACGCGATAATTTAAATATTCGCGTTTATTTCACGATCTCGTTCGGATATCGAGTATGATAACGAGAATTAAGCGAAAATTAAATCGACGTTTTCTACGATTTCTAGTTAATTTCCCTCCAATCGAAGTTGGATTAAAGGAATTCGAAAACTCTCGAATTTCTTTCACAAACGTGTTCTCAATTGTCCAAACGGGATAGATAGATATATAGAGAGAGAGAGGGAGGGGAGAAAAAAGGGGGAGACGCGTTTGTTTGTTAAACACGGTCGAAACAAAGAGAGAAAGAGGGGGGAGCGAGAAAGGGAGGTCCTCCTTTTTTTCCCCTTTTTTTAAATCCCGCGGCTCATTCTATCAGGCTAGACCTGTCGATGCATGCCGGAGGCGTGAATTCTGCGAAATTGAAGCTTTGCTCCTCAATTAACCCCCGGAAAAAGGGATGATGCCTCACCGGGGAAAAACAATTGATACGATCTCGTTCGCATCGCCCGTTGCACCCGTGCAAAACGCATTCAGCTTTAAAATCGCCCCCCTCCCTCCCTCGCCCCTTCACCCTCTGCACACCCTCGCACGCAACGATCGCGTATTTCTCGCTCACGATGCTCGTCGTGGGACGAATTTTTTCGCTCCTCAAATTTCTCCCCTTCGAATTTAACCATCTTTTTTTCCTCCTCCAACGGTCAATCGAGACGATCGAAATTTTAGTTGAATACCTTGTCGCACGAGCGGGCCACTAACCCGCTTACCGAGCTTCCCTCCCCCTTTAAATAACAAAATAGAACGAAAACGCGGATGGAAAATCTGTGGGAGAGAAGATTCTTCCCGAAGGGAAAGCGCGCGACGAGGATCGAGCTCGTTAACCTAACGACGAGGGGGTCGGTGCAAAAGAGAGAAACAAGCTCGATGGGTTGATCGATGGACGAAACGGCGGAGGAAGCACACGTTAAAGCGGGTTAAAGCGAGGCTTAAAGGAGGGGAGGAGGCACAAGTAGCGGCCTCCATTGTTTCTTCCTATCGTCGATCATCTCCTTCTCCTGGACCGCGCTCATTTTTGCTATTTTGCACGCACACACGTACCCTCTTTGTTTGTCCAGCTATTGATCACATTCTCTCCCGCGCCATAATCAATCTTCACGCGCACGTGACCGCGAGTATTATTAATTCTCCTTTCCGTCCGAATTCCCCCCTTCCCTCCGCCAAGACACGGCTTCTCAAGGTGACAGCCTGCCAAAAGTGACCGAAAGAAGTACACACACGCACGTATATACGTATACACACACAAGGGGGAGGCAGTCTCCTTTTCTCGCCACGGGAGAGAATGCCAATTAAAAGCCGGGGGTTGGAAAGAAAGGCCAATCGATAGGAGGCGGCTATCATCATCCCTTCGCCTCCCTTCTCGAGCCTTCCAACTCCTCTTTCCCTTGCTTATTCCGATTCCCTTTCGCTCTCTCGGGGGGGGACGGCGCGGTGGTGGTAGCGGCGGCAGTGGTAGGAGAGCCGAAGGGTTGCCCAAACTGGAAGTGGGAATTATGGGCAGGATTAATATGCAAGGACTGGATACGTGCGGTGGCAGGGGTGGAGGATGGCGAAGCAACAAAAGGGGTCGAAGGGGAAGGGCGGAGAGAGGGGGTGGGTGGCCTCTCCGTCTTCGTCCGTCTGATGTCGGCTCGCGTCTCATCCCCACCAGCGCCTCCTTACAGGATACACGGGCTAACGGACACCCCTATCGATTTTACAACTCGATATATGCGAATACCCACTTGTCTAATGACTGATCGGAGCCCCGCAACCCGACCGCCCCCAATGCATCTCGCCTCATTACACCGGCTACGTGCCTTTGCCCGACATCTCGACGCGCGCAAAAAATCCTCCCTCGCTTTTTCCTCCTCCACCGCGGGCAAAATTTTCGCCCGCTCCTTCCATCTCCGCTTCCAGAGAGATTGACCCATATACGATTACCATTAGAATTATCTCTCTCTCTATTTCTAAGCTCGAGAAGGATCAACAGTTAGCGAATAACAGTTCCTTTTTCGACGGAAGAAAGGAAGGAAGGAAGGAAGGGAGGGTGGCCCGTCGAGGGTGGAACGAAGAGGCACGTATGTAAGGGTAGACTGTGGGGGGAGGCGCAGACGGGAGGAGAGAGGGGAGGTGGCATTTAAAACCGAGACGCGCGGAGAAAAAGAGATTTGCATTGCCCGGCACGACGTGGGGTGGCGTGGGGCAAGGGTTGCGGGAGACCAGGGGGTGAGTAACGACACGTATCATACGCGGAACCGTATAACGTCGGCGGACACGTACGTTCGATATCGCGCCGCTTTTTACGGAAGGGAAGTTCCACCCTTCCAGGATCCACCAATTAGACCACGCGAAGGAAACGAAGCCCCCTTCCTCCTCCACCCCACGCTTTATTTTCGCCGACGTTATATTGTACGAATATATATATATCCTTCGACTTGGAATTATTCGTGAAATATCTTCCTTCGTTAACGATTACGCGTGCGTTATTACGCAGTTTTTATTAGAGATTATTAAGACGAACGAGAGAGGAAGGGGAGGGCTAATGAAGTTCTCATTGATCGGTTAAAATTTCGTTGATACGTGGGCTCCTTTCTCGAAAACGAGTTCCGCCTCGAGTCCCACCCTCTCCCTCCTCCGAGGGTGAATTTCGAAGGGTGGCTTCGAACGTTAGTTAGGCCTCTCCGCGGCGGTGGGCTCGAGCACCAACACCACCGACCCTCGCCGCCTTTTATGACTGGAGGAAACTAACGAAATTTCCCTATCGGCGATCAATCCACCCCCGGGCCGAGCAACCCTTTTCATTGATCTACCACCGCCTCGACCCCTTATCGCAACACCCTTCCCTCCCCCGTCTTCGCCCCCGAGTACCACCGTCGTCCGAGCGTGTCCCCACGACGGATGGAAGGGTGGAAGGAGCCCTCCCGATCACGGATCTCTAATTTTAATATCGCTCCAGTTTGCTTTGAAGTGCCCTCGTTAGGCGGCGTGGAGAGGGTTTCTTTCCTCCCTCGGAGAGGGCCGTGTCGGCACGTGTTGCGGCCGAGGAGGAATCACGTACGACGACTTTCGATTTTTCTCCCCTCTCGAGTCTCCCTGCATCCCAATTTTCGGTAACTCGGCGCTCGAACTCGACGAGAGAGAGAGCCGAAAATGCGAAGGAGATCCCTAACCTCGGGCAACGGTGGAGGAAGAAAGGGATCGAAAGAAGTTTCTGACCCGCTTACGGAGAGCGCGAGCTACTTCACAAGAGTTTCCAAAGTGGCGAACACCAGACACCCTCTCGCTCCTTTCGATGGCGTCGTCCTCCTCGCGCACCGACTCTCCTCCTCTCGTTCGCCCCTTTCCCGGCGGGCGAGAGGGAGAGAGAGAGAGAGACGCGTTTACTTTCGCTGGGACGGAGTGAAAGTGAAACGCAGCCACGTTCCGCGTGCAGCTGGAACGCCATTTAACTGGGACGTCCGGCAAAACTGGGACGCGGTGGAATTTCGAACCGACTCCCTCCTCCCCCTCCCTCTTCCACCGCGTCGATCGAAAAACGGATTTCGAGGCTCCTCTCGCGGCGGAAATCGAACAGATTTCGGCAACGACGCGTCAGGGGGCTCTTTGCCTATGTGCGTGGGATGAGGATAAGGAACGAGGAGGAGGAGAGGAGGCTGGCGGTGGCGGTGGTGGTGGAAGGAAGAAGGTGGAGGGAGAGGATGATGCGGCGTGTGTATATATATATACACGTACACACACATACACGTATAAGTGGTACTACTAGGTGGCTTTAGCTTCATCTCGCTCCGGTATCTTACCGCCGATACCTAACTCCCCCTGCTCCCCGTTCTAACCCTTTGCCGGGCGATTCATCCATCCCCTACCCTCCCTCTCTCTCTCTTTATTTGAGTATAATTATTGATTATTGGACGACGGAAGGCCGGCTACTCTAGTAGGACGTGGAGAAGGCAGCAGGGGTTGTGGTGTAGGTACCAACGTTCGAGAGGGTTGGCTGGAGGTTGAAGAACGGTAGGAGGGTGATTAAGCTATACGCCTGGCATATCCCACCCCTCCTTCCTATATCTCCCCCTCCCCCTCCTTCTGCGTTCGCCTTTCACTCACCCGGCCGCCCCCGCCCCCGTCCGTTCTTCCGATACCCACCGCGGGCCCCCTCCTCCCTCCCCTGTCTCTCTCTCGGCCTTTCCGTACTGACAATTAGACTGATAGGTATATCTTAGTCTGCTATCGATTTGATTCCACCCTATCGTATAGGGTGCACCCGTACACCACCCGGGCGAAATTTACATCGTGTATGCTACAACGACGTCGATCGCGGCGGTGCCGTCCTACACCTACACCACCACTACACGAGCGCTAGCGCACCAGCGCCGCTGCTACTTAACCACCGTCCCAACTACTACACCGTCGTCATTCGATATTCTCCGCCACGCGGGGAATCGGTGCCTGCCTCCCTCCCTCCCCCCTTTCTTCCCCCTTCTCGCACTCGTCCGTGTCCACCTCCCCCTTCGATCATAACCGAAACCTCCCCCCGCCGATACATCCAAGGGGTGCATTGCCACTCGAACCCCCCCCCCTACCCTTAAGCATCGAATTCACGCTTCTTCTCCGAGATCTTCTCCCGCTTTTTTCCTCCTCCTCCTCCTCCTCCTCGCGTTGAGGAGATCCTGTGATCATTGGGGGGAGATCGGTAATTGCGGGATTAATTATGGAAGTCACCCCTCCTCCTCCTCCCCGCGGAACCGTGGAGAGCGCGGGAACACCCGCGATTAATCCGTAATTTCCGCGCTCCGTCCCGGAATCCCCGTTGCACACTCACCTGGAACAGAGAACGGATCGCGTGGATTATTATTATTATTATTATTATTATTATTATTATTATTGTTATTATTATTATTCGGAATTTTTCTAATGTCGAAACTGTCGTGTATCCTCGATAGGGACGAGTGGAGGGGGAGGGAGAGGCGTGAAAAGGGAGAGGAGGGGGGGCGAAGAGCGGCGAGCGATGTCGATTATTAAAATACCCGTCGAAAAGCGCGGGTGGGTATATCGACGGTACGTGGGTACGTATCGCTCGTAGGCGCTCTATTAATTGCCGAATAATGAACGAAGTTAATCGACAGCTCGACGAGTGTCGGCCACCGCACCGGCTCCTCACCCCGGCGCGGGGCGACACCACCTTTATATCATTATATGACGAGCTAATGAAATTTTCATAGCGTCGAAATATCGACGCTCTCTCCACGCTCTCTTTGTATCCGGTCTATCAATCACGCATCCTACACCTCTTTCGGTGTGTGTACACACGCCGGGAGAGACAGGTGCGCGCATCGATTCCACCACGCACCCCCCTGCCCCGCGCGCGACGTATAATTGACGTCCGTCCGGCCTGTAAACGAGTGGCCGAGCGTCCTTGTCGCTCGATTCGAAGTCGATTTTCGAAGGGACGAGGAGCTGGGACAGGGAGAGGGAGGGGGATTAACGTCTTCGCGACACGAAGAACGGAGAAGGAATTCGTGAATTGAAACGGAACGGTGAAGAAAATTGTGTGTACGTGGATACAGGAGGGGTGAAACCGCGCGGCGCACGTGGACATGCTCGATTAACCGACAACGGTTTACTGCCCTGCCGCGCTCACCTGCCCAGGGGGCATCTGAGATTTTTACGACGAGTCGCGTGTCACTTGGGGGTTGCAGGCGATAAAATCCTCCCGTTGGCGAGATTAACGTATCCTGTACCTGGAGGACACGCTCCCCTCCCTCCCTCCCTCCTCGTTTATCGTGATCGATACTTCTTTTTTTCTCTCTCTCTCTTTTCCCTGTCCTCCCCCCGCTATTACACCTATTCACCTTTTCTACGTAGGTGCCGTGGGTGGTGGTAACACCACCGGTGGACGAAACAAAGTTTTCCCCTCCCTCGCTCCCTGTTTGCATACGTTTAACCCGTAGGAAAATTGTAAATTGCGAGTAGCGCCTTTGTTCGAACGAGAAACCGTTTTAAAGCTTTTTAAAAAAACGTCCCCTTTTTATCGTTATTACGTAATCGTTATACGCGCTATTTACCTTCTATTATTTGCCGCGAGTCTTCTTTACTCTTCGAATTCATCGAAGGTTATTTGGAATATTCGATATTCGTGGTTCAAATCTACGTGTGAATATAACCAATACACGGTATACGTTGGTAAAAATTTTCGAAAACTAACGCGACGCGGAGACGTATCTACGTACGTAAAAAGTGCGAGACGTTCGAAGCGAGAAAGAAAAAAAAAGGGAGGGAGGGGAGGAACGCGTGATATAAACGAGGAGGCAACGCGAGAGGAAGTGGCGCAAAAAAAGAGCGGAACGGGAAAAGGAAGAGGGAGAGAGCGAAAGAAGAGGAGAGGAAGCTCGGCCAGGCGTCGTCGTCGGTTAATACGTTTCCCGTGGTGCGTGCGTGTGGGTGTACGTTTCAGCGGCGCTAGTGCGTCGTTGACAAGCTTGTAAACCCATAAAGAAATTTCATAATAAATAGAGAAGCCCCGTCCGGCGTCGTCGCTTTTTATCGGAGCGGAGAAATTACGCCCGGGCGTGAGCGTGCACGTATCGTTTGAATTTACAATACTTGGAGCCGTAAAAGAAAAAAAAAGGAGAGGAGGGGGCCGAACGAGGAAGCAGGAGAGGGCAAAGAAAGAAACGTGGCGTAGGCTGGTAGGAACGAGATGCTCGCGTGCGCGTGTGTGGGCACGTGAGCCGTTTTTGAGAAAGGGAGAAGGAAGGACGGAGACAAACGCAGCATAGAGAGAGAGAGAGAGATCGTTCGTTCGTCGCGAAGAGGGGGAAGATGAGGAAGCCGGTGTCATGCGACGTAGGTGGGACATTTATGCGGCGGAGAGCTAAACAAAACCGCGTTCACGTGTATTACACGGTTTTACGATGACTGGGTGATCTCGTAGGAGTTTGATCGCTTGGCGGCGCTGGTGTCGTCGATCGAGCGGACTCGGACCGAGAGGATTCTCGCTCTCGTGCATCGACAGCGGTGGTATTATCCGTGCAATAAGTGTTTCCTTTCGAAAAAAAGGATAGTTGATTGATGATATTTAACGATATTTATCCTCGTCGTATTTTCGTTACCATTTTGCTCGTTATCTTTTTCATTCGTTCACCAAATGGAATAGAATTTTTCCCTTTAATATCTGCGCTTCGAAATTGATCGATTCGTGGTAATCTCTTTAGAACGATACGTTTAAACGTCTCCATTGTCGTCCTTTCGTCTACTCGCTCGCGATATTTTTGCCCCTCTTTTATCGATAATTCAACCTACGCGGTAACAACGGCTAGATAAACGTACGAAATAACAATAATAATTTTACGTGGAGCGACGAATAAACGAATAAATAACGAGTATTGTCTCGCTAGAGATAGAGGGCGCGGGATGAGACAAGAGGAGGAATAATTGAAATTTTGCCAGAGCTAGCTAGGCGAGGGGAGGGCATCGACTAGATGAGGCCTGCAAAATCGATGCGATATATTGAAACTGGAAGTGGCTCGGGGGGATTAGAGTCAGTTGAACCGTCGTTAATCGATACCGAGTAACATCTATCGAGACGCGTCTCTCGATAATAAACCCTTAGCGCGCCCGGACAACCGGTTAAATTGCATTAACGCGGCCGGTGAGTAGAGACGGACGGAATTTCAGGCAGGAAACGAGCGATAAAGAATTCAACGCTGTCATTCCGTGTCGCACGCTCGTTCGGATGAAATACCGCCGATAAACCGACTCCGAGTAACAACGATCGATCCCGATAATTAATCGGCTGGATCCAACTATTTATTTTTCCGATTCTTCTTTAATCTCCCCCGCGCTTCGCTCGCCTATCATCTTATCGTCACGACCCGCGCGTTCCACGGACCCGATTTCGGCAAACGGCTAATCGATCGTCGAAAAGACCCACCCGGTACGCAAACAACAGCGGAACCCGATTAATTAAAGGTGTCGCGGGCTGGACAAAGAGAGTCGAAGAGAGTCCAACGACACTTAACCGGAACGGAACCCCGTAATGGCGGTGGCTCATTCGCTCGATCGCCGTTACCGACCATGTATCGACAGAGTCCCTCCAGCGTTCAAAAGGAAAAAGGAGAAAATGAATAATTACGATTTCTGCGATACCCATACACACACATATATATATATACATATAAATGATGTAGTATTTCTTAGAGATTATTCGCAATCGATATCTCGTACGAATAAACGGATAACGAAAACCCGTTTTACGTTATCGTTGACTTCTCCTCGGCGCGGAAAGGGGGAGGATTCTGGAAGATGAAAAACGTACGTTTCTGGCACGTATGCGCCCCGTTGTTATCTATAGACTTACGAGCCGTGCAGTTGCATCGATAATGCTCGGATTCTAACCGGCCGCTCAATAACGCGCATATCCAATCCATAAGTTATTAAGAACGCTTCGTGTGCGTTCGCCAGTGGCTGGAACGTCGTACGGTTAACGGATTATTTCGATCCCCTCTTATTTAACTCGGATGAAAAAAGTGACTCTCCTTTCCTTCTCACACACACACACATATATATAATTGTAATAATAACAACAAGAAAAAGAAACGACCCCAAAGATTTCCCTCCCTCGAAACCCCTGCCGTTCGAACAGAGGCGAAGGATGTTTAAAGATTCGACGAGGCCGAAAAATCTTCCCTTTTCGCCGCCGAGTTTACAACCGTCGCCCCACTTTCCTCCCTGCCCTCGCTCCACCCACCCCTCGAAGAGGAAAGAAATAAAGGGGAGGGGGGCAACAAAAGAAAACAGGCGACCCTTGTCCCAAGCACTCCCACGATTTCGCGATGGCACGCGATCCAACTCTATCCACATTCCACCCCCTCCCCCCCCCCTCGACCGAGAAAAGAACTCGGGCCCTGTCTTAAATCATCGTTTAAGCGGCTGGTTAAGGATCCATTATCGTCGTTTCGTAGTTTCGTCGTAGCTCGTCGCGACCTCCCCCACCCCGAGGAAGCAAAGAAAGCCGCGTGGCGGTGGCGGATTATCGATTGTTCCACCGGTTGAAAATAATGCCGAGACGGCGAGAAAGTTGCTCGCATGCGATCGAACAACGTTCGGGGAGGATCGAGGCATGAAGCTTTGTTTCTTTCTTTTTTTTTCCTTCCTTCGACAAGTTTCAACTTCAAGTCTTCTTATATTTTATTACATTATACGCTTATTTTCGCGCACTCAGAAATAATTCCAATGGCTCGAAAACTCTGAAAAGCTTCGAATATATAATTCGAAGATTATTAAAAAACAGAAGAAGAAATCTTCGCAACGTTAAATATATATATTCGAGTCTATGAAATTTAAATTCGAAAATTTCGATCCGGACTTGGGAATTTGGTAAATGCTGTCCAAGAGGGCTCTCGAAAGGAGGGGCAAGAAGTTGTTGGAAGAAACGGCGAAACGATTATCGAATTGGCGGAGAGCGCGGGCCCACTTTTTGTCCGCGGGACCCGTGGGAAGATAAAGGAAGGCGATTAGTGTCATTCGGGGAACGCGGGAAGAATTTTTTCCTTTTTCTCCCGCAATTCCTCCATCCTTATTTTCCCACCTTACTCCACGAGTCCTCTCGAACGGGAGAAAGATCGCTCTTCTTTTTTTTCTTCCCTGGAAAATGATCCACAGATGCGAGATAAATTCTCCCTCCCTTCGACGAGATACCGGCACGACGCCCATGGGGCCCACCCATTAGAATATCTCGCTCGTTCCTCCCCAACCCTCCATCTTTCCAAGGTCTTTCGTCTGGACGAAAGAGGCGAGAGAGAGAGAGAGATTTGTGGAACAATAATTTTTCCACGATGAGAGAGAGGGACACGCACGTATCGACTCAAACTAATGAATTTAATCGTGAAAATGCCCTCCACTTCCTTCCTCGCTACTTTTTATCTTACCCTGTGGAGGAGGGGAGGGGGTAGATTAGATTTCCAAATTGGAAACGATCTCGACACGGTCGCATGGTTAAGGGAGGGGATCTCCTTCGAATCTGCCGGAATTAGCATATCTCTCCCCTCCCTTCGTCACGACTCGTAATTGAATTATTCTTAAATTCCCGTAAAAATCGGGCAAAAATTACAGGGAGCGAGAAGGGGCCGATATCCACCGATTAATTTTCTGGAACGTTTGCGAAACGCGATCTCTTTCTTGCGAGATCGAGATCGAGATCCTCCCCCCTCCTCTCCACTTACAGCGCGGAACGATTCTTTAATTGGAGGGGTCCGCGATTATCCGAGATATCCGGCGGTTTTTCTTTCCTCTCCCTCGAGGCGAGGCGGGCGACGAGGATGGAAGCTCTTGATCGATGAAAATTGGGAAATTCGGGTCGGTTAAGGAGAGAAAAATTTATTAGGGGGGGGTACGGATTCGGGGAAGAATAAAAATTAAATTTTTCGCGAGTTGTGGTGGGAAAAAGTTGGAGGGGGGGGAGGGATGGAGTCGCCACCCCCTCGAACAAGCAAAATTTTCTCGCGTCGGGGTAAATCGAGCCCGAAAAACTACCCCCCTCCCACTCGATTTTAACAAACATCTCGAAAAACTTCCCCGCCATCGCGGCGAAACTCCGCGATAATCGAAGCCGGGACACTCGAAGGGGTGGCTCCAATCAGCGCCACACGAGATATATATATATATATATATATATATATTTCCACTAGCATCCATCCACTTAAAACTAACTGCACACCGGGGAACGCGCGCGCGGCTCGCCACTCCACCACCACCACCACCCCCTTATGATAATTTTAATTTTAATCTCCATCCCTTCCCGCACCCTAGTTTCAACTCTCCTCCTATCGGCCGGGGTAGAAGTCGAGAAGGAGCCGATCTAGAAAACGTGATCCGCGGCGCAAACTCATCCTCTCTTTCCCCCCTCCCCCCTCCCCTCGCCGAGAACGAGCACGAGTTGAAACGATAACGGAACGATGACGGATTCGAAATTTTTCCGATCGAAAAATACGCGCGAGACGTGTATACGCGTATATATATATATATATATGGATACGTATGTACGGATAGGTTCGATGAAAATGAGATGAAGAGCGGCGAGCGGAGGACAGAACAGGAAGTTTCAATAAACTCGATCCTGAGATCACGATTCGCAAATAACGTACGGCTCATCGTGCATTATCGCGACGGTCCGTCATTTATTCGACGTACTACGATTCTGTGAAATGTAGTCGAATTTTCTAAATTTTCATTTCATCGAAATTATATATATATATTACTTCGATCTTCGAAATTTATTAATAATCCCTCGCCTGTAATCCGTGTAATGGTTTAAAAAGGAAGGAAAAAAGAAAGAAGAGAGGAGGAATAAATTGGAGTAGAACAGCGCGGGAATTATCGGTGAGGGAAGCGAGCCACGATTCGAATTAGACGATGTTTTTTTATCGGACAAGCGGCCGATCGATCTTAACCGCGGCGACCTATAAATGTTCATTCGCGTTCCGCGACACCGGGAGAGTGAGAGAGAGAGAGAGAGAAAGAGGGAGAGAGCGAGACCGGCTCGAGTTTCGCGGACGTCTCGCCGGCCGTGAGTAACGTCGGCCGTTTCGCTCTATAGATTTTTCGCCATACGTAGCCATGACGTGGCGATCGTGCCAACGCTTATGTTTATTTCAGATGTGCCGCCAACGGTCGCGCCCGCCACCTTTCGCCGCCGCGAAAGTAACCCGAGGCTGATCGCGGGTGCGACATTTTTCACGCACGATATATTCGGAATAATTTTGGGAAAATTTTTATATTAATCGAACAACATCGGAGAGAATTAATATCGCGTTTGATTTAACAGGAATGGAATAAAATCGGCCGTATATATATATATGATGTGCAAACGTTTAGGGAAGAGGATTTAAAATTGTAACGTATATATATCGAAGCGATTATTTTTTATACGTTTCAAATATTAATCGACAATTAATGCACGTTTTGGGGAACGAGATTAAATGTACGATGAAAATTAATATTGCGTTTGATTGTAAAATAAAATTACCTGTATATATATATATATAATCTGTAAACGTTTAGAAAAGAGAATTAATCTTGTCCAGTTTTGACGTGCATATAGGGGCTACGTTTCGAGCTTTGATTTTTGGGCATTTTTAGGCAGATATTAAATGTGATTCGAGTCCTTTAAGGAAGATCGAAAGATTGATAAATATCAAACGTTAAAAATTAATTTTAATACAGTATCATTGTAAGTTTAATTTACAAAAAAAAAAAACTCGTCGATAAATTTATACTTCTCAAATATATTTTGTTCGATATGCAAACGTTTAGAAAAAGAGGATTTAAAATTTTTCAACGTGCACTCGAAACAATTAATATTCTTTTTTTTTATAGCTGATAGCTTAGTTCCATAATTCCAAACCTTTTCCATTCTCCTTTTCACGGATGAAATTTTCAGTACTGTGCAGCAGAGCAATAACGAAACGTAGAATTCAATTTCTCGTAATCAAGTTCTCGCTTCTTCTAATATCAAAGAATATCCCAGAACTCGAATCGCATTGATTTCTAAAATTAACTTAACATTATGAATGGAGAATTTCTCGAAAAATTTGCTCGATTTTCTTCTTTTACGAATCATTAAAAATATCATTATTGGAATATATACTTGATCGAGAATTTATCACATAAGAGATCACGTTGATGTACTCAGATTCGTAAAAACCTATCCACCGAATTTATATTATTCAATTCTTAAAATTATTCCCCACACTTTTACCGACCGAGTCTCTTCAAATTCCTTACAAACGTAATTTCTCGATTCCATTCTCACTCTCGAATAACCCTACGCATACACCGATAAAAACTTTCTCCATACTCTTCCTCTGCACAATATTATACTTGAAAATTAATTGTATCACGGAGCAAAATTTCTTTCTTTGTCGAATCGATCATTTTCCACCGATGTACGACTATACCCACACACACACATATATATAGAACGAGAAAAGTTTGTCGATCGAAATAATATCCGCGAGGAACTATGGACGGCTGCGCTCGATCGATCTCGAGGAGAGAAGAAATCTTTTCCGACCCCTAATTGCCGTAATTAAATCTCCGTGAGAGAGAGAGAGAGAGAGAGAACTTACCCGATTCTCCGCTCGAGATGTGGAATCATCGGCGCGCCCCCTCGAATTATTCTCAGTCACCCCGCCGCTTCCCGTGCAATCCAGGCCGTCGAGCATTTGCTTCTCCTTTCCAACGGATATATATACATATATATACACATACGTATGCATATATATATATATATCCTACACACGATTCTCTATCCTCGATATTCTGTCATCGCCGAACTCACCACTCTTTTTCGTGTATGGAAGAGAAAGGGAAAGAAGAAAGAGACCCATCGTCACCGATACTACGTTTTTTCTTCTCACTCGGTAAGTAAGTTTGACAGGGCGGGATAAATTTCTAGGGAAATTGGAGGCGCGGACGGGAATGACATTTATAGAGGGCCGCTCGTGGCGAGAGGTGCGATCGAAGATCGATCGATAAGGAAGGGAAGGCAGTGGACGACGACGACTTGTCACGCGCGCGGACGATTTGGAAGTGGCGAGGGCCGGAGAGGCTTCCTTCTATCCTTGCACCCGGCCGCTCGTCGGATAGGAGCGTAACAGTAAGCTGTTTCACGATTAGCCGAAATGTATAAACTTATTTATTTCGGTGGCAGATAACCCCAAGCTTCCCGCAATAGCCGAGCCGAGGCGGGCCGCCCATTGGCGTCGAATTTCTTCGTAACGATAACGATGGGATCGAAACTTCAGGTCGACCGACTGCTAACCTTCGGCTATTCGATCGATGCTATTGACGCCGAATATTTATCGATTAACTTTGCTCTCGATCCAATTAATTAACTCGATCGACAACAGCTTCTCCCTCCCTCGAGGAAATTCTACTAAAAGGAGAGGGAAAAGGTTGATTTTTCGAGCGAGAACGGAAAACAGGAATTCTTCCTGGGAGGCGCGAGGGAGGCGGGAAAACTCGAAGATAATCGAGCGCGAGGAAAGAAAGAAAGAAAGAAGCCACCAGAAAAAGATTATCGAATCGACTGATGAACTATTTTTCGTTCCGATCGGTCCACGCGCGGAAGTTGCCCGCTGATAATTGATAAGAGCTCCCCCTTTCCCCCGTTTCGGCCACCACACCAATATATATATATATACACGTACATATGTACATGTAAATATACGTATATATAAATAGGTCGCATGGGTCGGCACAATTGACCGTATTCATTCGATCACGAATTGATTTATCGATTGTTATCAGCTCAAACTTTGTAGCCGAAAAACGATGTTGCAAAACTGACAGAACAGAGCGGAGATAATGTCTACCAAATTTATATAATAAATTCGTATTATCGCCTCTGGTATTGACCAGATATAGATGAGAAATAAAACTTTCCGAGTGTAAAAAAAAATTTTTGATACGGTAGCATCGAAAATTCGTGTTTCATCAACGATAACCAAAGAAAAAAAAAAAGAAAAAAAAAAAAGAAAAAAACGCAGAGATCTAAACCGCTCTACAATGTAACGCAACTGCTACGCGCGCTGTATTATTATTATTATTATTATTATTATTATTATTACGTTCGCTTCGTATTCGTTTCCTTCCATTTTCTCCTTTTCGTTTGAAAAAAAACGAGCAACGCGCGTTTTCAAGATTCGTGTAAAACGATCCAACAGTCGGAAAGAGAAAGAGAAAGAGAAAGAAGAAGGAAGAAAGAGAGAGAGTATAATAAAGTTAGTTCAGTTTTCCCTTCGTGGATAGGCAGCGATCGAGCGAACGAACGAGCGAGCGAGCGAGCAGCGAGAGAGCGAGGGGTGGGTGCGATAAGCACGGGGATTGCGGGCGGGCCGATCATTGGCCGGCTCCTGTGCCGGCAGTCACATCGAATCACGATCACCGATCCGGCGGATAGAAGGTGCACCGAAGGGATTTCCGGCGCAGATTGGCCCTAAGCAAATGACAAAGCACGGGAGAGAGGAGGGGGAGAGGGTGGGGGAGGGTAGGAGGGGGAGGGATGCGAGAGGAAATAACGGTAATCCTTGAAACGGGGAGCGAGATCAGAGAGGGTGGTTTCCTTGGGCAGCCGCAATCTGTCCGAGCTTGGCCGGCAAAGCTCCAAGAAGGGTGCCTGGCCGACTGGCCTTTCGAGTTTAGAGCCACGGTGCAACCGTCCTTCCCCCCCTCCTGCGCCAAACATCGGCGGAAATCGAGCGAGATTCCTATTTATCGCGAGCCGATCCCTTCCGGTCAACGAAAAGCCGCATCATCTCGCCTTCGAGGAATCGCCTCTCCTTCCATCTCTTCTCTTCCCTTTCGTTTCCCTCTTTCCTTTCTTTCAATTAAGAAATTTTCGCCTCGAGCATCGAAACCGGTACACGATGAGCGACACGGTTAGAGAGGGAAGTCAAGTTCGAGAATTTTGGACGGAGTTGACCAATTTTGCGCGAGATAAATCAAGAAGTGGCACAAAGTGGCCACGATACGACAAACCATATACACAGTGTAATTTTCTGCGGGACGAGAACGAGAGAGGTGGCGATAAATATCCGTCAAAAATTACGCTCACGTCCTATCGTATAGATGTTCCGAGGGGGCTAAACGCGAGTCGATGAGCCGTATCCGGCCGTGTCTTGGCATAATCGGGCCGTGTTGTCGTCAGGATTAACCTATTAACGCCCACTGTCTACCTCCGGGTTTGCCAAGAGTAATCGGCTCCGCGTCGAGATTTGGACGTGCCGCGAAACACCGGCATTTGTCACTGCGCTGTTCGAAAGTCCGAGCTTCAACAAGTAAGTATCTTTGCAAGGGACGGAGAAATATTGCTGCTCGCGTCTTGGCCGCGAGCTCCCCGTAATAATAATAATAATATCGGCAACTCGGTCGATAAATCTGTAACACCGACCGAACAGAAATTCCTACATCCCCTCCTCTTTTCAGAATAGGTTACTCGATTCGTAGCCTATTTCACACCGTGCGAATAGGTGGCTCGACGCAACGATAATAATAACGCTTTGTCCCGAATCGAGAATCGAGAAGAGCGTATTACGTATACTGCTTAAAGTATCGAAAAAGAATTCAGATTCGTCGAGAGTTAAAAAAACAAGGACGAAAGAGATTCCATTTCACGAAATTCATAAAGATCAAAGCGATCCTTTCTCTCCTACGAACCATATAACCAAAAAAAAAAAGTACTCGTCGCAACAAAGTGTTAACGAACCGTTCGATACGACTTTGACGAACCCGGTTATCATCCTTCGAAAACTTAGCCACGGCAAACGTATTTCGAAGCTTCAATGGAAAAAAAGAATAGAAAGAAAAGGAGAGAAAGAGAGAGAGAGAGAACAAGGAAGCTCCGTGGCGAAGCGACGAAAATGCGAAGAGGGAATGAATAGAGGCGCGGAAAACGAAGCGGAGAAACAGCGAGCGGAACGGAGGGAGGGATGGGGCGGGCAGGCAGGCAGGCAGGCAGCAGCCGTCAAAAGTTGCCGAACTAATAGGACGATTTTCAGCGCGGAGCGTTTAATTAAATTAATTATATGCGCGCCTCGGTCGTAATATAAATTGTGAGCAAGCGTCGGGGACGAGCGTGAGGGGGAGGGGAGGGGGAGGAGGAAGGTTGAGTTCCGGTTGTACGCGCGGCAGGAGAGGAAAGGGGGAGGGGGGAGAGGGGGGGAAATACCGTCAAGCTGCGATCGCCAACTTTGATAGTTACGTTTCATCCATCCATCCATCTATCTATCTATCCGAAATACACGTTTTCCGCGGACTGGTTCGACGCAAACTTCGAAATCGGTAAGCGGAGTTGCCGCGTATCGAGTTGTCCGATTAAAGTTGCCGCTTCTCGCGTTTCGCGATTTTCGCGGCGAGGACGACTCGATCGACGCGTAGAAATTTTTTTTTTTTTTCGAATATTTCACACACGAGTTCGAACTGATCGTCTTAGAAACAACAATAAAACGACTTAAGCAGATCGCTGTTCACGAATCGATACTTATTAATCGCAACCAAGATGACTAAGGCTCTTTAAGAGAGAGGAAGAATGGTAACGAGAATTCTCCAAATCTCATTCCACGCGAAGTAAAGCACGATAACGTAACGTAACGGAAATTGAATCATCGCGGCAAGAATGCGCTTCTCCTCCCTAAAAAAAAAAGTAAAAGATAAAAAAACCCAGGAAGAGACACAACCCTCTAATTCCAAGCTACCGGTCCAATCTACAACAATCGAGTCGACCGCAAGGGTCGCAGGAGTTCTGCAAGGGGTTTTCTCTGCGATTCTCCCTCCCCACCTGGAGTGGGCCGAAAAGGTTTGAAAAGGCTGCCGGGAAAAACGGACTCGCGGCTTCCTTCGGCCGCGCACGCGCCCCTCCCCACCCGTGTTTGCACACACGCACCCGCGGCCAGCGACACGGGAGTGGGGGGACGAGTTGCTCGCAAAACCCCGTGGCGCGCTCGCCTACTGCGGTTTCTACGTCTCCAGATAAAGCGGCGAGGAGCAGTAGGGGGAGGGCGCACACACGCTGAAAACGGGGGTAAACGGCCAACTTTCCAGGCGGATGCCCGGATCCTTGGACGGCCGAGCCAGACGGTAAATACATTTTTAAATAAGAGTTTTTTACTGGCCGGATTTCGTCGTCCCCGTATCGGGGAATTATCCTTTTGCTTTGCGCGCATTATCCTTCGGCCCGCGAGAGCAGGCCTGGGGAGAGGGAGAGGGAAGGTTCAAAAGCTTCGTCCACGAACCGGCCCACGCTCTCCCCACCCTCGCTCTGTCTCGCTTTCTCCATATATCGATGAATTCTTCTCCTAGGAACAGAGTCACGAGGAGCTATTCAACTTCTCACTTTTTCGAGGGAGAACGGAGCGCTCGATTGACGGTGGAAGATTGGGAAATAATTTAAAGGCGCGTAGCAAGAGTTATTAATTATATTTAAAATAAGCTTTTCGAGAAATTTTTGGAAATCGTAATCGGCCTGTTGTATCACGAGGAATAAAGAGTAGTATCTTGATCGAAAGTTATTATCAACAAGAAAAATCGCATCGAAGAGAAATTTTCCTCCAAGACACCTCCATCGATCAATGATCCCTCCGTCCAGGGAGGGGGGGTGTTTAAAATCATTAGCCACCCATCCGATTCGAAAAGTCTTCCGACGCGACTCGTCTTCTTCTCCACCACGATTTCCCTTTCTTTCTTTCTTTCTCTCTCCTTCTCCTTTCCCCCTTTTATTTTTTTCAGACCGCGCGTCCTCGCAGCTCGAATTCAATTGTGATTGATCACCGACGGTGATTGAGGATTCGAAATGAAAGGCTCGCCGGTGGCGAAGACAAAAAGACGAACCCCCCCTCCTTTCCCCACCCCCTCTTTTCCACGAGGCATCCTCCTTCCTTCCTTCGTACGAGCGAGAATCACGGCTCGCTCACAGACGGCAGCCAGACTGGATATAATGGAGTAAAATTCATACGACTCCATATCGGCGCGATAAAAAGACAGGCGGGCGGGCGGAGCGAGAAGCCGGGGACGGGGCACAAAGGAAGGATTAATTTTAAATATCATATACTTGGCCGGCTAAAAAGCGAAGGTGGGAAGAGAGCTCCGTCGCCGGGGAGGCTCGGAGGACTGATAAGTTACGTCAGGAGGGAGGGATACTTTTCAGGGGATTTCCCTTTTCGGTTGGTAAAAGAGAGAAAAAAAGACGGAAAGCTCGAAAAACCTCTTCCCTCTTCTTCTCTCCTCAATTTTGGATTGTGTATATATTTCTATTCTCACAAGTTCGAGTTAGAGATATTATTGAAAAATACGTTAATTCCTACTTACAATTGGTCTACAACGTTTTAATATTTAAAATTCGAATTCCTCGCACTCCTCGATCGTTAAACTTTCTCCACCGGTTCCTAATATTACTCGATTCGAGATAAAGTTTGAGAAACTGGAGAGAGAGAGAGAGATAGAGTGAGAGGCGGAGGGGGAAGGAGGAGTGCGGCCGTTAGAGATATCGTTGGCCCGCGTCGCGCAATAATAATAACAACAATAATAATAACGACACCTTCGTGCACGGTTTTTTGTTCGACCGTTCGAATAAACGTCGCGAATTCTTACACGACGATAATTCAACCTCTCTGCAACGCGCGCTCGATTTACTTGCTACCCGTCCGCGCGGCCAAGGAATGCACGCGTTGTATTATTATCGCGAGTTTCGAGCCTATATACCACCCCCCCCGCTCCCCCAACAAGAGGTGACAACGAGCCTCTCTCTGACACTTTGCCAATCGCGAATTCGCGAAACGAGAGCTAGCTCTCTCGTTTCGATATTCCTCGCTTCGAATCGAGATAAGATAAGATAAGGGAAAAGGGAAAAAAAAAAAAAGAAGAGGAAAAAAGATCGCGAAGCACGAGAGCCACGAAAAAAAGGGGGAAGAAGCGAAAGAGGGTGGCTCCGGTTTAATCGTGAATTATCAATTCGGGACGGAGCCGAGTCGAGTCGAGTCGAGTCGAGTCGAGAAGGCGAAGGAGAGGGCGGCGGCGGCGGCGGCGGCGGCCGGAGGGCTTCGCTGACCGACGTTTCTGGTTAATCGCGTTTGCGGAAAAACGGAGATAATTCCTGGCCGTCGTCCGTCTGGACGACGATGGAGGCGTGTACGTATATACGCGCGTACGTACGTGGTGGAGAGGGAGAGAGAAAAAAAAAGGTGGGGTCTCGTGGATGATCTCTTGCCGTGTGTATGGAGAAGGCCAAGCGGGTAGGGTAGGGATTGATATTCGCGGGCACACGGAATTTTTAACTAGCCCGGCCGGCCTTTAGCCGTACCGCCCGCAGAAAGCGCAGCAGAAAAGTTATGAATCTAATTTTCAGCGTATTTGTGTCTCACCCACCTACCCCTACCCTCTTTCCCCCGGTTGCTCCGCCATCGCCACCAGGAACACCTATATCAATCCCCCTTTCCCCTCTCCCTCCTCTCCTTCCTCGATACACGCGTCTCCTCTCCTCCCCCACCTCCTCCTCCTCCTCCTCCTCCGCCTCCGTCCGTCGTTCGCTTTCGCGTAATAAAGCGCGCCGCGGCTTCGTTAGGTTTTTATCTCGGCCAGCAAAAAAAAATTAATTTCGAGAGACGCCATGGTTTTCCATCGCCATGGGTGGAGGGAGAGATCACGCACCCCCTCGTTACGCGTCCTTCTTCCATCCGTGGAAGAACGACGATGGAGCGTACACGCGCACGGAGGATGGAAGCTTGATGGACGCCTCACGTCGTTTTCTTTATACCCACCCACCTCGACTTCCCTGTTGATTCTTTCTCTTTCTTTCCCTTTGACGAGAGAAGCTAGCCAGAAACTCTCGAAACGCGATTATCTTTCTCTTTCGTTGCGTCCAGTGGCCGATTTAAAAGGGAATCTAAAAAATTTAAGGCCTCGTATTTTTAAGAGTCGCTTTTTTCCCCCTTCCCCGTCTTCTTTTTCTAAGAGTGAGTACCGAAGTTGTATAATGAAATCCTTGTTTGAAGTTGTGAACAACGAGGATAATATGGGAAAAGAGGGGAGAAAAAAAATCGATTCTTATTCTAATCGGACGAATACCGTTTCCACGTTCGAGCCATTAATTTCACGAAGCCGGCTCGCTAAAACGCCTAATATCCACGCTTCCAGTCACGCTCTCCACAACAACGTCCAATAAATGCTCGAATCCCGTTGCGACCACGGGGGCCACGACACGACGACGGTCGCTGGTGTGTAAATCAAGCCAAAAACTCCCTATATTTCAGCATACATCAGTTGCGCGGATCGAGCGTGTAATTCCCGAGCTCGCGTTCGTCACGGTTATAAGCGATAATTTCAGTTAGTGGTTCGAGTTCCTCTCCACCAGTAGCCACGTTCACATGATTGAGCGCGCGCGCATGCGCCCGGCCACGCGTATATCTCGTTCTAGATCGCGCCTCGTGCAAGCACTTACAGTATACGATGCTAAGTCATGACCGGTACGCCATCGCGGCTCGTTTCTATAAATCTTCGGTGATCCGATAAGAAAAAGAGATCGCCCAACTCGGTTGAAACTCGCGATCCCACCTCCAAAAGGGGGTCGAGAAAGAAACGTGCGAGTACTGCTGCTACGTTACTACTATGTGACTCGGTGACTTGGACGCAGGTTAGGTTAGGTTGGCGCGATCGCGTTGCCGTTAAATCGAAGGGTACGCGCTTTAACCGTCCCCCTCCCCTCCACCCCCAACCCCTCGTCGGTTTCCATCGCCGAGGTTCGCGTGCTCGACGAAATATACTTAAAACCGTAATTACGATATAATCAACGGCCGCCGTGACCAGATACGCATCTCGGGGATGAAAAGAAAAAAGGAGGGGTGGGTGTCGATCGATCTGTTCGAACTGGAAAAACCCTTTTTAAAAGTATACGGAGCAAGGGTGAAGGTGTAGGAGAGTGTGGCAAGGGAGGAGGAGGAGGGGGGAGGGGGGATTTAACCACTGCCGTTGAGGCAGAGGAAAACGGTCTTCCCCTTCGGCTACTCCGACGACGCGCACGCCTGTGTATACGATCGTGTGCATGTGCAGGAGGGAGGAGGGTGGCGGAGGGGGCAGAAACGAGTTTTACACATCGCGTAAAAGTTAGTTCCTAATTATTCAGATTTTCTAATTAATGTTTCAGCCGACAATGATGGAGCATCCGGCTCGTCTTTTCTCTCCCTCTTTTTTCCTTTATCGAGCGCCCACATGCAGCTCTCCTCCAGTGTATATGTGTGCGTGTACGCGTATGATTGCGCGCGCGCGCGCACACACACACACATACTTCTCTTCTTATTTGCAATGATCGTCTCGACCGTTCGGGAAATTAGCCCCTCTCAGACCTATTTTTAATGCGAATTTAACGCTTCCATGACGAATGACGCGATATTCGTTAAGAAGGATCACTCGCGCGATCGATCTCGCGCGAATAATCGTACGTTATGTCACTGGCCATACCTCCTTTGCTGTCCAAGTATCGAGCTTTGATCGAATCGAACGAGCAGATTTATAAAAAACGATATGAAAAATTAAGCTTGAATTAATTCGGCGGAAAACTCGCGTTTTGGAATTCCAATGGTATATAGCTAGACGTTAAAGAAGATGGGACAAGTTTGAAGCGATAATCCGTTGACGAACGATCGTATCGTTTCGACGACATGCAACCGCGATAAATAATAAAGAGCACTTTCGCGAAGAGCCGTCATTACGACAACCTTATCAGCCGCTCCACCGTCATTGAAAACAGACTCTAAGGATGTTGTCGGAGCGTATCGACAGATGGCGCTGGCTCAAGTGCGATTCTCACCCGAGTCGATGCTTTAAAAACGCTTAAGATGCCGGAAGAAATTTCAAAAGGAAGAGGATTATCCAAACTTTTTTATTTTTTCTTTTTTTCATCGCGAACAACGTGGAGATCATCCGTCGAAACGAACATCCGTCGATCGTGAGAGGGAAGAAAGCGAGGTCGATTCTGCCTCCTCCTGCCTCGCCGAAACATATGCATCGTCCTTGTTGCGAACGCAATTTCACGGGTTACATAGATAAGAGAGCCGGCTCGCAAGTTGGCCGGCCTGGAGGTGGGGAGGAAGAGAAGGGGGACGCGAAAAAACGAGCGGTGGGCGGGCAGCTATTCCGGATTCAGTTCCTATATTTTGTTCTACTTGAAACTTACGAAACGAAACGAAATATCTAAACGAATATTGACTCTTTTACCGGGGTGCGCTCGCGTCATTTTTCGCTCGAGTGCAAATATTCGGCTTTTTTGTCCGAGTTCATCCTTCCCTTCCCCCTCTCGGTCCCGAAACCACTAACGCCGCCGAATTCATCACGGTGTCGCGGAATAAACCGTATCGTGGAACCGTTCGTAGATACTCGCATAATCGTCTCGCCGACGACGGAATGAAATTCCATTACGCGTGAAAGCAAAGAAACTTCTTGTCGAAATTACGTAACGACGGTGATGTTAACGGGGAATTGAAATGCTGCTTGCATAGCTTTCGAAAGGTGACACGAAATAACGAATTTTCACGGCGATATCGATCTTTTTATCCACTCCACCGTACCGTAATATTATTTACAACGCGATGCAGATACGATAAGAAAATGATCTAAATTGATCTTCACGGCGAGGAACGATTACTTTCCAGAGACTCTCGTTCTAATTACGAATATCTTTTTCTTTAAGAAACTGGTATACCACGAACCTAACCTCGTTCGATCCGCAGCCGCGCAACTAACGCCATCTCATCGAGAAGCGTGCCGTGTGCCGGAACGAAAGTGTTTGGATCGAGATTTGTCGCGATTCGTAGAAACGGTGGATCGTGACTGTGCATAGAGAGGTGCGGCGAGATTTTCCCGAGATTCTATTATGCAATCGTGAAAGCCTCGAGTTTCTCCATCCGTCCATCCATCCATCCACCCACCGATCAGTCGGTCTCTAATCCGTTTCACAACGGTTTCACGACGAGCGTGCGCACGCTCGATTCGAGCGATAAAATTCGTCGTTCCGGCCGTGGCGATTGTTTGTCCTCGCGTCGCGAGTACTGCGCACTCGATTGCTCCTTATCAGCGGTAATTATCAGCAAATCTTGGTATCAGGGCAAATACCGTAACACATCGTGGCGGGAGTGCTCGGCCTACCGGCGTTACAGCGAAATGGCCGTCGATGTCTCCGCGATGGCTTCGCACGGTCCACGTGATCGCCCGCCGATCGCAATTATCGATAAAAACGGTGGGAGGATGATACGACCGCCCGATATTTCCCTTCTTCTCGTCATATTTTTTGTTTCGTCCAACGTGCACGCGGTTCGATTTAATCGATGATAAATTGTAATTGAATCAAAATTGCAAATAAAATAAAATAAAATCCATTTTTTTCAACCTCTTTGTCAAGCTCGCTTGGTAGAACACAAAACGTGTTCTCGCCTCGCGATCTTTAAAAAAGAAAAAAGGAACAGTGATATATTTCACGTCCAAAGAAAGTTAAATTTACACATCTTTCAACTCTGTCGGTGGAGAAATTTTTTTCTCTTCGAAGAAAAAAGAAAAAAAAAGAAAAAAGTAAACACTCGATCGGGATAGTTTGTCCGAAATACTTTTCCCCTCTCCAAAGAAAAATAAGATGCCCGGAGAGGAGCGAAACAGGAAGTCTGGTCTCGGCACAAGATCTTACCGCTCGGCTACAGAGAGAAGTGCGAATATCGTTCCCGGTTATTTCTTGATCTATCGGTCTGGGTACATTAGCCAACGTGTTTTGAAACACTCGTGGAGCGTATTTGCGTTGGCATCGGGCGGCGCGTTGTCCCTCTTTCATCTCGCCTCGGAGGAACAAAGTCGTTAGCCGGTCTAATATCGCGAACCCTTTTCCCTTCCGAGCACGATCCCGCGATTTTTCTCCTCCAACGGAGAAGCAGATCAAAGACTCGGTTCACGCGTCACGGGTGCGAACAGCCCTGTCAATCATCCGGGACGCGGGCCAAAGGGACCTCTAATTACCCTTCGGTGGTGATCCGTCGTGGAATCGTCGTGTCGAATAATACGAGATTCGAGGTTTGTTCAACGCGCGAATAAACGACTCATCGAATCGTTTTGGTTGAAAAATAATAATAATAATTGATAACCGATCCGTAACCGCGTATTAAACTCGACCCGTTATCTGTGCATGTGATCGCTGATTTAACAATCTTCGCCCCCTTTCATCTCCCGGTTGTCATCAATTTCTCGCGATACGAAGGCCTGATTTTTCGAAAATGTGAAAGCCGTTGTATACCGGCCGAGTTGCCAAGTTGCGATAATAATAAATTCATTTATTGCCGTCTTGTCTGAAACGGATAAAAAGCAAATGATCCCCGGCCGTCATCGTTTCATTGTTTGCCACGTCTTTCAGACAAATTTACGATCGAATCGCACAAATATGTTTGCCCCGATTCTCCGTTAGAAAGTATCATCGAAACGGAGCAGTCAGCCTTGCCTCGATCGCGTGCTTATCGAACAAAATTATTATTTTACCTTCCCCCCCCCTCCCTTCCGCTTTAACAGCTTTGTTAAACTTTCGTTCCACCTCCCCTGGAAATGTTCCAGGAACATCGACCGCCCCGAGTTGTAGCTACAATTTAAAAAAAAAAAAAAAAACGCACAGAATTTATTTTCAAGAATTCCCCCTCCCCCCTCCCTCTTTCTCGTCGAGGAATAAAGAAGATATCGAGGGGGGGGGGAAAAAAAAAAAAGAAAAAATTAAATCTATCCCGTCCAATTGATTTCCACGCTTCATAAAATCTCCCTCTCGAACGTCCCTCTCCCCCTCCATCCCCTTCTATCGAGGATAATCGAACAACTACTCCACTCCTTCCCCCCCCCTTACGCTGTCGCTACATTATTTACTCCTCATTATCGTCGTGGCCGGCATACCTCCCTCCTTTCCCCTTAATCGAAGGATAATAAAAATCATCCCCCGAGCGATGCCTTCTCAATAAAAGACATTGTTCCGGGGAGCAAATTCTTATCCGTGAAAAAGGCGTCGTTGTCCCTTCCCTCCCCTTCCCTTTCGAGAGAAGTGACGCGAGCAAGGAGGAGGAGGAGGAGGAGGAGGAGGGGTTGGATTATCGGGTTCGAGATTACAGCTCTCGTTTTCTCCCCCCGTTCCAATACGAGTATCGGGGAGGGGGGTGGTAAACAGGGTGGAAAGGGGTTTATTGGCCCTAAGCAGGATACTTATTGAACTCTTAGCGGTGTTTTCATCGCTCTCTCTCTCTTCGGGCACAGGCGGCTTTCAAGTGTTTTCGCCTTTGTTTAAAGGACCCCGCTCGCATTATGCACCCTCCTCCGCGGAGGAGAGCAGAGGAGAGAGGTCCTTGCAAGAAGCATCTCGGCTCCGTAAACTCCGCGGCTCAAGGGTTTGACCACTTTCGAGCGGGAATCGAAGCGGTTATTTGAAGGAAAATATGTCTGATAATAAAAACGAGCGACAATCGGGCGGAATCTGGATCGAATCCATCGCGCGGGAGGAGGTGTATTCGAAAGTATCCGAGATGATGATAATCGATCCGACGTCTCTCCGCCGTGAAAATATTCTTGAATATTCATCGACGGATCCCCCTCCCTCCGCGCGTTCCCTATTTATGACGGTTCTTTCATTACCAATTCCGTCGGTTCCGCCGGCTGCCATTAGTCACACTTTGCGTACCGAGAGCGTGATTTCACCCGCGTTTATCGCGAATCGGTTGAAGGTGAAGTGCACTCGGGGGTGAATTTCACGGCGGGAGGGAGGGGTGTTGCGCGCGTTCCGCGTAGAGGTGGAGAGAGAGAGAGAGAGAAGGCGAGAGGGGAGGTGGGCGATCGGAGCGAGCGAAGGAGAGATAAGCGATTGGGCGGCGAGGGGAGGCACGGCCCACCCACGTGCTCCATCGAGTGCTCCGTCAGTCATTCGGCCGAACGCGCACGCAGCGGAAAAGCCGTTAGTGTGCGACAACGGTTCAACGCTGGAATTACACTGTTGCCAGCGCTACGCGCGTTTTTTCACGGATGAAAAAGCGCCCATTAACTCGACGCTCGAAATTCGCATCGCTCTTCTTTGTTTCTTTCTTGGGCGAGACTCACCTCTTTGTCCTTGGCTTGCAGTTCCTGCTCCAGGTTGGTGTTGGGCGTCCTCCTGGGATTGCTGGCATCGTGCACCTGCTGCTGATCGCTTCCCTGTGGAGTCTGAGACAACTTGTGTCCCTCAGTCTTCGAATTCCCCTCATTCGCCGCGGCAAGTTGCTCCTTCAGTGCGGACACTTCCTTCTCCGCCAATGTCGCCCTCTGCAATCGAACGTGGATAAACATATCAATCGTGTCCGTCCGGATCGACCAATATATCGTATATCTTCCGGAGAAATGTCCCACGTATTGGAATTACCATTCCATTCGAATAAGTTTTAAACATTCGAAACTATAAATTTCGCCGATATAGAATTTTACGATTAATCCAGTCTTCTATTCATAATCATCCCGCTATTAAACCGATCTAATTTTACCAACTTTGCTTTATCGATCTTATGAATATTTGGTCAACAAGAGAGTTATATCTGCTATGTGTGAATATTTATACCCCTCTTCCAAAATTAAACAAAGGAAAGGAATTCTTCTGGATGTTTGACAAATTTTAAAAATTTCCTAGTTTTCAGGTCCCGATTTATCCCTCCTTTGGAGAAACGATTCCTTTAACAGGCGAACACGTGCGGCCTCGTCATCAATCGGCATCTGGAAGCGATTAAACTAAAATCCAAACTAAAATCGCGGGTCGGGGTAGTGAAATATATCGGAACGCCGCGTGGACTAGCCAAGGCAACAAGTACACGTCAGTTTTTGCCCGATGCATCGAAGCTCGATCGATCGTTTCCGCGAAACAACCACGCCAACTTCGATTTGAAATTGTACGGTAACACGGAATCGCTTACGTACCAGTCATTCCACGCAACGTATTATTTACATTTTCCACGGTAATCCTATCCTCCCCTCTTTGTCTTGCGCGCACAGATTTATTATTACGTCACTTTATTATTGTCGGAATCTATGCGTGGAAAATTTGGAACGAAACCAATCTCTTTTTTCTTCCCTCCCGTTCGAAGCGGAGATCGTAAACAAATTTCGAAACGAAAGGATCCACTCTGGTCGTCCAAGTGGTTCGAACAAAGGAAAAAACACGATGGTGAGAGAGAGAGAGAGAGAGAGAAAGAGGGCGAGGTACGAGATAGGTACAGTAATGACCCATTGTTTCCTGCAAAAAGCCTTGACGATGTTATCGATAATTACGAAATGATACGGGAAGCATAAATACATATCTGAGAGCGCGATGCACGTTCATCGAAATGGCGGACCGAGTATCGATAGGCTGTCGGGACTCGTCCCGTGTATTTGTCACGGGAGCTGGAAGAGTGGGGGGAGAGCACGAGCGGAGCTAAGGCCGTTGGAGAGGATCGAGAAGATCGGCGATAAAGATCCGTACCGTCCGCGATCGTCGCATTAGCGGCGGAAGTCGTTGAAAGATAATGGCTTCTTTGAACGTTGCTGACGACGTTGCTTTTGCCGTTGTTCTATCAATAATCGGCCGTTGGAAGAATTTAAGAATTACGGGAAACTCGATCACTTTTCCGGATGCCTCCTCCTTCGTTTCGATACGCTTCGACGATCGTCGATTCCCGATAGATTACAATCTATCAAGTGTCTCCTCGCGTTATTGTCCAAGTCGATTAAACGGGAATATTGCGAAAGAAACGCATCGAGAATTGTTTTAAACGTCGTTAAATGCGGTGGTCGATAATGTTGGAAAAGATTCCAACATTATTCTTGTACCGAGCGGAAAATATCGAGAGGAAAAGAAGGGAAGGGAATCGTTATTAAAAAGGAGAAAAAAGTGTACATTACCGCATTAAAAGCTCGAAAAATGTAGATTTCGACGATTCGGGAAAAAGTTAGGTTATACGCGTCGACGCACGCGTTGATTCACTCACTAATAACTACGAGAGGATACGAGAATCGGAGAAGATTTTCTATTTTCACGAGGTGAAAAGGTATACGTAGAGTCGCCATGACCACTGAAAATAGTTGGGAAGCAAATTCGATGGATCGAACCGCGGCCTGTTCGATTCGATAGTTGGACAGCACCAATTACGTACGTACTCGCCTTTCGACTCTGAATAGAGGGCGTGGTGGGAGGCGAGTTTCGATCACGCCGAGGCGTTTCGTCTTGGGCCCGACGCTCGTCTTATATCCCATCGCAAATTGACGGTTATCCGACTTGCACGGCGTTCCGGGCATCGATCGATCGCCACTCACCGATTCGATATACGGAATCGCGGCTCATTGCACGTTCCGCGTGTGCGAGAAACTGCTTCGGGGCTGGTTTTAGGCACCGGTGGTCACGCACTTTTGGATCAACTGGCAGGGCATCGATCGGTTTCCGTCGTGTTAACGCTTGTTTTCTCCGCGTTCAAAAACTTGGTGTGTCGTGTAATTAAGCCACGGTTTCGCATATCCCCGCACATCCTCGACATTTGTAATTCGAATCTTTCTCTCTCGTCGCCGAGTTTTCTCTTTGGAAGAGAACGCCATTTTTACATCGACGATCATTTCCATTATCGATAGATCGTTACACGCGTCAATAGTATTCGTCGTCTTCGCTACTACACTCGTGATACACGCGCGCGCGTGTGTGTGTGTGGAACGATGGATGACAAGTTTGGTAAGGTTATGTTATACCGCAAGATTAGTCTTCGACATAACGTGAGTACTAACCTATAAATGTCATTGTTTCGTTTCACCAACGCTATAAATTTCCAATTGTTATATCAAACGGATCGTTTATTTTCAAACTCTAATTGTTCAGGGACTAATAATAATTTGCCATTATTCGACAAACATTTGTCTGCCGAGAAAAATGAAAAATTTTTTTCTTAAAAATTCCCAACTTTCCAACGATCCGGTGGAACACCGGGGGAGGGGGAAAGAAAGGAAAATTTCGAGATTGCGGGCAAATTCGCAGGGGGGGAAATGGGCCACCACCGATGACCACGCGTGCAAGTCGGCGCAGCGTCGTTGGCGCGCGCACGAGCGCACGGCATGCGAGTGTCGTAGCCCGTCGAGCGCCGAGCATTCTTCGTGCCCCGCCGCCGGAATATCCCGAATAGATCAGCCTCCCTCGCGCGTCTTTCTATTTTTACGCCCCAGCCCCCGAATCATCAACGTGCACCGTTCTTTTCTACTATTTATTTCGTGACGGTTGACTAATGCGCGAGACCCATCGGGAATTCCGGTTGGATCGATGTGTTCGTCTCTGAATCCCGCGTCTCGGAAAAAGCGAGGGAAACGAGGTCGATGCTTCGATTCGACTTTGTTACGCGGAATGAAATATATGTATGTATATACGTGTTGGAGTATAATTATTCGGAGGAAGAAATAGGAATTTTTCTCTCTCTTCCTTTTAGCAACCGTGCACGAAAGTTTGGGAAGAGAATCGAAATCGTATCACGCGCTCGTATCGGTGGAGCAAAACTATTTCCACATTAAACGAGCGTAACAATTTCAAACAACAACGTACCGAAATACATTTTTTTCGATTTGCTTTGTAAATGGAAAATTTATTTTCAAACATCTCACACGTGCTTTCACCTCGAGTTTTACAGCGAAGTAACTCATTTATTCTGAGACGTTATAGAGGCGTTTCCACATACCGCCTTTGAAACCTCTTATTGAAATGAATTTTAATGATCGTGTGCCACGCTATTCCCCCCTATATTTTTTTCGAAATAAAAGGAAATCCACGGCATTCAGGCGGCTGCTAAATAAAGCAATTTATACAACCCACTAAAACGAATATCTAATTAACATGAAATGCATCGTTTACCTTTACGACGTGTTTTACTACGCCTTCGGTTTCATTTTCCAGATTCGCGTGATCCAACCACTCGCGACTTCTTCCGTCTTTGACCTTTGACACGTCGTAACGCCCAATAATTATGCGTCGTTCGCACACCATCTCGACGATAAAAACGAAACAACCGATCGTTCTTCTACCTCCTCGTAAACGGGAGGGAATACGCGCGAGAGGAACTCCATTCGAAAAGGAGATCGAAACTCAAAAATACCACCGCCCGTCTGGTGACCCCATCGAAACGATATTTTTACCAGCCTTACGGAAAACCAAATCGATCGGATGCAAACTCGCGTACACACACACACGCGTCTCGGTGTATGCGCGATCGACGGTCGAACACGAGGGAGAGAAGGCGTTGCAGTGGATAGTCGCGGTGGCGGGAAGAAAGGGAGGAATATGCCTTACCACCAGCCTTCTTTATAATCTGCCTCGTGGTAACGGAGGGGGTGGTGGATCAGCCGTTTATGACTAGCGGCGGTGTTATATTTTTTCGGCCGGGGAGGGGACGGTCGTGATATTTCAAATTTTCTCATTACACCTCGAGGTGCGAACGATCCCCCTCCTCCTGTATACACGGCGCCGTGCCCTCCCCCTTCTTCAATCTCACACCAGCCAGCCGTCAGAGGGCGAACCCCTCTTGTATTTATTATTAAGATATCGACCGGCTCTAAGTCCCGCCGCCGCGATACTCGAACAGAGAGTTCCACCCTCTTGCGGGGGTAACATCTCCCACCGTCGATGCCAATTCGTCGCTTTGTCGCAGAGAAACGCAGAGGAGTAGGTGAAACGGCTGCCCAACTCGAGAAGGGATATTACAGGTATATTATTCTCCAACATCCTCGACATTTTACGATATATTTTCGGGGAGAGGAAGTGTAACGGATTGCAGTGCGGACGAAGACACTTTTGGGAGGGTCGTCGACCGTCGGTTTGCTCTTCTCTCCAAGCATGCGGAGGACTCCATGTGGCGCGGGTTCCCACGTGTGTGGAGGAGGGGGGCCTCGACAGTTTCAACAGAGGGGCCGAAAGGAGGGGAGATATTTAAGAAATGTCAATACAGGAGGAGGGGACGACAATGCGACGAGTGGCCCCGAGGCATCGGTTAAAAAACGAACCAACCCCTTTGAACTTGCTGTCCTAATGAAAAATTAAAGCCCCTTCTTGAACATCGTTACACTTTCTCCTCCTTTCGATTCGATCTCGAGAGAAGGGGCAGGGTTTTTGGTCGCCTCCATCGTATTCCCTCGGCGAATTCCACGAGGAGGAGGACACACGTGCGAGTCGAGATCTTCTCACGCGCGATCCGCTCTGATAAATCACGATGGGGAGAGAGAGAGAGGGAAGAAGGGAATTCGTGGCGATCATCTGGCGGCGGAACGAAAGAATCATCGATAGTTCGAAGTAAGAGGTTGCTTCGAGAGAAACGGGAGCGTTCGCTGGTCGGATTGGAGGAACGAGAGGATTTTTCTCGGGGATGGTCGCGAGCGAAATTCGGGGCGGGGACAATGGAGAGGGCTCGACACGCGGCGAAAGGGACAGTGGCGGGGGAGGGGAGGCGATTGTTGGAATTTGCATGAATCGATCACGATTGTTTGGCCGCGAAATGAGCGGCGCCAACCACCATAGAGAAATAATTCGCAATCCGCGTACAGGCCGGGCTCGAAATCGAGTTACCGTTTGCCATTTCGATTCTGCTCGGTCCAGCGGCCGACAATGCCCAAACACGACAATGTCGAAAAGCGAATCATCTTTGTGATCCGAGCCCCCTATACTTTCGACTTTTCCCTTTTTCCTCCTCCTCCCCTCCATTAATCTCGTCACCAATCCCACCATTGTTCTCGAATCGAACGCTTTTTTCTCTTCGATCATCAGCCCTTTCGCTCTAAACTCTCTTTATCTCTCTCAAAATTGAATATATATATCTTTGATCGCAACTCCTTCTTATATTCCTATCACGCGTCTATCTGAAAATTGAAAATATATATATCTTTGATCAGTTAATAATGATCCTTCTTAAATTCTATCTATGAAAATTGAAAATATATATACTTTTTCGAGCATCAGCTAATTTATCCATCTGTCTCAAAATAATTTCTCTTCATCTATCTATCTGAAAATTGAAAAGAATATATATATATATATATTTTCGATATAACTCCCTCTTATATTCCTATTATGTTTAATTCTATTTATATATATCTGAAAATTGAAAATATATATATCTTTGATCAGCTAATAACTCCCTCTTTTATTCCTTCCACGCGTCTAAACTCTCTCTCTTTATCCATCTGTCTCAAAATAATCATCCTTATATTCCTATCACGTATATAAATTCTATCTGTCTATCTGAAATATATAATATATATCTTCGATCTGAATAATCTGAATAGTAATAAAATCTGAAATATATATATATGTCTTCGATCATCAGCTAATAACTCCCCCTTTTATTCCTTCCACGCTAAACTCTCTCTCTTTATCCATCTGTCTCAAAATTGAATATATTATTAATCATACTTATATTCCTATCACGCATATAAATTCTATCTGTCTATCTGAAATATATAATATATATATATCTTTGATCATCAGCTAATAACTGCCCCTTTTATTCCTTCCACGCGTCTAAACTCTTTCTCTTCATCTATCTATCTGAAAATTGAAAAGAAAAATATATATATTTTCGATATAACTCCCTCTTATATTCCTGTTATGTTTAATTCTATTTATATATATCTGAAAATTGAAAATATATATATATATATTTTTTCGAGCATCAGCTAATAACTCCCCCTTTTATTCCTTTCTCTCTCTTTATCCATCTGTCTCAAAATTGAAAATATATATATATCTTTGATCATCCTTATATTCCTATCACGCATATAAATTCTATCTGTCTATTTAAAATATATAATATATATATATGTCTTCGATCTGAATAATCTGAATAATAATAAAATCTGAAATATCTTTAATTATCAGCTAGTAACTCCTTTTATATCACGTAACGTAACGTGTAAATTCTATCTGAAAATTGAAAAAAAAAATATATATATTTTCGATATAACTCCCTCTTATATTCCTATTACGTTTAATGCTATTTATATATATCTGAAAATTGAAAATATATATCTTCGATCATCGGCTAATAACTCCTTCTTATATTCACGCATGTAAATTCTATCTATCTATCTGAAATATATAATACACATAATATCTCTTCGATTTGAATAATTTGAATAATAATAAATAATAATGCTAATAATCCCTCCATCCTCTTACATTCCTATTATGCGTTCAATTCTATTCATCTATCTGAAAATTGAAAATGAAAATTTATATATATCATCGGCTAATAACTTCTTATACCCCTATCCGCGAGTTTAAATTCTGCCTATCTACCTCGAAAAGTGAAAATACGTATCTACCCGTTCGAAAAGTGAAATTGCACGTATAAACGAAGAGAGGAGGAGAGGTTGTGGAGAGGAGTAGTTTGTTAAAAAAAAGTAGCAGCTGTCGAGGAGAGATACATGTCGCGCGGAGGAGGACATGTGGGTGGGTGGCTGGTATCGATACCTGTGAGCGGGCGCACAATACGCCGGCTATATTTTTATAGGGCCGCCACGGGAGTCTAATGGGGGGGGAGTAGGAACAGGGATTTGGTATAGACGTCATTGTTTCCGTTCGGCACCCTTCCTTCCTTCCTTCCTTCCTTCCCTCCCTCCCCCCCCACCTCGAGTGAAAACTACCCTTACCCCCCTCACAACGTGGCGCGGCTGCCATTCAAAGCCACTTTTTCATCTCTCCTTCTCCCTCCCTCCTCCCCCTCCGCCACACATAGATTACAATATTACCGCGTAACCCACCCTCGGCGGCGCCGGAACGCGTCCTCTGATATATACGCGCACTTCTGATCATAACATAAATTTTAATGATGGCCGTGATGAAAATATAAGAACGCGGCGATATTTATGACCCCCTCCTCCTCCCCCCTCTCTCCGCGCCGCACTTCGAGGAGGACACCTCCGCCCGCCCTTTCCCCTCGCCGACGCCCGGCCCGTTTAATTGTCCGTCCGCGGACGGACGTCTTTTCTCTCTCGGTTCTTCGTCGCGACAGATGCTCTTCTCTCTCTCTTTCTTCGTTCGTTCGATTATTGCTACTCGAGCAAGACGGGATATAAGAAATAGGCGGAACAACGTATGGTTAATCAGCTCCTGCTCGTTCGGGAAATAGGAATAGGGGAATGGGAGGAGGGGAAGAGAGGAGGGTTTTTAACAAACCTGGCTTTCCCTCTCCACGAGGGGGCGCACTTTTGACGCTTCGCTTCGGAAATCCTTTGATTCCCATCTTTTCGAGGGAGTGGTGGAAACGTCGATGCGCCTTCGCATGAAAAGGGTTCTTCTCTTCTCCTTTCCTCGAGGCTCCCTCCTCCTCCTCCCCCCTCTCCTCGTCCCTGATTGGGACGATAAAAGAGGGCCGCAAGGGACGGCGGAGGAGGAGGAGGAGGTAAAACACTAATTAGTTATCAAAGGGCGGGAAAGGAAGGGTTTGGTGACAAAATAGTAGATCCTGGGGAACGAGGACTCCCTCCTCCTCCTCCTCCTCTTCTCTCCCGTCTTAATACTCTCCCGCGAGGGCCCGCCTATTGATTTTCGAATCTAATCTCCGAATCTCTCTCTCTTCCAGCGGGTAAAGTAGCCGTTTCTCGGAGAAAGAGTGAGAGAGAGAGAGAGATATATATATATAGCCGTGGAAAAACACGTGCAACGTGCTAGTAACAGTCGCGGCCCGTTAAAAATCAAGCTAATCGAATAAACGCGACTTCGGCCATCGGGGGATCAACGCTCGCGTATTCGCGAGCAATACTAATTAACCGAGACGTCCCGTGCGTGGCCCCCACCCCACTCCTGCCCAGCCCAGCCCAGCCCAGACCAGTCCAAGAGAGGCGCGCACACACGCGTACAGCAGCGGCGAGAGGAACGTTGCGCGGCCAACAGTGGAAAATTGCCAATTTTCCCGATAATGAAAATTTTAACCCCCGTCGCGGTTAATTCAATTCCCTTAATTTCTCCTCGCCGCCGCGTCGAAGCCAGCCGCGAAGATTACGATCGCAATCGCGGAAACGGGATACCGCGTGAATTATTATTCGAGATGTATATATACGTATGTGCAAAATATATGCACTTTTGGGACGAATGAAACGATATTTAGAAAAATTTAGAAAAATTCGTATATATATATATATATATATATAGAGAGAGAGAGAGAGAGAGAGAGGTTGAAAATTTTTTTCTTTTTAGAGAAAGATAGTGAATTATTATTCGAGGTGTATATATATATGTATGCAAAATATATGCACTTTTGGAACAAATGAAACGTGGATATTTAGAAAAATTTAGAAATATATATAGAGAGGTTGGAAATTTTTTTCTTTTTAGAGAAAGATAGTGAATTATTATTCGAGATATATATATATATATGTATGTAAAATATATGCACTTTTGGAACAAATAAAACGTGGATATTTAGAAAAATTTAGAAAAATTCGTATATATATATATATGTAGAGAGAGAGGTTGGAAATTTTCTTCTTCTTAGAGAGAGCGAATTATTATTTATAAGGTAAAATGTATCCACTTTTCGAAAGAGTGCAGGGATTTTGGAGGTTGAAAGAGAGCTTTCTTACTTTCCAGAGAACAATTTGTATCATTATCTCACGATCATAACATGGATGTTTAGAAAAATTTGTATATATATATATATGCACTTTTGGAACAAATGAAACGTGGATATTTAGAAAAATTTAGAAATATATATAGAGAGAGAGAGGTTGGAAATTTTTTTCTTTTTAGAGAAAGATAGTGAATTATTATTCGAGGTATATGTATATATGTATGTAAAATATATGCACTTTTGGAACAAATAAAACGTGGATATTTAGAAAAATTTAGAAAAATTCGTATATATATAGAGAGAGAGAGAGGTTGGAAATTTTCTTCTTCTTAAAGAAAGAGAGTGAATTATACACGTATATATGCACTTTTCGAAAGAGTGCAGGGATTTTGGAGGTTGATAGAGAGTTTGCTTTCTTACTTTCCACAGAACATTATCTCACGATCATAACATGGATGTTTAGAAAAATTTGTATATATATATATATAGACAGAGAGAGAAAGAGAGTGAATTATACACGTATATGTAAAACATATGCACTTTTGGAACAAATGAAACGTGGATATTTAGAAAAATTTAGAAATATGTATTTTCTTTCTAAAGAGAGTGAATTATTATTCGAGGTTTGTATCATTATCTCGCGAACGCAGCATGGATATTTAGAAAAATTCGAACGTGTATATAAGGTTAGAAATTTTTTTCGTCTTGGAGAGAAAGGGGGAGCTCGTTATCGCGGCGCAATCCAATTTCCCGAGAAACTCGTCCCGATTTTTCCAATTTCAGATACGGGACGTCCGCGATCTGGAGAAAAATTCCCCGTCGGAGGAGGAGAAAGAGTGACAGGAGACAGACTCGCCTCGTTCAACTCGCTCGCTCTTAATTCCAACTGGAGAAGATTTTTCGAATTTCCCCGATTATTTCCCCCCGCTTCGAGGCGCCTTCCGATTTTTTCGCGATGTGAACCCTTCCCTTCGAGGGGAGGAAAGGCAAATATTTGAAACGCGTATATATCTCTCTTTCTCTCTCTGTCTCTGGCTTCCAAGTTATCTTAATATTTCAAGGTGATTTCAATCAACGCGGATGCTTGGCAAATAACGGGTCGTAATTAACGTGCGTCTAAATAATCTCTCGATCGAGCGAGTTCGTTTCTTTCGTGGAGAGAGAGACGGAGAGACTTTATTAAAGGACTCTTTCTCCTCTTCCTTCTCGATTCTTCCGATTTACCGTATGCTTGTTATTCCGCGCAGAATATTTTCAGGACGAAGAAGAAGGAGAGCGGATCGATAATGACGCGGGAAGGGTTTTCAAAAGAAATTTCGATCCCCTTCGAGGTCGCCTTTTCGAAAAGAACTTTTTAACTCGACAGAGTCTTTGGAATCGTTTCCAAAATGCGCTGGTTCCAACGACGATTAAATTGAAATTGGAAGGCTTTTTCAAATTGTAAAATTGTTTATTCTTCGTTATGGAAGAGCTCTTTCGAGGGGTGGATTTCCAATGATCGATAACTGAGAAGCCTTATCGCTACGATTTTTTTAATTGAACGGGGATTTTAGAAAACGAAATTAGAAATTGGAAACATCTTTATGGAAGATAGATAGAACAGGAATTTCGAAAATTGTCTTATTCTTATCACTATGTGAAAATATCGTCCAAGAGTGGATTTCCAATGATTGAATTTCGAAAACGTAACAAAATTGGGTATTGAATTAGAACTTGGGCACGTGATTCGCACGAGATCAAACGCTACGACTGGAACGCTCTTTCAATGATCGGGATAAAAATAGTCGAACGAGAAAACGCGACAAAATTAAGAATTGGTGCATGTTTGTTCTTATTATGGAAGGCTACTTCTCGAGGGGGATGGATTTCCAATGATCGATAGAAGATTATTGAATTTCGAAAGCTATATTATTCTTATTGCTACTGGAAGATTTTTTTAATTGCAGAAATTTAAAACAGAAATTTCGAAAATAATTGAAACGAAATTGACATCTTCACTGGAAGGCTCTTTCGAGGAATGGATTTCCAATGATCGATAGAAGATCCTTGAATTTCGAAAGCTATATTATTCTTATTGCTATTGGAAGATTTTTTTAATTGAACAGAAATTTTAAAAAACACAACGAAATTAAAAATTGACTTATTATTATCTTCGTTATGACTTGAAGGGAAGGCTCTTTCGAGGGATGAATTTCCAATGATCGATAGAAGATATTGAACAGGAATTTCGAAAGCTCTATTATTCTTATTGCTACTGGAAGATTTAATTGAACAGAAATTTCAAAAATAATTGAAATGGTACACGTTTATCTTCACTGGAAAGCTCCTTCGAGGAATGGATTTCCAAAACTATATTATTAGATAAAAGATCATTGAAATTTCGAAAACTATATTATTCTTATTGCTACTTGAAAATTTTTTTAATTAAATAGAAATTTTAAAAAACACAACGAAATTAGAAATTGGCTTATTATTATCTTCGTTATGATTGAAAGGCTCTTTCGAGGGATAAAGACAATTGTACAGGAATTTCGAAAACGTAAATTAGATTAGGTTTGAAATCAAATCGCGTAATAAAAGGCGGTAAAAAATCGTTTTCCAAGAACGAATTTCTAATGAAAACGAAATTTAGGAATTTAGTACGAGATTCGTACGAGATCGAACACGTTTGTCCTTACGACTGAAAGTCTCTTTCGAAGGATAAAGGAATTTTAAATTTTAAAACAAAATTAGAAATTAATCATGTTTGTTCTTATTACGATTGGAAGGCTCTTCCTTTTTTTTTTTCGAGGGATGGATCTCCAATCGAACAAAAATTTTAAATTTACTTACGTTTGTCTTTATTATAACTGAAAGGCTCTTTCGAGGGATGAATTTTTAATCGAACAGGAATTTTAAAACGTAAGAAAACCAGGAACCGATACATATTTGTCTTTGCTATGACTGGAAGACTCTTTCGAGGGATGGATTTCCAATGATAAAGGAATTTTAAAACGTAAGAAAACCAGGAACTGACACATATATATATCTTTACTTGGAGGCTCTTTTGAGGGATGTTTCTAATCGGACAGGAATTTTAAAAAAATCAGAAACTGACACATATTTGTCTTTACTATTATAACTGGAAGCCTCTTTCGAGGGATTTCTATAAAAAGAAAATTTTAAAACGCGAGAAAATTAAAAATTAGCACACCTTTGTCTTTACTATTACTATTACTCTTTCGAGGGATGGATTTCCAATCGAAGAAAAATTTTAAAACGTAAGAAAACCAGGAATTGACACATTTATCTTTATTATAATTAAAAGGCTCTTTCGAGGGGTTTCCAATGATAAAGGAATTTTAAAACGTAAGAAAACCAGGAACCGACACATATATATCTTTACTGGAGGGCTCTTTCGAGGGATGGATTTCCAATGATAAAGGAATTTTAAAACGTGAGAAAATTAAAAATTAACGCACGTTTGTCTTCACTATTACTAGGAGCCTCTTTCGAGGGATGGATTTCAAAAATTTTAAAACGTAAGAAAACCAGGAATTGACTCACGTTTGTCTTTATCATAATTGAAAGGCTCTTTCGAGGGGTTTCCAATGATAAAGGAATTTTAAAACGTAAGAAAACCAGGAACCGACACATATTTGTCTTTACTATGACTGGAGGCCTCTTTCGAGGGATGGATTTCCAATGATAAAGGAATTTTAACACGTGACAAAATTAGAAATTAGCACACGTTTGTTCTTATTACGATTGGAAAGCTCTCTCGAGGGATGGGAGGGAAATTAAAAACTATCGCTACCACGAGCCTCCTTCTCCATGGCTGAATTTCCAACTAATAAAAAAATTTCGAAAACTCGAGGAAATTAGAACGCGTTGATCCTCGTTATTACGAATCCTCTCTCTTCCCCTCTATAACGATCGATAAAGACGAACGATTTCGCGATCGAGATGAAAGGGTCGAGGAAAACGGGGGGAGATATCCTTATCCCATTATTTCGATCTCGAGCACGGGAGATCAAACACGTTCATCCTGACCGTCGGGCGCGCGGAATCACCAGGTTAAACGATAAAATCGTCCTCTTTTCGAGGAATGGATTTCTAATGATTGATAAAGATAATTAACCGGTGCTGCCTCCGCCCGACCCCCTCTCCCAACCCTTTCATTCCAACCCTTTGAAATCCGCCGGCAGAAGCGATTTTCCAACCCTCCTCCCTTTCTTCGAGACCGTGTTGCCGCTTTCCTCCGCTCCTTTTGACAAGAAAATCCGAGCAAGGAGTCCCTCTCCCCCTCGCCGCTCGATAGACCAACTCGCGGCCTGTTATGCCGATCGTTGCTCGGGCGCTCGCGATAGCGCTCGCCGCCATCGATCAACCCGGCGCTTCGCTCGCTTCTTTAAACGCCTCTCCCCTCCACTCCTCCCGATCGATCGTCACCGCGCCTCTATCCTCCGATTAAATCGTCGTCCGGATAAATCGACGTTGCTTTGAGTTAGCGCGGAAGGAGGCGAGACGTTTTTCGAGAATTCGTGAGAATAACAGCTTTACTTACCTAATTGCCGCCCTCTCTTCCCTCCCCTTTCGCCGCGAGTATTAATTCGCTTGGATATTATTTCGCCATAAGAGACGGGCATTGGACGTTGTTCGATCAAAATTAATTAATACTCTCTCCTTCCTCTGTTCCGACGACTCTGTTCTGAGACAGGAGGGGGAGGGAGTCTCACGCATGCGGAGACGAGAGAGAGAGAGGGATTTTCGGGATGGAAAGGCGAGATCCGGGAGGGAAAAAGGGGTTAACGGGCGAAAGGTCCGGGATAATTACCCACATGGCTGGTTAATGCGTATTTCACTTTGATCAAGTCTGTGTTTTTCTTCGTTCCGCCCATCACGCCCCCGGCTGCTGCGCCCCGTTCCTTCCACTCGGCCCGTCCGTCCACCTCTTACGTCGTCACCGATGCCCGCTTTCGTAACCCCCCTTTTGTCTTTGGCCCCGTTCGCCGTTTCGTTTTAATTATTTTAAACCCGGCCCCGCGAGCGTCTAATTTCCGCCCTCCGCGAGGAAAGGGGGAGGGAGAGAAAAATTCGATCGCTGTCTACGCGTCTCAGCCACCCCCTCCCCCTCGAAAGGTTTCGAGATGGTAATAACGCGTATTCGGGATTAATTAATTAATTAATTAATTAATTAATTAATTCCTCCTTCGTTTCGTTGGCGAGCCGCGCCTAATTTATTAAGTCCCCCGCTAATGATTCGCGAGATCGAATAATTAGGTTCGTTATCACTATTATCAGGGAAAGATAAAGGAGTTGTGACTTGGAGCGACGACTCGAAGAATGCGACCGCCGGTAATTAATCCAACGGCGGTATAATAAATATCGAGTGCGGGTGAGGGGGAGGATCGGGCTCCTTTTTTCCCCCCCTCCTCCTATCTCCGTTAAATTGAATTCGCTATAATATAGCCCGGCGCCGATATGCTTCGCCTTCCCTGTCTCTCTTTTTCCTCCTCTCTTTTCCAAGCACCCTTTGGTCGGTGCTCGAAGCGACAAACAAGCTCGATATATATATATATACGAAGCGAAAATCAAATGAAGATTAAGGCCTGACTTTAATGAGAAGATTGCCTCCGGGGGTGGGATCGCGATCGCCCCCTTACTCTTCTCTCGTCCAAGGGAGAGAGTGTTTTCTTTCTCCCCTTTTTTCCAAATTCCTCCTCCGAATTTCTCCTTCGTAGCGATAATTTTATCACTTTCTTCCTCCTCCACGCAGATAGATGTACCGTGTCCAAATTTTTCCATGAGATGGATTCACAGATAGACAGTTAGATAGGCAGATCCCAAATTTTTGCACGAGATAGATAAATAGATAGATAGATAGATAGATAGATAGATAGATAGATAGAGAGAAAGACAGAGAGAGAGAGAGAGAGAGAGAGAGAGAGAGAGAGATATCCCATGTCTAAATTTTTGCACGAGATATATATATATATATATATATAGGTATCCCATAACCAAACTTTTGCACGAGATAGATATATAGATAGATAGGTATCTCATATAAATATAAATTTTTGTACGAGATATATGTATATATATATATATATATATATATATAGGTATCCCATAACCAAACTTTTGCACGAGATAGATATATAGATAGATAGGTATCTCATATAAATATAAATTTTTGCACGAGATAGATATATATATATATAGATAGGTATCCCATGTCCAAATTTTTGCACGAGATATATGTATATATGTATATATATATCTTCTTCTATAATTATATATATATATATATATATAACTTTTGTACGAGATAGATATATAAGTATCTCATGTTCAAATTTTTGCACGAGATATAAATATATATATATATATATATATCTCATCCTATAATTATATGTATATATATATATATATATATGGATGGATAGATAGATAAATAGAGAGAGAGCAACGAGCCTTGGAACATGTTGCCCTTCGAGTCGACGAAATTCGAGCTGCTCTCGTATATATTATTATTCATAGCTCGCTTCTTTTTCTCTTCTCTTCTTCTCTCTTTCTTCTTCTTTTTTTCGGGAATGGAACGGAACGGAGGCTCGTGTATACGCGTATTTTTTCCACGGGAGGAAGGAAATCTCCCGCACAATTATTATTATTCGAAAGAGAGGATAAGGAGGGGGGGGAGGTGTGGAGGTTTCCTAAGCTGAAAAGGGGGCCTTGTTCGCGAGTATAATAATAATATAATAGCCGCCGTTTCATTGTTCTAATTATTCGTCGTGGCACGATTAACGCGTGTATGCGCGACAAGTATGCGGCGTCCTCGCGGGAAGGGAAGGGATACTCCCACACGCAGGGGGGGCCACGCAGGGCACAAAGCGCGTCAGCCGGGCACAATGCGCGCCATCTGACACTCAATTAACGAGTTAATGCGGTACCGTTGATAATTAAACAAATACGCGCCCATTTTTTCCTTTTCTCTCTTCCCTTTTTTCTTTTTCTTTGCCCCAATCCCATCCGCCTTTCGAATGTACATACACGTATATATATATATATATATATATATTAACGCTCCTCGTACAACCAACAACTCGCCTCGTATACCACTTTTTCCCTCTGAATTAATATCGAAAGCAGTCGCGTATTTTCAACGTCGAATCGTAACTAGGATGATGAGACGACGAAAATCTCCATTTCTAGAAGGATATTCGAGAAACGAATAATAACAATAAAATCCACAGCTGTCTCAGACCGACCGATTATTGCGCTACCGGAAGCGGATGTGTGAACGCGCAGGGAGGGGGGTAATGAACGTTGTCGCCGAAGAATGTCGTCGGGCCTTGCATCCGTCCCTCCTTTCTTTTTCTTTCAATCTCGAAAATTCCTATCAACTTCGTTTCCCAAAACGTTCGTTACCGCTGTTATTTTTCCGTTTATTTGCTGTTCGCGAGAATCGTTCCACCGGTTTCGCGAAAGAAGAAAAAGGCGGCATTTCGATCGAACGGGAATTTTATCGCGGTTCCGATTACGATTAAAGCGGTTTGTAATCGGAATCGATGCGGTGATCGAAATTATTCGGATCGAATGTTTCGGTGGACCGTAAACACATCTTTATGAACATGCACGTAGAGCCGTTGTATACAGCGTGTGTGCGCGCTAATAATGTGTTATGTCTTTGTCGCGAACGATATCGTATCGCGTTTTCTTATCAGCTTCGATACCGCTATCGGCTCGAATTGTTCTCGATGCTGCGAGCCATTGCACCGGAAGTGCGCTACTATTCCTCTTTTCCTCCCTGCGATCCTCCTTCGACCTCCTCCTCCTTCCAGATCCCAGCGAGCAAATTTCGAGGATCGCGCGATACCGAGTTGAAAAATTCAGAAATTTCCATAAAAATCTCCTCCTGTATACATATACATATATGTGTATAGAGAGAGAGTAGAGAACGAGTGAAAATCGAAAGGGAGGAAGAAATGGTTCGATCGTTCCGGGAACAGATATTCGATTATTACGATACGTGGTGGGTTTGCCTGGGTGGCAGGGACCCCATTGCTCGTTATCAGGTCGGTATGACACCTAAACATCGAGGAAGCAACATCAAACAACATGCCAGCCTATCTTCTCCCCGGTATAAACACTTTTGAGTATTGTTTTCCTGTCTCGAGATTATCTCGTTGGCCGATGACCGAAATGTGATCCTTGTGAGAGAGCCAATAACCAGGAACGGTAGTTCCGAACCACGAGTTTCGATAAAAATAAACAAGAAAATTCTACTCTGTTTTCCACAATTATATTCCTGCGAGTTGAATCGATCTCGAGGAGTAGAGAGAGAGAGAGAGAGATTTGATAAAATCTAAGCGAACACGTAAACACCCCGTAAATTTTGCCGAGAATTCGTTTCGCAATTCGTTTCGAGGCTCCCAGTTGCTCGTGAAATTAATTGGCCGGGTAAAACGGCGTTCCTTTAAACGCGGTAAGAAGCGTCATTACACGTTCGCAAGATGGCCGGCTGTCGTCACCGGCCGCCACTTGGGCAACCGGCGCGAAATTCGTTTTACTATGAAAACAATGCGATTCTTACGCGCGCAGCTGCGCCGCTAATTGCGGGACGATTATCTCTCGGATCGCCACCGATACGGTTCTCGAAAGTTTTTCGAGATCGGGTTTAAAATGCAAAAATTCTCCGCGCGCGAGAAAGGCGAACTCTGTGAAAAGAAGGAAAAAAAAATGTTACGAGAGTGCAATTATTTGGACGATTATACTTGGATCGTTGAAAAGTTTTCGTCATCGGGCGGCGATGATCGTGGCAGACGATCCGTGCGAGTTTACGAGAGGAGAACGTCCGGTAGCGGGTCTCACACACAGTGGCCCAAAGAGCCGAAACATCTGTTTGACATCCCTGTTTGTCAAGGCGTGACTCGCCACTTGCGCCGCTTCCATACAAAAAGGGATCCGCTCTGGCCTTCTTCGCGATCGATCTATGAACTGCGAACCATTCGCGTCCAATTACGCGTGAAAATCGTAAACAATCGCAGACAGATGGCTCGGAAAGGTAACTGTTTCCTTCTTCCTCCTCTTTTTTCTCCCCCTCTCTCTCTGTTTTCAAATCCCAGACATCTCTTTGTTTCTTCCCTTTCTTTTCTCGAATCGCGACGAAGGGTCGAACCTTTTCGTGCTATTTACACGGCCGATAATACAGTTTCCAACGATATACATATATATATATATATATATAGAGTTTCGAAAGTATGTATAATATTTGTTTTGAGAAATTGTGGGAATAAAGATTGATAGAAGGGTAAAAAGAACGCGAAGAAGATTCCTTATTGATATGTTTAACACGGTAACGTGTCGCGATATTGCATCGCCGTGACTGATATTACACACCTCATCAGCCTAGTACCGACAGGCTGACTTACCGTTTCTCGTGAATCACCCGTGTGTAGAAACATTTTTTTTTCTCGTCGTGAATTACTGCTTCTCCGCTCAAAGTTTTTCTTGGCCGATAATATCGCGAGAGAGAGAGAGAGAGAGAGTATGAAGAGAAACGTCAAGTTCGTGTTGAAAGAATTGTAGAAAAAAAATTGGAAATGCGAATTCGAATTTTGAAGATCGTCGTTACACAATTTAGACGGTTTGTCTGGCACACTAACTGAAAATGAATTTCCATTGTGTTCCACTCACGCGGATCACTTGTTGCTCGATCCTGCGTGGGTCAGGACATAATACTCGCTCGTAACGTAGCTAAAATTACGCTTTGATACATCCTAGAGCTATATTTAACGTAACTAGATGTTACGGTGTGTAAAAGTCAATCGAACGAGTAATCTAATTTTTGGTGTAAATTTTTTCGTTATATTTTTGCTCGCTCGTTGTTTTAAATCGAATAAAAAAAGTTGACGAATAAACGCGTTGAAAAAAAAAAGGAGAAAGAAAAAGGTATTCTTTCCTCGAGTATCTCGATCGACGATTTGCCCCGCAAAACAAACAAAATTAAATTTCGTTTAAATTATCGTTTAAATTTATATCGTGCATCCGTGATATATTGGTACAGATAAAAAGCTGCTTATTTAGATCATCCGAATTTAACGCGATACACATACAGTCCAATTGTTGGCAGTCACGTATTATTTAGAATTCACGTTATATTTCTCCGCAGGTAGTTTTACCTACTATCTCGAATAACGCCCCTTTGATATATCAAATGGGAGCTTTGTTGTCTAAACAATTTATTGTCTTTTATTGAAATAAAAACTGTCGAGGATGGCTCGGTATCGCAGCAGGGGCATCATAAAAATATTTTTAGACGATTCCCGGCCAGGGAGAAAATGTTAGGGAACCGGCCTGATGATCGGAACGAGAAACACGTGCAGTCAATACGTCTCGAAAAATACGGGAATCGAATTTTTGGAACTTGAAAATTAGGACCGCGTGTATTTTATGCTTCCTTTCTTAAAATCTCTTCCATTCCAAATAATCGTATCGTCGATACGACAAACCTTTCTTTTTTCAATCTTTGCGCATCACGCGTCTCGCGATATTCGCATTATTCGAAAACTTCCTTTTATATATATATATACACATATATATGAAATAGATATATACATAAGAAAGAAAAGAAACGGAGACGGAATTTTTCCAATTCCCTTTCCACCTCGTTTCATCCTAGATCGCGATTACTCCTCGAATCGATTCGATCGTCTCGTCTCGTCTCGTTCTCCGGTAGCCACCACCTCGATCGAGCCCCCTCTCCCGAAGCCTCGAAATGTGGCGTCGCCCCGCGGAAGTGGGACCCGACAGAGGGATCCCCGCAGCCTCCACCGATCCGAAACGCGCCGTCGAGCCGATCCGCTCGTGCCCCCACCGTTCACCGCCGCGCCCCCCTCTCCCCCCTCCTTTATTCACCATCCGGCACCGAGTTTCCCGCGGTCAATACTTTCACGGCTGGATATAAAACGGTCGCGATAAACGTATCGAGATAAAGCGGCGCGCTATCATTGGCCAGGCCCCTCCGCTCTCGCCCCCCGCCCTTATCGCCCCTCTGCGCTCAAGAATCCCGTATTTGTCCGGCGCGGATCGCGAGTCGCGAGAGAAAGAGGCTGCTGCTGGTGCTGCTGCTGCTGTTGCCGCCGCCGTCGCCGCTGCTATTCTACCTCTCGCGCGTCGTCGTCGGTGAACCGGCAACCGTGAAAGTAAGAAAGAAAGAAAGAAGGAGAGGAAGAGGGAGAGGGAGATAGTATCGCGTCTTTCTCACGTTCCCCTCGCCTCCCTGGACTCGATCGTCTTGGACTCGATCCGAGTTCGATGCCTAAGCGGCGCGGCGCGGGAGGGCGGAGGCGGAGGGGAGAGGGAAAATCGAGCGAAAAAGAGAGAGAGAAAGATGGAGCGAGGATCCGCGGCACCGCCCCCTTTTTTAACCACGCCTACCCTCGATATAATATTATATCCACCGTGTGACCCCCTCCCCCTTCCTCCTCCCGCCCAACCCCCCTACGACGCGGCGAGAGACCTGTCCCGCGGGTTTCTCTCTGTACGTGCGAGCAGAGGAGATACTCCGGCCACGTTTATGTGGGACGCACACCGCGGAACGATACAATGCCCACGTTTCGCGCCTCCTTCCGTCCAGGGATGCTCTCCAAAGGGAATCCTTGCAGATTCGTTCCAATTTCCAACCGAGTTTCCGATATTCTTTCTCCCGAACGCGCGAGAATTATTATTCCGTCCGGTTATTCCCACGCGTCTATTAAGAATCTTCCTGCAGCGTTCGTGCGTTTTTTTTCGTCTTTTTTTCTTTTCTCTCTAGAATTTTCGGGGGAGACAAAGTCGAAGAGATCGGCCACGCTCGTAGTTTCCCATGTGACGCGGTTGATGCACTCCGGAAACGTATTTCCCGGGATTCTTAACGGGGAACGTGATATACCGAGAGTGTTTTTCCACTTCGACCGTTTCTAACCACATCGACGCGACCGCGTGATCGTTCGAGGATAAACTCGAGAAGGGATTGGTTGTTTTGAAGGGACGAACGTCGCGTCATTGGGAAGCACTTTTTCCTTCTCTCTCTCTCTCTCTCTGTGTAGCGCGATATATTTTTGTCGGGAGTGGATATTTTTGCGAGCGCTTGAATTATTATTACACATCCATCCGAGGAGGTTAAATTTGCAATTTATCGTATCTTAACTACGATTTATATAATTGGAAGACTGTCACGCGACGAGTCGATATCAATTGAGATTTAATCGCCCGTTTAGTTATCTTTAACCAATAAATAATTCGACGATAATTTCCCCGATCGGATTATTTAATTGGTTAACGGAGATCGCGTTGATTTCGTTGATTTATGCATCCGAATAAATATCGAAATTCGATCGATTAGAATCGTAACAAATTAAATTCCTGTTTTATAAATTTTGGAACGGTGACAAGATCGGGAGAATATTTCTCGATCGAGGGCCGAGAAATTGGCCGAGGGAGAAAATAAATCATTTCTATACGTACTGTCGTGCTCGATCCGCCAGCCTCTAAACTCGAAGACATCGATCCCAATACCAGAATCGATCCATCCGTTGCTCGGACACGTAGATATTAACGCGACAACCGGGTAGGAAACACGTAATTTCGCGTTCTTGGAGGCAGGGTTTACGTAACGCCGGGACACTGTCACGGTATCTGTGCTTGCACTGCTACAATAACGCCGTATCGGCGTTCCCTTTTATTGTCTAAACGATAAGAACGGCAGATTTCTCCATTATATATTATATATATATATTATATATATATATATATCGGAATTCTATCTCGTCCGCGAGATAGAATTAATCGATTGTACACGGCATATATTGCAACTTGTGAATCACTTGCTCTCCCCTTGTCACTGCCAATCCCACATTGTTACATTGTTGCGAACTTTTTGCCCGCGATGACAGCCCTTGTATCCACGTCCACCGACCACGACGAATAATATTCGTTTCAAGGAAAATAGCTTTCCTTTCACCCACTTTTTCCCCTCCCCTTCCTTTTTTACATTTGCATCGTAAATTTAATTAATCCTACATTATTGCTCGCGTATTTATCGTTTCCTCTCGTGTCTCCTTCCCTTACCAACCCAAAAAGAAGAAAAAAAAAAAAAGAAACAAAAGGAGAAAGAAATTGGCAAGATCGGCCTAATTGCTCGACAAGTGTAACACGTGTCATCGCGAAACGAAATTGCAAAGTAGCGTGCACGGGAAGCGAACGAGAAGGAAGAAAAATAAGGTAACGAGCGCGTATATGGGCACGAAAAGCCAAACAGGTGGAATAAGCAGGGAAACAATCAAACGGCCGATTAAAGGGCAGCCAAAGTGATGCGGCCAGGTATCGATAAATCGCCAAGCCGAACGCGCGATAATCGCGTTAATCCGGCGCGCATCCGGCTGATGGGATTCCCCCTCCTCCCCCCCGGTTTGCCTCGTGCAAACACGCTGCCGCGTGCGAGCGGACGGCGGTAGGCGGGGGTTGGAGTGGCGCGTTCGATTCCACGTTTTTTCCCCGTTTTTTTTCCCAGCCGCGGGGCTGAAACGGAACGCCACGTGGTCTCCACGCGTGACGCGCTCGCATAAACGCGTAAAACGAAATTGCGCGCGCGCGGTTCTTTTTAAATTTCCGACCGTTCCATTTCCCAATCGCCGTAGAAACTCCAACCGAATCCGGCATCGCTTCAGAGATGTATTCGGTCAATATTGATCGTTCAGAAGATATTAGAGTATCGCGTGGTCTACGAAGTTTCGTTAGTACGTGTAGTGAGCCGCATTCTGTTGTATCTGTTTCGTGGTTGCCCTCCGTTACTCGATCGATCCGTTTCGAGCAACTTTTAAACCGAAAAATCTCGCATGTTCCACCCGTGGAAAGAAGAGGTTAATTCGGCAAGAAGATTGAAACGACGGTCTCGATGCATCAGCGTGATATAAAAACGTTCTTCTGTTCGAACAAATAAGTAATAATTTTACTTCCAATCTTCGATTAAATAATTTTCGTTACATCTTGTTACGACGTTCGAACTTGCCTCTTTGTCAACGATATCGAGCAATATTTCGCGAAATCGTCGACCGATTCTTACGCAATAAGCGAGAGAAAGGAAGGAAGAAAAAAGAGAGAAAGAGGAGAAAAAGAGGAAAACGGTTCGAAATTCGAAAGATTTTAGCAGATTTTCTTCACTAAGGGAGACGACGCTTCCTCAAGTTCATGGCTGCGTTCAGAACACGATCCGCGAACGGACGTGGCATGGAACCATGGAACGCGGAGGGGATGCATTCTGACGCGTGATTATGCCACGGAGGTCAGAGGAGGATCTATGCCTGACTGCACCTCCGCCATTGCCGGGCCACGTATCTTCCACCATCGCGAAACCGAAAGCGTCTCTATTTCCCTTCTTTTCCTTTTCTTCTTTTTCGTTCCGAATACATAAAAATATATATACATAAAATATTTGCACACGGATATTCCCCGCCAATTAACGCCTCTTTTTTATCGTCGCGCACACGGACGCGTTTATCTCAAGGTTTCTCGCGAGAGAGACGTCTCTTCGGAACGATTTCTCGTCGAGCGACGATACCGAGCGATTAAATCCGTCGATGGATCGATTTAGATGGCGAGCGAGCACGCATGGCAACCGGATTCCTTGAAAAATCGAGAAGTCTAGCCGCGTATCTCTATCTGTCCATTGTTTCCAAACCTGGGAACCTGTTATTCTTTTTTTAACCGTCTCGATTATCAGTTAGTAGCGGTTATTAAAGGAAAAAAAAAAAAATCCGCGAGTCGGGAAAATTTCCAAGCTGTACTCGTCTCTGATCTTTCGATGAACGAGGAGGATAAAAATTGGAATCGTGTTATTATATATACATTATGGATTTATAAAAGTTTTACGACATAAATTGTGCGAGCACGTTTTACATTGGAATGGAAAGACAGGTGTTTGTAGGTCGGATCCGATCTCTTTCTTCTTAATTCGCTGCACAGGTGTGTATCTCGACTACTTTCGCTTTTATTGCACGAGGATTTTGGCACAACCGTTCCGTGCCTCACACACACACACACATGTATATAAAACACGTATATACGCGCGCTGGCGTCCGTCATCGTTTTTCTAAACACGTAGCACGTGGTCGGGACACCCGCGAAGGAATAAAATGGGAGGAGAATGAGAAGAAGTGGAGAGTCTGTGCCCCCTAACCTCGATTCGTCCCTGAGAAAAGTGGCCTATTTTCGAGGGGTCTTTTAATCACTCCTCCTCGAACAAGGGCAAAGATTCGGCGAAGGAAGAAGGAGAGGAAGGCCGCGGCGGACGAGTCGAGGCGAAAGGGAAATTATTCAAAGTGAAGGAAAAAAGAGGAAATACTTTTGCCGAGCCCTTGACACGGAGGAGCTCAAGTGTGGAAAGCCACTTCAAAAGCCACGGCCGCTAATTGGATTTACAACGAGTTAGTCTCTCCGTGGACCAAGTTTCGAGTAGCTGCTGCGGAGCACCCGCGCCCCCACGCGTGTCTTTTGCGACCGGATGCGTTAGCCCGAGGAGTTGGCCGGCAGGCAAGCGAGCCGCGATCTTTCAGAAAATGAAAAATGTATCGCGAACTAAATAAATATAATGTTCCGTTGGTGAAGAGGAATCTCGCGGTGGAAAAGAATCGCGGCGCTGATTGGTCAACTTCGAAGATTCGTATCCGAATCCCGATGCATCGGCAACCAAGCGTAGAATCCGGGGAATTCTAATCGTAACGTGTAATTTAATCCATAAATGTAATTTCGCGTCCGAGTAGTTAAGACGGTAATTGTATGGATACACGAACAAGCTGGATATTAGAAATAATTTTTTCAACGATTTTGAATATTCCGTATTATACCGCCGCTTCCACTGTGTACAACACGTAGCGTCAGAATTGTCAACAAAGCGTCCCAAGTATACATAGGCGGTCCTAGCGAAGGACGACCCCTCTTGCCCCTCTCGCCGTCCCGCGAGACTTCGTTCCAGCGGCGAACAGCAGTAAGTGGTCCGTTTCCCGTCGATATAATCGACCGGCTGAAACGTGGAAAAATTTGGGGATCGGAGAGGAGCTAATTTGAACACGCGGATCGACACAGGATATCTATGCAAATCGAGCAATTGAGACGTGAGAAAGAATTGGCCTGCGAACTGGTTTTCTTTCTTTCTTTTTCTTTTTTTTTTTTTTTTTGCGAAACGCCACGCGACGCGTGCGAAACCGAAACCTAGGAATTCGATTCGAGGACGCGGTCCTCTCGTCGGTCGGATTCGCAACGGTGAAGGGAACAATGAGGTGATAGGTAATTAGAGCGAGCGTTCGCAACGCATCCAAGGTGAGTCTACTTAATCCTCCCCAGCCGATCGTTTACAAGCGGAAGCAAGCGGTCTGATTCACATTGGCCGAGTAATATCTATCACTCGACAACGTTGTATCCGTATTCAAAATATATACGTGTATATATATATATATATATAAATGTATATATACGTGTATACACGTACGGGCACACGTGTTGTGCGTTCCTCGGCCACGCCACGTTATTTCGAGCGACCCGTTTCTCTCTGGCCCTTTTTTTCCTCGCGGCACTTGTCTCCCCCCTCGGGGATCGGGGAGGGGGGATCCACTTGCTTTCGTTTTATGCGTTTCGGAAACTGAAAAACAAGGAGCCGTCTCCCGGAAGCGAACGCCACCGCTGAAAGTCGTTAGGGACAAAGTCTGTTGCTCGGTATCGGTTTCCCTTTCTCTTCGAATTGAACACTTTGCGCTTTGTCTAAATTACCATCTTGTACGTCGGTCCGACTTTTCTTTAAATATATATATATATATATAACGCATCGTCTCCTCGCGATTCCCTTCGCGTAGCCATTGTTCGACAATTAGAGCGTTATAAGTTGTACGGAGTAGCTCAATTGTGTTCGCCATTGATCCAGCGATTAATTAATTTAATAATCAAACAATAGCCAATAAATATCAATAACTGTCGGGCACTGAATTCGATTTAATATAGCCAACTCGGCCAGATGTAAATCCATTTAATTCGCTCCCATTCGCTTTCGCTGTAATTACCAATTAAATTTACTTGTAAGGATAATTGAATCGTTGGAAACATTCCACGTAAGAAAGGTAAATTATTAATCCGTATCCCAAATAATAAATATTCGTTCCATTCCAAACGGGTGAAGAAGTCAAATTTCCAAATCCTCGCCCAATTTGCGGAAACCGCGCGCGACCGTACGAAAGAAAAAGCGTAAAAATCCGTGGAACCACGTGGTCGCATTCATAATCGATCGAGGAGAAAAGAGGATGAAGCAGCAGAACGGTCGGAGCGAACAAAAGCAGGCGGTTGGCTCGCTCGCGGCGGGATCCCGTTAAGACAGCCGGATGCGGCTTGTTTTCGCGACGTTTTCGCGGCGCCGCTGGCCGCGCCGAAAGTGCAGAAAACCGTGGCCGCGCGAAAATAGCGGTAACTCGGCTTCATAATGCGATGCAGTAGCGGATACGTTGTTACAGTAATAATGCGTTCGCGTATCGCGCGCAGCTACGCACATGCGTGTCACGCGCGAGTCTCTTCTCTCTCGCCGGAGCTCGAAAACAATAGAAGTTTTCTCGCGATGCTTTACTCGATGCCTTTGTGGGTTACAAGTGTAATTAAATTTCAGACGCGTTAGCGGGATCGTTAGCCCGACGACGGGAGAAGGAGAGAGAGAGAATCCATTTCTCTTGCGCGTGTGAAAAAAGGAAAAGAGGAAAAAAAAAAAAAAAAATCATCGATTCATCACCGTTTCGAAAATCAAGCAGGGAGCGACAATGTTGGCAACCGGAAGCACGGTTCGAGCGTTACTTATATCCCTTATCGTCGGCGACCCCATGAGACGGTTCGTGGCTCATTGTCCACGTCCGAAACGGACGGCGCAAGGCCGTATAAATATATATCGGGGCGGCATATCGCTCGCGCGTATATCGTTTCCCCGCGGCTATTCCTTCTCTCTCTCTCCCTCTTTTTCTCCTCTATCCTCGTTTTCTTCGAGGTAGAGAGGGTTATAGCCGGTCGAAGTAGCTACCACCACCACCACTACGGTAGTTGTAATTGGTACGACTACCGTGCCAACGACGGACTTGGACACCGTGGACAAAAAGTGGGGAAAAAAGGTACCGCTATCGACGGGAGAAATATAACATCTCGACGAGACGTATCGTAGTTTTCCCCGTTTTCTTTCGAACCTTTCGATCCGCAACACCATCGTTCGTTGCACATCTGCTCGACATCTACCGGTCCGTTAAGCCAGGTGAGAGACAAAGATCTACGGGATATGCAGAGTTATCTCACTGTGTCCATCTGTGTAGGTCTCGCTAATTTCTCCCCCTTCTTTCTTCGCAAACGTTATCATCATCGGTCTTTACGAGCGCATTTGCATCGGGCCGGAACCGCTTCTGAGGCGAGAGCAGCGCAGCTCGTCAAGAGGAGCACAGGAAGAAGAAGAAGAAGAGGAGGGGAGAAAAGAAACGAAAGAGATAGGGGTGGGGAGACGTGCGAACGGCGTTGCTTAATAACCCGTATACCGATTCGCGTATGCTCGAGATCGAGCGTGTGTCGGTGCGCTCGCGCACACCTTCACCCGCAACGAACGCGAGTAAACGCGGTTGTAGGAGCAGCAGGGGGATACGGTTTGGCTCACCAAGACGTCTGGCGTCGGCGCATAATGCGAGCGGTGCAACGCCGCGCGCGTAATTTCGTCGATTCTAATTGCGATGAGTTACAATTAGAAAGCGCGCTAATTGAAAGCGTTTCGCAATAAGCGATGGCGCAAAAGTTCGCGGATCTTCGGGAGCCGTGTGATTTACTCGCTCGACGTGGGATCCGAGAGACGTAAAATTCTTCCATTTCGAATCGTATCTTTAACGAAACGACGGATTTCGCACCACTTTTTCCACGATTGTCGGTCAAAATTAAATACTCTTCAAAATATTTATTAGTTCATCGTTTACGTAGTAGCAGAGCATCCGCTCGATTGAAACTCGATTGGCGAATTAACGAAAATCGATCGAAGTTGAATAAAAGGATCGGAACAAAACGTCGAATAAGTAAAAAAAAAAAAAATCATTTTTCCTTACGGCAGAGTCGTATTAAGCCGCTAAGCGGTCGGAAACGCGAGAAACATCGGTGTGCGCGTGTGCGTTCGTTTGTATTAAATTAGTTTCTATTCGATTGGTCTCAATGCAACGCTTCCGCAGAGAGTCTAGCGCAGGCACGCACACACGGAGCGAGAGCCTACTTAAAGGCCTGTACGCAAGTATCCGTTTAATACTCGCCTCTAGTGGCGCACCGTCGAACCATGCTGCCGTTCCACGTGCGTGTATATTTACGTGTGCAACACTGGATATTACCGACGCTGCACGTTGCACGTACTTAGCGTACACTCACGGCCGATGCACAGATAACTTCACCGAGTACACCGTAGAAACGCGAGTTACGTTCGAGGATCGCTTTGCTTTACGACCGTTTACGTGCGCCCGGAGAATTCCGCGTGCTGTTGCACGTGTACCAACTCGAAAACTTCTTTTCTCCCCGATCCTCCTCCCCCCTCTCCTTCCTACCGGGCTTGAACGTCGGGATAATTTGTGCTCGATCGCGTATCCGTGTATCGATAATAATTCTCGACTCGAGCGCGACTGTAGGCAGCGTGGCTGAAACGTGAACCAGAGTTGCACGTTTCGTTTCCAACGATTTCCAGAAGCAATCTCGCGATCGTTTGAAAACATTTTCTCAGTGGGAGACGTAATGATAGCGTTCGTTGCGAATCTGCAATTTTCTGCGTACTTAAGTTGCAGGCCTTACCACGCTCGCGCTTGGTAATAGACGTTAGGTGGTTGAGACAAATGATAAAAATGTTCAAAGTGTTAAATGTATATTCTTTCTCGGATGGATGATCCGATAGTCGTTCTTTTCGTTTCGAACGAAGGGAGCGAAAAGAATCGCTCGGTCCAACGACTCGGCTCCACGATGAAAAAATAATTTGAAGGACCGTGGTTTGATCCCGCGTTACGAGGTAACAATTGTACATGATTATTCGATATTCCAGGGACTTTTAGCGCGCCGCTAACTGTTACCGATTGCAGTAAATCGTACAAGCGATGCCCACACGACGCCACGATAAATTTCCGCGAGCGCCGTACGTTCGTGAATCACGTGCCGCAGCTGCTATTGTCTAGAAAGAAGAAACTCGGTCTGGCGTGACGCGATTGCACCGCGTTGCGATAAATTTTCCATCGTATCGCGATGCCCTTCCGAAACGATCTCTTCGCGCTTTCGACGGTATCCATCCATCACCGGTACATCCTTCTCTCTCGCGCGTGAATTAACAAAAATCGTATAATCGGTTGGTGGACGAAGAAGAGTCGCGGCTTGCGCCGGCCGTAAATCCGGGTAAACTGGCGCGTCGACTTAACCTCAAATCGAATCACGAACGACGCACTTGGCAGCGCCGCCAGTGTCACGGATGCTAATTAACGTTTCGCAAGTTTCCGCGACAACGGTGCAGGTGTAATGCGTAAGTGGTCTAATGCGAGCAGCAAGTTGGGCGAGACGGACTCTCAGGTTAGAATTGAAGCAACTTTTCGTCGAAACGATAAACCGATTTGCCTGGGCTGCGTTAGTTAGCCAGACACGGGACAGCCATATTCGCGCTTCGGCCATTATCCTGTTTCGGACGCGACTGTAATTAAGCCTGTTTCCGGGGATTAGGCGCTCTCTCTCTCTCGCTCTATCTGTCCCCACAACTGTTCCCTCGGTCGAATTCTCTTTCTTTTCGGCCCGAGTCCATTACCGGCCGAGAACAGTTACCGGTTGGAATAGTTTCGCGCGAAATCGTGTCTCCCGTTCTCCTCGTTGAGGCGACTCCATCCGGTCTTTCTCTTCTATTTATTCATTCTCTTCTTCTTTCGGGGGTTCCTATCGGTTCGGATTTTTTTTATTCCACGGTTCAGAAAAATTGTTCCCGGGGAATACGAGCGTGGTTAGAGGATGCGTCTCGAGGATTTCCCATGTGTGTCGCGGGTGTTGCCGCGTTTCCTAGCGGCGGGTGGTCGAAAGCTGGCATCGCGGCCAGTGGTTTCCAGCGTACGGGGCCCCCCTCCCCGCTCCCTTTCCCCTCGAAGCGTTCCGTCGCAGGGACGGCGATCGATCGACGGGCCGCGTCTTCCTCATTAGGAGGGATCGTGGATCGATTTCGTAGGTGCTCTTTTGACGCGGTCGCGGCTTGCGATCCGGTCCTAAAGTGGTGACGCAACGGTCGAACGAGACCCCAATAGGTCGAGATGAGAGCCATTGTATGGCAATCTTATAATTTAGACAATCACCGATCAATTGAATGGGCCTTTACTACTGCTATACATGCAGCGCCCGTACACCGGCGAGAGTGAATGATGAATGAATGAAGGGACAAGACCGAATGAATGGACAGATAGTTGGCTCCGCTTAAACGTTCGTAAATAACCGGCCGCTTCATTCAATTACTTTCAATCGCTTCGAGCCAATAGATACAATTTAGAAAAAAAAAGAAAGAAAGAAAAGGAGTGGAAAATAAGAAAACTCGGAGTTGCCACCGGATAAAAGAGTCTCGTCCAACGCTCCCCGATTGTTCTTACGCAGTTTTACACCGTTTAAGTTCCTCTCCTTTTTCACAATATTCATTTAAACATATTCGACGAATATATTCGGGAGTTTTTCACGTGTTCGGAGAGGAAATATGCGCGACAACGTCGATAAGATAATTCGATCGAAAGTCTCGGCCGAGGGAAAATTACGCCGATCATCCGCGCCATTAACGAGCCATTCGGCCGAACAACAGCGAAACACGGCCACATAAATCTCTCATTACCCCTCGATTCGAAGGGACTGTGAAAGGAGCAGGAGCTTCTTTCGAACATGCAAATTCTATAAATTATCTTTTTCAAAACTCGTTTAAAATATCGTTGAATTTTCACTCGTGGGGGGACAGGTCTCGATCGAAAAAAATCATTGCCATTTTTTCCTCTGGAAAACGAAGAGAGAAAGAGGGGGGGAGGGAGGTGAAACGACGATCAAAACGAATAACAAGGCAAGGCGCGATCTTGATTCGAAAGATATCTGGAAAAGGCAAACTTAATGGACACCGATTGCCACGGATGGCCTTAGACGGCTTTCGTAGTCGAGACTTTGCGCCACGTCACGTCCGGATGAATTTACACGCGTTAAACGAGAGACGGCCGTCGATCGTGTTTCATCCTTTTTCTGATTTGATATCGAGTCGTAGAATTGTTATCTCGAAGATGGACGAGTGAAAAGTTTCGACGATTCAAAAGTGGAAAAAAAAAAAAGAAAAAAAATTGGCGAAGGAACCCGTTCGTGGAGAGAATTATCGTATAAAACCGATCCTTGTCCTTCATACCGCCCTATGTATAAAGGTAACGAAATCACTCGAGCAAATATCGCGGAGACTACTCGAGGCAGCTCGGGGCCGAAATACATATGCATAACGGTGGGAGGAAGCATATCGTATGCGCATCGATAAGATTGCTTTCGTAGATCAAAGCACGACGTTACGCGTATGCACGTACTCCTCCCCACTCGAGATTGATAGATCGAAACCGAATCTGCCGCGAAACGAAGCGATGCTCGGTCGTCGGTGGCCGTTATCGGTGGCCAACAACGGAGGAAAGCTGGGCCGCGACCAACTTCCGCCCCCTTATCAAAGCGCTCTTCCGTCCGAGCAATCGTTTCGGGGAGCATTCGATTGCGCCCAATAATAATATCTGTTATTACACCCGCTTGAATATTCCTTTAACGATATCTCCCCCCTTCCGAATTATTATCGTCCGCCAAATATCGTCCTTTCTTTCCTAAACATCGATTCTTTCTATTCGTATATATATATTTATATATATATATCCTGTACACAACTCGTACAATATATCTATATACGCGAACAAAGCGACATCTACCACCGTTCGTTAAGTAACTAATTTCATCGCGAGTGAATTTGGCCAGGTTTTCGGCGGGGAGGGGAGAGAAGAGAAGAGCCATTAGCGGCGATTATTCGGAGAGGAGGCACGTTTGAAAATTACTCGATCGAAATCCGCATATATATATATATATATATATACGTCGAGTCGAACGAGCAACCGAACCGATTAATCCGTCATTCTGATTTATTTCTCCGTTGGCGGCGGCAGGGGGCGCGCGCGGCGTTTTCGAACGCAGCGCGCTCCCGCCATGCCCGGCGACGAGTAGCAGCGTTATCGCGTGACAAAGCGCGTATAGGTGAACGATAGACGGTCGGTCGCACCCGTGAATATTCATCCGACCCGCTAATTGGCGATACGATGACTATTCATGAATCAACGATTTTCAATAGCTGTTATTCGACGTACGAACGAAAGGCGGAGCAACAATGAGCGAAACGGGGCGAGAGTAGAGGGGGTGGGTGGAGGGGGAGGGGGATGGTCCGTGTATATACGCGGGGAGAAGAGAGAGAGAGAGAGAGAAAGGGATTGAAAAGGAGATCCGAGAAATGGAGATTCGAAAGATAGGAATCGAGGATCGGAATAGGGCCACGCTCGAAATAAAGAAATTCCGAGAAAGGGATGGAGATAAATCGGTCTAGGAGAGACGTGTGTATATAAAGGAAGAGAACGGCTCTGCTCGGCCCTTCTCGAGCCGAGACAATGAGACTCGAGTCGATAAGAAACGATAAATTTCACCTCTCTTATATTTTCAATCTTAAAACGCGTTTCGAAAATAATAAAGATACGGGTGGATGGAAAGCAATTTTTCTCCCCCATTTGACAAACTCGTGTGGAGGAGCGAGAGGGATCGTTGGAGAAACGAGGGAAGAAGATTGGGAAAGTTGGATTCGATCCCCCTCCCCCTCCCTCCTCGTGCGATAATCGCACATGTCGAAGGTAAATTCGTGCGTGGACCGGGCGCGCTTGCGTCGGGCAGCAAGAACGCAGACGTGGTGCCTCCCCCGCGGCTCTCTGCGACGCCCGGCGCCCGATACCCCGTCATCGGTATTGGTCATCCTCGATGACGAGAAGGAATCGACGCGTGTGCCGTTGACAGATCGTTTAAATTTCGGGACGTGTCGCCACCAATTTGGCGCGCGCGGTGTCGCGGATCTCTGCCCGGCCGGCCAGCTTTCGCCCAAATAATTTTCCACGCGCGAGTTGGGCGAACGAGATGTCGCTCGCGTCGCGATCCCTTTCTCGTCCCCGATCGAACCGTGAAAATTGGTAAAGCTAGAAATTGTTTTAATTCGAATTCGATCGTGATTATATCGATATACAAATTTTCGATTATCGATTAATAATTATGATTAATTGGAGATTTAAAATTGGACGTTTTATTCTTATCCTCTTTTAAAAATTTCCTCAATTTTTAAATTAACTTTAATTTTAATCTTCGATCAATATTAATTCGGAGATTTATTATTTCATTAAGACGCTCTTATTCCATCCTTTCCTAAATTTTTCACTTTCGACAAAATGTAAACCAATAATAATTCGGAGATTTAATGAGATTCTCTTATCCCGTCCTTATCCAAATTTTTAAACCAACTTTAATTTTAATCTTCGACGAAATGTAACATGATCGATCCAATAATAATTCGGAGATTTAAAATTCCCTTGTCCCATCCTTTTCTAAATATTTAAATCAACTTTAATTTTAATCACCCACGAAATGCAACGAGTAATAATAAAATCACGTGACGATCGGCCAATAATAATTTGCAGATTCGAATCGCTTTCTCGATCGAGCAACTCGAAGATCTCGATACGAAATCGAGATGAAAAATTAGAATCGTCGATCTAATCATCTCTAATCACCGACGTCGATATGATATGATAAATAGCGCACGAGAGAGAGAGAGAGAGAAAGAAAAATTGGCGAGATAAAGAAGAAAATCGTGCGGCCGCCCGATGGAAACGGGGCGTCATTCCCTCAAATCGAAGTTTATTTAGCCTCGGTTTACGGCTCACTCCGGATTCACTTAAGCTCGAATCGCCGCAGGAATCGCAGCGATGTCGTCCCATGCGATTCGGAATTTTGGAACCGTTCCAAGCGACCTTTGAATAGTCACCGAACGCGCGCCACGGGGAAAGGAGGGGGAGCGGGAAGGAGGAGAGGAGAGGAGAGGAGGGAGGCCGAACGTTAGCGATCGAGGAGTGGAGCGGCTCGCGGAAAAATTTACGACGACAATAAACTTCGTCCACTGTGTGCGGCGAACAGGATTATATATATATATATAAAAATATATATACATATATATAAAAGGGAAGAAAAAGAAAGAGAAGGAGGAATCGAAGAGAAAGAAGAAGACGAAATTATCGCAACACGATTCCCCCTCTCCGATTAAATTCACACTTTCGACTGTTGCTTATCTCCCTCTGTTACGGATCGAGCCCAGTTGCTACAATTACAATTTGTCGAAGAACGGTTATTTAATTCCACAGGTTTTTTATCGCTCGGATATACCGCTAACCTATAATATTAGTAATCGCTAGTGAAATCGTAGAAACGCGAATAAATTACGCCATGTTTCGACAACTCGCAGACTTCGTTTTTCTCTCTTTCTCTTCCCTTTATCCTTTCTTTTATTTGTTACTCGCCACGGCTTTCGACTTCCGGATCAGCGATTTCGAACAAAAAGCCATGGGCGAACAAGACATGTTATATTCGTATCCGATGGAGAAATCCTCTCGGACCGAAACCATGAAAAAAAATGTCAATTTTTCCCGGAGGACGAAGATGATAGACGTTGAAATGGAAGTCGAAACATCAAAAAAAAAAAAAAAAAAGGAAAAAAAGAGAGAGAATAACGGCAAAAAAAAATGGAAAACAATCCATCCGCTGCTCGATTTTCGATTCCTCGTTTCACCGAATGCCGGGCACAATAGCGGCCTCCCTCCCCCCCTCCCCGCCTCCTTTCGCGCGTTGGGGGTGGAGGAGAGAGCGACAGACAGAGAAAGAGAGAGAGAGAGGGCTCTAAATATTTCCGAACGTGGCGGGGTTTGCGTTGCACGCGTGGCCGGCGCATCTGTTGCACGCACACGCGTGCCAATTTGCGATTCCTGGCGTAGGAATTAGCGACACGTAGCCGAGTGACCCTCGAGCCTTCCACCCTTATCCATGGGGTGTTTAAGGGGTCGGGCGCGGGATAATTAACTCGCTCGGCGCGACGCGAAATTCGAAACTTCCGCCGGATTCTTGAAAAAAAAAAAAGGAAAAAGAAAAAACAGGTGAAAAGCTGTGTGCAATCGTTATCGACACGTGAAGAGATACGTGTTGTTCATCCTCGCGGATTTTTGAAGATTTGGTTTCGTTTTTTTTTTTTTTTTGATTGGACAGAAAAAAGCAATAATAAACGATAATCTTAATATCTTTTTTCTTTTTTTTCGTTGAATCTGTGTGTGTATATTCGTGATTTTAAATTTTAAATACACGCCATGATGGTTAAATACGAATAGAATTTTGAAAGGATGTTTATTACGAGCGGGATAAATCGGCCAATTTGAATATATATTTTCGAATGATAAATTTATTCGAAAAAAAAAAAAAAAAATTTGGTACGGAAAGAGGACGAGTAATGGAGTGCCCTGACCCCGAAAAATTTTCGGAGAATTTGGAAATTTAAATATGTAAAAATTTTTCGTGGAAAGAACGTCGAAAAAAGAAGGAGGAGAGAAAAAGCGACTCGGCAACCTGGAAAACGTAACCGGATCCATAATAAGCAATCTGAACAAGAGATCTCGTCGAGGGGAGTGCATTAATCGGGAAATAAAAATATATATCTGGGTGCTTGCTCTCTGAAATTGGTCGGAGAGGCGATCGTTAACCGCTTTGGAAGGCGTCGCGTTCTACCCGCAACAGATACGTGGAATTTCCCTGCGTGAACTTTTCGTGAAATAACTGTAAATATCGATGAAACCGGGATATAAACGAGCGAGAATAAATTAACGGGCACGTCCACCTCGAATCCCCCGTTTTTTCCGAAATTTCTCCCACAATTTCGATATTTCGCCAAAAGGTATAACGGATGATGTAGCTTCGAAAAGGAAACGTGTCCAAGGTTCGCAAGAGTCGTCTCGTTTTCCCATCGAGGGCGAACGAGCGCACAATTTCCGAGAAACGCTCATTAAGGCTCGCACGAGACTCGCATTTCGCGATGCGTGTATCCCGATATTTTTAGAGTGTGGGTGAATCACTGTTTGGCGGGAGAGTCGTACGGCCCCGGCAGTTAAACCGCCGATTTCAGAAATAACGGCCACGGAAATTAATAACCCGCCTCGTTCACTCCATCGCGACTTTTCGTCGCCTCCTCTCCACGAGAATGCGTGTCCCGATACGAAAAAATCGTTACAAAGGGTAAACGACATTTTTTCCGACTTGCGAATAGATACTATTACAAAACACGTGGAACGATATTTGTTACTTTCTCGTATTTATCAAAGTTATCCGCCAAAAGTCAGAATCTTTTATATCGCGATCTCCACAATTACCATAATCGCTATAATAGACTCTCTCGTAACCCCGGTTAAGCCGTAGAAAAATACCGGCACTCAACAAAGCTTTGCCGAGCGTATATAGCATTCAAAGCGCATTAGCGTGAATCATGACAATAATTTGTACGAATGACACGGTAAGTAAAAGGTAAGGAGAGAGAGAGAGAGAGAGAGAGAGGACACGGTATAAATTACAAAAAACACCTGTCACATAACGCACGATCAGCCCCTACAAAGCCACCCCCGTTGTCCTTCCCCCCTCGTGTGTACACCACAGTTGACACTGTTGCAGTGTTGGCAGTGGTGATGGTGTTGGACAGTCGTTGCGCCGTTCGGTAACGCCGTCGTTTTAATAAGGCGACGGGTACGAATGGCAAATATACACGCGGCACAGCGTGCACCTGCGCTCGATTCTAGTCACCACCTATGCGCTCGTGTCGCCTGCCGCCAGCTCGTAAAACCCCGGAGGTCTAGACCAGCCCTGGACTAGACCAACGAGACGACGCATCCGAAATAACCCTCTATATTCTATTTCGAGGCCGACACGCCGCCCGATACAGTTCCTCGTGTCAGTGGGATACGGCCCGTTTTCATACGGCTCGCCACCAATTGCCCTTTCGAGAAACCTACTTTCTTTCCCACATCGAAATTTTCCAATCCACTCCATATCCTATCCTATTCTACGAACACCCGGATCGCAAAGGATTAAATAGCAAGTTAGCGAAATCGTCCATCTCGAAAGAAAGGGGCGATCTCGAGAAAAAGGATAAAGAGAGAGAGAGAGGGGGGAGGGGGAAAAATCGGGGGAAGGTGCGTTGGCATCGGTCGTTGTGTTTGGCATCCGGCGAACGAGTTGTCCGCGCCTCTGCTTGCTCTTCTCACCGGCATCGGAGAGCACGCGTGACTCACGTCTCCGCGTGCGTCGCGTCGTCTCCGCGTCTCGGCAAGTGTCGCCGCCACACGGGGATCTCGGGAACCGCGTCAAGGATCCCCCCACCACCGGGTCGGTATCGGGCCGGTCGGGTGGGGACGGTGGCCGCGCGGCGGGGTGGGGGGCGCGGGAGGGGGTAAAACGGAGCGATGGCAAAACTTTTGTCCATTCACGGTCGACACGCTCCTAATTGGGAGTACGCTTCGTGGTCTCGTTCCACGCGCACGGCCGCTCCGTGGAAACACGGACGGACGCGCGTTTCACTCCTCGCCACCGACGCCAGAAATTTTCTGCCGTTCGTCAACCGGCGAACCCTGCGTCCCTTTCGCGCGCGGACAACTAAATAATTGGCGGCGACCGATTTTTCCAACGCCCCCCTCCCTCCCCAGCCTGAATCACCGACCCGACTTCGGCGTAAAGTCGACGGACTGGGAGGAGGGGAGAGAAGGAGGAGGAGGAGGAGGAGAAGGAGGGAAAGGATCGTTGGTTAAAAATCGGGAAACGTCGTCCGGCGTGACCTCGCTTTTGGCTGCCCGCGTAAATCAATCCTCGCGAGACGGAGACATTATTTTTGCCTGACTGACGGACGACCGACGACGTGGAATTTCTTAACGAGAACGCTCAACGTCGATTCCGGGATCGGCCGTCGATAAAGTAATCCGTGTTCCGTACACACTTCGATTCGTCGGACGAGTTTTCGGAAAATTTCTTTTCCGCCCGATCGATATTGACCAATTTTATGCGGTTGCCGTAATACACTCTCGATCCTTGTTACGTCGCACCTCCGATTATTACAAATTACGAGAAAAAAGAAGAAAGAAAATTTTCGCGATCCTATTCTCTCCGATATCTATATATATATATTATATGTATATAAATATATATATACACACGATACGGTAAAAAGACCACACGTTTCCCCTCGCGTCCCCCTCCGCATCATAAAACCATGTATCTGTCATCGGAGCGAACCTGTCAGCGTTCCAAGAAACCGAAACCGTTGCCTGACTCATTCGTCGACTCGATTCGACAAAAGAATCGGTCTCCGGCCTAAAGAGAGCTTCTCGAATCCGATCCCTCGGCTAATAACATCGATTCGAACTCGTATTATATCGCATTTTACCCGCGGAAAAATTCGTTTTCGAAACGGCTGGCCGTTTTCACTTTCCTCCGAAACGTGTCAGCGGGTTATACAGCGCTTCATCGATCCTCCTCCTCCTCCTCCTCCTGCCTTTCTGCAATTCGCGTCCATTTGCGATTACGTCCGAGCGAATTAAGTCGGGAAAGGGGACGTGACGACAAGCTTTGCCAATATAATTGTCCCCGCGTTTCACAAATTCGCGGATAAACGGGCTTTCTCTGCCGCCGAAGGACTACCGCCTCTCGCGGCCTAATCAATACGCATAATTATGAAACTATGCGGCATTGATAGCCCCGACCCGGTTACCTCGTGATCTTGTGCCACTGGACACGAATTCTCCAGTATTTTATCGAGTATTTTATTATCGAGGATGAGAGGGGGGAAGAGAGGTTTAATACGAAGGAGCTAAATAATCTTGATCTTCGTCTCTCTTTTTTTTTAATTAGTTTGTTTCTCAGGAATTTTTCTTTTCTCTCTCTCTCTCTCTCTTTTGCTCGACGAGGATCATTTTGTTTCACGCGTAGAGTAATCCGGATTGTTGTCAATGAGAGATGCGGTTTGCACGATTCGTTGTCGATTCGAGGGATTATTAAAGTAGCGAAATTGCGTAATTGTTGTTCACTTTGTTATTAATCGTACACTATGTGTGTATACACTGGCGTACGCCAGTAATGTTTTGTTGGAAATATTAATCGTTATTGCACAGGATTGTGCCGACCGATGTTTGATAAATGTTTGTTATCAAAATTTACTCAACTCTGTAATTTAATTATGGAGGCAAGTTGTGTACCGGTTATTGTGTATAACAATTGTAAAAGTTGAAAAAAAAAAAATAATTGAACGTACGCGTGAATTTATTAATTACGCGGCGTTTGAAGATGTTGCGGTTCGAATCGAAAATTTCAACAGCGTGGAAAAAAAGGTTCGAGCTTATTAATCGTAAAGAAGAAGAAGAAGAAGAAGAAGAAGAAGAAGAAAATCAAGCGTCAGGAAATATCGCAAGAGATATGCAGAGCTGTCAATTTTCGATCACGTCTCTTCTCGCTGACTCGAGGCGCGAGCAAGATAAATAAATAATAACAGCGCTTCTGCCCAGTCCACGGGAAACAAAGAAATTAGTCGCGAAACAAGTTTTGCGCAGCGACACTTGGAAAGAAGTTGACCGATAAAAAACGTACGCGTAACGCACCGAGACCAGCGTGTCAGAAAATTTGTTGCAATTATGCTTCCGTTCCGTCCCGCAGATAACGTTCAGAAAATACCTGTCAAAGATATGCGAAATTGGAAACGACTTGTAAAAAGTTCTACTCCTTATTTACGATATACCTTGTTTACAAATTCAAGTTACCGGCTCTTCTTCGAACTCGCGCACATTCACTCCTGTCACATCCTTTTCTAAAGCAAAATTTCTAAAACCAATCTTCCGATCGTCGATGATCAATTTATCGATCCGTCTTTTTTAAAATTCGACAAGAAAAAAAAGATTATTCGGATTATTCTTGATATCTCACTTCGGTGAAAATAATTTAATTGTGCACAATTGTGTTTTCCCTATCCTGGAAAAACCGGGCGAAATCTCTCGCTATTCGTTCCATCGTTTGAGGGACAAATTTCGCGCGAGGAGAAAAAAAAACGACACTTTTCGATTCGATCCCCGCCGCGTACGGGCACACGTGGAGAAAATCCTGCACAAAGAAAATCAGGTTGTCAACCACTGTATGTGGGCCACTTTGCCGCAAGTCGGTCAAGCCATCCCCTAAATCGCCCAACTATCCTCCGAACAGCAAGTGTCGGGGAAACTTCGCCACCCTCGCACCCTCGTTGAAACTCGGGCTCGGCCAAGTGGCCTCGGCAACCTGACCAGCAATTACCGGTCGAAAGACTCGCGAGACGTGATTCGATTGGCCGAGGGGAGAGAAGGAATGGGACAAATCGTCACCAAATTTCCACGACACGGTCTCTCTCCCTCCCTCTCCCCCCTTTCTCTCTCTCTCTCTCTTCTCTCTCTCTAAGAGCAGCGCGTTTCGAATTCGCGCGTCGGGAGGGAAATTTTGGCCAACGGTTCAGTCAACCGTAAGAGATAAGCCGCACCGCACGTAAGTAAACTTCACCTTTCGCGTGTGCGAATACGGAAAATCGAATTGATCGGAAGAAGATCGTACACTTGGGTCCCGAGTCACTTGGTCACACGGGAGGAAGGGTTGTACGCGCTCCACCGGGCCCGGAAGCTACAAGTGTCCGCGGGGTGTAGCCGCGGGGACTGTGTCGTTTTCCCTCGGGTGAGCGAGAATCGGGCCGAGGGTGCAGAGGGTCGCGATTATCCGTTTCCCGGCACTGGGAAGGGTGCACACGCGGGTAAAGAGAGAGAGAGAGAGAGAGAAGAGAGAAGAGAGAGAGAGGACACACACGCGATGATACAACGCACATCGTTATCCGGCACTTACTACTTACCTGTTGCCAGAACTGGGCGAGCAGGTATATACGCTCCTTCTTGAACAGCCAGTCCATGGACTGCATGGCCTGAATGTCCAGCGAGTTGGCCTCCGCAGAGGCCTGCATGCTGGCCAGTGCCGGCGTGTTCAGGCTCGCTAGAACGGGCTGTTGGAGCACGGACGCGTTGCTGCTGGCTAGCAGATTCGCGTGGTACACGGACGGTGCATCCTCCGAACCGGCAGTAGCCAGTAGTTGGGCCCCTATCGGCGCTGATGGCCCCTGGAGGCCCAGTGACGAAGCCACTTTGACGGCTTCGAGCTTCTCCGCCGAGGCCGAAACTGTTCCCCTTGGTTTGCCGGCGCCGCCGACGCCTCCTGGGGCGCACGCCTCGGCCGGCGGGCCCGTCGCTACCGTCTCTCCCTGTTCCTTAGTCCCGGACACTGTCCCGGAACACACTCGACCCGTCGTCGCACCACACACTGGCCCCACGGTCACACGAAATCGCACAATGTCCTTCCCGAGTTCACCAAAGTCATCGACGCGCTCGTCGCTGCCTCCCTGGTCTCCCTCGCCTCGGGAGGGATACCACCGGATATCTTCGAATCTCTCCTGGCTCTTTCTTTTTTTTCAAGCCGGACGTCAGGCTGCCCGTTGCCGATGCTGCTGCTCTCTCTGCGCTTCTTCTCCCGGCGGCATCACACCCACACTCGCGCGGAAAAACCCGACGAACATGCACTGCACGCGGTCACACTTCACTGGCTCCGCTCGTTTTTTTTTCCCTCGCCTCGCCTCGCCTCGCCTCGTCTCGTCCCGTTCCGTTCCGTCCCGTCTCGTCTCGACTCGTCTCGGCTGACCTCAGGAAGAGAGAGTACGAGACCCGTCCTAGCAGGCTCCTAACCTGAAACTAAGAGCTACCGAACGACCGATGCGATGTCTGGAGGAGGTGCACGCCCGGTGGAGGGGGTCGGGCGGGGCCGAGGCGGCGTGGTGGGGGCCGGCCGGCCCACCGGCCGGCCAATCGCGCGCCGCCCGCTCCCCCCACCACCCTCCCCGGCTCACACGTTCAGAGGAGAGCGTCGCCTCGGTGGGGATAAGCTGCGCGAAGGAGGGAGACGCCGCGGAAAGGACCGGAGGCTGGCTAGGTGGTCCCTACCAGAGCGGATCTCGTATTTTCAGCTCCCCGACCGCCCTTTTCTCCAACCCCTGCCGATCCTCGCTTCCCTTCTTCTTTTTCTTCCTTCCTCTTTTTCTCCGGGCGTCTCTCTCTCTGTCTCTCACTCTTTCTCTCCCCCTTTCTCCCTCTTCTCCTCTTTGTATCTGTGTTTCTTATTTTCCAGCCACCCTCCACCCTCCAACCCCCTCGTCACCGTCCTCCCGCCCCCTCTCCTCTCTCACTCTTTCTCTCTCGTCCCGCAGACAGTAACCCTTCGATTGCTCGTTGGTGACCGAGCGTTACCTTTGTCGCGAGCGCCGTTACGATTTTCGTACGACGTTCTCGAACGTGGAGAAAGGTGGAGGGAGGTAGGGAAGGAGGGCGGAAGGGTGGGAGGGAGGAAGCGTGTGTGGATCGAGTTTCCACACAAGGGGGGGTTCCACAAGGGGCGTCCAGCTTGACCCCTCTCGCCACCGAGAGAAACGGCGCCCTCCTCTCTCTCTCTCTCTCTCTCTCTCTCTCTCTCTCTCTCTCTCTCTCTCTCTCTCTCTCTCTCTCCTCGACCCCCTTCGCCGCCAAATCGACGAAAATGTCGCTTTTTTCGTTCTGTTCGCCTTCGAGCCATTTATTTATCGTCGTATCTTCCTTCGAACGATACCCTTCCTTGTTACCACAGAAGAGTACGAAACTTTCTTCTCACGACATCGTCGTCCAACTATTTAACGGCGAAAGGGATCGGAACGAATTCGAGCTTGCGTTCCCCCTCGCGTTTTTTCTTCGGAATCGACGGCAATTTTGTACGCGGCGAACGCGACAGCCCAGCCTCGCAATCGGAGATTTTTCAAAAAAGAAAAAAAAGAAGAAAGAATGGTTTCAGAAGCGACTACTTTTCCCCTCCCCCAAGTTTCAGTAGAATTATTCCAACTTCTTACGTGCGGTTTATTTACGAAGTTTCCCAACCTAATAGTTTCTCGGCGACTTTTGCTTACTACGGCGGAATTCGTGGTTTTCGGGAATCTCGACGACGCGCGAGCAACTTTGATTACAACACGGTGTCCTCTCCTGGATCGCGAATCCTTTATCATTCCAATTCGATCTTTTCGTTTATGGGATTAAAACGATCGCGTTGAAATTCTCTCGCGAACGAATGGAAGAAACTCGTGCTTATAAATATCCTCGGGTATCCTTAATTTATCCACCATGGTGCGTGCTCGCCAAAAATTCACGCGAGATCTTTCAACTCGATTGAATCGTTGGAACAGGTTGATCAGAGATCGTCGAAGACCGGGGGAAAAATCGAAGGAGATGTTGTCGAAGCGGAAGACGCATCGCTTCGGGCGAACGCGTTAATCCGCGTTTACCGTGTTAAGCACACTTCGTGACAGTCGAGTTAACCGGCGCCGGTTTCCTCGGATAATGCAACTTTAATTTTGCGCGGCGTTCGCTCGCCGGTTACACGAGTTAATCATCGTTGGTGGATGATAGTCGCTGTTGACGCGGAAACGAAAACAACTGGTAACTCGATTCGTGCCACCAACGCCTCATACTTGTTGCTGTTGCCTTCTCCATCGATTCCCCTTGACGCGGGATCATCGATCTCTCTTCTCCACGCTCTCTCGCCTTTTTTCTTTCTTCTTTCTTAGCTCAGCGAGCGGACGAGAAACGCGAGATCAAGTTTCGTCGGAAATGAACGAAAAATCGTACGAAACGTAATAGCTGGAATAAAGATCGATTCGACCCCGAGATATTTTTCCATCCATCGAAATTGGACAGAAACCGAAGAAAATTTATCTTCTCTCGAAACTGAGAACTGGAAGGAGACTACTGGACGAGCACACGAAACGAAATTTGCCCGTTTCACGTTTTTCCTCGGTCGGACTCGGCTCTCGAGTCGAGATTGGAAAAGAATTGGCGAAAATACCGCCGGCGTGCTTCACGATCACCCGATATAACGCGGGGATTAGTTTGTCAACGCGGGCCGGCGCGCGCGTACACGCGAGCCGCGGCGTGCATCGCCATCGCGCTTCTTCCTCCGCCTCCCTCCTCCCCTCCTCCTCCTTCTCCTCTTCTCAAGCCGTAGGTCCGTCCACCTCGTCTTCGTTCCGTTTGTAATCGAACCGATGAAGAGAAGCTCGTCGAAAAATCTTACGAGGAAGCTTCTTCCTCCTCTTCTTCGGTAAAATTGAACTCACTGCTTCAACGATACATTTCCAGGAAAAAAAAAAGAGAAACCCACTCTTCCAAGCGTCCGTTACGAGTTCACGTCACACTGCGCGGGAACAACGTGCACACTCGACGAGATCTTAACCACCGGTCTCTCGAGGGAATATTTCGAGGCGAAAATTTCGAGAGAGAGGACGGGAGGAGGATGGTTGTACCCCGTGTTGTCACTCCGTGTTCGATGAGGGGCCTCGATGAGCGGCGTGGAATTTCGCTGCTCGCAGCAACGGGACTCACTTTCTTCGCGCGGTCGCACGCTACTCAATATACTCTGGTCGACGATAAACGGCAGCCCCCGCGGCCCCCTCGCGTCGCGACCCCCGTTCGGCAAGCAACGCGACGCTGTTCGAGGGCGATTGTAACAATATCTTCCGGCGAGCGAAGGATGCGCTTCTCTAAGTTCAAGAGCCGCGCTCAGGGACATCGCGGATACTCTTCTTCTTCTTCTTCTTCTTTTGTTTTCTCCTCTCTCTTCCTCGCCTCGGATGAGAGTAATCGAGAGAGATCGAACATTTCCCCCCATTTTTCTTTTCTCCCGCCTGAAATGCTTTCCATCTTTTCTCGACCCACCAGCGCGATCGAACAGAGATCGCGAGAGACGGAATCGTTTGGAAGAAGCGCGAGAAATATTGTTCTTTCGAACGAAAGAAACTTTGGATCACCATTTCTCGCAGAGGAACGCGGACTTATATTTTCAAAAATAGGGAAAGATTACGAGGAGATAAGCGTTTTACTCTCGTAGAAGAAGAAGAAGAAGAAGAAAAGAAGGACAGAGCGCGTTTTCACGCTGCTTCTCGGGATTTCAATCAACTCTTTCTCTCTATCTCTATCTCTATCTCTATCTCTCGGTTGGCCCGAAGAAACGGTTGGCTAGATTCGAGCTAGTCAGCCAGTCACCGCTATCACTCCGGTTCTCGGGTTCTCGCCTTTTTCTCTCTCGCGGCCGGGCCACAGAGAGTTGGTTGACCGGTCGAGATAGAGTCGACCGGGCGACGATCAGGAATCCGTCCAATGGTCACGTTCGAGCCGGTCGCGTTTCGGCTTTCAGATAATCCGAAGAGGCAGGGCTGCACGTGCGTGCGCGTCAAGAGATACCACCGCGGTACAGGATCGCGATCAAAGGGCTGCCAACGGACGCGCTTTTGCTTCTCCACCACTCGACGACGACAACAACCACCACCACCACCACCACCATCACCACCAACATCACCACCACCACCACCATAACCACAAGCACGACGTCATCGTCACCACGAACGAATCCTTTTTTTCCCTCCCTTCGAGGAAAGAATTCCTCGTACCGATTCCCTCATCCATCCATCCATCTATCCGTTTATTTATTCCCGAATCGCGAGGATTGAAGACCGGGAGGGGGACGCACAAGTGCACACACGCGTCACAATCGTGGAAAGAAGAAAGGATAGAGAAGGGAAAAAGAGAGAGAGAGAGAGAAAAAATAATAAGGCACAAACAATCACCTGCGCACTGTTCGAAAGCCTTTCTTCCCTCCTGTTTCTCCGCTCTTCCCTCTCCGAAACTCGCGAAGGGTGTGCGCGCGCGAGAATGGGAATGAAGAGAGAAAAGAAAAAAAAAAAAAACGAAGAGAGAGAGGAAATTCCTCCTTGCACGCGCGAGGTATATACGGTGTGTGCGGTACGAGGCGCAACGGCCGCGTGAACGTAGATCCTGCTGGGCCTGTGTTCTGCCCGAGACTAACTCGAACGCTCGCCTCCTGCAGCCCTCGCAGTCATCCCTCCAGCCACGCACTTTTCCACCCCGGCGAAACTATTGTCCACGCCGGCCGAGCGAGCCAGGCTCGCCCTGTCCCCTCCCCTCCTCTGTCCCCGGCCCCCTTCCCCTCCCCCTCCCCCTGCCCGACGAGGAAACGGTAATGTCGCGCGTTCGACGGAAGGGGAAACGTAACGTTTTTTTTCTCTCTACGCGATGGAACGCGATGGCTCGATGGATACGCGGCGTCCCATCGCGGCGCGCGAAACCGAGCGTCTCACAACCGAGAGCGGCGCGATGTTGGACAAAAGTTGGGCCGCGCGGCGCCAAGGGACGCCCGCCGCGCAGCCTGTACGGTGGCGCCGCGCCCCGGCCGCGCTCCAAAACCTGCCGCAACGGGCGCAAAGGGTGCCCACCCCTCGCTCCCCCCTCGGCCAACCGCCACGAGGACACGACGCGCCGCGTTCTATATATCAGCCGCGTATCGGAAGTATCGGTGACTTCAACGGCCTGATCGGAAAGAAGGGTTCGCCCGTCGTCGTTGACGGCGACCGCGCTGCGCTTTTCCTTCCTTTCTTTTTCTTCCTCTCTTCAAATTTCTACTATTCTACTTCTATATATATATATATATATATACATATATATACATATACGTATATACTATCTTCTTCACTTTAATACATCGACACGGGATGGAATTATTCGGTCGGGTTCGAGAAAAAAGGAGAAGAATTTAACTCGATAACTTATCGATACTTTTGTTCGCGTGTCGAAAGGAGAGATCGGAACGAGTCTCTCGGAGAAACGAATGATAGTGATGATAGTTCAACGAGCGAGAGAGAGAGAGAGAGAGAGAGTGAGTATGGGAGAGGGAATGCTGGGGGGCTGAAAACGAGTTCACGAGGGTGGCGGGCGGGGGAGAGGGGGCGGCGGTGGTGGTGGCAGTTTAGCTTCTGGCTCCTTTTTCCGATCATATCGGGAGTCAAACCTCGGCGACAGGGTGGAGGAAAAGTGGTGGAGGAGCATGCGCCGGTAAAGGGTAAACTTAGGCGCAGGTTCTAACCCCCTCGTGATCCCTCTCCCTCCGCGTTCCTCCACACGATCACACGACCCGACGTTTTTCCACCCTTATCTTCGCTCGCTTCACCGTCTCAAAAACCTGTATAGGCACTTTCATAGCTTGCGCCGCCAAGATGTCAACGGGGGAATGTGTCGCTTTTTTTCTCCCCTCTCCCACTCTCTCTCTCTCTCTGTGAGGAGTTTGGGGGGAGGTGGGAGGAGGAGGGAGAGAGGTGCTCGCACGATCGTCGATACGTTTCTCTGTTTCGAAGCCAGAAACTTTTTCGACGGCGTGCACACTTTTATTTCTTTCGCTTTTTTTCAACGTGAAGCGAGACTTATTTGTATATACACACATATATATATATATATATTGTTCTTTGTTTCTTATCTTTTTTTTTTGGTAGAATTTTAATAAATTTCAATATTCGAAATTTTTCTTCTTTTCTCTTATGAAAGTATATATACAAATTCTTCTATATACGATTCTCTCTCTTTTTAAAGCACGAACTCGACGTCGATTCCTCGACGTAACCGTTTAATTTCTAATTTCGTTCCTTTCGTAATACTCTCGGAAGAATTGTTATGCTCGCGTTGCGTTTCTCGTAATCGATCGTTGGTCGGCTTTACTTCGATCGAAAATCGTATTGCCGCGATATATATATTCAATAGAGTTTTAGATTCGCTCGAGATAAGCGATAAGAAGAGGAGGGGCGGCAAGGTGGGAAAGGAGGGATTAAAACGAAGTTTTAAATTATGTTTGCCACTTGATGCCATTCGAATGCAATTCTTAGGATCTCACGAAATAAGATCCAAGCTCTTTGCGTTGGGCACGGCCATCTGCTGTGCATTACTTCGCTCTGAATGTACACAAAGAAACGCTTCCTCGGGTAATGCAAAGCCTTAAATGTCTGTAACGGGCACACTTTCCACGAACCATTTACACTTGTCTTCTTATTAAAAAAAAAAAGAAAAAAAAGAAAGAAAAAAAAACAGAAAAACAAGGGAAAGGAGAGAAAGAAAAGTGCTCGCGAAGAAACTTTTTCGAACCGTTTGATAATCCGCCGCGAAAAATCATATTCCTTCCTTCCTTCCTTCCTTCCTTTCTTCCTTAGAGAAATAAAGAATAAAATAGAGATCGTCGCCTACCTCTCTCTCTCTCTCTCTCCCTCCCCCAAAGAAAGAAAGAAAGAAAGAAAGATTCGCTGGAAATCGAAAATGAGTCTGAAAAGTCGACAAAGAGAACGGACGACGAGGCGTACACCTGATGAAAACGGCGGGGTCTCCGTGACTGCGTCCCGCGGCGTGACCCATTGTTTCCTGTCGCTCCGTCCGTGCCCGTGGTGCGTTTACTTTCGATCATATAATGAGCGGCAATGTAGGCCAGGAACGTCCACGGAATCGTATTTCGCCGTACGAGGCGACACTCAACACCCGGGACCGGCCACTCGCGTACAGAGAACAGACGATTAACGCGATAGCGTTCCGCGTTTCGCGGTATCCAAGGTGATCGTCGCGTATATACATATATATATATAGATAGATATACATATGTACGTGTAAAAGAAACTGAAACTGAGGCCGTGTCGAAGCTCTCCGCCTCGGTGAGAATACCGGAAAATGAGAATAATCGACGTCCTCGAGACCATCTTTCCACAGAACGGAGAGACGAAGGTTACGGGATCACCTTGTATATTTATCGTCGTTCTTCTTTCGACAATTTTTCGTTTCGTTCGTCGACGAGGGAATTTAACGAACGAGCGAAAAAAAGTTCGAGTTTATCTTTATGGTCTCGTAAACTGGAAGAGGGGAGGAGGAAGGGAAGGGGGGAGTGTTTGGGAGAAAAGTTATATGGTATATTGAATTCTTTTTCCAGGTTTTGGATTGGATCGTAGGTTTGACCGATGCGAGGAAAGAGAAGGTCGATTATATTTCCATCCTTATTATCGTTACGTTATGTTGCGGAGTCGAGCGTTTACGAATTGCGTTACCGTTCCTTTTCTAAGAATCCTCGTTTCGCCTTGGCCTCCGTTTGCAAAATCCTCACTTCCCGATCGAACGTTCGATCTCGAACGTACGATATCGCAACATATGGATTACTTTGGCCGGGAGAAAGAGAGCGAATGCGTGCACGCACGTTGTACACAACGCATGGGAATTTCATCACGGAACGCGCGTTACACGTTGTTCTTCCTGAAACAAACGAGCGAAAATATTTTCGATTTGCGCAACATTTGAACAATTTCTTCTTTTAAATTCGAATAACGTTGCGACATCGATTCATAGGTTAACACGCATTATCATGTATGATGAAACAGCAAAGTTCGAATTTGTTTTGAATTGTTCCTTCGAAAATTGAACATGATTCGATATCGTCGATTTAACAATAAAACTCGAATAATGCAATTTCGATAAGTTATCGCGTTTGAATTCGTTGGATTTATTCGTAAAAATTGGTACGATTTGCAATTGCAAAGTTTACGGATTCAATTAGCACGCATTATTATATATGATAAAATGTTGGAATTTTTTCGAGGAAAAAAATTATTCAAAAATTACATTAAAGCACGAATGATAAAATTTTGATTATCGCGTTTGAATTTGTTGGATCTAGTCGTTGAAATTCGTACGATTCGTCGATTCACAACCGCCAAGTTTATAGATTCAATTACCACACATTGTTACACGTGATAAAACGCGAATAATAAAATTTGGATAGGTTATTGCGTTCAAATTTGTTCGAAGGAAAAAAATTGGGAATCAAAAATTATTACGTAAAAATTGATACGATTCGTCGATTTACATGTTTATAGACTCACATTATTATTATCAAACGTGACGAAACGCGATATAATAATAAGATTTCGATAAGTTGTTCCATTTCGAAGAAACAACTATTCTTTCGAAAATTGATATTTACGATTTCCAAATTTTATAAATTCGATTTGCGCGCATCATCAACTCGTGATAAGATTATTTTCGATAAGTTATTACGCGGTCGAAAATTCGTTAGGATATATCGCGCGTGGGAAAAATTGGCACGCATCGTTGCCCCTCGACTTCGTAGATTCGATTAAACGCGCATTCGAATTATACACGACAATACGAACGATAAAAACACGCGAATAACCTAAGATTCCGATATCGATCATCCGGCTCTTCGTCTTCGAAGGAAGACGAAATTCCTTCGAAAAGTTGGTTTTACGAGCGCGCACGAAACGGTGGGAAAAATTCGTTGCTGCGATATTTCGGCGATTTCGGAGGAATAATTTTGTCGATAAACCTGAAAAGAAAAAGCGATCCCCCTCTCTCGCCTCGCCTCGCCTCGCCTCGGAGGAGGAGAGGGGGAAGGCGAACCGTCTCGAAGCGTCCGTTGTCGCGCGATAAGCAAAATTCAAGCTCGGCCGTTGCCGCAACGCCAACGTTTCTCAGGCCTGTTGTGCAACGCCGTAATCTCGCCTAATTGCCGCTGCAAGAAGCAATTCGCGATAGACGTTTCAGAGGATTAATTAAGACGTTTCCTAAGACGCCGCTTAATTTCCCCTCCCCACCTCTATCCATGTGTGTATACACACACGCACGTATTATACATATATAAATATATATACGTATATCCATTTCGATATACGTTAAACCCCCTCGCTCGCTTTTCCTTCTCGAATATAATTAAAATAAAGGATACGAATACTTTTGAGTTTCTGAAGACGGAGGAGAGAGGAAGAGAGGAATATAGCGATCATCGATCGGTTCGAGGCGATAGCGAAAGGGGTTGGTCGTTGTTCGCGAACTAGTCCGGCCGGTTTCCCGATGGGAAACGGACCCCTGTGATTAATAAACATAGAATAGCGGAGCGTCACTCGACGCCGCTCATTAGCATCGAGCATCGATCACGAAAGCGGCCATCACGAAGGAAAAGAAGAGAGAGGAAGAAGAAGAAAGGAACCACCGAAAGCTACACCTTGGGATTATCGATCTCCTCCTTTTTTTTTTTCCTTCGTATCGGGCCAAGGTTTTTTCGCAGGGTGCAGGGTTCCCCGCACCGCAGGGGGAACGTTCGACTCGTTTCCATTTCGACGTCTCTTTCCTTGTTTATCGATTAATTTAATAAAGGGAGGGTTGTTGTTGTAGCGTCGGTTTTACCGGTTTCCAACGGATTCGATGGATATAGACGAGGTTACAGACGATCGGTATCTGTTTCCAGATTGTTGCTCCCCGTCCTTGTTTGGACGAGGATTCGAGGAAGAGCGGGAGAGTGGGCGCGTTCGAAAACACGCAACGATCTATTTGTTTGTTTTCTCAGCGAAATATTTTTTTATTCGCAACGATCGGTTCGAACGCAACGTTGCGCAACGCACGCGTGAAAAACGCGAAAACATTGACCTGTTTCGAGAATCGTTACGTTATATTTCCGAATACGCTCTTCTTCCACTCCCTTTTTGTTATATATACGAATGCGCAATGTGTGTGCAAACTCGCGTCTTTACAAATCGTCGAACGAAAACAACGATTTGATCGGAAATCGATACTACTATAAATATACGCGTGCTGGATATACGCATGATATATGCAAATTCACTTTTACGAAAAGTTATCGAACGATTCGATCGAAACTACAAATATATTCCATCTACGCGTGTACGAATACGCAATATCCATATTCAAATTCGCTTTTTTACACGGTAAGTCATCGAGCAAAAACAGCAATTCGATCGAAACGTAAAATAAATTCGGTTTCGCGAAAAGTAATCGAACGAATTCGATCGAAACTATAAATATACTCGATATACGCGTATAAATATTCGCTTTTTCGAAAAGTTATCTAAAACTTTTATATTGGATATATACGTATATAAATTTTTACTTTTGCGAAAAGTTATCGATCGAAAACGACGTGCATCGATATTATTACAAATACATATATACAAATATTATTTTATGAAAAGTTATCTAAAACTATTATATTGGATATACACGTATATAAATTCACTTTTACGAAAAGTTATCGATCGAAAACGACGTGCATCAATATTATCATAAATACAAATATTCGTTTACGAAAAATTATCGATCGAAATTATTATATTGGATATACACGTATATAAATTCATTTTTATGAAAAATTATCGATCGAAAATGATTCTATCGAAATTATTATATTGGATATACACGTATATAAATTCATTTTTACGAAAAGTTATCGATCGAAATTATTAAATTGGATATACGTATATAAATTCATTTTACGAAAAATTATCGATTTAAAACGACAACTCGATCGAAATTATTATATTGGATATACATATATACAACTCGATCGAAATTATTATATTGGATATACATATATACAAATATTCTTTTACGAAAAGTTATCGATCGAAAACGATGTGCATCAATATTATTATAAATACATATATACAAATATTCTTTTACAAAAAATTATCGATCGAAAACGATGATTCGATCGAAACTATAAATATGCTCGATGTACACGTATAAATATTCACTTTTACGAAAAGTTATCGATCAAAAACGACGACTCGATCGAAACTATTGTATTGGATATACATATATACAAATATTTTTTTACGAAAAATTATCGATCGAAAACGATTCGATCGAAACTATTATATACACGTATATAAATTCACTTTTACGAAAAGTTATTCGATCGAAAACGATTCGATCGAAACTATTATATACACGTATATAAATTCACTTTTACGAAAAGTTATTCGATCGAAAACGACGTGCATCAATATTATCATAAATACATATATACAAATATTCTTTTACAAAAAATTATCGATCGAAACTATAAATATGCTCGATGTACACGTATAAATATTCACTTTTACGAAAAGTTATCGATCGAAAACAACGATTCGATCGAAGCTATTATATTGGATATACATATATACAAATTTATTTTTACGAAAAGTTATCGATCGAAACTATAAATATACCCGATATACAAATATACTTTTACGAGACGGAGACGAAATGCATGGATGCTGGTGTAAATATGAACGAAGTCGGTCGAGGAGGAAGGAAGGAAAGGAAGGAAGGAAAGAAAGGAGGGAAGGAAGAAAGAGAAAAGTGCTCGAGAAGCTCATAAACGCATCCTTGGTGGAGCGAGTGGTGGCGAAGAATGGGCGCGCAATATCGACCGGAAGTCGCGGAAATTTTTCCACGAACACGAGCCGGAAAGCGCATCGACTCGGCAATGCGGACAATTGCATCCCCCCTAGAAGCCATTCGTGATGAAAGTCCAGCGTCCATGGGGGCAATGGGGTATGGGGGTGTGGGGGTCGCATTCCGGCCGAGATTAATTCAGAGCGAAGAGGAATTCACCGTCTATCTCTGGCAAGCCCGCGGAAACCGTTTTCCAGCAATTATTTCGCCAACATTGCGAAACGATCGCGCCAAGCCTCCTCCTCCTTCTCCTCCTCCCCTTTATCCCCACGTGTTCCGATTAACTCGCGCTACGTTCCTTTCGCCGATTAGGCCTTTCTTCCTCTACCACCGCTTATTTTCTTCTTAATATATATTTATATCTTCTCGAGATTCCATTTTTGTGTAAATCTTTATCAGGTTTCGGCCGAGAATCGACCAATTCTTCTAACTGAATTCTTCCGTTTCTACCGAATTGATAGCATGGAAGTTTATTGAAATCTATCCTGACGAGTCGAAAGTCGAGAAGAAGAAATTCTTCGAACGCCTCGATCCTTTTTTAAAAAGAATAAACGAGATAAGTCTCTCGTTGTCTCTCGACCGATTTCGCCAATAACAACGAATCCTTCCCTTTTCTCGGCCCATACGACTTTGCCTTACCTCGATCTCTCCGTTTTCGAAACCTCTGAAATTCGTTCGATATCCGAATATTGTTACTTCCTAATGTTATTTCGTGAAACTTTTTAAAAAAAGAAGGAACTTGTTTAAAAGATAATAAGATGAATATTTATTTCTCGCGATAGGTTCGCCCCTGTTGCAGCAGTTTAAGAGATCGATTTTCAATTCAGATTACAAGGTTGGGAAGACGTTAGGAGGGCCGGGGTGACAGTGTATAATAAGCTGTTTAATAATCAATGCGCATGGACCAATAATTACGATTGGAGGAAGGAGTGGATATGCAAAGAGGAATCGGCGCGAACTGGTTTCAGACAATGACGACTACGATCGCGTTCGAAGAATAATGCGATCCCTTCTTCTTCTTCTCTCTCTCTCTCAATCTTCCTTTCTCTTCGAGAGCCTCGTGTTTCGATACGCTCTCGATTGTCCCGTAATTTTTGATACGCCAGACAACGAATCGCGCCCTTTTTTTTTCTCACGTTCCTTTCTTTTATGCCTGCGTTGTAACGAGCAGCTGCGTCTTCGAATTCGTCTTCTCTTCTTTTTTTTCTTTAATTCTAACCCGCCATCTTTCCTGGAATCTTTCCGTAAAATATTTCTTCGAGTATGTTTTTAATATTGAAATTTGATTCGATCGAAAAGAGAATGGATTTAATAAAGGATCAACAAGATCGTGCTTGCTACTGAATTTATCAGTAAATTTTATCATTTTATGTAAATGATATTTGTTCAATTTTATGTTGCGACTAGTATTTGCTCTATCGTTATATGATTCACATGTAATAATTATATATAAAATGAGTGTTTATGTTGTAACAAGTATTTATACTTTGGAATCGTAATTGCTAGTCCATTTCTATTACTCGATTCACGCGTAAATATATGTTTGCAAATATAAATACTCGATCATTTTGGAATTCTATTACATTGAAGTCGTATATAAAAATACACAAGATGAGTCTTTATATATATAAACTCGATAATATTTAATTCAATTTTATTACTGAGCTCGATTCACATATAATAATATATAAGATGAGTCTTTTGAATATTTAATTCAATTCTATATTACAAGTGTAAATACTCAATGATTTTGGAATTTTTTAACATTGAAGTCAATTCGTATATAAAAATACACAAGATGAGTCTTTTGAATATTTAATTCAATTCTATATTACAAGTGTAAATACTCAATGATTTTGGAATTTTTTAACATTGAAGTCAATTCGTATATAAAAATACACAAGATGAGTCTTTATATATATAAACTCAATCATTTTTTTGGAATTCTTTAACATTGAAGTTAATTCATATATAATTAAAAATACATAAGATGAGTCTTTAATATATAAATTCGATATATTTAATTCAATTCTCTATTACAAGTATAAATACTCGATCATTTTGGAATTCTTTAACATTGAAGTCCATTCATATAATAATACACAAGATGAGTCTTTTGAATATTTAATTCAATTCTCTATTACAAGTGTAAATACTCAATGATTTTGGAATTCTTTAACATTGAAGTCAATTCACATATAATAATACATAAAATGAATACTTATATATATAAACTTGACAATATTTAATTCAATTCTGTTACACTGACTTCTATTACACTAAGCTTCACATATAATAATATATAAGACGAATCCTTACATATATCAACTCGACAATATTTAATTCAATTCTATATTACAAGTATATAAATACATTTTTAAATTCGATTTTTATTACGCTGAGCTCGATTCACATATAATAATACACAAGATGAGTACATATATAAACGCGAAAATTATTTAATATTTAATTCAATTCTATTACATTGAGCTCGATTCACATATAGTAATACGCAAGATGAATTCTTATATATATAAACTCGATTATATTTAATTCAATTCTCTATTACAAGTATAAATACTCAATCATTTTGGAATTCTGTAACATTAAAGTCAATTCACATATAATAATACACAAGATAATAATACACATATATAAACACGAAAATATTTAATTCAATTCTATTACACTAAGCTTGACATATAATAGTATATAAGATGAATCCTTACATATATGACAATATTCAATACAATTCTATATTACAAAATTATAAATATATTTTGGAATTCGATTTTTATTACACTGAGCTCGATTCACATATAATAATACACAAGATGAATTCTTACATGTACGAACTCGACTGTATTTAATTCAATATTACAAGTACAAATACTCGATCATTTTGGAATTCTATAACAATTCATATATAAAAATACGCAAGATGACTACATATACAAACTCGACAATATTTCACTCGATTCTACATTACAAGTATAAATACATTTCGAAATTCGACTTGTACTACACTGATCTCGATTCGCATATATACAATAATTCACAAGATGAGTCTTTACATACACGAACTCGACAATGTTACAAGTATAAATCTTGAAATTCGACTCGTGTTACACTCAACTCGATTCACACGATACCAATTGCACGATATTACGAATCCCTTTTCGATCACGCGTGATGCCAAATGCCGCACGCACACGACACACGTTGCGGAATTCGACACCCACTATCCCCTCCTCCCCTCGTAACCCCATCCTCGCGCGGAAGACGGTGGCCCGATCCGCGCAGCATCCGGCGCGGATGGAAGAAACCGGAAGACGGACGGGAGGGGGAAGGATTCTCCTGGGAACACTCGAAGGCTATCTGTCAATCGTGTGGCAGCGGAGTTCGATTCAAAGCGATATTCGGATTAATGGCTCGGATAGACGGCACAATGGCCCCGTTACAATGAGAGGAAATATCCAAGATATGCAAATTCCCCGATGATCTTCGGGGAAGGAAGAGGCAGGGAGAGAAAAAAGGGCCCGTGGAGGGACACACGCATATGTGCCATTTGCATATATACCACGCTCGTTTGCATACGCGCTCCGATATTTGCATTTTCGCCGCCAAGACGATCACGATCGAGGGAGGGGGGAAGGAGGAAGAGGGATTCTTCTTCCGTCTGGCGGCCTATTGACGGAAGGGGTGCCGGTGGGAAAGGGGGAATAATATATTAAGGGCGGCAAAACGCTGTTAATGCCTTTGTGAATAATGCCACTTTTTCCCTTTGTGGAAATCCTAAGTGTATTTTTCGCCCCTCCCTCCCCTTCCCGTTCTCACCGATCCGGGGAGCCCAGGATCCTCGCTCGAGTGCCGGTTTCCCTTCTTCCTCGCCGCGCGTGCTTTCGATCGTCGAAATCGAGCGAAATCGCGCGGAGATCGAGCCGAGAGCGAGGAGGAAAGTCGAGGAGGAGGCTAAGGCGGCAGGTATGGACGGCTGGTCGTGCCCCCCCTGGACAATGGCTCGGCCATTGTGGCCGAGAAAAGAAGAAGTTACTTCACGCGCGCCAGCCACGGAAACCGATACCCATTCAGCCTGTTCTTCCTCGTCCGCGGGGCGTCCTGCAACTGGAAACGTGAGACGTTCCGCTTTGCCCCAAACAAAGGCGACAGGTAGAAACACTTTCGCGCCGGATGGAAAAACTTGCCCTCCTTCGGGAAATCCGACGCGACTCTTCGTCTCGTTTCTTCCCCGTTGTTGCTATTATCGATCGGCCCCGTGCAATTTAAATTTGAAAAAAAAAAAAAAAATAGAAAATAGATGGAACGGAAGCCAATCAAAAAATTACTTTACGGTTTTTCGACGAAAATGTAAAAAAAAATTCCATTTCGCGACTTGGAAAACAGAAAAAAAAAAAAAAGGGTCCAACAATCGCAAATTGACTGTTAAAAACTAATAGGTCCTTTTTTGCTCGAAAACTGCAGCGTTTCTCCCTCTCCCTCCCTCTCCCCCCTCAAATCCATTTTCGAACGCGCATCGAACGAGACCGAATTCCCTGCGCGCGCCTGTAATCATTTTTCCTGGGCGAACGAGATTTCGACGGGTAACGTTTTTCGCGCAAAAAAGGGGAAAAAAAAAACGTAACCCTTTCCTCGACAAGAGAGAATGGTAATCCGCGTGATCATCGATCCGCAACCCCTGGCAACGATCGAAAGAAGCGAGGAACGGGACCCGACCTTGGCCGGGCCCCTTCACCTGGCCCGATAAAGGAGAGGCGAAGGGAACGCGCGCGCAAGTTTTATCGGGCAAAGGCCTCCTATCCGCGCGATACGACCGATTTCTTCCTCCTTTTTCGATCTGGATTATCGGAGGATGGAAGGAACACGTCGATGGATCGTTCTTCCATTCGACCGATCCTTCATTTTCACGCTTTTCATTTCACCACGCTCCAAATACCACCTTCCCCGTCGAATATTTATACATATATATGTATATATATATATATATGCGTGGATATGGTAATTCGCCGGGTGATATGTAAATAAGTTTTAGATTCGAGTTTTGTTGCGGACCCCAGGGCCCGCCTCGATGGGAACCCCGTTGTAGGAAAGAAGAGTGGAACGGCGTAAGTGTAAGCGCCTTAGTAGCCGCACACACGATCCGGATCCAGATTTATTGGCCGTTCGAACAGAGAGAGAGAGAGAGGAGAGTGGGCCTCACGGTGTGAACGGAAGCCGGGGATTTTACAATCTTGATCTCGTACGAATCGAGCGGCTTGATAATCCTTTCGAGGCTCGTCGACGAGCGCGCCGCCCTCGTGATCGGAATTTCGTCACCTTTCTCGACTCGAGCGATGGGAATACAGGAGGAGCTCTCCTTTGTTCCTTTCATTTCGCGAAATAAATGTAACGACACGAGTAAGTGATACAACGTAATGACGAGGCAGCAAACGATTTTCCTCGAATCGAGTCTTATTCTCCGGTGGAGTTCGAGGAAAGGTCCAGGTGCGACGAGAAAGTCGATTAAAATCTGTAATATTTCCTTTCCCCGGCCGGAGATCGATCGGAAGATTGCGCGCGGGTGCGAGGTGGCAGCACCTGTCCGCCGCCGCCGCCGCTGCGCCCTCGCGGGGCCACCGAATTGGGCCGCGTTGCGGCTCTCGCACACGCACGCTCGCCCGTCACGCGTCTCTGAACAATGGCATTAACAGGCTTCTGCCGAGTTATTAATTGCCGGTGCCGGCCGGATATGAGTGTCTATACACCGGCGCTCCGCCGATATCTCTGCCCATTCCCTCGAGGATATTTCTTTTTTTCGCTCCTCAATTCATCGACGCTTTTCCAACATCCTCGAGCGAATACTTGTGGAATATGTGTCGTTTGATACAATGTACGTATACGTTATGAACGATATTTCTCGACTTCAATCTCGCTCACGAATGAGGAAAGATGGAAATTTCGAGATCCCGACCTTGGGATCGTCAAATAAACCGGATAATGGGGGAGAGAAACAGAGCGTTAGTTTACAAGGCAATTTTTGTGGAAACCAGTCCTCGACGGTCGTGCGAGGGGCGAGGGAAGGGAACGATCTCGCGGATCTATTAAACGTTTTTAACGACACCTCGAAAGAGGGCCGGTCTTTGAGCGTCCTTGTCCGATGCCCTCGTAGGTCCCCCCTTTCGTACGAACAATCGACCGCAAACCGATCTTTATGGTCAATCTACGTGCGCGTAATTAAGACCCGCAACCGGCGGGGCTGATTAATAGAGGACGATGCGAGATAATCGAAAGGAAGTAACGTACCGAGAGAGAGAGAGGAACGTAAGATGCCATCGAAAAAGGGAAAAAAGTAAAAACTGGCACACGTCTATAAATAAATAATTATTCCTTATTCCCTCCCTTATTTGACCATCGATGTAGCAACAGTTCCAATTTATAAAGTACGTTAAAATTTTAACGTATATTAACTGGACAAGTTTAATCTTTGAAATGTGTAAACGAAATATATATCGTTACGTTTCCACACGTTTAATATATATATATTTGTATAATTTTTCGAGATAATTTCGCGAGAAAGGATCGATTTCGCATTCGAGAAGGGATAGAGAGGCGAAGAACTCGTTGGAAGCGTTCCATCGTGCGTGAATATTTTCGCGAGTGAATTTCCACGCTGGCGTTTCCCCAAACGGCCGAATTCGAGCGAGGCGAGTACGAGTATCGCGGGCCACGTGGCCCGCCGCGCTGCCCGCTCCCCTCCCCTCCCCTATCCGCCCCCCACTCCCTTCCAACCAACGCGCGCAACGTTAAAATAATATTCCCCACGGCCTGTGCCCGTGTTTTGTTCCTGCCCGCTCATGCATACGTAATTTCCGCGGTTAACGATCATCGGTCGATTCCCTGTCGAGGAATTCTCGGTGCGCCGGATGGACGCAAGCCGCTTCACGTCTTGGCCCCCGAAGTCTGACGTCGAATGACAGTTTGATGAACGGACAGGAAGAGAGAAGACTGTGCGAGTCCCACCTGGCCTTCTCCCCGCCACAATTAGGAGAGCCACCGCGCAAGGTGGCCTCTCCCTTTGTGGCCCACGTCGATTCCCTTCATCGTGCTCACCCGTCTATCCTATACCTATATTCTTTATTCGCACGATGCGATGCGGTACGATACCGTATACGCTCTTCTTAATCTCGTTTCAATTTTCCAATCTGGATGGACGGAAAAACTTTCCTTTCTTTTCTTTTCCGTGCGATAATATGGAAGAGGAGGAAAAAGGAGAAGAGAGTTCGTTCGGCTACTTCTTCGCAGAGTCGGTGTGGTAGGAGTGGGGAGAGGCTCGCGAAGTATACACGCGACGACCGTTCGATGATGATTCCCTGGTTAAAGTAATACTCTCTACGGAGTTTGCGAGAGGAGCGAGACAGTTGTGGAACGTTTGTAGAAATTCGCGCGCGTGTTGTTCCGTGACGATGATTCCTCTCGCGTTGCATGACGAGTTTTGTTATTTAGTTTAGTGATTGAAATGCTTCCATGGGTCGAGAAATTGCAATTTGTTGGTGTTAATTACCCTAGATATATATATTTGAAACTTAATTCTCGATCGCGTGCACCTTGTACCAGAATGTGTGTATGTGCGCGTGCGTTTTTTCCTCCGCCGTTTTTATCTCATCCTTTATCGAAATTTTAAATTCCAAAGATTCGTTCGAAATAAGATGATTAATGATTTCTAGAATCTCGGCGGTTAATTAAAATCTCGGATCGGAATAAATTTCAATTTCTCTCTCTCTCTCTCTCTCTCTTAATTCGTATTTTAATCTTAACGGTTAATAAAGAGTTCCTTCTTTCCTTTTTTCTCTTTTTCTGGAATTCGAGATTATTTGTGACCAACCTATTTCCCCCCTCGCGGACCGTGTCCCTTCCTCTATTCATGCGCTTCCTGAGAAGGAGCGCGCCTTAAAAGTGGAGAGGGCTTCTCGAGGCTTCTCGTGAGGCCTTCGCCAGAAGAAGAGTCAATTTGTCAGGACTCCGGTGCTTGTATATACACGAGCTACATATACACGAGCTACAAGTGGATTCGAACCAAGTGTATACACGAACTTATTTTCTAATTCGTTCCGATATTTATAATATTTATTATTTTTATCATCCGCTTAAGCATGCGACCCCCCCTCCCCCACACTGCTTAAAAACTCGTATTTTCGTATCTCGTCATTATCTCGTTTAACGAATATATAACGAAACTTATCTCGAATCCTCCAACATATTTATACGCTTTGTAAGCGCGTCACTTCCACGTCCATCGATAGCGCGTCTCCGTGTTTACTTTTATGCTAATAACGTACGTACGTATCTCGCGTGGTGCGCGCACGTGTGCACCAAACCTCGCGTAATGGGTTATCCTAGTTCCGAAAAAAACTTTTTTCTTTTTCTTTCCCTTCCCTTTTCCTTCCTATTCGACCGACTTTCACCGCTGTCTGTCCTCTACCAAATTTACGCGACCCATTACCCGTTATATTATTTTTTCAACATCGGTCACGAGGGTGGGGGAGGGGGAAATTGCACGCCGTCTCGAATTCTAGGAGGATACACAATAATTAAATTGCGTTGCGCAGGCAAAATTTGAGAAATTCGCGACATCTTTGCGCAATGGTTGCGGTAATATCGCAACCCTCTCCTCCTCCCCTTTTTATCCTCTCCTCTTTCGCGCCGTTTCACCTATCGCGGCGTGGAGGGGGGCGGCCCCCTCGAGACCCCGATTCGTTTGCACATCTCATTAACTTGGCCGTTTCACCCGAGGTATCGTCGGCTATCATCCAGCCATCGGCTTCGACGTAGGAAGTGATTCACGGTTCACCGTTTTCCACCACGCGTTTCGCCATCATTTCACCGATCCATCCCGATTATATCTTCTTCTTTCGTTTTTTCGTTTCTGAAAAAAAAAAATAATATAAAAGATTTCGAATTAAATTTCTACGAATTTCGATCCGTAGAATTTTTTGAATCTGCTGTTCAGTCTAGTTTGTTGTTATTATATATATATAGGTCTTTTGTAAAATTTTATGTATTTTTTATTAATTAAATGCAATTTGTTCTTTTATTTATAGTTTAATTTATAATATCGTGCTTTATTTATTTACTAGTAATTCAATTCTGGATCTTCCTTAAATCACACCGCTTTAAAAAGAAATAATTTTATACAATTGTACGTATGTTTAATTAAAATACAATTTTTACAGTTTAATTATAATTTGATTCATATTTATTTTATTTCTAAATCTATCAATTACACTGTCGATTATTTGATTACAAATTTAATACAAATATAAATTTATTTCTCACTTAATTTATACTATATTGAATGATTCTCGACTCGATTGTGGTGTAATACGATTTTGGTCTCTTTTAAGTCTAAGATTGCTTTTAAAAAAACAATTTTATACAATTGTACGTATGTTTAATTAAAATACAACTTTTACAGTTTAATTTGATTCATTCATTTATTTTATTTCTAAATCTATCAATTACACTGTCGATTATTTGATTACAAATTTAATACAAATACAAATTTATTTCTCACTTAATTTATACTATATTGAATGATTCTCGACTCGATTGTGGTGTAATACGATTTTGGTCTCTTTTAAGTCTAAGATTGCTTTACAATTGTACGTATTTTTAATTAAATACAACTTTTTCTAGGATATCAATTACACCAATAATTATTAAATTAAATACAATTATTTACAGTTTAATTATAATTTGATTCATTCATTTATTTCATTTCTAAATCTATCAATTGCACTATCGATTACTTTTACAATTTATGATCCTCGTCCGAATCGGTCTTAAATCTAAAAACTTTGTTTTTAAAAAAGACAATTTTACGTCACTTTTAATCAAATACAACTTTTACGATTTAATTATAATTTGATTCACACGTATCTATTAAACTACTTTTATTCGCAACAAATACAAATTTCTTCCTAATTTAATTTACATTATTCATCCAAATTGCACGTATTTCTATTTAAACACAACTATCACAATTTATTTATAATTTAACCCGCATCGAATGATTCTCGATCGGTCTTCCTTGACTGCTTTTTTAGTAAAAAAAAAAAAAAGAGGAAAAAAAAACAGCTTATCGTCGGCTGCCCCGCTCAAGTATTCCGTATGCGTGGAATACCCGCGGCGCGCGCAGGAATCGGGTTAAAAAGGAGCTGGCGGTGACAATGTGAGTCAACAACCTGCGCCCGGTTCCGCTCGGCGGAACGGGCGATATTTTCGAGAGGAAGCGGCGCCATTCGGCCTCGCGGAAAGGATCAAACCAGCCGTTACTAACGGCGCCCGGCGTCGATACGTCACGCGACCAGAAGACGAGCACCGCCCCCCTTCCCCTATTCAATCGAAGGAAGCTCGATCGGTATCGTCGCGCGCGTTTTATCGATTTTTCGGACGAAATTACTGTATTGCATCCTCTCGCGTGAGCGTCTTCTGCTATCGTTCATGATGATGATAAAAAAACAGCGATAACACGTATCACGATAGACCACGTAACACGGAATAATTAATTTGTAGAAACGAATTATATTATCGCTCGCACGCGCGAGTGACCCGTTGGGCTCGCTTCACCGTTGAAATTAATACGTAATAGGGAAAGCATGCGTGGTGGTTGCGTGCCTTTTGTGTAATATCTGAAATTTCTCTCTTCTCGGTAAAAAAGAAAAGAAAAAGATAATAAATTCGTTTCGATTCTGAAAAGGTAGGAGAAGAGAAGGAAAAGTTTTTCCTACCCGCGCGGTTCCCAACGCGCGTTGCGCACCTGCGCCGGGGGCCTCGATAACCGATCGACTTAAAAGTCAGAGGCGCGTAACGCGGATAGCGAGCAGCCGGAAATAGATATCTGCCTGGTGGCACGGGGACAATGGGGAACGACGTATTGGCAGTCGAACGCCGAACAATGGCCACAATGGCCGCAAGAAAGGGAAGAACCCGAGTGACGTGCCTCGGTGACTGTGTCTGCCTCTCCACCGTCCACACTCCTGTTCCTTTTTTTTTCGTTCCACGTCGCGAGATAAGAAACGTTTCCCTCGCAGAGGTTCTCAATTTTTCTTTCTTTCTTTCTTTCCAATATTCACGTTTTCGAGAACCCATCCATTCTTCGAGAAAGTTGGAAAGAAAAGTTACGATGCGTTTTAATTAATATCCGGTGGGGAGGGGGGGAAGGAGTATTAATTATTCGGGACGATGATGTCAAGGCGGCGCACGATGATCCGTGAGTAATAAAGCATGAAGTAATCATATACTTACGAGGATAATGATGAAACATGGTAATTGGGCGGCGTGCCATCAAATTTGCACAGTTTGAAGGTCTGCTACGGGAGACGACGGGAGAGAACGGAAAATTGAACATTTTACGGGTTGCTCGCTCCGCATTAAAAACTGCATCATGTGCTCGATCTCGACGGATGGGGTATAATTATATGCAAATCGGCCAATTAGTTGTGCCTGACATATTTGCGGTACTTGTTAATTTCACTCTCGCTGCGCAACAAATTGCAAAGATTACGACTTTGTATACATCACCAAGCGTGCTCGTTTAGCTCGCCTATTACCTTTATTGATCAGGGCTCCTGTTATTGCTCGACAAGTGCCAGACCTATCCACACACACACATGTATCGATCATCTATTTCTCGATAACTTGATTCTTCTTCGTCGGAAAAGTCAGGAAGAGAGAAGAGCTGTTGTTACACGGATGGGACAGAGACGCAGCCAAAAAAGAAAAAAAGAAAAAGAACGCCAATCGCGTCTCCTCGGAGAAAATTCGAGGGAGAGGAGGGCTCGAAACCAATATCGCAATGTTCTCCGCTCGGCGGAAAGTTCGCCCGGTAATGCCATACAATATCTACTCCAGCTTCCATTACTCCGCTCCGCCCTCCCCTCCCGCCGCTCGATAGGCTTCCCGTGCCTCCCTCCCCCCTCCCGAGCGGACCACCGGTCCACCTCCACCTCCTCCGTTCTCCTCGATTCTCTCCGCTGGACCTTTCTCGACCGAGCGAACGAAGGGGAGGAGAAGAAGAAGAAGAAAGGAGGAGGAGGAGAAGAAGAAGGTGGTGGTGGTTGTTGTCGCTTCTCCCATTTTTTCCCCCCGCTGAACCTTTTTCTTCTCCGAGATATATTTCCAATCTTTCCCCTATTCTCCCCTTTGTTCGTTCTGGAAAGATTCTATTCCGTTCTTTTTTATTTTTATCTTCTTTATTTTCTTTCTTCCTTTCTTAAAAAAAAAGAGAGAGATATTCGTAAGGGGACAAGAGGGAGAGGAATAGGAGAGGAGCAACAGTGGACAGCAGCAACGGTGGCGGCAGATCGGTCGGTGTTAGCGGAGCCGGTTGGCGCGGTTCTCCGCGGATCGAGGAGCGAGGAGGACAAGGCGATTTAACACGATTGGCCGGTGGAAATAAACTGGCAACACGCGCATTGGTTCCATCGGTTCCATTGGCTATCGGCCTCCCGCGCGCGATCCCCCGCGGACTCGTCGCGCTCCTTTTTTTCAACCTCCACTCCACCTCCGCTTGACCGGTGGCCTCGATCGCCTCGACTCTGCCTCGCCTCCCCCCTCCTTCTCCGCTCCGCTCCGACAACGCGGCTCTTCCATCATTTCCATCCCCCGTTTAATTGTTATTATTACGATCCCGTGCACGCCGTTCGTTTTCGTATCTAGATTACTTTCCACCTAGGGATTTTCTAGGGATTTTAATTCCCTTTCCTAGAATCATTGGATCGGTTCGGCAATGATAAGAAAATTTGTTGCTCCCGATGTTTTTCGAAGGTGAAGAATGCGTATCGGGTCGAAAAGCGCTTTCCTTTGTTTTAAAATAACAAATGGGCAGGGGAGAAACAGTGTGATGAGGTTAGCCTCTCGTACGCCTTGGGCGTACAATTCGTTTTGGACAGGATAACTGATCGCCCGTGCATCTTGATGACACCGACTCGACCGGGAACGAGATCCAGAAATTACCTCCCTGGATTTTTATTCGCTCATTCCTATCACTCCTATCCTCGACGAAATTCGTATCTCGCATAGGTGGAAAAACCGCCAAAGATACAATTCCCGCCACCTTATTATACCCGGCACATCGTGACGACGGAACGCGCGACAAGCGTATTAACGCGTGGAACGGGACGGGATATTGATCGTAGAAATTTTTCTATAAAACTGAATTGAAACAAATTAGCTTATTAGCTTATTCCTGCTTCTTCTCGCGGGGTTCTTTTCTAATGACCCGGCGCATAAAGTGTCCAATGTAACGAGTACGAGGCGGCCGTGCACGCTCAACTGACCGTGACTCGAAAGTTCCCTCTCCCCCTCCACTCAACGCGGCTCGGGTAAATAACACCCACGTGACGGTGTCGCTTTCTTCCCAGTCGGTGGCTAGATTACCGGGATGAGTTATGATAATTTCTGCCGGACGGCGCGGCGATCAACGCGCGACGTTGCACGATCAAATATGGCGCCCGTCCATGCGATTCGAGCGTCCCCTTGCTCGCTTTACGGCTATTGTTCCGATACCATGTTCCTCCTCGATCTTCGAATCTTCGATGTATTCGCTCCGCTATCTCGATTCTCAGTGTTTCTTGTTTTCCTTTTACCGGTGTTCTTGTTGAAACGCGTGTGTATATATATATATATATATTACGTATATTTTTGCAACAGCAACATTCGATACTCGTTGACAGTAGCGTGCGAAGAGAAGGCTCGTTCGACGAGCGACATCTTACGCCGGACGATAATACACAGGGAATCCGTTAGTTGGCTCTCCGCTCTTTCTTGCGTAATTTGATTTCTGGAACCATTTGTGTCGGAATAGCGTGCCACTGTACTTTCTACGAGCCGTTCCTGGAAACGACGTGCTACGCATACGTTTTTTTTTTTTTGCTCCTTCGGGTCGTAGATCGTATCGCGCTTTGTAACCGGTTCGTTTCTGGTAAACTAGTTGCAAATCATTAATTGCCACGATACGCGCGGTCCGCTGTAATTACCGCTACGGACACGTATAAACACACGCGCTTTACCATCTATCACAGAAAATCGTGCAATCGTCTTTCGGAAAAAGATGGAAATGAATTTAAAACAGTTTGCCGAATAAATATCGAATTCGTCTTGCTCGTTATTCGATTCGAAAATAAAGAGACCGATTTCGAGGTCGGAACTCGGAGAGTTTCCAGCGTGGAAATTCGTAGTCGTGGCCTATTCTCGTAGCCACTTACCCCTCGCCTGACCAAACCGATTCCTCGTCCCTCTCGTTCCGCCCCGTGTTATTTATCTTACGAATACCAAAACACGCCGGCACGCATTGTATTATAATTTACTTACCGCCCGTTATAATTACAATTTTCACCGAAATGACTCGGGCTGCGCTTGAATCGCGTTTGCGAATTCGGACGCGTGCACGTTCCACCCAGGCACGAGACCGGCCTGTGTTTGCACAGGCCGAGGATAATATTCAATTCCAATTTGTCAGCCATTAAATTCTAGTTTCTCTCGCTTGTTAACGCTACATCGTAATGTAATAGTCATCGGTCTAACCGGAGGTGAAATAGAATCGAAAAAAAAGAAAAAAAGAAAAAGAAAGAGAAAGGAAAGAAAAGAGACGGGGCTCGAAACGTGGTATAGTTTGATGGCCGTTTCTTGAACGTTCTTGGTTTAGAAACGATCGACGAAACGATTAGTAGGAAGGAAGGAGGGGCTCGGGGCACTTGCATCTGGCGCACCTGACACGGTCAGTTGAACGGTTCGTTCGTTTCTTCGTTCCTCTTCGTGGTCAACGGTTTCCTTCCTTCTTTCCTTCAACCCTTCCTCCCCTGTCGAGGAGGAACGAGCAGCCGGACAAGCAGCAACGTCTGCCTCTTTTAACGACCATTATTGAAATTTTTACTTACCTCTTAATTGGAAATTAGTGTGCCTGCCCTTGCTTTTCACGCTTGCCGCTCTCTTTTCCTTCTTTATCCACCATGCGGCGGCAACAATTTTTTCCCTCCACGAAATTTTCTCACCTTCCAAGCTGATCGATTTAGATACGTCTGTATAGAATATACGTAGAATCATCGGATTCTCGGGAAAAGGAAAACGAAAAGCGTCGAAAAATTTTAATCGAATTTTAATGGGAAAAAAAAAAAGAAAAGAAATTCGATCGTCGAAGCGTGCAAGTTTCGATGTCGAGAATTTGCTCGAAAGGAAGAACGAAAAGGAAGACGCCTCAAAGCGAGTTGGCTCGTCCACTTATGCACGCGGCTCCGCTCGAGTGACTCTCCGAACGGAATTTCACCGACATCTGCGCGCTCCCCTTCGGCTCCTCCGCCACTCTGTGCATCCGCGCTCGGCAATACGGCGTGCATGTAACGCGCAGGAGGAACATTCGGCGACTTAAAGGTGTCGCGTCAAGGGTGAACGAGCAGGAATCAATCGTATTTTTCGCGTTACCATTTTCGTGTCGCTCGCGTCTTTACCAACCGGGTTCATGAAATAAATAATCGGATCGCGTAAACCGTTGAACAATTAATCGTACCATCAGAAAAATTTCCAAGGACGAGCGCGCCACTTTCTCGCTTCCTATGTTCCCCCGATTTAACGTCGACGTTTTGACAAAGATTGGCGAACGTAGTTTTCGGGTGGAAATTTTTTTTTCAACGAGTTTCTCAGAATTGTCAAAACATTTAATCGTCAGGTTCTAGGTAATATTTTATAACAATATAACATAATATTTTAAATCAAATTTTTCATTCTGCTCCAACTTCCTTCCAAATATCCATATTAGACTGCTTTCCGTGCCTCTTCCGAATCAACGTCTTACCTCTTCGTGTCATTCGTTCGCGATGAAGGAAAATTACTCGCACGTTAACTGTACTTGAGAAAATTTTTATGATATCAATATAACATAATAAATTCATATAAATACAAAATTTGAAGTCATTCGAAGTAAGAAAAACTGCGTCGTTCGAGCATTTCGATTATTTTTAATCCCAACACACATCACCTCGTCGAACTTTCCTCTCTTCCCGATAACCACGCGAGCGGGCACAGGTGCCGAAATCCGCTCCGTGATTCCGTTCGTGGCAAGGTGCGGCCAAAGAGGGGGCCAAATTGAAAGTTAATTTTCTGGGAGACTCGTCCTTGAGCTTCCCCCCTCCACCTATTTAACCACGCTTAGCTGCCCGCCTAACGCCACTCGTCCCACCGGCCAATCGATAATAATTAATATCCCCGCTGGCTGGCGCGCTCTAATTGACGATAGTCAATTAGTTCCGGACGATGTAGCGCGAGGCGCTGCCGTAGCCTTCCTCCACGATTCACCTTTTTATACACGGATTATTAGAGGTTGGATGACGATACGAGGTAAGGAAAAGGAAAGAATTAGGAGCGAGAATGAAAATTTTCTAACCTTCTCTCTCTCTCTCTCTCTCTCGTTGAAGTAACTTTGATTATGATGCCGTCCGCTATTATTCCATAAGCTGCGGTGAACGCAAGATGTTCGCCTCCACCGCATCTCTCCACACAACCCTCTTGCCACCGCTGCGGTCAAGGGATGGCAACTATGGCAAGAAATGCGGTCTATCCAGCTAGGCCCTCTCCCCCTTCTCTTTTATTACGGACGAAGGATTATTCCTTTTCTTTTTTTTTTTTTATTAAAATTTCGCTCTTCAAGTAAAATTAATAAAAGCGATATGGAGGAGAAGGTGGAAGAGAATTTCGATATTCTATGTATGGATATAAATTCGGAGCGGAGGAGGAGGGAGGGGGTTAGAGGAATCGCCGTTCATTTCAAGTAAAATTAAAATAAGAGCGAATAAGGGGAGAGGAAATTTCGATATTCGATAAATAGAATTGGCGGAGAAAAATCGGAATCTATTGTTAACTCGGAGTAAAATTAATAAAAGCGATAGAAGAGAAGAAATTTCGATATGATTCGTCTATCTGAGCCGTTTTCTCAAAAATTAATAAATAAAATTATCAATAAATTAATAAAATTAATAAAAGCGATAGAGGAGAAGAAATCGAGTTATATGCTTGTCAAAATGTAGAATAATTCGAATTAAAATTAATAGAAACGATAGAGAAATTTCGATATTCGTAGATACAATTAACGGAAATCGAATCTGCTTGTATCTTCCGTTAACTTCAAGTAAAATTAATAAAAGCGAACGAATATACCGTAATATTCAAATTCAACAGATACAATTCGAGGTTCGAAAAAAATCGAAACTTCAAGTTGAAAATTAATAAAATATAAGAGAAGAAATTTCGATATTCGTGTATAAAATTTAAGAGGGAGGGGGGTGAGAGCAGAAATCGAATTACATATTTGCCGTCGAGATAATTCGAATAATTCGAAATAAAATTAATAAAATTAAAAAAATAAAAAAATTTCCATGTTCGAAAATTAGATATTGGGGGGGGAGGAATCGAATCTGCCGTAGCTCACGCGGATAATAATTATCCGGAGGAATGAGTTCCTCCCCTCCCCCCTCCCCCAGAAGAAGTCTTAATTCGGCAATTAACCTAATGGGATGTATATAACAATTAGCACCGGTCCACGCAGTTTCCGTTTTACTGAAGAGAGAGGGGGAGAGGGGGAGGGGGTGCTCTTCTTCTCATCCCCGGCTCGAGGATGGAGGCGAAGGCTCCATAATGCTCTCTCCATCCCTCGGTGGAAAAGGCAAAGCGAGCCTTCGGAGGATAGGGGGGGCAGGGGGGCTCGACCTCGTATCTCGTAATTACCAGCTGATAATTTATGTTTATGCGGGGCCTGGAGGAGGCTCGAAGGCTTACTTACCCCTTTTCCCCATTCCCGAACACGGGGGTGCACACTCTGTATTACTGCGCATTCTTACGTGCGTGGCGAGGGTCCGTGGGGCGAAGGGTTTTTCATCCGGCCCCCTCCTAAACACATCCTTGAAGTATTTTCCACCAGCCATTACCGGGGCCGTCGCCGAAATTTACAGCCGTTTTCACACGTTACCGCGAGTTAATAGCCCCCCCGGCGAAAGGAACGGGGAAACCCGCGTATCCTTCGAGAAACGATCCAAAAAAAATGCGCTGGAATTTACTGATTCAGCAATGGAACGATTTTCCTTTTCGATCAAGATCGAGAACGAAAGGATATTTCGTTCCTCGTGTTGGAAAAATGATTGGAAATTGAACTAGCGCGTGCCGGCTAGTGAATGATTAATAGCCCTCTGACGGGTAACAAGAGAAACTCGTATCACTTCGAGAAACGATCGGGAAAAATTCGTTGGAATTTACTGATCGCGAGTGTTAACGTTGTTCGTTTAAGAATGGAACGATTTTTCTTTCCTTTTTTCTTTTTTTCGATTCGATTGAAATCGAGAACGAAAGGATATTTCGTTCCTCGTGGTGGAAATGATTGGAAATCGAGCTAGCGTGTGCCGGCTAATAAATAATTAATAGCCCTCTGACGGGTAACAAGGGAAACTCGTATCCATGGAGAAACGATCGGAAAAAATTCGCTAGAATTTACTGATCGCGAACCGTTAACGTTGTTTCGTTCAGGAATGGAACGATTTTTGGAATCGATCAAGATCGAGAACGAAAGGATATTTCGTTCCTCGTGTTGGAAAAATGATTGGAAATTGAACTAGCGCGTGCCGGCTAGCAAATGATTAATAGCCCTCTGACGGGTAACAAGGGAAACACGTATCCTTCGAGAATCCGAAAAAGATTCGTTGGAACTTACTAATCGATTGTTAACGTTGTTCGTTTAGAATGGAACGATTTTTCTTTTCTTTCTTTCTTTTTGGAATGGATTAAGATCGAAGAGAACGAAAGGATATTTTCATTCCTCGTGTTGGAAACGATTGGAAATCGAGCTTTACGTTGTTTTATAGCCCTCTGGCGGAGAACGAGCGAAACCAGTATCCTCGAAGAAACGATTCTCCTCATCGAAAGGATATTTCACTCGTCTTGTTGGAATTGCAAGGGTATGGGAATAAATGTTGGATTCAACGCGTGCGCCGGCTAATAAATAATTAAAACTTTTGTTTCGAAGGTGTCACTGATGTACGGCCGCTCTCCACCCGGCCCGCTGAGTAATCGCGCTTTATGAATTAAGGTTATGCTTTGTGTTAAAAGATTCGCTCGGCATCTGTTTCTAATTACCCGTTAATGGGTATAGCGCCGGCAGTAAAGCATTCGTTACCGCGTAAAGTTCCAAGACCTTTCCTATAGACCGTGTTCCCCAGCCATCTTCTCCACGTTCGAACTAACTTTATTATTACGCGAGTGGAATAACAGGAACGGTATCCGATTCGATCGATAAAGATGGATTATCTCCATCTTCGAGCGCTTTGTTGACGATCTAACCTATCATTTCGAATATTCAAAATTATTTTAGCTTTAGCGAATCTCTCCGTTTATTATTCATAAATTAACCATCGTTACGAATCGCAATTCTCTGGATTCTACGCCTGCATCGAGATTCATACGAACAATTTGGATGAATAATATATAGAATGTGCTCTCCACGTGTTCTCGCGCTCGAACTTTGCGTTTAAGTTCGGTCAAATGCAATAAATTACGAAAGAAAGTTTCTTCTTTTTCATCCTATTTACGATGAATTCTATGAAGCCTCGTTAAAAAAAAAATAAAAATAGTTTTTATACGTAGAACTGTTGGAATTCTCTGGGTCATTGTTTCAGAAAAATTTTAATACTCTACGTGTTCTCGAAACTTGAGCTCATCACGAGCTATCGTCGAAGATACTTTATCTTCTATTTACGACGAATTCTATTCTAAAACTCGTCGAAAACGAAAGAGGCGACGAGTCTAGCGCGATTTTATAATTTTAATTAACCTATGCGTCGAGATTCGGATCGTAGTTTTCATTACGTTTTTATCACGTCGAAGAAGGGATAGCTCTTCCCTTCTGTTTTCCACGAATTCTATTCCAAACTCGTTAAAGAAATTCTTATACATGGAATTGTTAGAACACTTTCCCTTCCATTTACGATGAATTCTATTCTAAAACTCATCAAAGAGGCGACCTACCCGAGGTTCCGAGTTTTACACGAAAAATTTTAATACAGGCGTGCCTCTATTTCGACGTTCTCGCATCGAAACTTACGTTTATTACGTCGAAGAACGATCCTTTCCTTGCTGTCTCGTATTTACGACGAATTCCGCAAAGCGTTGATTCGTTAAAAAGACACGCGTTACGAGAAATAAAAGAAATTCCTATACGTAGAATCGTTAGAACTCTCTCGATGCGTTTTAATACCTTCTCGCGCCGAAACTTTGTGCCTAAGTTCATCGCGAAGAAAGACACCTTTCCTTCCGTTCTCTAATCACTACGAATTCTATTCTAAAACTCGTTAAAAACGAAAGACGATCGAAGAGGCGACGAATCCACCGATTTCATAGTTTTAATCAACCTACACTGAACAACTTTTCCCTTCTGTGAATGAATTTTATTCCAAATGAATTTTATTCTAAAGCGTTAAAAACGCAAGATCATCCAAGAGTCGATTCCAGCTTTCGTGTTTAACTTTAAAAAATGTGTTCAAAAATACAGGGACGAATAAATTAAAAAAATTTATCGTTACAGAATTTAAAATTCGCTAAAATTTCGTACCCATTTCTTTTCTACATATCCACGTATTTCAAACGTTTCCTAGACACTCTTATTCGTTTCGTTTTCGCCTAGAAAGAATCTCGAAGAAGCATTTAACACGGGAGGAACGGAAGAAACGAGCGCATCGCGATTCGATCGCCGAGCGGTCCTTTTTCGTCCTTTTATCGGCGGGGCTCCACGCCAGGACTCCACGTGATTGCGCTGCCCTGTGGGAGGGCAGACGCGCAAAACATAATGCGGCGCGGGTGTGGGTGAGAATGCATGCGACGCACTTGGCCAGTTTCTTACGCGCGCGCGGCCATTCAACGCGTATGCGTGTGAGTAATTAAAGAGAGCGACTGTCACATCCGGCGACCCACGCGTGAAGGGTGCGGCACTCCCCCTCCTCCCTGCGCCCTCCAAGGCTAGCCCTCGGCCCACGTCACTCTCGACGCAGCGAGGAGAGGAGGCTCTGCCGCCTAAACTCGATAATTCTCTCTCTCTCTTCTTCTCGGAAAGAGAATCTCCAAAATCGTCAACGCTAAGTGTTAAAGTGGGAAAAATTTATACAAAAGGTGTACAGAGGACGGTGTTCGCTTTTTAATTCGATAAATTCGCTCTCCCCTTCTACCTCATCGGTCAAATTCTTTCCCATCTCCCTAATAATTCACCTTATTTACGATGCTCGGGGATCGCGAGAGGGGAATGTGTGACGCATTTCGCTGATTGAAATTTTCGCAAGATTATTCCTCCTCCAGTTCGCGGGGGGTTGCATCCTCCCCGAAGAAAGAAGGGAGGGAGGAGGAGGGGCCTCCTCTTAAAGCGCATTGATCCAGTAATTTACCGCGTTACCGCGGCATCGTTGCGAAGATTACGAAGGGGAGGGGAGAAGAAAGCGGGATTGTAGCGAGATAGGACTAGGAGGACGCCGGCCGCTTTTGTAACGAAGAATTGTCGCGAGTTTAATTCCGGCGGCCGAGGTAGAGATAAAGATCCCTTCCCTTCTTTCCTCTCCTCGAGAAGAGGAGGCCAATTTTGGAAATTGCTACTCGTTCGTATTCCGATCATATTCGAAAATAGATAGAGGTGGAAATGTTATAAAATAGTTGAGAGATGGGAGGGGAACGCGTGGATAGATCGGAATACGGGTTCGCGATTATCGCAAGTTCATTACGCGACGAGTTCGTTCCTCCCCACTCCTCCCCACTGGAAGAAGTCGCTCCTCGAGCCTCTTTCCCTCCTTCTCCCCTCCCTTTCCTCCTTCTCCCCACGCCCGAAATTGCGACATTCCGGGGGACGAACGCCGAAACTATTCGACTCTGTAATTTGTGATTGTAGTTTATTGCGCGGATAGAGTAACGGCCGCCGTCGCAAACGCTGTTGCTCAACTCCTTGCCGCGACCATTCCTTGCAATTTCGGGCTTTGGAATTCCTCGCGGGGACGACGCCCGTTGTTACGGATCGCGCGCGCCTCCACCGAAACTCGGCCATCGCCGATACTACTCTCTCTCTGTCTCTCTCTCTCTCTCTCTGGAAACAGGACACGCTTTTTAGCTTCTCGTTTCGCGTCCCGAATCCTCTTCCCAACCGTTTTTCCAACTTGCGAGCATAAAGTTGCGATGAAAGATACCCAAGTTTGGAAAGAAAACACGGTTACTTCTTCCAAATAAAACACGCGTATATATATATGTATGTACATATACTTTGGGAGAGGGAAGGAAGGAAGAAACTCGGCCGCGTTTTCGAGGGTTAGGAAGATTCGCGGGATTTAAAGGAGAGGCGGGAGGGGGGAAGCAGGACCGGTAGTTAAAAGTTACAAGATGATTCGTTGAGTAATCCCCCACCCCCTCTCCCAGACCGTTTCCAGACGGTTGCAAATTGCAATCGTGAAACGCTCGCGATAATTGTCGCGACGGTTCGCGTAATGACAATTTTCATCCGTGTCGTCACACGCCGCCGCAGGGAAGGGAGGGGTGGGGAGGGGAGAGGGGGAGGGAGGTGGAAACGGTAATTGCCCTATTGCATCTTTCGAGGCATCGCCGATGTTGCCACGCGCCACTCGCCACTCGAGTGCCGCAATAAAACGTATCTGTAACGACGAACGATGATGCTCGTTTTATCTCGATTTCATTTTCATATCTCTTTCCTTTTTTTCTCCTTCCCCCTTTCTCTCTTTTAGAGAAGAACGTTCCCTTTAAGGAAAGAAACACCGGAGGGATTTATCCACTCGTGATCGAAAAGTTCGGACGAATGATAATAATAATAATAATAATAATAATAGAAATAATAACGGTAACGACGATACGGATAATTCTTAAAACGGCGGGCTATGCATCATCGTGTCGTTCTTCTCGCGGCGCGTCGCCAGTGTTGTCGTCGTCGTCGTCGTCGTCGTCGTCGTTCCTCCTCCTCGACGTTGCAGGGAAATTTATCGATGCTAATTTCCCTGGGCCGCGGCGCTCCTCCGCCTCCTCGGCGGAAAAAGAATTGTTGTCGCCCCCCCCCCTCTGTCCCCACCCCCGCCGTCTTATCCCGTCCTCGAGGCCGTTGTTACCTGCCCGCGTTTTCCACACCCATGAAAATCCCCCGTTCTGTCGCGTCGACTGACAACCAACGGCTTCTTCTTATTTCTTCGAAATACATTTGTATTTATTCAAGTTCATTAACTTTGAAAAATTAATTTATCGATATTCTTTAAATGATTAGATTTTCCCATAATTTTCTTAAATGTACAACGTATATAACATAAATATAAGAACATATATAAGAGATGTGTGAATTTATCATCTATTAATTTATTTACCATGTAAAATATAATAATATATAAGATCGAAATAGAATACGCAAATAAAATGGATTTGCAATTTTAAAATTGTCTGGATCACCTAAATAATATATATATATATATATATTCGAATCGAATAGAGAAATTTTTCATCCGTCGAAATCGTAAAAAGAAGAAGAAGAAGAGAGTGGCGTGGTTGCGGCGGGTAACCACGGCGTCGTTTCGTTCCCAGATTGTGCAACAAGGAGGAGGAGGGGGGGCGAACGTCGTCGTTTACGTTTTATCATCGCCTCGTATATATCGCGCGTTATCCCGTGATTAAACGAGAAATCGTTAACTCGCAACCACGCTTAACGCAACCCTGGCTAATTTGCCGATTAAAAGAGAAAGAGGAATTGGATGAATCGATATCTGATCAGCCTGTGTAGATTTTAAAAATTTTCAGAGAATATTACGTTGGATCGGCAGACTTAGATTCGTTTTTCCGTCGTGCCACTTTCCCCTCGTATCGAGGGGGTGGGGAAGAGAAGGGGCAATTTTTAAACGGATCTCCGCGCGGACGAATGCATTTGCTTAACGCGCGAATAGCTGTTGCTATTAAATTGTAGCGACGTTTAACAACGCAGGCGTGTATATATATATATATATATTCAGCACGGGGCTCGCGAGGAACGTAATTAAATACGAAATAGTATGCGCTTCCTAATTGCAAGCGGCCTGAATTTAGCAATATTCCGGGCCCCCGTCTTTCGACACACTTTTCCAACTTGTGTTTTAATCCCGCGATTAGAGAAAAGGAGAGAGAGCCGTCCACCATTTACAGAGATCTCCAGATTTCGAGGTTCTCGATGATGTCGAACGATCGATAAAAATTCGTTCGATACGGGATAAAACAAGCTTTATCGCAGGTAATAATTTAGATGATGAGTTTTTTCTTTTTCTTTTTTTACTTACTCAAATTCCGAAACGGAATTTAATCTCTTGATTTATCTTCCCCGTATTATTTAATTCGCGCAAATATTTTACAAACTGTACAAAAGTCGTGACGAATTATCGCGATATATATTTCATAAACGCGAAAGTAACAAACAAGTTTCGAGAAATGAACATATATATATACACGCACGTACACACAGTAGAGACTCCCGTATCCGAACTAATAGGGCGATAAAAGTGGCCGGATAGAAATGGACAAAAAAACAGTTTCTTTCGACATGCAAGGATGCCATATCTCTCCAGCCGTCCAAGTCGCATAAATTTTTTTATCGCAAGTAGCCGCGTAGAATTACGCCTCGAACCATTGCATTTTCGTCACTTTCAACACCTCTAATCATTTCGTATTTCCCCCTTAAAACTACGCGTTAAAACTTTACTCGCCATCGCGATCCCGTTTTTCGCACCGAATCGATTACGTTCAACCGGCCGAACGCAGGAAAGTATTCGTTACATCCGAATACGTCGTGTTTACATTGCAACTAAGCATGTAAACATCGCTACGAAACGTTGCACAAGGAACATAGGGATACGGATATTCTATCGTGTATACATATATATATATATATAATAGATTCTTCTTTCTTTCGAACTCCTATCTCGTCCAATTATCCATACATACGTAAATACGACATATAATAAAAATATTCCGTCCGTGAAATAAAAACCGATCGGAAATTCAATAACGCAATAATCGCCGCGACGATTGATCCAGGAGGAAGAGAAGGAGGAGAGTGGATTTCGTGTTGGGGGCGTGGTGGTGAAGGGTGAAAACGATGGGAAATTTATTATTATTACCCGTTAACCAAGACCGGTCGATCAGAGGGACAAAGCGTGGAAGTAAGCAAGGATGGGAGGAAGGAAGGGCGAAGTAATTTTCCCGACAGGTGCGACACCGCTGCGACAGCAAAGTAGTTTACACCGTTTACACACAATGAGCCTCTTTGAGGGCGCGAAAGCCTCCCTCCTAATCGTCCCTTCTTCCCCCTCGTTCGGTCGGGGGGAGGAGGGGGAGGGGAAGGAGAAGGGCCTGGTTTTTGCATCGTCGTCGTCGTCATCGTCGTCGTCGTAGAAGCGAATTCGTCGATGCCTCGGCACCGACGAACGACGAACGACGGAGGGAACCTATTAGCTGACAGTCAATAAACAAAGGAACGGTTCTGGGCGATATAATATTGATTAATGGGGGAGGTTAAGGAAGCGTGGAGCCGTTTAGTCAAAGTTCTCTCCAAGGCGGCGCGAAATCGACGGATGGTAGGGGAAGGGCGCCGCGTTTCCGTGCCGAGGTATATGCCGAGCGATTATCGAATTTCCTCTCCCCCCCTCGAGCTTCTATTAACTCCCACCCGCCCCGATACAACACCCTGCTTTCGTGTATTGTTAAGACTATCCGCATTAAGCGATCGAACGACAATGGAGGAGAAGGCGGTGGGAGGCGATGAGTCGTTTCGAATTATCCCCTCCCCCCTCGCGCGTAATAAAAATTTTCCCGGAACGAGACTGAATTTTTACGCGTTTTTACGCACCTTTTCTCTCCTTTCTTCTTCCTCCTTCCTCCTCCTCCTCTCACAAACTCTCCACTCTTGTTCTCGCTGGTTGCGGAAAGTTTCGGCCGCGTCGCGTTTCCCTTTTTTCCTTTTTTTTCCGCCAGGGGAAAAAGGCTAAGGTTTTCTTAACCTCCGAGGAGGGGGGGTCTCCGTTTCCCCCGAATTGAGTCCACGACGAGTGAACACGAATGGCGATCCGCTTCGATATTAAAAAAATAGCTTTCGAGGCCGGGGATGGCACATAGCCCGGCCTGCCCCAGGTGGTTGATCTCCACGGCGAAATTTCAACCGAGGACAAAGCGCGCTTGTTTGAAAATCGGGCGGCCCTCCTCCCGCAAGGAGGGGGGGGAAAATAAATCCGAACAGGGACGCAGCAAACCGAGAATTCGGGTCATCCTTTGCCGCGCATAATGTCCTCCGCCGGGTGAATGTTTCGCCTCTGTTCCGCGAAATTTGACGGCGAAACCGACGGGCGGGGAGGGAGGGGGTGGGCGAGGCAAACGTTTTAAAGGAATGTTTCGAAACTCGAGCTCCCCGCGGGATCGCGAACAACAAGGAGAAGCACGCCGCCAAGTTTCTTCCTCCTCGATTTCCGCGTTTTTCCAATTTTTCTCTCTCTCTCTCTCTCTTCTCTTCTCGTTACGAATGCTCTCGCTGTTCGAAACACGTTAGCGCCTATTGGAAATTTGTCTTCAACAACGAATTCTGACGACTCTGTAAGAATTTTATTTCTACCTCTCGCGAGTTTATTTATTTACGAATTAACGATTAATTTTCGATCTCTTATCGCCTCTTCGATCGATAAAGTTAAATGAGAGAATATAAATACTCTTCTTCCATAAAAAAAAATATTCCAAGCGGACGAATCGATCTCTACGAACAATTATCAACAATTGAAACCCCTCCCCCTATTGTCCCCTCCTGGAAGACGCAAAGAAAGAGAGAAAGAAAGAGGAAGCAGAGGATGATCGCAACGCCAATTTCTCGAGCGGAGTTTCCGAAGGAAACGGAAGGATGCAGTTTCCTCCTCCGTAAGAAAAATGGAACTAATTGGTCCCTCCTCGAGAGACGTTCGTGGCAAACAAGACTACGGGCTGAGCGGAATGAAAAGCAAGCGGCGTGGAGGCGGGGGGGAGGAGGAGGAGTAGTATCTTGTAGTATCTGGAATTCTAGAGCACGACGGGCGTCGAGTGTGTACCGTGCGCTGCAAGGCTTGCGAAAGATAGTTGGCGCACTCGAGAGATAAAAGGGAGTCATTCTTTTTTTAGAGGGAAACGCAAACGAGAAATTAGAGCATGGAGACACGACTGCTTACCGAAGTCGAAATCGTGCGAGGACCCCCTCCTCCTCCCGGAACTCCTCTCCTTCCTCGAGGGAAGGAGAGGCCGGTTGGACTAGAAACGGTCATCGAGAAACGGTCAAGTCTCCTCCCCCCTTCGAGCCTCGACCGTTCGGAAAAGTTTCTCAACGATACGAACGTTGATACGTTTAAGAGACGCGGATCGACGACGGCGGCGGGCGTCGAGTGTCGAACAACCGGAAGCTTTGTCTCTCGCCTCGCTCCACCTATTGAAGAGCCTCATTAGTACTGTTTGTTATTGTTTGTACGGTACTCGGGGTGAAAAAGAGCGCGATACGAGTGGCCGCCCGAGGTGTCGCCCGTGATCCCGCTGATTCTCGCGCCTCCCTCTCGTCGTCGTCGTTAGACACCCGCCCCCACCCACACTTGTCCCCATTTTTGGCTTCCTTTTAAGCATGTTTCCTCACAATACGCGAAAGCTTGTTAAGTAGAAGCACACTTGGGCCCGATACCTGGAGCTGGGGGGACGTCGCATCGCACGCGCGTATGCGGGCCAATTTTTCGCATCGAGCAAGGAAAAGGGAGAACAGTTGCGGCCGATCGGAGGGGGCGAGAGAAAGTTTGTTCCAGTTCGTGCGGCTTTTTCCACGTCCACTCGTCGCCCCCTCCCCGATCCAAAGCGACGAAAGGGGTCGAGTGGGGTGCTCGAGCGCGCGCTCGTGTGTGGCATCCACGGTGACCAGAGAGCACATGCGCGATTACCCATTCCTTTAGAATTAGCCGGCCATCAAACTTGCACGGGGAGACAGCTCCAAGAAGAAGAAGAAGAAGAAGAAGAAGAAGTGGAGGAGGAGGAGGAACGAGTCTTTCTGCGCTTCGCAAACAAAGCTCGTGTATATATATATATATATATATATGTACATTCTAGTCGCGAAGGTTCACGACTATCCCCTTAATTGCGAAGGTATCGCTTTTGTACTTTCGTAATAATAATCTTCCTCCTCCGAGCTCCGAACCATTAGCCCCCGCTAAATTAAGAAGGCCTTTCCTCCCCCCGGTTGGCGTGCTCGCGCGTAACCGTCGCCGAATTGTTCCCTCTCGAGAGGAATTCTTCTGGAAACGCCTTCGGCTGATTCCGTGGCGCCTAACGAGGGGCAAATCCCGTGGCAAGCGCGGTGGAGGAAGATTGCGCGGTCAGCTTATTCGAAATTCCGGTTTCCTTTTGGCCTCGTTCGGTTCCTCGGAGGAAAAGTTGGGCAGAGAAACGGGATCAAACGGGAGCGAGCGGGTTGTTGGCAGACGGGGCGAAAGTGGCCAGGGATAAGGAAGTGGCAGTCGAGTGGGGGGGAGGAGCGACGAGGTAGTTGGGTAGGATGTACTCGTCCGTTGCAGTGCTGTGCAACTAATGAGACATCGCTAAAGGGCACGGGGTAGGTGGGCGAGACACACGCGCGAGGGGAGGGGGCCAGGCGATACACTTCACCTGAGACTGCAGACTGGGAGAGATAGGCGGCTACGGCGACGACTACGACGACGTCGAGGACGAGAGTGCAGGCACAATTAAAACTGACGCTCCTAATGGCAAGTCAAACGCCGACAGGCTCGAGAGATTCTTGACTTTCCAATGAAGCGATTGTTTCATATTCCTCTGCTACCCTCCCTCCATCGACCCTTCGTCTCTCTCTATGTATGTATATATACGTATACACGCGCGCACACATCCACCCCCTCGTTCACTCGGCCCTTGCTTCGAGCGAACGAGAGTCCTGGCGACGAAGCCGAGGGAAAGGCAGAGACGGAGAGAGAGATCAGAGATCGTTTTTCCGGGGGAAGGACGATGTTGTATCGGAAAGAGGCGCGATTTCGGGGCGAAACGTCTGAGCTCGGGTCGGATACGCGAATGCTAGATAGTAGCTTCGGGCGGAGCTTGATTATTCTCCGCTAGCTCGTTCGTTCAGGTGGAGAGCGTGGCGCACGAGGGGGTTCAATTGGAAACAGCAATCACCGCTCGCCTGTATTTTGTTCTCTTCTCAGGGTGCAGCGAACTCCAATAATAAGCTTTCTCCTATATTGCCTCTTCACTCCTCCCCGCCAAACTACCCTTCCCTTCGCTTCGAGATATTCGCTTCTTCCACGTGGACGAAGGACGAGCGGCTCTTTTCCGAGGAATCTTCTTTCTCGAATTCGGCGAGTAAAGTAGGCGGACAGATCGGTGCGATAAAAATAGGCCGCAATTGCACGGGCTCGGCCGGCCTTTCCTCCCTAATATATCGATTCAATTCTCGTGGACCGTCCTATCCTCCACCCCTTGGACGGACGCGGGCCTCCTGCGCCCCCTTCTATAAAAATTTATCGTCTGGCAAATTGTTTCGCGGACGTCGATTGCTCCGAACCTGTCCGACGGGATGTTAATTAACGAAAAAAGTCGTTAAACTTTTCACCCCCGCTCCAGGATCCACTCTTGCAACCAGTTTTTAATCGACTCCACACATCCCTCTGGCAACGAAATTCCTCCAAGGTGTGCGAGTTCGATTTCGTCGAACCAACAGTGGAGGAATATCTTTTCCAAGAAAGTTTTTGCGTAGCATAAATTCGGCCCACCCCTTCTCGCAACGTTTAAGCGGGAATGGGTGTTGCGGAATTGCAGCGCGCGGCGTAACGAGTTCAAGTGGTGCAGTCCATTGGCGGTGGGGCGCGCAGGACACGGCGATAATGACAGGGCATAACCATTACACTGACCCGGGGCTCGGTAAACGGTTACCACTGGGTCCGGTGTAAGCTTTTCGTTTCGTGGCGGCCGGCCAGATAAAAATCACTCGTCTAGAAGATTAAATAATAAATCACCGCCCGCGGAAGGGGGTGGGTGTTCCAACGCCAATTAAACGTTTCCGCCTCTCCACGATACCGAGACGCCTCCCTTTCTCTCTCTAAAATATATATATACATTTTATTGTTGACGAAGTCGAATGCTCTGGGTGCAGCGGTTCTCGATATCATCCCCTTCCCAACGATCGGGCCGAAACCAACCGACCAGCGCGTTTCGTCGGTCGAGTCGCCCGGTCAACGATCCGTCCAATCGCCGCACCCCCGCTGAGAACCCCTGCCTCCCGGCTATTTACCGATATAGTGATTAAATGTTCCATGAAATCACGAGTTCCACGTCATAACATTTTAAGAGAGCGGGCGGATGCGCAAGGTGCGCGCACGATTGCGACACTGCTTCGATACGATGAAAATAACGTAGGGACATTTTCATTTCCTTTTTTTCTTACCTCTCCCTGTTTTGGGTTCGCGCAAAAATCCGCGTGGAATTATCGTTTCTCGGTCGGGAATAATAAGAAGGAGGAGACGAGTGAAGAAATTATCGCGGCGGTGCCCTCGCCGGAAGTGTCTTGTATAAATACAGCTGTCGCGGGCGAAAGGAGGGTAAGGGCAAAACGACTCGGCCGATGTGTTTTGACTCTACGTCAGTTTTAGAGCGGGGTAAAGCGATATACCGTCCCGCGACATTCTTTCGTCCAAGGGGAGGAGAGAAAGAGAGAGGGAGAGATTAAAGATTTGCATCCGCTTTTAGAGCGATTGGTCGTCGGAGAGAAAGGGAGGAGAGATGTTATCGGGGATCGATCGGAGGAAGGATCATCAGGGTCTCTCTATCTCTCTTCTGTACGCAGTTTCCGCGTAATTGAATCGATAATTTTTAATAAGGGGCGCGCTTTTAAAACGGGGGGAAAAAGCAGAGTTTTGCGATAATTCAACCCAGCTATAAATAATTATCGCCAGCTTCGCGATAATTTCCTGTTAATTTAACTACGCCGCTTTTTCCGCGTTAAATACGAATCCCAAGCGCGGGTATACGTATATGTGATATGTGTTGATTAAAACGTATGTTGCACGCAATTTGAAACGAATTGATGTTACAGTTCGTTTTATCCTCGCGCGAGTGTACGCGATATACTTGCGAAACAACGCAATTAGTATAACGAGTTGGTAATAAGTGGCCTTCTAATTTACAAATCCCTCCCTAATTTTCTAATTTCCCGCGCACGAGCGTTCTCACGAGTTGCCCAACTATTCGAAGATCTTCTCCTCCTCCGTGAAATTTATCGATCGTATTCGCGACGTTTAAAACTCCTCTCTCGTTAAAAAGTACGAGCAAGTAAAGATACAAATTGTTCACGACGAATGCACGGGGCGATTTCTAGGCGGCGGTTGGCGCGCAAAATAGTGGCGGGGAGGGGGAAACGATCCAGCGTTGCCACAACCTCGATATCAATCTTATTACGCGCTTAACTTTCAAATTTGTCTGCTTCTTTAGCCACATCCCGCTTCGTATATCCGTTAATCCCGCTCCACGTTGAACAAGGGAAACGAATGTTTCATCGTTCATAAGCGTCCGGATTGTCGATTTGTTGCAAGCGAGGTAACCGAATTCGATATCATCCTGACTCGGTTAAAAGTTATCGTTTATCGTCGAGACTCCAACCTATTTCGGCGGGAAGAAGAAGTACTTGGAACGCTTTGCACCTCGCAATCTTTTATTTTCTAAACCACCATCGAACGGAAAGCGATTCAAGAAAATTTCTAAAATTCCCTCCGAAACGAATATTGTCGTATGATAAAGATAAAAGAAGAAAGAGAAAGGAGTACGATCGATATCGGCACGCGTATATATCACAGCGAACGAGTCGAGGTGTCGAGGGTAGTAGAAACGTCGTTAGATTATACCGAAGATGTTTATTGGAACGGTGCCAACGTTCGAGATTCTCAGTCGCTTCCTGCGCGGCGATGCGACGACCACTACGACCACGGACCACGGGCGATGCCAACAGCCGTGCGTGACAATGAGACAAGCGCGAAAGCTGCTCGATCGTTTTGCCATCTCTATCCGCTCCGAGATCGAAATATCATAACCCCCTCCCTCCCTTCCTTCCTTTCTTCCCTCCACGCCGTCCCTCCAGGACGGACCGATAGTCGCCTCTCTATATTTATTCTCTCTTGCTCGTGGAAACCGGTTGCTCGCCCGAGAACGCGCATCGAACGCGCGGGCGGAGCCGTTAATTAATATCGCTACGAAATTAAAATGTATTATGCGAGTTGTCTCGGTTCTTCCCGAGGGTTGCCGCGGCCGAGGAAGCCGAGTTTCGCCCGTTTGTTGTGCCGGCGTTAGCCAGCTCCGAGGCGGAGAGTGTTGGAGGAGGACGCGACTCGGCGGCGGCGGGCAAACAACGAGAGGTTTTCGCGGAGTTTCCTCGTAAACTCTTAAGGGAAGTTCGCAGACAAATACAGAAATATTTTGTAATGGAAACACGTCCCCGAGAAATTAAATATCGCGATGAAGAAGACGAAGTCGCCCTCAAACCGGGCAGCCACCGACTTCTTCCGAAAGGAGAATCCGCAGCAACCGTTACGGATTTTTCCACGACGAGTCGGCTTCGTGAGACTGGGTTTAGTTTTGCGTCCCCTCTTCGAAGGAATTTAAGAGTGGAAGCAAGGAGGAAGGGAATCGAACGTTCTTTGATAACCGCGCAAATTGGCCGAGACGGATTTCGATAGTTGGGAAAAGCGGGCGCTGGTTAAAACTAATGGGAGAGAAGGCGGATTTAGAACTTGGCAGTGTTGATCGTCGATTATATCGACCTTATTGCCCGCCTCGTTGGACGTGACAATCGTTGGAACGAAACGAAACGCGTTCAGGCTACGTGTTTTCGCATTTTCGAATATAAATAATTCCATTCGAATTATACTTGTTTATTTCTCTCTCTCTTGAATTTTGTATCGGATAATTACATCGAAAGTAATTGAAAATATTTGGACCCATATTTTGGTGTAAGAAAAGGAAGGAAGGAAGGAAAGGAGGAGAAAGATGGTATCGGGAGCGCGCTAATTGATAGGGAGGGGGCGAGAGAACATTGGAACTCGGTTGGAACTTGTGGTTTCCCCGATTGTCACCAGATTTTTCGCCGGTCTAATTATTGTCCCCCGGGCAACTACAACCCTCGATACCATAGTCGAACTACCAGCAATCAACGGGATCGCAATTCCTTTCCCTCCTCCCCTTCTCCTCGAGGAACCTCGAGGACTTGGCAAGTAGTTAGGTCCTCCGACTTTAGCCCGCGCCCGACCACCCCGCAGGGGGAAGGAGAAACGAGCCAACGTGTTCCACGACCTCGTCCCTCGCAAACATCTCGCTTCGACTCAATTTTTCTCGCGCGACGAGATTTCGGCCGATTTTCAGAATGATGCCTCGAATTTTTTTATCCTCCCTTTTCCCTTAACTATTTCCAAATCAACCGTTTCCCAAGAGAATCACGAATACTGTTAAATTAAAAAAATTAAATCTCCATATAAGCTCAAAAGTTGCTAGATTAATCTTTGAAATGTGTAAAAATAATTCTATCTTTTATACATCGATGCTAATTCCTTCTTAAATACAACCGAATATCAACTCGTTGGACGATGTAACCCTGCTTATTTCCTTCTCAAGATTCGTCAATGCTCTCAAATATTTCCAAAAAGAAACTCGAATTCTTAATTATGTTTCGAAAACGAGGGGAAAAAATAGCAAAAATAGCTTCCTCCAATCCAATTTCACTCGGGAGGAAATTTTTCGCAGAGATCGGGAACAGTTCCGGGAAGCGCATCCATAGCGGGATCCGCAGAAGAGCCGGGAGCACTTAAACTCCAGGCGCGAGCAGCGTGGAGAAGCTGACGGATAACGACCGGCCGGAGATTAATCGGCGGTCACGGATTCTAAATTCTGCGCCGCGCGGTTAAACCGCCACGGTTAGATCGCGAACTTCGACTTTCCGTTTGATCCTCCCCCTCCACTCCCTTCCGCGCGGGCTCGATGGAAAAGAATTTATTCGGAGACGGCGAGATCCGTGTGTCCTTGGAGCTTTCCCTTTTCGAAAATTTAAATAGCCTCCGCGAAAGGGAATCGGTCTCTCGAACCGTATTTTTAACCGAGCGCAATACGTATACGTTCGTTCTTCTTTCTTTCCGATAGGAATCGTGAGATATCTTTACAGAGTCTTTAACAGTAAGTAACAGCCTTACCTTAGCTTCCCTGCAACTGGAGAAGAAAGAAGAAAGATCGAATCCTCGAATCTGGAAGAATCGAAAGATTGTCTCTCCTTACTTCTTCGCGAGATGCTCATCGCGAATGCGAAATACTTACACGCGAGCGTGCGAGCGTAAATCGACGTGTCCAAAAATACAACACGGGCGGCCGGTGGAAATACGTTGGCGGACTACAAAGGAGTGACGTTATAAATCGGCGGGATTATTGGTGAGGGGGAGGGGGAGAGAGAGGGAGAGAGTGCACGAATATAGAGCGACGCACACGGCGGCACACGGAACACGGTTGTCATTTTATCAATATCAACAAAGAGCAACTCGTCATCGTGGAGAACCTGGTTCTGGCATCTATATGGGCGGCGATGGCGCGTAGGGGAAGGCACTTAAAGTCAAGTAACTCGACCGGCGTGGAGAAACTCGACGGATAACGAGCAGTCGGAGATTGATCGTATTGCGGTCGCGAATTCGAAATTCCGCCAGGGTCGTGGCGAGGAGACGGGGAGGGAAGGGTCTTTATTCACCGAGAATTCGGCTGTATTAAACGGCTGTATTTCGAGACCCGGCTCCTCTCCCCCTCCCGCCCCGATCACCATTTCGTATTATTCGCACGCGCTTTCCGAACCGAAAATAGCAATTCTCCTTTCCCGTTCCGATTCTTCTTTTCCCTTTTCCGTGGAACGAGTGCTCGATCCCATCGAGGCGCTCCTCTTCTTCGCCAAAAATGAACGGGATGGAAATTTCAAGTTGCTAATTTTTTCCCCCCGAGAAGAGAGCGGTAATCGGATTTTCGCGACAGGTCGATCTCACGCGTGGTTTGGCTCGCGCCTCGCGAAACGGCGTAAATCAGAGGTTTATGGTCACGGGAGAGAAGTCAAAGGAGGCTTTGCCAGTCGCTTCGAGCGTCACACATTTTACAGAAATCGTCGGGGCGCGCGATATACGCCGTCCACGCGGCCCGCCGTCAACCGCCGTTCACCGGGCAAATTACACGAGCTGAATCATCTCTCAGCCGATATCGTTTCAGCCGCCATTTCCATTCTCCCAACCAAAGGAGGAACTCTCCGTGTATATATATATAAATTTCTTACGAACCTTTATCTACTTACTTTCGGTGTCTCCTCTGCGATATTCCCTTCTTCGTTCGTCCAAATTTATTCCCTAAAAGTTTTTTCCTTTAAAACTCCATCCTCGATTCGCACTTTTGGAAACGCGTTGGATCGCGTTTTAATTCGCGTTTTCGTGTTCGGACGACGGATTCGAATTAACTCCTCCTTTTATCAACAACGATATCGCGACGCTGTCAATTAGTCACTTATACGCACTTATATACGAATATATATTCTCGTTCATCAATGTCGGACGAGGTGTCCAATTTACGCGCTCTAAAAGCGAGCTTGATAATTCGTGTACACAATTTTCTACTTTTAAAACATTGAAATCGTACATTTGTCCGCCTCGAAATATCGTATTACCGTTGTCTCTCCAGCGACTTCGCTAACTCGCGTTTTTTGCGAGTGAAAATGGCCCACCTGTGCGCGCGCGTGCGAATGAGGGGAAAGAGGGGTGGACAAGGATAGACGCGTTCGAAAATTCGACGTTCGCAAAGTTAGAAAGCCGGCGATCGTTCGAGCGAGCGATAAACCGATCGTGGAGCGGGCCACACGAGACTACACAGAGATACATTCGCCGCTCGTTTAACGCCCTCATAAAAATTCTTTCGTTTCGGCCACCGTGGCGAGGAACACAGGGAGCGAACAGGGGATTTTCGAGACGCTCCTGAAACACGGGCCGGCCAAGTAAATATACCCGTGGCCCTCAACGTGTGCCCTAGGCCACAAATTAAACTATAAATATAACGGCGAACGAACCGAACCGAACCGAACGCGCGAGCCCCCTCGATTCCGGGATCGAATCGGACTTCGATCGCACTCTCCCAATTTACTCGTATCCATCCGAAGATTGTTCGAGAACCAGTCGCGTATCCATTTTTCGAATTATCCGAAGAACGAGCGGGCGAGCAATATTATAAAACTTATACAGAGCGAATTAATATTAATCAGCGATTGTTCCTTTGCAACAGAGTCGAGGAATCTTCGAGAATAAAAATCGGCCGAGTAGCAACGTTGTTTCTCTATACCCATGCGCGTAACTCGCGTGCAAAAACACGGATAATTTGCGGCCACGATTATGCAACGTTGCTGCGCGAGGTTGCTGCGCCGCACCGCGCTTCGTTCCGCGTCGAGTGTTTTCGGCTCGGTATACAATATATACATGGCACGGTACACCGCGAATTCGTATCGCGCTTTGCCACGAGATTTGCCTCCTACCGATCGCCTCGAGCGACGATTAATCGACGAGCCGTTCCTGAAGCTTTAGCCACTGGCGGTGTTTACCTTTTTTTTTCCCCCTTTTTTCTTTAAAAATTAGTTTACAAACTCTTGGCAAAAAACTTGGCGGAAAAGAAGCGTGTACACCGCGAGCTATTCGAACACGAGACGTCGATACTACGAGAGCGCGTGGGTTTTGAAAGTTGGGTGTTGAAAGGGTTAAGAGTATATAAGCGGAGTATCTTAAATAGAGTACACTATTTTAGGAATCGAGCCGCGTTACATCTTGTATAGTACTTTTGATAATCGAGCAACTTCCAAGAAACTTACCGCTTATTATTTACAGATGTACACGGACATTTTGGCAAAGTTTTCGATTGACGAATAGTTTTAACATTATATATATATACATATATATATATAGGATTCGACGATTGAATTTTAATCTCGTATCGCGTCGATGGAGCGAAACGAAGCTATTATAATTAATAAGAAACGTCGTTTTCCCATCACGATCCAATTAAACGTTCCGAAATGAGAGACCGTTGAAACATAAATATACTTATATACCCGAAACCCTTTCTCTATTTTCGTTTTACATCACTCTCTCTGAATCATCGCCTTAATTATGCCATTCTCGAGCCAACACCATATGACTCATCGTTTTATCTAAATGCATACCAATGAATTTCCAATTTGTATAACATTAATTTCTCCTACCTATACATCTCTCTCCCTCCCCCTCTCCCTCCCTCTCTCCCCATTACGTCATCATTAATAAAGGAATTATCATCAAAAATAATAATAATAATAACGTACTTAACCACTCTACGTATATCTTTATACCACTTTATTCTCCCCCTAGCCTGTACGTACACATACGCACACACGGAGAAAAATGGGTCTCTGGCAAAAGGATCTCCTTTTTCCCGCGGAATATGGCGCGTTTCGTTTCGCACGGATCAATGCACCTGTCGACTCCCCCCCTCCCTCCTCCTCAAGAAAAAGAAAGAAAGAACCGAGAGAGGGATACGGTGCAACGCACTGGCGCGTTTCTGGAAATCGGCTTTCCGCGGCGGCGGCGGCGGCGGCCGGAAATAGAAAGAAGCCAGAGCCCTCTTCTGAGATCGAAGTGCAGGGAAAAAACCGGGTCCCGTTTATTTTTACAATCGGCAGTAGATTGAATCGTTCGGCGGCCGTTTCTTCGGCGGAGCCGAAGAGGGAAAGAGAGAAAGGGGAAAAAGAGAGAGAGGGGAAAGAGAGCATGTGCGATACACGCGGCTCGCCCTCGTCTTTTTTGCTCGTCTCCTCCGCGCGAGGAGGATCTGTTTCTTGGGTCGAACGCTACCACCACCAGCCAGCTCCCTTCTTTCAACCAAAGAGAGCCGAACCGCCGTTCCCTTTGAATCCTCGGCCGCGATCTTCGCCCCACCCTCCTCTCCTTCCGCGCGGTTTTCCGCCGCCGAACCGTTTTCAACGGGCCAGCGGAACGAGAGATCGAGAGATCGACTCCGGGGAAACGAAGAAATTTGAATTCGTATTTAATAATTTACGGACTTATTTTGGTAATTTACGGAGAAAGAGAAGGAAGAGGAAAAATTCGTTTTTGGAAAAATATGCGTGTAAGAAAATAGGGGAGGTTGAAAACCGCGGTGTGTGGATCAAAATGGTTGGCGTTTATACGTGATTTCTGTCGAGCGACATGTTGCAATACTGAACTACGTGTACAGTAGTTCGGTGGACGGACAGTTTATTCGCGAGACATTACGAGCGGTCGTGTTATAGAAAGAGTTAAGAGAAGCCAGCTCAGGAATTGGTGGCGGAATCGTCGAGATTTAGAGGCGTGCATGTTGTTGATAATTAATTGTAGCGAGAGCGTCGTAGAACGATGCTTCGCGGCTCGTAACGTAACTGTTAATGGATATTATCCGTGATAGAACTATTCTAGTTTTCAGCCGAGTAATCCCGAAGTAAAGCGCGGATAGATCTAGCAGTTCCAAGTAACAGGCGTAATAAGACAAGGTGGAATAGTCAAGTGGAGTAATCGAACAAGCCGCCTCCTTCTTTTGACCGATAATGTAATTAAAAAAAAAAAAAAAAAAAAACCAACGATGAATAACACGAGAGGAGAAAATCTCGAGAAAACGGAGAGAGGGGACAAAAAATTATATATATATATATACACATGTGTATTATGTACGCGTGTATAAAATTTGTAACGCGTAGCTTTTCCTCTCGAAGGAACCGCGTCAAGCCCGCAACACGTTCTAAACACACGTTCTCCCTTTCAGCGTCTCCTGTACAGCTGTACGCTTTTCCCCCCGCCACTCGAAATTACCACTCAATTGGCGAGCACCGTTCGGCCGCAAAACTCAAACAAACACGATCGGGCCGAGTACATCCTCGCTTTGACGCATTACCGCTGTACCGTCCCAATAAAACGTTTACCCCGTATTACAACGTCAACCGTCGCGTTTCACCGCGTTGTTTGCTTTGGCCGGGTCTCGCGCTTCCCCCTCCCCCGCACCGTGGAACGATTCCTCGGCGGAGAGAGAGAGAGAGAGGGAGAAGGATCGAAACGAATCGAATTTCTTCGCTTGAATTAAATTTGGTTGAAGAATTAGAGAGAAGAATTAAAAAAGGGAGGGGAAAAAACGTCGAATACGTCTGTCACGGTCGTATTGCGCTTTACTTTTTTTTTCAAATTCCGTCGAGGATCGCTCATTAAATTTTCAACGATAGTTCAACCTATTTGTGCCGTGATTGATGGTAAACGATCATGAAACGAGTTTTACGGGCTTCCTTTAAGGAGAAAGCCTTCGGTAACTGTATTAAATGAAGACATTAACATCGATTCAAACGCTATAACGCTTAATATATTGAGAAACTCGGTGAATACTCGATTATCAGGCGATCTTCTGTTTACTGAAAACTACGAGCTAATTATTTCCTGTTTAAAAAAATGGTGGCGGCCGTGCAATTTCGCGATATCGGTGTAACGGGAATCAATTCGTTCGTACCGTTCGTATTCCATTTACGTGGAAATAAAGCATGTAAATATAAGTATCGCGAGAAAAAAGAAACAAAAAAAAAAACTTTTCCAATAATCGTACATCGTTCGACATTGTGTTAGGACGCGATATAAGAACATCGGGGATTATCCAGAAATTTAGAGTCGGACCATCGTTTTCGCATTTAACCTATAATTAACCTATAATTAGAATTTAATTTTAGAGAACGATGCCAGTTCACGATCCTTGAGTATACGTACGAACAAACTTTCGAACGTATAATATCTATTACACGCGTGTACGTACGTACGTGATCCCTTATCGATCCAACTTCAACTTTACAGATCCACATTTTTACCGAAACACTTCTCGACGAAAACTAAGCGTGCAGGATAGGAAAGAAAAATGGCCGATCCGGTGCACACCAGCGCCGCGACAGAAGACGTAGGCGTATCACGGTGAAAAGAAGCATCAGCCCTGTGGAGGTGATGTTGAAACTGCAAAGAGAGGAGGTCGGTCTCTGCTCGTCGTCACGCTGTTAGCGGCGAGTTAATCGGGGCCGGAAATGAAGTGAGGGATAGAGGAATATTAATAACTGAATCTAATCAATTCCGTGAAACGAAGCTGGCCATCCCTCCCCCCTCCCCCCTCGCAGCCCGAAAAACCGAGCCGGTTCATCTCTCTCTTTCCCTCTCCCTCTCCTTCCACCCTTCCTTCTTCCAACGAGCTCGGCAGCGATCTAATCAAATGCATCGCATTAAGCTAATTTAGCGGCGCTGCTAGCGTGGCGAACCGCTCTTTGCTTCGTCTCCCTCTCCCCTCCCTCCCCCTCTCTCTCTCTCTTTCGTCGCCTGCTACGAGTCGGTTCGCGGGTTAACGCGAATCGTGCCGGTGACAAATTTTCAATTGGTGACACGCGCGCGCGCTCTCCCGCTTCGTTTTAGACGCCGTTCGAGAATACCGTTCCGTCTTCCAGTTGAATTTAAATCACAGAGACGGTTTTCGCGGTTAGGAGGTTAGCAGTGTTTCCATACGATTATAAATATAAAAGTCGGGTCAGTTTTTAAGGTGATTTTTTTTTTTAGGCGTAGTGGGTAAGGGAGGGAGCTTCGATATCGACGCGAAGGAAATTAATAGATCCAACGGTGGAAATTCCTTTATAATAAATACGCGACGGTGGTCGAAGAAACGGGCTTATTCCCTTCCTGCCCTCTCGTTTCGGGGACACGGGAAATTATGATCCCGTTTGAGAATCTGAAAAGCGAATTTTTGGCGCTGCAATCAAACGCGATACGAAATATTTTCTCTCTTTCTTCGAATATTTTTTTTCGAAAACAATCTCTCACGACGATATATACACGGCTCGATTCGACGGCGTTTATTTTCGGTTTCCTCCCCCCGAAAATCCGACTTTTTTGCCGACTCGTCTCTCTGTCCTCTTGCGGCGGAGGAGTTATCGGCTCGAATCGGAACGTAAATCCCGCGACAGATCCCGCGGCTCCCCTAATTTCGGGGGATAAAGAGGCCGGGAGAAAAATTGGGAGGGAGGGGGGAGGGGGCTATGCCCGCGATGGACGCGAGTAATCGCCATCACATTTCACCCCGGCTTTGCGCCGGTTATTTATGCGGTCAAGCGGTTATGCCACTTTACAGCGATCGTCCGAAATAAGGCAACCGCGAGGTTTAAGAAGCGGAGCCCCGGCACGGCTGAGTTATTGGCCGCGGCTGCGTTTCAACGGTTACTTTGTACCTCTGGATTTGCCAACCAATCTACCCCGGCACCTGCTCGCAAAAATATTAGGTCACGCTCCTAAGTAATTCTCTTCCCCCTCCTCTTTATTCCTTCCTATTAGGGCCGAATGAAATCCCCTTTTTCCACGCATTCCAATAGCCCGATTAAATCCCCCCCTCTCAAATACACGAATTTTTTCCCCCCGCAATTGTGATTCATACAAGTTTACCAGCCTTCTACGTACCCGTGACGCCGAATCATCTTCGCGGATTCATCGGCAATGATGAATCATCCCGAATATATCATTCACCCCTTACGCGGAACCTCTGAATCTTCTTGCCACTTTCGTTCGTAATAAGTATATTTCACGGATTATCGTACCTGTACGTTAATAAACTTTCCCCAATTCGCGTTCAATTTTATCGCGCGTAGTGAATCGTCAAACTACGAGAGTCGTAGTTTCACTTTATCGGGAAATTTTTCGCACCGCCGGGCGGCGTTCAATTTAATTTTCAAGGAAGCGTGTGGAGGCCGGGTCTCCTCGAACAGCGGTCACGAGTTCTGTCACATCCAGACATTTCGCAGAGGGGCATCGGGAAAATTAGGCGGGTCGACGTTGGTGGGCCGGGGTGGGCGAGGCGAAGGATTTTTCATCGCTCGCCGCGCTTAATATCGGCACATGCCGGGGCCCCCGACTCGCAAACACATAGTCTATATTTACGGGTATTATATTTAGTAGTGGTGTACGTGGTGCTCGCGTACCAAGACAAGGTGGGTGTGTCACAGCTCACACGGGCTGCCCACCGGACGATCGCTCATTCCCAAGCTTTAACCTCTCCCTCTCGTCAAAATTGTCGCGGATTCCTTCCTCCTGTCGCGCGTCTGTCTCGCCTCGACGAACCGCTTCATTAACGGGGAGGGAGGAAACTCTCTCTCTCTCTCTCTCTCCCCCCGAGAAAGAAACGTTGGAGGCGTGAACCGGCGAATCGGTCGAGAATTTCTTTGTTATCGCGCGAGAACGAGACGAGATGGCCCAGGTGGTGGCGCAAGGAGCTGCATAGGAGGATTGATAGCGCGATTCGGGAGCTGCCAAAAATTCGCATGCTTGTTTACCTCTTCCATCTCACGCGAGCTTTTGCTTGATATACAGCTTCCTAACTATTCGCGCTACCGCGTACGAATATTAAGTGAACGGAGGACGAGTATTCCTCCGAACTTACCTTCCCTTCGGTCCTCGGAGAGTCGCACGGTGTCTCGGTGGTGGCGGATCCGAGAGAGAGAGAGAGAAAGGGAGAGACTCTCGCAAGTCTATATTAAGACGAGAAGGCACGGCGTGGAAATAAGCCGGCGAGGTTGGCGGCGGCGGCGTAGAGGAGGAGGGGGAAGGGGCCACGGTTAAACGAGGCCCTCGCTCGCGTTTAGGCACAAAGACGCGTTCGCTTTGGCATAAGTCAAAATCTTCGGTTGCACACGCGTGGCAACCCCGACCTCTCCCTCTCCCTCTCTCGACCGGGTTTATTTCCGTGTCAATTAGCAGGCCGGCTCGCTCCAAGGAGGGGAGGGTCGGCCAATTACCGTTAACGCCGCATTTCCTGCGGACAGGTGGCCGATCGGTGGACCGATCCTTGTTCGTGCACGCGTCAACATCGATACGATACGATAAGAGGAGGATGTTTCCACCGTGTGGATAAGTGAAACGTCTCCCTCGAGGGGGTGGGGAAGGAAAGAAGACGGCTCTGACCAATTAACCCTCGCCGCAAAGGGGGCCGACCTTGACGCGTACAAATGCGCCGATGAATAACCGAGTCATTTTATTTAGAGAACCGATCCGTCTTTTCGCAAACTTTCTCCCTCTCTCTTTTCCGTAACTCGTCTCTACTCAGAATAGCAACCTAGTCACCCTTGGTTTTTCGCTACTTCGCTTCTTCGCGGTCGGTCGATGTCGGAATATGCGACCAATTAATTCCTACTCCTTTGATTCCGTGCACATATTTTCGCATTCCTCGTGCGCGACAATTTGTCTCGTCCGCGGATTTTCCCTCTCCGCTACAATGTTCCGTGATGTTCGTTTCGAATCGAAGGGAAAAGGAAATTCCTTTCATCGAAAAATGGGGGAGATTGCCAAGCATTCGGTATTTTTTTCGCGAGAGAGAGAGCGTCACACGTCCTCGATTCGTCGAAGAGATTCACGGCCGCTGATCTCTCGGCGGCGATCTTCGAGACGAAGGTGACGTCCCGGCCGCGTTTCCGAGAGTTACGGAGACAACCGGCCTGATTTAAAGCGCGCTTAAACGGGGGAATAATGCAACCCCTGCCAGACTCGCCTCTTTATATTTATCGTTCCAATGAAGGGAAAATACGATCTTTTTTCGGGACATCTTTTCTCGAGAGAGAGAGAGAGAGAGAGAGGGGGGGTTAATTGATCATCGCGAGAAAACGTTTATAACGGACGAGGAATCATTTTTGATGCGAAATTTTTTTTCCTTTCCTCGCAACACTCCAAACTTGTTAAACTTATCAGGAGGTGTGGAGTGTTATTTTTGTTCCACCGATGTAAAAAAAAAAAAAAAAATGAGAAAAAAGAGACGCTCGAAGCGGTGACCGCCGAAGATTCGGGCTGGCCGAGCCGAGTTGAAATACAAAACGCGGGAATTATAATGTCGCTCGTATAACATTTATGAGTTGACTTTCCGATTCTTTACGCGAAATAAGTGCTCGAGTCAAACTCCGTTAAATTCCGCTTACTAATAAACCGCGACCGACCGACCGACCGACCGACCGACCGACCGCGTGGCACTTTTTTTTCCTCTCCTTTCCTCTCTTTCTACTTTTTTTTTCTTCACCGCGTGCCACGTGTGACACGTGTTATAACTAACCACGCGTCGCGCGATACGTCGCCAGCCAACGTACGCGTCGCACAACGTTGCCGTTACACAGCCGCGTCGTTTCATATAATAACGCCGTTATGAACAAAATGTTAACTGTTAATTAAATTGCAAGCCCCGTTCTTTATGCCGCGCATCGTATAACCGTCTAATACGTCGCCGCGTCGTATTTTTTCGCGGATAGGGATAATAGAGGCGAGCGCGTATTCGATCCTTGTTGTTCGAAACGGGCTATTTATTGTCCCTCGAACGGATACGGCGTAATTGAAAAGTCTGGTTCCAATGGGAAAACTAAAACTCGGAAAGTGAATAGATTGGACGCTCCTCTACGAGCGAAAAAAATCCGTCTTACCGTCTTGTTTCAGCTTGGAGAAAAATTATTCGTTTGTTTAATATCATCGAACTCGTCCTTTCTCTCTCTCTCTCTCTTTCTCTCTCCAGACAGGACATCCTAAAAATATTCGGCGCACGCGATCGCCTTCGCCTCCTCGTCGCGCTCGTTGGGCGATAAATAAGCGGACTTTGCGGTGAGAAGGGGGGAGGCAGTTAAGATACGACGACACACTTAGTGTCGCTCATACACGGCGTTCGCAACGGTTTACGGTTTCTTCTTCACCTTCGCCGAGGCAGGGGCGGATATCTATCGGGAACCGCCCCGCACGCTTCAATCGGTTATCGATCCGGGGGTGGGTTTCCACGGGGCGCGATTGAACGTTATTGGCCGCCCCTCGAATCGAACGCCTGTCGAATCGCGCGTCGATTAGCCCGTCCTCGTTCGCCGATAAACGCGAATCCACGTTTATTTATACAGAGAAGGAGATCCGAGAGGTTGGATACCGCGAATCGCCGCGTCGGGGGTAAATCGGGCGGAAAATAAATTACCGATTGCCTTGGCAATAATCCCGGCCGATTTTCCAGGAAAACACCGGTTGGCGGTTTAATGCGAAAATCGTCGGTTTTTTGTTGCTCCATCTCCCCTCCCCCCCCATCCGGGAGTTTAACGTCGCGTGACAATGATGCGACGAAAGTGATAACCATAATTCTGTCAAACGGTCGCCGTTCCCGGCGACGACGGTTCCCTCTATCTCTGGAAAAACGATAATTGCGGGATCAAATTTGCCCTCGGTGCCGGAAATAGACACTGCGGTCCGCGAGCTCGGAGGAGCGCGGCAGAGGGGAGGAGATAGGAGAAAAAGAGGAGAGGCGAAAAAAAGAGAAGGGAACATTTTTCGCGGGAAGTTTGACCGGTTTTCCCTCGTCGAAGCTTCCTCCAACCTCGTCCTTTCGAATGGGTCGCGATAATTTTTCATTTTTACAGATTTCGACTTTCTTTCTCCTTTCTCTCTTTTTCCTTCTTTTTTTTTTTTTTCGGAATCGTTCGATCGTGGTTGGGTACAACCCCCGGGCCGGGGGCAGGAGGGGGGTCTATTTATAAGCGAAGCTGATGCGCGCAGCGCGAGAGGGGGGTAATGCCACGGACTTAATGCATCCTCTCGTCGTCGCATCGACGTTTCGCCTATAATGGATACGACGTTTTTCCCCTTTGTGCCGGATACGTGTAATCCTCTGTCGAAGTTTTTCGCGGTAATGCCTTTCGCGCCTTTGTCTCCGCCTCTTCACAACGCCGTGTGTCGCGGTGTAGAATTTTGGCACGACAAAGGCTCGCCCGTCCTGTGTCTCCATTTTGGTTCCGGCCTCTCTCTCGCGGCGATCGGCCATTTCCCTTTTTTCCATCCCACTCCCCCTCCCCCCCCCCATCTCGCCGCTGTTATTCCACACGCGCGCACGCTCGTTTTTTAAGAAACGTTAATCTCGACGCGCTCGTCGTGTATTATATTTCGTACACACACACACACACACATATATATATATATATTTCGCGCGGAATAGAATCGATCTCTCACCCGAACGTTCACCTATTATTATATAATAAAATTTTCCAGGATCCAACCACGGATGGAATTTTAACTATTCGAATTATAACTCCTCTTTTTCGATGGCTATATGTAACAATCGTTATTCGAACTCTCTCTCTCTCTCTCTGCTGAAACAACAAACCTTGGAGGAAGAGTTAGCGAGTTAGAGACACACAGTTGCATTAGATTAATTTCGTATCCATCTCGAACAATTTCCAATAATAATAATAATAATATTAACGAGTGCGTCGTTGACCAGGACGAGAAAGAGAGCGAGAGAGGTGTTCTACACGAGTTTCCCCTCGATTTCTTCGCCGCTTATACATCGTGAATCGTGCACCGGCCGGTATAGGGAGGCGAGCGCATTCCAGGAATAGGCTGTCACGAGCGGTGCCAATGCAGCCACTAACCTATAACTTATTTCACGTATCGTTTGACGTGATGCATTCGATCCAATAATATCCCGGGGCTGGGGAACGAGCGAGCGGGCGACGCGTCGTTCGTCCGCGATTTTCTTCCGCCGCGCGAAAATATTAATCGATCCCCGCCTTGTGACCTTCCCTCGAAAATCAACCGAACGGCTCTCGAGTATTGGAGCTCGCCACTCCTGTCGTACGATACTCCTCTCGAGGACTTTAGGGCAAGGATGAGGACGGTTTCCTCGATTCTTCCCCATCCGAGCAGAAATGAAGGAGGGGAGGGGGCCAAGAATAGCGAGAATTGGTTCGTTCCAACGAGACGCCACTTTGTTATTACCACTAATAAGCGAATTGAATAAGCTCGCGAGAAGAAAAGGGGGAGTGAAATTTCGGAGGGGGATATTTTCGGTGGGTGTGAGCATCGACTCGGTGATAAATCGGACCGGATCGCACGCCTATCTTCCGGGTACCAAACCGTGGAGGGGATCTAAATATAAATCGATACCGATTTTTCTCCCGATCGTTCCGCTCGATTTATTGTCGCGCAATGCCTCGAAGAGGAATGATTCCATGTTCGAGAGGGGACGAATGACGTTAAAGTTCGATGTATATCCGCGTTAAAAACTAAATTCGAATTCTTCGGTTTCGAATCATCGTCTTACGACAAGCTTCTTGCTCCGTCTGTTTGCAAATTAAACACGCAATGCGACTTTTGTCGACGATTCCGTCTGTGAAATATCATTTCTCGAGCGCCAGTTTGTCGAATTCGAAGCGATTAATTTTTGAAACGTGTAAAAGATAATTGACTATACCTTTTTTCTAAACGAGCCAATTTTGTTGTACCAAAAAATCGAACGCAATGTTGATTTTCTTTATCATTATGTATACCATATGTTAAAAGTATATCCACGTACATCAACTGGACGAGATTAATTTTATAATTTTAAACTAGCTGCTTCGACTACACGTTACAATTTTAAATCCTCTTTTCTAAACGAAATGTAGCCAGCCTGATGGGGATATTTGCACGTATCGATTACTACATTTTCCCAAAAAATTAAACCTCCAAGTCCACGTACATCGTCCGAAGATCTAAAGATTAATTTTTGGATTAATTTTTGTTTAAAAAATAACCCTTTTCTAAATCAAATGTACATATATATATATAAAAAGAAAAAACGAAGAGATCGAGCGTGCATGGAGATCGGGGAAAAAAGATCGCTTCTCGAATATATATAATTCGATCGAGGTTGAACGAGCGCGGCAGAGAAACGGAAACGCCTTTGAAATTTCCACTCCGTTCCCTGCCTCCCCCCACCGTTTTCCACGGCGGAGGAATCCCGCTTTTATTCCCCCTCCCGTCCACCTCCTCGCCCTCCCCCTCCCCCCTCTCGGCGAAGGCAGGCCGAAAATAAACGTCGACCATTTATATCGGGAGCATACATTATTCGATTCTTTACGAGACCCGCGTCTCCTCGAATGACTAATTGGAACAACAACAATGGATATATTTTACACGGCGGCCCGCGGCACCGGGGGCCGCGTTTGAAATACATTTATTGCCGTTGCCCGAGACACAATCGAATCCTGTCGGACAAGAAGAGGACCGACCCCACCGCTCTTCCTTATCTCTCGTCGTAAATTAATCTCTCTCCTCGCGTTCCTCGCGCCCTCACTCCCTCTGTTTCGCTCGCTAATATCCCTAAAACATCCCCCCCTCCCTCCCGCCTTCGACCGCGGGGGTCTTCGTGGAACTGGAGACTCTTAAAAATTGTTCATTCTCCTCGACGTCTCGTTTATTCCTCTACTCGCTCGATTCCGATCGTAATTGTCGCGAGTCGTCGTGAAATCGTCGAACGAGAATGACGCAGAGGAAGAAAACGGAGATCGAGTGGTTTTCTTTGTCGGGGGGGAGGAGGGGAAATTCGGAAACGAAGGCGGGGGAAGGGGAGAAGGGGGCGCGGTTAAAAATCCTCCGCGTTCCTCTGTGAAAATTACCTTTAAAATCCCCCAGGAGGAGGTGTGCAAATTGCGGGCAAAACGAACGCGGCAGCGTTAACCACGCTATTTCTGTCCCGAAACCTTTCGGATCGCGGAGAAGCATAAAATTGTGCAATTAATAAATCCATTCGTGCGTTCACATCAAACGAGATGTTCGTCCGGTCGCACGTGCAAGCGTAAAGGATTTCTTTGACGATTTCCATTCCGCGGATGGCGGCCTGCACACGGGTACGTATAACGAACCGTGTCCTGGCAGCCGCGGCGCAGGAACAAATGCGGCGTGTTAGCATAAATCTCGAAATCCATTTGAAAGCGGGAGCCTATTATCGCTCCCGGACAACCCGGGGATCGTCTTTCTGCCGGCTAATTAAACAAATGCCCCTCCCCCCTATATCGTTTCACCCGCTCGGTCGGTATCAACGGATTTCTTCTTTCGATTTCCCCTTTTCTAACGTGGCGATCAAATACTCGAAAAGATACGTGCATATATATATATATATATGTTCATTCGCTCGGTCGGTATCAACAAATTTCTTTCGATTTTCCGTTCTAAAGTATACGCGACGACGAAATGTTCCACAAGATATATATATACACATATATATATTTATATTCAGCCGCTCGGTCGGTATCGACAAATTTCTTTCGACATTCCGTTCTAGACTGTACGCATACGTGACAATGAAACGTTCGAGAAGTGTACATATATACATATATTATATGTATATATATTATCCGCTCGGTCGGTATCGACAAATTTCTTTCGATTTTCTAAAGTGGCGCATACGAAAAGCTCGAGAAGATAATATATACATATACATATATATATGTATATATACATTTAAGAAGGAGAGAATCGAGGAGAGAGAATTTGGAATTGCGAATTCAGGCTGGCGACAAAGGCGGGATCGCAATCAATAGGTCTTCTCAATGGAGGCCGTCTATCTCTAATGCCGTACATAATTTAGGCATTAAAATACGAAGGAAGGGAAGGGGGAGGTGCTATTAGCGCGAAAGCGGATGACGCCACCCGATGCAATTATACTTTATGTGCCCTCTGCCGACGTCTCCTCCCCCCAGTCTTCTTTCCGCTCCCGTCGCAACTGTCTGTCGTCCCTTTCCCTTTCCTCTCCCCTCCCGCTCGATTCGTAACCGCTCCAACTTACCCGATTTGTCGCGATGCGCGTTTACTTTTACGCTGTCCTTACGCCTCGTGAAATTGCTACCGCGCGTTCCAGATCTATATATCTCGCTCCCCAGTTCCAACTAACCAACTAATTCCAACCAGCAGCAATACTTTTGGAAGAAGACGGTGATCGAGGATGATCGAGGGGACGAAAGGAAGGAGGAGAAAGAGATCGTGCCAGTCGAACGCGTTAACTGTTTCAACACGGTGAGGTAATTTATTAGCCGTGTAGGCTAAGTTGCTATTTTCGAGAGGCTCGGTTTCGAGTTTTGCGAGCGAGCCACCGTTGCAAGACAAATTTCGCCGTGCCAAACTGATGCCGATTTCACAGACTATTTAAGGATGAGTCAGTCCCCCCGAAGAGGGGAGGGGAGTTCGATTAATAATCGCGCGATACTTACAAACTTCGTGCGAGTAAATTCCACTTCGCTCTGCTTCGCTCCTTCGCAACTTCTAATTTAAACTCGGTCGAGCGGATTCGAAATCCCGGGTCGATCGTTCGGATCTCGAACAATTTTTCGAAAAAGAAGGCGAAATCGAAGCTTTTCATCGGATCAAGCTACGGCTATACATAGAAGGAGGTCAGACGGTCGCTACTTCTAGACTAATTACAGATGTCGTTGAACCGGCTGGGGGAAAATTAGTTTTCGCGCTTTTAAACGGGGATTCCGATCCTCCCCTTATCCCCGACCAATAATAACGCGCAAAATTTCGAAAACTTTCCCCGCGTATCGTCTATCCCCCTTCTTTTCTAAACATCCCTCCCCCCCATTCGAAAAGCACCGACCAAGTTGTGTATCCAAACCCGCGCCGCTGAAAATTCCCGACGTTTGGGAACGATGAAAATTGAAAAGGGAGGTGGACGAGGTGGCGGGGGGCGCAAAATCCACTTTCGGATGTATTTCGAATGCGGGTGGAGGGGGGGGGGGAGGAGGAGGAGGTTCACCTCTCTCGAGAAGGGGATAGGAAAAGGCGGACGAGAGTAATAGCTAGGAGGAATATTGCTATAATATGCAAAGTATATGAGGGATATATTAATTTCGCGAAAACGGTGGAAAACCGTTAGAGTTGGAGGAGTTGGAGCTCGGCAGCTAGGAGGAGGCCGGCGAGCCCGGTTTTCCAGCGCGCCCAAAAGAGGCGGCACATCTGAGGAGGGGGCGGAAGGTGGTCGAGACGAGGGGAGGGGGGGGAGAGCTTCACAGACAAATAAATACGCGATATTTCAACGGATGGGAAATGAGAGTTTGCTTCGCGGCTTGCTTGCCGGGGACTGCGAAACTGAATTTTAATTCTGAGAACGGTGTACAACCATCCATTCGTATGGAAACTGAGCCACGGATCGCGTACTTTATTATCATTATTATTATATATATATATATATACCGTGTCCAATATCGAAGAGGGAGAGAGAAATAAAAATTATCGAGAGAAACTTTTCTTCCTCGGGGCTTTTCTCGCGGAAGAGAGAGAAAAAAAAAGAGAAAGAAAAGGAGAGAGAGGAGGGAGAAAATCGTACATCTCGAACGAAACTTGCGAGTTTTCGAAACGCGGAAGGGGGGGAACTCGGAGGGCTCGTTTAGTAACCACTGTTCGAAAGGCCAAAGGCATCGAGGTTGGGATGGGAGGAGGGGGCGCGGGACCGGGAGCTGGTCATAAGTTCAAGCCAAGAATTCGCACGGGAATGAGGAATTGAAGTAAGTTGCCGCGGCTTTGCCGACTCCGCCACTCGTCGTCCTCGTCGTCGTCCTCGTCGTGGTCGTGCAGTCGGAAAGATGGTGGTAGTACCGGTCGGTTCTGCCGGATAAAAAGTTGAGAAAAGCAAGAGTTGAGATCAATACCTCCGACCGACCGCCCCATCACGACCCCCCGCCTCCTCCCGGCAAAAGTCCCCAGACCTCTCGCAGACTTCTCACGGCACTCCTCCCAGCCGCCGTTTTCTTTCGTCAGGTAACGAGGAGAGGGAGACTTGTAAATTCGATCTTACAAATACCGCCGTTTAATAAAAATACCGGCTGATCGAGCACGAGAGGGGGGCATTCGAATCGAACGCTTTTCTAACCGAGATGGGAATAATAATAAATAAAAACGAAAATTCTCGTCGAGGTTAATCCAATCTCGTGGCAAAGATACCGTCGTCGCGTCGTTTCTGCGAGGAGACGAGGAGGGAGGTGGGGCGTAATCTTGGGATTCCCCCGTTCCGTTCGGCCGGCTAACTTAGTTTACGAACTGGAAAATCCTCCGCGAGGGCATACAAATAATAATTCTTTGTTTCTCCGCGCCACGGAGACGTGTAAATACCCGTGCAACTCTCTCTCTCTCTTTCTCTCTCTCGCCTAAATCGCTCCAACAACTCATACCCCAGTTGAAACTTGCTCCCAACAGCTACCGAGAACTCCCTCTCTCTCTCTCTCACTCCTTTCGTCTTTCCTCCTCTTCGATGACCGCCTTCGATTTCTCATCGCGATGTCTTTGATGCATATATATATATATATATATATACACACACACGTCACATCGCGTTGCTCTCGATCGAGACGAAGCGGGTGCACCGGGTTGCTTCGTTCCGAGCGAAATTGGTTCTATTTACAGGAGCGATTGGTTCCGCTTTGGATTACCGTTAGGCTTGAAATTGGCTCGGTAACGTCTAGATTGGCTGCCGGTTCAACCGCCACTTTTCCCCTTCTCTCGCGCACGAGTTTTTTCTAATACTTGGGAACCTTGAAAAAGTAGGAGAGGGAGGAGGAGGAGGAGGAGGAAGAAACATCGAACGGCGATGTCCATTGGTCTTCGTGTGGCGAGTGTATGGAAGGAAGGACGGACGGAAGGAAGGAAGGAAGGAAGGAAGGAAGGAAGGAACGGCGAGCGGTGCAAGAGGAAGGGGGAGCGGTGCTCTCGTCGAGCTCCGCGAAGAAAACGCTTCGGTTTATTTCAGTTCGATTTTTCCAGTGTCGCCGTCTCCCTGACGACAATTCGCAGGCGCGGTACACTCTCCGTTCCTCTCTCTCTCTCTCTTTCTCTCTTTCTCTCTCCCTGTCACACGGCTCTCCTCTTTCGTCGATACCTCTCTCTCTCTCCCTCTTTCTCCTCCTCTTCCTCTTCCTCTTCCTCTTCCTCGCTCGTATCGCTTCGGACCGACACGGAACGAACGAATGGGTTACGCCCAGATGCGCGCATCGAAGCCTGGTCAATAGAATCGTTCCGTCTCTCCTGTACGCGTATATACGAACACGGCCCCTCTTCGAACACGGACAGCGGATTCGGGCGACGATTCGGGCCAGCCTCGAATCGGGACAGAGAGATATATATTTTATATATATACGTAGAGAGAGAGAGAGATAGGGGGAGAGTGCGTGTAGGTGCGTGTAGGTCCACCTATATAGAGGAAAGGGTGGACCCTGGGATGCCGAGGCAGCCAGGAGTTTAGCAGGGTGCCGAGCATCCACTGCCGGAGGACCACCCCCGCGCGATTGGAAATCTATTCCCACCCTCCAAGTCGAACCTCGACCTATCGGAGGGTTCGGTTCGGAGATATTGAGTCTGCGCTCTCTATCCATCGATGCTCGTCGTTCGTTTCGTGGTTACCACGCTTTATCCCCTTCCCTGCTTCGCCCCTCTCTTCTCTCCTCGCTTCTTCTTCTTCCTCCTCCTCCTCCTCCTCTTCCAAATCTATTCTTCCCGTCCCTCGATGGATCGATCGATCCCGTTCGATCCATCGAGGGAGAGCAGAAAAGCAGAGAGAGAGAGAGAGAGAGATAAAGAGAGAAATTGGTGCGCAATTGGAACGCGCGGAGGAGGGGTGATCGCGGCGGTTAAGTGCGTTTATGTCAGCGTTTAGCGGGTGGCCGCGTGAAATATTTTCACGGTGCATGCGCGTGCATTGTGCGCGGCCTGGGTCGGGGCCATACCTCATTGGAGCGGACAGTGGTCAGATATTTTCACAATAGGTGTTCCGCGCCGTTGCTTTCATTGCGGGAAAACTTCGCGGGCTGCCGTGGCGGTGTTAAATGGCGGGGGCCGGCCATTGACAATACCGGCCCTCCGCACAATACTGCTGGCCCCCCTCATGGTCCGTTCATGGCGATACTCCTCGACGAAGAGAGGAGAGGAGAGAGTCTTCCACGCCTGTGGAACATTTCCACCGATACTCGCTCCAACAACGAGTACTCCATTCACGTCCTCCTCTCCTCCCACTTTTGGAAAATTCGATTCGAGAAAAGCGAGAGAGATTTAATCTTGTCGATCACGAGCAGAGAATATATATATATATATATATACAAGTATTAAAATTCGATCTCCAATTTATCCAATTCTCCTCGAGCAGAATTTTTCGCTCGAAACTTCCCTCCTCCTCCTCCCGTTGAGATCGAGCAGCGGTCGATCGATGCGTAGGATGCGGGAGAGAGAGAGAGAGGGGGAGAAAAAATCGATCGCTCGCCAGGATGGACCGAGCAACGCCATTTCTTCGATAACTCGGCGTTCATGCCCGACCGAACGGAGGAGGCAGTGGCGCACGGCGCCGATAAAAAAGACGAGTTCTCCTTTCCTCCTCTCTCTCGATGCCGCTGGGGGCGGTGGCGGTGTGTCGAGGAGCGTCGAAGGGGTGTGAGCAGAGAGAGGAGGAGGAGAGGAATATCGGAGGAAGAGCGAGGGAGGGAGGAGTGGAGGGAGCGCGGAGGCGCATCGGGGGTGGGACAAGAGAGGGTATAGAAGCTATCGACGTTTTTACGTAACAAATCAGTCGTAACTCGGCGCGCTCCGGCTGCGACCGTGCGCGGTAGAACGACCAATCAGAGAGCCAGCCGATATTCGATACCCGATCGCATCATAGGTCCCTGCCCGCTCCCTCCGAACGCCAAGGTAGTCCAATAGCCAGATGGGAAAAAGCGCGGCGGTGAGGAGAGAGGGCCGAAAGCGGCGGAGGGCTGGGAGGGGGGAGGAGAGAAAGGGATGAACAGAGGGGGAGGAGGGACGCTCTCTCGCCAATGTCGTTGTCGCGATGCGAGGGGGGTGAAAGAGAAAGCGCTTCGGTTTTCCAAGGAAGGGGGAGGGAGGGGGGAGAACAATCGCATCCAACCTTGTGCCAGACAATTCGTCGTCTCTCGCCATTTTCTTTTTCTTCTTCTTCCTCCTTCCGTCATATCGAAATCGAGCGTCGATGGAGAAAGATCGAATTCTTCGAGAAAAAGAAAACCTCGTTTCCCAACCAAAAGTTTCCCTTTTCCTCCGACTTTTCCACTGATCGATGATGCTCCTAGCGCGGACAAAGAGAACGAAAGTAAAGAGAATATGTTTAAAACCAGCTTCCACTTTCACTCGGCCAACAATTCCTATTTATTATATATATATACATATATTTATGGAAAATGACGGATACGTCTCCACTGGATAATTAATGCATTTTCTCCGTACCTTACATATATATATATATACATGTTCTCCAATTCTCGGGGAGGGGTCAATACCTCGGAGCTACTTTCGACTCGGTGTCGTTGGAAATAACTCAAATATCGATTGCCAGACAGTCCAGACGGAGAAACTTTGGACGACCTTGCCCGATAACGGTTTCGTTTCCAACGCTGGAATACGCAACGGTGGAAGAAACTCGATCCTAATAGGAGCTACGCGAGGACGAGAGGAATACGAAGCGAAGAGAGAGGAGGGGGAGAAAGAGGATACGCGAGAGGCGGAAAAATTGCGGGTCGCGAGGAGGGAGGCGAGGGAGGATGATGGGGTAGAGATGATGCGAAGAACGGGGGCGGCCGATAGTTGGTGGAGGTAAAGGCGCTAGCGTAGAAGGAGCGTTTTAATCTATGGTCGCTCACAGGAGCGGGACTTCGGGGTCGGAGCTCACCCCCCGCGGCCGGATTATAATCAACCCTTTTATCCTAGGCTTTCCATGTCGCTAATTTCCATAATTACACAGACGCTAAAATCACAATATCCTCTGCAGGCAGAAAGGAGTAACCTACGTGAGCTTCCTCCTCCTCCTCCTCCTCCTCCTCCACCTCCTATCCCACCCTCCTCCTGCTCCCGCTCCACCTCCATCCACGGCCGGCGTCACACGAGGAGAATGCTCGGCTCGGAGAGGGTGAAAGCGGCGCGCAGGGAAAAGAGAAAAGGGTATATGTACACGGAGGAGGAGGAGGAGGAGGAGGAGGAGACGGGAGGAAGCGGCTGGCTAGAGATAAAGGTACTCTTTAGCTAGGACGGCGTTCGCTCGCATGTTTATGCACTCGTGTTCGCGTGGCCGGGCATGGAAGTGGCTGGATAACCAGCCAAGTGACAAGCATAGACCTGCCGGCGTAGAGAGCGCGTCTCCTCTCCCGACTCTCGAAATTTTGAAAGGCAGCCAACTCGGAAAAGTGGGTTTAAAAGTCTCTCGATAAGTGGCGGCCTGATGGCTGCGTCCCCCCTCCCACACCGTTTGCAACAAAGCCTACCCACGTGTTTGTCCCGACGCGCAAAATGCAAAATGCACTCCCGTCAAACTAGCCAGGTAAGTAAGCGAGTAGTAGCAGTAGTCTAATTCGAAAATTCGGTTTCCGTGAGAGAGAAGAATCGCCCATCGTTCCCGTCAACGCTGCGCGCTGAACGGCTAAGGCGAGGAGAACGTGTGCCAAAACGAAATGGAAACGAAGAAAGGGGGAGAGAGATAGATATAGAGAGAGAGAGAGAAGGAGAGAGAATAGTTACCTCGTCGTGGATGATCGGCTGCTGCTCCCTAACCCCGTTTCCGGTTTTGCACGATCTCCTCTTCCCTCTGCCTATATCTGCCTCTCGATATTCCAGCGCAGGAGGACTCCGACGACTTGACTGGGGTTGACTTTTCTCACTTTAACCTCGCGATGCGATGCTTGGCTTCGGGAGAGAGGGTGGAGGGGGAGGGGGTTGCTGGGGCTGTATCGAGCGGCCCTCCTACATACATCTATCTCCTCCAACTCCTTCCCTCTCCTCCTGGCCGTTCCTCTTACCCGCCGCCCGCCCACCCCCTCTCTCCCTCCCCCGACATTCGTGGCCTTCCACCCCTCCCCCACCCCTTTCCAACCTTCTCTACCTCTTCCACCTTCTCCTCCGCTCCCTCTCTGTCCTCCTCTTCGCCCATCCTTCGCGACTCACCTACCTACCTACCTACCTACCTACCTAAACCCCGTCTCTCCTCCACCTCGACCGCCCCTCTCGCCTCCTTCTCACGACTCCCGACAGACTCACTCTCTCTCTCTCTCTCTCTCTCTTCTTTCTCTCGTCCGCCCGCGCCGCTCCACTCCTAGGCCTTTGCCTCGAAAACGCTCTCAAACCGACAAACAAACCGCAGACACTTTCCAGTTTTACGGAATCGCAGTGTACAAGTTCCCTTCGTTCGTTCACTCTTCCCTGCGAGAATATTGTTTTACGCGCGTACTCGCGATATTCGTACACAGATATATAAATATATATATATGTATGTGTATGTATGTACGTATATATACATATGTAAGTAGGAATCAACGCTAGACCATCCCTCGTCTCACCTTCTTCTCACGATCTTATCTCGATCTTAAATTCGAATCGAAGGGAAAGTATGGCTCCAGTTTCAGTTTCAGGTTTGTACATTTTTAGGGGGCGGGAGAGGGACGGTAAGTTTGGTGGGAATCGCGCAGGACGTTTCTCGAGCGGAGGGACAGACGGACTCCGTGCAGCTTTATGCAGCTTTCCTTTGGAGGTGGAGGAGCAGGGTCGCGCGAGGAGGAGAGGGAGGAGAGGGAGGAGGGGATTGCTCGGCGCCGAAATTGCTCGCAGTGTCGAGTTGCCGAGAAACTTTGGATTTCGGACGGAGCGGTGAAAGCGGCGAGGGGAAAACCGAGTACAAGGTCACGCGTCGGGGCTGATTATTAACTTTTCCGGTAAAGATCCACGCTGCCCATCCCAGTGACTCTCCGTCTCGCGGAACTCTCGCGACCGCGAGATCGCCTCCTTCCTTCCCGACTCATTCGTCGTATCATCCTCGCCGCGATAAATCTTTCCACTCTTTTTATCCTTGTTTCAAGAGAAGCCTATATCGCTCACGGATGTACACGCGTTCGTCTTCGCGAGCGGGCTGGAGCGCCTTTTTCGAAGAAGCACGAGGCGAACGTTCCAAGCGCGAGAACGGAACGAACAATGGAAAGGCACGCAAGTTGTTCGTTTGTCGTCCAAGGTCGTCGGTAGAACTCGTTAACCCGTCCTTCGAAAGAAAGGAGACGGTTAAAGGAGACGGACGATGCTAAAAAATCGAGTAGCAACCTGTGCGCGTTTTTTAAATTAAACTCCTCGAAAAGGTTTCGATCGCCCCCTCGAGAAATCGATCGATCGGGAGGGGGGGCGCGGTATCGACTCGATCGGCAAGGAGTCGACGAGAGATCTCCTAGCGGCCGTTTCGTTATTTTCCCTCGTGCTCGCACGCGTGTTAATCGGCCCCCCTTCCTCCCTCCCTCCCCCTCCCCCGTGCACGTGTACCGAGCGTGTTGGACGGATGCGAGACGCGCGGTAGCGAGGGGGCGTCGAACGGCGCTGGACGAAGGGGTGGGGCGGCGGGTGGCCGGGCGGAGGCGGAAGAGGGCGAGGGGAGGCAGGGAGGGAGCGGAGGTAGGAGAGCAGTATCTTGGAGACTTCGCACTGTATCTTGAAATGAGTTTTGTTGGATCAATAAGTTCCACTATAAGAACACTCTCGCTCTGTCCCGGCTCTGTATCGGGGTGTTGGTTCTGTTCGTGTTTATCTGTGTCTGCAAATAGATACACGCCGTACATGAGTCTCCCTTCCTCCCCTCCCCTCGCTCCTGTCTTTTCTTCGTCTCTCTCGCCCCCCACTCCTCCCAGCGCGAGCTTCTCTCCCTCGATCCTCTCGCTCCCTCTATCCTTCTCTCTCGTTCTTTCTCGTTCTCTCTCTCTCTCTCTCGCGCGCGCCCCTGCCGCCAGAACCAACGTCTACGTGTATCTGTCGCACCAGCCGGCTATGTGTACGAATAGGATAGTCGCTACAAGCATTTCGAGATGAGTCGAACTCAATCTCGCGGAGGCAGACGGGCGCTTTATCCGGTCTACGAATCTACCTGCCGTTGGATCACGCGAGCATGGATACGCGAATTTCTGTGATTGCCGGTACCCGGGCTACGTGTGACAGGGGAGGGGGAGGGGAGTGACAGGCGCGGGTAGAAATTTAGACTATGCTCCCAGGAATGATTAATACGCTCGACGTACGAAAACGCGTACGCGTACGCGTCTCGCTCTCTTCTCGCCTTTTCGACGAGTTCGAAAACTTTCGTCCAATCTTTTTTTCCCCGTTACAGAAAAGAAAGGGAAAGGAAGAGAGAGATACGCGTATTTCGAGCGTCTCTACCAATTGCCAGCCAACCAACGTTAGTACCGATAGAATAGAATCTATATACCGGGCAGCGGGTAGGAGGGAGGAGGAGGAGGAGGGGAAGGGGAAGGGATATGGTTACATAAGACCACGCTCTCTCTCCCCTGTGCCGTACATCGGCAGCTTTGCAAGCAGGTACACGTCGCACACGCGTTCACCGTAACGAAGGCAGACACGGTGGTGCAACCAACCAAACGGTGGGCTACAGTGTCGCAGTGGAAGTTCGCAGATAGGGGGAACAATTGCTATCGGCCCGTAACAAATGCGCGGCAACCCGCGTTCGCAACCTCCCTCCCCCTTTCTCCTTCGTTCTTCCACTCGTACGTACCCTCGCTTCGGAACGAGGGGGAAGAGGAGGGCGATCATTATATTTCCCGATTAAAATAAACGCTAACGCGTTCCCTCTCGCGTGTGCACGTCCTTCGTTTCGGCGTACCAAGCAGCGCCGCGCCTCTTGGCCCTGTGCCCTGCGTCCTCCTGGCATCTTCCCTTCCACCACTTCTCGGTAATGGCTCCGTAAATTAAAAACTTTGACTCATCGCGCGATCGATTTCACGGATTAATTTCACGAACGGCGCTCGATAATTTTCCTCCGTTTTCGTTTTCTCTCGCCTGGATTAACGCGTCCCACGGAGGCAGTGAAAAACCCGCGTTGGTTCGGGTTGGCTCGTTCCCCTTCTGGTCACGATAAACCTGATCATCGAGGACGAGGACGATGACGAGCCATCTTCCTTACTCCTCCCCTCGAGGAGAGAGAGGGAGAGGGTGTTTCTTCGTTTATAAATATCTAAATCTCGGGGCCCTTTCACCGCGAGGAGCAGAGAAGAGGAGTCCCTTTGTGCCGGACAATCTCGAACGATAATCAGAGTCCTCTTGTGTCTCCCGTGCGTGGAACGGCGGTACCGTTTTACAACGAGCCCCGGTAAATCATTCCAGGCCGTGGTTGGAAACGTCACGAGATTTGGTACGCTCGTTCCGCGAACGAGAATTCTTCTTTTTCTTCCTCCTCCTTCTACTCCTCCTCCTCCTCTTCTTCTTCCTCTTCTTCGTGTACACCTCCAGTCCGACTGCGGAGGATCGCGATGCGCGTTTGATAACAAGCTCCACAGTCCAGAAACGAACCGTTCCAGAAACCCTGGCTCGGCTCTAACGGTGGGAGAAAAATTAGTACCACTTGTGGCCGATGTGGCAAGGGCTGCGTTTTATCGCGGACTCTCTTATGGGGAGGCGTTAACCCACGAATGGCGGACATAGCGACGGTACAAGGGATCCTAAAAATACTTTTATTTTTTTTCTCTCTCTCTCAATTCGAACCCCTTTCATCGAAACAAGAAATTCGAGAAAATTCAAAGTTGATGGATGATGCATATACGCACGTATCGAGGAGAAGAAACACGCACGGACGTGAAAACCGGGTATTGCTACACATTCCACCGCGGCGATTACCTCATTCCAAGCGCGGATTGCGAGCGTAGGCTGAATAACCTATGGCTGCTCGCGCGTCGATTCCTATCACGATACTCGAGGAAACTCGAGCAGGATCCGGATTGCACATGCGAAAATCCAACGGCCGGGGCGACGTTGCGTTGCGATACGGCGGCCAACAACGAGGGTTACGCGGTGTTCACGCGCGTAATTAGAAGCCTCGGCGAACAATGAGGAGTATAACTTTTATTTCTCTTATCGTTACGGCCTATCTTCTTCCTCCCTCCCTCCTCCTCCTCCTGCTCCTCCTGCTCCGCCTAAGCCGCGTTTTCGCGCGGGCCGCAGGAAACTATTTAACTGATTGTCGCTTCGAGGTAAACTTTGCAGTCACTTTTCCGCGCGATACATCTCTTATTCCACTTCCTCCGGCTCGAGTTACTCGCTCGCTTATCCCTCGCGTCGCGGCAGAAAGAAAAGAATTTATGGGAACAGTCTCCTCCATCTCTCTCCCTCCCTCTCTCTCTCTCTCTCCCTTCCAAGATCGATCGAATTGACCGGAGAGGAAGTAACCAGCTTACTACTCGGCGAAACTTTTAACTGCAAAGTTGAAGTCCGTCCTCTCTCTCTCTCTCTCACAGAGGCGTCCCGCAGTCCTTCGCTTCTCTAATCGCAATGGTCGTGGAGTGTTAACGTTCCCGTTAACACCACGGCTGAGGTGTTTAACCTTGTTAACTCGGTGCCGCGACCGAGCGTGCATCTCCCTCTCTCAAATCTCTTCTCAAATCTGGCCTGATTTCTCCTCATCAATCTCGAATCCCTTCCAGTTTTTTTCGATCGAAAACGAGGGGAGGGGAGGAGGACAACCAAAGGGTTTAACGGGCGGTCAATCGACGGAAACGCACAATTTCTCCCGCGGTATTTTCAACGGGAGGGAGAGGGTGCAGCGAATATATCGATAGGGCCGAGCATTATCGTATTATGGAACTCTCCATACAGTTTCGAGGCCGACCTCCCTTCCCTTAATTTAAATTCTATTACACCCGATCTCTATTCCCTCTTTCCTATGAATATTCAAACTGTGAGGGGGGAGAGGAAGAGCCCGCCGCCGGCCCACTCCCCCCTCCTACCCTCTGCCTGTACTCTCTTTCCACCATCTATCGAGTATCCAAAGAATTAAATTAATATACCGGGCAAAACAGCCCTCTCCCTCTCCCGACGTCTCCTCTCCTCGGCCCTTCTCGTCGCGGAGCAGCACGATCCACTGACACGTCCCCTTAGAGAAGCTCGTCTCGGCGGCCATTAACGTCATTTCCGCGATAAAGCGGGATAATTAGCCTGTAAAATCAAGATCCGATCGATCCGGCCAGGTTTTCTCTTCTCGCTCTTCCTTGTCTATATATATATATATATATCGTTTAATCCTTTGCGTTTTTCAAAAGTTCGAGGCGCGAGAAATTTTGTTTAACGGGAGAAAAAATTTGATGGGATCGAACGGTCGATCGATCGATCGGACCGGGGTGAGCGAGACGCGATGAATCACGAGGTTGCACGAACGGACGCGCAACGATGGCTCGGCCATGAGATATGATAAATCGGTGGTAACGAAGCAACATTGTAAGACACCGGTCGCTAACGGGCGTAACTTTTCCACCCAACCAGAAGACGATATTAATCGCGTACGTAGCGTTTAATGCGCGAGCAATATACGTACAGCATTCGTTAGCCGGCTCGTTTCGATCTTATCGCGACCCGTCTACGTACGCGCGCACTCGCCCCATTGTTCTTTCCGTCACTTTCGATTCTTTCGAAAAAATTGGAAATTCATCGAATTCGAGAAAAAGAGGAGGAAAAAATTACATCTATAGTTATTCCAGTATTCCACGGGAGGAGGGGGGATCGGTGTATAGGAAACGACTCGAAGCTTCCCGCTTTTTCGCGAAGAAAGGAAAGAAACGAAGGCAGAAGACGGAATCATTAAGGAAAGGAACATCCGGCTTCCATAAAGAGATATATATATATATATATATGTACATACATACACACACGTATAATTCACCTGCCGCTTTTGTTCAAGCTCGACTAATCGTGGCCATTATCGCGGGCTTCAACGAATCAGCAATGAATTAACCAACGAAATAGTTTGTATATCTAGAATTGAATCGGTCTTAATTAATCCGTTCCTCTCCCGTTCGAGAATTTTATCGCTGACTGCTTCCACGCTTCTCCTCGATATTGGACTCCGTAATTGGGCTACGCCGCGGAATAATAATAATTTCGATCGAGATACCTATTGCCGCTCACTTACTCGCTTGCTCGCTTGTCTTTAACTCTTAAACCTGTATGGATGCGCTGGACGTAGATCCTGGAACAAACGCGCCCTCTGTCCCTCGGTGATCCCATTTCGGAACGAACGCTCGGCGACAGTCGTGTTTTCCACGATGGCGCGCGATCCGTCGTCGTAGCAGGGAAGTCGAGAGGCTTCGAAGAGGCGCGCGGATAGAGCGAGGTCGGGGCAAGTAGACCGTGTCCCTATAGTCCAGGTCGTGGTGGGAACAAGCCGCGTTTAATGACGGGACGGGGCTCGGTTGTTGCGCGATAAACGCGTAGAAACGTAATTATTGATAAGCGTTAATGAGCGGCGGGCGTTCATCACCCGAATCGCGAGGCCATTGTTCCACACGCGTGCGCGCGTGCGCGTGCATAAAGCGACGAAACCTGGCCAGAGGGAGCCTATATATTGGGTTGTTCGTAAACGAAAGTAATTTCGTTTTTCTCACGAGTGTCGCTAACGTCGAACGTCTATCCAGTCAACTTCGTTCTAAACTCGTTGCGTTGTTATTGTACATTTTCAGAGTCGGCATCTCATGGTTTATTTATAAGGAAAATTCGTTTGATTCTGCGCCCTCGTGTTTCTCGTGCGTGATAAGAAGCAACGTTTTCGGCATATACTTTACTTTTTCGTTACTTCATAAATAAGTGAGGTAAGAATGGTGTGAAAAGGTGGCGAGAAAAACTGGTTTCCAAAATTTCGTCCCGACAATCTCGACGTCAAAGATGCGTCACGTTCCGAAAGATCGGTCGATGAAGAGAAACAAAGGAATGACAACTCGAGAAATTTCTACGAGATTGAATTCGACCGTTCACGATGATCACATGGACGCTCTCGTTTTCCCCGAAAGAGAGCGATTCGTTTCGACATATATTTTTGGAAGGAGGAAAGGAAGGAAGGATCGGTCGATGATCGACGCGTTAAATTCGCTTCGTTTCCCTCTCTCGGAACCTTTTCTCAAAAATCCCCGGTAATTCGATAATTCGCGATCGATCCGACAATCGGATTTGAATCCGTCACTTTGATCGTCTTATTAATCGTCTTATCCCGCGTCACGTTCCGCGGCGAGAATTCAATTAGGTTGGATCGTCGGGGCGGACTGGGACGCCTCGTGTTTTTGCGGAATCGCGAAGGTGGTGGGGCAACGATGATGAGCAAAAGTGGCGAATCCAAATTGGAGTTTAATCGCCCGTTCGAAACGGAGAGACGTCAAAATTCAACGGAACGGAAGAATTAATCCTCGACCAACGATTGATTGCATCGGGGGTCTACGAACTTGCCAAGAAAATATAATTCCCCGTTAACTTGTACATCTGAATGAAACGCGAATTACCATTTTTTTATAAATGGATACAAGCGGGAAATAACTTTTCATTCACTTTTCACTTCCAAATTTACCTCCAATTTGTACATCCGAACGAAACGAAATTTCACCTTTTCTCTTTTTAGAAACGGATACAAGTAATAGGAAGTAATTTTTCATTCGCCCTATTTCCAAATAGACCTGGTAAAGCGACCTGGCCTCCTCGTTTTCACGACTCGCTCTTCCCAAGTGAAGCAGAAATAAGTTTTCGCTACACTTCGATAGACGCGGAGAAATCTCCTCCGGACGGACGGAGGCCAGTCGAGTAGTAGATCCGTGTTACCGATAGCGGGGTTCCAGGACGAAGCCGGGAATCCGAAAACAGGCGGATCCCCGTCACCCCCGTAACCAGATCCCGTTAAGACGATCTCTCGTTCCAAACCTCTCTCGGCTCGTCTCTGCGAGGGCGCAATCTTCGGAATCAAACGAAGGCATAGATCATTCTAAAAATACTCGCCCACCGTCATCGGCCCGCCTCCGCCTTCGTCCATTCTCCCCTCCCCCTCCCCCTGAACCGGGTAATTCAAAGCGTCAGGACGATAAGGCATCCGCCATAACTCCTTTTGAATTATTTCAGTTATTTCACTATTAGATACGGTATGCGACTCTCGCGATCCACACACCCTCCTCCTCCTCCTCGATCCTTTTAGGACGTTTCCGTCCCTCCCGCTTTATATATATTAATAGCTGACGAATCTCGTGATCGCTTTGATCCAGGATCAACCTGCTGACGACACGGCCGATCCGCGAAGCTCGCTCTCTCCTTCCCTCTCCTTTTCTCGAATTTTTTTAAGGGGGAGTAGTAAGCGGACGACAATCGCGACGATTGCAATAATTCATCGAGTCGAAAGTGAACTCGAAATACACATCTCGGCTGTGTCTGAGCGAAATAGCGCGAGGAAACGAGAACTTCAAACGATCGCCCGATATTAAATACCAAGGTTTCCAAGATCGTTGCCCGCCCCCTCTCACGCGTTTTCGTGTACGCGATTGTACGAGAATAGAACCGGTGGTGGTGGTGGTAGGGGCGAGTGTGTGTGTGCGCGCGTTTGGAATATTGGCGACGTTACGCGCGGCATTGTCCCGTACGAGAAGAAGAGGACCTCGGGCGGAAAGTCGAAGAAATATAATGGGCGCTCGTCGCTCGTTAACGTGGTTTGCCGCAAGATCCAACTGTGTCTCCGAGACTTTGCTTCTCTTAATTCCACACCGGCAGCGATAAAACTTGACGACTTTCTAGAAAAATAACGCACGCCCGTAAGTAACTCCTCGATCCTTCTCGCTCACGGATCTTGCGTTCCTCCTAAAATGAAATAAGATAATAAGGTTCCTCTTATTCTTTTCTCTTTTTTCATCGAATATTCCCAAATACTTATATCAATTACCCTGCGATTGCAATTTATCGCGCATCGAGTATCTTTCGTAATGGTGTTCTCTCACCATTATTATATACAATTGTGCGATGTTATTGTGCTCTGTTATTCGAGCTCCAAACTGTGATTCAAACGCGAGTGTGTTAGAAAGTATCCCAAGTTTCCGCGGCGGAGAAATCGGGTGCAATGAAAGGAAGGGCGAAACTTTAAAACGCCGTCCAATTAATTGTCGCGTAAGAGAAATAATTCGAAGGAGGCCGATCTCTGCCTCTGTTTCGATGATTGCGAGCGAGGCACGAGGTGTGACGAGGCGACGATTATCGCGTCCGTCAGGTGAACGGGGCCTCTGCTCCTCTCGTTCCTCGCATGCTAAACTCGTCATTTCTTTCTTCTTTTTTCATAACTGTTTTTGTAAACGGCCGCTTTCCGGCTTCTATATAAATTACACGGTCACGCTCGCGTGAAACCACGACGAAGACGACGACGACGACGACGAGCGTAGCGGGTTCTTCCGTTCCGTGGGATCTGTGGGAAACGTCTCTCTCTATTTTTTCCCTTCCCCCCTGAGAGAACGAAGGTTGCCACTTCTGGCTACTTTTATCCAACGCGTTCCTCCTCCTTCTCCCTCTCTCCTCTTCTTTCCTCTTCTCTTGGACGACAACGTCCTCGATCTCGTGAGGAAGATTTCGTTGGACGAGCAAATCGGAGAGGGTATCGTTTTTTTACCATCGATCCACGTTTTATCCGCTCTCCATTAAAGCTCGTTGGACCGTATTAACCGCGAGTCGGTAATGGCCGCGGAATGATTTCACCGGAAACTTGTAACGCGGTGTGTAAACATAACGCGTCCATATTCATGGGGATAGTCGCGGGCGATCGCTGATGGGTATCGAGCTGGCCAAACTTTAAAGCCTTTGATGATGATGGTAATGATGATGATGATGATGATGATGATATCGTAATACCACCCTGCCGTTCGAATAATTTCGGATTTTACTTTTACCAAAAAACCAGTTATTCCAAAAACGGGGATATATGATGTTAACCTCGTTGTTTATTTCCAGAGAGAGATATATATATATATATTTATGGATGTATTTATAATGGATACAAATTCGTCGAGATCAGTATTTTTGAATAATCCTTCCTTTCAAAAAGGAAGAAAAACAATTGCGGTCGAATCCTTCGAAAAAATTCGTTCCGTAATTTACCGATAATATTTTTACATCGTTTTATCTATAAATTAATCTTCAAATTTATCTTATTATTGAAACGTGACATTTTGAAATTTTTATATACGCGTAATAAATATAATAAATGTAAGAATGATAACGTATAGATCTTTAAAGAGATCGAGGGTGCGTCCTCGCGGAAGATCGTCCTCGTCGGGCGTTTATTAAGCCGGAAGTCCTCGGAGTCGGTTGTCGTCGCTCATTGAACGCCCGTCACCGAGCGATAACTGTTCAATGGCTCGTGGCGAACGCCGGCGTCTGGTAAAATTCCAGCATTATACCTCACCCTCCCACCAAAGATCCTCCCTCCCCCTTCCTCCACTCCGTTCCTCTTCCACTCGCTTGGCGGAGATTTGATTTGTCGCGCGCACTCTTTTGAGCTACGATAATAGCGTCCTTCCAGGCGCCCGCTCATCCCCTATCAACTTAAGCGATGTACGAGACTGAGAGAGAGAGAGAGAGAGAGGCGCGCGACGCCGCCGTTTCGAGAAAATCCCTTCCTCCCCCCCCTTCGCGGGATCAACACCTAGCGCCGTGTTGCTGAATTTACGGGGAAACGAGAGACGCAGCTTGGAAAAACAGTTTCTAAATCTTTAAAACGTTCCTTTCCTTCTTCTCTCTCTCTCTATCTCGTTCGAAACAATGTATCAATTGTATCAGTAATACGAAAATCGTTGCTACGATTCGCAATATTTATTTGTAAATTTAACATCATTGATTCTCTGTAAATATATATATATATATATATTTTGAAGCACCTTACTACAAGATACAAGATAAGTTTAGCGATTACGATTAAAATTTAGGTTAATATAACCTCGTCACCCTTGCGAAGAATAAAATTTTAAAAACTCGTCTGTCCTTCGACGACGAAGAAACGAGGCGATCGACGAGGGATCACGATCGGAGACGGGCCGCGGTACGAGAGGCGAACGCTGCGAGCGCTACGAGCGCACGGGCGCCATGGCTGCGGCTGGCAAGTGTGTAATAAGATATCCGCGGATACTCGAAGCCCTCAATTGGCTAATTTACCGGCAGTTAGCGGCTATCCGACCGCTTAGGTCATCCTAACGTGGCCGGGTATTCGGCCTGAATAATTTATAACCGCCTGTTTACGAGAATTGAGAATAATGAATTTCAGCGGCAATTCGCACTCCGACGCATCATTGACGAACTCACAGCTGTAGTTGCCAGGCCATCGAGCCGGCTCGGATGTTCGTTATTAGGTGTTACGATGATATCGCGCGGCGAATAACATCCTTCTCTTCGTATAGCTTCGTATTCCTAACCTCCCCCCCTCCCCTCTACGCGTCCGTCACGGGGCCTAGGACGGATTAATCGACGGATTAACCGTTCGCTCGCTCCTTCTTTCTTCCTCGAAACGAGCATTATTATTCTTTCGTAAATTTTTCTCCTCCTCCTCTTTTTTTCGGACGGAAAACAGAGTAACGGATCTTCTCAGGTTAGGGTTAGGGACGAACGAGCGTGTCCACGTACGCGTGTAGGTGTGGAGCTGGCTTCCGGTGGGTCTCGAACAGCGGCGAGGAGGAGGAGGAGGGGGGGGATTGGGCAGGCGTGTGCGGGGGTAGGCCGATGTAAGTGAGCAGTCAAAGAGATGGCGCCTAATAGATTGGTTTGTAGGTGGACGCATTATCTTCGTCGCGCGCGTGAACAAGGATGGTGGATGATGTGCACGAGGCCGAGGGCGGAAATTAGTAATGGAGCAATGAGCACCGCGCCGGGCAAAGCTTGGCCTCTTGGACGGGCGGAGGGGAGGGGAGGGGAGTCGCGCTTCGTCGTCACGTCACGGGATTAAACGCGTGAACGATTATTGGGGCCCCCGGCTCGCAATATTTCCCCGCGTATTATTTCGTATTATTATTATAGAGCAGTTTTTTGCAGTAGAAGCAGCCGAGATGATTGCCCGGCGACGTGATACATTTTTCGATGATTTGTCGAATACGCGTAGATTTCTTAAAGCATCTTCAATTCCTCCGATTCGTAAATCATTTTTCGAAATTCATTTTTTTTTTTCTTAAGGGTTCTGAACTTTAATAACGAAACTATGTATGATGCTTTCGAAGGAATACTTATATTCGTTTTAGAAAAAGAGTGGACAAGATTTCGTTCTCAAATTTAACTCTTTCTAAACCTTTACGGATCGATGACGATACACGATACGGTCACATTTCGACAGTTGAGAAATATTCCATAATAAATTTAACCGATTGTTTATTCATTATATTTTGGAGGAGGATCGGTACGCTCAAAGGCTGAGACGTTTCGAATAAATCGATGATCCTTTCAGCGAAACGGACGGATAAAAGAGAAAGAAAAAGCAGCGCCACGAATCTAATCGACAGCTTCATAAAATTGAACCCATAAAGTCATAAAATCAACCTAACTCCGTCAGGGGGATAGCCAGGAAAATATTTACAATCCTCTTTTTTTCCCACGACCGATCCTCCGCCAAATAGGAACGGCCTCGAACCACGCTCGAATTATTTTATCCCCAAATTTTATCTCTCTCTCTCTCTCTTTCTCCCTTTTTACGCATCCCTCGTCTTACGCAATACAAAGTGGGTTAAAGCGGACGCTTTAAAGAAACGCCCCTCGAGGAGGAGAGACTGAAGAAGAAGTAAATTATCGTTAGTTCGCGTAGACGCGTAGAGACACGTCGAACGTTACCGGTCGATAAAGTAGGTAAATCGATAATTTAGAACTCGTAGCCGCCGCTGCGAGAGCGAAGGAATCGGCAACGGGTCGGCTGCCAATCCAATCCAACCAAGGTTTTCGGTTATCTAGGAGCTTTTACAACCGGGTCCCCGATGCAACCAGCATTTGGTTGGATCGATTCGAAGATATGCGAGCAATAAGCGTTTAATTGCACGGGATTCCTCATCGTGGCATCGTCTCCTTTAGAGCCGCGCCAGCGGTCCTGCGGACTATAAAAGGCATCGGGACCTATAAAACGCATCCTTGGCCGGGCGCGCGCTCCCCCCACCCTGCGACACCATTGTATGCACACGTCTCTCCCCCCGCCGCGTTTTTTTTCCCTCCCCGCCCAACAGATTGCACGCTCACGGAGATACAATTTAACGATCACTTCGACTCCGTCAGATACCAGCGTATCCGGATGGGAATGGATGGAACGAAATCGCCTCCTCGTTGTTCCGACTGTTCTTCGCGATAGAAAGACAGGGGGAGGGGAGAATATTGTCGAGAGGAATATCGTTTTTCCTGGAAGAAGGGATCGAACTCCGATTCCAAGGTAATCCAATGGATGGAAAATTTATCATTTTCGCAAAATTTTCGAATCCTTCGATCGTTAATTAATCGATTCGAACAAAGGAACAAATAGATTGCAATTCGCTCCCGGCGATCCGTCGCTCGATCGGAATTTCCTGTAAATTCGCCAGAGCGGGGGGAGAGGGTCGAGGCATATAAGAAACCCGATTCGAGCGGCGGGGACCGAAACGCTCAGCCGAGTGATCCCACGATCGATCGAAGGATGCCGCGCTAACGAGCGTGTCTCTGAAAGTTGGTAGCAATTGCTCGATATACGTCGCCTCACCTCTCTGCCTTCTGGTTCCGGCAAAAACCGGAGATTTCGAATCAGACCCTGGCCCCCCTCCTTCTGATTCAACGCGTCGTTACTTTTAACTGGCTACCTCTGGTCGAGGGAGAGAGAGAGAGAGAGAGAGGTAGGCCTAATCTCGGCAATTATCATCGCGTAGGTACACGAGAGCGGGCAACTTTTACAACGGTGGAGAGGAAGGAGGAGGAGGAGGAGGAGGAGGAGAGGAGAAGAGAGGCCGTTGCTCGCGTTTGCCCGTCAACGCGGTTCAGAACGAGTGACCCGTGAGCGACTTCCCACGACACCGGCAGGACCAGTCCTTTCCCCGGCTTAATTCCATTAAACGAACGTCCACCGAAATAAAATAATGCCAACCACCACCATTACTGCTGCTACTGGCTACGTGGAAAATTTGGTAAACTCCTCGCCCCTGGTTGTTTAAGAAAGCCGTTTTTTACCGGCTCTCTTTTTTTTTCTTTTTTTTAATTGGCTATCGGATCAGAGCTGGGCCTCCAATTAACCCAGAAAGTTGAAAATTTCGAATAACGCACGTATACGTATACGTGTATGTATACGTGTGCTTGTTACGATCTCTCTACGTTTCTTAGAATTAATAATTGGCGGCGGTAAAGTCGGATAGTCGAATTTCGATCCGGATTCGCTCGTCGCGTTTTATCGAAGCGTGGCTTGAAAACAAACGATTTCGAGAAACGAGAGCGCGCGATAGTCGCCGCGGTTCGGACGATTGCGATTAATTAATTTTACTCCGTGCCGAGACACTTAGTTTCCGTTCGTTTAAGCTCGTTAATACGCTCTGTCCTCTTCCCCTCCAACCGCTCTCTCTATCTCTCGCTCCCTCTACTCCTCGAAACCGGAGGAGTAACAGCTCACTCACTCGGTTTACTGCGCCGCGCATGTAAATTCATCCGCGACAGTTGTCCTTTCCCCCCTCTCCTTCTCCTTCTCTTTCCCTCTTCCCGTTTCAATCTTCTTATCCTCTCTCCTTCCCCTGCTCCCTTCTCGAAATTCTAATTAATTAATTCGAAAGGGAATCGAAAGGGATGGCTCCAGCATCGGTCTCGCGTATGGACTCGCGTTGTTGAATTACGTTCGAAGCGGGATCGTCGCCCGAGTCCGTGGAAAAGACGTGTCGGGAGAAGGAGTAGGAGGAGGGGGGAGGGAGAAGGAAGGAAGGAATGCGCGATGGCCGGCTCGTTACACGGCGAAGCGACCTCTGGATGGCGCGAGCGTCTCTTTGTCTCGCTCGAGGGCAGCAGCGTGGGACACCAGGTGCCCGTAATCGTTCACAAATTAACGTCGCCCGGCAAGTTTCTTCTCGATTCTTCTCGCCGCGGCGTCGCTCCCGTATAAGGACAATATACCGGGCCGTGCGTTTCGATCATTTTTCGCTCTCGCTTTTTCCACGCTCGTGGAAACAGAAATGCCAACGGATCCTTTTCCACGGATTTCGATTCCTTTCATTCCCTTCCTTCCTCTATTTTCTATTCCCGCGAGACAGAGATATTCGACGAATAATTCCCGCCTCTCGAAATCATCGATCAAGAGATTCGATCTTCAGTTTTTTTTTTCCAATATCCCGTGGAATTCCTCGCGCTCCGAGGATCCATCTCGAACGCACTTTTTCCTCTTTTTTTCTTTTCGAGAGAGAACCTGTCCGGCCGTGGCAGTTCTCACACTTTCCACGTGTCAACCGGGCCCGATGTACAGATACGATCTACATAAAGATCCCGAGTTCATTGCTCAACGAAACGACGCGGTGACGACGTCGTGACGGAGCCTTTCTTCCCCCTTCCCCCTCGCTCGCTCCTTCAACTGATACTCCTGATTTATGGATATTGCCCCGCTCCCGTCACTTGCCTTTCCCAAGAGGTGTAATAAAACGCGACGGACGCGTGTGCGTCACCGCACTCCGGGAATAATACCGTCTGGTCTCGACCTCGTCTCGATCCGCCTTTCGAAAGGTGGCCCGGTGTTAATTGGCGCTGTTGATTTGCCGCAAGTGGAGCGTGACCCCCTCCTCCTCTCTCTCTTTTCGAAACGATAAATTAAAAGGAAGGGGCAATTAAAGGGAAAATCCTCGGGGATGTCCCTTCCTCGCGTCCATCCATCAGTCGCGCGGGACGTTTCCCGATAAAGGAGAAATCCTGGGGGAGGGGGCTCGCGTATCTTTCGCGTATCTTTCCATTAAGCTTTCATCCTCCGCGAAACAGCGATTAGAGGGTCGCCGTTTTCGTCCTCGGCCGGCCTGGCTTGCCAGGATACACGTGAACAACTCGTGAACGACTCGTAAATTTTCCACCGCCCCCTCTCCTTCGGTTGATTTAGCATTCGGCGCTTAAATCAATTCTAACAAGTTCGGTACTTAAGAGCTCCCGAGTTTGTACCGAGAGGAGAGAGGGAGGAGGAGGAGGAGGAGGAGGAGGAGGAGGAGGCCGGGGCGCAGATGGGCTCTCGCGGAATCTCGAGGCGTTCGTTGCAATTATCATGCCAGCCCCGCGCAACTGTAAACCGTTAAAATGGGAATACTCTCCTCGGTCTCCTTCGATCGGATGGAAGGGATGATATTTTCTCGATAAGTTTGCGAAACGGGGAGGGGGGATACGATTAATCAAAGGATCATCCATCGCTTCTCCAAAGTTTTCTTCGAGATTCCTCCCCCCCTCGAGGGATCGAAGGTAGCATAAGGTTTAAGGAGGCAAGGGGTTGAGAAATGGGGGTAGAGAGAAGGGGGTGGGTCGCCTTTTAGCGAGCAACCCCTTTCTTGTAATTCGACGAAATAAACGCCGAACGTTAGGCCAGGAGCAATAAAATAAATCAAGTCGCCGAGTCGGGGAGGGAAAACATTACCCCCCCGCTCCCCCTCCATGGCAAACGAGGGTGATGCTCTCACGGTCGTTAGAGCCTTTCTCGAGCAACGAATTTTCGAACGTATCGAAACTTACTTCTCGCTTGCTTCGTATCTCGACCGTAAATCTCGCGGATCTCCAAGCTGATCATTAACGATCGTAAAATATTGATTGATATTCCGACATTCCGCCGATTTTTCGCCAAATTTTACGATTCTCTCCCTCAAGAGAGAGAGAGAGAGGGGCCAATAATCATTATCCCGTGATTACACGTTACGTTACAAACGTGACAAATATATAACGATCTTTATCCCCCTGTGAATCATCATCGTCGCTTTGGAAATTGACTCGAGTGGAGAGATCGAGAAAGACGAGTAGAGGATCGCCGAAAATTCGCGCCACTCCCAGCCCCTTCTCGAGGATAAGAATCGAGAGAGAGAGAGAGAGAGATGGATGTCGAGGGAGGTCGAAGAGTTCGAAAGATAGGCGGAGGCGGCGACGAGAAGAGAAACACAAACAGCAATTACGAATATCTCGGCTCGAGATCGAAAAGACATCGCGAATCTTTAACCGGTCTCCCCTCGTCCTCTTCCCCAACCCCTTCCGCCGTGCCTTCGGATTAACCCTCTCCCTTTTCCTCGCCTCGTTTCGCGTCGAAAACTTATTAGTAATTACGCCGGTATCTGCAATCTCCCTCCCTTTCTTCGAAAAAACCTGCGTCACTCGTCGCGTTTTCCCTCTCTCCGAGGGAGGGAAAATTTTAGAGAAGAGGAGAAGAAAAGGCGAAAAACGAGTGATTACTTCAAAGCAGCGAGAAGCACACCTGACGAACGGGGTTAATAATACGTGGAAACGACTTTCGATCCGCTTGAAAGAGAGAGGGGAAGGGGGCGGGGTGGGAGAATTCATCGTATCTGCGAAGCATCTCGTTAAAAATGAACGTTATTAAAATCGATAAGGTCGCTGCAATGAGAGAGAGAGAGAGATCGGTTCTCTCGTTGAAAATGCAAACGTGCAAAGTATCTCTGAAGGGCTATTACTGTTACCGTCACTGTTACCGTTCTCTTGATCTCTCTCAAGAGCACGGGAAGAGGGGTTCGGCATTACCTCGAATGGATGGAGAGCGTGCCGGCAGTGTGAACGGCAGTATTATACGGGAAAAGAGTGGCGATGTCTATTTGAACGAAGATAACGAAGGGGAGGGGAGGATAGACGAAACGAAGATTATACTCTCTCTCTCTCGTTCTCTTCTCTGCAACTTTCGCAACGATCCACTTCTCCTCTCCTATTCCTTCTCTATTTCGGGGATGAATCGGTCGCTTTCCCCTCCCCTTCGGATCGAATTTAAACAAGGCGTCGTAGCCGGCAATTGTTTTTGTCAAACGGTGTGGCGGTTCGAACGATTCGGCTGAACTGTTTGCCTCGGTTAGCCGACCTTGTCCCTTCCTGTCGCACCCTCTCGTCCAGTTCTATCCGCCCCCGCTGGACAATAATCACCAGGGTCTCCTTTAATTCCGCGGCAACCCCATTACATCCAAGACCCTTCTTCCCGAGTCGAATGGCTCTTTCCAAACCGAGAGCTGCCCGTTTTATTTAGCGCGGTATTTAGCAAAAAAAAGAGAGAGGAAGAAGAAACAAGGGGTCGATATTCATCCTCCGTTGCCCTCCCCTCGAAAGAATACACGAAATGTGTATTCTTTCTCTTTCGATTTTGTATTCGGTAATTTAAGGAAGATGGGAAATAAAGATGTAAAAATTTGTTGGGTAAATTTAAGGGAAATGTCAAGGTTTCGATCGATTGCACAGTTCTGCGATAAATTTGAAAATGGAAATGTGAAGTAAATTTCAAAGTTTGAAATCTTTGGATAAATTTAAGAAAAGTGCGAGACGAGTTTATAAATGAAAATTTCGAAATTCGGTTTTCAAGAGAAATTTAAGAAAAATGTAAAATACGAGCGTGCAAATAAAAATTCGAAATCTTCAATAAATATAAGAACGATATAAAATACAAGCGTGCAAATAAAAATTTGAAATCTTTCTGTAATTTAAGAAAAATATAAAATCTAAACGAGCAAATAAAAATTCGAAATCTTTCCATAATTTAAGAACGATACAAATATACAATAAAAATTCGAAATCCTTTTATAATTTAAAAACGATACAAATACAAATAAAAATTCGAAAACTTTCTATAATTTAAGAACGATACAAAATACAAGCGTGCAAATAAAAATTCGAAATCTTTCCATAATTTAAGAACGATACAAATACAAATAAAAATTCGAAATCTTTCTGTAATTTAAGAAAAATATAAAATCTAAACGAGCAAATAAAAATTCGAAATCTTTCCATAATTTAAGAACGATACAAATACAAATAAAAATTCGAAATTCTAATTTAAGAACGATACAAAATACAAGCGTGCAAATAAAAATTCGAAATCTTTCCATAATTTAAGAACGATACAAAATACAAATAAAAATTCGAAATTCTAATTTAAGAACGATATAAAATCTAAGCATGCAAATAAAAATTCGAAATCTTCGATAAATATAAGAACGATACGAAATACAAGCGTACAAGTAAAAATTCGAAATCTTCGATAAATTTAAGAAAAATAAAATAAAATCTAAATATGCAAATAATAATTCGAAATCTTTCCATAATTCAAGAACGATACAAGTACAAATAAATGTTCGAAATGTTTCGATAAATGTAAGAAAAATATGAAACCTAAGCAAATGAATGCAAATAAAATTCGAAATCTTCGGATAAATTTAAGAATGATAGGCGAAAACTTCAAAGTTGAAACTCCGACTTGTTTCCAGGATAAAGGAGAATTCGAGTCGAAGAATAATTCGAAATAAGCGAAAGAGTGTCGAAGAGAGTCGCGGAAGAGGGAAGAAGGGAGAAGAATTTCGTGCCGATTCCTAATCCAGTGGAGGGAAGGGGAGTGACGTTGTTCACCCCGGAATCGGTTCGAATCGGATCCCCGTTTATGTCCGGGGATCGCCCCCAAACACGCCATAAAATCAGCCCCTGTGCGCGCTGGGACGGGGAAACGAACACCGATACCTCCCCTTCAACAGGGGAATACACGGGTGCGAAGAGAGGAGACGATTGGGAAGGGACGGAGAAGGGGGGAGAGAGAGAGAGAGAGAAGAGAAAAAATAGAGAGGACAGAGGTCCCGTTCGCAGAGGCCGGTGCAAAATCACCCCTCACCCCCTTGCGCTCAACAAGGCTCAACAAGTGTATCGGCGCGAAGAAAAAAAAGGAAAAAGGAAAAAGAGCCCCCCACCCTCCCTTCGACCATTATCGGCGAAATTGGGAATCAATAGGGCATGAAAGGATGGGGTCGAGTGCACTTCTCCTCGCCTCTTCCGCTCTATCATCGCCCTCCGCACCCTCCTCCCCCCGCCGAGCCACGATAATTCGATTGTCGCCGACGGCGCGTTGGAAAAAGAAACGCGGCGAAAATCCGCACCGATTCGATAAATTACGCGGGAACACGCCACGGCAAAGCGTCCCCCACCACCGTCAACGAGCGTTCGAAACCGCTTTGTCAAACCGTTCTATTAAACGGAGGAGGAGAGCATACGTTCTCTCTTTCTCGTTTTATCGAGGAGAAAGATGTCGATTGCTCGCGACGAAGGAAAGGAAAACAGTTTCTTTAAAAAGGAGGAAAAGGTTAGATTCAACGTCGAGAAACGAAATCGAATCGTAGCTTTTTCTTTGTTTCTTTATCGAAGTCTCCGTACCTGTTCTATCGCGTCTCCTTATCGCAGGTGCGCAACAATGGCGCGCCCCTAAATAAATGTCGATTTACGAGGGCTGGCGAGTGACGGGGAGGGGAGAGGGGGACGCGTGTATAATAAAATTTCGTTTGTCGAGGGGGTGGGGGGAATCACGATGCGCGCCAGGATCGTAAAACTCGCGCCTTCTTTCAACGATGTAACGCGCTCTCTCCTTCGCCGCTTTATCGCGCCACCACGCGGCCGTTTACAGACCGTTTCGTGCCTTCGTCCACCGAATGTACCGAGGGAAGCAAAGACAATGTATCCTATTGTGATCACGGCTCGTAATCACAACGCGGAGGTCTGGCTTCGCCAGGTGCTTCGCCGGAAACTGATAAACTTTTCTTAATTTCTTTATTGCCGCCATACGGTCCTACGTAAATACGGCGGCCTTAGGGCCACAGACACACACCCTATTGTTCGCGCCGAGATTCGAGATTCTTTGTCACGATATCGACCCACTTCCACTTTTCACCATCTCTACGAATGAAAATCCCATATGTTCCGTTTCTTCGATTCTCTTCCCTCCGAGTCGAATTAAATATCGCATTAAATATCCTCCGTCTCATTTCGTCGTTGGCACGTTAAATTTCAACGATTGGCGAAAGTGTTTCGAGGAAGAAGGAAAGCTAGAGAGAGAGAGAGAGAGAATCGTCCCCCGTCGAAACGCGTCGGCGTGGTCGTTAATATTTTTCAAGAACGAGCAACATCAAAGCGGGACGTCCTCGAGCCACGTCCTCCCTCATCGAGAGGGTTGAAAGTTGGGGGTGGGCACGTATTTAAAACATCCTGGCCGCGAAATGCCGATACGGATGGGCTCTCGACGTAAGGGGCCTCCGACTTAAGGCACACTCCGACAAGAAGAGGGAAACCGTCTCTCTCTCGGCCGGATGCTTGGGGGTTCGTGCGCGAGAATTTCCTGCCCCTCCCGCCCCGCCAACCCTTCACATCGAGGTATGCCTTTGGCCTTTGTCATTTAATATCGGTCCCGGTATGCGAAGAGTGGGAGAGAGGTTAAGGAAGCCTCGGGTGATCGCTTTGATGGCTGGGCCGGGTCCATTCGCGAATTTACGTTGGCGCAACTTCAAACCACCGCGCCACCACGTCCTTCGAATCCCCGCCGAGAGGCGAAGCCCTCGAAATTTCGATCCGCTCCGTAAAATCCCGAACGACGCGCAAATAATAGAACGCGGAGAACCAAAGGAGAGCACTTCCCCTCCCCTCCGTCATTACCCCTCCCTCCTTCGGATGCACGCACCGGCACGCTCTCCTTCCACGAGTTTCCCACACGAGACCCGTGCGCCCTCTGTCGGAGCGCATCGCGCGACACGTCGTAGCCGCGCAAATGAACAGGCGGGGATATCGTGTCCCTTCCGTCGTGACGTTCGACGCGTTCTTTCCCCCATAATCGCGGACGCGGTTTCAGCTGTACACGGCCGTTACGGTTCGCCCGCTCTCCAATAACGCGTGCCCCCGTATACGTGTCCGCAGGAATGCCGAGCTGGAGGGGGAAGGTGCCACATCACTCCCCACTCCAGCCCCATTATATCGCGACGTTGTTAATAAAGCGAGCCATCCTCGAAATACCAACGTTGCCACGTAATTTCGAACGAGCAACGTCCCGAGTAATTTTAACTCGTCCATCGCGAATCGAACGAATCTCGATACTTTATTCTTCGAGGCGAAAGGAGACGAATCTCCTCTCCAAGAGAGAGATATATATATATATATGTGTATAGGGAACGAGTTCTTTCTCCTCGACGCGGCTCCTCGATCCGTCACACCGCCCCCGCGTCAGCCGGCCACAATGCCTGCTCGGCAATAAATTACAACGTTATGGCTCTCCCCCTGCCCCGACATTCGTGTGTACAGTTCGCCAACCCGACCTGGCCTAACCTCCCGATCCTTACGGCTCGCCTTCCACCGCGTGTGCGTGCGTTCGAAGAGGAGAAGAAAAGAAGCGCGACGAGTAGGTAGCTGGAGGGGAGGGGAGAGAGGGAAAAGGAAACTGTTCGACTTAAGCCGGTACTTATCCTTCCGAGGCAACAATGCTCGGGCAGGGAGGGGGCGAGATCACGCAACTGTCCAACTCTCCGCATCCGCTCTCATCGAACTCTCCCCCTCCTCCTCCTTCGAGGGGACGATCTCGGTAGAGAAATGTGAGAGGGATATCTTCGGATAATTACTGTTATTCCGCATTATGTGGGGCATGGGAAGCCCCCTCGATAATCCTATGCATTTCGAGAGGAAGCTCGGGTTCGCTCTCCTTTATTTATGGAATTAAGACGTCCACGCGAGACAGAGAGAGAGGGACGCGTCTGTCGCGCTTTTTCGCCTCTGCTTCCGGTGAGAAAGCAGAGGCCCGCGGTCTCCTCCGTCGATAGACAATTCTGGAATGTCGCCGGAATTATACGATTTAATCCGCGCCGGAGGAGAAAACGTTCGTCGCAATTACCGTACTCGTTTAACGGAAGAGATTCTTTTCCTATTCCAGGTCGTTGAATCGTTGTTCCTATCCGTTGTTTCAGCGGAGAGGAGAGAGAGAGACGCGTTTCTTAAAATTCGACTCTACCCGATTCCGAGAGAATCACCGTATTTCACGGTGAGGATTTTTTCCTCCCAAAAGAGAGACGAAGGTAGATCCTTCCGATCGATCAACAGAAATCCTTCCAAGTTAACCCGGGTCTGGCTCGGATTAACTTCTTGCGCCAACTTCTTCCCGCTCCCTTGATCTCGCCAATTTGTTCCCCCGCGACTTTCCCGGCTTTTCGAATTAACATCTCCAATTTCTCGCCGGAGATGCATCGATCTCCGCGATTTTCTTTCCCACCGAAACCACCCTTCCGAACGCGTCACGACGATTCAGGGTTGGCCCTTCTTCCTCCCAGATGAGTCTCTCGACACATCTTCTCCCGTGTCGCTCGTACTCGCGTTCGTTTAATGTTCCAAACTATAACGCGACGTACGAAGCTCCCGTCCAGCTTCGAGTTTAAAAATCGCGAGCGTTCGAAACTTAAATACTTGGGAGGAGGATAGGGAAACGGATGTCAATCGATCTGCCGTTCGATAGAGAGATACGAGTCCTCTTCAATTGGCCTCCTGCGTTCGAAAATGGTTGCTCGAGGCGCGACGAGGGAAGGGAGAAAAATGGATGGGCGATTGTTCGGGGACACGAAGGCGGAAAAAGAAGGAGAATAATTCCTTCGGATGGGTTTATTTACGGTTCGCCTAGCACGGCCGCGCCCCACGCGTGTCGGCTGCCGATTCGTTCTTGCCCGAGTGGCAAAAGCCCCGCGATACACTCACTCGCAAGGGAGAAAAACAAGGATCGTGATCGTGGAATAAAGTAGACGGGGCGGGACGGGACGGGAGAGATGATGTATGGCGAGATGTACAAAGACGCGTTGTCTCCCGTTATTTGCGTCATTGTGCGCCGACACCTTTCGACTTTAATAAGAACGGCAACTTTTGAAATTCCGGACCAATTGCCGATACGGACAAACCCAACGATCGATTCGACGCAAATTCTTTGCCACCCGACTGTTCGTCTCTCTTGGATCTACCCGTGGTTCAGATCGCCACGCGAGTGCATCGAGTTTCCCCGGCAACGATCCGACTCACGTCGATAAATTCCGGTGGAAGGGGAACAAAGAAGCGGACGACGCCTCACCTCGAGGAATTAATCCTTTCGAGCTACTTCCTCCTACGTCTAATCGCCTACTTTTTCACGGGCTTATCTGGCGTGACGCATCGCTGTGACCGATTATTCGATGCACAAGCGAACCGAACCTTGAAATAATAAGCGTCTTCCCTGATTCCGGGTTGTGTCGCCACGTTCACACGTGCACGGGCGACAACCGATGTGTGAACGAGCCACCGGCGTAGAACCTCCCCCGTTTCTTCCCCTCCTCCCGAATTACTCTTCCCCGAAATAAGATCTTTCTCTGCCGGCCGAAAGCCCCGATTCTCCTCCGCGATCGAGTGGAAGAGGAGAGGTGGCAACGGCGAGAGGGATCGCCGGACGTCGCGGTCCGCGGCATGAGTAAGTAATGGCCGCGATGGCTGGTATACGACGCGCTCCTTCCTCGAACGATGATAATCAGCGATTTCGTGACAGACACGGGGCCGTGGCTCCGCTAACGAGCAATCGCGGCCGTGTGTGGACGCGGCTTTAAGCGCGCCGCGTGTGCGTATCGAGCCGTAATTAGTCCCCCGATGGACGCTCTTCTGTCATTACGGCGACACGCTCCTCTTCTCGTCCTTTACTCCACCCCCTCTTCCCAGAGATTGCAACGTTTATTAAGGGTATTCGCGCTTTCCTTCCCCTTCGAGAAATTCGGAGGACCGTAGCCATTCGTCGACTCGTGACGAGACTCGTCTCTCTCCGAGATATCAGCCGCCGGTTTAATCCACCTTGGCGAGATAATAACAACGAGGGTGAACGAGGCGGCTTTCTCCTCCGAGGTGGGAAGAAGAAGAAGAAGAAGCGGCGAGAGTGGAAAAAGAGGAGGGGGGAGGGTTCGGCTGATACGGGCGATCGCTTCGAGTCTGCGAGCGGACTGATCACTCTGCCGTCGCTCTTATAATTATTATTCGTATTTTAATGGCCGTGGAAAGGCTCGTACGCCTTTGAGGCCTCGGCGAAACGACGGCTCCTCGAGACCCCTCCTCCTCCTCCTCCTCCTCCTCCTCCTCCCGAGCCGAGCAACCAGCCCCTGTGCTTTTAAAAATATTGGGGATTTCAGATATCAAATGCCGCGCGCGCGGCAACGCGCGCTCCCTCCCCGTTTCTTCGTGCTTCTTTTCTGCATCCCCGGTCGAGCGCCTCCGGCGCAGCCATTCAATCAGAAGCAGCAGAGGCCGAGGATAAGTCGCGGGGCTTTCATTTCGCTTCCTCGTCTCCCTCTCCCCTCCCAGGGACTCCCGATTAACGATCCTCCACGTGGTGGAGATCGAAGGGATCGTTGCCTCGAATGAGACGTCGATCAATTCACAACCCTTTCGGCCCGATTAAGCCGAATCAGCCGCTCGAGGACGACCCCCCCTCCCGAGAGTTAATATGGATTAATAGGTAAATATACAATTAGAAGTAATCTATATTAATTAAGGGAGGCCTCCGTCTTCGCGTGGTGGCTCGCCTCGGCTCGCCTCCTTTGTTCCCGGTCCCGCGAATATCCGGCGATTCATTCATTAACCCTCGCCTTCGACCCGGTGCCCCTTCGAATCATGCTTCCAAACGATAAACCCCGATCTCTCTCTCTCTCTCCTTCGATCGCATTTTCATCCCTTCTTCTTCTTCTTCTTCTTCTTCCGTTTCGGACGTGAAAAAGTGGACGAGAAACGAAAGCGAGGAGGGGGAGAATAATAATTGAAACGAAACGACGTCAAGATTAAGCCTGCGTTTCCTACGTAATTTTCGAGAATCGGGAGAGGAGCCTTGGAGGTTCCTCCAAGGGAGGCAGGGGAAATAATTAACCGAGTGTAACCGTGGCCCACCTGTGCACACGGAATTCCTCCGTATTTCGTGGATCTACGAGGGGGAGGGGGGAGCTTTTAAATTTAAATTCAAATTTAAACTCGGTGGAAAAAGGGAAAAGAATCGGGAAAATTAATTTCGAGAAAAAGAGGATCGAGAGGATATATATATATATATATGTATACGTATACAGTATCGATTCGAGGCGCATTTATCGGCGGAGCAGGTGGCGCAGTACGGAAGTGAGAATATCAATTAGCAAATTGCTTAATTTGCCGCGCTTTGACGACACCGGCCTTTGTAATTATCGTTTCGTCGAACGGCCGTCCGTCACGGTTTATTGGCAGGTGGCTCGGTTATATCGAGGATTTATCAAGATTTCGGAAGGGGACGTCCCCCCCTCCTTATCCTACATACGTATAAAGGGATCGTGTACGAATCATTATTGATTCAAGCGGGAATTAATATTAATTATTTTTAACGAGTTACGATTAATATTAATTAAAAAAAATATACCCACCGTTTCCATCTCCCTCCAGATCCTTCCAGCCTCTCGCTTGCCAATTGTTCGATCGAACTTCGCTTCTTTTAAATCTCGTTGAAACCTACGCGATAAAGGAGGCTCGCATCGAAGATTTCGAAGAAAGGAAAGAGGGGCAGCCGCGGTTCCCCTCTCTGCAGGGAGGGAGAGGAGGGCCCCGACCAACCTCCGCGGCCATATATAATCCCGGACGTTAAGTGGAGACCTCCACGGCGCCGAGGGCCCGGCACGTTTTATCACCACCGCTCGTACCGTTTTCAATATGCCATCAATAATAACTCCCTTTCTGATACTCTCTATTCGGACGCGTGCACCGACCGCGTTACATTTACGGCCCGCAGCAATCACATTGTTGCGGTTGATCGGTTGAAGGATGGCCACCGATCAAGAGGAGGAGAGGAAGACGAAATTTCTCGCGCCAATTTCTCCGTTTTAATTGCAATGTATCGCGGTACGGTGTATCGAGAAACTCGCTTACGCATTACGTACGCCCTCTCGCACAATGTTTCAAGATGTTGTAACTTTATCCTGCGTGGAATCTTATTTAAAATTAATGTATGATGATTAATACTTTTATGCACAAGAACATATTTTAGCATTCGTAATGTTAGAAATGAACAAGAAGAAGAAGGAGGAGAGAAAAAAAAGCCTGGAAGGTAATAATTATTTCGATAACTATCTCCGCATTAAGTGAAATATACCAGATACATCTCTTATTCTCGCGTTGCCCTTGTATCTCTCGAAACGAGAGGCAACGAGTCAAAAAGTTCCGAGTTTCAATTCACTCGTGAAATCGCGAGCACGACGAGGAGAATCGTGGAGGCGATCGAACGATCCCCCCTCCGGAATCGTGATTTGTCTTTCCTTTAGATAGATAGATAGATAGAGACGTACAACTCGACCCTCTCCTCGCGCCCCCCCCCCTTTGTTCCCAAGTAGGAAGTTGAATGGAATCCGCATTTCCGGCCGATCGTGCGCTACGGAGAAAGCGCGCGCGCTTCGGAATTGATTTCATCGCCAGCAAAGCGTGGCCCTCGTAGGTAAAACTGTAACACACCTGCGCGGTTGTGGAATCGTGTGCAGCCGCGTGAAAATGAATTTTTATGTGATCGAAAAATCGATGCTCAGGCCGGCGTGAAACCTCGGTGGTGGAAACTCTTGGCAAATACGGAATAATACTCGAGCGAGCAATAGATCCACGGATAGGGGGCCAGTGAACCCGCGTGTGGACGGGGCAGCGGCACACAGGCGGCCACGCGTCTTTCGGCCATCCTCCCCAACCATCCTTTTCCCTCCTCCCTTCCACCCTCGCGAACGTTCATGAGAAAACGAGACCTGAAATTTGAAATTCGATACTCGATACTTGGAGCGCGAGGAGAACTACGAATTATATCTCTCTCTCTCTCTCGATAATTTCCATCTTTTCTTTCTCTCTTCCTTCCTTTTCGTAAGAGAGAAAAAGTAGAGGAAAGAAATTGGGGGAGGGGGATCTTCTCGAGAGGCCGAGAATGGCAGAGTTCGATGGCCGCGCAGATGGGGACAAGAAAAACAACAGTAGACGAAGAAAAGACCGCTGGCCGATACGATCTTTTCGTGCTAATAATTATTGCATTAATTACAGCGAGGGAAGCGTGCGCATCTACGACGTTTCGAAGATACGAACGCGCGAAAAAAGAAGAAGGAAAGAAAGAAAGAAAGAAGAAGCAAGTCCGTGTACAGTAGGTGGTTAGCCGCGCGCAGACAGCCGAGTTCGCACAAGAAATGCCTCTCCACGTAACGCGAACGAGCGCTGCGAGGAGGACAGAAGAACGAGAACAGAAGCAGGCAGCGCGTTAGACATTAGCGAAGGCGCATGGGTGAGACTGACTTATGAGCCAGATTTCCTGCGATACCAATAGCGATGCCGCGAGGACACGCGGTGAAACGCGTGGGACTTGCCACCGAGACACGCAACTCTGATCGAATAATCTCGGTGTGTAATTGTGGACTGCACGCATGGATTATTTCACCCGGCCGTCTATCCGCAAGGAACGATCGACGCGACTTCTCCGATCCGTAGAAATAAACATTTTTCGTCTCTCACCTTTTTTATCCGTCGTGACAATTCTCGATCAACGCGCTATCGATGCGATGCGAGCGCAAGGTTGGCCGGGAACGCTTGGTATTCGACGGTGTCGAGAGCAAACGCTATTCTCTCGGCTTCGAATTCCTGGTTGGCACGTGTGACCGATGTGTACGCGCCACGTTCTGACGAGCTCGAACGTGCAACGTCCTCGTTACAAGCCCCGCGACATGCGCCGTGCCGCGCTCCCGCTTATTACGGATTTTAGGCAAGATTTGTCTTGTTCACTCTGAATTTCTGTCTCGCCCCGTTGCTGCTCAGTTGCAAACTCGTTGGCAACGCTCTCGCCGCGAAAATATTCTCCAACACACGTCAGAAGAAACGTCGAATTTGATTCCGAATATATATATATATAAATCATGGTGCGAATGATCCGCAAACGTTGGCAACAAGACGTACGATATATACACTTACTCTTAGATGGCGCAAGTGATGGATCCGCAAACGTTTGGCAACAACGCCTCGCCTCGTGTCGCGTATATCGGCCCACGAGACGCTTTCGAACGGGGATCGAGAAGAAATTTCGATACGTACGGAAAATCGTGGTTTTCAAAGTGGAGAGAGAATCGCCTGGCAGCGTGTACCGTTACGCGATACGATGAACCTTGACTGATGCGGCGTTGCACCTTGCAAATTGCGAGGAGGGCCACGAAGAAAAACTATCCGGCAGCGATTTAAGAGGGGGACGAGCGCCCATCGGCTTTCGCGATGAACCTGCTCGACGACACCTGTCTGCGGACCTGCAAACGAACCCTTCTCCCTCCTCTCACGAATTTTATTTATCTCGGAAAAGTTTTGACGTCGCGTCGTTTATTAATGCGTTTTCCACGTTTTTACGGAAACGTGTTTTTTTGCTATCGTGGCGAGATCGCCGAGAGATACGTGCGAGAAATTTATGAGAATCGTTTGATCGGTTGATCGAGTGGAAGCTACTTGTCTGTAGCTGACGGACGTCCCGGTTTACGTTTGTTATCCCGGTATTCGAGTATATCCTCCCTCCTTTTCTTTTTTCGGTTATCATCGAAAGGAAAGAACGCGAGAAAAGGGAGGAAAATAAAAGAAAGGTGGAAAGAGGCGGTTAATTGGAAACGCGTATTTCAGTCATTACTATTTCTCCCCGCTTCGAGGCAGCTCCGGCGTCACGGAAAATTTCAATTTTCCGCTCGAGCTGATAGATAAGAACGCAAATATTTTTCCGTGTGACGGAAGTCTTGGCCTGGACAACAAAGGATTCCTTCTCTGCATTTTTCACACCGGCGGGGCAAGGAGGGAAAATGACCAACGCGAGAGAGTGAGAGGAAGAGGGGGGAGCTTGAAACAAACGAACGGTGGCGTTCCACAAATTCTATAAATATGTATAGCCAATATCCGCTTACATATTCGGCTGATATCCGCGATCCATGGTGGGGGAGTCTCTCGCGCGTAACGGCGGTTTCCCCGATTCCGGTCGGAATCCTTTGACGTCGCGAAAATATCTAATCTGCATGTGTTTACGTTTGACGCGCCGATACGAGCCGCGCTCTTACCATCCTTGCGAATTAAATTACACCGGGCCAGGCGGGAACAGCGTGATTTCGTCCCTGCAACTTTCCCTCCGAGGGGGATGGGGGAGATGAAAGAGAAGAGCGGTGGGATCGGGTTGACGGATTCGAAACGAATCGATGCACCGTTCTTCTCTAAACATCTCGTAACCTTTCCATTAAGTTTTTCCCGACTAATGGTGCGGTTTTTGCTCCAAATATCGACACGGGATCTCGAGAAATGGATCGATCCGAGGGCGGCCTGTAATTAACGAGTTACGACGGCCGAGCCGCCGCGTTTGCATTAAGACGCGGCTTTTTGTCACTCGATTCTCCTCTCTCCCTCTCTCTCTCTCTCGAGACGGAGTCGTCCGCCCGTAATTACTTCGAGCGGCTCGTGTGTCGGTATCCGAACAAGGTTGGAACAAGAATCGAACAGAGGGGAAGAGAGAGAGAGAGAGAGATGCTCTCGACCACTTCGATTGGCTATAACGCGCCGGTTTTTCTTCGAGTTAACAACGGTGATTTGAAGGAGGGGTGTAACAGCGTCTAGAATCAGTAATTAGTAGGCGTGAACGAGACGCCAGACACCGCGACTTTTTTCCAACGTTCGACCTCCGTTTTGCCCTGTTTTGCAACGGCGAAACGAACGATGGAAAAGGAAAAAGTATCGCTCGTCCCTTTTCGAAACGATACACGCGTTGTTGAAATTACTTAGGCGTAATTTTTCTTTCTTCCCATACGAAGGTACGAGGGAGAAGGACGCATTCCTTCTTCCATTATCGTTTCCCAGTTTCCTGGACTTCGACGCCCTTTCATCGCCTATCATCCTCATCTACCGCGCGCAAGAAACAGATGGGGGGACGGCTGACGCGTATATATATATATATATACAACTCTTCATTAATTTTCCGTTAGCCGCGGTTCGGTTGCGGCGAAACGATCTCTCTTTCTCTCTCTCTCGGCGAAATACGTTTCGCTCGGTTGCGAAGAGAGGCCGGCGGCGGCCACTGGTCGCCTTCGAGATCATTATCGATAACGAAACCAAGTCGAATAGACGGGGCGCAACAACAGCTCCCTCTTCAACAGTTCCTTATAACGCCACTGATGTCGTCGCGATTGCGACAAAAAATGACGCGTATCCGCCGGAAGCGGTCTTCCTTCCCCTTTCGAGGGCCCTCCATTACTTTGTACTTAGCTCTTTTTCCCTCCCCTTCATCGCCGAGATGATTCGTCGTTTCGTGCCAGGCCCGCGAATTCGCGCATCTGCCACAGCCGTGACCAATTCGACTGCGAATTAATCGATCTCCCTGATCGATTAGGCGAAACCTAATTGCCGCTCCTTTCTCTCCTTCCCTTTCTTTATCCCTCGAAATTTTTGGCACATCTTTTTATCACATCTTAAATGTTATACATCGATTCGACGCGATCGGGGAGGGCGTAAATCGTTCTTCCACGCTCGCGTAGAGCACAGAGGTTAGGTGGCGCGATTGTTATGCTAACCAGTCGACCAGTATCTGCTCTTATATAGCCTATGTTTCCTGCTCGACCACCTGTTACCCTCTCGAACCACGACCCCGCTAACGTTCGACTCATCCGTCCCGGTTCGGCACGTGTATAATTGCCGCTCCGTTCCGCGCACCGATTCTCCTTCCCTCTCCGTGGACAGTTTTTTTCTTCTTCTTCCTCTTCTTCTTTTTCACTCCCTCCGCATTAGCGAATATCGATTGAGAACCCGGCGGTTGAATTATTCAGCGTGCTCTCTCTCTTCGTTCCAATTCCACGATGAAATTCGTTCGAATAATTGCGAGGACAAATTTATCGCGCGATGGAAAGTCTTTGGAAAAATGGAAAAAATCGATCTCTATCTCGATAACTGTTCCTTCCCCGTGAACAACGCGTAAATGATCCAACGGGGGGAGCGAGAAAAATTAATAATAGTTTAGAAGAGAACCGATCGCCTATCGATATTATCGGCTGCGCTATTACGGCGCAACGTGGCGTGAGGCGTGTTTACCGGTGGCCTGGTAGCGCTCGCTGAATTATGTATAACGACGAGCGCTCGCTCTCGAACAATGACTGGCCCCTTTGAAGCGGCATTGTTCGACCTCTAGACAGGAACGAGCGCAGCGCAGGCCGTAAAAGTTGGAAGTCGGAAGATGCGCCGTCAAGATCGCCGGGGGAAACAAATGACGCCTGCGAGCCTTTTAATTGCATCACCTGCTCCCCTCCGAAAGGGGGCCCCTGCGAAAACGCGGAGGTGATAATTTCTCTTCCTTCAGCTGTTCCGTTTCAACCGCGTTCGATCGACCAGAAAAGAAAGGGGAGACGCGCTTCTCTTAAACTTTTCGCTCCTCGTATTCGCGAATTTATCTCCTTCTCCGTTACGACGAGCAACATATTTACTCGACGAGTGTAAAGAAACACGCGTTAGGCCTTCCTCCCTTGACCGTGACCATCGGTTCTCTTTCCCAACGTGCAACGAACCGCGAAGCGGTTGGGTGGGGGAAGAGGGGGAAGAGGGGGGTGTCACGAAGAGGCGCGCAGCCAATAAACGGCGTAGAGTAACATCGTCGACCGAGATGTTTATTTTCTATTATTTTTTCGTGGGAAACGAGCAACGCGCTCCTCTCCTTCTCCAATTTACGCGAGCCTTCTATTTTTATCTCTCTCTCTCTCTCGTCTTCAATTTTTTGTTACAATTTTACTCGTAGTTTCATCATCGAACGTTGCCAACGTTGCTATTTCTCGTTTCAATTAATACGTTTCTGGAGAATCGAACGCTCTCTCCAGATAGATTTCGGAGGAGCTTTCGATCCGTCTATTCATCGATCATGTAACACGATGTGTACGATAACAACGAAGCTTGGAAAAGAAAGAAAGTACTCTGATCCATCGCGTTTAACGTCTCGTCTCGAGAACATTTCGACACGGAATCCGGCAATTATCTCGTTTCGATTATAAGCCCGGACGTGGCGTGGAGGGTGGTGGAGAGATCAATCATTGGAAACGTTCGATTACGGGCGGACGGTGAGAGGAAACAGAAGGATGCGTGCGATTTCGTTGCGTGGCTAGGCGCGCGCGCGCGCTAGGTTGCGTGATATCTGCTCGATTGGTTCTGTGGGAACGTCGGCATCGACCGTTCATCGACCTATTTTAGCCACCCCACGGATAGGATAGAGACATCGAAGGTATACAAGTTGGCAATAAAGTAACCAAAAGAAGAACGTCGCGAAATGGTAGCCGTAACAGCGGTTGGATTAAGAAACAGGAAGTCGATTTCTAAACGATGCCGTTGGAATCATTAAATGACGCCAATTAAAAAAGATAATGAAGCGGGATTCATTACTCGGAGGCGAACAAAGATTCCATGCCACTCGGTTTCGCGGAACGGCGAAGCCCGAGCCAGGCAGGAAAGTATGGTGGCGCTGTGACGCAACAACCCACCGCAGATCCAGTCGAATGGGATCCACAATGGACGCAGATCGAGAACATCGCTATTACAGATATAATAGAACGTGTACGGCAATTTTCCCACAGTCACACACGCTTTCCTACCTTTCACCTAATTTCGTCCTATCTCTCCTCGCTAATTCTAAATCTAAATCATCGGATATTGCGAGTTAACCGCAACGCGGCGTGGACAACAAGGTTTCGAAACGCGCCGTTTTCCTCTTCTCCCGTAGAATATAGGGACAATTAATCGATGAAAGAAAGCGTGAAAGATCCGCAGTCTCTTTCGCCCGAATTTTCCAACTTTTTTCTTTGAAAAAAAACTCGGTTCAAATCCCTTTTTTCCACAACCGACGCGGACGCTTTTTTTCACCACGCACGCACGCCGCAATGTCACCGATCGTGTATACATATATATGTGCGTGTACATACATACATACGTACCGCAGTATCGCACGCTACCGTGCGGTTTGTCGGTCTTTTCAACGCGCATAAAGAACGGTTTCCTACTCCTTCCTTTTTTCGCCCTGAACATTCGAAAAATATAGTTCGGTCAAATTGTGGAATAAATTATCACTTCGACGAGTAAGATGTTGGAATTTATTCGTAATTATATCAATAGCGTAACCGGTTATTGTATTATTACGTTTCGAGGGGCGAATTAAAATCGAGGTAGCTTCGACTATTAAATTAATAAATGCGCGAGGGATTAGAAATGCGTGCGACGTTTCAATCTTGCGACTGTGTAAAAAGAAAAAGGTCTCGCTCGAAGACAGAAGAAAATAACAATTTAAGGAAAAATGACGGTTGGACGCGAAGTTTCTCTCGCCTTGAAAACTTGCTTCTGCGAAGCGGAGGAGCGATCTGCGATTCTTGAAACGAAGAGGTGGGGGGGAGGCGCGTCGAAAGGAAGGACAAAACAACGACGAAACACGTTTTTAATTACTTTTCATAGTTTCGTGCGATAAACGAGGCGTTGACTGTCCGTCTGTCGGTGTCAGAACAGCGAACTGCTATGCATGCGGGCCGGCTTTTAAATAAACGATTGTCTTCCCCTTTGACTTTGCGATAATAGGTTTGTTTGCATTCCAATTTCGAGAAGTTTAACAACGTTCCTTGCTACCCCATAGCTGCTTGTCGTCGGTCCAATTACAATCTACCATTTTTAATCGCTCTGTCTTCCTTCCTATACGTTCCTATACATTCCGAAACGACAAATTTCGAATCGGCCACTTCTAACGGAATCGTAATCTCCACTTTTCACATCGTAGCGATACCACGAGGAAATCTTACGAATCGTAATTAGCCTAGTTTTATCCATTCGATATTTTTCCCAAGATTATTAATCGGATCGAATGGAACAACGTCTTCTTTTTTTGCAAACAACTCTTCTCAAAAAACGAAAACGAAAGATGATGGAGAAAACGACCAACAGATTCTTACGTCGCGGAATTGTTGGATTTCTCGCGGTGAAACTCGGAGTTGGAGTCGACGAGCGACACCTCAATTTATAATCCAATCAACGCACGAGAAAAATACAATAAAGAAAATTCTCACGTCGTATTCGCGTTCGATAATATTGCGAGCGTGCCTCCTTGCACGCGGATACTCCTTACCTCGGCTCGAAGTGGGGAAAGGGGGGAGCCTGTTTCGTGGCCTCGTTAGTTTCACGGTCTGATTACGATACCCGTTGCGGAAAATCGTTCAGAAATTCGGCGGTGGCCCGTTGTTACGCGATACATAACGCATCGCTTTTCCAAACTTTCGTAACGGTGCGTTGTGATTAAACACAATGGTGCGCCGTTGAAACACAATGGAGTAATAATATTCCGGCGCGCGAGATTCGCGTGCTGAATGAAAAAGTTGCCAACAAGCAAAATTCCCGCGAATTCCGACAAAAGCGCCGAGAGCCTGGGGGAGAGGATGGGAGGGAGAGATCGAAGAATGAAAAGTAGCGAACACGGCCGTGTGTGCGCTGGCCACCGCCTTCCATCGTCAGAAGCCTCATTATCGTTGTAATTATCGGGCAAAGAATATAAACGCGAGACGGGGTGGCGTGTCAGAGTGCACTCAATAATTCGGCCTCCCCTTCCACAAACCAGGATCCCCCTCCACCCGCGAGTCGCGCGAACAAGCATCGCCGCGGCGATCGAAAAAGGAAGGGGAAAAAATCGGGATTTTTCCGGGATACAAACTCGATCCGGGCCGCTGCCGACTCTAACCGTAACTCGTTGTCCCGTTCTCTCCTCTGGAAAAGAGATACGGCGACGAAACGAAAACGCTCGAAAAATCCATCGACGGTTGCGCTACGGGCGATTTGCAGCACGGTGCTCGAGAAGGATCGCCAGCGATCGCGTTTATCGCCTCGCTGCAAGCATCCTCCAGAGCTAGTTTGCTCCGACGGAAAAAGAAAAACTTGTAAACGCAAATTTAACCGCAGTTTGAAATTCAAATAACGTTACAGAATGTAACAATACATGATGTAATCGTGTAAGGTAATAATAATAATCGCGTATCGCGTGAGAAAATACGTACAATAAACTCCGATCGCTCGTACAACGTACGCGGCATCTCGTGCGAAGCGACTCTAAGTATATCAGTGACATCTTATGGAGAGCGAGCGTAGTCGATTTTATTCAATCGTCAGCAAGCCCGCCCTCTTGAATTCATGCCTCCCGCTTTTGAAATCGTAATGCTTAATTGAACGGCCGCGATCAGAGCTTCTTCTCGAGATATCGGGGGCCAATGTATGTACACAAACATATATATATATATATATATACACACACATATATATCTCGGTCCTCCAATCGTCTCGGATGGCGCTCGTCGAAGCAACACGCGAGCAACGTTCGATCCTCGAGCCGTGGTAACGATTCCGGCCACCAGAGGGGAGAGGTGGGCCGCTAGGCCTCTTAATCGCGCACCTGTCCGAGTTTCGAAGTTTACGGGTTAAAGACCGGCCGGGTTGTTATTAATGCACGGATTCCGTGATACAACCCGCTCGATATATCTCCCCCCCCCCTCATCTCCTCCAGCTATCGATCGATCGAACGTGGCCGGCGCAACTACCTCCGCCTCTGTCTCGCAGATGGATGGATCCAAAAAGTGGAAATTCCTTTCTTTCAACACTCTCCTCTTCCTTATTCCCGTGCACACGGAAAAAACGATGTCGCTCTCCCGTGGCGAGGCGAATAATATTCAATCTCCTCCTGCGTGTCTGGCAATTTGCTCTCCTCTCTCTTTCTCCACGGAAGTATAAGTGGAGGCAGTATAAGTGGAGTAGGTAGGGGAAAAAATGGAGGAAACGGTGCCTCTTCTGGCCGATAATTTCGCCGCGCGCGAAATTATCTAGCGTCGAACACGTGCACTCTCGTTAAGAAAGAGAGAGAGAGAGAGAATAACGAGCGTTGCTCGATCCCCGAGTTTTACGGCCCATCGTGGCGAAACGGGCATCCTGGTTCGCAGATTCCCGGACGCGGAAAAACGACGGTGTCGATTATTCGAAAACGAGCTAATTATTATTATCCTATTTTCTGCCGAGAGGAGGACAGGTGTTGCACGCATCGCGCATTTTCGACTTTAAAACGGAGCGCGTGCTACGCGTCGCGTCATTATCCTGTGCAGGCTACTCCTCGATGCTGCAATTTATTAATCGGCCCGTCAAACGGACCGTGTAACGACCGCCTTAACCCTCCCTGCCCCCTAAGGAATGCTCGCGTTTCCTTCTCCTCCCCTCCCCTCCGCGAACAGGAGAGAACAGTCGAGGAGGGAATCGCGCTGCGTGCATGGTCGTCGTGGAAAAGGAGAAGAAAAGGAAAGGGAGTAATCCGCGCGAAGGGCGAACAGGTGATCCCCGATGAGGGAGGAGAAGCGAGGAATAAGAAGGGGAGGGGGGTGAGATTGGAATCGTTCGACTAATGGAACTGAAGGAGGTGAAGGAGGGAACCTTATTTCGCTCCGTTTATCCGCGCGGATATTCTTCTTAATAGAATACTCGATGAATGTATTTCTCTTACGAGGCTGGGACCGGTTGGGAGAGAGACGGGAGGAGGAGGGTGTGTCTCAACGCGATAATAAATCTGTGCTTAGCCCAGCGACAATGGGCCTGGACGGAGAAGGGAAAGAAGGGTTTAAGCCGCGTCCTACTTACCCTCCCTCCCTCTCTCAAATGGATCGTGCCCCAAGATCGGATTAATCCGCGGGGAGAGCGGATATAGCGCGGTTTGATTCCGATCCAACGAGAGTTAAGTTTAACTCGAATTTCGAAATTATCGCGAGGAAAGGGGAAGAAGGAGCGACGAAAGGATCGAACCGATCGCTGGCTTCCTTTGTACGCGTTCGAAGAAAAAGCGAGAGAGGGAGGGAGAGAGAGAGGGCTCAATCAGCTCGAGGCCGCACGCTCGACCTAGCCAAGGTCGGCCAACAGTTGCCTGCATTCTACGTGTTCTTGCCCGCGCGCGAAGCACAGGTGATCTCGAGCTGACACCGAGCCGGCCACATTTTCTGGATATCCCTGCCGAGCTCGCGGAACGACACGTTTCCTCCACCTTTGGGATCGGCGAGAAAGAGAAGAGAGAGAGAGAGAGAGAGGGAAAGGGAGATAATCGATCGATCGAATTTCGAATCGAGAGGTATGTTAGCAGGAAAGCTCATCATCGCGGCCGGTCGGGAACCGGTCGATGAGGTACGACGGGCGCGTTGGAGAAATGCCGTCAGCCGGCCAGCTGATCCTGGGAACAACGCCCCGCGACCATTTCTTGCTGGAATTAGGCCTTCTTGATTTAAGGCCGGCCGCCAGGTTTCTCACATCGGAGCAGAGCAGCAGCGGCTCCCCCTCCCCCAGATTCGATCGCCTCCTCTATTTAAACGTCCAACCGGCGGCGTTCCAACCGGTTCTATTCGACATCCTCGTTCTCGTATCGCGAATAACGAATTGCTATTTATTTACGCGCCAACCTTCGATATCCTGCGCGCGTAATAACGAATAAACAAACGAATGAGGGATATTTAAAAATATCGTCCCGCTCTTTTATACGAGGGGCAGAGAGGGGGTGGAGGAATCGATCCGATTAGAAGACTAATCGCTCTCTCGGTATACGTATATACATACATACATACATATATGTATGGAGTCGGTGGTCGAGAGAGGGAAGAAGAAGCGAGAGGATGGAAAAGAAATTCGTCGAATTGCTCGGTGTCAGCGGCGTACAGGTGAGCGATACCGTCGTTTGAGCGGGGCCGTCGGCCGGCCGGTTCCCAAGGGAGCCGTGTGTCGATTGGCCGGGATTGTTTGTGAAATTCCTTCGATAGTATTCGATGAATCTATCGAGGCACGTCGTTCGCGATTCCGAAAGAGCCGGTATGCCGGCCCCGGCTCGTTAGCCGCGCTCCCGGGGTCGTGCTTCTTTGCTATCGAGCGGATAGCGCGCCGAAACCCCTTCCTTCTTAATCGCTCGCGCGATAATTACGCCCCGATTCCTCCACCTACCGACGTTCTCCTAACCCACTTCTCCCCTCCTTCGCCTCGTCCTCTATCCTGTATACGAAAATTTTTACGCTTTCCAACCTTTTTCTCCGCACATTTCGTCCTCTACCCTTCTATATATGAAAATTTTTACGCTTTCCAACACTTACTCCTGTATACGAAAATCTTGGAAAATCTTGATTCTTTCCGTATTTTTTCGTATACCTCATTGTCTACCCTTCTGTATACGAAAATTTTGATGCTTTCCAACCCCTTTTTTCCGTATACCTCGTCCTCTACCCTCCTGTATACGAAAATCTTGACTCTTTCCAATCTTTTTTTCCGCACATTTCGTCTTCTATCCCCTGTATACCCTGCCATACGAAAATCTTGACACTTTCCAACCCCTTTTTTCCGTATACCTCGTCCTCTACCCTCCTGTATACGAAAATCTTGACTCTTTCCAATCTTTTTTTCCGCACATTTCGTCTTCTACTCCCTGTATACCTTGCCATACGAAAATCTTGACACTTTCCAACCCCTTTTTTCCGTATACCTCGTCCTCTACCCTCCTGTATACGAAAATCTTGACTCTTTCCAATCTTTTTTTCCGCACATTTCGTCTTCTACTCCCTGTATACCTTGCCATACGAAAATCTTGACACTTTCCAACCCCTTTTTCCATAGGCTTCGTCCTCTATCCCTGAAATGTTAAGAAAATCTTTCCAATTTTTAAGATTCGCGTATTTCGAAATACGAATCGTCCTTTTTTTTCTGCGCTATCCCCGTCGATACGACACGAAATTCTTTCCAATTTCCAATTTTCAAGATTCGCGTATTTCGAAATACGATGTCCTCTACCCCTGCCATACGAAAATCTTGACAGTTTCCAACCTCATTTTTCCGTAGGCTTCGTTCTCTATCCCTGTGATGTTAAGAAAATCTTTCCAATTTTTAAGATCCGCGTATTTCGAAATACGAATCATCCTTTTTTCTCTGCGTCGATACGACACGAAAATCTTTCCAATTTCCAATTTTCAAGATTCGCGTATTTCGAAATACGATGGACGAACGCACGTCCTCTACCCCTGCCATACGAAAATCTTGACACTTTCCAACCCCTTTTTCCCGTAGGCTTCGTCCTCTACTCTCATGACGGAAAATCTTTCCAATTTTTAAGATTCGTATTTGGAAATACGACGGACGAATCCTCCCTTTTTTCCATACCCTGCGACGCGAAAGCCAAGAACATATATTTCGAAATACGGTGGAACGCGGGATCCCTTTGACGGCGATAATTAACGATGGTACAGGAAGGGGAGGAGGATTTTAAAAAAGCCGGTGGGAGGTAAGAGGGAATTTCGCGATGGAAAATCGTTGGTGGGGGAGAAGACACGCGGGGAAAGTTTCGAGAGGAGATATTTTTTTTTAACGCGGTCTCGAGCGCGACTCGAAAATAATTGCGAATACGCGATACGATAGCCCGATACTCCTCCCTTCCCACTCCCCTTTCAACCGGCCGCTGCCGGGTCCCGGCTTGGAGCATACGGAAATGGGAGTGGGTAACTTGCAAACGTTCAAACAAATAGGAAGTTTGTTTGGCGGGCGGGTACAATAGGTGGAAACCGAATGATATGTCTAACTAAATACGTTACCCGCGGTATCAAAGGGAGAACCGAACCTTTATGATGGTTTCTGGTTGGCTCGCGTCTCCGCAGTTTGCCGCTCACCCTTCTGTGGTTACGCGCGCGGATCTCTCTCTCTCTCTCTCCCTCCTCCTCTATACACACACAACGGAACCCGGGTTTCCGGGCGATGCATCAATCGCAAAATTGAAATTTCAGCATCAACAATAATTACCGCCATTGTCGCTTCGAATCGAGAGCGCTTCTCCCTCTCTCCTCCCCAATTTTTCAAAAATTCCCTCCTCCCCCTTCTTCTCGCTCGCGAAGCCATCTTCTCACCGGACATTGGAGGGAAGAGTTTCTCCTCTTCTCTTTTCGAAACGGAGGAAACGGAGGAGCGAGAGAAGCGCTGCAAAATTGAAGGGGGAGCGGGGAGGAAACTTTGCCTAAAGGCTGAGAAACATCGGGAAATAGGTGGCTGCTGCAGGCAGCGACGTATCAGCGTTTGCTGATGCGTCTCTCGAACCACGTATCACGAGAGGGGAGGAGAGGAGAGGAGAGTGGCTGCCGTTTCCGGTTTATCTATCGAGCCGCTGAACGCTAGTATGACAGCCAGCCCGTCTGCGCGCTAATATGTCAAAGGCAGGCAGAGCAGCAGAAGACAATTAGCGCACCGTTTCTACCGTCTCTGCGATACCAAACTCCTCCTCGTTATTTCGGAAAGTCCGTGCTACACCCTTCTCACTTTCTCCCCCTTCGATCACATCCTCGCCGCCCAACAGTTTCTTTCTCCCAGAAACGGATTATTCCTTCGAAAAGACACCGTCGTTTTTATATATTAATTCTCACCCGATTCAATCCCTCGGCTCTTCGTCTTCGAGCGCAAAGCGGCTTAAAGCTAAAAAAAAAGGAAAAGTTCGTCAGCAATAATTTTGGAAAAACTTTGCAAAGTCTCGTCGAGTCTGGAAAATTTGGGAAAAAGAGAGACGGAGGGAGAAATCGATACTCGAGATTCGAATTCCGCCGGCGAATCCTCCAACACGCTTATCGCACACGCACACAATTGGAATCGAGGCGTCCATTCGTGGCGAACCGGGGTCCGAGACAAAAAGGAGGGGAGGGAGGTCTCCCGTGGGAAACCGTTCCTTTCGCGGCAGCGAGGAAAGAAAGAAATAAATAGCGAAAGAAGGAGGCGGGGAGGGCAAAATCAAATAGAGGGAAGGGGGGACAAATAAGCGAGAGGGAGTAAAAAGCGACGTTCGAGCCTCGGACGAGCGGGAGAGGGAGGGAAGGATCAGCTTTGTCGGCAAGCTCGCTAATTAGTTTACCAACTTATCGACCACCTTCCGTCCGCGGAACGGAGACGAGGCAGAGCCACGCACCGGTGACCGTCGTCGGGGCGGAAGCGCGGAGGACGTCGTCGTCGGGGATTCGATAGCACCCTTTTCGAAAGGAGATCCAGATAGCCGCGTTCCAAGAGACGAATCAAGTTCTTGCCTCCAAAGGACGAGCGTCTTCCTCCTCCCACGTGATCGCCGATAGGAGGAGTCGAAGCGAGGCATTATCGGATCCAATGGGTGATTAGATGCCACCCGAGGAAAAACGATTCCAATCCTCGACCGTTGCAATTCCCCTTTTCGAGAGAGTTAATATTCTCGAAACTCGGGGAGAGGAGGGAATAAATTTTCTTCGTTTCGTTAACGAACGCTCTCGAAAGCATTCGCTGTGCGCGTTAAAACACCTACTCGCTGACAATACGTTTCAGCGATAATGGTTTCATTTTCCTTTAAAAGCTTGTAGTAGATGCGCGATGCCCCCGGGAATACGGCGTATTTGTGTCGCATTAAAGCTTCAACACTTTGTACAAATTTAAAACGCAATTTTTCAATCCACGGGCGCTCTTAACCGGATTGAACACATCGTTCCGTTTCGATCGGCTCCTTCCTCCTTCCCTTCCAAGGGGCAAACGACGAAACATTTGCATGGACGGTGTTTGATATTTAGCAGCACGCGAGCCACTCGCTCCTCCCTTCGTTTCCGTCACCCCTTGCTCTCGCGCCACGAATTAAAAAAGCGGGAAGAAAGAGAGAGAGAAAGGGCGAGAAAAGTAACGGCCGAGTCGAAACGAGGCGGGCCAAGCGAGCGCGTCCAACCGGACCGATGAAATTCAGACGGGGGATAATTTTTTAACGTTATTACTCGCCGACCGTCTCCCTCACCCCTCGTTGATTGGCAATTTCGCGTCTTGAATTTTTATCCCGGCTCGCCGGGGCGGACCGGCAACCCCTTCGTTTTTAAATTATCCGCGAGATTAATCAAGGCGTCATTTTTCACGTCCAATTTGCAATAAAAAGAAGCCGGCGGACCGGGGTACGGTAACGAGGACTGGAGGGGAGAGAGTAAACCTTATTCTTAATTGATATATCTCGAATTAATTAATCCTTGGAACGCGATGACGCTTCTTAATTAGCCGACAGTCGTAAATTTCTTCGATCGGCCGCTTTTCCCTTCGATTATCGCGCCCCGTGTCTAGCTATACATTTAGCCAACCCTTGCATCCGTCACAACTCGAAGAAGAAGAAGAAGGAAAAGTTTACAAATTCGGAGGTTTCCGTTGAAATGTCAACAACGAGGAGGGAGAAAGAAAGGATTCGCTGGACTTCATTTTCGGGGGCGAAAAGAAAAAGGAAAAGTTTCCTTGTAAATACCAAAGTAATTCCAACGTCTCCCCCTCAACCGCGCCTCAAACACCTACAACAGAGGGTCGAAGAGAAGCCGGAGAGATTAAAAAATACACGCCGATGAAATAATATTCCACTTCTCCGATTCCCTTAAAAGGGAAAGGAAAGAGGGGAATTTCCCCGGCAGGGAAGGAGAAGCATTGCCGCGGGGAGGGGAGGGCTGGTTTCCAGCCTGGGAAGGCGACGGAAACGTTATGCAAATGGGTTTTTACGGGGAGAGAAGTTTGGAGCGAGGATAGCGCCGCGGGATCGGCCAAGAGGCCGGATCATTTTTACCGAAATTAAATCGAAAATTAGACTCGCATTAAAATGCGCTCCCGATAGGGCCTCGCCTCGAATCGCCGGTGGCTCGTCCGCGAGAGGGAGAGGATTCCTCGCTCATGCAAATAGCAGATTTGTACGAGTTAATCGGGATCCGCTGGCGCGGAACGGTTGAGAACCGCTGGGGAATAAGAGTCGAAACTGGAGACGGAAGGGAGGGTGGAAGGGATAAAATGAAAAAAGTTGGCCGGCGAACAATCGTGTATAAATCAGGGGTGGTTAATAGGTAAGAACAAAGGGTTAGGAGGCTGGTTTTCGCTGGTGGCGGCTCCCTGGAAGGAACGCCGGAGGGATGCGCTCGAGGGGGTTGGCTGCGCGCGCGCGCTCCAATTTACGATTCATTTCGTCGAAACGCGCCACCGTCGCCCGCTCGCCTTATATCGCCATTTCCCCGATCTGAATAATTAATTTTAATAACGAATTTCTATCCAGCCCTCTCTCCTCTCTCACCCGTCCTCTCCTCTTCGCGATACGAAATCGATACCTCGATTTCGAGAAATAATTCCTTTCAATTTGGTTTAGCCGTGGTAGAGAAGGAGGAAGGTCGAATTGGAATATCCGAGATCTTTGCTGAAAAAAAAAAAAAAAGAAAAGAAACGGGACGTTAACGGTGGATTTATACAAGTGTCACTCCTGTTTATCGGTAATTAAAATCATCGAGCGTGTCCCTTCTCCCCGTCGCGCGGCACAAGGTATTTACAATATTTCGAGAGAGACCGGTCGTTTACGTTACGTTAATTGACACGGCGATTCGATGGGAACGTGAATACGAAATTATTACAGGTTTCGAGGAGGGAAGTTGGACGGATCGATGAATATTTGATCGATCCGTGCGATACGATCGGTGAAATCGACGCCAGGCGAGAAAATAAATATCGAAAACCTCCGAAAAAGGAAAAAGGAAAAAAAAAAGGAGGGAAGGAGGGGATAAGTACCGTTGCGACGCTGTCACAACGGGAAATAAATGTTGCGGCCGGAAGATAATATCGACTTTGAAAAATAGAACCGAGCCGAATCGAAGATTCGATTATCGTCGAATTGGTTTTCTTTTTCCCCTCCCTTTCTGCACATCTAATAAAAGGACGAAACGGGCGCGATAGAAAATTCAACGATATCCATTCGAGCGCGATCGATCGAAAGGGCATTGAAATTTCAATATATAGCCGGGCGATATTCGGTCAAAAGTTCAATCGGCGAATTTTCGAATTGGAAACGGATACCTGCATATAATGGCTCCCTGAAATTCTTTTCCAAGCGGGTTAATTGTCGTCGAGATCGGACGTTTCTCTTGCTAAAAACAGAGAGAGAGAGAGAGAAAGGATATCATTAACGATCAACGATTTCGTACGAAGGCGTTATAAACTGCGGCAATTCGTATCTTTTTCTCACCTAGCAACGACTCAACAGATATTTCTCGACCAAGTATCGTATTTCAAAGAGAGAGAGAGAGAAAAAAACATTTTAAATTATCTTAAAAGTTGCTTGCGCAACGTCTAACTCTAACTTTCCGATATATACAAATATCCTGCGAACACAAAAGTAACGAAATCGTACGCGCGTGTATAACAACCACGATCTCGACTTTCCCCTTGATCGGTAAACCGAATCTCTCGCGAACAAAGACGAGAGAAATATACGAAGAGACATTCTTTTTACTCGGTTCGAGGATTACATTCGATATCGATCAGCGGTTAAGGGGGAAGGATGGGATAGGGAATACACGATTTTCTAGCCACTTGCTACCCGATACAAGAGTGGCAGCGGCGGCGGCGGTGGTGGTGGCCCAGTGATATACAACGCTATCACCCTCGTATTTACTGCAGTGTCAAACCGGGGCGACAACTTGGTTACAAATTAGTGCTTTGCATCGCGCGCCTGCCCGCTCTTACACCGTGCTATACACACATATATATATTGTTTATATATATATATATATATCTACATCGGTGGCCCTTCCAGCGGGTTGTACGAGTCTCGTATGTTTATGTTGCTGGCAGCTGCGCCGCAGAACCTTGCCAATATTGGTTCTCAATTTAATGATCAGCCGGTTGCGTGCACCCTTTACCTACCAGCCTCGATTGCATACACCCGGTAAAGTCCCGGCTCTCGGAATAAGTTTCGATCGCGTGGCAATGCTCGTTTCGACGCAATTTCCACGTACGCGCATATGTGTACGTACGTGTCTCGGGACAAAATATCAAAGTATCGTTTAAGAATAGAACTCGCTTCCACTTTTCGGCGTTGAATGCGAGTTTATATTAATTTTCAACGCGTATCTCGAGCGGGTATCTAGGGCGATCGGAGATCAAGGAATCGACAGGAGGAGCTGAGAACCGCTTGCCGGTAGGAGAGGCGATACATCAGCCACGGGTCAACAATGTGTAACGTTCCCCCAAGTTCGCTCTTCTGGTGACGCTTCTGGAGTTTCTCTTTCGAGAGATATTTATTAGGCTCTCCTTCTTCAGTTTCATCAATCCCGTTCGATATCGACGGAAAGGGGGGGGCTCTGACGCGGCGTAACTTGTTGCACGTATTCGCTCGAAAGAACGACGACGAGGGAAAGAAAGAAGGAAAAATACGAATTTCTGAAATATAATGTACGTAAAGAGGAGCGCGTTCGATAAATGGCATCGATAGAAAAAAAAAAAAAAGAAATTGCACGGGTTGGGCCCGTGTTAACGAGCAAAAATGTGACGGCCCTCCCACTCTCGGGGGAGGGGAGTGGCGGCCAGAAGCTTTTCACTCGTGAAAAGTGGAAAATTGCGTAGGGGGCGAAAGGTATCGAACCGGACCATCGTGCCGTGAATCGACAAATTACTTTTCATTGCGCCGCGATGTAATCACGGATTCAGGTGTCGCCCTCATTACTGGCGGGCTCTCTGGTGGGAGGGAGGGGTGGGTAACAGGAAAGGGGCGGTCGCCTTCGAGGGTGAACGGTGGAAGCAACAAATTGAGGTTTTGAAAAAAAAGTGAAAAAAGAAGAAAGAAGGAAAAAAGGAAGAGAGAGAGAGAGAGAGAAAAAGCGCTCGCCTCCTCCACGGTCGTGCTTTACCGCGGGGAAACCCATTGATTTCCCCTCCCCAACCCCCTCCCATTCACCACCGTGCGATAATTAAATGCATTTTATACAGTTCTTCGTGTGGTCGAGGTATATAACGGCGAGTAATTAATAGACATTTAAAATTTTTAATAACGCCGCTTTTATGCGCGCCGTACTGAGCGTCCCCCGAGTAATTATAGCCGGTGAATGGATCTGTTGCATTTGACTTTTAATGCCCGCCGGATCAAGCGGTTACACCACGCCTCGCCGCCACTTATCAAACTTCCCCCTCCCCCTACCACCTCGTGCTAATGACGAGGAGAAAATTTTCGTAACGCACAACACGCTTTTTTCACAGCCGTGTAACCCGTTTCCTTTTTCTCCGTTTTTTTCGAGGGGTGGAAGAGGGGAAGGGAAGGAAAACGTTGGCCGAGAAAAGCGATGCGACCCTTATTCAAAGAGCGATTCCAATTTTTTCCCCCCGCCCTGTTTCGTCAGAAGAGAAGATTCGAAATTTCTCGGGCGAAGCTCGACGATAAGGATTAATTGGAAGCGAGTTGACGATATTTCGCGCGGGTGAAAACGGATCCCGGAGAGAAAGAGAGAGAGAGGGAGAGATTTTACATAAAGTCTTCATTCGGCCGGCGCGATAAATCAGAGCTTCTTTTCCGGATGAGAAAGAGGAGAAGGAGGAGAAGGAGGAAGAAGAAGAAGAAAAGGAGAAGAGGAGAAGAAAAAAAGAGCTGTTGACTCCGCGTCATTAAAATTAATGATCGCGTGATCGCTAAACGCGTTTGCGCTCCATCTCTCACATTCTCAAATCCGGTCAAACCGTGGAGCGATAAATCACGAAACACCTGTTCCGTAGGGACACCTCTCACCATAAGAGTTACACATTCAATTAAGTTCTTGTGCCGAATCGGAGAAAGATTCAATTTAAAACGCCTTCGATTATTATTACCACTGCCAAATTTCTCGCTTCCTCGCAGACTTCCATTCCTTATCTTATCTCTAACTCGTTTCATCGATCGTCAACGGTCCAACGGTTGAAGCGAAAGAAATCGAGCTAACTATATATATATATATATATATATATATATATCGTTCCACTGGCTAAGAAAAAAAGAAGGAAAAAACGACCACAGGCCCTCGTCTATAGCTGTCGAAACGTTCCTGCCGATCAAATTACCGTTGCGCGCGCGTGTATACATACGCGCCTCGTTGAAGGTATTCTTCGTATCGAGAAAGTGTCTCGGCTCGGCCTATAAATTTGGCCAATTTAATTGGCCGTGGATTTATTATTATGTAGGCAAACGGAACTCGTTATAAATTTCTCGTGACAACCGGAGTATGGGATCGTGATGTCCGATGCTAATGCGCGATTAATTATAATAACTGTGCGATTCTGTGGGAAACACGATTCCCCGGGAATTTGGACGAAAACGTCTCTACTCCTCTGCCTGGCTTCTGGCTAATTTTTGCCGATGCAAAAGAAGAAAAGAATGTAATAAGCACGGCGAGGATGCGTTCGAAGACGATCGGAGCACGAATTACTCGGTAATAAGAGAAAGGGAAGGACTCTCTCTCTCTCTCTCTCTCTGGGGAAGCGTTATTAAGCAAAATATTGAATTACGAGGAAGAGAGAGAGAGAGAGACAACAACGTGGAAAAGATACCGTGCGATATAAGAACGATATCGAGTGGGTCCTCTGTCTTGATATAGACCACCGTGAGCGAGCTGGGCCCGACCAGTAGGCCTTAAATCGTCCTCGCACCGGGAGGGCAACCGGTACCCCTCGGTACCACCTAAAATATTCTCCGCCTAAGGTATACCGATCGAACGTGTCCACCATCACCTCTCTCTCTCTCTCTCCCCCCTCCTTACCCCACAAAATCGACGTATCCCGCCCTTAAATCATTCGGGAGTGGGGCTAGGTGTGGTGAGCGCGACATTGGTCGCCACTGTGGTGCCACTTCCGGGAATCGCTCCGAACTGAAATACCTTCTTCTTCTTCTTCTTCTTCATCTACCTTCGAAATGAGAAAAATTCTCATCTTTTTTCTCTATCTCCTGTTTCTTTTCTGCTCCTTTTTTTTTTTTTTTTAGGAGGAGAGATCGATCGAAATCGAGGGCCTCTTTCTCGTTTCTCTCGATTTTAGGGAACGACCGCCTTTCCCTTTCCTTTCTTCCCTTCTTTCTTCCCGATCTCCTTGAATTTCTTCTTTTTTTCCCCTCGAGGTTTCACGCGAGCCCAAGGTTGACAAATAAGCCCACCAATGGAGGCGCGGAACGGGCGAGCGAACAAATAGCTTCGCGGCCTGGTGTCAGAATCAAGATTATGACAGCGAGTCGGGTATAAATTTGAAATTTAAGAGAATTTCTACCTTTGGCGGGGCGCTCGGCTTGACCGGCCCCTTCCCTCCCCTCCCTGGCCAAACTCCACCGGCACCAACCACCGGTAAATCACGGTGATATGCGGGTTCGCCCAAAATTCCCGGCTAATCTCGAAATCAAACAGCCAGGAAGGACATAAAAATGCTTTATCGCCGGAGGCTTGAAATACACCTAAGCCGCACACCACTCGCCTCCTCCTCCCCCCCCTCACGATCGCCTTGTTCGCTCGGGATGGGACACCGAACCCGTGCTGTAAGCAGCACGCTATTTTCTTTACGAAAGATGGACGAGATTTCGTTTCGCCGCGCTTTACGAGAACGAAAGGTGCATTCTTCCGTTTCCTCGTCTCTGCTCGTCGATCGATTTATCGAGACCGATTCTTCGATAAATATATGCGTAAGCGGGAAGGAACGAGGTGTCGAGGTATCGTAAGAAAGAATAAGGAAAATAAGAGAAAAATAAAAAATTCGTATTGTGCGCGTCTTCTCTCAGAGAGCGTCTTGTTTATTATTAATCGAGCGGGACACTTTTCTTCTTTTTTTTTTTTCCCCTCGAATACGTTATCGCGCAAAAATTTGACCTTCCCTCGACATCCGTGACCTCGACAAATAAATATTCGACGAACGAAAGTTGAAAATTCGGAAACGTCAATTTTTGCCAGGTGTGGGGTTCGAACCCACGCTCCCAATCGGGAACCAGAACTTAAGTCTGGCGCCTTAGACCGCTCGGCCAACCTGGCTTTCGACGATCCACTCCTAAATTCAATAGGAAATACGTCGGCTCGAATCTTACGATCTTTCGTTTCCGGCCCACGTTTTATTAGAGTGATTTTTTCCCCGCTAATTTTGTTCGAACGTCGAATTAAAAAAAGAGAAAGAGAGAGAGAGAGAGAGGGAGAGGGAGAAGCGATATATTCGGTGCACGGTGATTGTGCGTTTTACGTCGTGTTCGGCTGCGACGATAAGATCTCGGTATCACGGTTCCACCGATTACGCGAATATCAATGACTTCTGGGAACGAACCGGATGGATTCGAGCCAAGTATGCAAACAAGAAGAAATAATTGCAATCGGATATTCGGAGGCCGAGAGGAGGCCCCCCGAAGGTGTATCGTATCGGCGGACGGTGGTTATTGACGACCGGGCAAAGCAGTGGCGATACATTGGCGGACGAGCATAAATTTCGCCCCCCAAACTGACCGTTGCGTTTTTCGATGCGTCTTAAATTGCCTGGCAACCGTATTCTCGCGGCATCCCCGAGAGAGAGAGAGCGCATGAAATGCGAGGCGACACGGCCATTAATCAATGTATTTATAGATAAAGTCCTTTCGAACGTAAACTGAAACATTTCCAGGCTATACACCAGCTATATTCCCTCCCCCCTCGCGCAAACTCATTTTATGCGTACATCCTTCCTCCGCCATACCATTCTTTTTTCGAGAAAAAGAGATCCTCCTACTTTTACGATTCTCGATTCGACCACGTATATTCGACGCACATACACATATATATAAAACATGCGTAATTCGTAAATTCGGAGCACGAGTACGTAAGTACAGTTAAGAAGAGAAAAAAAAAAAAAGAAAAGAAGATGGAAACGATCGAAAGGGATGGCCGTAAACGAAAAAGAGAATTGGCAGAGAATCGAAGGAGAAGTTGGAGAGCTCTTATAGGGGCCCCTCCACGGGCCCATAAATATCGAATTTTTATTTTGAATGGGAAAACGAACGATCGGTCGATGCCGCTTGTCCCTGGCCCCCACTAAATCACCGTTACTTTATTAAGTATTACCTTTAGTTAACAGATACTTAATCAAAAGGTGCACGCCGTACGCCACTAATTTGACTTTGGCCCCCATAAATATCGAGGAGGACCCTATGCCGCCGCCGCCGCCGAAACCGGCGCTCTGCTGCCCTTCCAAATACCAGACGCACCCGGACGTGAACACCGACGGAACGACGGATGAATGGGCGATATACCAATGGCTTCGTACTCGATAAAATACTCGTGTAATTAAATGCGAGGCGGCATTCGTTTCGCCCTCCCCGCAGCCGTATCCATCACGCTTTTTCCAAATTCGCGTATCCTCTTCTCTCGTCTACCCTCCCCCTCGATCGACGATTTGGTTATTGGTTATCCGTTTATCGCTGGACGGAGGGAAATTGTGCGGGCAAAGCAAAGGCGGTCGGCTCGCGGTTCGGTAAACGCTAAACACTCGTTAGGGTGTATGGATTGAAACGCAATCTGTATTCGCTGTGGCTACCTCGAGGGGGAAGCGGGAGGAGAAAAGGAGACGGAAAGGCCTCGTGGTGGTAACTCGTTACGAAGGAGGGGTTGCGAGGAAGAGGGTAGTTCTGGTGGCCAGAAGAGCCCGAGGCCCCCCCACTAATTGATTTGTGCTTCGCCGGCCCTAGCTGCCATAACCTCTCCTCCCTCCCCGCTAACCCATTCCCAAGATTCGAACGCGTCTTTACGCGATACGCCTTCGTTTCGTCCGATATATTCTCCGCGTTAGAGTTCCATCCTCTTTCTTCTTCTCTTTTTTTTCCTTTCCAGTAAAAACGGATCCTCGAAAATAAATAATTCTTTGGCGCGCGTCGTTCGAGAAGCTCGGTAATTATATTCGCCGTTAATTACACGGACGAACGATGCCTTCGAGTACGTAGCTCGAGGTGAAAAGCGACCCTTTGTCGCGGCCCCGAGCTGTCCACTTTGCTCTCGCCCGGCATTTTTCTGACTTTACGTAATATCCTGAGCGAGGCCGGCCTAATGCAAACAAGCTGCCGTGAACCGTGCGCCTCCTTTGCGATCACACACGCGTCCCCCTTTCCTCGTGTCTGTGAGCGCGCGAGCGCGTCGCAATGGTGTACAGTTACACGAATCTGGATACGTGTCCCGACCGAGTGCATGAATATGTACTTTCGAGCGAGGCGACGCTCGTATCGCGTCAGAGAGATGGGATAATTACGAGTGTTGCTATTCCCTTTTTCTCTCCTTCGCCGGCCAACCATCTTTCTCCACCACGGGAATCGTTATCTTTATTGTCGTAGCTGTAACCTAAGAATTCGTTCGGCCGACCAGATATTCCGTTCTTTCCACTCCAATGTGGCCACAAAATTTGGCACGATTCCAGATCTTTCCATCGATTTCGTTCAACAATAGTTGTATCGGATGGAATATCGGAGGATAATTGAAACATCTCTCGAATATATGTATATATTTATAGGGCGCTTTAATGCGGTTTAAAGAAAAAGGAAGGAACTGTCGCACGATACGTTCGATGGAAGGAGAGTTGGTAAATCGGAGAGGAGGGGGAAGAAATGTTTACAACTTATCCAACTGCAATAATGTAAGCGTATGGCATAAGCTTATAGCGAGATATTTAGCCGCGTATCGTGGCGCCACACCACCCAGGGGACCCTCTCATTATTCGCTGCCAGGATGAGCCTTTATTAGCAGTTATCCTGTTCGGTCTCGAATCTATACGTTCACATATCCATAAATTTGCGTTTACGGTGACCGTATCTTATGCAAATGAGACGATTTAATCCGTCGGATATTTCAGGGCATTTTTTAATAACCCTTTCTCCTTTACCCCCTCCCCTCGTTTCGCCGAGAGAGTCGCCGATCTCTTCGATCGTTCGTTCGTCAGGGCGATCAATTAGCGGCGATTCATCGTCCTGCCTCTTCAATCTCGTTGCCAGGTTTTCGGGAATGAGCAGAAGCAGAGCCGTTTACAAGGTCAGGTTTCCTCGTCGTGGGGAAATTCCTCTCCTACTAACGCGTCGCGTTTATCGAATTTCAAATTTCTCCTCGTTCGCGTGACGATCGATGAATAAATATTTATATCTGTTCGAGAACGAGATAAGATCGGTCACGAGTCGATGATGAAGTCATTAAACCGGCGATTTCGAGGAACTTTGGATCTTTAGACCTCGATATCGATCGACGAAATTTCGAGTATATTTTCGCGGAATGAAAGGTTTCTCGACGAGATCGAAAAAAGGAAAAAAAAGGAAAGAAAAAACTCCGTGTCCCGAAATCATCGGATCGAGCCGAATCGGTTCGAAAGCAGCAATTTCGCCCGATGTTTCGAGCCGGCAAAGTGCGATAATAAGCCCGCGGGCAGTCGGTGAGAATCTGCAATTCGCTCCGCTCAAATTGAATACTCCGTAGGCAGAATCTGGACTCTCCGTCGAGGGTTAAACCTAAGATCACCGATCCGTGATATAGTTTGGGCTTTGTACCCGCTCTCCCCCCTCTCTCTGCACAAACGTTCCGTTCGCTCGGTTCGACACGGAATGTCGTTTAACCGCGATACGCCGAGGCAGGATATCGCAAAAGGAAAAGTGCGTATCGTCGTATCGACGACTTAATACGAGAGACTGGAATATATCGAATTGGAATATTTGTACAAGCGCTACGATACGTCTGGTGTGCGTCGGTTGCGCGAGGAGAGGTAAATAGTCGCGATGTCTCAATCCTCGGAGATAATTGACACGGATACACACCGATAGACCGTTTCTCAGAAAACGTATCTTGTTTTCCTTTCCTTTCCCTTCGTATCATTACGGGGAAGCGCTAATGCGGAGAATATCCACGGGCTGCCAGCAGTTACAGTCACTTCTCGCGCACGGAAAAGCTTCGTTAAGCGCGAAATTGCCGGTCGCGTCGCCCGCTACGCTCAAGATTATAACCGTACGAACGGTTGTAATATCGTTCGACGAGCCACCTTAACGAAACGCGCGATTAGTATTTCGCTATCAAGCCAATCTTTAACAGCCTCTTTTCCCTTTTCGTCTTCTTTTCCCTTTTTTCTCGCGCCGAGCGTAATACCCCGGCACGTGCCTCGTTACAGCCTCGCGGTGAGAATTAATATTCCCGTTTCGAAAGATTTTCTTCCTCGACGTTGTTTCGGATCATCACCCGGTAATTTGATTACCGGCGACGTGCGCTGAAAAGTGGTTGAAAATAAATTTTAACGGCGACAAAATACCGCGAAAGAGCGACTGCGATCGACAAAGCAGCTGCTTTGGGAAACGAATTTGCGCGTATGGGATGCAGCTGGGTGCACGAGGCGAGATTGTTTCTTTTAATATCGAATTCGGGAAATTTCTTTTTTTAATGACTTGATTTTTCTCCGGAGCGCGGATAAGATGGAATAAGATGGATTTCCATTCGTTGATCGTTTCGTTCTCGAAACGGAAGAAAAAGGGAGGGGGGAGAGAGAGAGAGAGAGAGAGAAAATACGAAGGTCGTACGTGTAAATAACGGCGCGACGATAAATTAATCCAAGGCAGCGATGTGCTCGCGGTATACCGAATTCGCAAGCTGTTCCTCCCGCCACTATCTCCCTTTTCCATCCCCGCATCCCCCTCGCCCGACCACTTATCCATGATTTATTGAAATTACATCTCGACACGCGAAAAAAGGAGCCGTTTTCCAGCGGCATTATCTTCCGTTTTCTCCTCGCCACGAACGACAATCCTCCGTATCCGTGACAGGACAATATAACTATCATCTCTTTGAAGATTAACGATCTTTTCAGGTGAGCCGAAGGGCGGAGTTGTACGGATCGACCGAACGTCTCTCTTCTCGCGTCTTCTCCCGTCATTGTGCGCGCTGCTTACCACCCGTGTTATTTCACGATTAGGGACGGCTGTTAGTTGGACCGAAAACGTCGTTACATTTGGTTCTTAGGCAAGAGCAGAGAAACTTTTGAGAAAAGAGCGGTCTCGCGGTTTCTTTCCCTTTTTTAAATCTTATTCCAACGAATATTTCTTCGAACAGACCCGAAAGCGAAATAAATTCGCAATTTCGCGTCACGGAAGTTTCTTATTAAGAAATTGATCACCACTCCTTATCGTTACAAACACATTGCGACACGCGTTATCGTCAAGGTAAACACTTCGAACCACCCAATGACCTACCTTTTCGTCATGCGACGTCTAAATTGCACAACGGACGCAACAAACGCGTAGCGCGACACACTTGGTACACGTTTCATAACCTGAAAACGTAAAACGGATCTTTCTTTCGGAAAAGTCTAGAGAGAATCTATCGAGCGGCCAATTAAACGCGAAAAAAGAGTTGCTTTTTCACGGAACGTAAACGATTCGTGTGGAAAAACCAAGCTCGATATCGAGATATAGGAATTCTACCGGTTTTAACGGCTGCCTCGAAATTAACACGCGATAGCGGCTCGTTAACGTTCGCCATCACGAGAGAACCAACGCGTTTCTCTTTAGGCAAGCAGCGCGCCATCTACAACAAAGTAATGGAGTGCGCGCACTATCGAACTGGTTTATCGATGAAGGAAAATCATAGCTTGCGTACTTTACACGAGAGACTTAACCCGAACGAAACGACTAAATGAATAAATATACGAGTGTAACTGTGGTTACGCGCACATATTTCCCTTCCATACACGCGCGCATGAAATTAGTAGTTGATCGAACAATTTATCGAAGGGAAAGCAAAAACACGTTTCTATCTCGTTCCACGCGAATATCCACCGCGAATTGACTTTGCGCGTATATATCGCGCGTATATATAAAGAGAGAAAAGAACTTTGCTTTCGAACACGTCTATACGTATCTCTTTCACAGGATAGCAGGAGGATCGGTCGAGGCGAGACGCAATGCGATAAAAAGAGAGAAGAGAGGAGAGCTACTTTGCCGTTTCCCCTCGTGTAGCGGACGCTTCCTGCTTCTCGTTTCCGTCGAATTGACGCTCTCCAGATCGAGATAATCGAAGCATCGCTCATTCGAACTCGCGTATTTACCAGAGTCGGGGAGGGTGGATCGGCCGAGTCCCGTTGTATCTGGCCGCTATTAACGCGAACAATACCGGAACCAGTCGGTGATGTATCCTGTCCTTAACGCCTCTCTCTTCTCTCCGTTCCCATTTCTTTCCGTTTCTTTCTTGGGCCCCTTCTCTCGCGCGCCACCGAACAGCCTCGAGTGGCCGATGCTTTTTCTCCCGGGCAATTTATCAAGCCTCTCTCCGATGTTTTTGTGTCTGTCAAAGTATGGCAGACGGTTGCGTGTATGTGTGTGTGTGTGTGTGTGTGTGCGCGCGCGCGCGCTACGCTTCTGCGGCCCCTGTGCACGTACGCACAGGGGCGGCCCTGGTCTGTCGTTGTGAAGTGGCAGCTCGACGAAAAGGGTTTCACCGCGATTCCTTCTCGCGAAGAATTACGGCGATCCGGTGCAACTGGCGCGCCTCGCACAAGGATTTGATGCATCGCTCGGTGTCACGCTTCAATGTCGCCGTTCGACGTTCAGCCACCGCGCGTTGCACCTGCGAGCTGAAAAACCGGCAATCGGCCCCCGGTTTAATTGAGATACGAGACCGCGATCGGACTTTTTTATTTTTTTCTTTTTCTCTCCCCCCCCCCCCCCTCATTTTCGATGAAATTTCCCATCGATAGAAACACCGGAGAGGGACGCCAAACGAGTAATTTATATATTTTCTTCCGCCCGATATTTGTCATCAAAGAGTGGGCCATTAGTAGGAGTGCGGAGCGAAAGAAAGATCTTTCGGGAGAGACACAGCGGGAGGCATTAGAGCATGGCTCCCATTAGCTCGACCGGGTTTTTCTCTCGAAAAGAAATTAATGGCCGATCTTCGCGCGGAATTTCGCCCGCTTCTATCATTCTTATACCGCGTATTATAACCTAAACCTCGAGAGAATCCCGCGATCCCGTAATTCGAAATCGTCGCTCGTGAAAACGTGTTTAGTAGAAACTGGCTGGTGGAGGGGAGGGGAGAAAAGGAAGATATAGCAAGTTCATAAAAGACGATCGCCTAATGGAATTGAGTCTTCGAGGCAAGCGAGCGTCGTCCGTTCCGCGCGACGATAATTCGTTTAACCACATTGTAAGAACCATTTATTTATCCGAGCGGGGAAATTTATTTTCAGCGTATGGGACAAGACTTTTATTAAACGATCAATCAAAGCGCGGAGAGAGAGGAGAAACGCGCGCGGCAAGAAACGTCCCGGTATAAACGTCGGCGTTAAGCGTTGTACCTCCAAGCTATAGCGGCCTCATAGTCGTTCGCGCTCGCAGTTGGGAACCACGTGAGTGGCACGTGACTAAGAGGATGTAGCAATTATATCTTGACTCCGTCCTCTCTCTCTCTCTCCCTCCCTCCCACCGGGTCTCTTCACTCGAAGCCAGGGTCCCCCCCTGCTCTTCGCAACGCAACAATTAACGTGGCTTCGTGATATCAAAAATGACCCTTCCCCGAATCCGAAAACCGGCGGCCGCCTCCCGTCAAAGGAGGCCGCAATAAATTCTTATTGCCGTTCATCGGGCTATTTACGGTTCCCCGAACGCCAACGCGACCTCTCCTCGTTATCTCGTCGCCCGATTTCGTTTATTATTATTACACGAATTTCCCAACGAATTTTACAAATCGAGGCGGATTTGTTCCCCCCTTCTCTCTCTCTCTCTGGAGAGAAGCGATTCGCGAAAGGATCGATGGAGGAAAAACGGGACTCGCCAAGATGACTTTTACCCAGGGGATCCTCCATCAAGCACGTGATAGCCGGACGCACACGGTAAAACGCACGTCGGACATGGTGGAGTATACGGAGGAGAAGAGAGCTGCTACCCTCTTCTATAACCCGTGCGCACGTCGACTATAATTATCCTCGGGTAATCACGACCCCACACCACTGTCTTCCAAAGCCCGCTTACCGCAGTCCGGCCACCGTATTCCGCAAAATTAGTATTTCCATTCTCCGTGGAAGAGAAGCGAGCCAGATGGAGGGGGAGAGATGAGAGGAGGGAAAAGAAAGAGAGAGAGAGAGAGAAAAAGGAGCGACTGGTCTTGTCTGCGGTCTTCTCGATTTCCAACCCCCCCTTCCCCCTCCCAACCCACCTTCTATACCCCTCTTGGCCCCCCTCCTCCCCCACTACCAACTCGCCGACGTGTTTATTTTTGCAATTTGCCCGCTACGTCGAAGACCGACAATTAGATTTCCTTGCCTTCCTACGTTGTTCGGCTACCGTATAAGTGCAAGGGATCGGGCGATCCAAACGCGAATGCTTCACGAATGCCGTGTAGCGGGATGGGGTGGGTGGAGGACCACCTACACCTGCCTTCGGATAATTCCTTCCTTCCACCTCGAAATGGATCCGTCGCTCGAAAATATCCCACATTTTTAATAAGCTTCTTTCCCTAAGTATCGTCCGTAAGTATTATTATTGTTATTCGTTCCGATCGTCGGCGAAAAGCCGCCGACCTACGAGAGGGAACGGTTTCTCGTTTTCTTCCTTGGCCGGGCTCTCGTTTCACGTTCGGCTCAATTGGTGTCTTTGTCTCTCGGATGAAGGGCGCCGCGGCCGGGATATCTCTCGGGGTATATACGCGGCGCGGTTTCGAGGTGGAGGCACTAAATCAAGGCTCCGCATGCTTTGGATGGCGTCTAACAAATGAGCCAATGACAACCGGCCCGGCCCTGCCTCTCTCTCTCTCTCTCTCTCTCTCTCTCTTCGGATCTCGCTCGAACTCGCGCGAACAAAACGATAATATATTCCACCGCTCTCTCCCTCTCTCACTCTCTCTCGCTCGCTGGAAAGAGAGGGAGAGGGAGCAGAAAGACGGGATCCGGACGGATCGAGCGAATACTATACGAATACACCGGGACGGAACGGAACGGAACGGAACGGAACGGGACGGGACGGAACGGAACGGAACGGATGATCGAGGCTGAAGGAGAAATGAGGCGGCGCGCGGGGTTAGGTCAGGTGGGAGGAGGAGGAGGAGGGGGGAGAGGGAGCCCTTTTACACGTCGCGGGCAACTAATACCTCGACGCGCGCGCTAATGACGGCCAATAATTTAAAATATGAATTTGTATAAATCACCGGTAATCGTTAATTTCTCGGAATGTTGGATCGGGGCCCAGGGTCCATCAGCCCGTGCCCGGGACAACTCTGCTGGCCTGCTTCCCCCCTCCCCCTCCTCATCCTCGTCGAGGTCATTTGTGCTCTCCTAGATTAATTGGATTAATTAGGCATTACCGTGCCCCGGGGCACGGCGCTGCATTAGTCGGGGGAAAGGGAGGGAGGGGAGGGGAGAAGGTTGGGTAAGGCACGAAAGGTTGGGACGGCAGACGCCGCGCGCGGCGACCTTCGAGATCGTCGAGATCGTTTCGAGGGGATTCGCGGGGTCTTTGATTTTGGAACAAACTGATTTCGTCTTTCGTCACACGGCGACGGGGACAAATCGTTCGTCATTTTTATACTACATACTACGCGGGGATACCACGATAGCCCCGAGCCACGAAATTTGGCCTACTATACTCCCTCCCTTCCTTCCTTCCTTCTTCTCTCGAGGAGGACTCGAATTCTTCGAGATCGAAAGTTTCGAGGAGCGGAGAGGAGAGAAGGGAGGGATTAATCGGTCTTTCCAACGTATCGAGTCGAACGTTATCGTATCGTATCGTATCGTATCGTATCGTATCGTGCTTTACCTTACTCGCTTCCCTTCTCCCCATTGCATGGTCAAAAGTCATTACCGGGGCAGCAGAAATTTGACATGGTTTTTACTTTTATTGCGCGACCGTTCGCCTATAATTATTTCCACATCTATCACTCCTCTCTGGCAATGACCAGCCACGGCCGTGGCTCGAAGATTGAAGATCGGCTTGGTAGAAAAAAATGAGACGCGAAACCAGGGCCTTTCGAGCAATAGCTCGGTGAGGAAGAAGAGGAGAGGACGGAGACGAGGAGGAGGAGAAGAAGAAGAAGAAGAAGAAGAAGAAGGAGAAGAAGAAGAAGTAGAAGAAGAAGAAGAAGGGGTGGGTGGAGAGGAGCGAGAGGGGGGAGGGCCTCGTCTATATGGGCATTCGTTGTCGACGTTGAATGCCAGTCGGTTTCCTCTTGTTCGACGAGAACACGAAAGGCTTCGATGACGTATGGTTCGTGGAAGAAGGAGAAATAAAGAGCGTGAAGGGAGGAACGAGCGTACCTGTGATTGTCCTCGGCCTGGGATGAAAAAAAAGTGTCATTGTGCTCGGGCGAACGAATGGTCATTTGGCCCGAAAACCGCTTGACATTTCTTACAGTTCTACTATGGCCTCACTCACCGCCACACTCGTCTCCCGTCAATCGGCGGCCAAAAACGCTCCACCGCGTTGGTCATTAACGATTTCAAATCCCCGGTCCTGTTTCACCTCCTCGGATAATCCTCCTCTATTAATAATACAATCTCTCTCTCTCTAACGAGTGAACCTCTTTTCAACTGTCCGTCAATATTTCTCTTCAATGAAAGAAAAGAGAAGAGACGGAGACGGAGAAAGAGAGAGAGAGAAATAAAGGGGATCCTCCCCCCTTTTTCGTTATCGTCTTCGTATCCGTGTCGTTCCGAAACGAAAACGGGATTCACCGAGAATCATCCAGCTGGCTTTCCGTTACACAGCCCCCATTCTTCAGAACGAAGAATGTTCCCTCCGTCATCGTGTAACCGTTCGCACTCGCGGAACCGACGACGAACGCTCGCCACGTTCAAAAACAAAACGATACCAAATATTCGAGCCTTCGCTCCCGATAAATGGCCGCCCGAGATGTCGTTGAATATTCCGCGTTTCCCTGGAATCCTGTTGCAACAGTATATATATATATATATATCTATAGTATGGGTCCCCAGTCTGATGTATTTCTGAAGCTTGGCTCGAGGCCACCATTATGCGCATGATAATTAGAATGCGTTAGCGCGTGTCTCAATATATCCGCACGTGAGTTCGAGCCGAGCTAACCGGCCGCGGCTCGTCCGTTCGATTCGACCCGTCGTGGTGGGTGGCTTTCCACTTTTTCCAACGAGATCGCATCTTTCCCCGCCAACAATTGTCGTTATTATTTTTCGAAGATCGAGCAAACGAAACCGTTCCTTCCTCCTCTTCTTCTTTTCGTTCCCTTTTTCTTTTTTTTTTTTTTTTTTTCACCAAGAAAGGGGATTATTAATCGAAATACACGAGGTGGAGGACGCACGCACAGGAAATCGTTGAAATTCTGCCCGAATGATCAACAGGACGAGCAGGCTTACGCCTGTTGCTCTTCTTCTTTTTCCTTTTTTTATCACTGTTGGTGTCGCGGAAGCAACCATCTGCGGCCAACGTAGTAATTCTCGCGAGTTTTTAATATATCGAGTTTCGGTGTGTATCGAGTGCCTATAGGAATTAAAGGAGGGAGGGAAAGAGAGAGACAGAGGGAACTCGACTTCGAAATATATATATATATATATATATCAGCCAGTCAGACAGCGATATCTTGTTTCTTTAATAAACGGAAACGGAACGTAATCGTATTATTTGTTTCTACCTTTAAGAATACTACCCTCCCTCTAATACTCGAGTCGTTGTACGAGGGGAGGAGGGGAGAGGGTTCCAGGAGGATGAACAGGAGGAAGAGGAATGCGAGGATCTTTCGAGTTGAGACGGGAATGAGGGGGGAGGGGAGGTGGAGGGAATATTTAAGAAGGTATTAAACCCCCCCTCCCCTCTCCTCCCGCGCCCCGCGCCGCGAGGATAAGAAAGCATTAACGTTGTACTTTATTCGCGTGTACCACTCGATGAGTTCTGAAATATGGAAAGTATCGTGAATTCCGGGTTTCGGGTAACAAACTTCTTCCCTCCTCGATTCGTCGATTTCGAAGAATAAGAACGAGAAGAACGGGGGAGTCCCCTCCTTCCTCGAGAGGCGTCTAACGTCTCTCCGCCCAAGTTCGGCCGGAATTATTTCTCTTCTGGCCAGAGATTTTCTGGTGGAGGAGCGGGAAATCTGGGAGAATCGTGGAAATCGTTGCTTTTGTTTGATCGATCGTCGAAAGGGGACAAAAGGGAAGGCGATATCGATCGCTCTTTTTTTTTTTGCTCCCGAATATCCTTGCAAAGGATATCGGTAACAGAGCCGGATGTTGGAGCAGAGAAACCCGATATATCATTGGCTGGATCTTGACGAGCGAAAATTTACGGATAGACGGATCGATATACGCGCGAAATTAAGAAAGAAAGAGAAAATTGCGTAAAGGGAGCGGAGAAAATATCCCTCTCGCGATTTATTCCTCTTTAAAAATGGGCAGCGCGTGCTCGAAACGAGCGTGCCTCGATCTTATTAAACCCTCGCGGAGAATGAATAGCGAGAGGCCGGAGTCGGAGAAACGTGTCGTCCAACACGGAGATCGCGCTTGTACCAATCTGCCGCGATCCCTTTCCCGCGAGTACGACTTCCACGTTACGTATCCCGAAAAGGGAGGCGCGTCTCCGAATCCGGGCGCCGGTTGTTAACGATTACAAATTGTGGCCGGCCGATCGGTGCGCCTATTCCCGGATTAATCGAGGGATGAATAATCGAAAGGTGATTCACCATCGAGCGACATACACTCCGCTTCACAAGTATCGCACGAGGGTATCACGTGATAATAATCGTCGGTTTATTTAAAGTAACGTTACTTCTCGATACGATAATTCGTAAGAAATTTCGCCAACGCGGCATCGATTCGATTCGAATTTTACGATAATCGTTCGTTTATTTAAAATAACGTTATTCCTCGATTCTCGATTTATAATTGGTAGAAAAAATTTCGCCGATAGTATATCGATTCGATTCGAATTTTACGACAATCGTCCGTTTGTAAAATAACGCCATCACTTCCATACGATAATTTCTAATTCTCCAATACTGTTCGATTCGATTCGAATTTTACGATAATCGTTCGTTTATTTAAAATAACGTTATTCCTCGATACTAATTTATATTATCGATTCGACTCGAATTTTACGATAATTATTCGTTTGTGAAATAATGCCCGTTTCTATACACGATAATTCCCGATTCGTTAAAATTTCGCCAATAATATCGATTCGATTCGAATTTTACGATAATCGTTCGTTTGTAAAATAACGCTATCTCCCGATACTAATTCGTACTATCGATTCGACTCGAATTTTACGATATTCGCTTATAAAACAACGCCATTTCACTCCATGCGATAATATATACTATCGATTCGATTCGAATTTTACGAAAAATATCGTCTTACGGGTGAAGCAAGAGATGAAAAATTTAATAAATATATATATATATATATATATATATATATCGTATACGTATATATACGTATACGAGCGAGCGAAAATTTCTATCCATCATCGTAAAATTTAAATTTCCTCCTCTTTCTTTCTCTCTTCTTCTTTTTTTTTTTCACGATTCAACTTGTTCTCGATAATTTTTCGTCGCTCGGTTATCGTTACTTATGAACGCGAGTGTAGCCGAGCACTGTTGTCGAGTGTCGTGGAAGGGGAAGGAGGAGCGTTGCAGTGGTAGGTTGGCAAGGGAAAAAAAGGAAGAAAGGGGAATCGGTACGACGATTTCTTAACAGCGGCAATGAATCGTTGCACCCGCGATACACACCAAGCTTGCCGGCCTCTTAAGTTATACCAGAAGGTATAAACCCGTAAACGTTGGCCGAGGCCAACATATTGCGCGCATTAATTCGCCGTGGTTGACGTTGGAAGGTGATTCGTAATACGCGAGGGACACCGAGGATCCTCCGGCTCGTTCGCGCGATCCTAGTTTATAAGAGAGATCGGTTATGGTAGGCCCATCATCCCCGACACGCACGCCATTCCATTTCTCGGTAATTATAAACTTAGACCCCGCTAAATATCCCCGTCGACTTCCGCGGAATTTATCGAGATTAACGCGCGCGGTCAGAGTGGAATGATTCTCTCTTTCTTTCTTTCTTTCTTTCTTGCTGCGTTGAGGTTAATAGGGAGAGTTTAAAAGTTGGATCGGGTGATTGCTGGAACGATTGCTTTCCTCGGATTTCGCTGCACTTTCGCCGCTTTCAAGACGCGTTCGATTGTCTCGTCTCGTTACTTCACCTCGGTCATCGCGATACCGGCGCACGCTTCACACTGAATCGACACGGTTAACGTTCAACCGGCAGCAAAATATTTATCACCGTCCGGACGCGCGCTTGTGTTTACGTTGTAATCCGAGAATGTAAACATCGCTACGAAACGTTGTGGGGATAAACGGAACGTGTAATGGGGACACAAGAGCCTCTACTTTGTTTACAATTTTTCACCAGGACGAAACGCGAAACGTATCGAAACTTTATCATCCATCGAAATAAAGATGAACGCGGTTTTGCGTCCAACAGTTTCGTTATCCCGATTGAATAGAATTCTCAGCATCTCTCTGGGATTCGAGGCTCTCGTTTTATTTTTCAAACCATCGTGCGATACGTTCGTTGATGTCGCGAGCTTTCCGATCCATTTCCTTTTAAAATTATATACAAAGTGAACGTAACCAATTTAATCAAAAAAGCATTTAAAATTAAAATTAGCTAAATAGTTTTTATATACCACCATATATATATATATATCCAACCAGTCCCACTTTCAACTACGATATCGACGAAATAATAATTTTTCACGAATTAGCGAGAAGAGACTCGAGCAGCAGAATCAAAGGAAGAGATTGAGTTTAGCAAAAGCGCGTATCGCATCGCAGGCCTCGAAGGAGAAAGAAATCGGGCAGCATCGAACGGATAATGAAAATTGCACGGCCGCAAATGATCGAATCCACGAGCACCAATTACCCGAGCTGGATGATTCGTTTTAGCGTCTGTTGCGGCCGCCCTTGATGGACCACCCGTTGGGATTCACGAGCGCGCAGGGAAGGACGGCCGAAAGTGTCGCTGATTCGTAAGGCGGTCATCATACGCTTTCCTCTACGCGTCATCGGGACCTGAAGGAGGAGGAAATTGCGTATTATTTTTATCGAGAAACTCCGCGTTTCGTGATAAAATTACACTATATATGTATATATATATGTGTATAAGACCGTATTTTCTCCGTCTTGCGAGCCCCCATAACCAAATATATATATATATATATATTCGTACGCGTGTTTGCAAAGGAGGAAGGGAGGGGTGGAAGAACAAAGAGTATTCATGACTCGATTTGAACAAAGACGGTAACCGTCCCGCGGAGTGTCGAGCGGACCCCGACCGACATCACCGACCCGTTCCGAATGAATGTTGGTAGAGCGTGGACGTGGTTTGTAATACCGTCGTATTAATCTATGCCCGCGTTCGTAATAATAAGGAAATGTTTCAATCTCGGTGATGTATAGCGCACACAGTGGTGGGGGGGGAGGGGGGAAGGGTCCTCCTCGTTGTCCTCCCCGTAACGACAAACGATCGTCGCCGAGAAGCGATCAATCTCGTCAACGAGTCAGATTCAGGATCGGGATACCCTTTTACGACGAATAAATTCTCATCTCCTCCTCGGAGAGAGGAGGTTGGATAACCCAAGCAAATCGAATGGCGATATTATTATCAGAAGAATAGAGAATGATTTATGAAACGTAATTAGCTTTGTTTAGCTCGACGATTAACAAAACCGAAGCCGGTTTCAATCCGCGCTGACACCTCGCCTATTCTCGCCTCGACTCGATTAACTCGTATTAGAGAAACTCCGACGATTAGTCGGTTGTTGGTTCCAGTCGAAAAATCTCAATAGCGATAAACTCTCGATTTATCCGGACGAGCGAGGAGGGGAGGATAAGTCCTCCCCGGGAGAGGAGGAGGTGGCGACTTGGATAACCGTACACAGCGGAGAGACGCGGTTTATCTTCGATTACGGACGCCTTCTTGGCTCTCGGTTTCTTGGCTCCTCCGATTTATGGAGAGCGATTTGTCGGCAGCGGCCAGATTAGAATTAGTTTGCGGATCCGCGTTTGTTTGCTCTCCTCGAGGGAGATCGGGATCTTTGGATCTCCTCTCTCTCGCTACGTGCAAGAAATTCGATTTCTAATTGGAATAAATGTTTGGAAAATTCGGCGGGGAGGAGGATTCGGTTCTCGAGCTCGATCGATAGACTCGGTGTCTATAATATTCGGTAGGTGTGCGCGCGTGTGCCAGAGGAATGTGTAAGCATACGTATCAACCCTTTTGCACGGGACTTTGGTAGTTTGCACCCTTCCACGGAGCGATATTAATATCTCTAATCATTCACCAACCCCTTCGCTACCCTTATCAAGGGATACCATAGCCGTCGGTTGAAACGTGTTATTCAGATTTATCCCATTTGCCTTTGGGACGAGCAGGGGTATTTATCCGTACGACAAACCGAGTACACGAGCGCCCGATAAAGCGTTTGTCTCGCGAGCGGGATTAACGAAATAACGGTGTTCCAATAAATTTTTTCCCCTTCTTTTTTTCAACCAACCCATTTCTCGAGGATCGAACGAAAAAGATTCGATAATTCGGATATCTTATTTGACTCGTTCCTATTTGGAAAGATATCTCAAATGGATGTAATAAAATTACGGAATCGTAGCAAGAGCTCAAACTCTATGGTTCAATGGTTTGTGTAAATAGAATTCGAGATTTGTATCGTGGAATATTTTATATTTATCCTTTAAAAAGAGCAACGTAAGGTTTTTTTTTGGGTTACGTTATTAGGGCAGAAATTTTAGCACCTCGGCAATGTAACACGATGAAAACAAATAACGCGGGATATTATTAAAAATACCAGTACGCTCGAAACGTGATATAACAATTTATCACACAACTTGAACAAGATTCCCCTTTTTAAATTCTTCCAAATTAAAATTTCCAAATTGAAATCTTTTCACTAGCTGATAATCTAATGTATAGCAAACCCTTAGACCTGTTTCCAGACAAAGTAAAGTAATTCGAATTGGATCGAAAGTTACGAAAAGTTGGAAAGAAAGGACTCATTTGCCCGCTTGATAAAAGAGTGAAGAGAGAGAGGCTATTCGGTTCACCTTTGGCCAAGCTTCGCCCGGTTATTAATGAACGCGGTGATAGGAAGTGTCCGTCTCCCTAGGAAGAATCGCCTCTCCCAGAGCAAGGCTGTCACGTATTCGGCTTCTATTTCCCTTAGCTAACGCTCTCTATATGCAAATACGAAAACGACCGCTCACTCTCTCTCTCTCTCTCTCTCTCTCTCTGCTTTCACGTGTCCTCCTGCGACGCGTATGTATGGAAATGCGTATTATCGGGGCGCATCTTTACGAGACGACTCGGCTGGGTGTTGGTGCGCCACCTCTTTATAAATAGCGACTTTGATATACCCGGCCTTTACGGGGGATGGAGGAGAAACCCCTGCACGCTCGTGCAGAGAAACGCTGACCGCGTTAAAAATTGAAGGGCCAACATTATGCGCGACCCTCCTTTCATCCCGACACCTCTCCCCTCCTGAAGAAGCGTTCGTTCGCGAGGTTCGATCCATCGGTGAAGAAGAAGGTTTTTTTTAATTTCGATGCAGAGGGGGTTATTGCTCGATGAGGAAGGATTTCTGCTCGAGGGAGAGGAGAAAAAAGATGGAAATCTCATAGAGATACGTTTCGGTTGGCTCTATCGGGATGGCCATAAGTTACAATTAGGTCAGTTGAGGAAGGAGGGAGGTGCGTCGACGCGAAAAGGAAACTGCCGGTTGATCCACGCTTGGTCTATACTGATTTAAACCCTGTCTAACTCCAGCCCTCGCGACACTCGTCCCGTCTATAATGCATAAATAATTACCACTTAGCCCCCTTTGTTGCTGCCAGCGTTCTCTGCTCCTCGAGGAGCAGACCGAGACCCCCCTCCCCTTCATTGTCCGCTCCACCGCGAGATTTATTCGAGAGATATTCCATGTGCACACGCCTTGGAATCGACGCACGACTCGCGATTTTATATCAGAAACCGTCCAACCGTTCGACGTTTTAAAACTGCAGGTCGAATCGGCCATCCGGTCTCTACTTTATCGAATCGTTCCGAGAGGTTCGACAAAAGTTTTTCCGCGCGAGGGTCCAGGTGGAGGTGGAGGGAGGATGATCCGTCCCGGATGAAAAATCAAAGTGGGGATATTAAGATAGGACGGCATTTTGTTATCTTTACGGCCGACCATGATTCTCTCCGACTGGCCTATGATCGTATATGTGTATGTATATATGTACAGGGGGAAACGAGCTCAGGTGGACAAACGCGATTTCCAAACGCGTACGCGATCCCCCCGTTAAACGTTTTACGACACCGAGTTATAATTATTTTATTATCGCCGATCGTAAACGATCGGGCAAGTGAAGGTAATAATATGCGGTAAATACCTTTAATGGACAGGCAGGGGACCCGACAGGACGTGTTAAGACGTGGCCGCCGTAAAACAGCGGGACGTCGACGTGTTTCCCCGCATCGATCCCCGATTCGCCTCGATCCCGCTTAATTTATCTCCACTCCTCGCTATGGAACCAGCGAGAGAGAGAGAGAGAGGGAGAATCGTGGATTCACGTCGATTTCCTCGTCCAACTAGTCCCTCTCCTCCTCTCTTTGGCTGATTAAGAGACGCCGGAAGATTCGAAATAATCAATTCCTCCTCCCTTTACCCGTCTCGCAGCGTAGGAAAATTAGAAATTATCGAAAAGGAGGACTCGACTCTTTCTCGAGGAAAGGAGAGGAGGAAGAAAGGACTTGTGCCCCTTCTCGAGCGAAAAATTCTCGTGGAACCGTTCGATCCACGGAATCGGGGAGAACCCCTGCCGTCTCCTCTATTCACAATCACGGATTTGATTTAGCGGATGGAGAGGCAATATAATGTCTCTAACGAGAGTGTGGTATAAGGGCAAGGGGGGTGGGAGGACAGGGCGTATAATGCCATAATGCCGAACCAACACGGTATCCTTCCTCATCAGTATCTTTGATTAGAGGCTCCTATCCTCCTGATTTGCTTCTAATAAACCCGTGAAATCGCCGAGGGAGGAGGGGGCGACTGTATCCGGCTGGGTTCGTGATTCACCTCATTCCCGAGGAGATACTGGCCTCCTCCTCGAGAAGCGGGATAGTTCCATTTTTATCGATAATCCCGTCCTTATTATTCAAATTATCAACCGGGTTACGAAATAAGAAAACAGAAATTGGATCCTCCCTTTATACGCGGAGATATAAATATATATATATAAATTCGGGACACTGAGCTTCCTGATATCGAGAGAGAAAGAGAGAGAGAGAGGGGGAAGAAAATCTGGCAGGGGAGCGGTTTACGCGATGACGCGTAACGCGGATTGGGAGGGAACAAAGTTGGCGGTTTTCGCAAAGTTAGAGCGGGGCAATCTCGGGCTGGAAGTTTCCAATACCACTTTTTTTCCCGCCACTTCGAATCTGAATCCTTGGAAAGAGCGAATGAGCCTCTCGTTGCCGAGAGGGGGAGGGGAAGGAAAGGGAGAGGGGTGGGTGGGTTGACGGGTGCTCGAAGGCAGCGTTTATACACACCGGCGGAATACCTCCCGCTGGCTGCAGAAATCAGCCGGCGGGACTTAATAAGCGTGGAAAGAGGCGAAGAGATAGAAGATAGCTAGCCGGATGATGCGAAAACTTTGCTATATTAGCCGCTTTGGCGATCCGTATCCGCTTTTGCCGCGCCGCGGAAACTTGCGCGGGGCCACGCGTATATACACACCGACATGTTCCCTCTCTTCGTCGAATACGAGTTCTCCCTCCTACGAGTCTCGACCGACGAAACGAGAGGGAATGTTCGTTTCGAATCGAGAAGAGGAAAATCCGTCCTCGATCGGAGAAGCGACGAGAAAAGTGAAACGCTTTCTTTCCCCCGGTGGCAAGCGGTTAATGAACGACCGCCACTCTCGCTCTCCGTTCTTTCGATGCACTGGCGTCTTGGCCCACGCGTCACCATAATTACGCGGTGCACGCACGCGTGTCCCACACTGCGTGATCGGGGTGCCAACCAGCTTCTTTACCTTCTTCCCTACCTTTTCGATCCAGCCAGACGAATACCGCCGCGTTGAGTCAGAAGGGATTTCGCGAAATTAAACGAATCGTACGGGTCGAGACGTATCGTTGCACAACTATGGAGATACGATTCAACGAGCACGAAGGATATATATCGGAACGACGTTATGATGTCACGTTACGATGACATCATTGTCCGGGAGATGCGGAGCAGTCGAAGTTGTAGCGACGGCCAACGCTCCAGACAGGATATTATCGCGGCGGTCATTCGCTAATTGATCCACCGTGGTATTTTATTTTACGCCGTCCGCGCACGGTTCTCAATATCCGATCGACCTACAACCAGCTGCGCGCTCTATACATCGCGCATACTGTCTATAATCGCGTTACTTCCACGCTTCACGGTATAATTATCGCTCGTCGCGCAGATGTCGCTCGCTACGCGGCCAATGCGACGAGACGTTTCAACGCTCTCCATCCATCATACCAAGAGTTTCATCATCTTCGAACAAATCAATTTCGCTCGCTTTATTTATCAACGTATACGTATACGTTACGTGCACACGTGTACGGGGGATTCTCGATTAATTTTAAAACTTTCTCGTGGAAAATTTTGTTCTCGTTGCTCCCCCCGCGAGTGGGATCGATCGAACGGATAAAGATCGCTCCGTCTCGAGGAAGAGGAGTCGGAGAATGAGAACCGTCTCGGTTGACGATGATGCTATTAATTCATAGAGTTCATAATCTATTAGTTACGTTTAGCGGAGGAGCGTTAACGAGTGTAATGGCAGCACACGCCATCTACGTGTCATTTAATTCTGACACCCTCACACCATCGATGATCTCATGCCGCGGCCGACTTGACTTCGCTTAATTGTTTGTTATCATTACCGAGCGCGTGCTATTGAAATTAATGTTGATCTGTCTCGGTTAACATGTGCGCTCCCATAAAACCTGCTTCCGGCGCGTTGGCCCAGCTCGCTTGATGGAATTAAGCTCGCCTCGTTCCCCTCGAATAACCGCTTTTTCGACAGGCATCCGCTTCTTCTAACGCCACCTCTCTTCCTTCTCTCTCTTTCTCTCTCTTTTCCAATTATTCGTAAACTTTGTTCCCCAAAGTACTATATCGAACCAAGATTTCTCTTTTCCCCTTTCATTTTCGATTTCTTTCCTTTCTTAACCTTTCGTGATTAAAATTTTAGATGGATAGATGTATATATATATACATATCGTACCACGGCGGAAGAAGAGTCGTTTCTCGATTCAACTCCGTCCCGTTGATCGTACAGAGAACTTCCTCTCATTGATGGATGATAAACGATTCTAATCTAACACGAGCAGCGAGCCAACGCATAATGCGGTCATTGACCTCAGCCAATGATTCTGGTCCCTCGACCCCAACGCGTTGCGCGATCAAACGATCATTGAAAATTGAAGAATCGGAAGTAAGCTCGTTAACACATTTATTTCTTCCCCGTCCAACGATATTTATTCGCATCGATTTTCTCGGCCTGCGTTTCTACATTTACCCGTATTTTACTCCACAATTTCGTGATTAAGTAAATTACATCCCGGCAAACTTTTTCCAAAAATACCCTAATAATATTGGAAAAACCAGATTCGACCCTCGTCGAGGATTCCAAGAGAAACTACAGCGATGCCGTGCGAGCCGGTTCGGACATTATTACGAATCGGGCACGGTCCAGATACGGCCGATCGTCGATATTATTACAGATTGGCCGAACGGCCTGTGAAATTCATGATGACCCGTTTAACGCGTTTCGACGTCCGCGAAAATGATCCATGGCAACGCGCAACTCGACCCCAACCTCTCCCCTCGCGCGCATTTATTTCCCCGCGGAAACAGCGAAACTCGGCGGCATTTCCACTTTTCGCGGGACGAAAGAGGGATTTATCCGCCGTGTAAAATCGAAGGGGGACGTTTCCACGAATAATCCAGGAGAAAAGAACAACTTCGTTTTTCTCTTTTCTCGGGCGATCCATCCTCGTCCCGGCCCCGCATAATCACGACTGAGTTATCGGCGCCAGATTCGGGGGACAATGGCTGTATAAATATCGCGGGCCGGGAGCGGTCCACGCACGTGGGCAGACGCGTGTTGCGTGTGTGCAGGCCGCAGGGTGGTCCTCGCTAAACGCAACGTGGACCGGGACAAGGCGGCCGCCTCGGTAACGAGCGTCCCGTTTTTGACGCGAGTCGTTCAAACTTCTCTCCCCACCTCGATCCTCACCCCAGCTTTGCTTTATCAACGCGTTACGATAGTGGAGAATAGGAAAAGTGTCGGGGAGAAGTGAGTTTCGAGACGCAGGAAATATCACAAAGTCCGTATCGGTTACGAATAAGAACAAGATTATCGTTGGTTTCCTTAAGCGTGGCGTGTGCGCGGCGGTAGATGGCGCTGTTACACGTGTATCGCAACCGTCGACGCGTGCAAGGTCTCGCGTGTCGTTTGCTCCGGCAACAGTTATTTTCGTTAATTGGTCGACGTGTACATTTTCTCTAACATTTCTTTTAAACAGTTTTTCTTATTAAATAGCGATACAACTTTCGAGATAGCGGAGATAAATTTTTCACTTCGTCTCCTTAATTTTGGCCAATGATCATTACGAAGAGAGAAATTCGTAACAACCGTTCTAAGGGGAAATTAAAAATCGATATTCCTTTCTTTCCTCTTCCCTTCCTCGTCACGCGAATCTCTTTCGAAAACTTATCCTCCTGGAAAAACCAGGATCGACAAGGGAGAAACTAGTAGAGGAAGATATAGGATCAGGGCGACTTGGGCGTGGATCCTGGGTCGTTCGTGGACGCGCGGTTTATTAAAATATAAAAATGTAAAGCGGCGACGGTTCGATAACTGAGAGAGAGAGAGAGAGAGAGAGAAAAGAAAACTAAGCTTAATGAGAAAATAGGTGCGTGCGAGATGCCGGGAGACAACGCCCCAATTAACATAACGCATCCTGCGATAACATTTATTTATTTATATTCGCCTCCAGAGAGACGCGGGGGGCAGGGTTGGCGGGGTGGGGGAGGGGACAGGTGGATGAGTGGGTCGAGTTTTATTTACGATCTATCAAGTTAATTAATAACGCTCCCTCTCCCCCCCCTCCCCCTCCTCCCTGCCCGATCGTCGCGTGGAAAAATTAATTCGGTCATTAACGGATCCCGGTATCCGTAACAGGGCGACTCGTGTCGAGTCTCCCCCGGGACGACTCGTGGAGAAAAGACGAACCGCGTGGGTGTTTTTCGGAAAATATATATATATATATATATCGATTAATCGATCAAAAGGGAGAAGGGAGATCTCCATCCGATTCCGACTTTTTCGAGGCTGGTGAAAGCGAAACGAAGATATTTCGGAAAAAAAAGGTTGGGATAAAATTTTGACGTCGATTGAAAGAGAAAGAGAGAGAATCGTTACATCGATGCAAACGTGGTGGGTTTGGGATCCAGAATTTATTCCACGGGGCCGTTAAAAAAAATGATGGCCACTAATTGCATAAACCAACAAGCGTAACCCAATCCGAAGTGTGTCCCCCTCCTCTAGCGGGGAGAGGATGGATAATTACCGTGGCACAGGTCCGAGAGGCCTGGATGTAACACGATCCAGGGACACTTCTTTCGCTCGAGAGAAAGAAGGATCTTTTCGTTCGAATTCGGCTCGGCCTTCCCAGTTCGAAGGATACTATCTCCTTTAAAACCGTTAAGGCCCCCTCTAATAAAACAAAAGTCCTCGGTGGCCCCCTTAATGACCCGACCTAGCGTGTTTCTCGAGGTCGCGAACGTTCTCTCCTTAACGTCGTAAAATATCGGACGAAATCTTTTCCATCGACGCTCTTCTTAATTTACACGTTTCGCTCGGAGGGGAAAAAAAGGAAAAAAAAAAGAAAAGAAGAAGAAGGAAAAAAGGGGAACGAACGTTTCTTATACGCGGAATTTTTTAATAATACTTTCTCGGCGTAAAAGGAGAAAAACTCTCCGATAGATGGCATCTCGATCGACGAGATTTGAATATTATTATTATTATTATTATTATCGTTATTATTACTTTGGAAAAGCCGGGAAACGGAAAGAAAAATAGTGCACGACACGCTCGGCGTGTTGCGTATGGAATCTCGGGGCTAAATTTTGCGATTCGAGTCAGGGGAACAATTTTTTCTCCTCGGATCCGGTTATTTTAGAGCGAACGTTTCAAAACCGGCCGCAGAAATGTCGCACCTTCGGTGTCTTAACAACATGATAGAGTGCGAGCGACACCCAACTTTATCATTCTCGAGCGTGGTGGGTGCGTTAACTGCCTGTGCACGCTACTATTTTGCCGCCCCTATTAATAGATACGTCTGTGTCTATGTAGCCGCTGCATTACAGATATTAATAGCCCATAAATTCAACGGTTATTTCCACAGGTGAAAGAGTTGTACGACAAAAAACACACACTCTCTCTCTCTCTCTCTCTCTCTCTCTATACTTGACACATTGCTATTTCCCGGAACAATACCTCTCCCCCTCCCTCCCCCCTTTATCCACGAATGGAGGCTCACGAATGGAGCGATTTTCGAATCGATTCGTTCGATTTCATTTCGCTCGTTCGAAAAGGAGAAATGGAATCTCATTAACGAAAGTAAAGGGGCGTCATCCCGTTCTAATAATACGCGTGACAGGCGCGACGAGCTCTCGAGTCGGTGGCCGCGAAAATACAAAACGCGAGTGGCCCTCGCGCGATCCCGCGTCGCGTTTTAATTATTTCGCTAGCTTTCTTCTCGTGATCACGGTTTCGCGGGGAAGGGGGAGCGAGGAGAAGGAGGTGGGGGAAGGTGTGTGTGCGCGCCACAGCCCGCAACTGCTGGCTGTGCATGCAGCGGATGGGAGGGGAGGGGAGACACAATGGGGCACCGTCGAACCAAGGTCTCGCGGCACACGCACACGCGCACGCACACAGCCCCGGTACATATAATGTTTTATGGCTGCGATCAGCCGTAGAAGTATGAAGTGTCGATAGAGCGAGGCAGAAGCGAAGAGCGGCGAAGATCAAAGGGCCTATAGACGCCGCGTGGTAGCTCGGGACACGCTCGCCCCCACCACTCTCCTCGCTCCCCCCAACCCTCCCCTCTCCCCCCTCGCTCCGACCGCAACGTGATTTCACCTATTCTCACCGTCCCTCTCCCTCTCTCTCTCTCTCTCTCCCCCTCCTATTTATTCCCTCTCGCGCGTTTGCGGTGCTTCTTCCACTTTTTGTTCGCGACCGCGACCGACGCGCGTTTTCTTTCTTTTTTTTTTTTTTTTTGTTTTCACTTCCCTTCGCTCGCCAAGAAGGCTGTACTCGTTTCTCGCGAGGGCATCGTCGGTATCATGGATGGACGAGGAGAGACGGATAGGAAGAGGTTGGTTTTGGGGAAAAGAGTGGGATTATATTGGAATCCGTTTGGCGAATTCTGACGGACGGTCGCTCGAACGGTCGCGTTTCGAAACTAATAACGGCCAATTGTCGGCGTATCGCGTACCCGGCGTAATTGGAGGAATAAATTGAAAAATTAGCAGAACGGCTAGCTCGGTAGCTGTGACTCATCCATCGTCATCAGAGTCCCTCCGGATCCGCCGGCCTGCCTCTGCCGATAATAACGACGGCTGGAATGTCACCACGCTCTCTCTCTCTCTCTCAACTCCTTCGTTTCTCCGCGAATTTCGACGCGCTAGACGAATTTATTAACGCGTCCATCGATCCAACGAGTTATCCTTATCCGTGAATATATATATATATTTGTGTATACGAAAAGACGCGTCAGCTCGGAGGGAAGAAAACGGTGCAAAGCTTAACCGCGAGCACGGCGAAGGGGTCAAGAACCCAGTTGCTAATGAGCGGAGGAGGCATCTCTGGTCGCAATCGCATAAATCAGGGCAAAAGGGGGCAGGGAACGAGGAGGAGATGACAGGGGAGGGGGGCGGGCGCGCGCGAGTAGGAAAGATGGAGAGAATACGTCGGGCAGGTACGTCGTATACCTTGGTGGGTTCAGGAAAACATTGACACGACACGAGGCAACGCACCCGTCCCGCCGATGACACAGCGGCGCACGTGCGCTCCGAGTAGTCTGGCATAAATAATACAAGACGCGGACAAAGATGCCGCCCTCTTGACCATTTGTTTAAATTAAAATTATCCTCGGACCAAGTTCCGAGGCTGGGGCTCCTCTCTCGCTCCTCTCGCTCTCTTTCCCTCTCTCCCCGCCGCCTCTCTTTTATTATAACTCTTAATGAAACACGCTCGCCCGACCACCTATGCGCCTATTTCTAATTTCTCTTCCTTCCTTCCGTCTCTTTCTTTTCCTTTTCTGAACGCAGGGCCGCGCCCTTAACCTCGTTTCGCGTACACGATTCTTCTTCTTCTTGTTTGTGTATCGATCGAGATTAAAAGTAGAGATGGAAGTGGGGAGATGGAGGTCGGGGACACCGTTATCGAGGGGGGAAGGGTCGAAAGAGGTTGGAATAGAATCATCAGGAATTCCGGGCATGACCTTAAATCGACTCTCCGATACCGATCTCTATCGATAGCCCCCCCTTTCGAAGGATCCTCAACTGGATCCTGGAAACACGGCGATTCGTCCGAGATTTTATGGCGGTGATTTCGGACGTCCTGTCGATTCTCATTCGTGGCTAATTGAACGTTTTCTCACAGACGGTTTCTTCGGATAAGGGGAAGAATATCGGTGACGTTTCTCCGAAACTATCCCTAATATATATATATATATACACATATACGCACAAGTTGAAACTAATTTTCCAATTAGCAGAGAGAGAGGGGATCAACGCCGTTGCGTAAAATTAAACTCGAAACGCATACATATAACGCGTCAGAGTTTACATATCTAACGATAGGTTTGGTCGAATCTTTCTTTCCAACACGCGCAAGCGTAACGAATGAGATAACGAATAAGATAAGAAGAATTTCTCGTATCCGTTATCGAGGTCTCCTCTTCTCGATCGATGATGATAATTCGTTCTATTCGAGCGCGCTGGAATCGAGGCGAGGAATTCGAGGGATGCGGGAGTATTTTATTTCAGCGATCGAAAAGGCGAGCGAGCAACGCGACGCGAGGAAACACGGGCGTTAACGACGCGTACGTGCCCGCGACGCGTCGGCCCGCAAGAAAAGAAAAGCGCTCCACGAGGAAACGCACACACGAACGCGCGAGCACGCGCACACGCGTCGCTCGTTTCTTCCTCGAGTTAAATGGGCCGACAACGGATCGCGTTCGAGTAGGGAACAAGCAGGCCCGATTCGATTGGTCGTTTGGCGGGGGAGGGGGAGGACCGCGCCACTTGTAAAACGCGAAACTCGTTTCTGCAGACAGTTCCGAAGCGAGCAACTACGCGCAATTTACCTCCTCCTACTCCTCCGACTAACGCGCTCTTTAAACGCATCGGGGGTTTCTCGAGCGGTTTTATCGAATTCTGATCTCTCCTCTCCTCCCTTTCCCTGCTCCCTCTGAACGCGATCCGACCGATAGGCAAACGCGGGATGCCAGATGTCGGGCCAAGGCAATTTGCGCAACCATCGATTTACGACGGTCATATATACCGCGTTTCAACTTGCTTTTCCCCCGGTTTAATGGAGCTTCAATAAAGCCCGTTCCCCGTCGCGAGTCAGGCGACGACCGACCGCCTCTCCTCTCCTCTCGCGCGAAATTTCCACAGTTGACTGGTTGGTTCGGTCGGTCGGTGGATGGAATTTTTATTCCATTAGCGGATTCGTCTCCCCGATCTCGATACGCGATAAAAAAGAAAGAAAAAAAGAAACGGTTGAATGATAGATCGGCGTGGCGTTGATCGCATCGAGGATCCGTCAATGTCAGGAGCGCAACGTCGCAGGGGAGTTTCCGTGGCCGCGCTCCTCCTTTGACACACGGATACCTTTCCCTCCGCTCACCAGGACTTTCCGTGCCTTAGATGCTGCGAGAAGATACGGCGTGGAAGGTGTAATGGATCGCCACACGACCAGCCGCCCCCAACCCCCGGGTAAGGAACACCGGGCTCAGATCGGTCAGATTACAGAGAAACGGGGCATAATGTCCAAACAGTTGCTCGTCAACAACCGTCTAACGGGTCCCGTCTAATGTTAAACGTTCACGATCGCGCGTATATATATATATATGTATCTACCCGATTCCTCGAACGTCGAATTCCTCGTCGAATACCGTTACCAAATAAACCAGATCCTTCGTGATCCGAAAACCGAACGCACCTTTCGTTTTCCTAACGCTTTCGACTCCAACGAACAGTGGTACAGTAGAGACTCCCGTATCTCGCATGTTCCGTCCTCCGCGCAACCTTTCGTAGCGATGTTTACATTTACTCGGGTTACAACGTAAACACAACGTATTCGGACGCATACTTTCCTGTCCTCGGTCGGTTGAACGTAATCGATTCAGTGTGAAGCGAGGAACGGTATCGCGATGACGCGTAGTTTTAACCGTTGAGCAGAAATACGAAATAATTAATAGATAATTGAAAATGGTTCGAGGCGTAACAGGAACGTAATTCTGCATAGCGGCTGGAAAGATATAATATCTCGGATATTCGAAAGAAATTGTCCATTTTGTTCATTTTATCCACTTTTACCTCCTTATGTTAGTTCGGATACTGCGGCTCGGCAAGAAAAGAATCGTTATCGGCCAGGTTTCTCTCTCCTAGATATCGACGAGCCGAGCAGGATAAAACGAAAGCGCTCACGACTCGATCCCACGGTCGAGGGAATCTCCGTTTCTCCCGGAGGAGAAGAGATATTCGATTTCGGTAGCTATCCGGCTCGCGTCCGTACGTAGAGTGCGCGAGTATCCTCGTCGGGATGGTGGAAAGCGATGGACGGATCTGCGCGAAAGACGTGGCTGTGTACGTGTGTGTGAGCGCGAGTGTGTGCTTGCGCGCGGAGGAGGGGTGGGGGGAGGACGAGGAGATCGACGAGCACACGGGTGGAAAACGGAGAGAAGAGGTAGAAAGAGGAAACGAGCTGTGGAAGATGAAAGAAGGACGGGCGCGGGTATGACGGTTTGGGTCCGGTAAGAACGAAGAAGGAAGAAATAGTGAGGGGATAAGAGAGAGAAAGAGAGAGGGAAAGAGAGAAAAGAGAGAGAGAGAGAGAGAGACACAGAGGGAACTTGTTATGCTTTGAGAGATATGGCGGAGGCCTGCGGAATACATAATTTTGTAAAGACAAAAATGCTGCGGTCGTGCCTCGGTGGAGTCGCATTTTTCCTTGTTTCACGAAATGTTCAGCCTCGCCTTCTCCCCCTCCCCCTCCCTCCCTGGCCTGCTCCTTGTCCAAGCTTCTCCCCGCGCGTTCATCCCTCTCTCGTCGTTCCTCCTAGTAATGCGCCGCGGAATGAGAAACGTTTTGTAAAAAATGTATCCGCATCTTCGCGGTGGCGGGGCTCCAGCGGCCGCCTCTCTCTCTCTCTCTCTCTCTCTCCTTTTTCTCGCTCCCACGTCTATGTATATGCGCGTTTGTATATGTGTGTGTGCGCGCGCGTGTGCGTGTAGGATAACATACCGTGGCGTAGCCGCGCGCGTATTCTTGGAACGCGATCAAACGAATTCTGATGCCGCTAGAAACGGTTTCGTACGGTCGATCGGAGGATGATACTCTCGCGTCGTTCGGATCGATGAGACTCGATGGAAGAAGACGGGCGAGAAGGGAATTTAATTCATTTAAATTTTGCCCGTTTCGAGGGAATTTCGATTCGTTCGAGAAGGGATATATATACGCGATCTCGAAAAAGCGTGGACAATCGAGATACGCCACGACACAATTCTCGAGGAGTATCGGTTAGTTGAGTTACCAACCAACCGGTGGACGGAAATAGGCGAAACTCGGGTAACGGGTCCTGCTCCTGGGAAAGGGAAAAATTTCCATAAACTCTCCCGATCCCTGTCCCTGCGATCTCCCAGTCCCTTCTCCCCCGCTTTCACGCATAGTTGAGATCCCTAACCGATTTTAGTGGTTTCCCTTTGACTTTTTGACGTCTTACAAGGGCCGACAGCCATTTCGAATACTTCTGTAACCGCGCGCGAGGGGCGGCGAGGGGAAAGGGGAGGGGGGAGGGGTCCGTCGCCGCCATAACTAACCTTGGATAACTCCCCGCAACTTTGCCTTCTCTCTTTCCCCCTTGCCGTGTACCAGCCCGTCTACGTACGACGCTCCAACTTCTCCGACTTCTCCTCCGATTCGAATTTTGGAGGGGGGGTTCGATAGCTTTTTTTCTCTTTAAACGCTCGATCCTCTCTTTTTCCACTCCCCATCGAAACTCGGTTTTTTCTCAAATTCCCATTTCCTTTTACGGAGGGGGGGAAAAGCGAGAGAGAGAGAGAGATGGGACGAGAAGAGGAAAACGGGCGCGAGATTCGGAGAATCGGCGAGGAAGAAGGCGAACCAGAGCGAGGAGTTTGCATTCTGGCACGTATAGCAGTTTTCGAGATGGGTATTTGATAGGATGTGGACACGTAGGCGGTGGTGTATACGCGGCGACTCGGTAGATTAGGATGATATAATTACGGCATTAACATAAGTCAGCGGGCAGCGGACGGGCGCGGAATAGTAATCGCGTCGAACACGTGTGCGCGCGCGCTGCTTCGTTTCACCGCGTTTTCGTCGGCCGGATACACAAGGAATACTTCTTCTCTTAAATACCGAGATATTTATCGCGGCGATCCACCCCGGTGACGTATGGCCGGCTCGTTTTCCGAATTTAATCGTTTCGAGGTAAGTACCGGAGGTGGCCCCCATCCTCGTTATCCAATCTCGCTTAAATTTCGTCCTTATCCACGGATCGAACATTCCTCTCTCCCCTTCCTCGATCCTCCCGTCGATGATCCCGACCACTGGGCCTAGAAATTCGATCCCCCATCGATCCCCTTCTCAAACTTTTTCCAGGGGAGAGGGATGGGGAGAAAAATATCCGCCGGAAAATTTCCGCCAAATTCTTGCCTCCACCCTCGATTGTCGCGTGACAATTTCCAAATTGCCGTGAGAGATCCGCGGCTCACAAAGGAAAATTCGACGGGGAAAGAGCGACAACCCCCTGCGCTTTGGTGGAAGGAAAAAGGGGAGGAGGAGGAGAGACCCGGGCGCGCGCGTTCGAAAAGTTGGTGAACTGATGAAGCAGTCAGGCGATCATAAAAGGTAGGCAAGTTGAGCGTTGCCTGATGAAGAAATAAAAGTGTACCCCCTCCTCCCCGGCCCAACCGGTCGGAAGGCACAGAAAGCGGCAGAGATAGGGTTGCGGACCCGGGCAGATTTCGCTTCCCTCTCCCTCCCTCCCTCTTTCTCTCTCTCTCTCTCCCTTTCTGGGTTTATCCGAGTCACCGATCGCGTAGATTCCGAGAACCAGCCGAAACAATATCATAACTCGTCGGCCCCGGGAGCCCATGCCCGTAAATAGAAATGCCTGATACCGCGAGAGAGAGAGAGAGAGAGAAAGAAAAAGAGACTGGCTGGCTGCTTCGTATTCCTCCCGCGCAAACGGGGCTCCACGATAATTATGATGCGTCTTGGAGAGCCTCGCGATCGGCTCGCTTTCTATTCGTGATCGAAATTTCTTTCGTTCGAATCGCATTGTTACTATTATTCCTTCCGATATTGTTTAAAAGGGGAAACGATATTGTCAGAGGGGGATGGATCGGAGATTCGAGTTGGGAAAGTTAGAAAATTTGTGAAACGTAGGAGATAGGGATGGAAAGTTTAAAGTTGGTTGAAATTTTCGGATTTGGAACGAAAGTTTTTTCGAAAAGAGGAACGATTTTGGAGATTGGGGGACGAAAGGAAAAATTGGAATTAGAAAGATTGTAAAATTATTTCGAGATTCCATCCGTAGATTCCATCCATTTCCTTCGCACGAAGGTCCGAATCTCTTGGAGGACCGCTCGGCAGAGAGAGCCACGGCTTTGCCCAGGTTTTCGGCTTTCAGGCTTTCGAAGAATAGACACTGGAACCACGGGTTGCGCTCGCTTAATCCGCGAATCGAAGCTTTCATGCATAATTCATGGCCGCGCCTTCGCCCCCTCCGCGCCTCGCCGCGCGGCGTCTTTTGAATCGGAAACTTTTGGAATTCCCTTCCCGACGGGAAATTTATCGCGCTTACGGCATTTACGTCGCCGAGAAAACTCCGCGTTTTACACCTCCTGCCTGCCTGCCTCCCCCGCCGACGAGAACCGCGGCCACGTTCCACGACAGATCTATTTTTCTCCGCCGTTTCCCCCTCCCTCCTTTTCTAACGCCTTCTAAAATGTATTTTTACCCGCGATCCTCGTTGACATCGTATACGCGCTCTCTCTTCTCCTTTATGAAATTCATAAACCCGATACAAATCGATTCCTTGCCCGAGATCCGTCGAGATCTGGAAAAAGGAGATACGAAAAAGGTCTTCTCCCGAGACGAGAGAAATCTTCCAGCCGAAATTTTCATCTCTCTCTCTCTCTTTCTCCCATTTTTCGAGAGGTCGTAAATAATTTTCGAACAATGGCCAGCCAACAGCCATCCAGGAGGGTTGCTGCAACGACAGCGGCAACAACAACAACAAGGGGGAGAGGAGGGGGGAAGGAAAAAAAAGTCGTGATTAATATTTGAGAATTTATAGGAGGGGGACGACTGGACGGTTTGGAAATCGAGCACCGCGACCGATACAATTTAAGCATGCGGGTGTGGGACGGTCCCCTCCCCCCGCTCCATATTCCCAATTTCAATCGTCGTACGTAGAAAGGGATTGATACGGGCGATCCTGGTGGAATCAAGAGCGATTCGACGACGGGAGCACGTCTCCGCCATAAATGCAGAAAGCCCCCCCTCCCTCTCTTTGTCTGTCTGGTCTGTCCTCTGGGCGAGTCGAGGAGGGGGCAACGTTTATGGGCACGTTTTTTTTTGGTGGCCGCTTTCGGGGAACGAATACGATGATTTGGGTAATTCTCGTTGGAAGATTTCGAGGCCCGATTAAGCGGAACGACTGATGAGGAAGACGACGAAATCTTCACGAAGGTGGCCGCGCGCTTAATGTAATAAAGAGTCGGTCGAGACTGCTCCCTTTGTCGCTGGAAAAAGAAGAGGAGGAAGAAGGAGCCTCCTCTTTCTTGGGGGAACGAAATAGTGTCGATATTGGAAGGATATTGGAAGATTTTCTGGCTCCAAGCCGGAGGTAACGGTTTTGCAACAGGACGCCCTCCATCGTCGAAACGAGCCTCCTCCACGAGCGTGGCTAATGGATTTATGGTTGCAAAAATTCACCCGGACCAGACATGTCTCGCCTTCGTACAATTTCGGAGACGATATTAGCATTAGAGAGGGAGAGAGACCGCGAGGAAGAAGCGCTGCGAGGGGCAAGGTATACCGTGGGCCCAGGTAGATCGTCCTACGCGTTGCTCCAACAACGACAAACCACACCCCGGGCCCTCTTTGGACAATGGGTGACGCGCTACACCCCCCTCCCTCTTTTTCTTGAATTATGGCTCACCTGGTCCCCTCCCTCGCTTCTTCAACTGTTCGCCCGAGAACGCATCGTTCTCCTTGATCGAATCTCAAATTATTACAAACACTCGCGCTCGATTTCTTCCAAGCTGTGAAAGTAAGGGAAAGGAGGGCTGGAAAAACAATCGGACGCCTTCTCCTATCGAGGCATCACGTCGACAGCCGACTGTCCACGATCCGCACAATAAGTCAATCAGCCGGCTCGATCGGACTTCCAGCCGGGCGACGTTCAACTCGTGACAAATGATTGCGCCGATACGGTGGCCCGAGAAGGGGCGAGGTGACGTCTTCATACGGTAATCCTCGCGTATCCCCCTCCCCTCCTCTCCTTGTTGTCCGTCACACAAATCGGCCGACCAGCCTTCCATCCGTGTCACCGATTTATTTTACGAGATGGCCCGTCGTCCCGGTTAACCGAGCCACCTCTCTCTCTCTCTCTCCCTCTATCTACGTCCGTCCATCTCTCTACTCGCGCGTATCGATGCTTTATTGGGATCCATTACCTTTCTACGGCCGCCAATAAGTCGTTGCCCGGGGCGGGGAGGCGGCTCAGGGTATCGGTGTACACAGGTTTCGGCCCCGGGGACACGCAGAGAGAAAGAGAGAGAGAGAGAGGGAGAGGGATGGGAAAGAAAGTCATAAGGCATCGCAATCACGTTCTCCTCGCTCGAGGAGAGAGATCGAACGTTCAGATACCCTACTCTACCGACCGACCAAGGGAAGATCTCGACCGACGCTGGCTTCCTCTGTTCCAACCTCTCCGCTCGGTTAATTTTCTCCCAGCTGGAGGAGGGGAAGAGAGATCGCGACAGGAATGTTCGTTCGATTAACGATAATACTCGAAGGGTGATCCCTAGTTTTCCTCTACGTCCAACAATTGGGAAATTCGGATCCGCTTTTTCTCGAAAGGCCACCTCGAAAGATGGAAATTGCGAAAGGTTTCCACAGGTAGGAAGGGATGGATGCAACTTTCGCTTCGGTAAGAAAAATTGCCGGGCATATTTCACCCAACTGCTTCCCGACGGGGCTCCTCCGCCTTTGACTCTCTCTCCACGATGGCCGGGAACGATATTCGTCCGGTTCTCGGAGAGAAATAGATCGACGATCGAAACCATTATTCAGCCGGTCGAAGAGGACGGATTATTGGGGGCCGTGGATCTCGGGGGTAAATTGGATCGCATTAGATGCACGCGGGGATTAATGGAGTGTGTTATCGGGGCAGGGAACAGGTCGCCGTTCGAACGAGAACGCACGTTTCGATGTCGGAATCATGCCTCGCGTCGATGCAAGAGGGAGATTTTGGATTTTCGAATGAACCGAAAATTCCCCTCCGTCTCAGGAATTGGAATTGGAATTGGTCGATCTCTCGAGGAAAAGAAACGGAAGATTAAGATTTATCGAAGGCGCGTTACGCGACGAGATGCCCACGCGAAATTTTTCGCATCGACGGCGCGTCACGCGGCGATTTTCAATCTCCCTCTCTCTCTACGGAGGCAGCTCGTCGGTGGCATACAAGAAAAATTGATACGTGGGCCTCTAATGGCCCAACAAAAACGGACCCAACAGGGACGCGACAACAAAAGCGTATGCATATTATGAATGGATGGACGAGGCGAAGGAGGAACGGATGCCAGAAATATATTGCCTCGGTGCACCCACTCCCTCCCTTGTTGCACGCGTGGATGGAGGGAGGGGAAAGGAGGAAGCGAGAGAAAGGGAGAGGAAAAAGGAGGCAGAAGGAAGGGGGGAGGAAGAGGACGATGACGATGACGAGGAGGAGGTGCAGAAAAAAGAGGATGCGAAAGTCGCCAAGCTCGCGCATCCCTCCTTTTATATCTGGCTTTGTGACGAGGAGCAGGCCTGCGCGACAGAAAATTAGTAAAATCCGGCGGGTAGCGCGTGGAACTGTCCGTCCCGGTGCCCAGGCCCGGATTTATAAGGAGCGAAGCCACGATTTATGCCCGGGCCTCGGTTATTTATCGATTTCGATGGCGCACGCGATACCGTTGCACGGATATCGATACGTTTTCTTGCCTCGAGAGCTTTGCTTCTTTCCCCTCTGCCTCTTCCTCTCCTTTCCTCCCGCCGTTTACGCGCTGCGAAGATACAATCGTCGCCTCTTCCTCGTTCTTCGCGAAACGAGCATTTCTAATTTCGTTGGAGCGTCGCGCTCAAAGCTCCTCCGTCCTTTAAAGAGGCCTCCTCTTCGAGAGAAATCGTCCGTCTACTTTTTCTACGATAGATTAATGCCACGAGCCGGGGGAGCAGCGTTGAAAGAGGAAAAGATGAGGCCGATTACCCGCAGTGAACGGGGCGCAGTGTTAGGGACGGGAGCAGCGGTTTGCCGTGCAATTATTAATTCCGGGAAATCGATAAGCTCAAAGAGGCTCCTCCCGAAGCCGCGCTTGTAATTATTGCCGGCAGAGTCGTAGAAGAAGAGGGCAGAAGGAAGGCGCGGCCCTCAAAGCACAATGCCACCCTCTAATCACGTATCGACTTATCGGCGAGGGAGGGACCGCTCCTCGTGTTTTGCACGGTACACCTTGGAACGTCAACGAGCCTTCTTCGCTCCGACTACCCAACTGCGGCAAACGCTTTCTTCCCCGCCTTTCTCTCCTTTCCTTACGAACCTATCGATCGAGAAATTTGACCGAGAAATTCTCCTACTCTCTCTGTATATGCGTAAAGTGCCGGTAAAAATTTCATCGAATCGAGAAAAGAAGACTTTAAGACTCGTTGGCAATGCCGTTGTAAATGCGACGACTCTCGAAGAGCAGTTACAACGCGATATCGAGATAATCGATCGAGACGAAATCCTGCGACGAAAAAATCGCCCGAAATTTTTGTCTTGTCGGTTTATCGTCCGGAACGGTTAGCTTTTTACCGAGCTAACCGAGACTTGGCTCAGCGCCAAGCCGTTACCGTGCGATTAATGCGTATATTTGCGTGTATTTCCTAAGAAGATGCTGGAATTCGGCAATGCCGATTTTTCTTCCTTTCGCTCCTTTTAATTTTATTGTTCGACCAGTAACGGATATACATACATACACATTGAACGAATTGAACGAATAGACGAGGGTATCGATTAATGCGAGGGACGAAGACAAAGGCCGGTCGTAAAAAAAAGTCGCCTCTTACGAGGAGGTTACACAGACCGCGCGCGTATAATCAAAAGAATTGCAATAAATTTCTGCGACTGCAATTACAGTTAATTAATGACTCGTGGGGATGCCTGTTGTATAAATCATGCGTGTTACTGCAGTCGCTGACGGATGAATCATTCCACGATATTTATTTCCCTTTCGAGGACCCGACCGAGCGAAACAACGCTCCCAGAAAAAAGCTGCCCCTCACCCCCGATTTTCAGAAAACCTCTCTCCCTCCTCTTTCAAATTTCATACGAATTTCAACGCCTTAGGAACTCGGTTGGCTCGGTGACATCGAACGCTCTCCTAGCCACCGCTCCGGCCGCCGCGCTGGTCCCCCCTTCCCTCCCCCCTCCCTGCCCCACGATGCGCCCTATAAGAAGCGATCGTTACCGCTCGCCGCCCTATAATCTACACCGGCTAATGACGTCCATTACGTTACTGCACGGCCGCTCGGACCGCTCGCGTCCTCCGCGACTCTTCCCCCCCCGGCCTGCCTACACGCGTCGCGATTTCGCGCCCGCCCCCTCACTCGCCCCCTTCCGTCCTTCGAATTTTCCCAACTGTTTCGCCCCCCCCCCACGATTCAATCCTCGCCAACGTTGCCCGTGACAAATATTCGCGCGCGAGCGTCGCCACGACACGAGTCTTCTTCTGGGTTCTGGGAGGAAGGATTCGCGCGGGTGTCGCGTGAACGGGAACGGGGTTCGAAAAATTGCGGGGGGAGGGGAAAGGACGGAGCGGCGTTCGGCGTTTTGTAGGCCGGTTGTCGGCTCCACGCCCTTTTCCACCGTCCCCCCTCGACAGCCATAACTCGGTCGGCTCTCTCGAAAGAAGGAAGGAGGGAGGGAGAGAGCGAGAGAATCTGTGTGTGTGGCCGCGCGAAGGCATGTATAAATACGCGAGGAGAGGCGCGTATAACAAGTTATGGCAGATAAATTTATAGCATCTCCAGTGAAACGCCATTACTTTAAATGCACCCCTCTCTCCGAGAGTTGCGCGCTATCCTCCTCCCCCCCCTCGCCCCCCTCTCTATTCTTTCCACCTCGCAAACCGTCCGCGGGTATCGGCTTTTACGATTTTTAAATAGCCCGCGCGAATACCTTGGACGTTGCCGGGAACCCGCGCCTTTTGTCCGGTCCCGATCTACGGGATTTCAATGATCCTTTCCCCGTCCGCGCCGCGATGGCCGCGATTTTACGGCCGGTGCTTCGATGCCTGCCTGCCTTCCTGCCTTCTCGACCTCCTCGACCGCCCCTCCTCTCCTCTCCTTATTTCCTCCGCCGAGGAGGAATAACAAAACGCAACGTGGTTCGATTCGAGCGGAGCTCCAGTAAAACGAGCTCGCGTCGAAGGAAACGGGTCGAGGAGCAAGAGGAGATCGCCCCTTCACGGGACGATCAAAGTTCAACCTGCTGGTAATCCGGCCTAATCACGGCCCCGACCCGCCAACTTCTGTGACGTGTGCCAAGCCGGTGGCGGGGATCGAGGAGGAGGAGGAGGAGGAGGAGGAGGGAAGGGGGGTATCGGTATCGCTGCGAGTAGTGGGTTGCCAGGCGGGGAATAAACCGTTTATCCCATATTATAATTAGTTAAATTCTTCGGGACGTGGAGGTGTCTTTACACGTCAGTCAGCCCACTTCGCTTCCAGGCTCATCTCCAACCCCGTCTTCCCCGCCTACCACTGCCTCCTCCTCCTCCTCCTCCTCCTCGAAGGCGCGCGATCATCTCCAGAGCAGACGAGTTCCGACTTAACTCGTTCGAGGCGAGGGAGGCAAGATATTAAACTATCCGAAAATTAGTTAAATCTTGTTTAAAAGTTGGGGGTGTTCGCCCCCTTCCCACGATCCGAGCCGATCCGATCGATATTCCGCTGGAAAATCGGGGGAGGCGGTAATTTACATTCACAGGGCGCGGGTTAAAAATCGAGAGAGAGAGAGGCGGGCACGCGTGTAATCGGGAACGTCCGCGTCTCGAGCGAGAGATTAACACGGTATTATTATTCTGACAGGATTTTAATTTCGGCCCCGTGAGAAGTTCTCTTTCCCCGACCTCCGCTTGTATCGATATTGACGAGGGTGCACCCCCACGTTTCTCAACCTCGAAAAGGAAACGCTCTCCCCTCCTCTCTCTCCGGGGGGCCGAGAGGCCCACAAATTATAAAAACCGCTCGACGTGATGTTAATCTGGAGAAAGTTTTGGGGGGGAAAACCCGAATCGATTCTTCGATTTATTATCGAAGCGCAGGTACCGATCGAAGAAACTCTCCTTTTCGAGCGAGGTTCGTTAGAGAGAGAGAGAGAGAGCTGTTCCTTTTCTCAAAAGACGAGGTCCGTACGGATTATCGGTGCGGGCCTTCGTTCGCGATCGACGAATAGCGGGGGGAGAGGGGAGGGGAGGAAATTTATGAAAGTAATCCGGGCCGGTCGACGACGGTCGGTGATCGGCGTGGGAGCCGGGCGTGTATCTCTATTGTGGGCCGCCAGGAATCAAACTTTCCGCCCGATAAATATATACGACGTGTAGCGACGTTACACGGGATGGATAAAAGGACGTGGGGTGTCACCTGTCCGTACGCTCAACAGGTAAACTCTCTCCCATTGTCCCACAGTCTTGTGTGCGTTGCGTGCGCGCGGCTGTGGATTTGTCCACAAAAGGGGGAGAGAGAGAGAGAGAGAGAGGGAGGGGATCTGTCGATGCGTGTCGGGGAGGGAAGGAAACGACTACCGAGGAGGTATCGAGGGGGAACTGGTTCTCATCTACCGGACCTGAAAATCCGATCGAATCGAGGCTTTCGCGCCGATCGAGATCCTACGGAGATTAGCAAAGTCTCTCCTTTTGACCGAAGATTCGTTGGACGGGTTCCATCATCGTCCGTTTTATCTCCGTCGAGCCGTTTCGTTTCGAAGATAAGACAAGGACGCGAGAGAGTTGAAAAGGAACGTAAAAGCGTGAAATTTATCGACGACGAGATCGATCCACGGGAAGTTAAGAGGAAAGAAAAGAAACGAATTTTAACGAAGCGAAGCTTCGGCAGGCAAAGAGAATTCTAGCAATTATATCGAGAAACTAGCCATCCGATCGAACGTCGACCGTAAATTTTTCTCTCACGCGGTGTGTGAGGTACCGCCAGATTTGAACCAGAGAAACGGGATATTCGTGATCCGTACGGTTTCGACAGAGAAAGAGGGAGGGGGCAGGTATAACGCGACGGGATTCCCTCATCGATGACTTCCCCTTGGTATCCTTGGATCCTTGGCTAAGAAGACCGATACGGCCGAAAATCGAATGCGTTCATCCGGCAGGTATTCCAATAAGGCGAAGGGGAGAAAAAGAGAAGAAGGAGGGGGGGACGAGACGTGGACGGATGACGCGCTAGGCGTATCTTCGGCGTAGCCTTGTTTCTTGGTCTACTCGAACGCGCTACCGGGAGAGATGCTACCGGAGAAGAGGCTTTTAACCGGCAGGGCGTAGCCTCCGGGTCCGATCATTACCGACATTGTCCGCTAATGGATATTTATGAATGCACCAATCAACGCCACCACTACCGGGCTTCAATGCAATCAGAATCGATTATATAGATTCCGGCCACGGACGGATATAACCTTCGATCGTCCTTGCCGCGTACGCCTCTTGCGTGGGCGGCGTTTGAAAAGCTCGGCGAGGAATCAGCGGCAAATTGTCCAGAGTTGGCAATCGCCGCGCTATTCTTTTATCCAACGCGACGAGGAACAGGAGTCTTTCTCGTTCTCCTTATCCTGCTCTCCCTCTCGTCGAGAGAATCGCCGATGAGATATAACGTAACGTCGGATCTGGAGAGAAAGATCGGTCGGCGACGATATTTCGCAATGGAATGGAAGAAAAGAGGAGAGAAAGCGAAATTAAGATTGCCGGCGGAGGGAATAATGACATTACCCGTTTCTCGGCGTTCGTTTCTAAGAAAGCGAACCATCCCAAGATATTGCGCGTTTTGATCTTACCGCCCACGCCGTGTGTTTTTATTTCTGGTCCTGGAAGAAAGAAACAAAGGGCGATCGACCGAACTAATGAGACCCCGTTCTCGGGACCCCGTGCATGTGACGTAATCGGGACGTTTTTAAAAAGTCACGAATGCGTTTGCAGTTCGGCACGCGGTTGAATGCCGTCACGGGGCTTAACGCGGCGTGACCGCACCGTGTATAATATCGCATGTAGCTGCGCGCATTGTATGTTTACGAGCCGGCCGGAGGGCCAAAAGAGCACCACGTCGGAGAAAGGTGTCGGGCAACACGTGTCCGTATCGACAAGGATGTATCGACGACAGCCGCTGCCTTCGGCCATCCGCGTGTGGTCGCAAACCCGACCTCCTCGCGAACATGCTTTACGAGAAATTTCAATTTTTTTATTCGCCGCCTCTCCCCCTCTCTCTCTCTCTGTGTGCGAGAATTACCGTCATCATCTTCCACTCCAATTCCTTCTCCTCCTCCTCGGAGATTGGTATAATTTGTCGGAAAAGGGAAAAGGCGCGCCGATTTCTGACCGATTTTCTTTCCAACGTTCGACCGTTTGATATTACGAGGTTTTTTTACCACGATCCCGGAGAAAAAAAAGGAACGTTTCATGTTTTCGTAATAAGGAGCCACGAGAGCGCCGATTTCTAGCAAAATGTAACCGATTTTTTTCGAACGGTGGTTTTTAAGATTTGGTATCGATATAAGGTTAGATCGTTGAACTGGTTCCATCGATCGCAAAGGAAGAAAGCGCATCGATTTTTAACGTAACCGATTTTCTTTCGATCGGTGAAGTTTTCGATATAAGGTTTTATTGGTGTAATTTTTTACGACGATCTCCTAAAAAAATCCATTTTCTATTCATAAAGACTCGCGAAAGCGCCGATTTCTAGCAAAATGTAACCGATTTTCTTTCGAACGATAAAGTTTTCGATTTTGGTATAAGGTTTTATCGATGTAATTTTTTTACGACGCTCCCAAAGAAAAAAAGAAACGTCCGTAAGGAGTCACGAAAGGATCGATTTCTAACAAATTGTAACCGATATTTTTTCGAACGATGGTTTTTAAGAACTAACTTCCCGATTCCCTCAATCCCGAAGAAAAAAGGAACGTCTCTAAGGATCGACGAAATCGCACCGATTTCTTTCGAACGGTGAAGTTTTCGATTTTATTGGTGTAATTTCTTTACGACGATTTCTTTAAAAAAAAAGGCATCCATTTTCCATCTATAAAGACCCGAAAAAGCGCGCCGATTTCTAACGAAATACAACAGATTTTTTTACGACGATCCCAAAGGAAAAAAGGAACCTTTATTTTCGTAAGGAGCCACGAAAGCATCGATTTCTAACAAATTATAACCGATTTTCTTTCGAAGCAAAAAAAGAAACGTCGATTTTCGTAAGCGTTGGAGGATGCGACGAGGAGGAAATTCGTACCGTCGAATTTAGTGATCCGGGTGAGGAGGGAAATTGGATCCAGATTTAAGATGGATTATACCGATATACGGTTGGTGGGGACGCGTGTATACGGACGCGTTACGGCCGACCCGATGCGGCTACGGTGTCAAGTTATAGGGTACACGAGTTACACGCAGAAACCGGGCTACGAATAACTTTGCCCGCCGCGTTAGCTACCAACTTTATAGCCAATTCATTTTATACGTTATTTCCCATGAAACGGTCGTTACGCCGAGGCGAGCGTACGAGTGTACGTCCCCCGTCCTGGACGGAAAATCCACCCCCTCCCTCTCCTACTAGCTTTTCCTAGGAAATTTAAATTACAACAAGGAACGACGATTCGACGGAATTCTCGGTCAGAAACGTTGCTCGAGATCGAAGGATGTACCCGTCCGTTCCCCGATTCCTTTCAACGTGCGTTGAACCCATTGCCCCGTGGAAACGGACGTGCGCTCCCGGTTTCCCCGAGAAGGAGGAGGAGGTGGGGGAGAGACGCGGATACCGTGTCGGTCGCCAATGACGACGCGGATCGGTGGATTCTGAGGCAGTGGCATCATCAGAATGAAGAACGACTCGGAGGTGTCCACCTAACGTTACTAATGATCTTGCGGGCCCCGTAGAATACATATGGAGCGGCCAGTCTGAATTAAAATCGCTCCGGCTATAGCAACCTACCTACCTACCTACCTACCTACCTACCTACCTACCCTCCTTCTCTTCTCCTATGATTAATGGAGAGTTCACACTCAGAATGCACACACAGGATAATTAAGGGGATATATTCTGGCCACCGAGTCCGCGCGCGTTGTTCGAAGAATGTAACGGGTGACTCGCCTTTCGCCCTTTCGCCCGTCGCCCGCTTTTTACAACATCCCTTCCATCTTCCTTCCAACCTCTCCTCCGATTTACATCCCGATATTTCGATAAATATCCTTGCGCGGAGGGAGTCGTCTCACCTCGCCTCGAGTGGTTTTCTCCGAATAATCCCCTTCCTTCGAATCGGTCGAGGCGAGGAGGCAGAGAGAGAGAGAGAGGGAGGGAGAGCGAAGGTACACCTTGTATATACGGCGGCCTCGAGATCCGCCGCGTCACGGCGGGGCGGGAAGGGTGGCCTAATCATTAATTCAAGGCTTAGGTGTAAACAAACGATAATTTGATAACGTCCAGAGACGCGTCTAGGGGCGTCTCCAACGGCTACCGGGAAAGGGAATCTTTCGGTTGATCCATCCACGCACGATGCGTGGTTGGATCGAGGTTTCGACCTGTAACCAACTACAGGTGCACCCGCTGCCTCGTTAATTATGCACACGACTCGCAAGAATTACTCTGCTCGATTAATTTCCCTCCACCGGTGTCCGTCCCTCCCGAATCCTTTCCTTCCCGTTTCTTCTCGCCCTCGATTGTTATTATTATTATTATTATTGTTATTGTAACGGAAGCGAATTCGTATAGGCGAGGAGGAGGAGGAGGAGGAGGGATTGATCGCGCGAGACGGGCCTAATCTTTGACAAATTGGCGGCGAAGAAGAGAAGAGAGAAAGAGTTGGCCTCGACGTTGCAGCCCAACGTCGTTGAACCCGACGAGTCGATGGTGTCGGGGGCGCGAGGGGGATGATACGAGGCACCGTAACGGAAAGGAGGGGGGGTTCTCAGGATGCTAGTCCGGGTTAGCCGGGTGGTGTGTACGGGAGCGAGAAGAGCGCCATTCTTTTGTAAGAAGCTCACATAAATTGCGACACCCAAGAGTTAAAAGCAGTCTTAAATTACGTGCCGTCGACTCCTTGATGAATTGAGTGCTCCCGCCGACCTCCACCTCCGCCACTTCCTCTTTCCTCTGGTCTAGCTTTCTTCTTTGCCTAGCAGCAGATACCGTGCACACGTTGTTTTCTTGACTTTACGCTTTATACCACGCGTCGACCTTCTCGATCCTGGACTCGGCCAACCAGGCGTTACGTAATTTTTGTGCGCGAATCGCACAATATCCGGAGAAGAGAAGTGGGATCGAACTAGTTTCTTATACTTGTGGCACGTCGCCGCGCGCGGGCTGTGCAGAAACCAGCGAGTATAAATTAGCCCGAAATTCGCGTAAACAAGTTGTATCGCGGGCCGAATCGTGGCCACCAATCACCGCAGCCTCTCTTGTCCCGCCGACAAGCTCCTTCAGCGTCCCTGTCCCTTCCCCTCCCCTCAGGGGCCACCGTTCCCCACCAGGGGAAAGGCCTTGCCTCCTTTTGTTTTTTAATATCGCCGTGTATTTTATATTTCTGAAATCCTATCTGATCCTCGTCGACTGATTTATATTCACGATGATACACGCGTGCCGGCATTACCAACGAGGGAGCCCTCCCCTCCCCTCTCCTCCCATGAGAGGCCAGCCATCATATCTGGGGGAATGATCGGGCAGCGCAAACAGAAAATAACTGGATTACCTTTGGTTTTTTATTTGGCGCTGCTTACGACGGAGGAGGAGGAGGAGAAGGAGGGGGAAGGGGGAAAGGTAGATACGTTATTGTTCTTGGAATGATTCCAAATAAAGATTTCACCGGCACAGTGTGTAGAAACCTGAATAATAAAATTCCGACGATGGGCCGGAGCGGAGCGCTAACCTCCATTTAGCTTTGCTGCCGGTTGCTGTGTACGGTCCCGCGTGTAAAAGGCTGCGCCTCCTCGTAACAAATTGTCCCGTTTGGTTTTTACCAACGGGCCGCCTTCTTTGAGATATCACGAAACCAAACAACCGACGGTCCGCCGAGCGTTGATGGAATTAACCTCTCTCTCTCTCTCTCTCTTTGTCAAATTCTCTCCTTTTTAAATCTTTTTCCTTTTTTTCTCCCCCTCTTTTTCAACCACGATTATCGTCCATATTCGTATCTCGGAGATACGAGGATTATTCGTTGGCGCGAACAATATCTAATAGAAATTCCATCTCGGAATTATTACACGTGGTGAAATTAACGTTTCGAATTTATCGTTTACGTACGGAGGCGAAGAAAATTCAGTCGCGTCTCTCGCGTTTCGGGAGAGATATTCGTTCGTTCGTCGTAAATTCGTTCTCGTTATCCCGATAACGAGATATATGTATATGTATATATATATATATGTAAACACCAGAAGTGTACGTAACGAACGAAGACACGGGTCAAAAAAGGGAGGGAGGAGGATTTATCGATCCGTGGATCGATACGATATTCGTGGGAAAAAAGAAAGGAAGAAGAAAAAATTGGACGAACAATTAATTAACTCGATACGTCGGGAGAAGCGTGTACACGCCTTTATATTTTTCGTATTCGTTTCGCGTGTTCGCCGAGAAACGTAGTATAAAAAGATGGGACGAGTAAGAAACAAAGGAAGGAAGGAGGAGGCGGGAGAGGGGGGCGTAGTTGGTTAGCAGGGTACCAGAGATGAGCCTCGAAGCCGTGCAACGTGATGTATGTCCCCCCGGTCTTGTCGCCCGGATCTGCATCAAGTTTGTATCGTGGTAATCAAATCGCCCGGCATAAATTTCGCTTATGCGCAGTTACAGCCCCGTCCTTTTTCGTGCCACGTTTTTCGTGCCGAAATTGGCCGAATCGAGACAAGTGCGAACTTCTCCTCGACGATAAAGATCGCCCCTCGGCCCGCAATAACTCGTTCCGGGAGAAAATCCTTCCTCTCTCGAATAGAACAGCGAAGCCGGAATATCCGATTTCCCATTCCTCGAACGAGAGAAATTCTCTCGATCGATAGGTCTCCGTCTTACCGACGGAGCAGGCCTGAGTCACCGCGCCTCGACTCACCCTCCGTCACACCCAGCCAGGAATAATAGGGGGGCCGGAAGTCCCTCACCTCGCCGGACCAGTTCGTTCGAAGGAATCGACGACGTCGGTCTCGGCTGCATCCGATTCCTCTCTAATGATGCCTACACGAAACGTACGTGGGCGAGCCGATTCTCTCTCTCTCGAGAGAGAAAGAGAGGGGCGGGCCAGTCGTTTCTGTTCGTTTCTGTTCGAGGCGAAAATTAATTCGAGCGTACTTGGGCGAGGAATTGTGAAAAAGCGCGATGTGGAAATGATAAAGTTGGCGAAGGCTGCGCGAGGACGACGATTACGGGGGGATTCCGTCCGCGGGAGAGGGAGAGAGGATTCGATGCTCGATGCTGTAGGTACCGGTGACTATAAATCATAATTAGGCTGCGAGCGGTAGCCGCGAAGTGGCTGCAGTCCCATTAGCAGCAACAATGCAGCCAAGCAGCTTAAGACGTCGTTGTTGCCAGAAGAAGAGTAAGTTAGCTGCCCATTCAGAGGTGGAAGATGGTATCGGGACTGTGGAACAGGATATTTGCAAAGGGAGAATAATGAGTGCAACGCACAATGCCTCGTTTTAAGATATATATATATATGTGTGTGTATACCTAGTGGGATAATTGGAAAAAGAAAGGGAAATCTTATCGAGTTCTTTTTTTCATTCTGTCTTGGACGATTAAATTTTCTGGAATAAGAAATTCTCATGCGTCATCGGGATGAACAATCGAGCGGATGAGAAGGTCGTCTCGACCAATCGAAGGGACGAAATTGAGCAGAAAATTTCCAAGTTACACAAACCAGGTAGCGCGTAATCGTCGATTTAACAGCTGATTTTTCGCTACCTTACCTCTCGATCGAACCTGCGGGACGATGACGAAGCGTTAAAATTATTCGTTAAAAGTACGTTGTTGACGCTTTCGAAGAAACGATACGGCGACCTCGGTTCGAGGCACTCGAAGGAAACACGGGTTGTCCCGAGTGGGAAGGCTTCCACTTACGAGTAATTTCGGATGTAAAGAATTTCGGACCACCAAAGGTGGTGGCCGGCTGAATGGGATCTCTTGTGAACACTTTTGCCGTCGATCGAACGCCCGAAGCCGACGGGTATAAAAACCGGGGATTCGTCATCGTCTACTTGACTCGATAATCGATTTATGCTCGCCGAAAGAGGAGAAAGACCGTTCGAGAATTATCCATCGTTCAACGCGTCAATTTCGCGCCAACCCTCTCCCATCGAAACGGAAACCTGGAGTCCAAGTCGATACGAGCCGTGTATATATATATATACATGTATACACACGCACACGTGCATATATATATTCTCGTTCCTCCGTCGAATGACGAATGAACAGTAGTCATGACGAATTATTGTACGCGGTACGTTATGCATCAAGCTGCCAGCATTCAGGCAGGCAGGGAATAACGAAGAGGCGAGCGAGCGACTCTGTCTTAAATTTCATACCAACACCTACTAAGGCCGGCCAACCTTCCATCCGACCATCAACCACATCCCGTCATCATCGTGCACGTTCGACGTATCTGATCGTCGAACGAGCGCGGACCCGATGATTCCAATCTCCTGTCAATGGCGGCCAACCTTCGCCCGACCGACCATTTACCAGCCAGCGGGACGCGGATCCCGCTTAATCACGTCTCGTGTGTGTGTATATATATATATATATATATGTGTATATACGTTCACGAATGCAGCTCCGTCTGCGGAAAACGTCGTTGGAACGAATTGCTCGAAACTCGCGGGAATCTGGAGAAAAGGCGGTCGGATATCTATCGGTCGGGACGACCATTAGTCGGATACGGCTGTGATGTATTCCGATGTTGACGGAAAACCTGTGAAAACCGGCCTCACGCCGGCTTACGGCGGAGATCTATTAGCGGCCGTTATAAATGGTCCGACGTCTCGATGTCACCGGTGCCGCTGAAAGGAAATTGACTACTCATCCCACCTTCCGCGCGCGCATCCCTCGTGTACGTACGCATACGTAGAGGGGAATGGAGGAAGGGACCGATTATTTTATTCGAGTGTTGCACGGGGTGTTTGGAAGTCGAGGGAGGAGAAGGGAGCTTTTAAGATTCCAGTAGCCGGTGGCGAGCCAATAACGGTGGCGTTAAAATATGGTAATCGAGGCGCGGGATCGGCGTATCGACGACTTGACAAACGATGCGACGCCCGAAGCATCGGACCACCAACGGATCCGTGCGCGCCACCGCATCCCCTTTCTCTCTCTCTCTCTCTCCGTCCGTCCGTCTCGCTGCTGTTACTCCGCTCCCCGGCCCGCAATCATTTGTTATGTACGTGACTCGAAGCTGACTGCTATCCTGGCATTCTGCCATTCCTACGTCTCTCCTGGCCGCCCGAGTCCTGACACCTGGTCGCGATGAACCGCGATTTCCTCCTCCGCGATCGGCCGATTGCTCCCGATGGGTCTCTCGATGGGGCGAGCTTTCCGGCTTCGTCTTCTTTCGACAAAGTTGGAGACTTGATTATTCGTGAATGTACATTTTAGCAGTAACGGTTTTTGTCTCTCGATGACGAAGGCGTGCCAGGAAATATCGAAATATCTTGGAAAAGAAAAAGGAAAATCGAATTTGTCTCTGCTATTTCGACTCCCAATATTATCTTTTTAATTACTCTTTCCTTGGCTAAAACTGGAACTCGTGCCAATCAGTGGCAATTTTGTTTCCCTATGATTAGGAATTAATTCCAAAGGAGTTTTCGAAAATCTTCTTAATCTTTCCTGAACTAAACTTGGAAACATTATTACTGGTGTACGTTCATTAGTAGTAAATTTTTGTTCATCGATGATTTCAAACGAGTCGAAACAACGAAATATAATTGGAAAAGAAAAAGCAGTTTTGAAAGTTTGTTGCACTATTGAATTTTTCTTCTCCCTATGATTAATCACACCGCTCCAGTGTTCCAGGGAATGGATCTGATCGTTTTATCGCTCGAAATATTGGAAAAGGGAACGTTTTCGAAGAAAAATCGATCGTGGAATTTCTCTTTATTAGTTCCTCGATAATTAGGGATCTCGAAGAAGACAAAGTGTCGAAATATCTTGGAAGAAGTCTTCGAAAATGCACCTATTAAACCTATTAAACTCTTACATTCTCAATAATTTTTCCAAAAGAGTCGAAATATCGAAATATTGAAAAAGGCAACGCGTTTTCGAAGAAAAATCGATCGTGGGATTTCTCTCTATTATTTCAATTCCCAACTTTATCTTCTTAATCTTTCCTTAACTAAACTTGAAACTACTCGTAGTAAATTTTTCCAGCGTTCCAAAGGAGTCGAAATATCGAAATAGTGAAAAAGGCAACAACATTTTGGTAACAATTTTTGTTCCTCGATAATTAGGAATTTCAAAGAAGTCAAAGTGCCGAAATATCTTAGAAGAAGCGTCTTCGAAAGTTGCAACTATTAAATCTTTACATTTCCAACAATTTTTCCAACGTTCCAAAATCGCAATATCAAAATATTGGAAAAGTGTTTATCTTTCGAAGGAAAATCGATCGTGTAATTTCTCTCTATTACTTCAATTCTCAACGTTCTTAATCTTTCCTCGACTAAACTTGGAACTACTCGTAGTAAATTTTCCTCAGTAATTAGGGATTCCAAAAAAATATCGAAATATCTTGGAAGAAGCGTCTTCGACTGCATCTCTTACGTTCCCAGTAATTTTTCCAAAGGAACGAAAGCATCTTCTCTTCCAAAGAGAACCGTTGCGCGTTTTCTGGAAAGTTGGCGAGAAATGGAAATCGATTCGAAAGAAATCCTTCCCGACTGGAACAACGCACACCGTGTCACGTCGCACAGTATTTCCGGTTAACGGCCGATTTCCGTCACCGCGAGGGGCGATATTCTTACAAAGATTGAAATATCGGGGGATGGAGAAAGCAGAAGCGTTGCTAAATTACGCGCGAGCGTGCAGCGCCCAATAATAGACGGCGAACGCGCCTACACCTCGCATCGAGACTCTCCCGCGCTACTTTCGTATCCGACCGTTTTACAGCGTTGTATATCTCGAAACGCTTCATTACTGTTTACGCGACAACGTAACAAACATTCGGCGTTCGGTTTAACATCCGACGACTAGCTCCAACAGGGAACAGAGATCGATGGAAAAACGGTCATTCTTCGCCTCCACCGGCTCCCTTTCTCCTCCATGCTCGAGATGGTTCGAGAAACTGTGGGTATATCTCCGAAGGAGGGAACGGTCAAGACTCTCTCCCTCTCCGGCTCCGTAATGACGGAGCATAAATAACTCGGACGTTTACGCGCGCATTGATTTAAGCAAACTAATGATTTCACTTTCTGGCCTGGCTGCTGCGGACTCGCAACCCCCTCCTCCCCTATTGACGTTTATATCCGACCGCTGTAATTTACACGTCTATGGATGACAATTATCGCATTTATTGCTCGCGCTTTACGCTCGGATCGAAATTATGTCCCAGGGAAACGCGTTCCTTCGGCGGGCATCGATTCGAGGACGCGTTCTCCGAAAAAGCGGCGGCCGAATTTAGAGGCAATCGAGGCGTCCTCGCCATTTTCCGACTTGACGACGCGGAAATCCGCGACGCTGGAGGCCGATCCACCGGTGCACGTTCAGTCCGCTTTGCTGCTGCGCGGCCCGATAAGTCTGAAGGGGCTGAGCTCGAGAAGATGACATTGACGGGCTAAGCGCGGGACTTAAAGCCTGGGGGGGCTTAACTCATCCGTCACTACGCGATACACATACTTGCCTACCGTTTGTCTCGCTTGATATTCTCACCGCCAGACCGGGCAAATTCCTTCGGCTTCGATCGTCCGAAATCTCCATTTTGCTCGAATTTTTCCCGAACACCGATCGATCGGAAGGACACGTAGCTGATGCCTTCGCGATAATTCCGATTTACGGAGCAGGGACTCGGTTCACGCGCCCGAAATATCCTCCCGCCCGAGCTGAGTCGAGTTGAGCGTCTTTCTTCTTACCGCGGAATTTTTCTATTATTATCGCGCACGCGATTGTACGAATCGCGTTAACGCAGCTCCGACCGTGGTTTTGAAAACATTCTGCGCGAAGCTCTATCTTTGCTTTTCGAGGAAGAAGGCAAAAGGAGAAAGTGCCCGCGAGTGTCGGGCGAAATTGCTTTAAAACGAGAGAGAGAGAGAGAGCACGCGAAAGACACGGCATTGATTTATGTCCCCGGCGCGGAGGTGGCCTCTCAGCGGCGAGCTACATCTTAATATTTTCGTGGCGCGTCGAAGCCAATTGCTTTGGCAGCTGCTCCGCCGCCGCCGCCGTAATGAAACGGGGGAAGGCGGCGGAAATAAATACCGCGGCGATGCCGCGTATCTCTCGATTACCAGCGAAATCCCCCCATAGATCCTCCGGCCCGCCTTGTCCCGTGGATGCATAACACGGTTCGCGGTGCAGTAAAGTAGCGTGGGTGACACGCCGCATGATGGACCGAGAAGCAGGTGCAGCCTCGCTTTTGCTCTCTCCTCGCGCGTTTGTGCGACCACTGGCGTGTCGCTCTTCGTCGCTTTGATGCTCCCTCGAGTTCCTTCACCCGCGCCTCCGTCCACTCTCGCCCTTCCCCCTTCGCTAGGAATAGGCCGGGAAAAATTTTCCCGAGATCGCCTCGTTTCGCTCGAGCGGTTCGCAGGGAAAATCGATGGGAGAGACGCGGAGAGAACGGGCGGCTCGAGATTTATGAACGGCCCGTTCTGGAACATTCGAAGGAAACAGCGCGAAAACCGTGGAACGGAGCTCGAGGAACGCGAATACCCCCCACTCCCCCTCTTTTTTCATCCCGAATTTAGACGAAATAAATCGTGCCACGCGCCGTTCCGGAGTATTTAAGGGATCGAAAGTTCCTTCGATCACCTTCCACGACGAACTTTTATTCCGGGAACCCTTTTAAAGAGCCGAGTCTCTGGAACCGTTTCGATGGTCCATGACACTTGGCGGGAACTAAATAGATCACGCGGAAGGGTAATTACGAGCCGTCTGGAGAGGAGGAGGAAGAAGAAGAAGGGCGCCGTTTGTCGGGAAATAAAGAAACGGAGGGAGGGAAAAATGGAGAGGAAAAGAGGGGGTCCTCTTTGATCCTCCCGATGCGTCCGGCCTTAATGATTCAAAGCCGCGTACGCAGGCCACTAACGCGATGTTCAATTTGATTTATCCGCGCTATTACGCGCGATGAGAAATAGGTGAAGCTGGGTTCGCGTCGCGACGCGTCTTCGAACGAAACGGGAGTCGCGCGACTTCCGCGTCCGTCCGTCCGTTCGTTCGATCCCGATCCCAAAATTACGAGTAACATCACGGGTGTTAATTAACGGGCCCTCCCCCCTAATTGGGCCCGCTCTATCCCACGATAATTCGGCTCCTCGCGAGACGCAAAACTTCGAAAGGATATTCGAATCGCCGCTCCGTTGGACGGGTGCCCGACTCGTCCAATTGAAACGTCGCGCCCGACGTTTCTTACTCTCCCGGAATCTCGTTGAGAGGAGCGGCACGCTCGAAAACGTTTTTTAAATCGAGCCGTGAAAACCGGCAAGGATCACGTACGCGATAATTAAAATATCTTCCTCTTCCTGTCCCGCTATTCGATGCCGTTTCGGTGCGATCGTCGTGCCTCGGACGTGGTATCGAACGTGCCTCGGGCGAAACGACGTTGGTGATCCCGGGCTGAGCGTTTACCAAACATCTCCCTCTCCCTGCATCGCGCGTCAACCGTCTCGCGAGGAGGAATCGGTTTTCGTTTCCCTCGCCGAGGATGATTCGGCGTTGACTCGCAGGGAGGGAGGGGGAGGAGGGTGAGGAGGGAGAGGAGGGGAGGGAAGGCCGGCCGGTCGCCGGAGGGCGAATTTGTAAACGCGCATCATGCAACTTCTCGTCGCCCCTCCCTCCTCGCGCCGCGGCAAAGGTGTAGCGGGCGAAAGGTAATGGTCCCGGTAATATCGGTGCTGTGTGTGGGGCCCGAGTTGCACTACTAGTAATTGATTGGTCATACCCCCCCCGTACCATTACTCCTTCGAACTTCTCTCTCTCTCTCTCTCTCTCGCCCTCCTTTTGCCGCCTCGAGGTTCTCGCGTTTTTCCACTCTCTCTCTCTCTCTGGTGGAAGAAAGGGGTGCCGTTCGAGAGCAGAGATAATACTCGCCGCGTTTTATCGATTATTAGGGAAGGAGAGAGAGAGAGAGAGAGAGAGAGATGTGGAAATAGTCGGAGATTTCGAGCGGTGATCTTCGCTCGGAAGAAATATCGTTTTCATCCGAGCGCGTTTGGATCGCGCGAATTTTATTGGTACGTGCGCTCGGGATGCCGGGCGGCCGTTTCTCAACCGCCGCCTATTAACCACTATAAATACTTTGGAACCGGGTTTCCGAGCGTTTCCCCCTATCGCGGGTATAAATTACGTCGTCAAAGGATCCCTTTGTCTTCCCGCGATGACGGCTCGGAGCGCCACCTTTTCCCGCAAATTTATACCGCGGCGCGAAAAACTTTCCGATCCGCCGTTTCGAACGATCGGGACGGTTAAATGGGCGGTTAAAGAGCGAATTGGGGGAAACGGTCGTAAAACGCGCTGATCCCCCGCGCCCGTTCGCGCGAGACCGCATTACCGATTGTACGCGATAATTATAGAATAAATAAATTCACGTCGCGTTGGAATGCGTATAATATATCTACGTCTGCCAAATGGTACCGAGATACAGTCGTATATCACCGGGCGAGTTATAGGCTCCTCCCGGTAACTCATTGCCCGGCGTGTGTCGTTTCTAGCGATGCGTTTGGCTCGCGTCCACCGCGCGTCTATGGCGCGTATCGTTTCGAATCGATCGCGGGTAAAAATTTGCCGCGGCTGAAAATCGGAGAACCGTTACTACCTACCCGTTGTCGCGCGATAATACCACTTTTAGAGAAATAGTAGTAATATTCTTTTCGATTTCGCTTTTTACTTGGCCCTTTTATATATATATATGTGTACATATATGTGTATCTTTGTCGGTAAGGAATGGAGTTTTCGAATGCTCAAGTCGGTAAACGTTTCAACTAGCCTGTATGATTTAAAACGAATATTTACGCGAAGGAATATCACTGTACACATTTTACACCTCTTTTCAAAGATGTATGGACGTTACTCGGTATTTATCCGTCTGTCGTTATATTCGAACCCGTCTTAGAAAGGTTAAGGCGTACGGAGAGTAGATTGCAGTTTCTCTGGAGCTATACATCTTACTGGCCAGGCTTCGCGGTAATATAGAAATTCAATCGTTCAGGCAATTATGCGTTGCGGCTGTTATTATGGCTCCTCTGTGTCCGCCGACCGGCCTATTCTTCGGCCTCGTCCGCAGCGTATATATAATATTTTATTGACTTTGTTTATGACTCGCTAGTGTTTCTTTACGGTCTCTAAACCGGCTCCTCCGAACACCTACGTTGCCCGCTGCCGCCCGTTCGTCCATCCTCACTTTGTACGATTTTGAAATTTCCAAACCCTCTCCGCACGATACTCGCGATACCCGAGCAAACGATATCGCGTGCGAGGAAACGATACCTCGATATCCACGACGAACGGAAGGATAATCGTCCTCCCATTATCGGAAACGCAAAGAGAAACTCGCGTGTTCCTCGTTATCGGAGAAGAAAATTGCAAATCGCAATTTGTGCAACCAAGCTTTCCACGAGACGATACACCGCGGGAAGGGAGAAAAACTGTCGATGCATCATTGCCGGAAGCGAGCCGAGCCTCCTCCCCCTTTTTTCGAAGGGAATGAAATAACGTTTGCGATCTTATCTCGTCTCCGCGTCAAAGGTTACGCTCAAACACACCTGCGATGGCTGCGAGATCCGTGCGTGGGGTAGCTGGCATCTCCTCACAATAGCTTCCGTTTAGAGTGCTCGCGGGTAACCCAAGCCTTACAAGTCTTACATCGAATAAATCATCGCGGAGATATCACCGAGCCGGTTGACGGGCCAGCGCCCGATGCAACGGGTGTCGCTCGAACCTCCTCTCTACTTATCGCGACGCGATAATTAATCCACGACTGCTTCGATCGCGAAACTGAGAAAAGCGATACACGGGGTATGCGTGTCGAAGCGCAGCGTTGCGATGGGTGGATAGCATCGCGTATCGATCAGACGCCGCATTGTCTTACGCGTCAGGCGAGTAAAGGGGCGCCCGGGCCCCTCGAGGGCCCGGCAGCTCTCTCTCGTGGACCACCCGGGCCGAGCGATCCCCGACAGGGATCGTATTGACTCCGCGCAACGCCGTCGAATCGTCCTTGAGTCGAGTGGCTTACGCTGCATCTTGCGTCGAGCATCCTTCCACCGGGAGAGAGAAGGAGAAGGAAGGAGGATTCTGTCCGTTCGCCTCGAGTTTTCAAACGGATTCCTTCATCGATCGCTCGGTCGAGGAGGGGGGGGACTTGGAACGTTTCGATCGCGTATTGCTTCGATTCGACCGGCGCCTTCCTCGACCAATTACTCGCGATATTTCAAAGATTTTCGTCCGCGGGGGGACGGGATATTCCCGGAGAAAGGAAGAGGGCGTAATTCGAAATTGGTAATCACGCGATGGCGCCAACCTCTGGCAATCTCGAGTTTTGTTGCTCGCTCCTCCGTTTCCTCCTCTGCTCGTCTTTCCTCCCAGGTAGCCGGAGGAAGGGAGGGTTCTTCGAAGAAACTCGCGAGCTCGTACGTACGTGGGTACGTGCGATTGTGCGCCGAGTGGAACGTTCCGAAGAGTCTTTGTGATGGCCGACCGGCAGGGACCGGCCGCTACTGGGATACGCGTTGAATTATCCGCCTACCTCTCCTGCCCACCTACCTACCCACCCATCCACGCGGAGGAATAAAGAACGTCTCTCGTTTCTTCCCGAATCTCGCCAACGAATATCCTCTCGTCGAGTTCGATAATTCGCTCGCTTCCGTCGGAGCTTGCTATTCTTATTCCGCGTTTATTTATCGCATTCTATCTCTCCGTAACTCTCCCCGGACAATAAATCCTGCGGTAAGAACAGTGGCCAGTGGATCATTACCGGTCAAATGATCAAAATTACAAGGTTCGCCTGATGACGTTCCCCCGGACGTAACCGAGGTCGACTTTACCCTCGCCACGTCTGATTTTTCCTCTCCTCTTACGACGGTTGGTTAACCAGCTCTCTCTCTCTCTCTCTCTATATCTATCTATCCGAGAGAAAAGCCTGTCTCCCGTGAGAAAACGTAACCCCCCTCTGTTATTCCTGCGCATGTAAAAATTGTTGATTCGAGGGGAAATTTTTCGAAATTCTTCCCTCTCTCTTCCAAGGGAGAGCGAGGAAAGGAAACGAATTGTAAAGAAGTCGGGCGGCGTGGTCAGGACAGGTCCGATATTCTCTCGAGATTGGCACCGGCCCACGCCCACGGAGGAATTACAAAATTAAAATTCAATTATACGGCGGGTCGGAGGACGTGCGCCGCCGAGAGATTTCCACGAGAGCTCTCTCTCTCTCTCTCTGCTCGGCTCCCGGAAAGACATCCGGGAAAATTGCGTCGCCCGTTCAGGGGGATACGGGATGATCGTCGGGAGACGTCGCCGTTACGGAATGACAGGAACAATCTGCCGTTGTCGTTCGCTCCTTCGCGAGGAGAAGCGAGCACCGATCGCCGACTCTCTTTCCTTCCTTCCTTCGATTCGGAAAGGAAAGGAGAAAAAAGAAAAGGAGAGAGAAATTGCTTCCATCGCCACGGATGAATGAAACCACGGCGAAAAAACCGGTCGAACGGGGGAAACGTAAACGGAAATACAAGTGGCTCGGGGCGGTCCGTTAATTATTAAATTCCAGAACGATCTTGGCGAGGGGTGGTTTCGACTTTGACGAAATACTTTCGCCCCTCCCCCTCGACCGGAATCGCTCTTTCAGAGGCCGCGCTCCCCCTACGGCTCGCCGCCGTGTTTGCATTTTGTTATATTCAATCGCGAACGGGGAAAAAGAGACGAGAACAATGCGAATTATGATATTTGTTTGCTCGGCCGGTCAGGAGAGTCCCTGGGGCGCGCGCGCGCCCGCGCGCCTTCTGCCGGAGACCCGGGATCTCGACCTTGAATTTATCTGCGCGAATCTGACTACGCCGGGATGAATAATTATTGAACGCGGCCAACATAAATACGATACGATACACCGCGCGCATCGGGACTGGTTCTCGGCTACCTTAAGGAACGTCCACACGCGAGACTGCTTCCAAGCTTTTCCAAACGGACTCGTTTCGACAACTTTTTCTCCGTTCTCCATTCGCGGGGAACACGCGGCCAAAGTTTCTCCGGATTTCGGCCGCGGATTTTAATCAAGCGCGGGGGCGCCGCGGGGGTCCCGCGAGGCGAGGGGTGGCTGGTACCCTCCTGCATTTATTTATACGCATACCTGCACGTGTGTATTTATGCGCGCGCGCGCGTGTGTGTGGCTGGTCGTCGCCGCGGCCAACTCTTCCCCCTCTCACGAACCGCGAACACCTCTCGAAATCACCGATTTTATGGGCCACCTTCGACGTTTAATGAAGGAACTTTACGAGGCGGGATTTTTGTTTTAAAGCGGGTGTTGTATCCGGCCCCGTCGATAATTTTCGCATAACAACGCGCCACTTTCCTACCTCCCCCCTTCTTCTCCCTCGCTTCGCCCCTTCCTTTCCTCTTACTCTTGCTCCTTTCTCCTCTCCCCGGGATCTCGAATTTCAACGGGCTGCCGTTTTCCATAAACGCGAATCTCCTTCTCCCCCTTCCCCCTCTTTCTTAATTGGAAACAGCGGTAAATATTGAAGATCGATTTTTCTCGAGTAAGTGTGTCGTGGAACGGGACGGTTTATTTATTCCCGGGAGATCTCGTAAATAATTCCGCGTTATCTATCGCCGCGTTCAATCGGGTAATTAGCCCGGGCCGAAGGAAACCGAGGCTTTCCCCGGGGCCGCGCAGCGAGCAGCCTTTAATGGCTTTCCAATTAATATTTCCGCTGCGATTCAATTAAAATTCAATTAATCAACCCGCCGAGTTCGACCCGCCTAAGTCGCGCGATTAAATTTTAATCTGTCCCGTGTTAGTTATGGATTTGTTTCTTCTTCCATTACGAAGGGATCCCGGCTCGAAGGTGATAACGATAACCTCGATCGCGGCCGAGGGATGGAAAAGGACGAGAGGGAGGGGAATTGTCTCGTTTTTAAAGATCGGCTGCTGATATTTAATACACGATACTCGGCTGCGTATTCATCGTATTGGCGCGAGATCCACGGGGGCGCGGTGAATCGTGTTCCTCGGTAAACTTACACGGTGTACGAGGCAGTAAATATATTCCTGCATCGATATTTTAACGGCAATGCGGCGTCCCCCTCCCTCGAGGAGGAATTTCGAGGACGATCTTTAAGCTCCTTGCACAGAGGGATCCCAGTCCAGTTTCTTCGGATAAAACGGGATGCGTTACGTTGCCTCGATTATCAGAATCGACCGGTTTCGGAATAGTCGCGCTTGAACGGCGATTCGGTGGATAATTAAAGCGAATGGTTCGAGATTGGATTTGTCTCGAGGGGGAAGAAATTGATCGCGACTTTTATTCGCCAGATATCCGGAGAAGGGAGCAGGAGGAAGAGGAGGAGGAGGGGGTGAGTGCCCCCGTTGACTGTTTGCGCTGATAGCGGCTAGAAGCTCTTCCTCCCCCAACCCTTTCTGCCCGTCCTGCCTGTTTGGGTGCAGGTGTTCCGGAGGTGGTGATAACTCGACTCGATCCATCACTGCCTCGGACGCTGGCCGAGGAGGTGGTTGAAGGTGGTTTAAGGCGGTTTAACATGTACGAACGCGCGCAACCGTTGTAGACACCGGCAGGCCTTCATGCCGCTCGAATCGCCTCACCGGTTAGCGTTACCGTAGCACGAGTAGCTCGCTGCGTGATCAAATACATCACGGCAATCGATAATGGAGCAGGCCTCGGCCCAACTAAACGCGACTAATCGTCCCGAATAATTTCGTCCCTTTCCTGCTTCCTCTATTTTCGACTTTTCCCTTTTCCAATTTCAATATTTTTTTCTACTAAAAGTCGTTCCATTGAGTTTTTTAATCCTCCTGCATCTCCTCCGTTGCTCGAAGAAATTTTGAAATTTTTCCGAATAACGATTCCTCTTTTTAATCCTCTTTCATTTTTTCTATTATTCGAAGAAATTTTGAAATTTTTGCGACATATTTCGTATTAAAAATCGAAACGAAGGGATTAATTATTCGAACAACGATTCCTTTTCTTAATCCCCCTGCATCTTCACTATCATTTGAAGAAACTTTAAAATTTTTATAATACGATATTAAAAATTGAAAGCCAGAACAATCGAAAGTCGAGACCTCTCCTCTGTTTCGAACGTTCCATTTTTTTAGAGAAATTTGAAGAAATTTCGAAATTATTACGATATATTTCGTATTAAAAACCATTTCGATGATTCTTTTTCTTTTAATTCATAATTTCTTCTGCATATTTTCTGTTATTTGAAGAAATTTTAAAATTTTTATGATATATTTCGTATTAAAAATCATTTCCCTCTCCCCCATGTATCTCCTCTTATTTGGAGAAATTTCGAAATTTTTCCAAATAACGATTCCTTTTCTTAATCCTCTTCCATTTCTTCTATTATTCGAAGAAATTTTGAAATTTTTGCGACATATTTCGTATTAAAAATCGAAACGAAGCGATTAATTGTTCGAAATTTTGAAATTTTTACGACATAATAAAAATCGAAAACCAGACGTTTCATTTTTCACGCGATAAATTTGAGGAAATTTCGAAATTTTTCGCCACGTGTCGTTAAAGAGATCGAAAGGAAAACTTTTCACGATCGAACGTGTCCAGAGAGGGAAAAAGGTTGACTGGAATTTCACGCAGGCATGCAATCGTGGCCGACTGTCGATATTTCCCCAAATTTATCGCGCAAAACTAATTCAAATTGCGGCCCCAAAATTCCGATGCGTCTTTGCATCATCGATTACGCGCGGCCACGTATTACTTTCACCGTACCGTGAAAATGCCTCGTCCCCTCCCCCTCCCCCTCCTCCTCCGGGAGAGGGGAGAAACGCACTCGATTTTGTTCACGAACAACGTCGATCACGGCCGACAAATCCGTACAACAACCTCGCACCTATCCACCACCGCTCCGCAAAATGTTGTACGTGCAAAATGTTGGCCAACCGAGGCGAATCGGTGCGCAAACTGGTTGAGTTACAACCACTACCGGTTATAAAGTCCAAGGAGAGACGTCGATACGGTAGGCGAGCGACCGTGTAGAATATGAGAAAGGGGGCGAGGGCTCGTGTTATACTCTCACAATGTTTCGACGAGGATGCGTGTATTCGATCATCGTCCTTCTCTCCCATTTTCTTTTCTCCCTCCTCCGCCGCCACAACGAACGAACGGAGAAAGAAGCAATTCTAACATCGGACGACCAACGGGTTAGGTGAAAAAAGGGTCTCCTCAAATTGGGTCGATCTCGAAGGATCACTTTCTAAAAATCTGTGACACTCGAGGGGGAAATGTATCTTCGCCTCCCCCTCTCTTAATCCCGAATAAACTTTACGCGCCGCAATTGTACGACATTTACGCCTATTAATAGCGGGTACGAATGTACGCGAGGGGCCAGTTGTTCAAACAAACGCAGGGCGTATTATACGCGTGGAATGCACGTGAAAACAAACTCGTAGACTCGAGCAGCGTGATTCCGAGTTTATATCGCGCGATGATGATGACGCCGCCGACGACGACGACGATGAAATCGGCTCCGGGTGGGGAGAAAAAATATATCAAACTCTCTCATCCCCGATCTCGAATTAATAATTTGTTTACACTGAAAATACAAGTTCGATCCCTTTGCAAGCAAACTCGTTACACGATCCTCCCTTTTCGCGCGTGTCTCAATTACGCCGTTTCTCGAAGGAAATCGATCGGGGGTAAAAATAAAAGGAGGAGGGAGGAAAAATATGCAAGAGTGCTGGAGCGAGGGAATTGCGACCTTGAGTAAAAATACGGCAGAGAGAAAACCAAAAGTGTGCAGCAAGACTAGTAAATTTGTCACCGGGAACGCGTTTCCCTCTCGTTCCTGCCCCTCCGCCTACCGGCCAACGATTGATTTACACGGAGCCCGAGCGGTATGGAACAAGGTATTTATGGTGCTTATTTGTATGCGCATGGAAGATAATTAAAAATATGGCGGGTCAAGGCTTTGAGAAAAAGAAGAATGGCGCTCGAGGAAAAAACTGCGAGGGGAGGGAGAGAAAGAGCTGCGATGGTATTAAAATTTAAGGGGTTTGGTGTTTCTTCTCTCTCCGCCGTTCGATCAAATCGCTCGTATAATTTTAACATCGAGAAAAAGGAAAAGAAGGAGAGGACATTTCTGGACGGAGTCGAAGAAGAAACGTCGGATGTGTAGGTACGCGAAACGAGTTGAATTCATTTTTACGTTAAAACGTAAAAATGGCGGAAAGGGAAGGACGTCGTACACCCTCCGGTGAATAGAGAATGACGTACAGGAAAGAGGCACCGCTCTCTCGCCCCGTGCTGCTGCCCACACTTAACCGTGAAATGGAAGAAGGATGGAGAGGGAGGGAGACAGGGAAGAACATAAACTCCCCGGGGAAAGGAAATTAGAATTGAATAGTTGATGAATTTTAGGAGCGAATTTTAACCGCTGATGCACGCGAGTGGTTAATTCTCGTTGTAGTAAAACGTTTCCCGCATCGAAAATCTCCCCACCTCCGTTACTTTCTTAACGCGCCACGTTTCTGCAATCAAAATAATAAAATTCTCTTCTTTATCTCGTTACATCGGTAAAGAAAATGAGATAAGGATTACACGTTGTTACGCAGCTCTTCGCGCCTCCAATCCTCGATACTTGCGATAAAGTAGGAGAGCAGCAGCGTATATATATATATATATATATACACATACACATAAAATATATACACACGGCGACCAGCGATCCATCGTGGCGTGGAAGCCGGCCAGTAAGTAATTAGGAGCCGGGTGTGGATTGAGCTAAGGCAAATATTACGTACTTGCTCGTGTACTCCCCGATACATGCACGAATGCGCATTGGCGGGCGCAGTCTGGAACAGAGGCGGCCGTCGAAATTACATATTTATGTGTGTATACACGTAAGTAACCGACCACGTGAGCGCGATAGATGCGTTCGATTTCACGAATCGTCCAAGATCCTCCTCTCCTTCCACTCGACGCCCGCATTATCGATATTAAAGGAAGACACCCGTCTGGAGCGTGTCGCGTCGAGAGGATTAATTAACTCGAGCGGGAAACCGGGCTTTGTCTCGCTCCTCCCTCTGCCCGCCCGACAGAGGGGAAGGAGGAGACGTCGATCGAAAATCGAAATAAACTTTGGATCTGTTCGCGCGACGGGATTCGACCGTTATCGGAAGGGAGGCAGAAAGGGGCGCGATAATTTACACGAGTGCGTTAATAACAGGAGGAGGACGACGTCGAGGAAGTCGCGGGTGGGGCGATTTATTTTATCGAATGTTAAATTTCATGCGGCCACTCCGGGCCTTCGGCATTTAATTAATTCACGGGCCGCGATAAATTCTCTGTAATATATTTGATTAAAGGATAATGCCGCCGGTATTTCCAACACTCTTTGACTCCGCTCCCTCGTTTCCATCTCCCCTTTTTCCTTCCCTCTCGAAATTCCGCCCAATTCCCGATCCTTTTCGCAAGACGAATCGATTGAATCGTGCTTTTCCCAAATTCGTAATACAATTAATACTCTAGCTCGAATGAATTAATTTAAAATTCCATCAATTCTCTCCCTTCTCTCTTTTCGAACGTTTCGCGACACGAATCTTGGGCGATCGATCGCTCGTCCATTTAGAATTGCGGGAGAAACGAGAATGCGAGAAGATAGTTTGGACGATTCTTGCGCGAGGATAAACCTGCTCGTTGACGGACAAGTTTCGCGTGCTCGCAGCTCCGTTTGTCGGTCAAGTTTGCAATTGACACGCTAGAAAAAGAGACCTTGCATACATTTTTAGACGTACGGTGCACCGGCACGCAACAATCTCCGCTATTTTCGTCCCGTGTCTGCCTCCCTCCGCGTGCCCGGGACGAAAAACTTTCAGATTTCAACCATCCCCTCCGCTCCTCGAAATTTCGCGCGAAATCCGCGTCGATCGACTACGAATATTCCGCCCGTTGTCGGACGGGCGTTGAACGGGCGTTTCGAGGAGGAAAAGTGCGGCGATCGAGCCACGATTGGAAATTTCGCTCGCGTGCGCCGCGCTTCCATTTACATACGCGGGTCAGCCGCAGTATCATGACGTCACGACTGGCCCGAGTATCGCGTGCACGCACTCGTCAAAGCGCCGGCTGGAGCGGAGTTCGGGCGGTGACGGTCAATAAGTCGCGAGCGAGGCCGTGTGCTCCACATCGGAGAGGAGAAATCGATCGAGAGTTAAGGCTTCCTCTAAGAAGGTCGCGCTCAACCTCGCTTTAACCTTTTCGATAATTCCCCGCGATCACCTATTCGCGCTCACCCTTTGATAAACAGGGGCTCGTGGAAAATTGATAGATGGAGCCGCGATACGCGGGGCTCGCATACCCGCTAAGTAATCGGCTATCTAAATAGAAATCTGAGCCTCCAAAGTCCTCCAACGGAACGCCTAAATACTCCTTTCGTCCTACGATAAAGGGGAAATCGAAACGCAATGGATATATATATATATATGTATCTCGAGAAAATTGAAGAAATATTTCAGACATCTTCGAAAAGCTTACTTTGCTTATATGCTATTTTGTTCATCGAAGGTGGGACGGCTATCGTCGATAACGCGCGCGGAAGAGTCGAGTTTGGAGATCGATCGGGACGGAGGCGTCGATCGAAACGGTGATTTTAAAACGGCGTTGACATAATTCGGGCGATAAAGTGAGAACCGCTGGTTCGTGGGCGAATTTATTGCCCCGAGGTTGGCACTAATATAAAGGGGGGTTGATAATGATCTTAAATTATCGATCCAATTGTTTATACGCCGGCGCAATTCTATTTAATGCCACCAACCCACTCGCTGTTTCTCTGCGCGCCCAACACCTTTCCCCGTTGTGCATTAACGTGCGAGCACGGCTCGTGAAATTTATCGTTACGCGTGATTTCGGATGACGACTCGAGAAATCGAACTTTCCAATTGAGAATGTTATTATAACTCGCAACAGAGACGACGCGTGAAATTCGAGCAAAAATTCGGTGGTATTAATTGGAAACGCATCAGGGGATAACGATCGTGCTTCTAATTCTAACGATTTAATGAAAGACTTGGACACGGCCATTATTATTCCTTTCCGACTAACGTGACTCGACGATTTCTTAAAAGCCGAGCCCCCCTCGAGTTTGTCGAATTTCACGGCCGGTTCGTGGAAAATGGAACTCCACCCCGAATCCGAGTCCCTTTCCAAACGATTCGCCATTTTCTTACGTTGCAAGGAAGACGTTTTTTAAGATTGGACCTGCGCGGAATCGTCCGAGAATGCGCTATTTTTGCCCCTGTTTTTCATGTTACGCTAGACTAACTAACGATCCCTGATACGCGAACGGCCGGGAGATTTATTTCTCCTGATACCGTCTCCTAATTATCGTACTAACTTCTCGAGGCTGAGCCGAGGCTTAGCCCCCGCAATATCGGACTCCTTACGCGAATCGATCGGCGAATAAAAACTCGCTATCGCGCCTCCCCTCCCCCGAAATTTATTATTCGCCCGAGAAGAAGCTCCCTCTCTCCCCCTCCCTCCCAGAACCTCCCAGAAAACCGCGGAAATATACGGGTCCAACGTCTTCCTTCTGAGAGAGGGGAAGATCGGTTCGATCGGTAACCCTTTTAAATTTCGAGCGGACGTGAAATCGATCGTGGCGCGAATTCCCCGCAACTGTATCGAGTAGTTTATTGCTTTCATGCATTTGCATGCTAAGTAGTCGCGTGCTTGCGAGTAATACCAGCGTCCCTGATACCGTACGCCCTTCCCTCCCCCTCCCGCTCGCCCGTGCGCCCCCCCCCAAGTAAGAATGGCCTATCTAGCCTTCGGTCTTCGATATTGCGGCCGGTGGGACACTTATAAATTGAGATTTTATCGGGCCGTAAGTCGGGGATTACGAACGGGCCGACGGAAACGTTATACGCGCGGACCTCGCCTCGTGTCTATATATCACCCGCTCCTTTTCCGCCTTTTTTTGCAAACCGGTGGCCGCGACACACCACCTGCGCATTCGTCGCCTCTCGAGCCGGGTAAGAAAACCGGCGGCGGGGATAAAACTGAAAAATGGCCTTCTTCCAACAAAGCGCGCCTCCTCCCAATCGGCTTCGCCCCGTGCTAATAATATATCTCCCAGATTAGAGTTTCGCCGTGTCCCGCGGTTATCCGCCAAAGCTGCTTTCGCCGCAGCTTCGATTATTGTTGTACGCCGTTCGAGGCCGATCGAGCGGTATTCCTCGGCAATATTCAATTTTCAACGCGAGGGGTTCGAGGACGGGACGGCAAGAAACGCGGCGCAAGATTCGAGACGAACGATTACGCGGACAGGAAATTACGGTTCCTCCGGATCGCGCGCCTGAGCGTCGCACGCAACCCTTCGCAGGGGATGTATAAAGGGGGAGACCCTTTGCGGAGCGTGGTCCCGACAGTTTCGGACACGAAGCGATTGGATTCCCTTCTTTGCGGTTTAGTTTCACCTTTGTTTCGAAATTCTCTCTCGTTCCAACCACCCCCTCGAAAGAATCGAAAAATTTCTAGAATCGTTCCGTTGTTTTTCTCGACTCGGCTCCGGTTTGGGGGGAAGAAAGGTTGGAAGAAAGGAGGAGAAAGGGGTGATGGCGAGGCAAGGTAAGGAAGGTAGGAAGGCTGGGAAGGGGAGGGAAATCTTGAAGGCAGCTGACGTCTCGCTGGCAGAGCCAGAAATTCCAATTTCCGAATCGGAGGCCGGATTAACCCCACGGCATAATCGGAGCTTTATCAATAGGGGATCGTAACGAGTTCGCAGATAATGGCGGCCTATCAGTCTTCAACCGAGGAACAATGATGGATGTAAAGCCGGTGTTTTCGTGTTCCCGCGACAACCTCACCGACACTTTTCGCTTCCCAACTCCTCGGGGCAATTTTCCACCGATACCATTTCTCCGGATTGCTCTACGAGCCTCTAATTCGATCGATAGAAACCTCGTAGCTCGACGACCAGGGGATTATCGAGGTTAAAACTCGAACTTGTGGTAAAACTCGCGAGAGGAAAGAGACTCCCGATAGGATTCGAGAGGAGGAGGAGGAGGAGGAGGAGGATCGCGGGAAATTGAATATCCGAACGCCTACGACGCGAGAGAGAAACGCTCGCCTCGTCTAAGCGTGTAATTACGGGTGGGTTGAAAGTTGTTCGCCGCACGCGAAGCGAGAAGGTATCGCGTTAAAACGCGTGGAAAACGTTTGAAGAAAAGGGCACGCTTCGCCAGGCACCGTTTCGTCAGCCGGGGATGAGTGTAGCGCGGAGACAAGAAAGCTCGGCGTCACTTACAGATTATAAAGACACCTGGGGTGCGGAAACTTCTCCTCTCGGAACGAGTTTTATATCAATTTTTCTTATTCTCGAAACGAAGGGAAACGAAGAGCTTCCCTCTCTCGAAAATAGCGATTCCTCTCGTCAAAGAGTCCATCTTTTTAAGAAAGGAAGGAAGAAAAATGCAACAGATGAATAATCGAACGGGTTATATAAGAACAAGTATAGGAAGCGGATTCCCGCACGGCACGGAAAGGAGCGAGTGAAAAGAAAAGAAAAGAAAAAAAAAAAGAAAAGAGAGAAAAGAAAAGGAAAAGGGGAAAAAAAGGGGAAAATCATGGGGGGCATTCTGGAGAAATTTTCGCAGTGGAGCCGACAAAACGCGAATTCATAACATTTCTCTCGCGCAAGTGGTAAGAAGTCAACCCAATGAGGGTTGAAGTGGCGGCTGCAGCGACGGAAGTGCTCCTTCCCCCTGAGTGCAGCCACCCCCTCGTCACGCCGTTTTCCCCCTTTTTCCTTCATTTTCGATTACGCATGAGCGACCGCGTAAAAATTAGAAAGGAATCCACGAGAATGAGCGCTCGGATTAAAAGCTGCGGCGCGCTCGAGTATTTTTCCCCCAATTCCCCGGCCCCTCCGCTGCTTATCCGCCACCCCTTCTGCTTCTGCCGCCGCTGCCGCCCGCCCCGCTCCACCCTCCCCCGGCACAAGGCGATAAAATGGGCCACTATGCGGCACGAAAAATTTTACAATCAAGCCCAGACAAGCTAGTCCTGCCGCAGTGGTGCATAGTCTGCACCGTTGCTTCTCACCGGCCGAGATCGGGGGAGGGGAGGCAGGCGGGGGAGCGTGGATGGCGGAGAGCCACTCACTCCACCGCACACGCCTCGGATATAATAAGTCACGTGACATTAATATTTGAAAGCAGTCGGTACGTGGATTGCATTCGGAGTGCCTCCGTTTCTGCCTCGCGATATTCCTTCCTTCCTTCCTTCCTTCCTTCCTTCCTTCCTTCCGTCTATTTCTTCGCCGAGCGTTCACCCCCCCACTCTCTTCTCTTCTCTTCGCCACTCGTCAACCGTGGCGTGCCATCTCCGTCCCTAAGGACGAGCAGCTGCTTATCCCTCTTCTCTCCTCTCCTTCTTTCGCCTCGAGCGAGCAAACTTTACGACCGAGTCTGCTGCCGAATTTTCGATTTTTTACGATCGCGAATTTTAAGAAACAGATCCGCTGGCGAAATATTCACGCGTTTCGGAAAACTGCTTGGATGGATTTCCAGGTGTAGATCGTTAAAGGGTAGGTCGAGCGATTCCTTGCGAAGGGAAAAACAAGTTATCTCGAATTTGGGCGAATTTGGGGAGAAAATTTCGGTGAAAAAAAGCGCGTGGATTTTAGTGCGTGGAGTCTTAGAAACGGAACGCTTTACGTTTTATGGATAAAGATGGACGGATAGCTCCATCCGCGGATAAATTCAACGCTACGCCGTGGAATGCTGGAGCGAAAGTAAGATCGCGCGCGTTTTCTCCGTTTGGAAGCGACGGGAAGATTGGGCGGATCGATGGATGGAAGGAGGCTCTCCTCCCGGCGAAAAGCGTGCGGGCGTTTCATTAAGCGCTCGCCACGCGTATATATATTCGGAGAGGAGAAACGGTTTAACGAAATATCATCGCGCAAATGAGTTTCCTCCCCATACGCGCGGGGCCACGAAAAATCTCGGCGGGTTATGTTCCGCGTAAAACGTATAGCTTAAGTAAATATCGGGGAAAGGACGGCGCGAGGGTAGAGGAAGCGGATCGTGAAAATCGTGAAAAATACCGCGGCAGTCTCGAGTATCCTTTCGAGTACGATTAGCGTGCTCGTGGCGGCCGTTATCAATTCTCCGGAGAACGCCAATAAAAGAGACAAAGGTAACGTCGGAGGGAGGGAGGCCACCGCTCTTTTCCACGCGTCATATTCGGCCCGAGTTTTTGCGAGAGAGAGAGAGGGTGTATATATATACATATACACGTTTTATGCATCCAAGGTCGAACCGCATCTCGAAAGACTCGTTTCCTCTTCTCGATCGCGTTTTATGCTCGTTCCCCGGTTAATAATAAATACGGTGATGGATCTCGGCGGCCGTTTTCGTTCGTTAGAGTCGATCGACCGGGCTAAATTATAGACTCTTGATTGACCTCCGTGACTTGGAACGAGAGGGGGTCTCGCAAGAAAGTCGTAGAATTCCCTTCGAACCGTTCGTTAGAGGCCACGGAAATGAAGCGCTACTTGAAACGCTAGTTCGTGAGTGGGAAGAGGGGGGCCGACCTATCGCTCTTGATACGAAGTTACAGATTGAAAGAGGGGGGTCGTAAAATCCCCGTGGATTTTATTAACGTTTGCTACGCCGTCTATCCGATCCTGCGCCAATCTGCATCCGCGAGAGACGCTTAACGACTTGACGTAGGGGGAGAAGAAACGTTTTAACGATCGAATTTTTCTTCCTCTCCTTCCTTTTCGTCCGCCTCGAAGCATAAGAGAAACGTGGGAAAAATGTAATGAACGTAACGTCTTCGGGACTCGCCTCGTTCGAAACGTATTTTCGTTGATAATAATTATTACCACGCGAGTTGAAATGGTTCGGGACACCTGATCTATAGATCCAGATTATTAGACGCGTGCAGCTCGGCATTCAGGTCGAGCACCTGTCTCACCTGTTGCTGCAAAACATTATCTCCAACGTTCTCGCTCAGCGCGGTCATCTCTCAAACCGATAAATGACGGCGAAACTATTACTTGGCGGGACCGTCCACCACTTTTTCTCGCCATTGGCGTCCTCGCGTCGATCGGTATCCGAAAAATGAAGTCGTTAAGTTTGGAATTTTTCCAAGATAACGCGCCATGATTGTTAATCGAACCGCGTCTTCGGAAAAATGATCCGAAACAGCGAGGTAAATAGAATTGGAACGAACCTGGAATCCGCATCGAATTTGTCGAACATGTCGATATTCGCGTTTCGATCGAGTCCCTGAAATTCCTCGTGTTTTAATTGGATCGACGTTAACGCAACGAACGAGGAGCAAGAACTCGGAAACTTTTCTTATCGTTGGTCAATTTCAATCGCGAGATACTCGATAAAATGATCGAAACCGTCGAAACGCAATAGTTGCGAGCGATCAAGATTCTCGGAAAAGTGAAATGTCGGTGGAACTAGTCGCTAGTTGTTGGAGTGGCCGCTGCTGGCTGCCGCGGCGCCACTTGCCAGCGGCATTGTTTCTCCTTCCATTTGCCAACTTTCCAAAAGATCTTTCGATTCCTTCGTCTCCTTCCCTTCAAATAATTCCCTTGGTTCGAGTATACGAGTTTTCCCTCCCAACTCCGATAACGATCCTTTTCTCTCTCTCTCTTGTCCTTTTCTCCCACGGAATAGAAATGTCGTTCCAAGAAGGGATGGGTGAAAAAAAAGTTGGATGGAAATCAACCTCGACCCGGGTGGAGGATGATCATGCGTGTAACGATCGGCCATAATGACGGTCGGAGGAGAATGAATCGGTCGGAGAGCGGAGGTTTCGAAAGTGAGAGCAAAAAAATGCCACGGGTCAGACACTTGGCATAAAGAAGAAATTGATTGATGATTAAGGGTTGATAATTAAAAGCAGTGGCCGCCTTTCTTCGACCAGGCTTGCTAGAATCCTCCATCGATCGGATTCGAGCGCCGCTTATCGCGACTCCCCTCTCGTCAAACGATCGAGATTGATCGAGATATTTTCATCCTGCCGCGGTTTCGAAGAAGAGAGATCTTTCTAGAAATCCATCCATCCACCCTGCGATTAACCCTCTCCTCCTCGAGCATCCGTATCGCGTACGTATTATAGATACGGTTTTTCGTATCCCTTTTAATGGGCAAGAATTAGAGGATGCCGATGGACTGGCGAGGTTATTAGAAATACGAAGGGTTCGGAGTCAAAGTCTCTAATGGAAATATAATTGTCGTCGACTCGTTCGGGAGGAACTCGTCGGCCACGTCGGCAACGGGACGACGGACAAAAAGAGCGGCAAGGGTGCCTGAAACTGCATATTACGAAATATATATATATTTCTGAAAGAGGATCGAAAGTCGGTTTATAATTTTCGTCGGGTTCGGATTTCCATCTCGAGATATGATAAATTCCTGCCGCTCGAGCGATTACGAATTATCGGGAAAAATTAAATTCGTACAACCTTCCATAGGAGTCGTATCGTATCTTATAATACGGGTTGGTTCATCGACCAGTTTACCCTTTTATCGTGACGAACGATCGAGCTTTAATTGGCCGATTCGTCATCCCACGACGAATTTGATTATCAACGTCGAGCGAGAAACTTATCGTGGCTGGCTTCTGCACGCGAATGACTCACACTTTAACGCGTATTGCTCCCCCCAAACTTTTCAAGGAGATATCCTACTCGAAAGAGCTCGAATTCGTTATTATTATTATTATTGTTGTTACATCGAAGGAAAAATTAATACCAACGGCGAAGAAATGTACGAGGGATCGAGACGAACGTTTTCGGAAGTCGCGCTAATGCCGATTTGATGAAATTATAATACCACGGGGCCGTCGAATGATCGGTCATTAGGAGAGAGAGAGAGAGAGAGCCTGGGTTTCCACAGTTTCGGCCGCGACTGATGTCGATATAATAGCGCGATTCCTCGAATAGAATGAACTTTACACCGAAGATTACGATTTGAATTTGCCCGGGCCGTTCGTTACGGGGAAAAATCCTCGAATTCGTTTCAAATTCATCGAGCAGAACGAAACGATCGATCCTTCTTCCACCCTCCGAACTTTCCACCGACGAACGTCGCGGAGAGCGCGTCCGCGCAATATGTTCTCCTCCCTTTTCCTCTTTTTTCCTTTTTTTCGCAAGCTGCACGTCAGTTGATATGCAAATGGTCGCGGGTCCATGGCCATAGGCAGATAAAATATTTTATCCGCGGGACGGATGGCGTGGGCAAAAGACCCAAGGGAGGAACGGGGGGCAACAACAAAAAAAGCGCGACTCTCCGTTTCGATCAATTTCAATTTTTTACGGGCCGAGGTAAACGTCGTTGGTTAGATCGCGGGCGAATCTGAAATTCCTTTCTTCCCGAGCGGGCACGAAACTTACACGAGCGCGAGGAGAGGATGATTCGTTGATTGCGAAATAATTGAACGGTCGGGTTCCGCGCGCGAGCGATCGGCTCGGTCTCGAATCTATCTATGGGTCTGATTGGCTGGCGGGCGAGGGGGCGGGGAGGGGGCAGGGGTCCGGTAATGCGTTTTTAAAGACCAAGTGGCCGGTGCGCGCGCGGAGGGCGGGGTGCGAGTCGGCATCGACGCGGCCCGGGTTTCATCGTTGATGGATCACCGGCACCGATCGGGCACCGCCAAACTAATCAATAATCGCGCTCCTTCGACCGCCAGCTATTAGCCTAGCCCGGAGCGGCGGATCATCATCTCTCTCTCTCCCCGCCTCTCGGAGCGCGCGCCGAGTAATGACAACTTATCATTATAAACGTATTACGCGCCCGGCATTTGTCTCGCCTTCGGTTCTCCTTCTCGACCACTACTTTTCCCTCCCCAGAGCACAGAGAGAGAGGGAGGGAGAGGGAGAGAGAAGAGAGGGCGCAGCTGATGGGCCGATTTCACCTGTTGCGGGTTTATCGACACCCGATCGACAGACGCGTCGTGGCGCGAAGCGACGCGACGGAGAATCGGCGCACGCTCGCGAGGAGGAAGGAGTTGGGAACCACTGTTAATACGCCGGGGAGCCCCCAGAGGCGAGCGGCCACGTATCGTTACGCGCGAACGCTAAACACTGTGGTCGCTGCGCCTATGCCGCGTGATAATTTGCGAGGCGAGTTGAAGCAAGACGGCTCGGCTCGGGATCGGCCGCCGATTTTTTCCCCCGAGGGACGACAGTATGACTGAGAGCGCGCCGACTCGAGCGCAGAGAGAATCTTTCCCGCTATTTATTCAACGACCCGTCTCTCCCGCCGCGATCATCGTTACCATCGCGTCCGATTCGTCGAAACGCTGCGTCTCGAAGGGAATTGCGCGCGTAAAAGTCGGATCGATTCGACGGCGTGGAGAGAATTAATCGGGGAACGGAGCGATCGAGCGGGGAAGGGAGGAAAAAGCGCGGAGGGATAGCCTCGATAGGTCGCGAAGAGGAGGCTAGGACGAGGCGAGAACGCGGTAATAAAACCACCCCCTGCCCCGGTTCGCCGCGCGAGGCGTTGCAATATCGACGAAAGGTTGGATGTATTGTAAGCTCGTCCGCGAGCGGAACGCCGCCGCTGATTCACAGGGAGTCGTCAGGGTATGGGAAAGCCATCAATTTCAATGGGCTTTGAAAACCGAACTACTTGTTGCATGCCCACCTACCCACCCCCTCCTCTTACTTCTCCCTTTCCGGAACCGTTCGCTCACCCTCCTCTCGATACGCGAGCCGATAGCTTCCCCCGGGAACGATGCCTCTCTCAACCGTCCCGCCGAACGCGTTTCCTTCCTCTCCCGATCCGGGACCTGCTCCCTCCCTCTCTCTTCCCTCCTCCCTTCCGATATAAAAACCGATACGCAGAGAGAGGGGGAGAATAAATTTCACTCGCGTTTGTCTTTCCTCGTTTCGAGATGTCGCTCGTCGCGACTCCTCTTCCCCCCTTTGTTTTTAATCAACGACCGAGCAGATTTCACGCGGAACGGAACGGAACTTTAATTGGCCCGAGACGAGCGCGAACGTGAGAATTATTCCGCTCGTCCATTGTCCGCTCTTTTTCCGATTCATCGCGATTACTATAATCGCACGTCGAATTGAAAAGATGCTTACATTTCGCCGTTTCTCAACTCAAGACAGGGCCACCGTATCTGTTAAAAGAACCGTCAACGGAATAATCGAATCGGCGACGAAAGATCGGATATATATCGATATTTTTCGAACCAAAGATTTTTTCCTCTCTCGTATATTTATAAAATACATAGAATCATATCCTGAATCATATTTAAAACAGGACCGTTAACAGAATATATAAATAATCGTATCGAATCGGCGACGAAAGATCGGATATATATATAAAGATCGATATATATATATCGATATTTTTCGAACCAAAGATTTTTTCCTCTCGTATATTTATAAAATATATTCGGAATCATATCCTGAATCATATTTAAAACAGGACCGTATCTGTTAAAAGGACCGTCAACAGAATAATCATATCGAATCGGCAACGAAAGATCGATATTTTTCGAACCAAAGATTTTTTCCTCTCTCGTATATTTATAAAATACATAGAATCATATCCTGAATCATATTTAAAACAGGACCGTTAACAGAATATATAAATAATCGTATCGAATCGGCGATGAAAGATCGCATATATATATATATATATATATATATATATATCGATATTTTTCGAAAGATTTTTTTCTCTCTCGTATATTTATAAGATATATTCGAAATCATATTCTGAATCATATTTAAAACAGGACCGTTAAAAGGATCGTCAACAGAATAATCGAATCGGCGATCGAATGTATATCGATATTTTTCGAAAGATTTTTTTCTCTCTCGTATATTTATAAGATATATTCGGAATCATATTCAAAACAGGACCGTATCTATAATCGGGGCGAGATATTTGGACTGCAGTAACAACTATATCGAATTGGACATTTTTTTTAAACTAGAAATTTCTCCCTCGTGCATGAAACGAGAGAAGGATAACTGGATTCGAAAGGAGGAGGGCGAGGATCGATCGATGAGCGTGAGATCGTGGGGTGAGAGACGGTTGCGTGGGGAAGCTTCCGCGTTAATCACACGTGCGCTCACGCACACCGTTCCTTTATCCAGTGACGGCTCTACGAAACGGCAAAATCGACGAGAATTATCTATCGTCGCAAAGGCGACGTTCGAATCGACGCTTCCTCTCTTTAAGGACGCGACGAATCCCGAACCGGGATCCCTTTCGATCCTCCTTGGAATTTAAAAGGGATGGAATGGGACGGAATTCTCGCCAATCTTCCACTCGATATCCGGACTTTTATATTTACAAGGTATCGGGGGAGGGGGAGGAGGCGGAAGTTCCCTCCTCTTTCGGATATTCTTTCAATATCGAGGGGAATCTTTAAGTGGCCCGAGCAGCAACAGGTTGTAAATCCGTTTTTTAAGGGATTCTCGCTTGGCACCGGTTCGGTTCGAGGTCGCGAGGGTGAAGGAAATTCCTACGGGACGGTCCCTCCCTCCCTCCCTCTTCTCGATCCAGTCGACCGTTTTCCAATCGCGCGCGATTCCCATCCCCTGGACAATTTTCCCTGAGCCACCGATGCGCGGAAAGGATTGCCCGTCTCCCTCTCGGAGTTTCGAACAGGATGCCCCTTCCTTCGCGACTCCGCAACTTTGTTCTCGAGAAGGAAATCCCTCGTAACGGGGGGAAACGAGGAGGATGGGATTTGACGTTTACGGGCTCGTAAATATTTTTAACGAACATCGCGATCGTGATCGTACGTCGCGATTAGCACGATATTCGGATTTCAAGTTCTAAGTAGTGGAAACTAGATTTCCAACCGAGATCCCGAACAATCAATTATTCGGGATTCGTATTCATAAATACGATCCCGACGCGATATCGCCGAGGGGAGGATCGTGCAATGGCAGGTTCCAGTAGCGACGGTAGAGTGCGTGTGGAAGAATTACCGGAGGTGGATCGTTCCCCTCCCCTGGACAATTCGGTCGGACAATAAGCATGAAATAACATTTAACTAGCCGTGATGAGTCGAGCGACAAATTACGCGGAATAATCGAGAAAAAGAGGGCAAAGTGGCCGGGTCGGGGAGGGGGAAGGAACGAGAGAGGCTTTTGCTTCTCACCGGACCGGATGCCCGATCCGTATTTATTTTATTATTAATCGCGGCAGGAAGAAGGGCGGGCAATTTTCCCTTTCTTCTCTTCTCTTCTCCTTCTCCTTTTTAAAACGCAATTCGAAAGACACGCGGTGCGTGTCATTAGCCACGATGGGGAGGGAGGGCACCCGGATGCCCTCCTCGCGAGGAGGAAGCCGCTTTCACGGAAGGCGTGCACGCGGATTGACAGATTCCTGTGCGCCATTGTTGTCCGAGTCATGCCCGTTGCCCTCGTGCGTTTTCACGACTCGTCGCCGGCCGAGATAAATAGAGTAGCGGGATGTCGGGGAGGGATTCCAAGACCTCGTTAAGGGGAAGGGGGAGTGGTTCTCTCCGCGAGGTGTCTGCGAGATTTCAAGGGCGGGGTTTGCGCCGCGATCGCGAAACCCGGTCGTTATCCGCCCGGTTATTGATTGGCCCTCGTTAGCGCCAGTTATTTGTTTTGCGGAGAGTGTGAGAACCGGAACTACTAATCACTCGTCTTTAATCCTCCGGCGCCTTCGACCGTCCCTTTTGTCGGCCCTTCTAATTTCCCTCCTCGCGTAATAACGCCCTCGCGCAAATCTTTTCCATCCTCTCGCCGCTAATCGAACCGCTGGAGAAAGTCTTAAGGCGGGGGTAAGAAAAGGATAGAAGAGGCCGAATCGAGTCCTCTGCGTACGCGGACGGCAACAACGATGTCCGAGCGGAAGTAATTTCCGAGACGAGAGGCCTCGCAATAGTGGTTGAACAGTCAAAGTGGGCTCATTTCGGCTCATACGCGCCGGATCCCGCCAAGGGCCGCCCCGCAGGGAGGTCATATCCTGTCCGACCTATTCTGGCCTGGCTGAGCCCGCGAGCAATTTTCCCGACAAGTCACGCAAAGCGTCGGGGACCAAACTCTGGGAGAAAACTCGAATTATTACCAATTGTTGTTAATCGGGAAGTAATCGGACTAGAAAAGTTTCCATCTCTTCTTCTTCTTCTTCTTGTTTCCTCTTTCAGAGGAAACCGGTCTTTTAACGAGCGTTTCAATCTGCGCTCGCGTGGTAAATAAGTTTTTCCACCCGACGCGACGAGACAAATAATTATTACAAGCCTGGACGAGACCAGAGGTTTTCTGGCCAGGGCGTGATTAGGAATATCCCTTGTTCCGTCGAAAGGGAGGTGGTCTCGCCCCACGAATTATTATCGCAATTAACGAATCTCTGCCGATATTGCTTTCGAGTCGCAAATTGGGACGAAATATCGGGATAAAAGAGGAGTCGCTCGCTTAACATCGAAAATTGGTATCCGACAGTCCGTTGGGATGGTGTTTAAAATGGACGAGAGACACGAGTTGGGCGTGATTCGGCAAGAAATTTCTCGGCCGGTTGGTGGTTATATCAAGAGGCACGATGACTGGTCGCTTGCACGTGGCTGCAGGACAATGGATCTTTTCTCGCCTCGACGACGTACCAATCACTGCCCTGTCACAATACGATCGACCGTGATCATTCATGAACGAGGCAAGAGTGACGACGCGCGGCTACCGCGAGCAGGGAGCTTCCTCGCCTATTCACGCCTTTAAAACGTACCAGTCACGATCTCGCGCGTGATCGTGATTTCGTGTTACGGATTTGTCGCGCGGATCGTTTCCTCGCCCCACGATTCATCTCTCTCTCTCTATATATATATATGTATATATATATATATATATATGTGTATATACGTAATTGGGGATTTTAGAAGGAAGCGCGAGTTTTGTTGAGAACTTTGAATTAAATTTAAATCGTTCGAGAGTTCGATCTTCCTCTTTTACGAGACGACGAATTACGAGCATAATAAACAACACGCCGCATTTTGGCGAGTTGGGAAAACAACTCGGAGGAGGGGAGGGTTTCGCAACGCTCGCGAGGCTGGAAGCGAAGTCGATGCGACGCGAAGCGTCTAGCAAAGAAAGCGGGGAAGGCGACACGAATTTAAAATGCATACACCCGGGGCCATAATTCGATTAACCTAAGCGAAAATGCACTCGTTTGTAGCGTGCATATATAACAAATGAAATCTCCTGCATAGTAATTCCATTCGGAATACGAAAGTGGAGGATGCGCCGCGGGGTCGTAGCTACGTACGACGTCGGACACGGAGAGGAGGGTCGAGGAGGGAGGGGAGCTGCTAGAGAGAGAGTAGGTGGCGGCGGTGCTGGCGGTGGAGAGGGCGGATTAAAAATGTAATCCAATAATAACGCGTCTCTGGTGCCCGTGCAAGTACGTACGTAGAGCTGCATACAGCGTAGCAAGATAGTGGCGTAGAAATAAGGGCTCGATTCCTCTCTCCCATCGTTTCTTCCATCCACTCGTTCCCAAAAATTTCTAATCTCTCTTCGAAAAATCGAGGCCGAAAATATATATTTCCTCCCTCTTCTTTCTTCTTCCAACGATTCGAAATACTGCATATACGTACGTACGTACGTACGTTCGAGGGAGAGATCGTGAAAGAAGGAGGAGGAGGAGGGGAGAGGTGGAAGGTAGATACGGCACTGAGCATTTCCTCGTGTGCCTCGGTATGTCCGTGTGCCGGGTACGTGCCAGCGTACCTACCTACGTATATCTGTAACGCCGGTAGGTACACCCCCTCCTTCCCTCCCCCGGATGAATCTTGAGGCAGTGAAAATATCACGATGTCCGCTGCCACCGGAGCGTAGCTGGCCGAGGGGATGAGCTGAAACGGGTAGAGATGGAGTCCATTAGCAGAGCGGTGAGGATGTGTGCGATTATACACCCTCCCCCCTCCCCCGACAGTCCACTCAATAATGCATCATCCTTCTCTATTCGAGAACCTCAAACCCCCCCGTCCATACATGACCACTCGGGGGAGAGACTGTTCCTTCCCGGTACCACCACCCTCTCCGCCTCTTGCCGCCCCCGCTACTCCTTCTCCGCTGGCCCACCACCACCACCACCACCACCACCACCACCACTACCCTTCGTCGCTCGAAGGTCCACCTTTCCGTGCACGTCCACGCTGCGGCTTTGATGATTCGCGAGCAGCTTTTTCCCTTCCCTCTTCGAACCAGATCGAAGATTCGGGCACGAGGTCTCCCTTCTTCGTTGAATGATATATATATACATATATACGCGTGTGTGTGTGCGTGTACGTAGATATACAAGACGACGATACTGAAATAATACTTGATACAGGTGGGGTGGGTGGTGGGTGGAAATAATTCGCTCGCCTCCGTCTCTCCTCCCCCTCGGTTGGCCCGCGCGGATTAACGGCTAATCCGTGCAGGAACGAGGAGGAATTGTTGAGAGAAAAGCGGAAATGCTAATCTCCCGATGGTGGTGGTATCCCCGGGATACCTGTACTACGCACTCCGAGAGAGGAGTGCTTTCCTCCACCATTTTCCTCGGCCGGGTGGAGGAGGCGGAGGTGGCCGTGTCTTGGTGATGAACGTGCGTGTTTCGAGTACGTTTGCCTCGATTGCGTGCGAGGGAGGGGAGAGGGGCGCGCTTGAACGCGTCGCGCAAATCCTTTCGGATCGCGCTCTCCTACACACCGAGCGACATTTCCACCGGCGGAACGTTTATTTTGCGGCGATGGACTCGCCACCGAATCGTGTATAATATATTCCACGATTCAGCGGAACTTGCGAACGAGAGGAGGATCGCCGGCTCGGATTAAAGGAAACGCGGAGGACCAAGTTAACGAGGGGATATAAAACCCGATCCAGTCGTTAATTCTTTTTTTCTCCTTCCTTCCTTTTTTATATGCCCCTCCGATCGAGATAAATTCTTTCATCTTCCTCGCTCGTACAAACAGAATTCATATAAATATATATATATATGTATATGTATACATCAGGTGTGTATAGAATAACTTGTTTCCCTCTTCTTAAACGGATTTTCTTCTAACCTGGAACTGGAGAATCTGACACGTTTCCACGAACGTGTAACGTGATAATTCGAAAGGGAATCCGTACGAAATTTGACGTACGTTGGCCCAATCGATCCTCCCCCCTCTCTCTCTCTCTCTCTCCGGTGACAGACCAACACCTCGTGACTTATAATCGCATTTTCCCGCGCGCTGGCACGCGTCGGAATCAACCCCTCCGTTAACGGGGGGACGGGAAAGCTTTCAGCTAACCGGGTCTCCTTTGCCCGTCGCGTCTCATCTATTCTTCGGCTAATCTGTTGATTATACGAGGCCGTCTGGCAATACGTTATCGGAGGAGACTCTCGGCGTTTCCTCTCCGAGCAGGCAAGGAGACGCGTTTCGGAAGAGATCACTTCGAAACCGAGTTAATGGCGCATGAGAGCGGATCACTTCCGTTATTAGAGTTTTCCACTTTCTTCTCCGTCCAACTGGTGCGTCGTTACTGCTTCGTTTCGAAACAGAGAAGGATGTTACGGGTTTTGGAAGAAGGGGGGAGGGGGGACTCGTGGGAAGTTCCATTCAATATCGTTTCAGGAAGGGATGACCCCCTTTCTCTCTCTCTCTCTCTCGATCGACTTTTCTCGACGAGGAGGAGGAGCAATTAGCCCGCAGATAGGATCGCAGGACTTAACCTACTATCACTTTGGTTTATTGCGAGTTATATTTCAGCACGTGGGAACCGCCTACCGTTCTCAATGGGGGCCCGGTGTGCGAACAAGGTTGCCCAATGATCGCGCCAATGATAACGATTCCGGATCGGCGGAAACCCGGTTTTCCATAAGAACGCAACCGTTCCATCTAATTAGCCGGTCGAATGCCGTTGACGACACGAAAGGGAAAACGCGAGACGCGGGAAACGCGGTGGATGGACGGGGAGACTCCGAGTACGGTAAAGCGCGTACTACTCGAGTTTCGCACGCGGAACAATCGAGTCGATTCGCAACGGAGGGAGCGGTTTCTTTCCCTTCTTTCGAGCGTTCTCCAATTCCGTCCTCGTCGAAAGGATGGATTCGATTTTACGTGCGCGCTCGCTCCGAGAGTCAAAGTTTAAAACGGAGGGAGGGGGAAAGGAAGAGCGTAGGAGAGCGCGAATTCGTGAGAGAAGCCGTAGAAAAAGTCTTCCTCCCTCCCCTCCCCGAAAGGGGCAAAAATCCGAGTCGACGTTCCGCCTCGCGTATCTGGCTGTTTGTGCCACAAAAGGCAGCCGGCCTGGAGGCGCGCGCGTTAAAGGTTAAAGGGTGGAAAAAAGACGCGGCAAGGAGGTGAAAGGGCGACGGTTTGTATAGGGACAAACGAGCGGACTGTGTCGACTTTTATGATGGACGTAATTAAAACTTTTCAGAAATTCTCCCGGTGCGGGGGAATAAAAGAAGCGGCGCTTTTTCACTTTTCCACGCTCCTCGCGCGTTCGCTTCGGGAATCGATTCGCGAAATCGCTTGTTACGAAGTTTGTTTATTCGGGGGTTGTGCGGGGTCGGGTGCATGCCGTTGGTTATCGATGTCGCCGAGTTATCTCCACGAGAAAGTTAAATACACGGCGGTGGAGGTGCGTTGGCTTCTTTAGCGTTTACGTAGGTAATCCTATCTTACGTGCAGGGCCCGGCGATAAATCATCGAAGATGTAATTTGCCTGTGATAAATCGTCGGGGAAAAAGTCGTTAAGGTTGCGCACGGGAGTAAAGTTACCGTCGTTAATATTAAAGTGGAATAGATAATATCAATGATAAATCATTAATTCGCTCGTCTCGTCTCGTCTCGTCTCGTCTCGACTCGACTCGATTCGAGGGGAGGAGGAAGGAGGAGGTCAACGAAACTGAGAAAAGAGGAGAAGGAAGAAAGAAGGAGAAGAAGGGAAAAAGCGTTACAGCTAATTAATTCGCTTTATGTTCGCCGCGGTTTCTAATTCTCACGCTTAATCGCGTGTCTGCGCGTATATGCAAATAGGGGACGGAAAAAAAAAAAAGGAAAAAATCCACGAAGCTCGAGTTTCCCTTGTCGCGATAGACAAGAGTTACATCGAGTCTCGATGCGTTCTTCTCGTTATCGATTTCCAAGATGGCCTTTCTTCGCTTGAACGAGTCGTCGTTGTGATCGAAAGAAAGAAAGAAAGGAAAAAAAGAGAAGGAATATCACGCTCGTCGTCGTTAACGTCCGAGTCATTAACATTGGTTCAACGTTGATACGGTGTGGTTAATATTAACCGCGTGTAATTAAAAGCGGCTGTACGGAAGAAGGGCTCAACCGACCGTGTATTTCGCGATAATTTTGGAAAGTATACGATTCGTTGGTAAATCACCGGGGGGATTGCTAAAGACGTCCTTTTTTTATCGGTGATAAATCGTTGCGCGTTCGCCGATATCATCGAGGATAAATCATTCGTTTGTTTCGTGGATCGCCTCGAGTAAAGCTTCTAATTCTCACGCTTAACGAGCGACTTTGCGCGTAATTTACATACGTATCCACGCAATAAGGAATCCCCGGTTTAATAAAAGGTATTGAAGTTTCTTCCTCCACCGATAACCGATCTGACGCATCCACGGATAACGTCGTTGCTCTGCTCTCGTACGAAACACGGTCGTAAATTAGAAACGCGGTTAAGAAACGCGGTTATTATACACCCCGAGAGAAATAAATATTGATAAATGTAATTTAAACTCGTTTGCATGGATCGATGGATCCGGCCAGATAATGTTCTCGATTAAAAGAGAGAGTTAAATCGTAATTAATATATAATCGTTGCGAGAACTCGCGTTTCAACGAAAACTTTGCATGGAACGATTATTCGCACGAACCTTCCGTTCCGAACGAAACGAAAGGAAGGACGGGTATCGTCGAAAAAATAATTTATCAGCGAACGCGTCCTCCGATTGATTCGCCTCCGTCGAAAAGAGATCCCATTCCGTAGATCCTCCGCGCCTTTGAAATTGCGAAACGAAAGAAAAAGAAAAAAGAAAGAAAAGAAACAGATATCAGCAGCAATTTAACATACAATACGGAATAGATGAGATTTCGATACGCCGCAGCGCGTACAATAAATTTCGACTCCGCACCTGCTGCTGCCCCCACCGCACACACTCCAATAACACACTTCCCCCCGTATATCGTAATCGCGCCAATTATTCGGGAAGATGAAAAATTGTGGAAAGAAAGCGAGTTACGATTAACTGGAAAGGGAAAAAGAATCGACGGAGTGTGGTCCTCGCCTGTTGGCGCAACAACCGGAAGTGGCATTATACGCGCGAGCAAGAATACTCGTCTAATTGTTCGGTGGAGATAATTCCGCGCGATTTGCATACGTTTCCTCGTCCGTTAAGCGCGAGGCGAGCAATTAGCGATCGCTGATTAAGTCAAACGGCTCGAGGCCTCCCCCCTCGTTGTCGGAGGGAGGGTGGCGATTGATATCAGCGATGGGAGGAGTGACGGGCGGCTACCCAACCCCGATCGTCTATCCTTATTGTATGCTAATTATTCCTCTAATCAACTCGCGGCTCCTCACGCGGGACCACTCGCTATCTTCGCATCCCGGACGTGGGATCCGACGTAGCCCCCTTCCCCCCAAACTCGCCCGAATTAATTGGCGAACCGCGCCACCTGTGGCGCGCCTCGGCTTTCGATCGTCCGAGGAAACGCTTCCGTCGAGTATCAACGCAGCTATCGGAGGACCAACTTCTTTCCTTCCTGGGCGATCGAAACGCTGGGCCCGTTGAGGAGGGAAGAAAGGAAAAATTAATTCGCACGTCGCCTCTTGCTTACCTTCCACTCCTCTCGTCCCCACGGAACGTTTTAATCACGTTCCACGCCGGTGGCGTCGAACGTATGCAAATTTCAAGGGAAATCGGGAGGAGGAGGCGAGTCGGTGGCCGATCCACGGTATCGCGCCGAGCTCAGGCTTGTCAGTTGATCGCCACCGACGTCCGATGCCGCACGACAGCGGCGCGAGGGCATGAATATTCATCCCCCTTTTCGTAAGGAAAGGGGGGAGGACGTGTCTGCGCGGGAAGAGGAGGGTGGGAGATTGATAACGAATACGGTCCTTGGCTTTTTCGCAATGTTTGTCGAACGAGGCGGCCGGTCGCGGCGATAAGCGAAGGGACGCGACGCGTGGCGCTAACTGCGCCCGCCGCGGCGCCGCGTTTTTAATTAATGTCGATAAAGTTGGCCGCGGTGGGCCGAGAAAGAGGCAGCGTGGAATTATTCAAAAGCTGGCCGCCCGTGCGCATACTAATTATAAAGTTACACCGGTCTGTCTCCGTTTCTGTTTGCGGATCGACGGGATCGCGATCGGCCTTCCCCCTACCTTGCCAATGGAGCGTGGAATCGGAGGGATCGTTGAGTCGAATCGGAGGTTTTCTTGTTCGAAAGTGACATTAACCGCGTCGATGTTAATTACTCTTATAATCCGCGATACCGATCGGGCACGTACGAGACGCCTTTATCGAGTAATTACGCAATTGGTCGATGGTTTGGAGAAGATAGGGAGAAGAAATAGAATTGCGAACAGCGCGAATCTGCACACTGCTCGATGCTCGTTGCTTTCTCTTCCCTTCGAGTCAATCGATTAAGAAACTTTGTTCGGGGCTTGAGAAATTTGTAAAGGTGATTGAATTCGCCGCAATTAATATCTCCAAGATTAGGATCGTTGCGGTGGAGGTCAAGTTCTGAGTAATTTGGCACGGAATCACTTTTCCACGCGTCTTAATTATTACCCGGTTGCCTGTTAACCATTCCGGGAAGATCATTACGCCTTGGATAGTTTTTACGATAACCGGACATGCGACTGTACGCATTCCAGTGGAGGAAAAGCGTTTGTGTGCGTGCGTGCTGTCTGGAAAAATCCAGACAGCAGCAGGTTCAAACAGACTACGCTTCCTTTCCATGCTTATGGTTTTAATGGACGTTGATCGTTACCTCTATTTATGAGGCAGCTTCGAGGCATAATTCCTAGACAGCGGCCTCGCTCGTTCCAATTCAATAAACCCCCACCAGAACGTGTTTCAGTAACGCTTATTCCGATTTTCCAAATCCTCGTGTTCTTTTTTCTTTTCGATCAAATTTTGAAGATCGTTTGACGATCGAGTTGAAATTGTCGCCCAAGGATTTCTTTGATTTCTCAATATTATACTTTTGCGTAACAGTGAATTGAATTCAAGAAAAAGAAGCCCTGTTTCAATAACGCTAATTTACAATTTTCGAAATCCTTGTGTTCTTTTTCTTTTCGATCAAATTTTGAAGATCGTTTGACGATCGAGTTGAAATTGTCGCGCAAGGATCCATTTCTTTGATTTCTCGATATTATACTTTTGCGTAACGGTGAAGAAATCCTTCATTGTTTCAGAAATACCAATTTACAATTATTACGATTTTAGAAATCTTAAATCAAATCCTTTCTTTTTTTTTTTGAATCAAATTTTGAAGCATCGTTTGATCGAATCGAAATTGTCGCCCAAGGATTTCTTTGATTTCTCGATATTATACTTTTGCGTAACGGCGAAGAAATCCTATCATTGTTTCAGAAATAACTTATAATTATTACAATTTTCAAAATTCTCGTGTTTTTCTTCTCCCATCAATTTTTTCTTCTATCAATTTTTAAAGAATTGAAATTGTCGCGCAAGGACCCATTTCTTTGATCTCTCGATATTACACTTTTGCGTAACGGTGGGATTGAATGGAGGAAATCAGTCGCGGACCATTAAATAATCAGCGCGCGACTTTATTCGAAAATGCAACTTTGTCGTGGATACGAAACGCTTCGTCGTGTTTGAATCATTACGCGGAACATCTACATTTATCGCACATTGTCATACATAAAATTCCCATCGCGGAATTGTCGTATCTATTACACAAAGAAAGTAAAATGGCGGCTCGTAACAAAGAGCCACTTTTTTATTTTCCTTCAAAAGCGCATTAAACTCGTTTCAGATACTTCCTCCGGCCGTGCTTCCCCCTCCACGCTCTTCCCCAATCTTCCTTCCTTCCTTCCAATCTTCCTCCCCCGCGAACAAAAATATTTTCGAAATAACCATCGATTCCCACTCGACAATCGTACATGCACAAATACCTTTCATCCCCGTCGAGCCCGTCTCTTCGTCCGAACAGAAACTAGAATCTCTGAACGCGTCGAAACGCCGCAACGCTAATTCGAGAAGTGAGTTGCAAGTTGCGTGGCCGCGCAGCGAACCGCGACCAGGCCACGAGCGATAAAAGGGAATCGGGAGCGCTGGTTCGTCTTTTTCTTAAATGCGCGCGATTAGCGAGCGTGGGGAGGGGGGAGAGGCGAGCGATTTCGATCCGATTCGTTAATTTGCGCGCGTTGCAGCACACGAAGCGTTACGACGGCCTCGCTTCCTTTTTCGGGCGCAGCCGGGGTGAAGGGAGGATCCTTTTCTCCGTAGGCAAGCGGCGGCATTAAAATACAATAGCTGACACAGTGTGAGCGCGCACCGCTCGTAAATAACCTTAATCGGGATCGCTAATTACAGATTGCGGCCTCGCGCTCACGCGTGCACCCGTTCTTGACACGTCGGCCCACCGATTCCTTAATTCTCTTCAACATTTCACGGCAACATTTTCCTTTTCCCCCGAAACGAGTTGAACCGATCGAAAATCGCTCTTGGAGAGCGCCGGTTTTGGATTGGATGCACGGTAATATATTTGCGCGTCGTTAACTATTCAACGATTGTACGATTGTTACGGGGTTCGTGCGCCGCATCATCATCATCGTTATTGTATTAATGAATCCCCGCCTGGCTCTATCAATTAACAATGTTTTACGAGCATAGCGTAATTATGATAACGCAAATGGCGGCGGTGGTGGCGTAATGGCCTTTCGTCGAACATTGTTTCGCGCAGGACTCCGCTCGTTCATCGCGCCCAGTTATAAAGACACAGTGTCACACCGGTGCGATATAAAGGTTTTATAACAGGTCTAGCGGAATTCTTCTCGGTGTGCGAATGCGCGAATAGATATAATACGCCGGGTACGCGGTTTAATTATGTACAATGTAAAATTAACCGTTGTAATAACGTTACACTCGGGTAACGGGGCCGGATACATACGTCTTCATCCCGTTGTCGAAATTACCACTATCGTTGTATCACCGCGCCTGTTACACCCCCTTCTAAAATATGTAAATCGTTCGTCCACAATCCCGATGATGCGTCGAAAGCGATGGTTAATTTTTGAACGCGGTTGAAGAGTAATCGAATTTTCCACGATCGCGTCATCATCGTGGATCGTTCGATCGAAATCGAAACGATTCGAAGGAGAGAGAGAGAGAGAGAGAGCGCGACGCAATATTCCAAGACAAATCAAAGTAGGCATCCACCGAGTGCTCCCGGGTGCAAAATGCAGATAGAACAGAATAGACGGAACGGCGGCATTCGCTCGCGGGTTAATGAGAACGGTCTCGAGCCCCGTTATAGAGGCAGAGGCGCGGCGGCACCGACAACAGCCTATAGCAGGAAATCGTAGCAGCGAGCTGAGCTGTCGTCGTCGCGATCCCTCTCTCTCTCTCCCTCTTTGTCCCTCGTTTTTACTCTGCTCGTCGCCGCTTCCTTCCGTTTCCTCTTTCTTCCTGTCGCCATCATTCGGCTTGAATAATTGCGACGGACCGAGAGTAGACATTAATTTGCGGCCGATAATTTGTTTATTTCCCTCCGCTCTTTATCTCTTTTCTTTTTTCTCCCTTCCAAATCAAATTCCCCTTCTCCCGTGTCGCCTTCTATTCTCCCGCCACTTCCACTCCGTTAATTGGATCTCAATTATTCGATTCGACGAGGCTCTCTCGTTCCTCTTCGCTCGAATCGTTCATTTTTACGGCCTTTAAGGAGAGGAAAAAAGGAAAGGAGAATTACGGCGGAGGTAAGGAGAGACGTGTTCGTTCGATTCCAGATGTATTTATCGATTCTCGAGGGAGGGGAGATCCATCCCCGGTGATAAAGGATTAATTAGCAGCTGGTTTAAACCAGTTTGCGGGGCGGAATCGGAGCGTTAGGTGTCGGTGATAAACCTCTTGCGGGCAGGGTGGCGCGGACTAAAGCCAAGGGTGGCTTTCCTCGGGCGAGAGAGAAAAGTGGCGGGGCCGATTGAGCGTGAGACCGAGGAAATTCCTCGTCAATTTGTCTATCGGTTAAGGGAACCGACTCCGCGAAGGGAATCCAGGCATTCCGTGGCATACCGACCGTTTGATACCCTACACCCTCCACCCTCCCTTACTCCATCCACCCTTTCAAAGCGTCTCCTCCGTCCATCTCTCCGCTCCCACCTAGAATTCCGCGCTGCCCCCGATCCATTTCACTCCAGGATCGTCCAAAATCTCCTCCGATTCCCTTCTTCCTCGCGTTTCCACATCCTCTCGTTCGATCTTCGATAAACGAACGAAATATATATCTACGCGCGAATAAACTAATAAATAAATATCTCGTTTCTCTCTCTCTCTCTCGAGAGAGACGATTGCTCTTAAATCAAGATCCTCGAAGAACCCACTCGAAGCCATCGACTCCTCGACTTCCACCCCATTTCCGACAATTGTCACGAACGGGAGCCGGTATCCCGAGGAAATGAGAAAGATAATGAAAGAGCGTGACGTAAAATAAAATGTAAACACGAGGGGGTGAAAGACGAGAGGGAGAGGGACGCGATACGGGACAGAAGGGAGGAAGCGAGGGGAAGAAAGAAAAAAAAGGAAAGGAAAGGGAAGGGAAGGGAAGGGAAGGAGGAGGAGGAGGGAAAAACGCATCGACCAATAGTGCCCGCAGGCTGGCAACCCAAGAGCCGACCACTTATCCGTAGGAGCAACATCAGAGAAGCTCTTGGCTGCTTGGTTGGTTGGTTGGCAGGAGGCAAAGAAGTGGCTGGCACGAGAAGGACGCCGAACCAAAGTGAAGTGCGCGAGAGATACGAAAAAAAGGGGGAAGTGAGGGAGTGGGTGGGGCGACGGGGGAGGCAAATGATACCTCCTTAGGCAATTTTAATTTTGCAGAAATCACTGTTGGGCTAATAAGAATAAAGAGATCTTGGTGAACAGCGCCTTCTCTTTCCCCTCCCCTCTACACCCTCGCACCACCCTCGGTCTCTCATGGCCAGTCGAGGATGAGATATACACCAGTCAGCCACCAGCGACATTACACGACCGTGTCGACGACCCGTGTACCGAACTGCCGCGTCTACCTTTCCTGTCCTTCTCTCCTCTTCCCTCCTCTTTCCTCTCCCCCTTTCTTTTTAATCCCTTTCTGAAGACACACAGGACACACCACCGCGGCGGCGGCGGCCGTGGAAAAATATTAATCAGGAAGGCCTCTTCCTCTCCTCTCCTCGCTTTGCCACAACCTTTCCTTCTCCCTTCTCTCCTTCGATGACACGTCTCCTTCCTTTCTAACGCGTTTTTTTACACGAACGCGGGCAAACTTCGAACTTGATCACTCGAAATTCAGAAAGCAAGAAGACGGAGCGAGGGGATAAAATCGGGGAAGAATTGCTCTCTCGGCACGGGAGAGGAGGAGGAGGAGGAGAGAGAGAGTCTAAAGACGGCGAAGGGTCGGAGAAGGGTTAAAGTGTTGGGAAAGGGTGGAATCGAAAGGGGGACGGGGGGAAGGCAGTTGGCGAGGCGGAGGCCTAGTGGTAGCGGGCGGAGGAAGGGGGGAGGCAGGAGACATATTTATTTGACATGCGACGCGACTGCACCCGAGTTTCATTAATTGAAGATCGCGGGAATGAGCACGGCAGACAGCGGCAACGGAGCGGAGAGGAGACACACGCGCGCGCGCTCCCTCTCCCGTCCTTCTCCCTCTTCCTTCTTTGTAGCCTTTCCTCCCCATCCACCCCCATCTACCTGTCTCCCTCCTTCCCTCCGTGGCCTTCCCCCCCCCCCTCCGTTCGACTCCTTCCTCCCCCCTCGCCTTTGTGTATGCATGTACTCGCGGAAACGGCAAATGAGGATTCGCCATTTCTCTGACATTCCAGCATTCAAGTTCGCCTCGATCTAGGCCATACAGAGGGAAAACGCTCTCTCTCTCCTCGATGCGTCCCGTGTGTGCGTGTGTGTGTTAAAGAGCGCCCACCTATCCTCTCCCACGATCTCTAGCTCCTACGCTACGGGCTTCTTTCCATAGGATTCGTCCTCTCTCCCTCTCTCTCTCTCTCTCTCTCTCTCCGGATGAATTTAACGGGTGACGGGTGATGCGAGATCGTTACGAGTGGTGGGTGGACGGCTGGCTGTAGGGTGTTGGCTTTTTTCTTCCGTTTCCTTCTAACGTTTCCTCCTCCCTCTCCTCCACCACCCCTTTCCGCGCTGTCGGCACCCACGATTCCCTCCCTCTCCCTCTCTCTCTCTCTCTCTCTCTCGCTTCTCACCGTTTCCGCCGCCCGTGTCACGGAAACAGCAACAACGTTTTCCACGACGCATCTAGCGACTACTCGTCGGTCGGTCGGTCGGTCGGTTGGTTGGTTGGTTGGTTGGTTCGTCAGTCGGCTCGTTTCTTACAGAGTGTGACGCGCGAACGGGAAACGGACGAGCATTAAATTCGTCGCTTTCGTTGGTTGGTTGGTTGGTCGGTCGGTCGGTCGGTTCGTTCTCTCCGGTTCGTTCCGTCGAACGAGCAATGGGCCTTTGATTAAACCCCAGACTCTGGTTCTCCGGGGCGGCAGGGGTGTATTAGAGGATGAAAGGTGGTGGTGGTGGCGGCGGCGTGGCGATATCGGAGATGGCGGAAATTTCATTTACCCCTCGTAGAGTTATCTAAGAGCAATACCGGGTGGCCTTAATGAAACATTCAGTCGCGAGAATAGCTCAGCAATCTCGAAGGGTCGCGACTAAGGGGTGGAAGGGGGACGAGCTGTCCCTCCCGCCCCCCGCTCTCTGTCCTTTCGATCCAGCCGCGCGGGAGCGAGATAGAGAGGAATGGGTCTGATTCCTGGCAATGCAATTGCAGCTTTAAAGTGGCGTCCCCCCCTCCCCACGTTTATTTCGACGGTCTACCTATCTACCTCTTCTTCCTCTCGCCCTCTCTGCCCCTCCCCCCGTTGGATTCTCATTTCGGTCCTGGGCCAAAATAGACCTGAGCGAGCGAGCGAGAGAGAGAGAGAGAGAGGCTCCACAGCCGTCGCACCCGCGATAAATCCTTGATGAAGGTCAATTCAATAAAACTCGATGCTCCGCTTCGGCCTCGTGTCCCGAATAAACGTTCGGAAGAATCGTTAAAAATCGCCTCTCCCCGTTGAGAGAACGTTATCTCTCCCGGTGGATGAGAATGAGCGGGGAAAAGCCGGCCGCGAGAATAACGAGCCGCGCAATTATTCCATAACGTAGTTCGCGTAGCTGAACTCGGAAGAAAATTAGAGGGGAACGAACGAACGAACGCGCGAAATCGGCGGAGGAGAGCAATAGCGAGCGCCCGGACACAACTTTCCCGTTTTATCTCTCGATTCGCATTCTCAGAGTCGACGAACGACTTCAAACTACAAGCCCCGGCCGGCTCGAGCCTGCCTACCTACGTAAACGGTGGACTCCTGTGATTAAAATCCTCGTGAGCCCGTCGCCATTCCCTCCTTGGAACCTTTAAACGCCGCTTCGATATAATTATCGCTCGCTACGTACGTTACGACCTCGCCCCTCCCGGAATTAACTGCCAGCCGTGCGGGGGGAGGGGAGCATCGTCGTCCCCTTTAACCCCTACGCGGAGAAGCCCTATGGGCCGGAATCGAGGAGAGGAGAGGTCGAATGAATTTCGTCGGCGAACAACTCTCGTTGCGACGAGTTCGGGAATCTCCAATTAGTCCGCCCTCCCCTCCATCCTAGCGATTCTCCTATTTTTCCAACGACGAGAGGGAGAGAGAGAGGGAGCATCGGCGAATCGAGGTCGATTAGCAGGAACGTTTCGTTTCGTTTCGTTTCGTCGCGAGAAGAGAAGGCGTCTATTTTGTTGCAAAAATGATAATAACGCTTGGGGGGAGGGATCCACGTTCCAATTAAACCGGTAGAGAAACCCGGTGACGTTTCCTCTCTCTCTCTCTCTCGCGGACAGCTATTTTCTAATCGCCCTTCTCGAACCGTCATCACGATCGTTTTCAATGCAAATTAACTCGTTTACCCGGGATACCCGCGTGAACGCGACTTTCATGTTCATCCTCGTTGTCTTGGTTTGTTTTCTGCCTCGAGTAACAGCGCTGGAATAAGACGAATACGCGTTGCATTTTTATTACGTATTTTTCTCTCTCTCTCTCTCGTTTTTGTCCAGCGAAACGGGGGGGAAAGAAATATTCAAATTTGACGGATAACCGATTAATACCTTTTCGAATCTTCGCGTCGAGGGGAGGGAAATGCAGCTACCGACGCATCGAATAAAATATGCGATATCGGATCAGAAGCGGCATCTGCCGCGAGAAGAAGGAAGGAAAAAAAAATGGATACGATGTGAAGAGCAGAGCGAGTGAAACTCGCATTAAGATCGGAATACGATAAGCGGATTAACTTACAAACTACTTATCCGAAAGTTAAACCGACTATGCATTGTCTACACGATCATCCCCGAGACTGCAGGGGAAACTGCAGCTAATTGAAGTGACGATCCTTCCAAATAATAATAATACCCTCCCCCCTCCCGGAATCCCGGGTAAAGTCTTCACCGTCCGGGGAAACAATTGGTTAAGTACTCCCTCGCTAAACGATAGCTTTTGACGCGTGCATAGACAGCGTTATCAAAGACACCTCGCGTTCTTAAAGCAAGCACAATAATTATAGTTCCTCCTCCGCTAGGCTGGGCGACCGTCTCTCCGGTTACAATTCCCTCCCGCCCTTTCCTTCTCGATTCACTGAACGACCCACCATACTCGCTCGTTTCAAACTATTACTTGCTTCGAGGGAGGGGTGCTTCGTCGGGGGAGGGGAAGGGAGCTAGGAATTTAGCAACCAAGTTGTTGTTCGAGAGCGCTATATATCCATATATCCATATATATATATATACGTACAGATGAATGGATGAACGGATGGTTGGATGCAGGCACGAGGAAATCAACCCTTAGAACGGGGCATATAGAACGGTACAATTGACGACTCTTTTAAAAGAATGCCCATACGAGGCTGGATTCGCACCCCCTCCGACACCATTTCCATCTCCCTGCCAACGGCAAGACAAAACATCTGAATCTTCATTCTAGCGTGTCCCGACACGCTAGCCTGCACCCTCCCCCGCCCGCCCCTTTCGCTTCTTCTTCCACCTCTCCCACCCCCCTTTTCCCCTCTATCTATCTTCCTCAGTGGCTGGCAAACTCTGTCCCTTTGCTTTCCCTAAAGCAGCTCGCAATTCGCGATCGCAATTTTCAATTTCCGCCGACTTTTCAATTAGACTAAGAGGTGCCGCTTCTCACCGCGCGCGCGCGCCTACGCGCCGGCTTCTTCACGGCGAGAGTATCCCGTCATCACCACCCCTTAGAAAAAAGAGGAAAAGGGAAAAGAGGAGGAGAGAAAAAAGAGGAGCACTCCCTTCCCTCGCCGGTTCACCGGTACACGGCGCATCGAGAACGCCGTCGAGGATTGAAGAGCGAGAATCCTCTTCCCGCCGAGCCCCCGACCGACCGAGCTTGCAAAACCGAGATGGAACTCCCTCTCGGCGGAATTGGTTTGTTGCGAACCGACTCGGCTTTCCACGGGAAAGGAGAGGAAAGGAAAGGCGTGCGTACTCCTTCGCGTACTCCATCGATGGATCCTCCCGATTCTTCACGCACCTCGAGGATTCCTCCTCCCATTGTCCCATTGTCTTGGAATCGATCGAAGCGCGTTCGAAAAAGAGCCGTCCTCTCCCGTTCTTTGGGAAATCTTGGAGGGTGTGGGTGGGGCGGAAAAAAACACGCTCAACAGACGGCACGTCGGAGCCGGTGATTCCTCCTCGGGACGGGAGATAGGACAGGGAAGTAATAGATAGGTTTGTAATCCATCGAGAGCTCGAGGCGTTTGGGAATGAGATATTTTGGGAAGGGGGAGGGGGAGGGTGCTGGCGATATCGGCAGTCGGCGAATGAAATGGCGCGTCTCTCGATCCTCGACGTGCCCCGGGGGGCCTGCTGCCGAATCGAGCCGCAATCCACCTTCCACCCCTTTCCTCGCTGGATCGCTATCCTCTGCGAGTTGTCTTCGCCCTAGACGGCTCTTCTCCATCACTTCGAATAGCTTTGACGCGAGAGACTTCTCGTATTCCGATTCCGCTCCTCCTCCTCCTTCTCCTCGAAACGGATCTATCGATCCTTGGTCGAATATCTTTCCAATTCCGTTTAATAAATCGGGAAGAACGGGAAGAGCCGAACTTTCATTACTAGTCGCGGGAGGATTCGCCAGAGGAAGGCAGCCGACCCCCGATTTTAATGCCCGTAAAAAATGACAACAATGACAGTCGTTTCCATCGCCGTTGCGCCCCCGGCGAGAGTCCGACTGAATGGAATCCTCCATTCTCCTCGTCGCGGTGATAACCGTGCCTTCTCCGCAATCTCGATAACGCTCCCTCTCCACGTTCGAGGGGGAAGGGAGAAGCGGAGGAGGCTCTCTCCGCGCTTTTTATTCGATCGCGAATCGGACCTGGCAGCCGCCATCTTTGCCGCTCGAGACCGTTACGGAAGGGGAAAAGGAAAAGGGAAACTTGCGTCCGTTTCCTCGAATCGAAGTTTTCCCAGGGAAAATCAGGGGAAGGGAAGATCGTTTCGATCGCGATTCTCGTCAACGTAAAGCCATCCATCCCGGCCGTTTTCATCAGGTCGCGGTAGACTGGAACATTAGCAATTCCAATATGGCCGCGGGCACGGTTCCCGGAGAAACAATGTCGAAGATTACCGAGCGCGCGGGAACGCGAGCGGAGCCGGAGCATTCAGCGAAGGCGATCACATTGTTCGACACGATAATATTTGTCACCGAAAATAACGCCGAAAAACCGGGAAGGAATAGAGAGTCGGGCGTATCCATTGAAACGCAGACAATGCGAGAGATTCATCTGCGCTGCCCGCTCGTTCCGTCCTCGAATCCTCTTCTGCCGGCCGTCCAACCTGTCACGTGACACGCGCCAAATTAAAAACTCGCTCCCTTTTGCCTTTTCCTGCCAAAATCAGATATCGAGCCGGCTCGTCGAAACCGCTCCTCTCTCGACTTCGATCGATCGATCCCTCTTTTTCTTTTTTTTTCCTTCTTCGATCGATCGGACGAAATTATTACTCGCAGAGTCGAAATCGTATTCGAACGATACGAAGAGTAGGATAAAGGAGTATACATCCCTGGTATGTATATATACGCGGATGGCTGCTACTTTGAGTGGATGAGGATAAATAATAAAAGAAACGAAAGGACCGAAGCGCGAAAGGGTAGGCGTATTTTCTCTCTTTTTCTTTTCTTCCTTCTTTTTTTGTCCACATCCAACAATAGATATTGCTTGCACATCCGTGAAAAATTTACCCGTGACGCGGGGGTTACTTAGCGAAATGATCAGCAGGCAACGGGAGGCAATATCGAAATTATTGTGATCCAACCCAGACGGAGCGAGTACGCGAGTAATCCGAACACGAAACGGAGCCACATTATATCGCGGCTCGGATTTCAATGTCCCGGTTGCAATATCGCCCCGAGCTTTAATAGCTATTGAGAGTGCACGCTCGTTGCGAGTATAGTCCTTCCCGTCGGAGAAGGATCGCGTTCTTCTAAATACCTGTAACTACGTTATTTATCAGCTGCTGACTTTTCAACGGTCGATCCAAATTTCCGAATTCACTTTTCCCCATCTTTGAACGAGCGAAATTTCCATTTCGAGCCGGAAACCGGTTGCTGGATTTTTAGGGACGAGACGAGTGGGTGGGGGAGATCTCTCCGATTGAGATGGAATCGGCGAATAAAGGAGTTGTAAATAAGGGAGTAAAAGGAGGTCGTATACAGCGGCCGAAGTGACTGGTCGTGTCTAGCCGGGACAAAGTAGAGTTTTATTGGCGCGCAAGGGGGCCCGATAACTCCCATTTATAGCTTATAAATGATTTCTTCCACCCCTCCCCGTGGATGCATTAGGGCGCGTGGATGCGTGGTGGATCCGCCGCCTTTTAAGGAACTATAAAGCGAGCCGGCTGACTTTTTCGTGGCCAACGCTTTTCCGAGCTCGCGAGTCTGGCAAACACTTTCTTGGGAGGAAGACGGCAGTAAAAGTGGATTCCCTTTCTTTCCCTCCCTCTCTTTCTGGGTTCGTAGGTTTTTCTAGGTCGACGAGGTGACCAAGTACTTACGTACTCCGAGTAACAAAAAGGCGGATCGATGGTCGGACACGTGTAACCTTCGTCTCTTCGATCGCATCTCGATTTACGAACCTCTCCTTCCCTCGAAGAAACAACACGCTTGTATCTCTGCCGCGAGATGAAGTTTCGTATGGACGTGAAGCGCGGTCGTCGTCGTTGGACAAAGTTGAGAAAGTAGAAAGTCGTAAAATCGCGTTACGACCGCGTTATTGCTCGCATATTTTACCGGTGCGTGAGAACGGAAGTAATCACCCGAGAGGACAAACCGCGTAGGGGGATGGGCAATAACAGTACCCACCCGGCTCTCTTCCGACCTCTGTTCTGGACGATGCATCGCGCGATAAAGAAGAGAAAAGAAACAAAGAAAACGAGCGCGCGCTCGAGAAATCGGAATCGAAAAAAAGAGGGGTTGAAGAAACGAATTTGCACAATTTGCGAGGGAAACGATTTCGTTCGCTTCCAAAACACGAGGTTGCGTTTGCACGGTGGGAAAGTGGGGAGGGGGCGGGAGGACAGCGTCGTCGACGCGTGCAGCACGTAGGTTGATAGCCAAAAGCAGCGGTTGGCAGGACAGGGGAACGTGTCACGCGATCCGTGAGTAATTCGCACGAGCCGAGGCCCGAGCCTGCCTGCCTGCCTGCCTGCTTAACAGAGTGTTATAATCTATTTACGTTAACATTACCAACGTTTAACGTGGTTGCTCCGCATCCCCGGGGTCAGAGAAAGGGGTTGGTTGGAAGTAGGAAGGAGGGGTAGCTCTCTCCCTCCCTCTTCCTGCCTCTTCTCTTTAGCCACCTCTGCAGCAGACAGCACTCAAGAATTGTCGCGGCCACGTTAGGGCTTTTGGAAACAAGCGTTATAATTCGTGCGGTCGCTCGCTCTCGCGTTAACCTCGTGCGCGCCTTCCCTCCACCCCGCTTCGATCGAAACGGGATCGATTCCTCTTCCAACGAGTTGTCCAGAGATCGATCGACACGAACGTGGAACGAAGAAACGGACAGAGTCGAGGCCCGTAATTCTCCTTTGTGCGCTTTCTGGGATTGAATAACACGCGCGGACGCGGGGCGTAGCAGTCCGAATCTGGCGCGAATCGAGGCGTACACGTTAGGGGCGCACAACGAGGCGCGAGTCGAAGTAACAGGGCATTGTACGGCGAGCTGTGAGTCGGTCCGTGAACGGATTACGGACATTGGCGCGGCGGAAGGTTACAAGGCCGGGAGGAGCACGTACGTTCCGTTTGAACGAGCCTGTAGGCGAACAGGCCTCCGAGCGTGTATGCACGACAATACGGGCTAAATGCCCAGCTACCGAGCAAACCGGCAACTAACTCTCCGCGAAACGTTCTCAAACTTTAGATGCGATTATCTGGAGGTTATGTCGTAACAATTATGGGGCTGCCACTCCGCGGAATCAGGCGACTGCTAACTTGTTTGCTGCCCGCTCACCTATTGTCCCCGTGTCACGAATAATTTTCGCGGGGACGCGGGCTAATGGACGGAGTCCGACTCTCAAAGTCGCTCGTATCTCCCTCCCTCTTCGGCCGGTTTAATTTTCCCTGCGTATCGATCTCTGCGGGAATCTCCTCCCTCCCCCCGCGGAGGAAAAGAAACGAGCCGCCGCGCCGATAAAAATCCCTGTCCGGCGATTGTAAAATTTTATAGTCGCGGGGATCGAGCTCTTCCTCCCTCTCCCTCTCTCTCTCTCGCCCCTGTTATCGGTACACACGAAGGGGAGAAGTTTAATATTTGGCCGTCTACGGATCCGCGCGGCAGGAAGGGAGGAAGGAAGCGCCGGCCACTCGATGCGGCGCGGGGACGATAAGCGGGCGAAGAGGAAGGGCGTTGGCGGGCTCGACAAATAAAATCTGAACAACCTGCTGCTTCGTTGTTTACCGAGGGATACCTGCGGCATTAACGGCGCACAGGTGGAAGAGGGGCTCCGCACGGGAAGGCAAATACAAGCGACGATAACGGAACGACTCCCAGTCGGTGTCAGCGATTTTTTCGTGGACCCGCGCCGCCGCTATCAGCACACGCGTGTGCGTGCGCGTCTTACGCCCCCCGACGCGCCGTATCTAATCTCGCGCGCGAAAAGAACCGTATTTGTTCGATCCGCCTTCCTTCTCTTCCCTCCTCCTTTCGGCAGGGTAACGCGATTCGCGGCGTGGAGGGGGCAGGGAAACGGAAGAGGACCGGATGAGAAATCGGATGTGACCGCGTTCTCTTCGTATATTACGGGAAAACTCTGTCGCACCTCCCCCTCGGTGGTGCGGGCGATATGAGCAGCACGTGTGCGATGCGGTCGTCGTACGTGGTGGCTGGCTGGGGGAAGAACCGTGTCGCAGAGCGCGGCCGAGAATTACTCGACGAACCTCTCCCTCCTCCCCCGCGCGAATTATACGATTCACCTGCTTCCTATTTTACGACGTTTATATTACATACCGCGGCAGACTTTTCTTCGCTTCCTCCGCGTTTGTTTCGTCGCGGCGGAAATGAAGCTTTCGAAATTTTCGGGGCCGGCCTCCGACTCGCCACCCTTTCTCCACGATAAATCTTACGCAGCTGCGGACAAGCTTCGCGTGCCCAACGTATTTTTCCTCTCTCCGTTTTCTTTTTTCTTCCTCCATCCTTCCGTGGAAATTTCCAAGATACGAAAGGGGATAGACGTTTTCGTGAATGGACGACAGGCATTCGTCGTGGCGAGGTTGAAAATCGAAGAGAGAAATTTGGAGGAGCGTGTATCATCGTCTGGAGCACGGTTGTCGAACATTCCGTCCCGTTCAAGTAAAATAATCGAAGATTTCGAAGAAAGTTTTCCGAGAAATTATTTAAGGAAACGACCCTCGAGACGAGCCTCCCCGTGTTTATGCACGGAGCACGACCTATGCCACTGTTTAGTCTACTTCATCTACTTCCTAGACCTGTCGCGACAGATGGCCCGTAGGCCTATACCCCAATAACGACCCCAAAGTGGGCTGAATTCCTCTTTGAGAATTTCTGGAAACACTCGAAGCCTCCTCCTTCCAAATACCAGCAATTATTCGACTACTTTAAAACTTTTACGTGGGAAGAGGGGGGAAAAAAGTATCGTCATTTTTGTTTCCCTTCCCGTCCGCGAAATATTTTGCGGCTAGGCAGGTCCGCTACTAATGCCCGAGATCGTATAGATTGTTGTTAATGGGAGTTATAAGGACGCATTAGCCTGATAAATAGTAATGGGGTTTATTGGCGGAAAATCAGGAAATATGAGGAGATCGGGGTCCTCCCTCTTTCCTTGCTCGGCCACGCCGCTGCATTTTCTTAGGGTCTGCCGTGGCTCCAGGCCATAAGCACGTATATATATATGGACCCCAAGTTTATTATATTCGCTGACCATAAGGAGAGACTTCATCGGCCATTTCCGTGAAATATGGGCCTCCATTCGGCAAATCTTTTTCTCTCCTTTTTCCAGATACGGCCGATATTCGTATCCGCCTCCAATCTTCCAAACTTAACTCGTTGGACCGATGTTAATCGACGCTCGTTCGAGGGAAAACGTTTCGATCGTGGATTCGAGACGTTGGTACGTCGGACGTTGATCGGGAAAAGGTCGTATCGAGCGACAAGAAGAAAGAGAGGAAGAAAGGGGGAAGGGAGAGGGAGGTTCAGGGGGGGATGGCGGTCGAAGCGGGACGGAGAACGGGGGGACAATTAACGTGTAGCGAGTACACAATACCTTTTCCCAAACGGCTCGATGTGAACTGCACACTTGTTGCTTATCTGCGCTTCGGCGTAGACATGTCTGTAACGCGTTAGGATAACATGTTTAACATGGTAGATAGCTACTTATCAGTCGGTCTTGTTTGCCCTGCACCATAAAGCCCAGTTATAAAGTGCAGACAGTGTGTCACGGTGCCCTATAAATTACCCTGCCCCGAGTGCTGAAAGTTTGTTGAAAAACGTTGCTTGGTTCGCGTTATCGAGACGAGCAAACCTGACTTCGTATTTACATCCCGTCCTCAGACGGAGGAATTCCTTCTCGCCGCCCCCCTCCTCCGTCGATCGATCGAAAAATCTCCGCGAGAGGAAGAAGAAATCGGGAGGGAAAATTGTCCCGCTTGCGTGGCCGTAAATCGTTCGAAACGGGCGAGTTAATTATCTCGGATTATATTGGGTGGCGCCAAGTTTTTATACGAAATAAATCTCGATATCGTAGGAAATTAAAAGCGCGGGAGGAACAAGCGAACCCTTTGGCCCCTTTTCTACGTTCCGCGCGAAAGACGCCTCTAATTCGGCACTGGTTTCGTCCGCATAAATAACGCTCCCTTTCCTCGAGTGCGTCCACCCTTTGTCTTCCGGAGGAGGCAGCAACGGGTTGCACGGCAACGAGTGGCCATTTTAACCCCTTTTCCTTGCGAGACATAAATAATGATCGTCGCTAATTTGGACCCGGTTACACCCGGTTGGCCGGCGGCGAACGTAAACCGCGCAATTATAATGCCGCCACATTAGAATTTATACCCGCCCCCGGCCATACCGAACCCCCTCCTCCTCCTCCTCCTCCTTCGTAACCTTTTTCTAAAGCTTATGTTCTTAATCCAGTTGAAATATTTTTCCCGCAGCCGTATCGACCCCACCCTGGATTTTCGTCAGGACTTAAGCCATTTAATTAAGTCGAGGCAGTGTCGTTCGTTCCATAGGGAAACAACACCATCGGGGTTGTCGGGGTGGGTATCTCTTGCGCCAAACTCGTGTTAAAAAGGGAGTGTTGTAACCAGGGGAAACGTAACGAGCTTCTCTATATATATATATATATATATGTATAGAGTATACAGCGTATAAGACGCTATCGAAAAATTAATTCGACAACCGTGTTAATTGGCGGCGCGGTGGTTATTATCGGAAGAGGCAGGCAGGAGTGGAAGGCACGGAATACACGTGACAAATTCGACGCTTTATCTATTGTAAACTGCGGGAGAGAAGCGATATTGGATGGGGTGCGAGAAATTGCGATATTTCTAGTGTGTAATGCGCGGCAATACGCGCGGCGTTAAATCAAATCCAATTTGAGCTCTTGCGCGTCGCACACCGTGGCATGGAGTACCACCTGACAAACTCATTGGTCTGACAAATTGAATCATTCGCCGTTCAATCGCTTTACACGCGCGCGCCTGTATGCGTATGTATACGATCGTCGAACGTCTGTCGCTCCGCTCGTTGTTCCCCGCACCACTGGCAACGTCGTCGATACATCTATCCCCACCCTGTTGCCGCGTCTTCCACTCGCGCCGCGTTGCAACCAACGACCACTATTTGCGCGTTGTTCGCTCGTGGAAAAAGTAAAGGTACGCGGGATCCGTTGGGCGGCTCGCGTCTCGAGGAGGAGGAATTTCGGAAACGGGGGGCGAGGCTCGCTCTCGCGTGAAATGCAAACCGGTGGAATCGCATGCAGGATGGCGAGGCGTTGGCCGTGCGACGCGGTCGCACGGTGCGTGACGTGTGAAATGGAGCACGGTCCCTCCGTAATTATATGTATCCTATCCCCTATCGTCGATGTCGGTACGATCAACGGCACGAGCGCGAAACGTGGACCGGTGCACGCATCGATGCGGCAGCGGCGCCTCCGGTGCGCGCTGCGTGCATGTGCACGGCTCCCCCTTCTGCACGGATGACTGGCCCATCGCTTCGACCGGCGGGACAATCGAGATCATTGCGTCGCATTCCCGTGTACCGACGACTCGTTGAAATTAGTGGGCGCAGCTTTCGGTTAATTATCGCGCCGCCGCTCGATCCGCTCCTCTTTATTCCGTCCGATTAATCGCTCTCTCTCCCCCCCCTCCACCCAATTTCACCACGTATACGCGTGTATCTCCTCTCGGGATTAAGTTCGGCCGACAACCGTCCTACGATCGCGATCGTGATCGGTCGAGAAGGAGTTTCGAAGGATCAAGTGGGGAAAAATGGCGATTGCGTAACGTAAGGGAGACAACGGGTAGGGATTAGGTATCGAGCAAGCGCTGCACGTAATGACGAGCACGAATGCACGTAACATGGATGCGCGCGGTACAACTCCGGGCGGATATCGCAGTGGGCGCACATGTGCATCGGCGATGTTTCGAGGTGGAACGATTTCGGGGCGTCGAATTGCGTCGCACCGGCTGCACGTGCAACGGGCGCCTATTGCACAAATCACACGCGTTATTGACTACCTTTGTATTTCTCCGCTCGCGGGACCCGCCATTGTTCGCCTCGCTTCCTTCCCCGAAACGGACACGAACGAACCTTGGAAATTCGGAATATAATTCCGTTGAAATCGAAATTTGTTTCCCGCTTCGATCTCGATCGCTTGCTCGTTCGCCCAGTGGAAACGCAGCGACCCGTGGGCGATCGTGAGGACGGCGGGAGCCTCGATACGTGTAAATAAACTTGCCTCTCCCCGGGAGGGATACGAAAGAAAACACGCCTGTCCCTGCGCGTATGACTTGCAAGTCGGACGATAGTCGGCCCTCTCGTCGACGGATCGAGTACCCTTCGAGTGCTCGTCTCTGGAGGGTCCAACACTTCTCGACGGATTTAGGCGGAGGAAAAGCCATCCAGATACTTGGTGCACAGGCGGGGGACCGGTCTGGCGCCAGTCTCGAGACCGCCGCCTGGGACACGATCGCCGGGATGATCCACGAGATACTAAATCTCGCACTAAGTCGTTACGTTATGTATGCGTGTATACGGGTAACGAATCGATTATTTTCGTTGGGGCAGGAGCTCGATCGATCGACAGCGGGCCGAAATAAATACGCGAAAATTACGCGAGGCGGTATCAAAAGCCGCTTGAACCAGTCTTAAAGGGGCTTCCGAGTCGACTTAAGAAAACTACCAGCCCTTCATTCGACGTTTCGAGTGGCTCGACTCGATCCGTCGTGTTTACACGAGATCGTGTACACCCGATACAACCCCTCGCTAAACTAGATGATGTTTGTTTAAAGTCCCTCTCCCCTATCCCCGCTCCCCGCTGGAACAGACGTCGATTCGTCCCGTCTCGAGATCCCCGCAACGAGTTAAACGAATGAAATTACCCGCTCGAAATCCATTTTTCTCATTTTTATCTCGTCGTTTCACGCGCGGAAAAATAGGACAGGAAATTTTCGTGAATATTTCGTATCGAAGAAAAATTGGCAGATAGGGGAGGGGTTCCGGACTATCGATTGTCATTGGTCGGCTCGCATGCAAATTGGAGCGAAACGCGATGGCCGCGAACCGCATCGGGAATAACCCGCGGGGAAATTATTGATAATCTCATCAATATTCGCGTTATTGTCAGGCGCAGGGCGCCAATAATTAACGCGCAATTGGGCGCGGGTATCGATACAACGGGGGCGATCTGCGACACATGTCGCTCTATTAATAACGCAGTAACCGGTGCTATCGATACCTCGCTAATTCATCGAAAACCAGATTTCCAGCCTCGGCCCGGAGGGACGCGATCGATCGCCCTCTCGAGAGGAAGACGACTCGGCCCTTGTTTCGAAGACAGCGAGACTTCGTTCGAACACACGCGCGGTTTACAAGGCAAATTTTAACGAACCGGCAAACCGGCGACTCCCCCCGGCTCTCGAGGCGGTAAATACGTCGTTAGTCGAGGGCCGACCCTCTTTATCTCCGTTTATCAATTCAAGGATTGAACGTATCGCTCGAACCGGCTTTTCGTTTAGTCGGAATCGAGCGCGGCGAGAAAAGTAGCTCGGAACGGGAGGCCTAAGGATCCCCCCTAAGAGAAGGGGGTGGTGGTGCGCGCGCGTAACGGGGATAAATCAAAAGTATGAAACGCTGCCGGCAGAATTTGGGCATATTTATGGCGGTGGCAATTCAATGATACACATTCCCGGTCGCGCGTAATAGTCAATATTTCCATCAGAAGCATACCTACAACTCACGCCCACGCCGACGAATTGGCGCGGCCAACGCGGTGCTTTATGAGAGTTCAGGGCGCATTTGACAGCGCGATGCGCCCGGCCAGTTGTTGCTATTTATTCGCGCATTACATTACTCTGTTACCGAGTCGAGTGTCACCAGCTAATTTGCATTATAAGTGCCGCTGATGTTATCATCGCTTCGCTTATACGTTATGGCGTCGCTGACGGATCGTCACCGCCACGCTGTCTCGCGCGTTAACCCCCCCTCTCCGCTCTCTCCGCTCAACCGCTTTAATTCGCGGAAGGAAAAAGGAAAATTTGTCACAGATGATCCCGCTTTCTCGAACGATTCGGGGACAGGATCATCTTTCGGTAAAATTATCGATAATTTTCGCGATCCAAACGTATTCCACGTGGTGGTCGTCGGCCGACCCATGAATTCCGCGCGAGTGTTCGACCTTTCCCGGACACACGCGCGTGTGTGCGTGTGTGTGTACGTTATATACGTTGGAGCGGTTGAAGTGGAGATTGAAGCGAAATATGAAAATCCGGGCAGCGCAGGAACGCCGGTCGCCGGACGTTTTCGCGTATTGAGCACGTCGCGTTTAACGAGCCGCACAAGACAGAAAAATATACATAATGAACGTGAATACGGGGAGTTTTCTTTTGGGGGAGCCCGCGCGGGCCCCGAGCCATTCACGAAAATCGCTCCTCGTCCTCCCTCCGCCCGTGGAAAAACGTGGAAAAACGGAGCCGAAGCAGCCTCCTTTCCTCCTTTTCAATGTTATCCCGACCAAAAATTCCCGCTCGCCTATATATTTTTAATTAAAGTCATTTTAGCCGGGTTACACGAGTATGTGGAATTTATTAACGAACACAGCGCGCGTATGCTCATCCGCTTGCACCGAATCGGCTCGTCGAATTTCCCGTATTCCCGTTTCATCCATCCCTGCGCTCGTTTTTTTCACAATTTCCCCGCTTTCCAGAATTCAACGGAGCATCGTATCCAAGCCAAGTACCGCGGCCGCGTTTTTCGCCCCGCCGTAATAAATCCACGTTCCGACGATCGTCTTCGACGTGTTTTTCTCCCCCCTCCTCCGTTCCTCCATTCCTCGAAACCGCAACGACGAAGCGTTCGAAAAAGAGAGGGAAAGAGAAACGAAACGAAAAAAGGGAGCAAGTCGATCGCCTCTCTCTCTCTCTCTCGAATTGTTATCATTATTATTCGCACCGTTATTCCCACCGTTATCGAGAAAGAGATAGATATCGCGCGGTGGATAGGCGATAAAATTAGCGAGGCCGGTCGAGAGTGTAATCAGCTGGCCTTCCTGCCCCACCCTCGGTCCACGTGGTTGGCAACGCGATTATTATGTACACCGGCCGCGCGTACAACGCGGGGATCCATTTCCAGAGTGGCAATTCGCGCGATACATTATCCAGCGAGCGCGATTGTCGGCCACTACGATTTCGGTAGCAGTTTCGTTTCAGTGGCCCGCGCAATAACGCTGCCCATTTCGACCCTTGTTGTTCCGCTGCTGGACGGGGTGCGCGCGCGGTGTCACCGACAATATTTTCCTTCGACCACCCGATACTCCTTTTTTCCATTTTTTAATTTCTCCCTCCCCGTCGCCTCCACTCGCGAAAATAACTCATTTCGAGAACGCGGCAACCTGTCGATAGCAGCAGCCACGTCCACGCGACAGCGTGTAAACAACCCGGCGGCCCGTCAACTTTATATTATACGTCGGCCTCGCGAGAGGATCGCCGCTACTCGATTTTGACCGATCCATCCCCCCTCCCCCGTGGTTTCCACCCCGGCGAGGGGTGCCAACACGCGCGCCGATGGATTCTTTTTCGCCGCGTGTACGTGAAACTGCCGATGATAGGGGAACCTCTCCATCCTCCCCGCTCCATACACCTGGCAAGTGACACGAAACAAATCTACCGATACGACTCCACTTCATGCCGCGCTTCATCGTCACGGTTTATTCCATCCCGCGAAGGGAGGGGATGCAACACCGTCCCGTAAATCCTTCGTTTCGAAAAGAGAGAGCACGATCGAATTTTCGAAGCGAAAAATGCTCGGAAATCCCTTCTCCTCGCACCATCTCTTCATCCGCTCCCTCTCATTTTTCTTATTTCTCTTTCGTCTTTCGTCCTTCCTTGCTCCAGGTTGACTCTCGCAGCAAGAAAGCCAAGCCAAGAGGGAAACTTTGCAAACTTGTCCGCGATCGTTTCGATCGAGATTACGCGCAAGTTGCCTCTTTTTCCAAATGCCTTTTTCACTCGCGAACCGCGAGGCGATTAACGCAAAGTTACCGGTATCAATGCGGGCAATACGGAAGAGCGGGATCAAAAGCGAGACACGTTCGTAGAAGCAAATTAGAGGGTGTTTCGAATCGAGGCAGCGGTGAGGGCTGTTCGATGCGGAGCAGGGGATGGGGGAACGAACAAATGAAATGAAACGTCGCTCCACGAGCCCGACCCACGAATGGAATGAGAAGAGAGAGAGAGGGAGAGAGAGAGAGAGAGGGGAGATTATTTGTCGTTACACCCTTCCCGTCCATCCACCGCTCCTACTACCTTTCCAAGTTAGACTGCTTATTTGCCTAATTGCGCGGCACACCCGATAAATTTCGACGAATCATCGCATCGTGACGCGAATTTTTCCCCCCCTCGATCGAGCCATCCTTTCCATCAAAGTAACGTCGTCGAAACTTTGAGTCGATCGAAGCGATCGAAAATCGCGGACTCGAATCGGACGGGGGTGTACGCAGCCGAGTGAGGGCTCTCGATCGGAGAAAAGATTCATCCGCAAAAAAGACGATTCGCGGCGGATGCTCTCGTGGCAGGGCGCGGCGGTTCGTTAGGGGGTCAGGATCAATGGGATTCGTCGCGGTGCTCGTAATTTTATGGGATTCCGTAACAACAGCGAGCGCATCGTTTGGTATCGAACGATGGGGAGGGATCGGTGAAGTGGAGGGAACGAGCGGGAGAAGTCGTCTTGTTAAAAGTAGCCCGCCTCATTGCCTCCAATATCTGGTAGAGGCACGCTCTTCCTCTTCTGTCAGGGTTGCTCGAGAATCGAGCATCTCAATAGCCACTCGAACCTCCCACCGCCCCGTCTTGTTACACCGCGCGCCGCACGAATTGGGAACCCGATTTTCCTCTCCTCCCCTCGCCCCGGATACACCTTTTTAACCATATATAACGCGCTTTCACCGCGCTTAAGCCTCGCCGGATCGATAAACTCCTCCGCCGCTTCTTCCCTTCTTTCTTTCTTCCCTTCTTCTGCCCGGACGGGAGAAGAAGAACGAGGCGAAAGCGATGATAGGTAAATGCAATTGAAACGGGGTTGGCTGCAACAATGGCAGGAAACGCAAGGCAGGCACATTCGGTGGGAGACAATCGTACAATACGGGAAACAATATTCGGGCGGCCTATTGCATATTTGCCTTTACGCAATTCTGCTCGCGCTCGCTTCTCGCGCGATATTGCGCAATCACGATTTATCCGAGTTCCGCCGCGCTTTAATAATCCGCTCGATTCGCCGCCGCGCGTATCATCCGCGCCGATGGGAGCAACGGTTGCAAACTTGTTGTGAAAAATGGCTGCACTCGGCTCGTACCTTTCGTCGCCGGCCAAGGTGAGGCACCGAGGGACGAAGGATTCTCCTCCCTTCTCCCTCCTCTCGAAATGCGAGGGGAAAAGGGAGATATCGGATCGGTTGGAGGGGGAGGTTGGATACGATTTATGTCTAAATTTATTCACCGAAAACAAAACGCATCAGATTTGGTCTGGTGGCCCGAAGCGACCGCCGCGGCGCGCTCCCTCGACGCAACTTACCACAATTTTATTCGTTTTTACATATGGCCCGGCCAGCGATAAGAAAATGCCCCGTGATATTTCACGTTTTTATACGCGGACGGTTTTGCCTTGAGGTGTTGGCTGGCCTTGCGCCCCCTCGCCACACAAGCGTTACGTGGCCTGGCTAGCGCCTGATATGCGAAATAAGTAGCCCCGGGCCATTAGAAACCCGTAGCCTCGTTAACTCGATACACCGCAACAATCCCGAAACTCGTCCACGAAGATGGCCTCCTCCTCCTCTCCGATCCGCCTCTTTCTTCCAGAGGAACCGACTCGTCCCTTTATCGAATCACCTCCACACACCCCGTCAATTCTCACGGGGTTAAACCTCGACCAGTTTCCCCGAATTTCGTGTACGTGAGATAACTACGATTTTTCATCGAAATCCTAACCTATCGAAGAATACAAGCACCAGGAATACAATCTTCCAGGTTTTGGAAGATTGTTGGAAGGTGCTTTCATTTTTGAAACTCGAAACGTGTGAAAAAGATTTGTATTCAGGAATACGAGTAGGACGCGTTAAATCTGCAAATTTTAATTGCTTACACGAAAATAACCAGGTCGAACGGAAAGTCTAGAAAAACGAGGGATTGCCGATTAAACGGTCGGACGAGCTCTGGAAATATTTTCGACTCCCGGGACTCGTTGGAACTCCTTACACGTTGCCTTCCATTTCCTTCCCAGCTTCACCCTTTCGACCGTTTCGTGTCAATCTCGAAGAAGGAAGGAGGGACGCATTGTTGCGTCGAAATTGTGCGTAACTACGACAATAGTTGGGCAGGATTGGCGGAATTAATGAAAACTCGCGCGGAGGAGGGGAGAAGAGGGGCGAGGAAAGGGGGACGAAACGTTGGAGAAGAGGAAGGATCGGCTAATCGTGACAAATACTGATCCCGGATTGCCGAATTATAAACTAACGTCTTGGGCAAACTTTCTCCCCTTCTCGCCAATTGCTCCCCCCCTCGCTGATCGAACGCCGTCAGCTTCCACGATTCCGCTTTTCCTCTCCTTTTACCTTTCGATTAAAATCAAATTCGAAATAATCAAGCTTAAAAACGATAAATCATCGTTCGATTATCATCAATTTTTATTCGTTAAATTTTCGAATTTATCGTAACATGCGCTTAAACAGGTGCAATATTTTTCTCTATATATTAAGTGCGTTATACAAAATATGAAACAACAATTACAAACTTTCTTTTTTTTTTTTTTCCCCGACATAACCGACGTTCTACTGAACTTTCATTTTCGAAGTAACTCTCGTCACTTTGTTCCAAGTGAAAGAAGAAGAAGAAGAAAAAGAAGAAGAAGAAGAAGAAGAAAAGAAGAGGAAGAAGGGCGATAATATACACGGTGGATGAAAAAAGACGCTGTAAAAATTTTGTCGAACGAGATAAAGAGAGAAAGAAAGAAAGAGGTATCTCTTTCTCTCCCTCCCTGTAACGAAAAACAGACGCGAAATTGGCCGATGGGACGGCTGATGATGTAATTAAAGTGGGGTAGACGGTAGCAGACGACGATGATATTTCTCGTGACGATCGAATTTCTCGTTGCCAATCGAAAGGGCAAAGTTCTGCAAAGTAGGACGTTTAGCGTGGGACCGGCGATAAGAAAAGAAGGTGGATCGGTGAAAATGGTCGTCCAACGGGCGATTTGTATAGATGCAAACGCGCACACGCAGGAGGAAACCGTAACACGTGTAACGAGGAAACGAGGTAACACGTGGTAAGATAAAAGGAATTGAAAGAACAACGCGAAATTCGATTGTTCCTATTCCACGATACACAAGAGAAGAACAGAACGGAAACAGAAGGGAGAGAAAGGAAGGAAAAGAAAGTATTTATTCTTCGATCGATCGGAAAAATCGAACCCCCTCTCCCCTCCTCCCCTCCCACGAGCGACTCATAAGCAACGATACGACGATACAACGCATCCCCGTTTCGTTTCATTTATCGGATCTCTCCCATTACGAGTGATATCATCCGATAATACCGAGGAGAAAGGTCGAGCGATCGCGTGGGAAGAACTTATATATATATATATATATATATAAAAGTTCCACTCCGTCCGATCCGTCCCCCAATCATAATTTCATATATCAGAATCCGCGCAAGGTCGCGAAAAGATCACGTATAGGGAGAGACGCAGCCGGGGTATAATGAGAGGCAGAAAGCGTCAGCGGCGTCTAATGTCGGAAATTATAGCATATTGCCAATAAAATCCCGGGCCAGGGCGTCCTCCCTTGTACGAGCCAACTAAACAGGTTTCTCCCGATGCTGAAGGAGGAGGGGGGGAAGCGGCCTTATTGTAACGAACGTTGGAACCACGTTTTGCCATTACACGAGATCTCGTCCCCGGGGAACGACCGATACCACCCGATAATACAGCGAGCAGTCGATAACTCGCTTACGAGTTTCACGCTCTCTCCTTTCCTTCCGTCTCGTTCCTAGTTACCGCGGATCAAAGGGAAGGGACGAAACTCTCGTCCCTTCCTTTCCTTTGTTCAACCTGTAGAACGGTGTCGGATCGAATTACTAATAAAAGAAGAGGAAGAGGAGGAGAAAGAAGAAGAAGAAGAAGAAAAAGTGAAAGAAAAAAAAGATCAATCGGACGAACGAACCGTATATGTAAATGTAAGTAAGTAAAGTAAGTAGGGAATTGCGCGAGGAGGAAGAAGGAAAAAAAATTTATACAGACATTTTCGATTGCCTGAAAAATCATCGTGATCCTCCTCGCCCCGATTCATCCTTGCTCGACGCTGGCGCGAGTTCCGTCGAGTTGACGCAGGAGACAAGTATTCGCGCAGCTTCTTCGAACTTTCATCCAACCTGACATTCTCCCGTGCCTTCCAGCATTTTTAAAACCGATACCGCAACTGCACTGTACTTCGGAACAGTCAGAGGCGTCGCTCTGGATCTGACACGCGTCTACGTTCCACTCGTTCAAACCCAAACTGCTCTCTGTCTGAAGCGTTTAAAACTGTAGAGTATAAGACAAGGAAGGAACGGTTATAATAATATACACTTATCGGTATCGCGGTACGTTAAAACTTAATGGAAGTCTAATTTTCCTCTCTCTCTCTCTCTCTCCCTCTCTCGAAGGGAGGATACTTAAAAACCGATCGTGATCTTTCGTGACAGGGGAGAAACACTTACTTGATAAGATTCCTCCGATTCGTATGCACCGTTGCTATCGAATTCCTCGTTTTTCACGGAATCGGCGGACTGGGAATCGGCGTAGCGCGGGCTGGCGATCGATCGTTCGACGACCGGCAACGACAATTCTTCGTCGCTAACTTTCTTCTCGATACGTTTCAATATCCAGTCGCGATCGTTCGGGTTCGTCAATTTCTCCAATTGGAAGATTATACACTTCTCGTGCCTTTTATTAAGGAATTTCCTGTACCTCCACGCGAAATTCGTCAAAAGTAGTTTCTGCAAATTTATCAACTTCCTCCTCATCCTTTCGATCTCGATCCGCAACTTTTGCACGGTGCACTCGTACTTTTTCACCATGTCGTTCCGATGTTTCTTCAACGAGTCCATCTCCCGTTCGTTTTCCCGCAACTGCAACTTTATCGTGCAAAGCTCGTCCTCCTCGTTGCTCTCCCCCTCCCCGCGGTCCCGTATCGGTAGATTGGCCCGAGGGTGGAGAATATTACCGGCGAAAAAATTCTCTTCCAAATTTTTCCTCGCCTCTTCGAAATACGTCAACCTTTCCCTCACGCGGCGGACGTTCTCGCTCGAGCGGCCGATCTCCTCCCCCAAACTCTTCACCTTCTCATCGTTCGAGTCGTTCACCACCGCCATGCCATCGATCTCCATCTTCAGAGAGATCAGTTTCTCGTCCCTGCTTCGGATCTCCGTCGACAACCACTTCAACTTCATCTCCAGCATCGACTGGGTCTCCAATTGTTCCTGCAACTGCGCGCGATAATTGTTCCTCTCCTCTTTGCACTTCTCCAAAACGATCTCGAACTCGTCGATCTTCTCGCGCAATCGTTGCAACTTGAACAGATCATCCTCGTTCTCGATCATTCTCGACCCGTTCTCCTCCTCCCGCTTCGAATCCCTCTTCCCCTCCGGATCTCTCTTCTCCAACTTCTCGATCCCGACCGCGTGCTCCGCTTTGTGCCTCGCGAAATATTTCACCGTTCGCTCGTGAACCAGATGGAGCACGGCCAATTGGTTCTCCAGGTAGGCGCACTTCTTCAAACAATTCTCCAACTTCTTCAAACTGTGATTGTCGTCCTCCTCCTTGACCAGCAACTCTTCGGTCAGCTCGTTGATCCGCTCGTTGTACTTCCGCGAATCTATCTCGACCATCCTCGTCAGTTTCTCGTTCTCCTCTTCCAACTCGGCCATCTTCGTCTCGCACGACAACAGTTTGTTCTTGCACTCCGACACCTCCGATTTATTCAGATCGGCGATCCGTTTCAACGTGTTTATCACCGATCTCATGTCGGTCACGCGATGCGACGATTCTTTCCCGTACGGCATTTCTCGCTCCACCTCGTCCTCCTCCTCGTCCTCCTCCTCTTCGTCCTCTTCCTCCTCCTCCTCCTCCTCTTCGTCCTCGTCGTCGTCCCCGTCCTCGTCGTCCACGTCCTCGTCCTCGTAGTTCTCCTCCTCCTCCTCCTCCGCCACCTCCTCCTCCTCTTTGACGTAACGTTCCAACTCGACGACGACGCCGTCGCCGCCGTCGCGATTCGACGCTTTCGACCGTTTCTGCGTCCCTTCGCGGTTGGGGGAAGTTTGGGGGGGGAAGAGGGGATCGGTTTGGGTGAAATTTTCCCTGGCGATCCTTTCGAGGATGGAATTACCGTCGCCGGTCGATCTCCGACTTTTGCAACCGAAATCGATCCCGGAATCTTCCTTTATACCGCTGTCGCTCGATCTGAACGTGTGACGATCCGACACGTCCGACTCCATAGCGTTCAACGACACCTTCTTCCCCGAATTTTTATCGTAATCGTAATTGTCGTACGAGCAACGATCCGTCTTTCTGGCCGGCCGTGCTCGGCTCGCAACTAGCTCCGCGTTGTTGTCGCTGTTGTCGCTAGAGAAGAGGTCATCGCTGTAAACATATTTCCGCGTCAAATTATGCACATTCTCTTTTTCGATAGATTTCAAAGTAACGTAATCGCTCTCACATTCTCGTATCTCGACCAGTTCCTTCCTCAACAACTGCAACTGGAGTTGCAAGTCGTTGGCGAGGTTCGTCTTCTCTTTCACCTCGTTCTCGAATTCTTTCGCTCTCAACAACACCTCTTGCAACCTGCTCTTAGTCTCGCGCAGCTCCTTCTCCGTGTCGATAGTTTTCGTCACCATCTTCACGTAATCCTCCGAGGCCCGGCTCAGATTATTCTCCAACGACTCGATGTCCTCCGTCTTCTCGTCCAGTATCCGCTTCAGCTCGTGGACGAGCCAGCCGATGTCGTTCGCCTCGTCCTCGAGCTTCAGGAACAACTCGGGGAAGTGAACGCGTATCAAATCGTGGAAACCTTTCAACTTCTCCTTCGTCAACACCAACTCGAAGTTGCACTTGTTCCTGTCCGTGACCAGCAGCTGGTTCTCGGTCCTCAGGTCGCGCACCATCTCCCTCAGCACGACCACCTTCGACGTGATCATCGCGTTCTCGGTCTCGAGATCCTCGCAGATCCTCCGTATCCCGCCCTCCTCCTCCCCCTCCTCCCTCTTGCGCTTCTTGTTGCTCTTGTTGTCCTCGCCGTTGTCGCCGTTGTCCCGCTCCTGGTCGTCCTCGTCCTCGTCCTCGCCCTCGTCCTCGTTCGCGTCCTCGTCGCCGCCGTCGTCTCCGCGCCGCATCAAACTGTCGATACGCTCCTTGTAGAACGACTCCACCTGGCTCACCGACCACTTCAACAGATCCTTCCCCTCCTCCTCGATGTCCCGCACCCGCTTCTTCCAACACGACTCCAACTCCTCGATCGCGACCGAATACCGATCCACCAGTTCCTGCCTGATCTCGTACTCCCGATTCAAATTCCCCTCCTCGAGCACCCGCACGCGCTCCGTCAACTCCCCGTTCCTCTCCCTGAGTCGGTCGTAATCCAGGGCCGAGACGTCCGACTGCGTGTGCCTCGAGACCGCCGTCCCTCCCCTCGCCCGCCTGCAAGCGTCCGTCTCCTCCCTCAGGCGCTCGTTCTCCCTCTTCAGATCCTCGTACACCTCGAAGTCGATCGCGATCGTCCTCTTGGCCTGGGGGTTGCCCTGGTGCGCGAGGCCGGACGACGCCAGCAGCGTGGACGACTTGGCGTTCCGGGGGGTGGCGAGCGAGAACGCGGTCCTCCTCGAGAGCCTGGACTCGCCCAACCGCTTGGCCATCGCGGAGAAATTGAGCACGCTCAGGGTTTCCGCGTACGTCTCCATCCCTATGTCCACGGTGACCACGAAGCTGAACTTCTCCCTACCGGTCAACACCTTTTGAAGTATCCTGGTCAACTTGGACTCGCGGAACGGGCCCGCCACGTGGTCCCCGGACGAGTAGCTGTCCCGCAACGTTTTCAAGCACCTGCCGAGCACCAGCAGGCTGTTGTTTATGTTGCGGGACTCGGCCAGCCGGGACCCGGACTCGTCCCTGCTCTTCACCCGCCTCGACCCGGCCACGTCGCAGAACGTCAGCGTGCTCACCCGCACCGTGTCCGGCTTGTTCTCCTTCTCGTACTTCAACAGCTTGAGGGTGAAGAACGTGTGGGACTGGGAGTTGGACGCGTTGGACTCGGCCGTCGGCGCGACGGTCATCCTCGACTGGACCAGGATCAATAATTGGCAAGCCTCGAGGGCGGTCGTTATGTGGACGAACTTCAAGCCGTTGACGAACGTGGAGCCGTCCTTGCGGGTGGTCACCTTGAGGGGCCTCCTCTCCTGCTCGTGGCCGATCAGCAGATCGTACACGTTGTCGTTGTGGATCTCGGCGACCGAGATCCACACGGAGGAGATGCACTCGTCGCTCCACAGATCCCTCTCCTCGGTCTCCGCGAGTCGTGGGTTCGAGTTGTCGAGGGAGAGCCGGGCCTGCGTGTACTCCTCCCTCGCCATCACGCTCGGGTTTATCAGGCTGGTCTTGTTGAATATCTCGAAGGTGCGCTCGGGCTCGTCGAGCGCGACCACCGTGTTGTCGTCCGCGATCTTGTACCAGGGGGCGAGGGTGCAGTTGATGGCCGAGAAGAGGAGCTCGATCGAGCGGGGTATGGCGCCCGGCTCCTCCGGGGTGCCGTACAGCGTGTACGTCTTCCCCGTGTTCGACGCCCCATACGTGATCACCGTCGAGCTCTCGCCGAGGAGTAGGTGGATCACCTGCCTTCGCACGCTCTCGTAAAAGAAGTCGGCCTGCTTCGTGTCCCCGTCGAATATCCTCGTGAACGAGTACTTCTTCTCCGCGTTCTCCCCCCTCCTTATGTGAAGAGTGGTCGAGTCGGGCAACGCGTACACCTCCTCGCTCGGGCTCGAGTCCAACGAGCTCGGTTTTATCCTGAGGTAGACGTTGCTCGTCGCCGAGCAGACTGACAACGCGCGGCAACGTGTCGTTATCGAGCTCTCGTTACCGTTCTCCCTTGGTCTCGAGAAAAGGGAGCTCATATTATATAAATATATGCGCGCGTGTGTGTATATATATATATATACGTATATATATATATATGTCACGTGTGCGTGTGTGTGTGTGTATTGGACGGGCGGATGACAGACTCGAGCCGGAGGAAAGTAAGGGAGGTGAAAGTTTTTTTAAGCGGGAGTTTCACGCGCGCGGAAATTTGAGGCGTATTTCGCGATTCCTTATTGTCGCGGTTTCACTTGGTGCGCCGCGCTTCGCCGAGTTTCACTCCCGATCCACCCACTGGATTATTATATCGATCAATTTTTAATCAACGATCGCGTGCTCGAAACGCTCGAAAATTGTCGAATTGGAAGGATTCGTGCCTCGATCCATGTTAAAAATTTTCCTCTTTCCGCTTTTAAGGTTACGCAACGAGTCCCTATTATCGAAATTGTGTGTGAAGCTAACTGTGACAATTTAACACTAGTGAGACCGTCATTTGTCTTACGGCCGCGTAACGCGACGAGTATTTTTTTTTCCGCCGATATCGACGTTGTTCTTTTTCCTTGTACAGAAATCGATAACGATTATTACAATCGTTACGGAATCCGTTCGACTCGCTCGCGGAGAGAGAGAGAGAGAGAGAGAGGGGAGCGAAGAGCTGGAAATATCTTCAAAGTCGGCCGCGAAGGGGGACTTTATACCGCGCGTCGTTCGCCTCGTTAAACGCAGCCGATCGAGAAAGGGAGCCGTTAATAGGCCGAGTCGGTCGATCCACGAAATCTCGGCTTAATCTCGGGATCGGGAATCGCGCATGAGTCGGCCACTGTCCGCCAGGAGACGTTTCGAGCAGGCCTTATTGCGGCGTCTTTCGACAATCGACCCCTTGTAGAGCTCGAGCTCCTTTTCCCTCTCCCACCGCCATTGGTGGTCTTTCTTTTCGAACGCGTCCGAGTTTCCAAGCGCGAACCAAGGCGCAAACGGTCCGTCAAGTTTCTCGAAAATCGAGCAACAAGTCGAGGAATCCCAAGATGGACAAATTTCGGTACCTGCCGTCGAGATTCCTTCGCTTCTTCTTCTATAGCGTCTTGAAATGAAATAGAAATACGAGAAACGATATGCAAGTCGGAGCGATGTAACTTTCGTTAAATCTTGGAATAACAAGACTTCGAACTTGCTGGATCGACTTGCTCCGATATGATCCCCTCGGGGATTGTTGGGATATTACGATATCGATATCCTATCCATTGACGCGAAACTCGTTAATCCGAGAGTAGTACGCCGTTAGAGAGCGGGGAGAATCCGCGGGAAGACGGTGGGACGTTCTCAAGGAGCTTGGTCGTTCCGGTTCCGTGATATTAGATTTATCCATTTGTTTGCCGAAAGTCTCATAAATATAAGCTCCCTTTGACAGCGTCCCACGGGTCTTATCCGGCGCCATGATCTTGCGTGGGCGGCCGAGAGAAGATGAAACCGAGGCACCACCGCCGCCGCCGCCGAGGATAGACGAAAAGAGGGAAGGAGGGTTGAAAGACATCGGGGCGGCATCGATCCGACGATGCCTCTCCCGCGTTCGCCGTTGCTGCCATCAGTATTCCCAATTAACAGGGCTCCTTTCATCGGGGTCGAGGCAGGGGCTTCCACATCCGGCCTCTCATTTATAAATATGATGATCGTAAAAGCGAGGCATTACCATTTCCACGGAAGACGGAGAGAAGTCTTTTGGATTCTCCGCCAAGCAGGAGGGGAGGGGGGTGGGAAGGGGAGGACACCTTATTGCCGGGCGAAAGTGGCGAAATTGATGGCGACGCTCCTCGCTCGCTGGGGTGCCGCGATCCAAAGAGGGAATAATTAACGCTCCCGAGCTTATCGATGACATTCCTCACCCTTCTCCCCTTTCCTTTTCATACGTAAATACATATATATATATATAAATCGTGGCAAATAATTTAATCGGCAAAATAATTGCTGGACGAGAAATAAAGAAAGAAAGAAAGAAAGAAAAGACGCTGTATCGTCGCTGATAAATCACGAAGGGAGGATAAGTCGAGGCGTAATCGGTGTTCATTAGCCGTAGGAAAGCGCGATTTCCCGGGTTTCTCCTGTGGGAAGATCTTTTCAATAACTCTTGGCTCGGGCTTGGTAATTGGTGACCGGTGATATCTCTCGTGGCCCCGCTCTCCCCTCGCCTCCCCCGCAATGTCGTATATAACAATATACCAGATTGTCTCGCCCTGACCACTATAGATAGAGAAACATTAAGTGTCCCGGGCGCGCCCCTACACACAGCCACCGCGAAAGGGCAACGGATAGAGGAGAGCATCGTGGTCGACAACTACGGAGGGGGAGGGGGACTTGGAGGAACGGGTCAGAGACGGTATTCGTATCGCAGCCACATTGGCCACCGACGCTCTCTCCTCTCGACCAGCAGCTCTCATTCCACGTTTATTCGCCGGGAACGAGAAGGAGAGGGTGGCGAATTTCGAACGGGATTGGAGCGACGATCGATGAAAACGGCGAGATGGCTAACGCGAGCCGAGTGGCGTGTATTTCGGGGAAGGGGGTGGAGGAGTCGAGGAATCCGAAAAATGGAGGTTCGTCGGGTTCGTTCGATGAAAATTTGAGAGCCACTGTTGGAAAAACAGTGGATCGAACGCGGGGGGTATACAGGAATGGACAGGGGTTCGGATGGGCGCGCATTGGGTCATAAACGTTTATATTGCGCTCAGTGCGCCAGTAATGCCGATATTGGCAAGTTATTGGCCCCTTCCCCGTCCGATCCAGCCACATGGACCGCGCGATGGTAGCCACGGGCCGAAACGTATCCTCGGTAATCCGGAGAAATATCGTTGGCCCCGGAACAGCGAGAAAAGTTTAATTGGAAAGATTGGGCGAAGAGGGGCGAAGGCGTGCAAGGGACAGGAAGAGGCCGCTCCGATCGGAAACGCGCTTTTCCGAAAGTGGAGTAGATCGACGAATACGCGTACGCGACTCGAAGAGGAAGAAGGGTAGACGAAACGAAGGAGAATCCTCTTTCCCAACGATACTTTCCAGACCCAATCAACTGATATCGCGAGCTTAAGCCCTCCAAGAGCCGCAACTCCTGATACGGCTGGCGGTGGTATGGGCGATGGCCTGATCACGAGTTAGTGGTTCGAGATGGCGAGGAAAGACCGTGGAAGTAGGAGAAGGCCAAGCCGACTTTATGTCGGGACGTAAGCCGGTTATAGGCGCTGCCGATGTTATTTGATGGCCAAATGCACTCCAACAGCGTGGAGCGACCCAAACTTCCACCTCCCGCCCTCCTCCCCTATCCGATCTCTATCGTCCGGCAACCAGCTCTCATTCCCCCCACCTCCCACCTCCGTCCTGGCTCATCAACGCCGAGAAAAACCACGGTGTTGGTCGAAAATATTTTTTAACGAGATATACCTTCTTATACACACATATATATATATATATATATATACACTCCTCGTTTCCATCCATCTCGTACGAATTCTTAATCAATCCTTCCTTTCGAGGACATCGATTCGAGGATCGATTCGAATTTCTTCCTCCTCCTTTCTTTCGTTACGTTGTTGTCTCGCGAATCGCGTCTCGAGAAAGGAAAACGAACGGAGATATCAAAGAGCCCATCGATAGACAATCGAGCAACAGCGGGACAAAGGAGAGTGCGGCAGACAAAGGGGAGAGGAGGTGGTGAAAAGAGATCCACCTGGCTCTCCGGCAGCCGAGCCTCGCGCTCGGCCGAGCATAAAACGCGCCGCGCATTTTCCAACCCCCCGCGTATTAATACCTAACCGCGGCCGCAAAACTTAATGAATTCTTTAGCGAGATCAAAAAGAACTGCCGGTTCTGCCGATACGCCAAGCGGCGGGAGCGCGTTTCCTTTGCTCTCTCTTCCTCCCTCTTCCTCCCTCTTCCTTTTTTTGCGAAGCGCGAGCAGCGAAATTGAACGGCGATATTCCTGGTACGGTTTAACGACGACGAACACCCCCTGCCTCGGGCCACCCTTACACCCTGTGTCCTGTGTTTCCCTTAACGAGGCACGTTCCACCGAACCCTCGGTCCCTCCGCCCCCCTCTCTCGTGGCCGTTGGTTCGCAGATACGAGGTGGCGGCGCATTATGCTCGGTTTCATCGCCACCGCCAACGTCTCACGCGTTAATGGATTCCTATAGCGGGCCCGCCCGTAATGAACACCCAGTCTACCGTGGCCTGTCTTTTCATCGGGATCCGCTGCGCGTTTGGCGACTTACGTTTCATTGCCGGTGATACGTCCCGATAATGAGGTCGATATTCCGCCGAGGCGCGTGGTTAAACGACTCCCGCCGCCGCCGGCGGTCGAGGGAATTTCACGTTTAGAGGCGAGATGATAGAAATGAAATATCGCGTCGGAAATTCATATCGTCGTCCTTGTTATTATTATTCCTGCGTGTCTAGACTCGCCCGATTCTCCCATTTCTACGGTATTCAATTTTTTCTTCGCGGTCTTTTTCGCAATCTTGTTTCCCAGAAATAATCGAAATTTCCTCTCTCGCCGAAATACGATACTCTGATCGTAATTATCGTGCGATTCTGCCACGAATTCGAATCAATTTTGCACAGTTTTGTACATCTTTCCTTCGCGTCTTTCAAGATCTCGTCTCTCGACGAATCGATACCGTTCGAACCTGCCACGTTCGATTCAATTTTGCACAAATTTGTATACTTTTCCTTCGTGTCTCTCGACGAAACCTGCCACGTTCGATTCAATTTTGCACAAATTTGTATATTTTTCCTTCGTGTCTCTCGACGAAACCTACCAAGTTCGATTCAATTTTGCACAATTTTGTATATTTTTCCTTCGTGTCTTTCAAGATCTCGTCTCTCGAGGAATCGATACCGTTCGAACCTGCCACGTTCGATTCAATTTTGTATATTTTTCCTTCGTTTCTCTCGACGAATCGATACCGTTCGAACCTGCCACGTTCGATTCAATTTTGCACAAATTTGTATATTTTTCCTTTGTGTCTCTCGACGAAACCTGCCACGTTCGATTCAATTTTGCACAAATTTGTATACTTTTCCTTCGTGTCTCTCGACGAAACCTGCCACGTTCGATTCAATTTTGCACAAATTTGTATATTTTTCCTTCGTGTCTCTCGACGAAACCTACCAAGTTCGATTCAATTTTGCACAATTTTGTATATTTTTCCTTCGTTTCTCTCGACGAAACCTGTCAAATTCGATTCAATTTTGCACAAATTTGTATACTTTTCCTTCGTGTCTCTCGACGAAACCTGCCACGTTCGATTCAATTTTGCACAAATTTGTATATTTTTCCTTCGTGTCTCTCGACGAGTCGATACCGTTCGAACCTGTCAAATTCGATTCAATTTTGCACAAATTTGTATATTTTTCCTTTGTGTCTCTCGACGAAACCTGCCACGTTCGATTCAATTTTGCACAAATTTGTATATTTTTCCTTCGTGTCTCTCGACGAAACCTACCAAGTTCGATTCAATTTTGCACAATTTTGTATATTTTTCCTTCGTGTCTTTCAAGATCTCGTCTCTCGAGGAATCGATACCGTTCGAACCTGCCACGTTCGATTCAATTTTGTATATTTTTCCTTCGTTTCTCTCGACGAATCGATACTCCGTTTAAAGGATCGTAATTGTTATGCGCGCGATTCTGCCACGTTCGAATCAATTTTGCACAATTTTGTATATCCTTTCTTCGTGTCTTTCAAGATCTCTCGACGAATCGACATTTCGTTCAAAGGATTTTCGATAATCGTTGGGACGAGTCGATCGATCGATACTTTGTTTAAACGTAAAAGTAAGAAAGGGGAAGGGGGTGGTTGTCGTAAGTTGGGCAGTGTCGAGGGAAGAGCGGAGGCTGGCGCGTGAATTGGCCGCGACTGCATGTCTTAAGGTGATTGGAAGTTATGACTCCTAAACCGTGCTTCTGGCCGTCCGGGAGAGAGAGACTTCACACGGGTCAGATACCGCCTCGTAAAATGTTATGAGAATTAATGTCGCCCTCCCCTCGTCCGTCCCGTCGACGCGGTGTTGTCCACCCTCCACCATAGGAGCCGTTCTCCTCCGCGTCACCGCCGCGTCACCTTGGCGCAAACGTCCCCTTCGCTACGGCCAATTTCGTCGTTCCGGTGACCACAACTTTTCTGCCTAATGGAAAAGTCGATACCCGATTGCTCGACACCGTGGCATTAAGCCATCTCCGCCCGCCATCCTTTTTAGGCGCCCCTCGCTCCTCCACGATTTTACGATTCCTCGTCTTACGCCTCCTCCCTTCCACCACGCTTTACTTATCCCCTCGAAATATCCACCGACCTTTCCATCGCGTTCGTCATCGAAACCTTCAACCCTCGACCGCGAGGACACGAAGCATTTTTTATTTTTCGTCCTCGCACGAATGTTCGACATCGTTCGACGAGAGCATAATTTCGTTAACGAGAAACGTGGACGATGAGTATTTCGAGAGAGAGAGAGATTGTTTTTTTCGAATCGGGATGATACGCGGAAACGAGACAATTCGTGATCCTATAAAGATGCCACGCATCGACAATCGTTGGATGAGTGGCCCCTTCCGGTCGCCCACCACCAGTATATATTTAACTAGCTGTGTCGCAGCCGTCAGTTTAGACGATGATTTAGTGGATGCATTGATTGGGTCGATCACAGGCCATATCATCTCGTTTAAAGCCTTTCATCATCGGTCCCACTATTTATAGACCATACACGATCGTCGTGATCGAATCAATTTTCGTCTCTCTCTCCCTCTCTCTCTCTCTCTCTCTCTCCTCTCCTCGCCACCGTGCGCGCGCGTGTCACCGTCTAAACAATATCGGGCCGATTGTCGGATTACACGAAGGCCGTAACAGTTTATACCTCGTTCCTTCAATTCCTCCTCCGTTCTATTCATAGCAGCCACAGTTCTATTTCCCGTCGCAATTTTTACGCCTCCTCCATTCGTTTCTCATTGGCGTTACGATTCGAAATTCTTCGACTCGGCTGTCCCAAGAGTTAAAAATTCTTAAATATTCTATTTATTCCGTACGTCGTAAATAAATAGTAGTCAGATGTAACGTAATACCTTACCAATTGCGTTGAACTTGATATGGATTTGGTATGAGAGGCGGGTATAGCGTTAACCGAAATATAATCTCGTGTAATGATTTGCCATTTGTTTGATGATCGAACTACATTTTGGTCCGGGTATGTGAAATAGAAATGTTATTTTCAAAGTTTTGGCTAATGAGATTAGCCGGAGTAATCAGTTGTTGTTAAAATATCGAAACACCGATATATACGCTTTAATATCCTACAAATTTTCCTTCTTCGCGGGTAAAGATAAAGACGAAAGTGATCGAGTAAGAGAGTAATCGTTGTCCAAAAATACATTCCTCTCGAATTCTTTGTTCGACACGGGGGAGGGGAGCGGAGTATCGCGCGAGTAATAAGAAGAAATCTTCTTGAGGGGAGGGGAGGGTGAATGGTTGGCAGGATCAACGGGCCACTTGCACGGTAATTAATTAGTCCATCTCGCGGAACCGATGGCGAACCGAGACCCTTCGACGAATCGTCGTCGGCGAGGAGGAAAAGTTCAAACGATGGTCGCCGCGGCGGCGAGGGGTTAAGGGATGGAGGGGGGAGGGAGTGAAAGGGTCGCGGGCCAATTTAATTAGTATAAAAACAAAGGAAGCCGGGGCCTATCGGTATCGGCGTAGACGCGACGTTTCCCATCGAACGATACAGAGTTCAACGTATACATATACGCGCATATATACGCGTGTATAAATCGACCAGCAGCCCGTGCCTTTTCAACCCGTTTCCTCTTTCTCTCTCTCTCTCTCTCTCTCTTTATTACGCTTCACCGTCGCTTCAATATTTTCAAATTAGCGCTGCGATGATTTTTCCCCGCCCCCTCCACCGACGAAACAAAGCGTTCTTCGCTCTCGGTACACACATTTTAATCAATACACACGCCGACCCCGTGTCGTAGTACGTCGAGCACGCCTTTCATCGGCTCTTTCTTTCTTTTTCGATCCTCCACCGAAAATCGAATATCGAACATTTTCGAGAATTCTCTCCTCGAGAGCGAGAGAGAGGGAGAGAGACGAATGTCGAGAAGACGTATATCGTTTAATCGAATCGTGGAATAAAGAAATGAAAGAAGGAACGGCGAGGGAAATTTTTCGTCGTACGTTTCGATTACGTCACGCTCCTCGTTCCTCGCAAGCGAGCTAAGCTAAGGAGGGAGGGTTGGAGTTTTTTTTTCGCGGTGGCGGCAACCCAACAGACTGGAACGTTCTTGGGGAGGGTTGGAGGGAGGGATCGTTTTACACAGGACTCGATATTCCAACCTCGTCGGCTGGTTTTCCAGGCGCGGAATTATCGGCGAGGGGTGGCGCGGCGAGAATTAAGGCTTCTTGCGGCATAAAAAATCTGTGTAATCAATTATCGAACCTTTTACCCCATATTTCACGGCCAATGAGTCGGCCACCCCTCTCTCCCTCCCTCCCCTCGCCGATCCCTCCGCGCCTGCTTCTACGAGACTCTCGACCCACCCTCGACACTTTTTAGCCGCGGTGGCTGCTCTTCTCCTCCTCTCCCGACCTCTCTTTCATCCCCCTCCCTCTTCTATCCGTTTCCTGCACAGCCTCGAGGAGAGAGGAGACGCTCTAGACGAGCCTTTGTTTGGGATATCAAATATTTATTTTCTTAAATAACGCAGATGCCCGGCAGAAGCCCGGATCGCGAGCGTTTCCCCCTCCCCCCTCCCCTTAATAAATTATCAGCGATTATTGGCCGCGTTTGCCTAGCTGCCTACCAACGCTACCTTCTCTCTCTCTCTTTCTCCCTTCTTTTTTTCTTTCCTCCCCTTTCTTTCTTTCTTTCTTTCTTTATCATCCTCTCCTCCCACGGTGGAGAAGCCACTCTTCTTAGAGAGAAGCCGAGCAAGTCGAGCGGGATCGATTCGATCTTCCGCATCCTTACGTTTGTTTGTCGACCGGGTATTTTTCTTTTTCTTTTACGCGAGCGAAATTACTCGTTGGAGGGGGAGAGAGAGAGAAGAAAGGAAAAAATTCGTCTTCGAATCTCGAGGCGAGAGATTAAGGAGGAAGGATAAAAGAAGAATTTTTTATCGACCGGAAGTTGACGTTCGAAGAGAGGAAATCGGAAGAGTTTTGAACGGGATTCGTGGCCCGCGCGCCTCGCGCGTCAATTATTCACGAGGTACTCGTTGCTCGACCACTCAAGCGAGCCTCGAACGTGCGAAAGGGTCCACGTTCGTTATAGGGAGGGTGAAAAAGAGGGGGTGGGAAGAGGTGTTCTCTTTGACGCAGCATTGATATAATATTAATCTAAGCGAGCAAAACTCAAAGGACAACCTCTGTCTGTCTCGTAACGAGTCCTTGTTCCCCGGTGTACGAATTCATGGTAATACGGAAAGCCGCGTATCACAAAAGAGAATACGCGGCTGTGAAAACAAAACGAATACCGCGCTTTCCCGCGTTTAGTCGACCGCTGCGGAGACGCAACGTCGGATCCCAAATGTATTCGCGAACGCCAATTATTCCGTTCGAATGAAAAAAGTGAAAAGATGCGAGTCTCTCCCTTTTCCTCGACAACCATCGTTTTACGAATAATCGTAAAATAACTATTCGCGATTCTTGCAATTTTCATCCGTCTCCCGTGTTCCTTGGAACGAGGAGAACGACGGTTAGAACTCGATTATTTCGAATCGAGTTCGAGTCTGAGGAAACGTACAGTGTGTAAAGTAATCTACGCTTGGTTTTTCCTCCCTTGGCATTTTGTCGCGCTCGTTTTTCCCACTCTCCCACGCGAGTCTGCTGCATGCGTGCACTCTCGTCTCGGCTCGAGTCGTGACGTTTGTTTTTATGCTTACTTTACCGCGTTGAAAAAACATGGGAAAGTGGCTGCCTGGGCGGGTAGCGTCGAAAACTACCCCACCCCTCCCCCTCCCTGTGAAGGGGTTGCACAGGGAAACAGGGGCTGAGATTTTTCTTCGCATTGTCGCCGCGTCGAGTTATTTGCTTCTAGCGCCGCTTTGATTGTTCGTAATTGGGCACGTTAATTATGAACCGAGAAAAGACGAGATGATTCGTCGCTGCTTTCGAAAATACCAAAGTGAGCCGAGCTTCCCTTCCGCCCGATTATTACTCTTTTTTTAAAATGGATAAATGTGCCGGTATTCCAGTTGTTTCGTCGTTCTAAGAGAACGTGGCAAAATAAACTCGTCGTTTTTTCTTTTTAGAAAATCAAAGTACCATTTGTACCATTTGTGTATATAAAAGGAAGAACAAAAATAATTAAGTTATATAAGAAATATATTCAAGTAGAAACAGTTCTAAGGAAATAAATTCATCGTGTTCTTTCTTGGCTATTTTTTAGAAAATTGAAGTACCATTTGTAAATATGTATACGATTGAAGAAAGAACAGAAATAATTAAGTTATATAAGAAATATACCGATATTCAAGTATCGTAGAAACGGTTCTAAGAAAATAAATTCGTGTTCTTGAGGATTTTTTAAAAAATTAAAGTACCATTTTTACCATTTGTGTATATAAAAGGAAGAACAGAAATAATTAATCGGTTATATAAGAAATATATACCGATATTCAAAAACAGTTCTAAGAAAATAAATTCATCGTGTTCTTTCTTGGCTATTTTTTAGAAAATTAAAATACCATTTGTAAATGTGTATAAGTACAAGTAGGAGGAAATAAGTAATCGATCATATAACAAATACACCGATAAACTCAAAATAAACTCATCTTTGAGTTCTTTCTTGACGATTTTTTAAAAAAGTGCCATTTGTAAATTGTAAGAAGAAAAACGAGTAATGAGTTATATAACAAATATATGATCGATAAGGGGAATATAAATCGTCGAGATATTGGGATATAAATTGCCTCGCATCGTTCATAAGCTTTCCTCGATGTTTACTTCTGTACTAAATGCCACGGGAACTTTTCATTAATGCCCCGATGAATAAATGCCACCGCGCCTCCCCCACCTTAAATTCTTAATGCAGCAAGCCCGGTGGAAAGTACTTCGGGGCCTCCAAAATATCTTCAAGAAGTTTAAAGTCTTCCCTCCGATAGTATGTAAATATTGTATGTAAAGCGCGACATCAAAGGGATTCTTCCGTAGTATAATGCTTTAAATTTCGTTGCGAGGAGAGATTAAGGAACAACGGGAAGGGCGGGGATATTACACGGACGCGTGTAACGTGGAAATGTCCATTTTTCCACATCCATTCTCTCTCGCAGATGAGAAACGGAGAATGGATATCTTATCTCGCGTGTGTCACATATTTTGAAATATCAAAAATATCTGTACATCTAGATAGAAACAAATCACTCGAAATTAAAATCTTTATTTTCGCGCTTATATGTTTCGTAATTTAAATAACGAATAATAAATCTATGGTTCCTTCATTACTTCAATAAGTTTCGAGTTAAATACGAGTTTCCAGCTTTTATTGTCTGGAAATTGTTGCAAATTAGAGATGCACTTTGACACCATCTTTCTTTTGCGCGAAAATTTTCAAATAAATTCTCCTTTCGATACGAATTGCAAAATCGGCGCAGAAGGTTAAAGCTGAAAATAGAATTTACATAATTAAAAACGTAAGTACCATATTAAGCTTTTCTATTTTCTATTACTTTTTTATTTATTTTATCGAGTTGAATATAATAATTCGAAATCTTGTGAATCCTGAAACAAACTTAAATACAGCATTAAAACATTTTAAACGTTCTATCTATTCCAAAATCTTTTTTTTTTATATCTCTATCAACGTAACAATTAAATTATTCATAAATCCTGTTTATGAAAAATCTAAAAGATTCTCTTCGTAATCAACAATGTGACGATTTTTACAAAAATTCTATATGAATCACACGTGGTCGAAGAAAATGCAAGAGGATATACGATAGGCGCGAATTAAAGATTTGATTCAGAAAGGAAATTTATGAGAATAAATTTTGAGAAACAGGAATATCGTTTCGGAAAACATTGGATTAAAAAATAGGGAAAAATGTCTCTTAATAAGAGGAAGAACATTGAATAGATTATTTATAAATCCAACCTATCAAGGAGCTAAATCTTTCTTTGATCCTACTCTGATATAAAAATTAGAAAAAGAGCGAAATCTCTTCTCTTTCCATGTTAAGCTGCAGAGTTCTTAAAACATATTACGAAATAGAATTGATGAAACTCAATAACAGAGAATTAACATTTCTATGTAATTAATGAAGATTAAACGTTGTTACGCGCTTCTTTTTCTCCTTCAATTCATATACGCAATAAACTGGATTAATAAACTAAAAAATAACTTATAAAAAAAACAAAATAACAAGATATCGTTAAGTTATTCGATAATCTTTAATCCACTGATAAGAAAAAGAAATACATTTTTTCAACGGTATCTTAACAAAAAGATAGAAGAGAAAAAATGCTTCTTGAAATGTTTTAATAATTTACGATATTTTAATAAATTAATTTGTTTATTTACATTTTATTATACGATGAAGCCATTTCAGCAGCTGTTAATAACCATGCAACTTTTTTATAATAGTTGCAATAAGAGTTCTAGAAGCAAAAACATGCTTCAAATGTAAGAAATAATTTTCAAACTGCCATTATTTGATAAAAGATATCTCCAATATCGCAAATCGCAACACTACGAAATAAATTCAAGTTTAAATAAAAAATAAAAGGCTAATTCATAATAAAAGTAGTGAAAAGCGAACGCGATTCTCATTTTAACGCAACAGTAATTCAATTCGTTTTTAATTAATGAGACTGATAAAAAAATCGCGATGAGATTCTACAAGCCGGCATGCAAATCGATCAAGCAACAAATACCACGTTCTATTAAAACGAGCAGAACGAGCAAAAATGGCAACGATAACTTCCCATTCTTTGGATTCGAAAAAATGATCCAAAAAATTCGTTGCAGCCCTCTTCGCGACAATTTGTCAGGCCTCTTCGTCTTCTTTAACTTAAAATTAAGCTCGAGACTCGCTGAATCAAACAAAAAAAAAAAGGCGCGAAACTAAACGCACATAAACGAAAACGATCTTCTGATAATCTAATCCAATTTATTGTATGCAAAATCTCGATTCGTATCGAAATCTATTTCGAGAAATCGATGAGGAAAGACAGAAACGAGAGCGACATTTTCGTTTTAATTCTACTCTCGATTTCTCGAATTTTATTACTTGAAACGAGTTGTCACGCGAAAACGCGCCTACCCGATCGAAGACTGTGACAACCTGCCCGGCCCCTACCTATTTATAATTAAACAGACACACCGCAAGTATACCACCCTACCTAGCCCTATATTTAAAAAATATGGCAAAAACAGGCGCACCAACACACTCGCTCCACGATTCTCACGCATAATATCTCGGGCGCAAAAAAGGCTACGCTAGGGAAAGCGTCCCGGGACACCTCCGAGTTTGCCATACTACTTTCACACTCCAACTTTACGTACCATTTTTACTGACATCGACTGACGACGGTTAACGACCGTTGCGTGAAATGTCATAAAAACGCGTGTATTTTTAAATTTTAATTATATAATATTTATGATTGAATGGATAGGAGTGAGTGTTTTATAAAAGAATTACATCAAGTAGATTAAAAAGTATTAAAGATCAGTAACTATTTATTATTTATATTTAATTACATACATCAATATTGCGCAATATTGCAATTGTAATTAATTATAGCGACAGAAATAATGATCGAAACGGCGCAATCTCATAGAGTGATTACACATACGTACGTGCAACGTGGAAAATACGTCGTGCACCACCGACGTATCGTCGGGCGCCGAGAAATTTTGATTTAAACTTATCAACTAGGGTCATCATGCCCATCGCCTCTCTCTCACCCAAGTAACACCTCGCCACGTGAGTGAGATCCTGGCAATGAACACGGAAGGGATTAAACCTGAAAATCCTGAGCTGAGAAAAATAGATTAATTGTGTATACCGGGCTAATAGATTTTAATATAGTATAATATCATCGTATCTCAAATTTTAACGACTCTAATTTATCGCATTTTTACCTTCTGTCGATGTAATCAATTGTGGAAATTTTAATACTTTATGGAAAAAATTCATAATGTATTTATTCAAAAAGTAATTAAAATACAATTCGCAAACATAAACTCGAATTTTAATATGAATGAAAATATCCTCAGGCGATTCCTCTATCAAAGCATATTTTTGAAAATATCAAACAAGTATTTAAAACTTACAGCTTTGATTTCAAAATCTACCAGTCGCGAAGTGTATTCTTGCACCTGTAATATATTTTATATATTTTCAAACGAGAGGAATAACTTCTAATTTAATTTTCATACACGAATGCTCGCACGTCTAGATATTTGATATTTTGCAAATATTAGATCACATAATACTAGATTATAATAATTTCATTTTGGAACTGTAAATAACGAACTAATAAATAAAACAATAAAAAAGAATACGTTACTATTCACGGGTGTAATAAATACCCGCGATCATTGTGCTCGTGGAAAATTGTATACAATCAGTCACTGTTCTCGATTTGGACTTTTCATTCTACGATAGAGTGACCGAAGGAATCAAAATGAATGCGACTTACCAATTGATGCGATGAATCTGCACTACCGTCAATGCCGTCGTAAGCCAAAGTTATTGCAAAAACTATAAAAAAGTGGAATATTATAATTTATAAATGCGATAATAAATATTAAAATTCTAAGAAGCTAATAATAACAATAAAAATTGAAATCTCCGAATAAGAAGTTTAAAAATTGGAATTTTCTAACAACTTTAGAGTAAAAATTCAGGTAAAAAAAAAGATAATTTCATATGAAATTATCGCCTTATTCTTTTGAGAGAAGACTGACTCTATTTTGTATCGAAAACCAATATTTAAAAATAAAAAATTATATTAATATTTCCGTTTATGTTACGTAATCTATGAATAAGCATTGACTCTAATTTCACGTATAATTATTATAATAAATTTAACATATAAACATAAAAAATAAATATTTGTTAGAAAAAATTATTTTTAAAAGAATTGTCAATGTTCACTACTAGAATTAATAACATTCTATTCAGAGTTCTTAATATATTAAGAATATTTAAAAATTTTTGCAAGTTATAAATCAAATTATCTATTATCTTTATATTTTCAATAAAAATAATTATGAATTATATAAAAATTATATATACATATTATACAATTAGTAATTCGATATAATAAAAAAAATATAAAAATACTTACTTATATTCATTTTCCTTCTATATGGAAATTTATATCTTGTTTTTCTTCCATAAATTGTTATAATTGGTATCCATATTGAAAATTGACGACTTAAAATAATTTCAGTAATTAGCTACTTATCTGTACAAAAAAAAATCAAATATTTAAGATAAATATACAAGATTAAACTGATTGTTAATAAAATAAAGCAATATTTTAGTTTAAATCTTTGCAAATTCTTGTATTTCGTAATATAAATTAATGTTAACGTTAACATTAATAATTAAATGAATGAATAAAAACAAAATAAAATATTTCTCGAAAAATTATTAATTATAATATCAATAATTGTAATGTTAGCAATATAAAAAGTATAAGATCAATTATAAAATAAGTATATATAAAATAAATATTGCAATAAATTATCACACACTTGAAGCAAAGCGTTGCAAATTTTAACAACAAAATGATTTCTCGCAAATTTCGACATATCGAAAGAGAAATATCGTCAACAATTCGTTTAAGTCGGAATGTATCGAGCGTGGACATAGCTAACCGTCAATTTCCCGGAAAGTATTATAAAAAATGTTTTCAGCCTTGGAGCTTCGAGCGTAAAATCAAAACAAAACAGAAATAATAACACGCGAGTTGAACGTATGAATAGACATACGAATTTGGAATGAAATATGTATATGACAATGTATGTGAAATATATATGTATATATATATATATATATGAATTGATTGTATTAATTATTTCCACTTCTGTGTATAAAAAGAATTAAAAAATTAATAACAACTGCGTTTCTGTTAAAATAAACAAAATCTTACCATATTTGCACGAAAATCGTTGAATTATCTCTTCATTTTCGTGGTGTGTGCAAAATCTACCATACTTACAAAATATCGAAGCCTACGAAGCTCGAATCCAAACAATAGTCTGCACAAAAATGTTTAATAATGATAATTAAATAAACATATTAATTCATCTATGATTATTAAGCTTAATAACCGTAATATACCGACTTATTAATAAAAGTTTGTGTATAATTACATACTTCTGCCGACGAAACAACCTGTCACCACAATTTTCAACTATGGACTGATGACATGCGCACTGGCATCTTACCGTTAGATTTTAGCGGCTTTCCGATTGGCCGAAGGATTCTTTATTCACTTTAGCCGCGCGAAAATTAAAATAAACATGTATAATATTTTAATTCTATTCAAAAAAAAAAGATTTCTATATATCGAAATTTTACAAAAAATTCAATTAAAAAGATTATTACATTTCATTTGATATAAAAATTATTTAAATTAATAAAACTGAAATATAACGAGAGAATTTAAAATAAATATTAAACTAAAACGGAAAACTGAAAAAATAAAAAAATTAAGAAAAAAATAAATATAAAAATTATATATAATAGATTTTTGTCAATGAATCTTTTACATTAATTGCAATTTGTTGCTCTTATATCATACATAAATTATTTAAAAAAAAATCACCTCGCATGTTGTCCATCGTGCAACAATGAGATTTTAAAAAATCCTCATTCAAATTTTGATATTAAGATTAAAATTTAAAATCATATAATTTATTAATAGCATCAATACCGAAGATATATTCATTTTATTCAAAATAAAACAACATAAAATTAAAACCTTTATTATTCAATCGAAGAAATAACCTAATATTTCCAACCAGAAGAAAATAAAAGATTAAAAAGAAAAAGTGAGCAAGAAGATGAATAGCATTCAAAAAAGAAATTAAAAGGAAGAAAATATTAAGACATCGACTTAAATAACTGTCGAGTTTAGTAATTTAGTTTAGTAATTTATATATATCATTAAATTTTTTTAAAACAGCATATAATGAATATTTATTTTATGATTCTTTAAATGAAATTTTATCAATAAAAAATATATATATATAAACATACATGTAATTGTACTCATAAAATTCATACGATTGAAATAAACGAATAAGAGAAAAGAATCATGTTAATAATTTTAAAACTAAAAATTTGTTCGTATATTTACAATGGAATAAAAACTGGAAAAAATAAAGAGTATAAATAAATTGTACTCAGAATTACCGTATAATCGAACGTTTCATTTCATATACAAAAATCAAATCTCCAAATTGAATCCTCTGTGATTTCTTGTATCTATCGAATCTCCGTCTATCGCGAGTCGTAGATATCTTCGTTGAGAGTTAATGTTTTTAAGGGAAACTGGCAAAAAGATGCAAAAATACGAGAGATTCGTGGAAACATCTCGCTTATTTAATTGTGCCACAGAGTCAGAGAAGAAGCTTGGGGGAAAAAGGAGAAAATTTTAAATAGAAAATTACGTATCCGCGTATATTTTCGAAAATTTTGGTCAAAATGTCTTGCATGCTAAAATATCGAATGGCAAAGAATACTTGAAACAGAGTTCTCGTGAATCACGAAATTCCTGATGAATATTCAAGAATCTTGTCGGACATGTAATTGTCAAAAGGTAGAGGATGGTGAAACGCGCAAAGGAAAAACAGAGTTCGACGCTTGGCAAAGGGACCGCAAAATCTCTACTGGCATTCGTGCCAGGACGTTCGCGAAAACTTTGTTGCATTTTTGGTCAGCTTCACGACATACGCTGCCCGAATAAGCCGGATCAAAGGGACAAGCTTGAACGTAACAAGAGGTTGGAAAAGAGGTGTAAACGAGTGAGGAGCAGCATTGCATTCCTTCCGCGCTCTTCCGTGAAAAATTTGTAAAAATCTTTTGGCTCGCCGACCTACGACATACGGATAAAATATCTTGCATAGAAGATATATTCTTGACCTATCCTCATTTTACGAAATAAAACAAAAAATCGTGTGTACATATATATATATATATATGCATCTTTGAAAAGCTTACCTTACAAAAAAGTGTAACAACAATCGCAACGTACCGAGCGAAACATTGAAAAGCACAATCGCGCTCGATGAGATCGAGGACATCGAGAAAAGAAGTTGACGAATGAGAAAATAATTACAAACGTCAAAAGAGGAAGTGTTTTTTATCCGACAATTCGCGGTGCACAACACGCGAAGGCGTGTGCGTTCCCTTCTTAAGATAAAAAAAAAAAAAGGAAAAAAACGAGAACGAGAGAGGGAAAAGGAAGCAGCGCAAACTGTTCGCGTTAAACCACAGAGGAAACAAAAGGTGCCGGGAGGGGCGAATTAAGAACGATATTTTAACGCTCGACTTAATTGCATTAAACTGGGAGGGGCTAACCTGTGAGAGAAGATAGAGGAGGGTGAAGGGGTAAGAAGGCTGTGAAGAAAAAAATAAGAAAACGGAGGGTAAAAGCGCGAATGGAAAGGGAAAGGGACGCGGGTCAACCTTGGTGGTTGTTCTATGCAGTTGGCGATTGGATGTTCTCTCTCGCGGTAATACGTCGGATTTTCAAAGTGCTCCTTGTTGCGGCGCCGCTCTACCCTTTGAGCCGAAACAAACAGAGTGCTCGGTTTTTTTCGCCAAGTGGCCAGGGCGAGAGAGGGAGGGCGGAAGAAACGGATTATGTTTTAGATTTCAACTGGAAGACCAAGGGTGGATGGGAGCGAGAGAAACGCCGAGGTGCAATGGGGGACGAAGGGGGAAAGACAGAGGGGGGCAGACAAACGAAAAGAAAGGAAAAAGAAAAGGAGGGAAAGTTCTCGAGACCACGCGAGGGTATTACGGGGTAAAAAGAATTTTCTTCTGGCGTTTTTTTTTCTGCCCAATGCCTCGTACAAGGTGCAACGCCCTTCAAATTCTCCACTTTGTTTAAACGATAGTTCGATCGATCCTTTTTACAGGCAGGACTCGAAAAAGTAATTTCTTCTTACATCCCGTTGCGGAATAATTTCATCGATTTTTAATTGTAAATCAACAAAGTATAAATCTTAGGTTTTATATATAATTTGCAACATGTGTCTATGAAAATTAATTTGTTTCGTGTAAAAGAATTTATCGATACAGTGAATTTGGCAATGGTCGTTCTTTTCACACCTAATCTTTATTTATTACGCATCGTTCGAGAAAAATCTCAAAGATAAATAAGATGCTCGTTATTTATTCCTTACTTGCGATACGTTGATTGCACGATATCTACTTGTAAATATAAATAATAAGTACATACAATATATGGTATATATTATACAATGGAGTGGAAATTCTTTTTATGATTATCCAACGTGAGCGGGCCTTTGAAATATCTTTGACACACCTCGCACATAAAACGATTCTTGTCGTGACTTTTCAAATGCTTGTTCAACAGATCCTTCCTCGCGAATGTCTTCTCGCAAAAGGTGCACGAGAATTTATCCGGGTTCACGTGGAATGCGTTGTGCCTGGACAAATTGTCCATTCTGGTGTACTTCTTGGTGCAAATGTCGCAGGTAAACATGGTCCTCTCCGAGTGACACCTCTGATGATATCTAAGATACCGTTTCTGGGCGAACGTTTTTTTGCACGCGCAACATATCACCTGATTCGACTCGTCCTTCTTCACATCCATGTGGTCGGCCAGCTCGTCGCTGTTACCGAACGTTTGCTTACAAAATTCGCACATGTATCGCTTCGTCTGTTTGTTCTTTTGTATATTGTCTAGGAACGTCGGATCTGTCATGATTTTGTAAAGAAAAGTGTCTTTTAACTTTTCATCGGATCCCACATTGTGATTCGACACGTCTTTCTCTTGACAATCCCGTTTGCATAAATTAAGAGCTTCCTCTCTCTCTTCGTCTTTGTTTTCGCACGATTCTGAATCTTCTTTGCTCGAGCAGCCGGCAATGCAGGAATAATTTTCTGATTCCGTCTCCGATGTTATTATCTAAAACAGATCGATTACGTTGCGACGTAACATCGTGGAAAATAAATGGTAAATCGGTAGACTGTGAATATTTATCTAAATATTTATCCAAATATTTGTATAAAATAGAGGCAAGGAAAATTGCATAGAAATGCTTTGCAATTAAAACGATATATATATACATCGTGTTTTATATAACGTCTACGTTTTTTTCACACGGTGTATAATTTTGTATTTATTATTTTTCACATTCACTCTTCTATTCATTCCCTACGATATTGATACCAGATGAGTACCGTATAAAGCATTCGCAGTCTATCAATTATTAATGAGAATGTATTATACATTGTTATTGTCGTCGTTGCTAATAAATTCCTTTGTATCTCTCTTTGAGTGCGAGTTGGAGTAATTGCAACTTGGACCGGCTATTAAGCTGAGAAGCACCGAATCCTCTTCGATCTAAAAAAAAAAAAATAAATCATATTTGAAAAAAGTATAACACAAGCGTAACGTATCGTTGCTCATTTTCGAGATAAAAACCGATGCACTGAATAAAAATCATATACTCGATAAATTCGAGAGACGTGTACGCGCGCGTAATTATTTATCTACCTTGATCGACATGTTCAACACTTTTTCCAAATGGATCGATGTTTCCATCTTCTCCTTGACTTTCACGGATGGATCTTTCTGATCTCTGCCCGGATCGTTCGGCTCGAGTAACGCATCACTTTCGCCTTTTGACACTTCCTTTTCCTCATCGTTCGAGCGTTGTTCCGAATTTTCAATTTTTCTAGTAACCGTTTCAGACACCGAGCCAACGTTCGCGTTACCTTGAGATATCCTCTGTCTCGGCACGGTTTTCACTCTCATATTTGTTTACTATAAAGTAATTCCAGCTGAAAATATACACATATGTATCGAGGATACGATCGTGTGAAATTTAAACTAGACGAAAAAAAAAGAAGATATCAATCGTTTCGTCTGCTATCGAAATTTAAATTTCGAAAGGAAAAAGGTGCATTGTTATCTGTTTACGTAAGTAAAAATATTAAATTTTAAATATAACCGTAAAGCTAAAACTCGTTGCACGATGTGTATCGGGGATCGAATGTATTGATCGTAAAATGGATTTTTAGAAATGTAGTATACAGAACGAAAAGCGTCGAAAGAACTCATACTTACGCGATGCATCCGTGTACGGCAAAGTAATAAATTTCTCGAAACACAGGAGTAAAAATTGAATACTTTGCTTTGTACCATGAATCAAATATAAATTATACGTTGAATAGGGAATGTTTCAATATACGACACACATTTCACAGCTCGTCGACAGTGACTGAGAGAAGAATCCGTGTTTAGTTGACCTCGTGTTGACTTTGATGGTTGACACAACAAAGGACGCCAGGCGGAGTCGCCGCTCAGAAATCCAAGTTTGCAAACACAGGGCTGCCTTCGACGAAATCCAATCTGCTTATCGCTTCTTACTGATCGCCAATATCGGCACATATTTTTTCTATTAACGTTTACTCGTATCTGTTGAAGATAGAATCATCGTATTGATCCGTAACACTTATTTTAATTTCCAATTTCTGAAATTATCGACTAGATACGACTTTCTTTTTTTCCATCGTGTTTTTCTTTTTTTCTTTTCTTTTCTTTTTTTTTTTTTCTTTTGCCAGATACTTAACTCGATATTTTTCTCGGGATATCATTTTGGCGTTGAAACGCGATGCGATTTTCTTTTTTCTTCTTTACCTCTAGAAGGTCTAAGAATATCGATAAATTATACGATATTTTTCATTTTATTTATTTACCTATTTCTTTCTTTTCACCTATTACTCGAATTAAAATTTCTTTTTTGAAGAAATTAAATTAATCTCAGTTTAATATCAATTTTTCATATCTTATATTATATTTCACGAAAGAAAATAAATAATTTATAATTTTCAATCTCTCGGCCGACTTTTCCGAACACGTCCGGACAAAATCTTCTTTTCCCTTCCCTTCGATCCGAGAGAACGAAAGTTGGCCCCATAACAGATCGGTCTATTTTCACGAAAGAACAAACGTTTGCTTATTGTTAGTCGAACAGAGTGATCACCGTAACGAGACCGAGGAAACGAACTGTTGAACGAGAAATAAAGATGGAACAGGGAAGAACGGACCGACCGACCGACCGACAGACAGACAGACAGACAGACAGACGGATAGACAGGCAGGCAGGCAGGCAGACGGACGGACGGACGGATAGACAGAGAGAGAGGCAGAAGGCAGAGGGTAGCGGAGGCGGACAAGGATAGGGTGGAGAAGATGGGGTCAAGCATAAAATTGGCAAAAAAAGCCTCGATGTTTGGTAGGATGTTTCGTGTCCCCTCCCTGCACGTCCCGGTCGTTAATACGGCATAAGGAGGAGGCAGGAGTTAAGCGAGGGTGAAGCGAGGATTTTTAATTGTAGTTCAGCCGGTATAACCCCGCTCGACCCGCCGGTATTGTCATACCGGAGCGGCGCTTTTCTTTATTTCCCCAGTGGCTGGATGAGGTTATACATTTTTTTTTCTTCCTTTTTTTTTTTTCTTTTTTTTTTAACTACGGCAATGCCTCCTCCGTCTTCTTATTAGCAAAGCTAATTGGAAATACAAATGGTTATTCACGGTAAGAAGGAAGGCCGAAGACTGGGAGAGTACTAACCGATGGAGGGCTCCCGCCGGTGAACGAAACAGAAGTAACGAGGCAGGGAGGGGGGGAGGGGAGGCTGGTACACTTCTCTCCGCGTATTAAGCTTGTATTTGCCCCGGATAATTACGACTTTTTCCCGACCAATTCGGGATGAATAATTGATTTTCCCTGCCCTCCCTGTCCAATGACAATCGCTCGAAGGAAAAAAAAAATAGAGATCTCCTTTCCCGATGAAATATTCATTCGAGTCGATCCAACGTTACTCTCGTTTCTTCGATCTTCGTCGACGCTCGTGTTACGATACACAGGTGAAATTAAATCGAGAAGAGAAGAGTGGGGGAGGAGGAGCGAATTTCGTGTCGGGCTGGATCCGAAGTCGGTCAAGCGGCAATCTCGCAGGAGCAGCTCGCAGGCGGCGCTTCCTGGCCTGCCTGGCCACGAAGGAACGCCCGTGGGGCTCCGCAACTTTTTTTCATCAGCATTTTACGGTTATGCTCGCGCATTAATAATGCACATGCTTAATATAAAAAGAAGCCCGCGAGTCTTCTTCGTCTAATAAACTGGAAGAATGCTTTATAACCGGCCGCGGTTTCGGGTCACGGGGAAGGGAGGGGGAAGGGGAGCAGTTTGCTGAAAGCCGGCTAAAGGAGCTCTGGCTCTCCTTTTTCTTTTCTTTTTTCTTTTTTTTTACGGCCGCGAAACGGTCAATCTCTCCAGGACGCGTCGAACGTGGAAGCAGACGAATCGGGCGAAACCACCGCTCGAAGTTTTCTTTTCGACTTGTGGTCCTTCCTTCGATCGAATATTATATCGCGCTTTGAAAATCTCACCGTTGGAGACGACGAAGAGAGAAAGGGGAGTGGCACCTATCCTCCCAAAAATTGTGAAAAAATTCAAAGTTTCGGAAATATCTTTGTATCGACTTCCCCCACGGGGTAAATTATTCATGGGAAGAGCGAGTACTCGAGCTCCAGTCCCAGTTTTATCATCATCGCGCGACGTTCGAATGTAAATCATTTTCAGCCGGGCCAATTTTCATGCTCATCTTATCCGCGAGAGCCGAGCGAATTTTTCGTTCCCGGCGTTCCTGAGCGAGAGGAGGCCGCGCCACCTCGAGATAGTAGCGAGAGGTGAGACTTTTTGAAAAATATGAGTTTAATAAAGAAGAAAGTATGATGTATAGCCCCCGCCCGCCAAGGGAGAGAAGTTGCCAGGATCAACCGACTTCGATACCCAGATATTGTATGTGTAATATAAGCAGATGAAGGGAATTGCCTCGATGTACTCCGCTTGCCGCGATATTTTTCGCTCCCGCGTTCGAAACGCGCGCGTCCGAATCTTCTTCTTCTCGGATAAGGTCGATGGAAGAGGGGAAAATATAACGTCGTGCATTAAAATTGACCGGACTTTCGAGCAAGTACGTCTCCTTTTATCGAACGACGAAAGGGGATATGAACGAAGAATCTGCACATGGAAATCGATGACACCAACCATCCAGATAAGGGGTTGTAAAACGACGTCTAGCTATCTGCCAATACGACTCGCTCTCCCTCTTTCTTGATACACGGAGGAGGGGATTGGATAGAAACTCGTGCCATTCGAACCGTTATTTTGCCGTATCCTTCCGAATTTATTCTCTCTCTCTCTCTCCAATTATCAATACAATTACTGCGGAGGGAAGGAATAATACGCGTGACGACACACGCGGTTGTTTGTCAACCTGTGCCCGTTCAAAAGGCAAAGTGCTTACTTACGGCGTACTCGCCGTGGCCCGTCAATGGCGTTTCTTAGCTTATGCATAAAGCACTCTCCCTACCAGCATCGGCGCGTCGATGTTCCTTGTCTCCTACCCTTCTCATCTCTCACGATTTCAGCCCCTCCCCCTTTCATCGAAGCTTCAACCCCTTCTTCGACTGGTAGCGAGCGAGCAGTCTCGCTCGCTCGCTCGCCGGCGTTTCCGCCAGGATGTATCGCAAAATCTATACCGTTGAGGGCGCGAGGAGGTGAGACGAAGGTCTGGGGAGGGGGAGGTCGGGGGAAGCCGAGAGTCAGAGGATGAGACGGAAGAGTGGGCGATGTGGCGGAGGCCAGGGCGGTTTTCGAGAAGGGTGAGCCCCGTCACATTTCACTACAGACTAATAACTTCTGAATATTCATTTCGTGTTTCTCCTTGCCTGCTTGCGTACCCATAAGCAAGGCTAATGCGACGCTCACAACGCTCCCCGATTTTCTTCCCGACTCTCCAATCCTCCCCGGTTCTCTTTGGAAAGAACCCACCTCCGTATACACGCTGTTATCGCGAATTATCATATACTCGATCGAATCACGAAGCCGCGTCTTCTCGATCTTCCTCGATCGGAGGAAATTCGTTTCCTCTCGTTTCGAGTCGAGGGTGTGCGCTGTTTGGAGAATCGCGTACGATCGATAAGTTGGGGAAGTTGGAAGCGTGGAAAAATCTCGGATGGATTTCGTGTGAGGCGAGCTTAAGGAACACGTAACTCTCCTTCGTCGAAGCGAGAAAAACAGAACAGCTTGAAGGCGAGGGAAAAGCGAGAGGCGGTCGTCATGGTAACTATGAATTAAGTAATCAATGAATTATTATTGACATTGATGTTTTCGTCCGGCTTCTTATACGTTCTTACCTCGAATCTCTTCGAAGAAACGCGCTTAATCTCTTGCCTCCCGATTAATATACGCGAAACGAGGGTGCATCTCGTCGAATTAAGATCGAGAGACGCTCTTCTCCTCGAGAGATCGAGATAATAGATAAAAAAATTTCTCATCCCCGAACAATTCGATAAAATTTCTAGCTCCTTATTAGTCGCGACTCCTCGAAGCGTCACGAATTACGCATTATCAATTAATTAGAAGACGTTCCTGCTAATTTCCACTCTCCCTCCACTGTCTTTCTTCCTTATCGACAAAGAGTCGTTCCTAATTCGAAATGGAACTCGTAGAAAATGCGATAGGATGGTGGAGAGAGGCTGGTAGAGGAGGAGGTAGCCGGAAGGAAAGCGCGCAGCTCGGAATGGCTCGGGCCAACGGAAGAGACAACGCGCCTGCTTCAATTCCGCGATCTCTGCAACAAATTAGCACGGACAAATTTCCCCCTTGCCTCGAACCCTCCGTTTCTTCCTCTCGATCTTCTGCTCGCCTGAAATTTCCCCCGTCGTCTTCGAGACCGAGGCAACACCCGATTTTTCTTTCCAGAGATTTCCCCCGTTTTTCGTCTCACTTTCGCGCGAAAAAGGCGAGCCTCGCGCGTGCGACACGCGTCACGATCGATATTTCGGATAGAGGGATATAAAGGGGAGTCGAGATCGAACGTGGACACATTCAGGTGGAAGACGACGCAACGAAGTAGAGCTAATTAACGAAAAGCAGGGACGAATGATAGAAAGAGCATCGCGACAAAACTAACTCACTGCTCTCGCCGTGATATATTTCGACACCCACGCGTTCTCTCTATCCCACCGGTTTATTTCGCTTAATCCTGGCGGCTATGCGTAATATCTCGGGACACGTTCTCGTCTTGTGGAAACGCGGCTCGCGAGGAAAATTATTTATTATCCGTTCTTTACCTTTTCTCCGCGATCGTATCGACGCGCTTTCACAATTCGAGATTCCCTTCCTTCTCGATCTCGATCGAGGCGCAAGACGGGGGAAAAAAGAAGAAGGCGGGACGCGGGCATGAAAGGGCGTAAGACAAAACGAATGAAAATTTTACAACGACGACTGACAATCGTGAATTCGCCCCCTTGCTGTTTCCTATAGAGGCCTGGACGACGGACCGACCGGTGCACCGACCCTCCTCCATTGTCTCTAACCGGCCCCCCTCCGGTTAGGAAGCGCGCGATAATAAATATAGAGAAAATGAAAAATTATTAAAAACTTCCTTTTTAGCCTTGGTAATCCTCGTCGCCCCCAGAGATGCCGCATTAAAAACCTGCCACCCCTGCCCCACCCACCCTCCGGCGACCTCTTTCCACCTCCGCCGCCGCTTTCTCCACCCTTGTCCATCCCGAGATTCTCCGGGGTTGGGTGTCCGGACACGCGAATTATTTATACGTAGAAGTCCTCTGACGACATTACCACGGTGTTGCCATTAAATCATAATGCACGCAACTCCGCCGCGAATTCGCCGTGATTCGCCCTTACAACCTTTACAACCGCTTCTCTCTCTCTCTCTCTCTCGACGTCGGATCAAGATGAGGAAATCGAGGTCAGGCGATCGATTGTTGGAGAAAGGAGAAAGAGAAAAAAGGAACGGCACGTTTTTTGATCGTAACGAGGATGGTCGAGGAGGTTGGGAAATTAGGGATATCGGTGGAGGGCAAGTTAACGCCGGTGGTATAAAAGGCAACGTCCTTTTGCATCCTCGTGCGCCGATTGGATTTGCCAATTAATTGCCGACGAGGGATAAAGCCGGCGGAGCGTGGATGAAAGAATAACGACGCGGAAACGAAACGAAATTTAAATATTCTCGCGGTATTGCCGACATTCCTCTGAGCCTCTCCCCGAGCTCGCAGGAGGAGGGGAGGAGAAAGAGGAGGAGGAGGAGGAGGAGGAGGAGGTGGAGAGCGCGAGCTCGGTGTAATTGCAAAATTGCATTAGCTTTGTGTTCTTCTGCCGTTCGCCCAGACGTAAGAGATACGCGCGTGGAGGCGCGTTGCATCAGATGATTCATATGGATTTTCCCGTGTTCCCCTTTTCTCCCTCTTCCCCGGCGATAAGTATCGTTCTTTCAGGCCGACCGGATCGCCACGGATAAAAATCTTCCCTAGATCCTTTCGCCCGGCGAATCGTTACTCCGAGCGATCGCTTTTGATCACGAAAATGCAGGCAAATTTCTTCCTTCCCTTTTTCTCGAAATCGCAAGAATAAACGTTCGCTCGATCGCTTCTCCTCGATCGGGGCGGGGCCCGGGGTATTCTTTTAATTACGCTCCACCCGGGGATTCAACGATATCATTTTCCACTCGCGAGTCCCCCGGTTAATGCATCCCGCGGTCGTCAAAATAAGCCACGGTACCCGTAGTAATAAATCCCGAGATTATCATGATATAATAGACGCGCCCGTGAAACATTCAGTCCTTTCATACCACCTCGTCCGCCTCCAATTCTCCGTCCGGTGGAAAGTTTCCGAAGGATACGTAATAATCCTCTCCGCAATTCCGCTCCTCTCTCTCTCTCTCTCTCTCTCTCTATAGAGAGAGCAGCGGCCGCGGCGTGAGAAACGAGAAGAAGGGAAGAGGCGCGGAAAAGAGGAGGGGGGGAGGGGGTAAAAAGGGGAAAGAGAAGGACGCCGCGGGGGGAGGGGGAGGCCGGTGGCTGCTGTATTAGATTTGCTTTCTAGGACACTTTAATCAAAATGTACCTATGTAAATTTTTGAATACACATCCCTCGTCTCCCGCGATGTTTGTATAGGTCAGGCGAAGGTATTTTCCTGGCGAGCCACCACTGTCGCGGCCCCGCCCCCTACCCCGCCGCCATCGCGTCCCCGTGAATTAAAGAATTTGCAATTCTGAAATTCAGGTGATCGCATACATACGTACGTACGTACGTACGCGCACACCCGTCCGCCGCCGGTTTTATCTCCTCGCCGGGTCTTTCCTCACCGGGTTGTAAGTATCGACCGAGTACCCGCTCGGCGGACCACTCGTTTTCCCCGGAAGGAATGCGGGCACGCCGGCGGATTTCCTGCCCAAGAACGTTTCTCGATCCCTCTCCCTCTCTCGCTTTTTTAAATATAAACATTTAGAAACGTAGCGCGCTTCCAAGTGTGGATATTGCGCGTTGCCTTTGCACGTCAACGCAAAACGACAAACGGAATTTTTTAAGCTGAAATTTTCAGAAACGCGGAATTTTCTCGCGCGGCGGAGGAAAACGATATTTTCGTCGAATATATCGGAGAGGAGAAGGAGATGTGTCATATTTATCAGCGTGTAACAGCGGAAGGGACTGGGCTGGTCGGGATACAGGGGGGGTTGGGGGATAACGAGGGGCGGATAGATCGGGACGCGAGTAGATCGCGAAACACCGCGAGGAGATGAAAGGCTCGCGGGCGACGAATTTCAAGATAAATTCCAAAGGACAATTACGACATTTTAATTGCACGATACCCGGCCACATAGAGAACGTCGAACGGGGAATAGGGGGAGAGGGGAGGGGAGCGAGGAGTAAAAAGGAGAAGAGAGGCGACAGAGAAGAGGCGGGCGGTGATGGTGGCGGAAAAGGCGAAAGAAGAGAAAGACGGACAAAGGGGTGGCGCGGTGGTGGGGATGGACGGGCACAAGAAATGACCGACCAAGCACACACGCGTATAATTATAATAACATTACTTGACAGAGATGGCAGCGAGAGACGAGCCTTGCCGGACAGGCTCCGCCGAGCATTGAAATATTATACCTACCAAAGAGAAAATAATTAAAATTCAACCCTTGCGCTTGCTTGCTTGCCTCGCATACGAACACAGAGGCGCGCGCGCGCGTGTGGGTGCGCGCGCGCGCGCCCCCATCGACGTACTTACCCACGTATCGCACGGTAACCACCCCATCCTTCACCACCCCCTCCCCCTCGCTTCTTTCCTAAGGATGGGGTTTCCCATATTTTTTCCACCGCCGTAGGTACCAGGTATTCTAGAAACGTTTGTTCGTTACGGACGTGATTCCGAGCATCGTTCCACGCTAAGTAGAAAAATCTACCCGTACTCGCGCATCGGATTATCAAATCTACCGCCGCGCGTAATTCCTTCCCGCCTCCGTTTAGGATCTCGATCACCGCCTTGTCCGTGACAATAACCGTCCGTTTCGAATTATTTTCCGATTATATTCTCCTCCTTCCAATTTTCTATGATTCGTGGAAATTTCTTTCCCCTTCTCGTCACGATATTTAACCATTTGTTCTTACGAGAATATATATATATGTGTGTGTGTGTGTGTGTACGTATGTATAAACGGGATACCGGCACTTGGACCGAAATATGCATTAATAAAACCGTATTAATCTCGTAGGGGGGAGGGGAAGATGGAGAGCGATATTATATATCGGGCGACGTCCTCGGCGAACGACGCGTCACTTCACCGCCCCCGCTCCTCCTAACTTTTTCATGAATAATCCCGAAGCTAATTTGAATAAATTATAACGGGCGGCGTTTGACCGGGGGGGTCGAATTCTCTTCACGGTGCTATTGATAGCCGTGAAAACGGAACAACGCAGGAGGGAGAGGGGGTTTCCGCGGCTTCCATTAATTCCTTTGTCTCCCGTTTGTGGCCGGAGAAGTGATTTTCAAGGACTCTCCGCCGCTTTTTTCCTCCCCCTCCGGCCAATCCATTAAAATATCAATTAGAACGCGTACTCGCTTCGCTTCCGCCCCCCGCTCCCCCTCCTCAAGATCGATTCCCTTTTACCTTTCCTTCCTCCCTTTCCCTTTCTTCCTTCTCGCCCGCGAGATAGACGTCGAAAAAAAGGAGGAACCGATACGTTCTTCGAATTTCCCCCCCGCGTTAATCCCCCTTAATTCGCCGCTTCCAAAACGAATTCTTTCCCGAATTCCCCGAGTATCGAATTCCTACGATTATCGTCCGTGCGACGAGCACATCGAACTCCTCGAGACGAAGGGGGAATGGAAGAATCGGGGATTGGACGGGTGGAAGAGAGTGTCTACAAGCGTTATTCGCATCGAGGAGGCCCGAGTTCAACCGAGTCACCGTTTTCCCACCCTATCCCGATTCTCCTCCGGCGACAAATAAGCAACAGAACGAACACGCTCCTATCTCTGTAACTCAGCCAACAACTCGTCTCGGAAGCACTTTAGATTCTCGAGCCTTGATTCCTCGGCTGAAATTTATCTTCTTCGGGATCTACCCCCTCCGTCCAACTCTCCTTTTAAATTCGATTCTCCTCTCCTCCTGCCATCTTTTCACCGATTGCTCGCGATTTAATAAATTTTCGATAAATGTTCGTTTCTTCTTCGGTTTAAGCGTGGAGAAAACTTTCTCTTTTTTATTCATTTTCAATCGGGATGCGAAAGAAACGCGCGAGAAATAATGAGTCGGTTTATATTCATCCTGTTCGCCCGGTGGGGAGGAGGAGGAGGATCGTGACGCGTTACGAGGATACCGCAAGGTTTTATAAGAGAGGAGGAGGAGGAGGAGGATCGGCAGTATGGGGAAAATTGAAAATGAGCATAAAAAGTATAAGAAAGCGAGGCAGCACCAAGGCCAAGATTGCCGTGGAACATTGTTCGGCAAAGGGGCAATTCATTTTCGTATGCTATATCAATTTCTTGCTTCGCCTCCTTTCCTCCACCTCGTCGTCGTCGTCTTCTTCGTCGTCGTCGCCCCTCCTAAAAAACTTGCGTGTCTCCCTCCTCCTCCTTTTTAAGCATCGCCTTCGCTTCAACCCTCCCCCTTTCCTCCCCATGCTTCGATCTGTACTCTCTCGTTTCATCCCTTAAAACTGTTAACTCCGCCAGACATCAAGGGGAATGCGAATTAGCCCGGCTGTCTTATCCGCGCCGATAAAAATGACGATGAAAAGAGAGGCGAGCTTCGTTCCAAACGATCTCTCCTCTCGTAAAACTTATATACCTTAATCGATCCCCTCCCCCTCGTCTGAAAAATATTTCACGTCCGTATAAAGTGCACGGATGCTTCCTTTGAAGCTCCTCAACGAACGCGCTCCGCAACAACAAGAACAAAAATTCTTTCCCCCTCCTCTCGAAATTTTTCTCCCCATTTTTCTCTTCCGATATATATACACACACGCGTACTTTTTCTCTCTTTTCTAATTGGGCCACGATCTCGTGCTTCGCCCCTGAGGACGGAGGAGATAGGCGTTATCGGGGGCGCGAAATCTGGAAACGGAAACGGGAAGGAGAGGATATTTCGTCGGAGCGTCACGGTTAGGTGAATGCACGGCGTGCGTGTGGTACGGTTGGGGGCGTTGGCAAAGGGTTGGCGAGAGAAACGAAAGTCGAGGCACGATCGATCATGCATTATAGACTGGAGGCTGACAGCCGGTGATAGATCGTGGTAATTAAATAACTCGTTGCGATCGTGCCAAGGCCCCGGGACTCGGTCGCGGCAACACGGCGGAGGAGGAGGGAGGGGTTTCGGCAACATGTGCACGTCATTCCTGGACGGGGTGTAATTGACAGGGCAATTGATAATAGCCTTTGAGACGACAGTATCTCCAAGAATTAGTGCCACGCCAAGTGTCGACCTTCGTCGGCAAATTGACAAGAGCGGGGAGGAGGGGTGGACGAAATATGCCGTTTCGTTTAAAATAGAAGTCTCTCGATCTCGCGAGATCGTGCGCTGGCCGCGAAACGACGTCGACATCGAGGGTCGGTTTTGTCGGAGGAAACGGAGAGAGAGCGAGGCACGCACGGATCTAATTAATAATGAGCGAGGCCGGTCCCAGTCGACTCGCGGTCCAGCGGCGTTTAATTATTTTCCACGTGAAATATGTATGGTGGGCCGCGAGACGAGAAATATTGGCCTTTCGTTCGATCTTTCGTCGACTCTACGGCCTGTATTTGTAATCGAGAAATATCGCGAGATTCGCGTCGCGCGATCTTTCTTTCTTTCGGTAAAAGTCGTGAAACAACATATACAGATATAGATATTGTCGTAAAAATTCCTCTCGAGGAATCCTTTTCCTCGGGAGGAGAAGGAAAGTTTTCGTTCGCGTAGAATCTCGATACCATCGAGGCGGGCAATCGATAATCGGCAGTCACGTGGAGAATGCGCGGAAAGATTCCCCGGCGAGGTTTTCTTATTCGAAGGGATACCTGGGATAGAGGCTTGGCTCCCTTGGCGCGAAGGGAAGGAGGCAGAGGCAGGGGGACCAATTTTCACAGCGGTGAGATATATCCGGAGGTCTCGGAGCACCGAAGGGTTGGCGGCAAAGATCACAAGTAATTGAATGGGGGTGAGAGGGTGGTGGTCTCGCTCCAACCCCCGTGAGTGTTCAACCAATTAATCCACTTCAATCCAGAAAGCAGCTCTCTGAGCATCGAGCAACCTTTTTTCCCCCCGCCTCTCTCTCTCTCTCTCTCTCTCCTCCTCCGTTACGCCACGGACGCGCCAAGACGTGTATCGAGATCGAAACAGACACCGTTGGGATTCGAAACGGATGGATCTTCCTCCTTATTCTCCCATCCACCGTGACGCCAGAAATTAACGAATGTTCGACGAATTATTTTCCAGCAGAGGGCGGACAGGAGTCGATAGGATTCCGTTATGTCCGACGATAAGGAAAAACGTTGACGAGGATCCCAATTAAGGATGGATATTGGACGCACACGTCCCAGATTGGAAATCTGGAAGCGGGAATTCGAGCGGTGGCCGCGTCTGGAAACGTTGCGGTATCAAAGTGATCCCGCAACACCAATTAAGTCCCTTTCAGGGCGGATCGTGGGTGGGATGGGTCGGCCAATAAAACAAAGTAAATCCGCGTCTGGTCTAATCTTATAGATAGAGAGGTACCGAGCGGGAAAGAGTTTTCTCGCCGGCACGTAAAGTAACGATTACCAGATATTCCTGAGATACGAGGGAAAGAGATTTTAACCCAGGCCCACCGCAAATCCTCCGATGTATCCCCTAATAATACTCAATTTTCCTCTGGATTAATAGCGGTTTACCTCCTCCCCCTCCCCCCTCCCCTTCTTCCTTTCGTTTTCCACTCCCTCCACGCACTGCCCGATCTTTCGATCTCCGATTCATGATACCTTTCCCTCGCTCGCTTGGATAAAAGTATCTCCTCCATCCCGATCTCGCGTGCGGAGATATCGTATCGTGGAAAATTTCGGGCGCGAGATGTCGGCTCGGTTGGATCGTGGAGGCGAAAAAGTTGTTTCATTATCGACGTCCAAACGGCGGAAAAGTGGAAGTTTAAAGGTGGCGGGAGGTAAAACGGGCCCCGGTGTACAGATTGTCGAATCGAGAAAGGACAACAGGGGGCAGGCAGCATGCTAATTTATAGCACCCTGGCGCTCCATTACGAATATTTATCCGCGGTGAGTTTAATCTAAACTTGGAGGAGAGTCGTCTCCCCCCCCTCCTCCCCGCGCCTTCGCCGTGCCACCCCCTTTTCGAGGGTGTCACTCATCTTTCTCCATCCAACCGCCTACCAGCAACGTCTACGCTCACCCCTCTTCTCCCAGGGAGAAATCCTCGCCACCTTAACGACGTATTGTCTCTGCGACTTATCAAAACAATTCGTTCAACTACTATTTCATGCTCCTCCTTCCTTCCTTCGTAGCGGGAAACCGTTGTTTCATCTGTCACTGATTAAACCAGCCTAGGGTAAAATCTTAAACTCCGTGTGTTGTCCTTTCTCTCGAAAACTTTCGATTGCGAAGCTGGCCCTCTTTCTTTCTTTCTTTCCTTTTTCTCTCTTTAATCAAATCCTATCTCGAGCGAAATTCGAGCGATGCTCGTCGTAACGAGATCGATGTCGCGAGCAAGTTTTATATATATATATATATATATTTCTGGAACGAGATAATCTCGGGGAGAAAGAGAGAGGCGTGTACGTTAATTTCGGGGCTCTCCCCGTTATCTCCTTATTCCTCGCCACCCCATTTTTCCGAACCTCCTTTGCATATTAACAATATTGCTCTCCGAAGCGATGGAGCGGTTTTAGGATAAAAAATTATGAGGACAGCCGAACCCCTCGAACCCTCCTCTCCCTCCTCCCCTTTCTTCCACAGCTGTATTTCTCTTCGTCTCCTTCCCATCCTTTTTTTTACGATACTGCCAATTACACGCCTGTTTGAATTCACTATCCGACCGAGGCGAACGTCCCGATATAAATTTTTATCCCCGCCGCTGCACTTCCTGTTTCCTCCTTTACGACGCCCTCCTCCTTCCTGCTCTCCCCTCTCTCTCTCTCTCTCTCCTCAAAGCTCCTTCGAATCGAATCGGTCAACTAACCGTCGATTTCTCGAGCGTTGCTCGAATGCACGAACGGCGAGTGAAAGTACCCGTCGACAGTTTTCGAGGGCGATATTATTATACCCAGGTAATAGATATTACGCGTCTACCTGGCTCGCATATTAGGTTTTAATATACGAAGATACGGGCGAATGCTTTATCCTTTGTGAAAAATTCACGTCGCGCCTGCAAGTTTTATAACGGTGAGACTGGGAAATGCTTGGTGTTGGCTCCGCTATCGGATCGAATATTCGAGCGTAAGACTCGGAGGATCGATATCGAAACATGCCAAGAACGAGTTTTCCACGAGAGGATCCGCGCGGAGTGAAAAAGAGAGGGGGAGAGAGAAATCCAGCATGGAAATCGTGGTGGATCGAAGGTGAAACGGGGCAAAAGAGCGGTCGCCGCGCCCGGTTGCCTGAAACTTCACTCGGTGTTTTTATTTATACCGCATTATTTACTTAGCGTGCATCCCGTGAACTGTGCAGTATAAAGCGGTTGGAGGAGAGGAGACTCCGGATATAAGCACACAAGCTGGTTCATTAGAGACATTTGAGCTCCTCGCGAGGATGGGTGCCTGGAATGGGTGGACGGGTGGTTCAGGATGCGAGGGGAGAGAAGCGGGGATGGGGATCGTGGGGGAGGGTTTCCAGGGGTCTCACCGGGGTGGTTGGGTGGAAACAGACAAAATCAACAACGAGTAACGAGAACTCCGCGATATTAATCCACTCGTCGAGTTTTCAAACTTCCTACAAAGGCACCGCACCCCATAACTACCCACCCTTGTTCACCACCCTCCGCCCACCCCCCATCCAGCTTCACCTTTCTCTCGTAGTTTGCGTGTTTGCGAACGAAACCATAATCAATATTTTATCGTTTCACCTCGCGACAGATGCGTCTTGATTAACAGAAATTACCAAATATCCCTCCTGTTGCCTCGCTTTTAATCTCCAACTCAATTCGAATGTATATATATATATATATTCATTTATACGTACTCTCGTCCTCGAGAACGAAATTGGAGAATTTTTCGAACGAGGAGGAAGGAAAGAGGGACGAAGAGTAAGACTCGTGGGTGAACCGTGCGTAAAAGTTGTTTCGTGTGTCAATGACTCGCGCCGTTAATCATCACGATCAATTGACCCACGGGACCGTCGTATCGGATATATTCTTGCACGGTCTCGGTGTCAATTGCGGCACGCGCCAACGATTCATCCCGTTCGTGATCGACTCGAGAACGAGTCATGCGTCCAATTACGTCACCGTCGGATCCGTACACATCTTCGATCGTTAAGAACGCGCGCCACCGATCGTAAACCGTATTATTTTTAGTCCCTCGGTATTTATCGGCGAGAGGAAGAAAAGAAAAGGAAAAAAAAAAAAAATGAGGAAGCGCGAGGAATTTCTCGAAGAAATATACTCTCGTATCTCTCGTATCTCTCGTTTGTTCTTTAAAAGTGATCGATAGCCGGGCAAGCGTAGTAGTGGTGGTGGTGGTGGAGGAGGGAAAATCACGGCCAGTGGGAAAAAAGGGAGAAAAGGGAGGCATGACTTCCGCCCATGATTCACGCAGAGCGGTAGAGTCGGAGAAAATGGAAGGAATCGAATGCATTAAGATAATTAATTATAAAATTCACGGAGGAAGGCGAGGGCGGAGAGCGTGCAAAAATATGAAGGCGAAATCGAATAAAGTCTACGTTTGTTCTCTCTCTCTCTCTCTCTGTTCGACGTTTACTCAGCCGACCGAAGACGTGTGTACACCGGAATTAATATGTAAATTCGGCAAAATATTTTCGCGGCTGAGCTATCTTCCTTTCCAATTATCATTGTTTCTTTCGTATAACGGGGGGAAAGGAAAAAGAGAAAGGGAGGAAAGGAACGAAATTTTTAACTAATTTATGGATCGCGCAAGGAATATTCGACTAAAGAATCTCTCGAGAGATTATTTAGGTTGATACACGTGATACAACGCGGCGACGACCTCGTTTAATTACTTACGAAAGCATCCCGGCCGTTTCGTGATTCTTCTCGTTTAAAACTATGAATCAGAATCAAGAATAGCTACGATCGCGATATTACCAATTGTATCGGTGAATCGTCATTTAATTCGAAGCGCATAGCGACCCAGTAGTTGCTCTAATAATTTCACGCCTTCGTGCACAACACAGCTGTCGCTGATCTTAATTAATCCGCCCGTCTCGAAACTCGCCGATCTCGTCAATTTTAATCGACATCTAGCGCGATGTCTACTCTTCTTTCTCACTCCTCCCTCCTCCTTTTTAAATAAATACGCGTTTTCGAAATGTATAATTCTCTCGAGCCACGGATAGATTTACGACGCCGTTCTTCTTTTCTCTCGGTGAACGATCTCCAAGGATCGTTAACCCCCTTTTTCGTGTCGCGCGTATACAATTCGGATGGATAACGGGGAAATTAGAAACCTCCCCCACCCCCTCCCCGTGATAAGTAATAAAATTGGAAATTCGCCGTTCTTCGACGAGCCTCCGTCTCCTACGCGAATTCCTTTCTCGTCTGGCGAAAAAGGGTTAATGCGACCGATTGCGCGACCCGAAAGGAAATCTCGAAATGCAATATTCCCTGATATTCCGTGACGAGGGAGCAGACCGTCCGAGGAAGAAGGAAAAAGGGAAAATAAGAGAGAGAGAGAGAGAGAGTTTTACCACGGCTCAATATTGGTGCTCCGACATCGTCTTTCTATCTTCCATTTTCCGCTCGATCCTCGTCAGTCTTTCGCCCTGGGAACCCGGCCGTCCTACTTCCTCCCCCTCCCCCCTGCGGGAGGAACTTACTTGACAACTGTTATTTGCATTTCTATCCTATTGAAGAGAAAATATCTAATAAAGTTGGCGGGAAACGTCGTCTCGAGGAGAAGAAGAGGAAGAATGCCCGACCCTCCCTACCGCAACTTTGCCTCGCAATTCATACTTTCCAGTCGTCGTATTCCACGAAACTTGGAATATCCATCCCGAATGAACGATTCGTCGGCTCGAAGAATTCCTCCTCCTCCCTTTTTTTCTCTCCTTTTTTAAACTCGAAATATATATATATATATATATTTATCGAGAGGGAAGAAGAACGTAGGATGGAATTTAATAGCAACTTTCGATACAGATTTAACAGATGTACGAACGCGGCCGCAGCGACGTGGTTCGGTGAATATCGGAATAAGGAGACGGGGAGGGGTCGGTGTGAAAAGGTAAACGCGGCGATGATCGCGTCCCCATGAAATATGTATTTCAATATAGGTGGCGCCGATGTGTGTATATATATATGTGTGCGCGCGTATGCATGTATATAGGATCGGTAGCCCGGAACACAGGGCCGTGAAATTTTACGTGGCATTAAAGCCGCCAATATGTCCCTCCTCGGCGGAGTATAAAAATTGTCGAACGTATTAACGGCCCGCGGATTTAATAAAAAGAAGGAACGATCCTTCTTCCGGATGCGACGATATTATTTCGAAAACCTCCGCCGAGTCCTCTCGATATATCGGCGATCATTAAAACCTGCATTAATGCCGCCGGATCGAATTGCTTCCTCCTCGCCCCTCCCCCTCCTCCTCTTCTATCGTTTATCGAGACGACGACGGTTATCATTATAAATTCCTTTAGGAGAGGGGGGCCATAAATATATCGATGTTACACCGTTATTAACGAATAGTTCGTCGGTTTTACGATGGGAAGATTTATCGTCGCGCAATTTAACGCGTCGCTTACTTTTTTTCTCCACCCCGCTTCTTCTCCTCGATCTCTTCTCGTCGATCGTTCGGTTCGAAATAAATAATTTTCGCGCTATTGCTCGCAACGCTTTCGTACCGTTCCGGATGATCGTCAACGGTCGTGAGAGATCCGATTGTTTTTTTTTTTTATCAGAGAAGGAAGAAGAAAAGGAGGGGAGGTAAGAGGAAAATTCCGTCGCGCCTACGCCGCGTTGCGTTTTAATTAAAGCAATAAGAACAAGATAAACTCTCGAGAAGGGGAGGACGAAGGGATTCGTTACTATTTATTTCTAATTACCTTCGATTCGCCGTGTAATCCAGAAACAGAGGGGCGGGGGATTCTCCTTTCTTTCTTTCCTTCCTTCCTTCTTCGCCCGTTCGGAAGCCCTCCCCCTGGTAATCGAATAATTAAGCCGTTGATTGGAGCTTTATTACCCAATCCGCCAAGTGAGCTTTTATTGGTCCTCCCGAGCCGACCGTTGAGTATTTAAAAAGGGTGATTGCCTCTCCCGATTCGAGGGAAATCACCTGCGAGATTGGACGCTGAATAATGTATATCATCCGGTATATCCCCAATTTCTCCGCCGTTCCATCGAACCGGAATATTTGCTACTTCGCCCGCGCGATGAAACCGGCACGGCGAGTCGAACGTAACGACCTCGCGCCGAAAACTCGAATTATTCGCTTCGAGCGCGCCAGTGATTTAAACGCGGCCAAGAATCGAATGTCGGACGATTATAATTCTCCTTTCGAAACGGGAAACCCTCGGTTTTCTGTCGGCACGAAAGGAAAGAAAGGAAGAAAGCTTTACAGTTCCACGTAATCGCTTGGAACGTCGAATCAAATACAGAAAGATCGTGGAACAGAAGCCTTACCGGTGCAGCCGAAAGAAAGGAAGAATTGTTTCGAAATCGAGTAATTCGAACACTTGCTATCGTGTTTAATTTTTTAATGTTCAATCGAACGATTGGGAAATCCTCACTTCGACATATCGATGTCGAGGCGTGGAAAAAGAAAGAACTCGAACCATTTGCTTCAAAACGGTTTCCATTCCGAACAAACTCGCAACATCGATCTCCTCTCGAAACCTCGGAGGAGCTCGCTTCCACTTCTACCGATGCGTGGAAATGCCGGAGCGAGAGAGAGAGAGAGAAGGAAAGGACGCAATTAATAGATCGTTCCACTCCCGACGTTGAACGCGAGGAGAAGAGAAAGAGATCGGAAACCCGTTTTCAATAATCGTGCGATTTACCGGAAGAGATCGAGAGGAGCAGCAGCCGTTGCGAAGGGTGTCGTGGCGGAGGGTGGCGGCATCGATTTTGCAATGTAAAACATTTCAGCGCGGAGAAGGGTAGGGGGAGCCTGATTTCCACGGCCCCGGAAAGGGAAAAGATATTGATGGTTACGGGGATTTGATGGCATATTGCTCGACTCGGTATCGCTGCGTCTTGATGTCTTTGCTAACGCTTTCCGATCCCTGTAGGGGAGGGGAGGGCGGCCAAGACGGCCTCGAAGCGATGCTTCACTGTCACGGCCAACCAGAACACCGTCGATCCCTCCGCAATCGCTTCCACAGCCGGACGACCGAATTTCGCGTGGAGGGAAAAGATTGTTGCTACCGCTACTGCTGTTATTATCGAAGAAGAAGAGGAAATCTTTGCTGGAGGATAAGAGAAGATCGATCGAACGAGTCGAAGGAGGATGGATGTAAGGACGGAAGAGGGACGATTCAAATGAATCGCTGGTCCGTGTCCGGCGGGTGACATTTCATTCTTGCACTCGGGAAGAGGGCATTGTCTCGGCTCCCTATCAGATTCCCTCCTTTCTCCGTCTTCGCTCCGTCCCCTCGAGACCGTACGATTACTTCCTTTTTGTTTTCATTTAATTACCGATGTCAAGGGGTTACAGCGCCTCCCCCGCCCCCTCGCCTTTTCCCTTTTCTTAACCTTCCTCCATTATTCCTTTATTTATTCCAATTATCCGCACCACGTGAATTTGTCATTGCCTTTAACTTCTCGTCTCCCGTGCAAACGCATTTCTTTCCGAGGAAAAACGATTCGATGCTCGACTCGACTCGATTGCTCGCTTCCGCGAATTATTCCGTAAATAATGCAACTTTCCTCGATCGATCCGAGAGGAATAAGCGGAAATACAAATTGCCCCGCAAACTGGCTGAGCACGACAATTGGTGCATACCTCGTGTCGTTCTACACATCGACGATTCCCCATTTACGAAATTGCGGGGCCGGATTCGACGAGGAGGGTGGTTTCCTTGGTTCGAGGAGGGGTTCGAACTCTAACATCTTTTACCGTCAGACCGCATATTCCACGGTGTTTCCACGGTTTACATTCTCCTCTTCGACAAAGAGGACGCGTATCGCGCCGCGATGTCGCGATTCCCGATGAAAGGACAAGAAAAATCCGGCGGTAAGATGTATATAAATGATGAAAGAGATGGGGAAGGGAGGGGAGGGTGGGGCGTAACGGCCATCGTGACGGGTGGATGGTGACGGATACGAAAGAAAAGTTCCATTTAGGCATATTGAAAATATTGATTCGTCTGGTCCAAAGAAGATCGTAGATTGCCACCAATCCCTCCACCACGCTTATTTCACGGATCTTGTTTACCATATTTCACCGTGTTTCCATAGATATTCTTATCTCTCCGTCGCTTTGATCTCTGAACGAACCGATTGAAATGCACGAAATACACAAAATCAATTTCACTTCTCTCGCACCACGTATACAAAAATTCCAATTACGCAAACGTGCCTATCATTGTCGCCAATTCGTACGAAACTTCTCTGCTTACTCTTTCCCTCTCCACGGTAGCACAGAGAGGCTATAGCTGATACTTTGAGCGCCTTTCGGTTGATTAAAAAACAAAAAGAAGGAAAGAAAGGAAAAATAAAAGTAGACCGTATGAAAAAGGGAACAGAGATCGTCGGATCACACGACCAACGTGTCGAACCTTTGGAAACGCGTCGTCCCAAGGAGAGAGAGAGAGAGGGGAAAAAAAGAAAGAGAAAAAGCCAGCGTGCGCGAATGCAAATGGAATGGAGAAAGGGGTTGGTCCATCGCGAATAAAAGATAAAAAAGAAATGAAAACGAAAGCTTGCGTCGTCTCGTACGTAACGTAGGTTACATACGTGCGTTCAAAGTTTCCATCCTCTCCCCTGCAAAGCTCAACAGCTTCGATATCAATATTCTAAAAACATCCTTTGTCGCGCGTTCGGTGCAGAAAAAAAAGGAAGAAAGAAAGAAAGAAAGAAAACAGCGCCACACGCGTGACGCGTGTCCGTTTTGCAGTTCGCGGCTCCGAGTTATCCAACAGGTACGTATCGAGCGTACGTAAAGCAAACTTGCCATCCCTCGAGGCATCGTTTCACCGAAATTCGGCCCAATAACATTATATCGTTTGCCGATGCATTTGACCGAATCCGTTTTCCATTCAATTTTATCCAACAAAGATTTTTATACATTCTTCCATACTCGTATATTTCCTGTGTATCTCGAGATTTATATTACATTTCCCGTTTCCATCGTCTCGCGATTTACGAAATTTGAGAACCCCTTTCTTTATTACGGAGATTCGGAGATTCGAATAGAAAGGAGGAAAAAAAAAAGACGAAATTTCGCGCGCTATAATTATCGAGAGCGAATTTCTCTCTCTTCTCGCTTCTACCCTTCGATGTTGCACCTTCGCCAACGAGGGGTGACGCTCGTGTAAACCGCGTGTACACCCGTTCACCGACACCTGTTTACTCCCCGCGGACAATCCTGTGTCCGCCGAAAGGGGTTGATTTACGGATATCTACGGGGGCGGTGTTATTGCAATTTTCATTTTCGGCCGATCGAGAATTATTTAAACGGGGGATCGTCGAGGAGAGATTGGAGAACGGCGTAAAGAAACGTGGAATATAATTTCGAAAGTAGGAACGAAAATCAGCGGTAGGTAGTTCGGCAATGAAATTTTTCCACGGCTCTCAAAGATAAAACGTAACAAAGAATCTTTCTTTTTCTTCTTTCTCTCCTTTCTTTTTTCCCCTTTTTCCCTTTTTCTACAAAGAACGCGTAAAATTTCAATTAAACCCGAATACGGGAAATAATAATCGCAAAACCAAGCGATACGATGCGCTTTTGTATTCCCTGTATTTCTTGAAACAGGGATACATCCGAAAACGCGTTACGGATAACGAGAAGTTGCAAAAGTTTGAAAAAGAACAAAAAATTATTCGAATCTAATTAAAAGTTTAAAGAAAGGGGGCGAGGGGGGAACGAGCGAAAACCCTCGCGGTCCTTATATAAAACCGAATAACACTCAGTTTAAATTTTAATTCCATTTTTTACCAAATCTGAGAAAACTATCCAAATTATACACGATACATCTGCATAAAAAAGGAACGAAATAAATAAATATTTCTTCCTTCCCTTTCTTTCACTCGCCCCTTTACGCGCGTATCACGTACAAAAGAAGAAGAAGAAGAAGAAGAAGAAAGAGGAGGAGAAAAAAAAGCCCTTCAAACGAAATTCAGAGCTCCATCATCGATCGAGTGGGTGGGGAGGAGGGTCTAATTATGAACATGCGCGATATCCATACCCGGCCCGCCTTTGTTTCCGCGGATCTGTTTCGTTTGACGCGAGATATTAAAACGAATAACGAGCCCGGTGTGGTCCGTGTGGCCTCTCGGTTGGATACCATCTAGGAAAACGATACGAGAAAATTTTAACATTTCGCCTCCTCCTCCTCCTCCAACTCCCGGCCGCGATACCAAGTGGAACATGTGTGAGCCCGGTTTTTTTCCACCTTTTTGGCCGGGAGAATAATTAAAGGCACAAAAGAGTACGCCTAGCGAATTACTCGGCCGGCGCACCGCCCAGCCAGCCACCACGATTGGACGGTTATTCTCATTCCGAGATTCTCCTTGAACGCGAGGTCCACGTCAGACGCGGGAAAACGTTCAAAGGGTTTTCGCGGAGCGGCAGGAAAAAACTAATTAACTTTTCGGAATAATTAAGATAAGACCGTTGGAGATTCGGCCGAAAGCTCGCCTCACACTCCCCTCTTCTATTCTTCTTCCCCGCCGGAATCCGTCCACGCCGTGATCGGCCCCGTTTTAATCGTTCGCGCGAAACGGTCTTCCAGCAAATTTCCTTCTTCGATCCGCAGGAATAGTTTTCGCGAGCGAGTCGTAGGTTCGGATAGGATTCGAGGAAAAACGAAGAAATCTCGCTCGAGAGAGAGAGAGAGAGGAGAAGGTTAATAACGGCTGTGTCAATGTTGGGATATTTTCAGATAAATCGAGCTTCCGTTCTCGCGAAAAAGAGAACAGCGACGCGGGGAGAAGTCGAGAAATAATATAACGGTTCCTAGAGGGCGGAAATGGCATGATTAAAATATTAGATCCGCGCGTAAAGGGAGGGGAAGGGAGGTGAAGTGTTCGAGTAAGAAAGTCTAGCGCGAATTTCAATAAAGGGTGCCATTACCGACTGGTAAGGCAGGCTTTGCCGACGAGCAATTAAAGATATTGCTATTGACCAACTCTCGATGAAGTTAAATTAAAGTGAAATCAAAGTTTCTCTCCGATCCGACACCGACGAACGGCTCGCCGCTCCTTCTTCCGCCTCTCGTCCACGCCGAAAAAAAAAGAGAAAAGAAAGAAAGAACAAAAAGGAAAATTCGATCGATTGGCGTGGACTCGATACTCGAATCCTGTGGTCGAGATGAAAATCTTGCTCGTCCTTGATAATAATTAGCAATAAGGCAAGAAGGCCGAGGACGGTGGGATTGATAATTTTCAACAATGGTTCATTACCGTGGTTTAAACGCGCACGACAAGTGCATTGGAGTGGTTGAAGGGGCGGGGGAGAGGGCCGGCCGGTGCTACACCCTTGCTAGCTGCCGCCTATCTGCCTATTTCCATACATCTTTCATTGTGCTCTTTGTCGCGCCGAACTATAGATTCGCGGACTGACATTTTTATGGTGGAACAATGGGGGGCGAGGCTAATGTCGAGACAAGGAGGAGGGAAAAAGGAAAAAAAAGTGGAGGAAAGAACGAGCGGGGAAGTGGATAGGGAGGGAGATGATAGTATAGATAAAGAGAAAATGGAAAAAGGGAGGGAGAGAGAGAGAGAGAGGAGCGATTCGACGTCAACCGGAGCATCGTTATCCGAGTAAATAGGCTGCCACTGTCGTCGACGGCCCCCGACGGCCTCCGAACACAATCCACGATTCGTATTGTTGTACTTTATTCCCCGAGTGGTCGAGGACCGAAGCAACGGAACGTCTACAATCCTGTGCAACCGGTAACCTTCCTCGATCTCCGCTCCACAACTCGGAGAGACTACCTTAAAAATCGAGGAATCGATAAGGATTCCGCTCTTTCAAAATTTCCTCCAAAATTTTTCCACTCGCGATACGAACGACAATGAGAGCAATCAGTGTTCGATCCTCTTAGGTCCGATGTTGCCGTTTCTCCGATTGATTTCTGCAAGGACAAAGGGGGAGGGGGGAGGGTTTGGAATTGGTTTCGCGTTTCCGTGAAACGATCCTTGAGAATAAAATCAGCGAGCGACTCGATAGAAATTACTCGGGACACTCGTCCCAACGGGGACGGTGGATATCAGACGTGTAGAGGGTAGTCCGTGAAGCGTCGTCATTAACTGCCAATCACTGCCATTCACCACCGGCTGAGAAGACGAAGACTGGGAAAGGAGGGTGGGGAGGAAAAAAGGAAGGAAAAAAGAAAGAGAGCCTCGCCGAGGCTGAAGGGAGGTTCTAATTATTTATTTACGAAATGCAAAGAGAGCATACCGCGTCGATTTCCTTCCTTCTTTCTCTCTTCTCATCCTCGCCTCGTAACGGTATTTCGAACATCTTATTTTACTCTTAATATTTTCTTAATCGATTTCTCTTTATCTGTAACACGGATTTCTTATTTCCTCGGAATCTTTGACAACTGCCAAATTCGTTCACTTTCGAAGAAACAGTTAAACGAAATCGACGTATTCTGGATATATACCGCTCGTACATACGTATATGCACATAAATCGTGCTCCTTCTTGTCTTCAGCGCGGAGGAAAATGGAAGCAATTAGGCGAAACGCGGGCGAAAGAAACGATGTCGAAAATCGCGGGCCCACTCGAAAGAGATAGACGGCCTTCCAATAGCTTTCACGCAGCCGCTAATGGTCGGCCGTTTGCGGCGATAGGTTGGCAAGAGAAACAGGCGGAAACGGATGAAAAGACGACGGACAGAGACGGGAATAACAAACAAGGGTAGGTGTACACGCACGAGATACAAAGGGATTTCTCTTTCTCCCGTCTCTCTTCTTTTCTATCAGCTGCCTCGAAGAGATCAGAGCGGACAGAAGGATAATGCTATAAGTCTTTGTTGCGCGAACATCTCTTTGTATTCGCGGCCGTATTGTGCGACCGGTGTCCCAATCCCGTGAAAGGAATCAAAGTTGGGAGAGGCAATTGGCTCGCCACGTATCACAACGTTATTTAAAAAATTCCCCCATACATACACGTATATACTCGCAAGAAAAATTCATTCGTTCAACAACGTGGATGTATCGATCACGCTGTTCCCGATGTCGCCTCTGATTATTTATCACTTAACTGGTATTACTCATCGCGCTGTCATCGCGAGAGAGAGAGAGAGAGAAGGGAGGGAAAGTTTCGTGTGGGATTTCGTGGAGAGAAAACAAGGGAAGATTTTTCGCGTGGGGTGCGGCGGCGAGAAGAAGTACGTGACAATAGCCAAAGATATTCGGTCGCGAGAAAGTATAAGCTTAATCCCGCTGCGACAGCGATAGAAATATGGAACCATATTGTCTCCATATATCATTCGGAGCGTATCCTTCTTCGACGCGTCCTCGAACCTCTCACGCTTCCCGCACGGTGTGTCAGAGATTTAGTCGAGGATATATAAGTGGATGATAACTCGTATCGTATGGTGGAGGAAGGGGGAAAAGTATCTTCTTCCTCGAGGAAAAGAAGGGCAGAGGAGAAAGTTAAGCGCGAACGTTTCTCTCTCTCTCTCTATGGAAATATAAATTTCGATCGGGCACAGACACTCGTTGACCGAATCTTAATTATTTGCAATTTCACGGGCGGAGAATATAATTATAATACGAGCAAAGGTTCGTGTCGCCTAAGGGTCGCAGGATTTGCACCGTAGTTACCTGCCCCCGCCCGACCCTGACTCGTTTGCTGTCCCCTTTCTCCCTCCCTCCCTCCCTCCCTGCCCTCTCTAACTTGCACTCAAAGTGTTCTCTCTCTCTCCCCCTCCGTCCCTCTTCGTCCCTCCCCCGTCATCGTGAACGACCCTCCTCGGGACCGGCGGCGGCGTACTTGCCACAAGCATTTCATCAGAAGCGCCGTGTAGTTCCACAGACCACTTAACTCATAAATGAGGGATTATTTCATCGTGTAATCGCGTATGGGCCAAAAAGCATTACAATTAACGCTAACCAACTCCGCGGCGACGCCGCCGCCGTCTACCCGCGGCGGCGGCGGCACCGCGACGTCAAATGGAAAATGTGCCGCGGGGTTAACGTCAACGGAGACCGCCGCGCCAACCCCATCTTCCCCAGAAATTACGTTCCTTTCTTCCCTTCCCTGTTTCGATACTCGGCCCTCTTTTTTCTCCGCGATACAATCCCTCTCACCGAGCCTCCGATCTCGTGCAACGAGATTACTCTTCCAGCTACCGAAAAGACTCAAACTTGGAAATTGGAGCCGATACCTCGATTGACGGGGCTGGATCGATCAGAGATGAGAGGGAAGATCGGAAGGAGTATCGAGACAAAGTTATCATCGAATTGGCGGCGAATTGCCAGGAAACGCGGATACGCGTCTTGGGCCGTTTTCGGCGCAGTCGGAGGCGATAAGTCGGTATAACCGGCCGAGATGAGTGGCATGATATTATTGCTATTGTTATTATTGTTGCGGTTACATCGGCCACGATCACTCAAACTCGTTAAAACTTTCGGCATTAGCAGCAAACCTGCACGGACTTCGACCCGCGCTCGTTCCACCCTCCTTTTCGTGCACTTCGTCTCAACCGCTGTCGGACACGCACGCAACGCATACTCGAATCTCCTCGCGCGTTTTCACGAATACGAAAAACCCATTTCACTTTTTCTCGGTCGAGTGAAAGTGGGTCGCGGATCCGGCCAAATATCGAACTGGATATGGAATTTCTCGGGGGGTGGCTCGACAACGAAACGACGAAGCACGAGGAGGGGGTGGCGTGCGGAACGTCGGAAAGGAATACGAAATTAATCGACCGTTTCTTATCCACCTAGCGGATACGCGCGTTTCACAGCTGTGTGGAAACTGGCGCGCAACGCGAGGCCGTGGGGGCGTTACGTGGAGCTCGTACGAAGAAACGGCGATATAAAAATAGATAGGAGCCGATGGTGGTTGGAAAGAGGGGGAGGAGTTGGGAAAAAGGAAGAAAGAAAGAAAGAAAGACACGGAGGAAACGGGCTGGGGGAGGGAGGGATGTATGGAGATTTCGAGTCATGCGATTCAACTATAAAACTCGGCGAGTTTTGCAGCTGGCTGGTCGTCGTGCCCGCTACCCTCTGCCCCTTTCTCCCTTCTCACCGTTCTCCACCCGTTATTTACTACGGTTCGACCGCCTTATCTCACCCTCTCCCCCCTTCGATTTGCTGCACAACTGGAGAAAAAGAAGAAGATCGAAATTTATCTCACTTCCTCCTCCCTGCAAATTTTCGAAGGGAGCGAGAAGGGAGATTTAAATACAATGCGATAATTCCTCGCGCGAGGAAGAGAATGACGGAGAGCAGGATGATACATCAAAGCCGTGCTGTATCCGCAGAGTTAATCAGGGTCGGTCGGTACACGGTTTCTCGCGATTCTCCAACGTTTCCATTGAGACGTTGACCTTTCACCGATCCCCCGAAAGGAGGATTCAACTGGCCATTCGAGAGGACCGGAGTAGCGTCCATAGGGCGACGAGTAACACGGTGTTAACGGAGGCTTTGAGGACGTCGCGCAGTGTTCCGCGGAGGCCCGAGCAAGACGGCGGTTTGTCGTCCAAATGTCGGGAATAAACGATAAACAGGCGGCGGGGAGGAGGAGGTGGAGGATAGGAGAACATCAGAGGGAAGCTCTACTCGGTATCTAGCCGTGAGCTCAATAGCGTTTCTAAGACGGCGAGAGTCCTTCCCCGGATATATATATATATATTCATGTATACCCACGGTGTAATTGAATGCATACACACCGGCCTCGCTCATCCACCTCACACCGACGCTCGATGTACAACCACGGAACGATCGTACTCGTCGTATAAACGCGTTTTCCCGGCCGGATCTCAATCTTACCTAGAAATGTAATTACGCTCAATGGACAGACGGTATTCCCGGTGACAGATAAAATTATATCGAATGGAATGGAATTTGGAACCGCGTTCTCCAGAGAGAGAGAGAAAGGGAGAGAGAGATTCTCGTTATTACGATATCACGAGGTTTGGTTCAGGGGGGTTGAAAAGTTGAAAAATCGAGCTTTCCTTTCGCCTTCAAGAGTTCATTTTCGAGATGAAATCGATAGATCGAGTAGAGAAAACGAACGTCGTCATTAAACGATCCTCGAAACATCTCGCAAATAAAAATTCGAAGAAAAAAAAGAAAGAGACTCGTGGAACAATAACGAATACCTTTCCTCGCTGAATTATCGTGGGACGAAAATTGGTGGATTTCTTCGGCGAACGATCGGCGAGGAAGAAGAGAGGAACAAGGGAAACGGGAGAGCGTTTGGTTGGCACAAACGCTTTCGCTATCAGTTGGCTCTGGCAGCGAAGCCTATCCATCCATACTACAATGCGGAGAGATATTAATTATGAGATATTACGATAAGAGGCGAACAATACACCCGTATTGAATGAGAGATATCCTCCTACCGTTCCGTCGCACGGAACCGAGTGGTGTCTTACCGCCCTCTTCAACGCCACCGGAGGAACACACCACCGAACGCGTCCGACATACATCCTTCGTGCTGATAAGTGACTGCACGCGCCCGATTATAGATTTCCCCGAACACGGCTCACCTCTCTGCGCCGGACGGGTTAGAAATATTAATCGCCGCGATCAATCCGACCAATTTTCCAAGCAAAGGGCTGGCCAAGTAAACGAACGATCCCACGTTTGGAATCTCTTACGATCAGGAGGGAATACTCCCTCCTCCCTTCGAGCAAGGATGCTGAAAATCGAAGGGTGACGTCCGCCTTGATATTTGGAAAACCACGAATGTTCCGCATTCCTCCTTATACCCGTTGGGGGATCGGGAGAAAATGATCGCGCGCTTCTGTCATTCCCAATCGAGCCCCGTTTTCTCGGCTACGGAACCAGTCGAATTCCTAAGAAGCGAAGTTTCAACCCCGATCCAATCGTAATCTGGCCGACCCTTGTCTACGAGGGAGGGCGCAGCCTTCCAACGAACTCGTCTCTCGAATTCCTGCTCGAATCTTTGCATTTCCCTTCGCGAAACACGCGGTATATTTATATCACGATAATTTCGGATCCTCCCTGTCCAAATATCGTTGCAGCGTATTATCTACATATATATGTATAGGATCGTGAAAGGATCTCTCGGCGATTTCCCCTAGAAATTCTAGTTCCTTCGGATTCCACGGTTCCACTATTGCGCGCTCTATTGAAAATACCACTTTGACACGAGTGGACACGGTTGGACACTCCCTACTGGCTACAATATCGGGAGGATCCTTCTTTCCTCCTGGCATTTAAAGCGAATAATACGAATGCCGGGCCGCCCGGCAAACTTCGATTATCAATTCTTTTTTCTTATCTCCGTGCCGAGTATAGACGAGTATTCGCGGAGAAAGTATTCGGGGGGAGGGAGGAAAGTTGGGACGAAGTTGCGACCAGGCGTTAAACAGGTTTTAAGGGATACGTGTTTATCCGTCTTTATCCACCAGTGTCGAACGAACTTTGAACGAAAATTCCTCTTCTTTCGAAAGCAAGAAAGAAATAAATAAATTAAACTAGAGAAGAAGGGGAAGGGATGGAATAAAATTACGAATAAGGAGATCGCGTAACGCGTATCGATTCCTCTATCCTGGGAAGAATAGAGGAGGAGGGGAGAGAGGAGAAAGAGGTTGCAGCGACGACAGTCAGGATAGCAGAAGCTGAACAGGCAGGAGGTATCGCGATACTAGGAATTCGGATTCGACAGTAGTAAACCCGCTACTAAATCTTGAACAATCAAACGTCCATTGTTTGCCTAGCTCTGTCAGTCGGCGGAATACCAATTCCCCCCCTCCCTCCACGATCCCCGATGTTGGTATACGCGCGGTGGCGCGGTTGCACGCGGATACACAGGAGGCACACACGAACACCCCCTCCCCTCCCCTCTCCCAAATCTCGTATATACATATATATATATATATACCGGCTCTCGAGGACTCGTATACACGCGAGCTGCGTCTCCTCGACTTGGACCGAACCACGCGTAAGCATGGCACGTGGTGCGATCACAATGGAGAATTTGACTGCTTTTGATTTGGGGGGAAACAATGGAGGCAGACGCTACTTACTTGCGCAGTTATTTCGGCAACCCCGCCGCCTATAATCTTCGCAGATTACCGCGAACGGGGGAGGAAGGGAAGAGAAGGAGCAGGAGGAGGAGAATCGACGCGGTTTTACGCGGTCGATGCGACAACGTTTCGCCCTGCAACGCGTGTTACGCGCACATTATACTCGGCTCGGAGAGAAATTGCGTATAATTTTCCCTTCCGTTTCTTTTCTTCTCTTCGAACGCGAGCGATAGCAGCGTGGCTACGAATGATAAATTGAAAATCGAGCAGGGGGAAGAAGTGGAGGAATTTCCGCGAGAAATCCGGCGGATACCGGAGGTGAAACCGGAGGAGGAAGGAGAAGCGGAGAGAGAGAGAGAGACGGAGCGCGCGGACGTTCATCGAGAGAGGGGAGAAAGAGAGGGGATCGATAACGTTCCCTTTTACTTTTGGGGAAATGATCTAGCTTTGAAAGGCGCGGAAATCAGGTTCGCGGGTCGCGGTGGTGGCGGCACGCTCGCGAAGTTGGCCTTTGTCTCGTTTCGGAACTGGCGCAGCGGGCAAGAAAAGGAGAAACGGGGGAGGGGGCGTTGGTGGGAGAAAGAGCGGGGGAGGCTATTACGTAGACGTAATTCAAAAGCGGGAACGTATGCTTCATTTATTAAAGAGATTGCCTCGAAAGATTGCTGTTTCGCGCATGGCTACGTCTCTGGCGCTGGCTCGGCTGGCTCCCTTCACCAACCACGGCCGCTGCTTTCTACACAGCCGTCATCATTATTGTGTCGGTGCCGCTGCAGCAGGCATTCGAATTACGCCGCGTTTATATTCAATTTGTTTCTAGAAATTACAATTTGTCCGGAATTGGCGCAAGACGATGCGGCAGGAATCGCGAGCAGCCTCTTTCCGCGTGCCTCACGGCGGTTGACACGATCCCCCTCCTCCCCGTTTTTGCCACCTCATTTTCGCCGGGGCCCCAAATTTTCCCTGCTCCACGCGACTTTATCGCGCCACTCTTTCCGCGAGCTCTTCCGCGAGCGCGTAATTCAGATTAGAACGGAGTTGAAATTTTTCCAAATTAATAAAACGCGTTCTCGAACGAAAATCTTGTCGTTTCAACCCGAGACCGAGAGATTAAAAAGAAAAATTGAGAGATCGCCGAGCGTACAAATTGAAGCAAACCGTCGTCGAACCCGTCGTCGCGGGGATGAGAGAGGGCTATTAACCGGCAATTTGGGACGATTCGCAAGACATCAGAAGAACCGAGAAATATATATATGTATATACATTCTCGGTCTATGCGTATATACGCGAATAAACATAATCAAACGCGGGTCTGGAGGCCACTTGAGCGAACACTCGGATCCGGCTACCCTTGCGTGAAAAAGGGGGAAGGGAACAGCGAGCAAACGCAACATCGGTCTCGTTACAAGTCGAGAGGGGGATGGTAAAAGATACTCGGTTCTTTCTCGATTACACATCGCGTGCATACGGATCGCATGTGCTTAATTCGAGTATGTCGTACTTTAGGCGGAAACGGATGAACCCGCGCCGGGGGGGAGGGGGGAAAAATTTCCAGATTCCGGGATATTAAACCGTATCGGTTCGACGAGGGGCAAGGCGGTGGGGGTGGGTAAAAGTATCAAATAATTACCGCCAGTAGTCATTTCGTTTTCCCGGCCCGTTGCGCCCGTTGCAAGAAAAATATACACGAACGCGCAATTTCTCTATGAAAAATCCCCGCGTTCGCCTGTGGGACAGATTAAAAAAGTTTCAATTCGCGAATGAGAACTCCCATTGAGTCCGCGCCGTTTCACGTAATAAAAGGTCATCCGCCTCTAAATTGCCGTAATTAAAAATAAATTTTCAACTCGCGCTCGGGCGAAACGGGCTCTTTCCACCCGATGTCCACCGCTGGATTTCCCACCATCGATTTTCCGTCCCTTCCTTTTATCTTTATCTCGCCTGTACGCGTGTACACACGTCGAATTCGATCTTACTCCCCGTACTCTTATCACTCTTTCTAAATAGAGCAACTCGCAAAAATATACGCCCTTTTCTCGCGCGTGTATATATGTATATACACACATTTCTTTAGACACAACCACCCCTCCCTCCGTCATCGAGAGAGACGAGAAGCGAGGCGAGGGTGTATTTAGGTTGGCGTACGCGTTCGGATAGACAGGAAGGATAGGAAGGAGGGGGGGATAGGGGTGGTTTCGCGCTGTCATAAAAGAGGCGTCCCGCCCGCCGCCTCCCCCCGCGCATCTGGGGATCCTTAGAAATATTGGTTAGATTTACATATTTTAGCGTAAAGGGAAACACGAAAGGAGGATCGGCGGTGTTTGGCGGTCGCGGCGAGCTAGCTGGCTGTTGGAGGGGGAGGAGACGGAGGTGGAGGAATCCAGCCGAGCTTGCTTGAATGCGGGTGGCTTCGCGGATGCTAAATATTAATACCTACTACTAGTGTTCCTTTTATGCTCCGTCTATTCCCACCGCCCAACCCCTATCGCTCTTTTCCAACCAACCCTCGCGCGTATCTGCGCGTCCCTCTTTCTTTCTCTCTCCCTTTCTCCAGGGTTTCCAGGGTGGCCGGTGTCCCTTCGGCCGGTGTTCTCGTTCGATTCTCGTTTCCGCCACGCGTGGATTTCGCGCGCTCGATCGCGACAAAAGACGATTTATCCCGCCGCTAAGGGGTTCGACTCTTCCTTCCTTCCTTCCTTCCTTCCTTCCTTCCATCCATTCGTAATTTCCCGATTCAACGCTTTTTCTCCTCGCCCGGCGGAGAATTTCGTCCGAGATATTTTTTTGCCGTGCGCGCATCTTGCCCCTTTGTGAACGTTCGAAAAAAGAAGGAAGAAAGGAAAGGGGGAAAAGGAGGGAGAAGAGGGAGGGGGAATAAAATGGACGGCACGGCGAAGGCGCGACACGGGAAAGCGGTTGAATCAGCCGCGTTGTACGCGTAGCGTTCACTTCAATAACGCGCATCGTCCTCATGCACGAAGGAACACAGTATGCGCCAATAGAATCTCCATATTGACAGCAATTACTTTTCCCCGTGTCCGTCTGCGGCAATAACCGTTCTCAACCAAGGGTGATAACGGGCAAAAGGCAATCGGCACCAGGTTTGTCTCTTTTTCAGCGCAGGCGGAGGGATGATTTAAAAAGGCGATTGCAACAAGTCAACCCCCCGCGTTCACAAAGGGTGTACGAGTCGCGTCGAAACGCGGAGCGCGATTCAATTAATAAAATTCATCCGAATGCGTCCATTAATTTCTTTTCTTCTTTTTTGTTTTTATCTCTCCTTCCTTCCTCCCTCCCTCCTTCTCTTCGTTCGCCCTTCCTTCCTCCCTCCCTCCTTCTCTTCGTTCGCCAGGGGGTTCGAGAGGGCAAAGGGTTCGAGCCGAATCGAGTAGTCGCGTCGTTTAAAGGAACCGTGTTGAGGGGGGGAGAGAGGGTGGAGGTTGGAAGAGGCTGGCACGTCGTCCGAGGGATGGGTGCAAATAAGGCGGGTCTTCAGACCTCGAGTTGTAAATAAAAAACGAACGAACGAATAAATATCCAACAAGGAGCGACGAGTCGAGTGGTTCCCGCCACGTTCCCTCCTCCTTCTACTCGCAGCAAGGGTTGGTTCGACGACGACGACGACGACGACGATAACGGCCGAGAGAAGAAAGAGCGACGACGCAAAAGAACGTTTTAATTAATATTATTCACTTCTTAACTAACGATCAAAAGAGAGCGTGCCACCGGATGGTGAAGCTTCCCGAAGGAAATGGTCGAGTAAAAGAGACTCTGAATCTTCTTAACCTTCCGTCCAACCCGTACACTTACGTGAACCATGCTCGCTTACGCGCCAATGTGCCCTTTGACGCCTCGTTTTTTAAGTGGTTTCTCCTCGGTTTAAATAAGAAAAGATATCGTTTTGTTTTTCATTTGCTCGAGAGTTACCCTTTTCATCCCCCCCTTTCTTTCTTTTTTCCTTGCGCCTTCTTCCATTCCGAAGGTGTGTAAACGCCTCCTCCACCGGTCTTTCCAATCAACCTCTCGCCGTGTCCTCTCCCCGATCGAAATTTTCGACTCGACTCGAAAAAGGGGAGGGAAGGGGTGTTCGATCGAATTTCGCGGCGAAAGCATCGATCCGAAGGGAAATGATCAGAAAGCAATCAGTCCCCGATGGAGGGCGCGCGATACCCTCGATGCGAAAACAATAACGTCGAAGGGATGGGAGGATCACCCCCGGGTTTTCGGGTTCGAATCTACGTCCGCGGCGAATTGTCTCCGGCGGATCGAATCGGCGAAATCAGTTGCGCGAGATGCAGGTTTCTCACGGGGAGAAAATTGAATCCACGGGAGAGGCAATTCCGCCGTGGGTCCGCTGCATCAATTTGCGCGAGACGCCGCCGTCTACTTGACAAACGATCAAATTCTCTATGCAAAGAAATCTACTACGGGGGAGGGATGTATTCTCCATCCCCATCCTCGGAGGGAAGCGTATATATTCGCTACATATATATATATATATACCTTTTTCCGCCGCCTTCCGAATACATTTCACGTGCCAGCCACGCGCTCGCCTCGCTCGTCATCCCGTGTATCCTTCGGGATATATTAGAATGGCGCGAGGCGAACGGAAACCGACAGATGATACATGAAGACGTCAAACGCGACGTGGAGAAGCGTTCCTAACCTCTTCCAATTCATCCGAGCACGCGAGGAAGACGGATACGTTCGCTGTAATTTCCTTAAAACTGGTAACAAAAATTTTATCGACGACTCGCGCGTTGAAAGGGAATTGGCTCCTCCTTCCAAACGAGTTGCCTGATTCGATTTCGATCGGGCAGGAAATCGCATTGAGCGCGATAACTCGAGGGAAGAAGGAGGACCTCCTTTCGACTCGCGATTTTCCACTCGTGGGATATTCGATAAGGCGAAAAAAGGGAGAGAGAACGCGTTCCTCCGCAATTTTGTTAAACTGGATTCCGTTCGAAGCGAAGATCGATGAAAGGTGTTTAAAAAGAGAGAGTGGCGAAAAGAAGGAGAGCGGATTATCGAACTCGTTCGAAGAGTCGCAAAGGCGGGCGTCGTTTCCGGAGGTAACTTTTTCCGCGTTTCGAGAGAGCGTCGTGAAGCGGGTGAAGATGAAAGGTAGGCAGGCGCATAAAAGCTATTCCCAAATGCCGAGGCGGCCGCGATGGAATAGCTTTGGTTTTGAAAGGGCCGGGTCGGTAGAACCGCCACGGTCAGCGCTCGTATCAGCGTCTACTTCTCTTCGTCGCTTCTCTACGCCGCGAATCCACGATGCAACCAAACGATGGATGGATGGATGGATGGATGGATGGACGTGCAAGAAGCGCACACACGCGATCCTTATATGCAGTCAATAGATAATACCGCGGGAGTCGGGAGTTCTGTGAATACCTCCTGGCCCGAAGATCAAACAGCAAGCTAAACCGCTGTTTGTTTTTCATCACACCCCTGATCTCTTATGCAACCCCGCTTTTTATTCAGAATTTAGGTTAGGTTGGCCCGATACACGTGCACGCACGTGTGTATATATATATATACACACAGACATTTATTGTACATATATATACAGGTTCGAGCCGTTCATAGATGCATCCGCGTTACGTATCGACGTCTTTCGTTTCTTTTCCTTTTACCTTGTTCCCTCTCTCTCTCTCTGACTCTTTTTCTCGTCCTTCCTCTCCTTTCACTCCTTTCCTCTAATACTTGCCCTCTCGGCTCGGAGAGAACTATCCAGGGATACATCGAGAGTCGCACGTAGGCGTACACGTGCTGCTTCCACACACGGGCGCGGCACCGATTCACCCTCGGGGATCCCTGTGAAACAAACGCACACAAGGCCGGGAGAGACGGCGACGCGGGTATACACGGGATGTGTCTCGAAGGTACTGTCGTTGCAAATTACTTTGTCTCGCCCTGCCTGTTGGATGGCGAGCAACTTCAATTGGATTCGAACGCGTGCAAAGAAATTCTCGACGACACGGCAACAACCTCGTCAAACAATCCAGATAACCCGCATCGATTCTGCAAGTAAAAAAAAAAAAACCCTCGTCGAAACGATCCCGATTCCCGCGGAAACGGGTTTATTCCCGCGGTTCTCGCGCCCATGGGTTTCCGCGTTATTCCCATACAACGGACGCCAAAGTATCCGAGAGCATTATCTTCGTGCATAATGCATACCGAACCGGCAGCGGCAGAAGCAACCTCCCCCATTTACCGCGGGGCTTGGCTTCTCTCCGCGGCAGGGAGGGGTCCCCCTCGACCCCGCTCTCTATCTCTCTCTCTCTCTCTCTCCGAGCGAAGTATTTCGCGTTATTTTATTTTTCGTTTGCGACTCAATAGCGCCACCCTTACCTCCCCTCTCCCTCCCTCCTGTTACACCTAGCGCTCTCCTTCTCTCTCGCTCTCCTTCTCCTCTCATCTTCTCGCGCGGGAGGATTCTTGCGCCGAAACGTATGACGCGGGAGGATCGTGCGCTTCCGCGATGGAATCGGGCAGGGGCGGGGGAGGAGCATGCAAATACACCGAGTACTTAGCATTAAGTATTCAACGCAAGGGGATCACGTATTATCGCCCACTACCTCCGTACGTTTATTTATCGCTGCTCGTACGTATCCCCGCGATGAAAAAACATCGGCTCTCTCTACCTCCTTTCTTCTCCCTCTCTCCCTCTTTCGATTCCTCGATCGATCTCGTTCCCTCCTCGAAATGGAGGGAATTTTGAGGGAAACGGAGGGAAGGGGGAGCGAGGCAAGGGGAAGAGAGAGGAAAAAAGGAGAGAAAGGAAGGGGAAGAGGTTGTTGTTTCGCAAACGGTTAGGAAACGGCTAACGCCGAGGATAAAGTGGTATCGGAACGAGACGATCGTCGAACAGATGCCGGGCCATAAAACAACCGCTTCCTCTTTTCCACCCCCTATCGCTCTATCCACCCCTGCGGAGAAAGCCAACTAGCGTTTCTCCTAATGGGTCAAGACAAACTGCGCCCCCGCCGTTCGGTGTTTAGTGTCTGCCTGCAGGGGTTGCCCACAGAATTTCTTCCAATACCCATTATCTCGAAACTTCGTCTTCCCTCCCCCCCCCCTCCTCCTCCATTTCGCCCTCCCTCTTTCATTTCACCGATGCTCCTCCGATGCACTCGCGATAACGACGCGTCTCGATCCTTCTTCCTCCATCTTTGAAATCTCCAGTAAAAATCGTTCCCAAATTTCCGTTTTATCGACGAGCAAGAGAAAGGGATCGAGAAATTTATATTTAATTTCTCCAGTCATCCTCTTTCTCTCGTCAACTCCACCGTTTTCTTCTCCTCATCCCTCACCGCATATATATAGGTATATATATATATATATATATGTATATACATACGAAGGAGAATACACCGAGTGAAAATGTATCGGGGTTCTGCATACATGAATAATATTGCGAATGCTAATACGCGAGATATATCGAACATCTGCGAGGACCGCGATCCCGAACCTCCTTCCACACGTACACACGCACACACACACACACATACACGCGCATATACACCCACCTTGATTACGGAAATCTGTAACTTCGTTAACAAATCCGACCTCCGACTTGTCGACCCCGTCACCTGCCCATTCACGGATTTGAATTAATCGGTCTCGATACTCGGTCCGTCTCTACCTCGAGAATCACGTGACGAAAACGTAACGAATCGACGATTCCTCCCGGAATATACTTTTCTCGAACGACAGCTACCTTTTCTTCCGCGTTTCTTTTTTTCTTTTTTCGAAAGAAATAATTGGCTACGCGCCACCACGCACCGAAAATCGTGATCACCGTCCGGGGGGAGAGAGAGGGAGGGGTTATTTCTCATTAAAAACAAGGGATTCGCGGTTTGTCATTATCGTAGAAGTGGTTGGCTCTCCTTTGGGGCCGCTTGATACGGGGCAAAGAGAGCTTCTCCCTGCCCCCTTCCCCGACTGTCCCGGCATCAATATGCCGGAGGAGAGCGGCGGGAACAAACGAGAGTCATTGAGAGGTGTCACTTCGTGGCATATTCGTTTGTATTTTCCGGGTTGCTCGTTACTATCGCCATACCGCCACGCATTGTCACTGAGCGTCGGCCGCACTCGAGTGCTCCAACCCGGCAAATTACAAATAATCAGGAGCCACCACCACCGCCCGTCGCTCCTCTCCAGCGTCATCATCGTCATCCTCCTCCTCCTCCTCCTCCCTCCGTCGACACTCTCGTCTCCCCTCAATCCCCTTCTCTCTCTCAACCTTTCGATTCATTTTTTCCACCGATATAATAACGATCCCGCCCGCCTGAATGGAAACCTTGACGGCCCTTGTCAAGGAGACAATCGTTTCGAGAGGCCAGCTCCAACCCTACCCACCGTCTCCGTCGCTTTACAAACAAACAAACCTCGTCCCACCGGTACAATTCGTAAAACGCAAATTTTACGAATGGGGTGGATCGTTGTTAATTAGCGACTTCTTTGAATCGCTCGTCCGCGATACAAAGAGGCGCAGGATCGAGACGATACATCCGGCGATCGTTTCGATTTTTCATTCTTCACGATGGCTGGAAGAAGATGCCTCGACGGCGCGCGTGGATACGCGTCTGTTTGTGCGTGGCGCGTCGTTCCACGCGGAGGAAACACAGCTTTGAGCTATTGTTGCTGGCGTTTACGTTAATTGGTAATTTGACGAAACCCGCGCGGGGTCCGTCTCGATCCCGTAAACCACGCGCGTAGTGGAAACGGTAGCCGAGGGCAAGTGCGATTCGTCTCGCGGAATCGGAGGAGATTGACCCTCTGTTTCGGCGTGGAACGTGCAATTTCGATTCAACCAGAACATCGCCCCGCTATTTCCGTTGTTCGATTCTATCCGATTATCGTTCACTTGCTCGAAAAAGTCGCATAAGTTTACGATATAACGATTCTTCGACGAAGGAACGATTTCCTTTCCAACGAGTTTCTGGAATGAGATGGCGGGAGTGAATGGGTGAAATTTTCGACCGACGTCCTTTAGCGGATCGCGTTTAGCTCATAAACGCAACGTAGCCCAAAGCCATATCGACTACTAAGCGGCGTGTAGCGCGAATATAGCTCTCGGTATATGCAGTGTATACGCCCGTAATTACCTTTACCCTTAATTATCTATCCAATTAGCCTCGAGCTATTATGATTAAACCTATACTGTAAGTTTATAATAACAATTAGTTACTATCGACCGCCTCCGCGTCCTCATAATTCTCACTTTCCGAGCTGGATCGCGCCGCGCCTCGTCAAATCTCGCAATTTGCGAGCCTGATCGCGTCCTCCTTTCCATCTTCCCTTCCACGAATACGAATTCGCAATGGTTCGATCGTCGAACCCCCTCCCCCCCTCCCCTGAAATTCTAAGTAGACGATGATATTTAATCATCCCGGTCGGGTAAAAACGAACGTTTAATTAATCATCGCGCGCGTAGAGAAACCTACGCTCTCCTCACCCTTACGGGCGGATCGAGAATAAAGTTTCCGCGGCGTGGCGAGGCGAGGAATCGTCATATTTTTTAAATGGGAAGACACGAAATAAAAAGGACACTCGACAGAAATATGGCGCTCGTTAATTTACCTCGCCTCTCGCTCCCCCCGCTCCCCCTCCCCCAAGTCATTATACCTTCGGATAATTAACTTGATTTTTCTTTTACCAAGGAGGAGATAATTGCACCGATGAGGTACCAATGTTTCAGCTCGTTAAACGTGTTATTCCGTCCAGCCAAGTGTTCAAAGGCCAATTACCTTTAGTGCGTGCGCGTATATCTTTTCTAAAATTCCCCGCTCCCCTCCCGAGGGAAAAACATCGGGGACGGAAGGCCAGTCCTCGTCGTCCCATCCGTCGGTTATCAATTTCCAAAATAATTTTTCTTCCTCCGGTATAATCGTTCCTCGCATTCTAACCGTGCGTGATGTATCCTTTCGATTATATCCGTTCGATCGATCTCTGAATTAAAACTTTGCGCTTTTTAATCTCGCTGTTCGGGAGGCAACGAAATAATAATAATAATAATAATAATAATAAGAATTGAAAAAAATTGTCCACACTCGTGAATTCCACACTCGACAATAGGAAATCTGTCGGCATCTGCATCTGGCTTCGAGAAACTCGATATGCAAAGTGGAAAACAAAAAGGTCGAGGTCTCGTTGACAGAGGAATTCTTTGATGCCATCTCTCGAACAAAAAAAGGTACGGAAATCGGGCAGACGTTTCTTCGTACGTTAGACGTACATCTCGATTTCTTTTTTTCCTCTTCTTCTCCTTTTTTCCTTTTTTTTTTTAACTTCCACTCGTACGGGACAAAGGCAGAACTTTATCGGCCAAAAGTTCGTTGCACGTATATATATACATATATCGATATACTCGTGTTCGAATAATCGTGAAACAATTTTATCTCGGGGACTCGTTTCCCAAACTCGTTTCCGCTTCGAGAACAGTCTTTGGAAAATAGTCGTCGTGCACCGTAGCAGAGAGGATTAGGATCGGGGAGAGAGAGAGAGAGGGAGCGGTTTCCATTAATCGAAGACGACGGATAGGAATAGGGAGTCGGAACACTATGTCGAGACTCGTTGGTAAAGAGAAAGAAAGAAAGAAACGAAGGAAGGAAGGGGGGACACCTTTCTATCTCCCTGCCCCCTTCCTCACCTTTCACTCAACTCTCAGGCAGGCCGCTGCGTTTCGGTTACGTATTCAAATACGCGCCGCGATTCGTTTGCCGCGGTTTGGATTTCAAGGTCCCGTCGCGGTCCATCCTGAATACGCCCACAAATTTATCATTGAGTATTATTCATTGAAGCGTCAATGGCGGGCATTTGAATATGAAAAGAAGGAGCCCTGGTGAATGGTGCCCTCTCCCCCGGGTAGGAACTCGCGTCATTGTCCGCGTGTGCGAGCGCGAGCGATGGCAGCCTTCGATTATTTAATCGATTCAGAATATTCAGGGGGCCCCTCGGGCCGGAGTGGCGAGGGGGAGGGGGCACTCTCTTTGTTTAACTTCCTGCAGATATCCGCCGATGGCGAGAGGGGGAACGGGGGGTGGTGGCCATCGTCTTCGTTGCGAGCACGTGTCCCGCGTGTGTGCGTCACGTACATGTGTAGCTAGGTACGTGGCCCTGACCTTCGAGGAAAGGGAACAACCGCGCGTAAATCGCGTGACAACTCGCCAAGGAAACGACGCGTCACGCGGATAAATGGCCGTTCCACGCCGCTCTATATTTTCTCCTACGATTCGATCCGAACTTCTTCCCACCTCTCTTGGACGATTTTTTCTTTCTTCTTCCTTTTTTCGAAAAATACGCGAAACGAGCCTACGTCAGCCGGAGAGTCATAATAACGGACGAAGAAGACGAAGACGAAGACGAAGACGAAGGGGAGGGGAAGGAAGGGCAGGCGCGTGATTCGAAGAGCGGCGGAGGATTGAAGATAGGATTGTCCGCACCATCGGCTAGGAATCCCATCAAGTATCGTCGTTACCCCCGTGGCGAAGCGTAGCCGGGTGGCGTGGGGATGCTTCTAGCTAGTTAGAGTTTATAATAAGGATCGGGAGAAGCGTGGTGGCCGTGTAACACGCCGCTGCCGGGCCTACTACGCTATCTATTTATCGGGTGAAAATGTCTTCGGTTCAAATCCCCGTGAAATACGGGGGCTGCCGGATCTTCTCAACTCCCTCCATCCTTCCCTTCCTCGATCGGTTATTGTTCGTCGGTTCGGTGGTTCGCGAGCTGGAAAAATCGAGCTCTCTCTCTCGTTTCTTTCTCCATCGTGGAGGAAAAGGGTGATTCCAAGACGATTATTATTCGACGATTCATATTTTATTTCGAACGTGAGGAAGCGCACACGGTAGAAGATCTACCGGACGAGTGCAACGATTCTTAAAAAAGGATTTTTTTTTGTCCGTGTCCGCCTGTGCCTCGTCCCGCTATCTACTAGCACACGCCTCTAAAAAACGCTCGCGTCCGTCTATTCTTCGCGCTCTCTTCTGCGAGGATTATAGCGGAGAGATCGTAAACGGCCAGAGTCCCTTCCCTACTGAGAAAGGGAGGGAGGGAGGAGCTCGCGCTCGCGACAAGAATTTATCACGCGTGACGTAATTCCGAATGCAGCGTCGCGTAGGCGAGTGTGGGAGGGGAGGGGAGCGCGCGACAGACTCGAGGTGCATCCACCTGGATATTAAAAATGTCGCACAATGAGCGCTCGACAAGCGGCTGTCGAGGAGACGAAGAGGAGAACGAGAGGGAGAGCGAGAGAGAGAGACCCTCCTTCGTCCCCTTTTTCTCCATCCAAGAGTTTTAACGATTTCGCCACGACAATTACGATTCCTCTTTAACCGCGCGCTTCGAGGTTACGAATTATCATCGCCGCGGAAACAGTAACCGTCCGTCCGGTTGCGGTGCTTGTATTTCCCTCGGTTAAAGGATACGCGTTTAATTGAGCGTGATAATTTAATGGTTCCTTGTTCGGGTATCGGGCCCGGGAGTGGGGAGAAAAAAATGCGCGCATCGACTTCTCGCGACTTCTCGCGGCAACCGGCGCGTTACGATTCCCCTTCACGCTCGGTTAGGCGCAAAAAATTACAACGTCGCGCTGTGTTCGGTCGTTAAACGGTCGAAAACGCGATGTCCTTTCTTCTCCTCCTCCTCCTTCTCCTTCTCCACTTGGAATTGGCTAGGCTAGCGTAAGTAAATATTTTTGTACGCGTAACGTCTCGCGGTTGAAACTCGATATATCGGAGAAACGCGTACGCGGAGGAACGAGTTGGGGAGAAGGTTGGACACGAGGGAGACGGAAGACGAGGCGGTTGGGTGCAATCTTTTTGTCACCGATCAACGACGCTTCGCCGGAGGAAAGGCAATTCGAGGACCACACCGAGTTTCGACGTGTCACCCGGGATGAAAGAAAATGGTTTACAATCATTAGCGACGGTGACTCGACCGTCCACCGGTCCTCGTTAAACACTCCACTCTCTTTTCACCGTATCCGTAATCGCCGATAAGAAGAACTCGTCGTCTCGGTCGCTCTTCTTTTTTTTCCCCTTCTTCGTCTCGAGAGCGTTGCCGCCACCACGAGATTCCCTTCCGGGGCAACGGACCTGTTCAGCCTTGACGGGACCTTAATAAATTCGTAATCGATCGGTGGAAAGTGAAAGGGATAGCGGAGGCGACGGAAAGAAAATTGCGATAAGCGATTAAACCGAGCTATTCGCGCGTGGCTATTAACGTTATTTTCACGAGACAGTGGCAAAGTTACAGGGAGAAGCGTGGAAATAATAACATTCGAGAATGGCGTTCTCTCTCTCTCTCTCTCGTTCTCTCGATTTTGCGAAGGTGCGCGTTTTCCACGCTCCAGTGAACAGAGTTATTTCCGATAGATGTTGCGTCCGTACGAGCGCTCATTTAACTCTGGCCAGATGCTGCGAAAGTTATCTCCTCTAAACTCTACCTTCGATAAATCTCATTACTCGCTTCTGTCTAGGGCCTCGTATCGAGGCCCCCACGCATCCCATCCGACCTGCGCTCCTCTTCCTCCTCGTTTTCTCGTCGTATTTTCTTTTTTTTTTTTGCTTCCGTTTCAGCATCCAGCCATCAATTTCGCGAAAGTTTGACTCGATGAATGGCACGAGCACGAGGACAAGGTATACTCGCGCTCAACCGAGTTAAAATCCGATCAAAGTTTACGTTCGAAATTCGCGTTTTCAATATCGAGAGAGAGACTCGCTAAATGGTCGTTGCAAAACGAAAGAAGAATCGATCGAATCAAATTTACGATACGATGTATAAGAATCGCGTTATTAAAACGGAGCTTTGACATCGTTTTCCATTTTCCACCGGTCAAAAATAGAATAATACACGTTTCTCCGTAATTAGTGGCGATCAATTATGCGCAGCTGACTCGCGCAACCAACTCGGCTGCAAACATACCCTTTCAACGAGGCGCATCGAGAATTTTCACGTATCACTCGCCACATATTCCCTCCCCTCTTGAAAACATTACGGAACGGATTTTTTTCGCGGTGAAAAATTGAATACGATCGATCCGAGATCCTCGAGCCCTCCTTCTTTCAAACGCGATCCACGACGGTTTCAAGGTCCTCTCCGACGTATTCCCATGCGAGGCAGCAACCCCTTTGACGGCTCGATCGGTGTACACGTCGCATTGTTGGGAGGGAGGAAGGGATCGAGGCACCCAACGGGGAAGGGTGCGCACGTTTCTCCGGCCGCGGAGAAAGCGAAGCCGTGCTGCACCTGCGATCATCGGTTGAATGGGCCCTTCCTCTCCTCTCGTAGGAGGCCTAATATTCAAATAATGCACGGGAGGCCCACGGAACGACGTAGATCGGCCCTCCGATCCCGGTATTCAAATCGCTCGATCGTTAGATAATACCGAACGATCGCGTAACCCACGGATGGATGATGGGGTTATTCGTTAGAGAATCGTGAAAGCGATACGCATTCCTCTATTCTTTTCCCCCTTCCGTCTCTTTTCTCCCCCTATCTATCCACCTAACCGACCTAACCAGGATCACGTCTCTTTTCTTTCGTCTCATCCTTGATCTGAATATCTACGAGTGGATCGATCGAGGGGGAAGGCGAGAGGAGAGCGGGAGACGTCGATATTAAAAATACGAGGAGTCGGGAATAAAATTGCGCTGCAACACCGAAGGGAAAAAGAGAGGGGCGCGTACACGGTTACAGGCGTGCATCAACAAGGAGCGGAAGAAGCGAGGAGAGTAGCAGGACAGCGAAGGCAGCTCCCGGCTGATTACGTATTAATACGTTTCTCTGAATCCCGCGCTGTCAGACGAACGAACGGGCGAACGGATGGACGGACACAGGGAGTGGAAGGAGGGGGTAGGGGTGGGGTGTGACGAGCGTCCCACTGCCCAGGGCGTCCCACGGGATCTCTCTCTCTCTCTCTATCTCTCCGTAGAGCGGCCGCGCTCTGATGAGAAAAATTACCAGAAATAAAAGGAGGACCGGCAGTACGATTATACAAAACGGATATTACAACGGACCCACGGTTCTGTCTCTTATTAAACCCTCCTCCACCTAGCCAGAGAGAGCCAGCGAGCCTTCGCAGTTATATTTCGATGAGACGCGTCTCTTTGCGTCTTCCCTCTCGACGAGAGGGATCGTATCGAATCTCTCTCTCGATGACGACGACGATAATAACAAGGAAACGCAGAAATCACGAAAGCTTAACTTTCGTAGTGGGAATCCGAATTAGGCTAAGCCATCGGAAAGACGAGACTTTACCCATCTTGGAATCGTCGAAACTCGAAGCGAAATCCCTCAAAGGTGTGTTTGTTTCTCGCTCGAAAGCCGTCCTCCCTCCCTCCCTCCCTCCCTCCCTCTCTCTCTTTCCGAGACGAAACATCCGCGGGCTAAGATGGCGGTCCTTTCGAGGGCTGGTTTCGGAAAGAGAAACAGAGGAGGCGAGCGTGAAGCAGAGGAGCGAGAAAAGGAGACCGTTTGCCGTGTGGAGGAGGAAAGTGTGCGCGAGGAGAGAGAGTCGACGAAGGAGGAAGATGGGTATTTGTGTAATATTCCGTTTGTCTTGTCTTCAGAGCATCCGCTAATGTACACAACACTGGCACCGTAACGAAGACACTCTCTCTCCCGGAGAGAGAGAGAGAGCAGCCACCGACGATGCCAGCCAACCACCGCCGCAGCTAAGATTGTTATTGTACAATTTGCTACATCTAAGGCTATATCCCTGCGTCGAGTGTGAGGGCACCACCTTTGGACATCAGCTACGACCATCGTGTACAGACAGTCGCCTCTTCCTTCTGCGTCTCCTTACTCTCTCACCTTCCGAAATTCTATTGTCCACGGAGCCCGAATCGTCCACCGTGAGAACGTGGCGCCGATCGCCCGCCGATTCTTCGCTGCATCGACACTCGAGGAGGGGGAGGGGCTGCTCGATCCTGGCGTTCCCTGGCTCGAGAGCCGATCGAAAGGGACCTCGTCGCCTCGATCGCGGCGATGGAACGGCGCCCGGACTAAAGTTTCCCCGCTCGATCAAAGAGATCAAAGCGAACCACTCCGTGGATAGATCCATAAGGAAGGAAGAGAGAGAGAAAGGGGGGAGGGGCGTTGTCCGGATCAAAGTCCGAGAAATCTTGGTGTAACGAAATCTTGGGGAGAGAGACGACGAGTAATTGGGGATAAAAAGTGAAGGAGGAGGGAGGGGGAGCGCAACAGGCGTGAAATCGGATTAAAACGGCCGCGAGATTTCGAAGCGTGGAAAGTTGCCTCGCGGAATTACGGAAGTGGCTTCGTTCGTTAGCCACGTATTTGTCAATCTCCGTCCCATTTCACCGAATTGTGACTGTACCCTTGTTTGCGTACCTGCTACACTACGGTATCTTGTGGGCATAGATGGTAGCGTGGTAAAGTGGCTGTTCTTACGCAAATAAAACAGCACTTAGCGCGAGTTACTTACCCTCTCTCTCTTCTTTTCGCCTCTCCATCTTGCTCTACGTACGTATATACGTATATTTATATACGCGTATACAGTGTATCTTCTCGTTTGCGACAACAGAGACAATGGGAATGTGACATGTGCCCCCCAACTCCCTGCAACAGCAGGTAACGCGCCGCGATACGAGAACTCGTATGCAAATCCAGTCGAGTGCGCGCGGCTCGAACCGAAGCCACGGAGTTTCGGCTGGAAATCAAAGGGCGGCCCTAAGTGATCGCTCGATCCACTCCTCCAGGCTCGTTAAACTCCGCGGGATTTTCGAAGAAGCGTAAATCCTTGGAAGAACATTCGAAGGGGGAGAAGACGCGCTTTTCCCCTGACCTGGCCCAATCCTTCTTTCCCGCCTCGTCGCAGAAAAACTCGGCTGCTCGTCGTTGGAGGCAGGAGGGGGGCGAACTATCGTCATCGAGAGGGGGGAGGAGGAGGAGGAGGAGGCGAGGACGCAGAAATGCCGTGGGCCGATTACTCGGCCACCCGAGTACAAACAGCGGATCGCTTCGTAAATGCATGAAACGCGATATGAAATGCACGAGTTCGGACGTTTTGGCATCCGGACAAGCAGACAATCAACTCATCGAGGCGTGTGGATGCATTTTTATTATATATTATAGACTGCCCGATGCTTTCCTCCATATCGTACGTCACTCACGATGTCAGTCGCTAACGTACCGTCTCGAACGTATTTCACGTACCGGGTGTCCCGAACGTTTCTCCGAGAAGATTTAAAAAAACTTGAACGCCAACCTTCGTAAATTCCGTAACTCGTGATTCTAAATCTATCCATTCCATCCGTGGAAAATTACGTTACGCTCGATATACCAGTGTACAACACTCGCGTTCCTCGACGTGATCGTGAGTGGTCCAGGATGCGATAATCGCTTCTCCTCGACCCGAGAACAGCGTATCCTACGTCGCACGATCTCTTCTAAAACCAAGGATATCCGTAATTAGCGAAATGATCGAAAGGTTACGGTTCGTCGGCCAACACCCAGTATAGATTTCGGATATAGGTGTATCGAGCAGTATCTGGCTGTATCAACCGTACACATAATTACCATCTGATAGAGTTCGTTGTCTGTCGGGAGGCTGATTTCATACTTGTTCTTGTTGCCGACCCGTCAAAGGTATCCCCGTGGCGGTAGGACGGTCAATCTCTCTCTGGATGGGGACCCAAGGGCCCGTATGGGCTCCTTCTCCCGTCTCGACCAATCACCGACTCCTTACACTCGCCCGTATCCATCGAGCAATCGTAAGAGAGGAGAAAAAGAGAAGAGAGAGAGAGAGAGAGGAAAGGAAAAAATCGATCGCGATTAGGTTTACTCCGAGACGACGATGCCTTCGAGAGCCTCGCCCGTTTCGATGGCCGATCGAAATTCGGACTTCGACGCAGTTCAGTTTCCTCCACATTGAGAGGAAGCGAAAATTGTTCTCTCTTACCGAATGGTAAAAGGAAAGACAACAGACGTAATTTTTGTTGTACAGTCGCAGGAAGAACGGAAGGTATCTCGCGGATGCGTTACGTTCAATTCTTCGACGTAACCCAATCAACGCAACACCTGTCGAAAATGCAGATTTACGGCGCAGCTGCTTCCGCCGGACGAGGAATAATTCGAAGGGAGAGAAAGATGGAGAACCATCGTCGTCCATAATTTCGTCGCTTCTTCTCCTCCTTTCCTTCGTCTCGCGGCGAAAAGTATTGTTTAATCAGAGCGTGTCAAAATATTAGAGCCTCTAACCTACTTTTTCTATTCGCTCCGGAGGATCCGCGTCTGAAGGAATCCTCCCACTGCCTCGGGCTCGCCAATACAGGCAACCGGTCCTCCGTGCAACCGTTTCGTTCGATCGGTTATACCGGGTGTCGAATTTTCGCTTGCGCAGCTCTTTCGACCATCAGAGACGTAACCCGAACGACGGAGTCCGCGACACAATGATGAACCAACCACGCGAACGCATCCTTCTTTCGGCGAAGGGGCGAAAGATTTATCGAGGCAGGGCACACACGTTTGTCACACACGTTTCGTCCAACTCTTTTGTCGAGCCATTCATTCATCGCTTCGATGGAACCGAAGTCTCCCACGCGTAACACCTATGAAACCTGTTTTCTTCTTTCTAGCCGGACGAGGTGCCGAGATGAAAAAAAGAGGGGGAGAGAAAAAAAAAGAATCGAAACTTATTTCGACTCTCTCGAGCGGAAAAACATCTTTCCATCGAGCGCTCTCTGAATCCACTCGAACGACTTTTCACGTGAGCAGCGTGAAAACTCGAAACGTAACGGCTTAGAGGGGTTCGGAAGAGAGAAAATTTCGATACGCGTTCGAAGATTCCTCTCGAAGGAACGAGTCTAGAGAGGAGAGATAATTTCGAATCGTAACAAGCGAACGAGTTAATCTTTCCAATTGGTTCGTTTCGAACGAGCCTCCCTCCCCCACCTCCTCCCGAGGGAACAAAACATCACCTGCCGCTCGATGACGATCGCGAGGAGGCGGAGGACCATTGTCGGCCGCGTCCGGTTTTATACCAACTCCATTGTCCCGGACTTATATTTATTCATTAACAATTACCGGCCACTCGCAATGTATACCGTGTCGTTCGGTATTGTGCGTTTGATCGCAGCTGTTTGTCGATCGCAACGCGCACACAACGACGCACGCTCTCTAAGAATTAAAAATATATCGGGGGAGACGTGCATTGGAATTTTAATTCGTTCTCGAACGAACGAAAAATGAAGATTTATGGAAAAAGTATCATTCGGGGAGAGGAAGAACGGACAAACGTCGATTCGACGTTGTTCGACGGGAGGCCAATTAATCAGCATGTTCGTAGAAAGAATATTTCAACGTTGTATCGTAATTACACGTTTGGATGATGCGGTCGGGCTTAATTAGCTAATAACCGATCGTTATTCCCTTAATAATCGCGTCGTTATCGAGGGAAGGATCCATCTCGAAACGAGCCGATACTCGTCCTCGCTCGTTGGTTCGTTTAATCCATCGGTCGTTCGTCAGGAACTTCTTCTAGGGATTAACCGATAAAGTCCACGTTGTATACGTACATCATCAGCAAGATCTGTCCATTACTAGAATTAACGGATGAACGCACATGGGAATTCAGTTGGAGCTGCTCGCCGCCGACGGGTGCCGATCAATTAACTAATGATCGCTAATTAACGTTCCCCGAGGGCGGTAATACCCGATAATGCCTGCTCGACGCACCAGCCTTACGTTAACCATCGCTCGTGGAGCCGGAACAATCTTGGCGAGGGCCTTAGTTTGAGTTTAACCGTGGCTCAGCACCGTGCTGAGTAATCAAACAATTACGAGGGGGTGAAAGGTGGTGGTGGTGGTGGTGGTGTGCCTCGGTTCGCGGGGGAGGCAGAGGATCGTAGCACGGCCGCTTTCAACCGCTTTCGCAGTCGAATCTTCCCGAGATGCGGAGAGAATGGACGAAACGAAGGGAGAAATCGGAGTGGAAACCAAGCCACGCTCGCGTACGTAAGTCGAGCTCACGACACGAAACAACCAGGTCGAAACTTTCTTCGAAAAGTAACAATTTTCCTTTTCGAACGCATCGAGCAGGGTCCAGGGACGTCGCATCCTTCGTGAAAAAAGTTTGGAAAGGAGAGACAAAAATATTCAAAGACGGGAAATTTATATTTTCGGATGGAAACGGCGGCGACGATTCGAGGACGTTAATTGATCTCGGCGATAACTCGATAAACAAATAGCAATAGTGGATGGAAGGGGAAAAAAAGGAAAAAGGAAGACGGTGAAAATGAGAGAGGGGAGGAGGTGGTAGATACCTCTCGAAAGCAGATTTTAATCGAGCGTCAAGCCGAGACAACGAATTTACGATCCAGTATGGCTCTTTAGCAACTCGTTTTAAGACCGTTCGACGAACCAAACGATACGGTAATTAACATAAAGTATTAATAACGATTCTATCGCTGACGCTTCTCTTTTTTACGTCGAACCTCTTTTTCCACGGTTTATGCGCCCATTAGATTTTACGATCAAACCAAAAAAAAAAAAAGAAGAAGAAAAATAGCTGCACGATGCGTAGGGGGTCTGTCTGTCTCTTTCTGGATCGAACTTTTCTTTTTTTCTCATCCCCCTAATCCTTTTTACCGTTCATCTTTCTCTTATTGATCATTCGCTTATTTATTAATATTATTTAATATTCCTCGCGCTTTCGAGATTGATTTCTTTCGTTTCGTTTAAATTTCGAAACTCGTAATATCTACTCGTAAGAAACGTAAAGTTTCGATTTTTCGAACGAAGAACAATTACGAACCGTTTCGAATCATCGTAAAAAAAACTGTTGTTTAACCAAGAAGAGGCAGTTCTCGCAAAACGCGTAAACGAATTGGAATTAATTTCGAGTTTAAGCCTGATTATAACTGCGGCTATGGTTTACTGGACCAGGATTCCCTGTCCGTTTCATTCTCGAAATATCAGCAGGTGGGCATACCTGACAGCTGTACAACTCGACATCCGTTCACGGTTGTTATTATTATTATTAGCATTCCCGCAAAAATGCGGAGATAGAACGGGTCGATCCTTATTAAAATTAGCCGGCCCGATATTAATTAGCTTTTAGCTCGATTACGATTTTAATTATAACGATCCGTGTTTCAATCTAACCTAAAAGGATGCAAATTAATAGTCGAGAATCTGTCGTTTAACTCGCGAAAGGATCGAATTCGGTAGAGGAGAGCGTGGAGAAAGGTAGAAAATGGGAGGAAATTGAGCTCGAGGGGATGTGTGATAACAAGATTAAAGATCCTTTCGATTCGATTCCTCCGATCCATTAAGGGTCGTTTAACGAAGTAAAAATAAATTTAAAGCGCAGGGAATAAAGACGTGTCCTTTCCATTTACCTTTCTCCTCTCCTTCTTCCTGATCTACGATCGTTCGAAACCATCGACGATATCGATCTTCGAAACAGGAATCGTCGTCGTTGGTTCCAACAACGATTCAAAAACTTGGCTACACTTTCGTACAAGCGTATCGATGCTCCATCCGATCCGCGTTTGCAAATCGGCAGAAGCGTGCACGTTGAATTATTCAAGGGAGAGACCGGGGCCCGATATCGCAGGTAGAGGAACGCAGTAGCGGCGTTCGACGTTTTTCCCCGGGAGAAGAAGAAGAAGAAGAAGAAGGAAGAGGAGGAGGAGGAGGAGAGGTCAAGATTGTCGCGAGGCCTCCTGCGCGGCAGCGATAGAAACGAGAAATTCCGATTTACATATTTATTCCACGAAGAAGATCTACGAAGATAGACGGAAAATGTCGTGACGCATTATCGGTGCCTCTTTCTCTCACAAAAATCCCCATTCCCATCTTCCGTGACCGAGATACGTACACACACACGCCGCTCCATCTCCGTTATTCCACGATACACCTCGACAAAAGTTGGAAAGTGGAGATAATTCATCCTCAAATTTAAAACGAAACACGACAACTCGTCGATTTTCTTTTTTTATCGATTAACACGTTGACTGCCATATTCGAGCGAACAATAACGTAATTTAATTGAGTCGAGTTATTAAAGCGTTTATAACTGAAATGCTTTTAGAAGAAGTTCCATACCATTTGATCCCTTTTCTAATTGCACTAATATAAAAAACTATTACGTTAAATGGAGTGTAAATATCGTTCGTATATTTTTAATAAACAGCAATACTGTTCCGTTTTTCGCGCGTCTGTCAATATCGAACGATTATATTATTCAAAAAAGGGATTGAAATCGATTTCTTTTTCTATTTTAAAAAAAAAAGAAACTACGCGAAGGGAAAAGGCAAGACGTTGTCGCTTATCGCGACAAAACAGGGCCAGATGATCTCGAGTATCGCGTCAACACCGTTTCAAGTATCGCATGTCTTCCCCGTACAGCGCTGATGGCGGTTTTCGCGATCCTGCGCTACTTAACAAACTTACCCTTTAACCTCCCCCCTCCCCCAGCCCGCCGTCTGGGCCGAGGATCGCGCGGGGACGTGGAAATTCTTAACGCTGTTAAGATATGTTAATTTTGTTTACCTATAAGCTATTAAAGGGGTCCTAACGTGCTTAAAGCTAAATCAGTTTAGTTTTCGCCGGATGTGTTCCACGGCGTGGATCCACCGGCGGCGCACGAAAGGTGTTTCGCGAGGCACAACTCGAGGGGGAGGCGATAGCTTGCTCGGCGACAGAATTTACCACGCCACCGGCGGATCTTATCGGTTAGAGACGACAAACACGCGGTTATCGAAATTTCGAATCCCCGTTTCGAACCGATCGCTAATTCTAATTGAGAAACGTGGGATAATAAACGTGGTACGAAAGTTTGCTCGACGCGAAGGAAACATGCACGTATACGCACGCGAGGTTCGATTCGGAAAATCGACAAACGGGAAGAAAATCCTTGCACAGGGAGGGGCTACAACTTTGCAGCTGCGCTTATTACTAATCCACGGCAGAACAATTTAGGTGTTTGCCATTACTAATAACCCGGCGAGCAAACGCAGCATTATTAACAGGTTCGCAAACATCTTCTGTATTAGTGATCTCGTCCCCTATAACCTACATAGTCTTTCCGTGCACCGATTTTCCACCATCGCCGCCCACACGCCAACCCTTATTCCGATCTCTTGTACAGATATTTGCCGTGTCTACACCGGCCAAATTATCTCCGGCGATTTGAAGATAAAGGATTTTCCACCGGTGCCGGAGATACAACGCCTCTCTCTCTCTCTCTCTCTCTGCACGGATGAAGCTCGAGAATCGAGCGCTGATAACTCGCTTCGCTGCTAACTAACCAGATTACCAAACTTCTTCGTCAATCTGAAAATTACCTCCTCCTTCTCCTTCTTCTTCTTCTTCTTTTATTCGTGCCTTCACGATTCGCTCTTATCATTTTTAATATCGGTTATAGGAAGAGTTGGTCGTATCCCGTTCGATATTTATATTCGTTCGAAGGAGAAAAAGGAACGGAGAGGAGGATTCCGAGGATCGTAAATCATCGGCGCGTCTAGAGAAATTGCCAATTCTCGTGACATATTAATCCATCCTTCCCCAACGGCTAACTTCAACAGGTTAAATCTATAAATACGTCCGGTTGGAAAATTTTAGAGGAGAGGACACAAAGATACGCGTAAATCATCGATGGATATTAATAAACGATCGGCCGCATTTTCCAACTTTATTTCTGCAACAAGACTCGGCCGACCCGGCTCGGCCGTGAATCATTTTGACAGACGTTCTTCTCGCGTTTCGCGGCGTCCTCGCTTCGACTCCTCGGGCGAGCGGTCGGGGGAGGGGAGGAACGAGTTACTATTTCGACACGTCTCGATCACGATGGAGAAAATGATCGCGCGAAACGTTCCCTGGCGCGTTCACTTCTCCGCGCGCAACGCCGTCGACATTTATCAGCCATCAGAATAGGATCGAGCGCTAGGTGTCGCGAATATTCCCTCCGCGAGGGATTACGAAATTGGCTCGCTGACAGTTTTTGGCGCGGCGCAGTTTGTTTCGCGGAGTCGAACACGGCCTGCATTAATATTCTAGCTGCGTCCTCAAACAGACCGCTCCCTTCTCCTCGTCTCCTTAATCCACCGCTCGCCTCCTTCGCAACCGAGTCGGCCTTCCCTTTGCCTCGCGACAAACGTTCTTTCCAATATCCCTCTCTCTCTCTCTCTCTCTCTCTTTCTCTACCGAATAAAATAGAAACTTTTGGGGCGATAAAGGATGATTCGGAGCACAGTTTCGAAAAGTAAGCGCGATTCGAGAGTGACAGTGGGCCATCGTGAAAGCATGGTGCACTTACGGGTTATATTTCGGGTTTCGTGAGTCATAAGAGATGACGTTATCGCGCGTTTGGATCATACGTACGCGCCCAGCGAGCGTAGTTGAGAGTCAATGCCAGAAATAATGTTGCTACGCGAAGTTTGCTTCGAGGGTCACGTACCTAACCACTGTGCCGTTCAGCCAATTATATTTACCCAGCCGAGATATCGACGCCTATTACTTTTCAATTTGAGAAATCGGCTACGGAACTTTTCTCTCGAAACTGGACGGAAATTGGATGGAAACGCGAGGATGTACGGCGGGTATACGGATTTGTTATCCCCCCTCCCTCCCGATCACCAGCAGGCTCGAGACAAATGCGCCCCCCGACCCAGGGGGTAGGGGACCGTACGGGGGTCGGTGATAAACAGTGTCGCTCATTCACAATGGCCGGCAAACACGCATTAAAACGGACTAATATGAAGTGTATTAATGCGAGCGGCATTGTCTAACCCATGGTGTACATGGCTACTGTCGTGGAGTCTGCCTTTATCCCACCGTGGGGGGCCCCGCGATGCTTACATACGTATATACAGGGCCCCCTCCATATACCCAGTGACTTTTTAAAAAGCCGCCGCGCACTATCCCCCTTCCCTTCCAAACCAATTTTAAAACGGATCGAGAATTCTTCTATATCCGAGCAAAATTCAAATTTCGCTCTATCCGCGACAGAAGGATTCTTTCGATTTTTCGAACGAGGGCTACCAAGCACACACGTGTGTATGTATATATATGTATATGTATACGTTTGGGATGGAGGACGAAGGAAAAGGAGAGAAAAGGAGGGTATAACGGTATACAAGGATGGATACGTTAAAGAAAGCCGAGGTTCGAAGGAGCGTTCAAGTACAAGGTTACGAGGTACACCCCGTATGGGACCAATCGCAGGGTAGTGCTGCAAGCTAGTTCTGCCCACTGGTCTAAATTATGGGGTCGCTGTCCAGCTCGCCACGCATAAATGATTGCCCGTGTTATGTTAAACATCCAACAACGGAGAGAGCCCCGAGAGCTCACCCACACGAAACATCCGATGGAAGTGGAAGAAGAGGAGGAGGAAGAGGCGAACGTTATTTATCTCGAGCAGTCGCACGAGCAAGGATTTTGAATAATTCCTGGTCGGCGGAAGAGGTCGAGGATCTTGCAACTCCAGGCCACTTCGGATTCTCCATAAATATTCCTCCCCCCCCTCGCCCCCGGCCTGCAAAAAGTGTCGGACCACGCGCGCAACATCGGATCTCCGAAACCTTACATCCTCCTTCGAGCTCAATTTGCTCGTCCCGACAGATACAGAACGCTCGTCCCTCCAATTATATTCCGCGCTCGTAATTTCCACCGATTAATCACTCGTCCCCCCTTTTCGTTTCGATAATTTCAATAAAATTATTTAACATCGCGTGCTCGATTTCCTTCTTATCGGGAAGAACGGCGAGTGAAAAGAAGGGGGGAAAAGAAGGATTACTCGAGAAACGAAAATAAATAGAGTCGGAGTGGGGGGTGATCGGGAAGGGAGATCGGTCGGTCAGTGGCCGGCGAGGAAAAAGACATATTAGAGACATCATAATGCCAGGACGAAGCTGTGTTCCAATTTATAACCGGATGATATCGCGATAGAGTCTCAGGTTCGAGGCATTGTGTTCGGTAGGGTTTCGTTCCTGATGTTACACCGGGCATCGGCTGGGTGGGGTCTTGATGCCTTGCTTGGTGGCCTCGCTCTACGTATCCTTTTGATATCCTGTTAACTAATGCCGGCTATTCGTTACGGACGGAATAATTCAACGGACGCGTGCGTTTTTTTCTTTCCACTCGCGTGTCTCGAGCAATCCTCGAACGTTTCGATCGATCAATAACGTGAATTCGTTTTCGCGGGAAAAGGATGATTTTACGCAGAGAGAGAGAGAGAGAGAGAGAGCAGCGCAGGCGATCGGATCGAACGAAAGCGAAGGAATTAATCGAGAGACGAGCGCGGTCACGTCAGTCCAGGAGTAAGAGGATCTCTGGTGGGGCAGGACGAGGTTGGTCGAGGAGTCCTTCCTTGTTGGAATCACTCTACTAGTAGGCGGTAACCAACGTGGCCAGGCCTACTACCTCTCTTCTGACTCCGGTGTAACAATGGATCTGCAACAATACGAGCATCTCGTTTTCGTCCGGATCTCGTCTTTTCTTTCTTCTCCTTCTTTCCGCTCCCCTCCGCCATACATTGATACGCGACGAGCAACCAGCCTAACGAAACGGCGAAACTGAATATACGAACTCGGTAATACGGCGTGCCATTGTATCGGTTTTAAATATCCCCGGGGTTTCGTCTTCCAACCATTTCCGGCCTACGACCAGTTCCAATCTCTTAAAGGTAAAACCGTGTACGACTTCGACCCGCGCCGAGTTACAACTCGGTCGGTGATATTTTTCTAATCTCCTCTCCTTCTCCATCGAAATGTATCGGGACGAAAATTACGCGCGATACAATCGCTGACGAAATATTTACACGTTCGTCGTTATTGTTATTTCTCTTTCCTCGGCTGTATAATGGAATTGTAACGTATAATTTTCACGGTTCATCGAATTTTTCAAAATTAATTAAATTCCAGCTTAATTACGTTCATATATTTTTCTTAGAAACTGAATTAAAAAGACTCGTATTACGTGGTGTTTGTAACCGAGCTATGAAAGTATTATGAAAACACCAGTTCGGTTTTTGTTCATTTACGCTTTGTTAAATGAACATCTCATGAATTATAAAAATTTTTTTACCTTTGCGGTCGGGGATTAAGTTTTACATTCACAGGCGTCTGGTTCAACATTAAAAATAAATAATGGAGCGGTGAAAATAAACAGTCATCTACGGTGCAATCGCTGCACAAGCATGCATCGTGGGAAAAACAAGAGATATGGAGAAGAAACCAAGAAAAAAACGTAGAGAAAAAAACGGCTATATATTATTTTTAACTCATAACTCCATCGGCGACTAACCAACGTACTCGGTCTGAAAACTCGGATAAATGAAATAATATTTTCTTCCTTTCCTTTTCTTTTTACCAATATCACGATTAATTTCTAAATTGAGAAACAAACGTGTATATAATTTATATCTACATCCTCGCACAACCTCGTAATTACCTCGCGATTATCCGTACCACGATCAAGAAGGAATCAATCTTCCGTTTCTTCCACTTTAAGAAACAATTTGTCGTTGGTTATTTTACAGTGCAAAATTTCCGCGACGATAGGAGAGAAACGCACGTATTTATCGTCTCCAGCTCCACTGATCGAAAGGATGCGATTTCGATAATTCGATCCGATCGCTTAACCGAGGGGATCGCACCTTCTTTTTCCCTCCTCCTCCCTCCACGCCGACAACGCGCAACGCACCAATTGTTCTCCGCCATACCGGTGGAAACAATTATTACACAGCTGTGGACACTTGGATAGATGATCTCCGCAAAATGATGTACCAATGATGTTGACAGTCCCGCGCCGAGAATACGACGATTCTCGTTCAACTAGCCTCGGTAACAAGCCTCATTGCCACTTTATTATCGCGAACAGATCTGCCAGGAATAGCCACAAATCACACAGAACTGGTTATCCGGTGCGTCATACGCCGGAGCTTATGCCCGTGTTTCTCAACACCATTATCTATGGAAATCTCTCTACCGCCAAACTATCCTACGCGCATACGGACACACAATTTTCTTCGATTTCTTCCAATATATTTATTCTTTCTGTAAATTAACACTCGTGATTACTCGCAATTATTCAGATCGTTCGTTACTTCCGAGACATCTCATACACGCGAAATTTTTCTTCCACCGAGAAGCCCAAGTCCGCCCGAGCACGCTCGATATCCTCGTACGGCGGCCGGATCAATGGCCCCGGCCAACTCCTAAATCAACTCCTTATGACAAGAACAGATGTACGCGAACCTGTCCTGTCGCGGATAGTCCGCGCAATAAGGCGGAGGGGAGGGGGAGGGAGGAGAGCGGTCCGCTTAGATATCCGGTAGCCTGGTTCGTTCGGCTGGCTACATCGAATCTATGAGCCCGGCGTTATCGTATTGTAGAGGCTGCGAGGCGCTCGAGGCCCATAGCTCGTGTATACGGGCCGCGCGGCACCAACCAAGAATAACGCGACACGTATATAAAGACGATGGTATATCTGTATCAATTGTATGCATATGTGGGATCCCCTCTCCCTCTCTCTCTCTCAACTTGGAAAGAAAGGCTTGCTCCTAGAGCTGACTACGTAGGTATATTTGTCGCGCTTAAACCATTATACGTTTTATCGTTTTATTGTTCGTCACCGTAGCATCCACCCACCCCATCCCACGTAGCGGGCAGCATCCAGCGTGGTGGATAGCGGAGTGGATACCGGAGTGGAGGATTTCGAAGGGTAGAGAAAGAAGGACGGTTAAGAGGGTTTAACCTTCGTTGAAACAGCATGCCTTATGTGATCTTCATTTGAATACGATTATGGATAACGCGATACGCGAAAGAGCTATGCCGCGGCATCAAATTTGATATTCAAATGGACGATACGTCTTTTGTTCCCGTTGCTGCGAACCCGTGCCTCGATCTGGACCGATCCGAGATCCCCCGAGAGACCAACACCTCCACTCCACGATTGCTTTTCTTCTCCATTTCGTTCCTTCCTTCCTTCCTTCCTTCCTTCGCGTATCCTCTTTTCCTCCTATTACTACGTACCATCTCTACCTGTCGTATATTCGTACGAAAAGAGTTGGAAATTTTTCAACGTTTCGTTTTCGAAAGTAGGGTGAAAAGAGAAAGAGAGAGAGAGAGAGAAAGGATGATCGTCGATGGTCGTTCGCCCTCGAACGGCGATCCGTCACGAGGTATATATAAAGTAAGAGCGCGATCTTATTTGAAAGTAAGATACGCGATCGGTGACATTTCTATGCCAAATATATCGCACAAAGCGGCGCCGCGATCTCCCTGTCATATTAAATATTATTTATGCCCGTTCGTATAAAGATTCCGGTTGCTTACGAGCCCGAGCTCTCTCTCTCTCTCTCTCTCTCTTTCTCTGCGGACGACCGCGTCTGTGTTTTCCATACAAGTACGCCGGGTAGTACACGGGGCTCGCGATAAACCGTGTGCAACAACCACCAGCATATGAACACAAAGAACGGCCAATCGAAAAACAATATCGATCCATTGTTTCGCCCGTCCAATAAATATCGTAAATATCGGTCTACTGAATTACAGGTCCCAATCTCGTTCGCAGATCAGCAACAGACCTGCACCGTTAAATCGTAAACTCGCCTCCTTCTCGCTAGCTTCGCCTAGTCGATACGGTGGCTTCCTTGCACGCGTGCGATACAAAGGAAAGAATTCTTTCAACGTGCAGCCTGATGTGAAAGAAAAAGAAAAAAAATCATCGAGATTTATAAACGATCGAAAAATAAATAATGGATAATGGTGAGTTTAACAAAAATAAAAATAATATTCGTATATAGTTACGTATTATTACGTCGCGCACGCAGTAATCGAGTATTGCGTAAATATGTGCAATGGGTGGACATTGTTAACCGAAGAAACTTTCTGAAGCGTGCATAAAAATGCATCCATTGTGGAAGGTCATCGAGAAGTAACATTATATCTCATTTGTTCGAGTGTACCGAACTGAGACACGCATATTTTTTTCCTCCAGTTTCCGCCCTTGTTCTTACGTAATTGTTCTTTCGGAGAGCACGTTTAATTTATTCGCGATACATGGTATTTTCTCTTATTCGAACTTTTCGAAAAATCAAAAGAAACAGATATATTCCCTTTCCTTTATTATCGATGATCAATAAACCCGCGCGTTTCGTTTATCGCGCGAACCGATTCAAAGTAGATAAATAGTAGTAGATGGAAAATAGTTACGGGATATTTGGGATGGAACGGATGAATTAAAATGCGAATATTTATGTTAGCCGAAAGTACTGACAGCGCCATCTCCCGATGAATATTCGAAGCTTCGACGTAGCGTCCCAGTGACGCTCAACTCAAAGAGAGAACCGATAATTCTTCCACTAGATTTTATTCCACAATTATATCATTAAGAAGTAAAATTTCCCTCTACTCTCGCATTCTTACGTCGAGAATAAAAGACAAATTTTAAAACGTAAGATGGTTAACGTGCATCGTACTCGATTAATTTTTCTTTATTTTTTTTTCTTCCCTATATCCATCTCGACGCGTAAATTAAACTTTTACGATCTTTCGCGATATCGAACCAAGTCGGCATTCCTTCTTATTTTCTTTTCTCTCTCTCTCTCTCTCTCTTCTCTCGGTCTTAATACGCAAGATATATCGCTCTCGCCCGATAAAACTTGTTGAAAAAAGATTTGTCCGGAATGCCTCTTTGCGCTCTAAAAAGATATCGCGTATTTTTACGATTCCTTCAACGATTAAAAATCGTCCGGAATTAAACACTTTCAAAATACCAACGCACAGCGATCTAACGATAAAATGTTACAGATAAGCCCCTAAAACGATTTCGAACCAACCGACGCATCCATTTGCAAACTCGAATTCGCCTCGCTTAAGCCGTCGTTAGATACTTGGGCGATAACGACCGTAACCCCGTGCTTCTTGTATCTTGCGGAGAAACGAAGAAGACGAAGAAAGGTGGTCCGTCGAAATAAGAGAGGGTGAAATTCGGAATACTCGTGGCGTGCGTGGCCGCCGTAATACGTGGCCGACGCAACGCATCGAGAAACTCGTGAATTTTTCGAGTATCCAGCCGCAGTATATAATCTCGCATCGAGTGGTTGGATAGACTCGGAGGAAAAAGAACGGGCGGGAGAAGAGACGGCGGCGGAGAGAGAGAAGCGAGCGAGCGCGAGCGAGCAAGCAAGGGGGTAAGTGTAGGGAGGGAGAGGAGGGCGGGGTAGGGGAGCGGAGAGGCGGAGAGTTAAAGAGGATTGCCGATCCATCCATGAGGGACGATGCAGTCTCTGAATGCGAGATAAAACCTCGCTGATGCCCGGCAGAGCGATCCGCGTGGTGCGAGTAAGAGGGCGGCGCGGAGCCCGACCGGTACGCGGGAAAGAAAGGAAAGGAATAGAGGGTTAAAGAGAACAGCGGGCAGAAAGAGAGACAGAGAGGGAGGGGGAGGGGCGAGGAGACCCATTGAATACAACGGAAGGTAAAACTCGAGGTAGCGGATCCGAAGAGACGCTGAAGACCTCTTCCAAATCCATATAAATTGTCGTATTGTTGGAAGGCCATGCAGCATACCGATTCGAGATGACACGAAAAATCCACGAGCGGGGAGAGTAAGGCCGCGATCGCCAAGTCGATCTCTTTCCCTTCTTCGTTCTTCTCGATACGCGAATATCACGTACAGGTTCGCCCCTTCTTTTCTTTCGACTTCTCGAAATCGAACGTGTAATTATATATATATATATATATACGAGAAACAGCCAAATGACGAAGAAAGAAAGAGAGAAATAATTCATCGATCTTTCTTCGTTTAAGAAACGAGAGAAGAGAGCAGAGTTCCGCGAAAATCGAGAGATCCGGTGACAGCGGCAGGGCCTTTACCTTACTGAAAATAACCGGCGCAGATACAAGTGGTTAAAAATTAAAAAGGGAAGAGGAGGAGGAGGAGGAGGAGAAGGAGAAGAAGAAGAAGAAGAAGAAGCGTGTTTAATCTCCCGGTCTATAAAGACCGCGTTGAGGAGAGCGCGAGAAAAGAAAAAGATAGGAAGGACGGATTTCTCGCGATTCGGCAGCATCCGCTCCGCGTTTCGAAGGCATCGGCAGAAAGGAAATCGGCTTACCGGGCAAAAATATACTGATATTTATGAGGGTCGCGACATCACAGCTAATCTTTCGAAGATAATAATTTATCGGGCACCGGTACGCCAAGGAGGTGTATTTTGACTGAAATCCCTTTGCCACTTCTTTCTTATACCGTCTTTCCACGCCAACCCCTCCCCTCTCCCCATTTCGACGCTCTCCGCTACCGACTCGTATTTCACTCCACTTCAAAGACTCGATTCGCTCTCTCTCTCTCTCTCTCTCTGTCTGTACAGAAAAATTACCGATGAGAAAGCGAGCGTTCGCGTTTGTCGATAGCTTCTCCAAAGTCTTCTCCAGTTTTTATATATACGATTAATTTTGTTCTTGAAAAAGCTTGTCTTCCTTTTTTTCTCCGCGACTGGCAAAAGTGTATTTCGTTGGTTGAGAAAAGAGTAGGTGTTGGATCGAGAAGAATTATTTTCCGTGTATTTCCTAGTTGAACGTGACTTCTTTAATCGACGAATGCTCTGCAGTTTCTCACTTAGCGAACGGGAGAAATTACGTTTTCTCCTGTTTAATATAACGGAGAATGATTGTAAAAATCAAACGGGATTAAGATTACGGGTATAAATATGGTTAAAGTGCGATAAAGGATTTTTATTGTGCTTTACACAAGCACACACGATACGACGAACTGAGAACGATGTAACGTAATTATTTAAATTTTCCACCTTGCTTGAGAAATATCCAATTTAAAAAATTACTATCCCCCCCCACTCCTTACTTTTCTTCGTAGTAAGAGCGAAATTACAGGTACGTGGAACAACGTTTAATGTCATCGCGACGTTAAAAACGTTTTTTCTTTTTTTTTTTTTTTTTTTTAAAGCGTATTTTATCGTGAAAAATTATTTTTTCGAACAATAAAACGATGTACAACTAACCTCTCGACATGGCCCAACTATCGTCGATAGAGACAATGGAAACGAATCAATTTTTTAAAAATGCTTCCGTCCAAAAATACATGCTCCGTTAAACAAACACGGTATTTCCATACCGCGAAAAAGTTCCCTCGAAAATCGGAATAATTATTTCGAGGTCTAAGAAAAAAGAAAAAAAAAAAGGAAAAAACGAAACAACAATCGCGTGTACATATCTGCCTTTTGCGCGAAAATCCGTAAACGAAGCGACGTGTCGATCGGGAGAAATTTCTGGAGAAAATTAAGAAAGCTCCGGGCGAAGACTCGAGGTGGATGATCATCGATCACGAGGGAACGGATACGCGTGGCGAGTGTGGCGATCGAGAAAGGCGCGCGGAGGAGAAGGCGTGTGCGAAACAGCGACACCGTGGCAGATCGGGACGGGGCCGGAATAATAATAGGATCGGAATTCCACGGTGATACATCGACTGGCGTTTCGTTATTTACGACAGCTCCCCTTAATCCACGCTAGAAACGGCGAATCGCATTAACGGGAATGGCGAATCCGAAAATCTGTCCTTGCACACCGTTCCCAGATTGCCGCGTACGAATCCTGATCACGAATCGCGACCGGATTACCCTTCCTCAAAAGCACGAAAATGTTAATGCGAGCAAGAATTCCTTGGCGCGGCAAGCTTTCCGTCTAATCCGATCAGTTTCAGGGATACGATTTCTCTCTTTCTTTTTCCACAGAAATCGATATATCCTTATCTTTTTTTTTTTTCCTCCTCGAATCGAACCAGCTTGGAATTATTCGTATTATTATACGAATCCCTGCGATTCTATCTCCATTCGTGCTGTATCGATGCTGTCTATATTTGAAAAGAGAAGATGTTATTTACTTTTACTTTTTTTCCCTTTCGCGCCCAGCCGTTTCTAGGTTCGTTTCCTGGTTTATAGTTGTGATACATTACTCGAAACGCAACTCTGATTTAAATATCTCTGATAAAATACACGTAGGTGGAATAAAATAGAAAGAAAGAAGCGAGGAAATTAGCTTTGCAAAGCGTTATAACATCAAGATAACGTCGTAACAAAGAATATACGCGAGGAAAAGAAAGTAACAGAGGTATATCGAGTAAAAGTTTAAGCAAATTTCGCTTGAGATCGTTATGGGATAGTTGGAAACTCGCCTGAAACTAGAAATAATCGGCGTTCGTCATCCCCGATTGAGATTTGTCCACGGTTCTTTCTTCTTTTTCTTTTTTATTTTTATTTAATTCGTTTCGACGATTTTTCGATCGTTACAGCAAAGAAATTGCTCGCCTTAGAAAATATGATAAACACTCGTGCAGAACCTCTTATATCGTGCAAAACGAGTGTTGCCGCCGTGATATATTTCGCAAATCTTTCGTTATTTATCACGCGACAACGTTCCTAGCTCCCCTCGCGCGTATAACGCTTTCCCTTTCGACCTCGTCTCGCTCCCGTCTCCCCGTTTCCTTTCCTCTTCCTCTCCTCTTCTTTTTCCTTCGACGAAATATTACCCAAGAATTTAAGGATATAATAGAATTTCGGAAAACTTGTAATACGATTCTTTCTGCCCGATAACTATGGTATAAATGGAACGAAAATGGACGTTCCAATTTAAAAGAAGATTCCACGGAAGAAAGATGGAAAAATTGCACTCGATAAAAACCATTCCCCATCGAATCGATACCGTCGGCAATTCAGAACGATAGGAAGAAGGTCGACAAATTTTTAACAAAACCGATCGATACCATCCTTTACTTACTCCAAACTCGAAGGATCGCGTGTCGCGAGAGATAACGGGGACGTTTGTAAAATGTAAAATTCGTAATGCGTCGCCGCGAAAGTGGAATAAGCCAAGACACACGGGGGTGGCGAGAGGCGGCGGCGGCGATGGCGGTGGTGGTGGCGGTGCGGCAGCGGCTGCCACGGAAAAGGGATGCAAGGGGAGAGGGGAATCTCCTACGTGTACGTTTATGTGTCTCATTTATCAGCACAGATATTATTATGGCTCTACGCGGCCGGAGCTAGGAATTTTACATACGTACGGACATTTGTACCTTCGCGATATAATATAAGGACGTAATAATGCACGCGCATACAAACGAGCCGGTGTACCACCACTTTCAACCGTGTCTCCGATGCCCGCCCCTTTCTCTCTCTCTCTCTCTCTCTCTCGCACTCGCGTGTGTCTCCATCTCGCTTCCTCCCATCGTCGAGCTCGGAATTAAGAAATTTACGCGTCCGATTAAATCCACGACGTTTAATCGATTACGAGCCGGTGCAAGTGAACGAAAGTGGAAGATACACCGGTACGTACGTCTGTTAGACGTTAGATATTAGAAATTTGAAATTCATCGAATAAGTCGATAATGGATCGAGTCTGAGAAGAAGGGCAGCAACGAATTCCACGGAACGTATCTCGTGAGCCAGGCGATCTTCCTTCTCCCGTGGCGGGAAGGATAGGTAAAGTTCGAAGCGTGCAGCACGTACTCGGGCTAAGGCACAAGATCCGACAACCCTTGTACACCCACCCCCCTCCTAGCCAAGTCAAAGGGTCCCACCACGGTCGTCAAACCTTAATACATTTACAGCTCACGAGAGCACCACGGTGCCGCCGTGAGCGGCAGTCCTCCTGGTGGATATTTGCCGGTGGATCTCTCTATAGAGTGTATCACGTTTGCGCATGTGAATATCACACGTATAAGTAGAAGAAAGATGGCCCGGCCCGTCCGTCCCCAGCGGCTAACCCCCTGATATATCGTTTACGTGTCTCGGCGTGCATACGTCGTTTGGGACACATGCCTTCTCTTCCTCCGCTCCTCCTCTTCTTCTTCTTCTTCTTCTTCTTCTTTCATCCTCCCCTTCTCCTTCCTCTTTCTCTCGAGGACACCGCGAATCCTCGTTTTACGAATTCACGGGACGAATTCGAGAGAGAGAGAGAGGACTAGAGAGAGCTCGATACTACTCCGCGGTTCAACTGTCCTCAACTTTGCGCCAAATATCTCGAATACGCTCGTCCATTTCGAGATTCATCTTCTTCCTTTCTTTCCTTTTATTTTCGTATCTCGTCGAAATTTTATCCCTTCGATTATCGTACGAATAATAATAATAATAATAATAATAATTTCAGCGAAAGCATCGTCGATTGGCAAAATACTGGAGAGAGAGAGAGAGAGAGAGAGAGAGGGTTTCCGAAATGCACTCGCGACGTTGCACGTAGGTTTCGCGGAGAAGAGGGAGGGAGGGGCTTCGACCAAGCTCCGGACTTAGCCATAATCTGAAATATATTGGTACCCGGTGTTTGTCCACATCTCGTTGACCGCCATTATAAATCGGCGAAGCGTAGGCATTCGTTCGAGGACATTAGTCAAAGGCCGGGTAATGTCGTACGCGATAATACGCCTGATATCGTGGATCCAAGTGTGCGATGCCGTTCATACGCGTTTCGTCGCGTACACTCGAACCGAAACGCTTACGGGGTATAACCCGAGAGTGAAAAGGTCGTTGGAATTGGCAATGACCTCTCGAACGGCCATTCTCCGCTCTCTCTCTCTCTCCTTCCCTTTCTTTCCCTAGAAAAAGCGCGTTTAACTAGCGGCTGAGAATATTTAGAAAAGATTGTTTCGTGAAATTTACGAAACGGTCTCGATCGGTCGATAAGAAGGATTCGACGAGCAGGATTATAAATAAATCGGCAGAGGAAGGAGCGTGGATGTTTCGAGCATTCGGCTCGATGAGATATCTGGAATCTCGAGCGGCGCAACCAATAGAATACGAATAGATAGCGTTCTTCCCTCTTCTCGGTCCCTCGTTCACCCCCGCTCATCCTGCCCCACCCCCAGTTTCCACGGTGCGGTAATGCACTTATATAAATCAGGTTCAAGCACGGACCACCATAAAGCATTGCGATGTTTCGATGTCCGTAAAGCATTCCTGGGCGGGTTCGCGTTTGATTCACGCTTGTCGGTGTGTGGGGCAGGCCCTTGAAGGCCCCCCTCCCCCCAGCCGCTGCTCCATACTCGTTCGACCGATACCGTATACCACGCCGTTGGTCCGTGGCCCAACACTGACATCACCGTGAGAGACCATTCCTACCACCGTGAAACAGGCGTGAGAGAACTTGTCGCTGGCGATAATAGTTTATTTGTCGCCGGTTTCGCCGGGGCCGAGATATGTTCCGGTTACTCCGCTCCCCTCCGCCGAGGATTGTTTATTATGCGAATTGAACGAGCCGAAGGCGATAAAGATCCCGTCCGTTCCCTTTCGCCGATCCATCCGCTTTGCCTCGCACGCTCCATCTTTCTTCGCCTCTCCCTCTCTTTGTCTTCTCTCCCCTTCCCCCGCCAATATCATCGATTTTTCGAAACGGACGTACTTACGTATACATCGTATATACGTCCCTGTGCGAGTATTCGTTTTTTTTTTGGATTCACACATTCTTCTGGTGGGTATCGAGGAACCGAGGCAGGATAACGAAACAACAAGGCGGGCTAAATGCCGCGATATTTCAAGGGGGGTGGAGGCGAGGAGGAAGAAGGGTATATTACTTCATCGTATCCGAGTTTCCTCTCGTTACAGGGCATGTAGCGCGTATCGTTCGTTCATAATGGGGATAAAATATGTAAGGGGGACCTTCCTTCTCTTCCTTCCTTCCTTCCTTTCCGTGCCGTTTCGTGTTCCCCTTAGTCTCTCCTTTGTCTTTCGATCGTTCTCACCTTCGACTCCGCCCGTGCAAAAGTGAAAACCGAGGCTCGATTCGCGGTGACCCTCGCCCGCCCGCCCCGATGACAAACGCGGCGAGCTCACCGCCAATTTTTTAATACCATTTTTGGCCGGCCAATCGCAACGGGCAAAATTATAGCCGGAGTTAAGGACCGTTCGTTTTCATGCGGGAATCTACCTGCTCGCGCTTAATCACGCGGCCCCCTCCCTTCCTCTTTCCTCCGAACGAACGCCACTACCACCATTGGCCGTCATCTAAGACGTAGGAGCCAGATTCTACGATTCTTTCTCGCCATTTCTAGAGATAACGTTCCCAATAACTTATAATCCGATTTTCCATGCGTGCTCTTTCGATTACATCTCTCCCCGTATTTTCTCCCGTCCTTTTTCGTCGCAGTGTTTTCCACGCGTCGGTTAATCTTTGTAACAAACTTTCATTGCGTTTGATATCCTCGTATTTCGCCGACTGCGCGCGCGTGTGTGTGTATACATATATATATATGACGTACGATTCTTTAATTAAAATTGATGTCGGCGCGTCGGAGAGAATTGTAAAATTTGTCAAGATAAAGGAAATCCCGAAGAAGAAACATCTGGGAAATGCTATTAGCTCTCGGGGTTATTGGCTAATTTGTCGTTGAGTCACGAAGAGCGATTAACGTGGGGAGAGGGAGAAGAGGAAGACAGGTTAACTTAGAACTATTCCCGGGCCCAGAAGGAAACTGGCGATAAATCGTTCGTGTCACCGATCCGCTGCCCAATAACTGGAACTCGGAGCTTTATCGGTCGCTAAGTAATAGCTACCAATAATCGGGGTTTCCAGCTTCTTATCGGATCCATTAAAGGGTACAACCGTCGTTGCGGTTTTGAGGCATTACCTCGACCGGTGGGTATCTCTGGCCGTCCGTCATCCCCGCCTCGATAACGCGGGTCAAAGAAACCGGCCTTCGCCGATCTTCCATCCCCTCCCACTCGAACAGAAGAATAATTTCCAACGAACGCGTAAGCTCCTCGCGAGAAACGAGCGAGGTCGCGGGGAACAGATTTCCGGCGGTGGTGACGCGAAGGTGACGCGTAGTACAACAGCTGTGCCATATTAATTGATATTTATTATCGAGCGGCGGTCTAATTGCAATTATTAAAAGACTTTGTCGGCGTGTTTAAAGCCCCGAGGCTTGCGGTTACGCAAAAGCGCCAATAAACGGGCCCTGCGGTCCTCGCCACCGCGGCCACCTCCCCGTTCATTACTCGCGTTTCGTCGCGGCGATGTAATTGCGGCCGCTAACAACGGCTACGATTGTTAATAACACCGTAGGTAGCGTTTCAGAGGATGAAAGAAGAAACAGGGGGGGGGAGAAGAAATCGCCGAGGAGAAGAAAAATCTTCCGGATTTGACGAAATTTCCGCACGTGTCGTTGGGGATATTTTTTGGAAGGGGTCGTAAATTGCTCGATAATGTTGCGCGGGCGTCGATCGATAGCAAGGGCGTCTCGTTGTTTCTCGATTTCGACTCCTCCCTCGACCTTTCTTCGCGGTGTCGTTTCTACCCACTCGCGATAACTCCGGCGCCGTGTTGCGACTCAATCGCGCGGTTCTTCCGCATAAATCTTGCCGCTTCGTATAAATCAACATGCCTCCAGCAGCGTGATACCCCGAACAGAGATATATATATATATATATATACAGGGAACGGTGAAGGAGGACTCTTCGATCCGAGGAGGAAGACCCTCTCTTCCCCACTCTTTCCTCTCTTTTACAAGATCCCGATACTCGCGTCGAACAATTTTCGAACGATACGCTGTTGCCCCTTCGAAAACCCTTCGAAAACCAACTACGGATTCGCTCGAGTACATAAATAAAACCTTCTCTCGTTCGTCGATCATATCGATTCCATCCTCTTTCCGTTCCTCGCGATTATTATTTTCCTTCGTTTCCCCGGGGTGGCGAGTCTCTCAAATACTTTCGCTCGGAAGAAAAATATCCGTTCGGAACGTAATCGATCGCGTGATAATCTCTCGGTTGGCGCGTGGTGGCGCGGGCCAGCCTTTGATGACGGGACGTAAAAATAATTTCGAAACCGCAACGGCTGATATACGAGCGAGAGAAAAAGTGAGAGAGAGAGAGAGAAAGACGCGAGAGATACGAGAGGCGCTCGTAAACTTTTCTGGCTGTGGCAGCCGCGGCCCTTGCGACGACCGCGAACAAACCACCCAACGCGTCCCTTTTCATTCATGTCTCGAACCACGCTAATGTACTCCGTGGCTGACCTTAAGGGTCACAACACGCAAACACGAGTTCAATACGGATACGCAACACGGATAGTATCTCCACGGGTAATCGAAATAATAATCCTCCGTCGCGATAAATTAATAAATCCTTCCGTTCTTCCATAATTTTCCGCGTTATTATCCGCAGAAAAAAGGATCCGTGAAGAAATCCGCGAATCCGAGATTCGATCGGAGGAAGATCGCGGAAATATCGATCGTATAATAAATGATGATAAGAATCGCGTATCGTATTACCGGCGATTATACATGAAATATATGATAAATAGAAGCGAAAGGATAAATAGATAATCGGATAACTTTGCCGCAAGAAAAATCCCGATTTGCATAATACTATCTCAAGTCCACTCAATTCTAGGCTATTGTTACGAAGCTAAAGATACAGCTAGCGGCGCTCGTTTCATTCTGATTAAATTAATTCCGAGAAGAGCGCCGCCACTCTCTCTCCTTTTTGTCACGTATGGTTTTAGTTGATTTTATAATGGAGGAAACTACCCTATTTCCTTCCTCCGCAGTTATGGGAAGAAGCGCTCCCAAATCCCTAGAAAATTCTAATTCAATTATCCCCCTTGCATAATCACGAACCATATGATTGCCGCCTGTTTTTCGCGGCAGGGTTATTCGATTTAAACCGCTGACCTTCCTTCGCTATGAAAATCTACCGAATAAACGTGGGGGAGATAGTTGGAAAAATACGTCGATCGTTTACCCGGAACAATTTACTTTTTTCACCGCGGATGATGCGATATAATAATTCGATCGTTTAAATGGAAAGGAAGAAATCGATAATTTAATAACAACAAAGGGACAAATTATCTTTCTTATTTTCCTCCCGGAAAATTTTAATTTTAATTCGCAGATTTGATTTCGGCCACAATTTATTTTACGTTTGATCCTATCTTTTTAATAAAGACCCCGGCTTATAAGTATCCTCTGTCCGCGGAGCATTTTCCTTTTAAATCTAAAAGCGTAAATTTAAAATTTCCCATCCGTATTCCCGTCTTTCTCTTTCTCTTTTTCTTTTTCTTTCTTTCTTCTTTTTTTCTTTTTATAAAGTAAATAAGAAAAAGTATATACGCATATCCGACCGATAACAAAGGGAGAAACGGTTAAAACCGTTCGAAGAAACGATGTTATAAAGGAAGAACAAGAGGGCACCCTTAAGAACAACGAGAGAACGATGCGTGGGCTAAATTGGGCGGAGCGTCCATGGAGGAATTTTATTCCCCGTGGAAAGAGAACAAGGTGTACACTCCACTAGGCTTAGAAACCATAAAAGTAAGTGGTATAGATTTGAAACGACGACGTTGGCCGAGGACGACGCAACGATCGGGAGAAGGAGGGAAAAAAGGAAGAAGGAAAGAAAGATAGAGAAAGGGAGGGTTGTTACGAGCGGTGCGTTCAATTAACGGTGGTCGACGTGGTCCTGCCGTACCACTGGCCACGGGGGTAGTTAATGCTAGAGGCATACCTACTTACCTACGGCAGTTTCTTTTTATGGCCCAGACCACCACAGCTACAGGCCAGTTTCTCGCTAATTGGTATCGAACTATTATTCCCCCTCATTAACGGGAAACCAAACGAATCTCCCTCACTCTTCCAACGGTTATCGAAACAGAAATCGTGTATTGAATTCGTGTTCGCTCGTTTAATCTGAAAAGTGGGAAGAGAGAGAGAGAGAGATGTAAAAGGTGAAGAGCGAAAGTGAAATCGGTTATCGCGCCGACAGTTCGCAGTTGAGCCTGACTGAGCTACATTAGGGTAGACAGGTCGGTTGGGAGGGGGAGGGAATAAGCGCGGTAGAAAAATGCGAAAATTATTGATATTGCTAAGGGTCACATATCATTGTCTGAGGATATATAGACGTCGCCGTGAGCTCACCTCGCGCGCCTCCTCGTACCTTTTCCCCGATCTTAACAGGGAACTTCTATGGGGGAACAACAGCGGAGGCGATATCGAAGCGCAAGGAGGGGATGTTCCAACGTCAGAGTGCCGACGGCTCTGATATATCCCAGCAATATTTTTCGATCATCGCGTGCTACGAAAATTTATATCGAGCTCGTCCTTCGATCATCGAGTTATCGTCGCTCTTCCTTTCGAAATTTTATTCACGTTCCTCGCTCTCTTCTGCTATTGTTAATTACAAGGAGGACGAGTAAGAGGAAATTTCGAGTCGTTTTAATTCGCACTTTCCAATATACATATATATATATTTCCTTTCGAAATTTTATTCGAACGTTTCTTGATCTCTTCTGGCTGGTTGTTAATTACAAACGAGGACGAGTATGTCGTAAGAGCAAACGAGCCTCTGGGTAATGGTTCACCGAACGATCGAGCTCTCTACCCTCCCGTTTAAAGGATCGTTCGATTAACCGTGCAACATCCTGATACAACCTTTGGGACACTCTATCTTGCGGTTGAAATTGGACCAATTCCGCTACACGCAGAGATTCTCATCCCGGAGATCTTTCCAGAGAGGGGAAGCGAATATATTTATTTCTTCGAACACTTTTGAGTCGAAACATGGACAATCCACCCCTCGGATAATTTGTTTCCAATCCCAGATTCGATGTACTCTTTCGGGAAGCGCGTCGATCGCGATGCAACGGATGGAGGGAAACGGATCGAAATGATCACCCGAGAATGGAACGGTAGCGGCATCTCGGTAAAGTAATATCCGTGGAGGGTAGCAGCATTACGATGGGCGGACGATAGCGGCGAAGGTCAGTTAAACTGTTCGGAAACTCGGCGGCTTTCCAATTAACTAAAGATCCCGGGCCTAGGTAGGGTCAAGCCTACGGTAGTTGACCGTGAGTTTAACACTACATAAATCGCCTCCCTACGTCTTATTGGAGGCCCTTGATCTAATTACCTTCCGATGCTTGACCGCGTGCCATCCATCCCGGTTCGATGCCTCGCCGATTATTTCGCCCCCGTTCGTCGATCCTTTCATCCCTCTCCAAATCCTCACCACCACCATTCATACGCGCGACAATACGATTCCAGCAACGGATTCGTTCGCGATTCGACAATAAACTAACAAACTCGATCAAATTTATCGAAAATTCCATTGGACGGACGGTTGACGGGTAACGCGATTACCACCGCCACGTTTCAACGTAATACGCGTTCAAAAATATCGCGAGATGAAATTCACGGGGAGGACGTGCGGGAAACAATTTCGACGTAGACTATTAACCGGGGCACCGCGATCCAATTAGAACGATTATTTACAGAATGCAAATGGCAGCGCCGATACCGCAAAATTATTCGATGTTTTCCCCCCTGTTGTCCTGGCAATTTGCGCGCGTTAACAACTATTTAAAAAATACGTAATTCGGAAAATCATGTCCCGACGAAACGTTGCACGAAAATTATCCTCGTTACGCCCCCCGAAATCCGCGATTACCGAGTTTTAACGTAAACGGCAATCCGAACGGATCCTGGGATCGGCCATTTCTCTTTTTCCTTCCCGTTCCTTTTATCGCAATTGAAAAGCGCCATCTTCCAAATATCTCTTCGAAGGGAAGTAACATCGAGAGCGTCGAGAGGAAAAGAGAAAAAAAGTTTCTCGCGCTTTTTCTCTCGTCAAAAATTATACGTTTAATGCACGGATCTTCGGATAAAATCGGACAATGTTTTCATACGAAAAATGCGAGCGAGATTCGGAAAAATTGAAACGGGATCCTTTAAAAATAGTGTTTAACGCTCCCTTTGGTAATTCGGTTGGCAGGATTTGCGAGGTATATATATACACGTATATACACGTCAATCGTAGTAAGCTAATGCCAGAGCATCGATAAACGTCCGTGACTACCGACAAACACATAAACAAACATTTACATTTAATTGGTGGGCCGCGTGTCTGACTAATGGCCGGTCGTCTGAGTTTCGAAACGTTTCGATGCGGTCGTCACTCTTCCTGCTTGGTTCATGATCCTCGCTGCGGGGAAAAAATTCGCTTTCGCATCGAAATCGTGACAGATGTTCAGGAAAGTCGCTCGGCCGAGTGATTAATCGGGGGTTAAACCACGCGAGCTGCCTTCAAATCATGATTTAATGCCCTATTTTCATCAAACAACCGAGAACCGAGCGAAAAACAGTCGCAACAGTTTGAAGGAAACGCGACAGACGAATCGATTTCGTCGATAAATTTGAAACGGAGACTCGCGCCATCATAGATCGTTCGAAAAGTTTAACAGTTCTTTCCTTCCCTCTCTAATAACGTTTTATCACATTACATTAATTGGAATAATAGAGTAAGAAAACGTTTTTCGATCACCCTTTATGATCGAATTCCTTCTTTCTCTTTCTCGACATTCTTCGACGATAAAACGATATATATGTATATATATATATATATATATTATTTGGATCTATGAAAAAGATTTCATCCACGGTCTCATCAAATTGTGTTAGAAGGGTAGCTCTAATTGGTTTTATTGATACGTTAACCGTTTATTGCCTTGGAACGATCGTAAAAAAAGTTGAGGAAGGGATCGGCTTTTTAGAAAAAAAATTTAAAGTTTGAACGTATCGATCCGGCGAGGAGGCGAGTAACTATGGATAAAAAAGAAAGAAAAAAGTAATTATCGTTAAAGAGATCCGCGAATAGAGTCCATTTTCCGCACGAATGGAAATACGTGTACGCGAGAGAAGGCCGAAGCAATAATACAACGATATTTCACATCAAGATCATATTCGTCGCCGGAAGAAAAATGACGGTCACCGGTAACTCCCAAGCGAAATTCATTTTGACAGATTTCATACATTGAATTGATGTTTATATGTCGCGTTCGCCGGAAGATAAGCCGGATGGAAAAGTGTATACGGGATCGGGCGTCGCGCCGCCACGCCCCGGTTCGACAAAACTTTGGCCGCGCGTATCGGCCACAATACGTATAATCCGTCCAGGGGATCAAATTCTTATAAGGGACGAGGTCAGAGACAAAGACCGCCTCTTTCGAGGCTAAACTTTAAGGGTTTTCATCCCCTCTTCTTCGAACAGCGTAAGTAATACTCCGTCAAGAATATCGGCCTCCTTGTATATACGAATATACCCATCATCTTTTGTCGTCTAACCGTCGCTAAGATTTGTCCAAGATTCAGGAGGATATTCGAAAATTTCCTTCTCCACGGGACAAGATGTAAAAATATTCGCGACGAAACGTTTGATCCGGAGAAAAAGAGAGAGTTAGAGAGAGAGAGAAAGTGATCGAATCGGTGGAAAATTATTCGGATATTTTGATCCCAGAGAAAGCGTCGTCTCCCGGATCTCGCTTTCCCAAACTTCATTCGCGACTGGGGCTCCGAATTAGACGCTAACGAATCTTTACGTCCCGCCTTTCGTCCTCCTATATATACATATATATAGTACATGGCGTACACGAGCGCCGACGCCTCTAGATTTCTAGCGTCGTTGGTCGCGTGAAAATGAGAAGCATTTTCGTGGCTGCCGTCAGCCCTCCCCACCTACGAATTATTGCGTTAAACCACGTAACTAGGGGGGTGAACGTGTACGTAACTCTCGGTGCGTATTAACGCGCGACACGCGGCAGTTTCTTGCCAGAACTTTGGAATCAATCAGCGCCCGGCACGGATGCATTCGAGAGAATTAATATCAGCGTCGCGAGCGACATCCGCGCCGCGACGTAATCCGTTTACCGCTTGCCAACCCTGCTCGGCTCGGAGTTCGTTTCCGTTTCGCCGCGTGAAAACGATGCCGCGGGGAGAAACGCTCGGGAGACGAGAGGATCCCGAGATCGTTTAACGCGACGACCCTTCCTTTCTTTTTTCATTTCCCTTTATTTCTTTTCCTCCCTTCTCCCGATACAATCGAAATTCTCCTCGAGAGAAACGAAAATTCCTTCCCACGAAAAATTATATAATAATTGCCTGGCCAAACAGCGAGAAATATACATTCCTCTCCGCCAGATGGAGCGTTATTTGTTTTCTATAAAATCAACACTGGCCGAAGTTATAACGTGGATCAATTAGCGTCGCGTATTCCTCTGAATTTTCGGACAACACCTTTCCTCCTACGGTCACAATTAATACAGCAAACGAAGAGATATCCTCCCTCGAAACTCGATCTCGATGCCACCAAAAGGCTATCATCTCAGCGATCGTCCTGCGGAGAGAATCAAAGGAGGAGTAAAAATCGAGTCGAGATAGGAGGATGAAAAGAGATCGGCCGTTCCTTCCGTCGAAGGACGGCTAACCCGACGCAGACCGCGGTGTGTACACACACGTGGCGTGGCAATAACTAATAATACCAGTGAAGCCAATTTCGAGGTGTCACGAGAAATGGCTTCTATATCATTCGGCCGCGCGGTGTACACTTGCAATTTCCAATTTCATTGCCACGGCACGCGTATACACGGTTACACACACACGCGTACACACCTCGCTCTTCCACACGAAGCGGCGAACGAATTCGCCGGATAAACGATCATCGCATTAACCCAGGCCGATAAATATTTAATTGGACGAGGAGCGACCGGATTAACCGTTCGCCCGTAAACCGCCGCTGCTAATTCAATCAACAAGCGTGATCAACAACGTCCGATTTTTATGCGCGCGACCAAACCACCGCCGATCCGATCTTCGTTCACGTTCGTGTTAAACGAGCAACGATTGTTGTTGTTGTTGTTGTTGTTGTTGTTTCAACGGTAAACGAAGCGAAAATGGTTTTATATCATTGCGACGAGAGTTTCTTCTTGCAGAATTTCAGTTCGTTTCGAAATTTTTGTACGCGAAAATTCGCATCCGTCGATACTGGTGAATCTGGACGGAGAGAACGGTGTCCCATAAATATCGGTGGAAGGAAAAGGGGGAGCGAAATAGGCAGTTCGCACTTACTTGAAGGGTGGGAGCTACTATGGAGTTAGTTTTCCGTAGGCGTGTCCTCTGCGGGTCAATCCGCGATTGATACAAAAGAGTTGAGCCCTCGAACCCAGCGGAAAAACCCGCTAAATCACCCGTGGCGAGGGTGAAAACCCGAGGCGTGTGAGCCCCCTCCCCCCTCGATGTATCGCGAACGATTGGGCGGGATAAAAGGGATATCTTTCCTTCCGGAAATCCGGACGCCTTCCACGCCAACCCATCCTCGATACGGTTACTCGATCTCGCGGCTATCCGCTATCAATCGTCTCATAACGGTTTAACGGACGCTTTTCCTTCGATTCTTTTTTCTTTCTTTCTCTCTTTCTCTCTTTCTTCCTTTCAGAGCGGGGTGAAAGGACGAGTCTCGACGAGATCGTTATCGACGATGTATCGAGATTGAAAGCGAGCAAACGAAGGGAGGGTTTTGCGAGGGAGGGGAAAGAACGCGAGGGAGCGAAAACGGATTCGCGGTTCCGCGGCCAAAGATTATCCCCTGACTGGCGTCGTCTATACGCGTTTGCCTCGGTCTGAAAGGGCAGCAGGTAATCCTTCGTCGTCTGGAACGAATTTATCGAGGTAGGGGAGGGGAGGGGAAGCAGCCAAAGATTTGCTTTTCCGATTGAACGTGCGGTGCGGCGTTGGCTGCGCGAAAGGGACAGCGACAGGGAGGGAGAGAGGCGAACGATCGAGGAGCCTCGAAATCTGGGAGAGACGGGTAAAGCGTCTTTCGACGCCCGAACGATCAAAGTCGAAGGAACGGTCGTAATCACCAAAGGATGCTCTCTTATGGATTTTCTTATTCGGATTCGATTTAAACCCATCTGCCTGAGCGATTCGCGGAACGGAATTGGCATTATTATCGCGGACAATCGAGTTTCTTCCTCCTTGCTTTTCCTCCACTCCTCCACCGTGCGCTAATCTATCGCGATTCTCGATCTCCGATATATACGCGACTCCGATCGAAAAGAACCTTTCCCCGTCGACAATTTCCCATTTAACTTGAACCAACTTGTCCATTTCCCGCAAGGAATTCCGTCCAATTCCAAGTGGTAATCAAAACATTGATAAACTCGATACACAGGGATCATCAAGTTTCGATGGAGTTTGAACAACCGTTGATCCGGAAAATCGAAGTAGAAACGATCTACGTATCCTATATTCTTGCATAATACGTACGCAGATACCCGTGGATAGAAAGATAACGGTCTAGAGAGAGAGAGAGAGAGAGAGAGTCGGCCGAGTTACTCGAAGGGATGGTCTCGCGCGACGGATATAGGATGGTAATATCTTGCCGACGCCATATTGCTGATTAACATATGCATCCAATACTCTCTCTCTCTCTCTCTCTCCTCGGCTCGCTCGAACGCAAACACCGTGTCAGACCGACATCCATCTCTATATACCTCCGCAACGTTGTATATAAAGCTCTCCGATTCAAACGGCATATTAAAGGTCGATTTATCCGGCTGTGAAGCGTTCCGCGAACTATCGTCCCCTACGGCAAAGCGTCGAATCACCCTCCTCCCCCCATAAATGATAGATAAGGTCCAGCTTACTGACAAGATTTGGACTTCTCTATCGATGCCGATCATCCTTACGAAATCGATTATTTCTTATCTTTCTTCTTCTTCCGCCTAGCACTCGCTTTGAAAAAAAAAAAAAAAGAAAGAAAAAAAAGAAAAAGGAGCGAGCGAGATCGTCCACACGCGAGCCACCGTGGAGTGGAGGGAATGGAAACGCATCGAGAGAGATAGAGCGTGGATAGAGTCTTCTCTGGGAGAAGAGAAGAAAGCGAGGGAAAAGTAGCGGGTATATTCGTTAGGACGAGATAGACCCGTATTTGGTTCTCGCACCCACTTTGAACCAACTTCGTAGCTGGCTTTGACGCCCTGCTAATCCAGGCGTCCGGCTATAGCATAGAAGACTACTCCCTCGAGGTGGAGGAGGGGAGGGAGGGAGGGAAGGCGAGAGGGGGGTGGCGGTAGCGGCAGCTCGGCTGGTTCAACGAGAAAAGAGAAGCGGTCGGAGAGAGGCCGGAGAAAAAGGAGAGAGACGGGGAAAGTGGCATATGAGCGCGATAGGGTAAAGTGGGGAAGAGGAAGAGAGAGAGAGAGAGAGAAAAAGAGAGGTATGGACGAAAGGCAAATGAACGAGTCGCTCCATGAAAGGAACTCGTACAGAATCCGGGAAACCCCATACGAGGTCCCCGCGACATGGGCCACCCGGCGACTAATTGGAATTCGTCTGTGCCAGTCGAAGCAAGGCTTTCTATAATTGAGACGTGGCCAGACCCGCAAAAAATCCGCAGAAAGGGGGAAAGGATGCGCAGGCCGCTGTCTCGCGAACGGAATCCTTTTCCTCTCTTTTGAACGGAAGTCAAAACTTTTCGAGGGATGATCCGGCCTCCCGCTGCTGCATCCGTTCCTCGGCATGTACGCGCGTATCTCAATATCATATAAATGCAAAAACTGATCCCTACAGAGACCAACTTTACCGGTGTAATGTAAATTTTTAAACTTATCCTCCCGTGCGCCGCGAGGAGCCGGGGTATTCTTCGATACCTCGTTCCCTCTCTGCGCCGCGCGCGATTACCAGGGCCGCTTCGCCTCTCTCGTGGCGGAGAAACGCCTTTCCAAATTCGCGCCAACGAAAAATAAGACGTTCCGTTTTTTCGCCTCTCTCCAACCATCTCCCGGGCGAATTTTTCTTCTCGCCCCCTCGAATCCTTCTATCAACAACCGTACGATGAAAGCTAGGATTCAAAGGTAGGAGAGTATTTGAGATTATTTGAGATACGAAACGAGAATATCCGCTTCTCCTTCGTCAACGATTCGAAAATATTACTTTTTCTCATATTTTGGAAAATTTTTAACGCTGGCGAAGAGAAACGAGAAGAAAGAGAAAAGGCGAAAAAAAGGAGAAAAGTATTCAAACTGGGAGAAAGATCCAGAAACGCGGATACGAGGGACAAGCGGGCAAAGGTAACCTCTCGAAAGAGCCTCTTCTTTCCTTCTTCGTTGCGCGCTCCTTTTCCATCCTCCTTCTTCCCACGACCCCTTTCGCAACCCGTTTCCTTTCTCCCCCCTTACGTCCGAGGGAAGGAGGGCGCGATAATAACGCGGGAAAGGGAAACATAGAAGCAATTGTAAAATTAATTAAGAGACTGGGAAAATAATTAATTTTTCTAATAATTCTTGCAGTCGCGCTGCTATTTTCCCAACACGCGGCCGCAGTTTCCGCGCACCGCCTCTCCAGAAGGGACGAAATAATTTCATAAGGGGTAGGTGGCTCGAGAACCGCACCTACATTTGCGAAAACATATCTCCTTTTCCACCGTCTCTTCCTCTCTCGTCTCTGGCCACGCTCGACCGCAACAAAGATCCTCCCCTCCCCCTCTCTCTCTCTCTCTCCCCTTCCCCCTTCTTTCCCGTGTACGTGGGATGGAAGTCGGTCTTCTTCTGGAATCGTTCGATCCAAAATTGGCCCCTTAAATTCGGAATTTTAAACGACAAGGGAGTAAAATAATTAGGAGGGAGGGTGTACAAGGGGCAGGTAATTTTTCCAACAATAACAAGAGAAGAATGAAAATATACGTTTCGATGGGATTGAGAAACGGTTGCGAGGATCGCCGGCGCCCTTCCTCCCGTGTTTGATCATTGTGTTATACGGTTCCCCCGGCGCACACTTGGCATAAGTGTATTTTGAAATTTCGCTCGTTGTAATAATCTTCCGCCGGCAGGTAGGTAGGTGTACCCTAGGCCGCGTGGTCAAACCGTATTTTCGCAACCGTACGTACATACGTACGCCCCGTCCTCGGACGTTTCTCAAGGTGTGCGTGTTACCGCGACGTTCCCTCACACGTCGAAACGTCGAAACGTCGTGCAGGTGTGGAACAACCGCCGAGTGTGGAAACCGTGTACGTGTGTGTGTGTGTGTGTGTGTGGAGTTTGGTCGGTCAGAGAGCATAAAGGCTCTCGAGAAATTAATTCTCTTGCGGACACGCGCACACACGCACGCACACACATATATAAATATATATAGAGAGAGAGAGAGGGGCGAGGTGTGGGCCGCGAACGCGGATGCGAACGCGAGCGCGAACCGTAGCTACGTGTTTTATTATTGAATGGCCTCCTTCCCGGACTGCGAATCAACTTGGCAATTGGTTTATTATAATTTCATTGTGTTTTCATTACCCGGGTTAATTTGCGCACGACCCGCATGTCTCCCTTTATTACCAGACCCCCTCAGGTCTTCAGACGCGGGCAACGCACACTTGGATATCAAACTTGGTCGCGAACGTTCTTTTCCTCGTAGAAATCCCGTTGACAGAGGAGGGGGCAGGGAAGCACGGGCAGCACCTGCCGCTCTCGTGTATTTTAGAACGGCCGGCTATATACTTTTCGACCGGGGCGAAAAAACACCGGAGCGGAGAGGTGCAACAGGAATTACGCGCACGTTATTTTTCTACGCGGTTAAAATCAGTCTTTATTAGATTCTCGTAATAATATTCCCGGGAACGATATTCTTTCTCTCTTCCTCTTTTCTCATTAACCTTATATATATATATACATACATATATATATATCTCTGAACCTTCGTTTCGAAAAAAAAAGAAAAAACATCGTTTCGAAATCTTTCGCATCGATTCGAAAACTCGATCGCGAGAAAGCGAGGGGGAAAAAAATCTGTGCGGTAAATGGTTAAACGCGGCTCGAAGTAGCGACACGGGCGCGTCAATTTGTTTACACGATGGATGCAGCACAGGAGATTCGGAGGATACGAGGAAACGACGACCCCTCGTCGCGCGCGTGTCTGATTCTGCTACGTTCTCCACGCGCAAAAAGCCGGCCAGGCGAACGATCTACCTTCTTCCTTTTTCATCGGGCGTACGTACGTGTTACTGTTCTGTCGTTCTTTGACACCCGGTTACGTCAAACAGGGGCGGCCGGCGGGCAACGACGGGACGAAAAAAAGGAGAGAGAGAGAGAAAGGGAGGGAGGAGTGGAACGAGAGGGAAGCGAAGAGGAGAGAAAAAAAATAGGTTGGAGGTGAGGCCTTTTGATTGACTGTTTGAACGATTTTTGCTCGGCCGACTACGCTGCCGGGCTGGCATTGATTATCGCTTATTGAATTTGTATGCCCCGGCAAGGGATGCTCCGGAGGGGTTGTCCAAAGTCGCCATCAGGGGATGCTGCTCGTAAAACGCTTTACTCTCGCTCCTACCTACGCGGGCAAGATTTGCTTTCCCTACGTCAAGTGTTACGTCGACTAACACGCTACGGGGGAAAGAAACTGATCTCTCCATCATCGACGTTCTACGATACATACATATATATATATATATATATATATTTAACGGAGAAACGAAACGAAGATTCAGTATCCGTAAAAATTTAAAATTCTCTTTCTCGATCGATCGCGCCGCTTTCCTAGAAGCTCGGCCTCCACTCTCTTTGGAAAATTACTCCGCTCCGCGATAATCTCCCGAGAGATTCAGCAGCGGAGTACATCGGGCGGAGAGAAATATTTTGCTTGACCAAACAGGTAACCCGTGACTCTCTCTTTCTCTCTCTCTCTCTCTCGCCCACCTCGCCCCTCGAACCCTTTCCCTCGTCCATCCCCTTCCATCCCCTTCCTCCCCACGGCCACGAGCCACGCATCCCTTTCGCATTTATGCTTACATGCCTCGTCCAGCTCGCGATGTATCCCTGAATTATTGAACGACGCGGGGATCAGCCGCGGATGGCAACGCCTCTCGAGTTTTAAGCCGTTCAAGCTCGAGCCGTTCGGTCGTCGAATTTTACGAAAAGAAAAAAAAAAAAAAAAGAAAAAAATAAAAAAACGACCGAGCAAATTTTTCTCCTTTCCGCAAACCGTGATCGTTACGATGTGACGATCGACCGATTCGAGATCAAATATCGAATCCGTTATTTTTTAGCGCGAGGGAAACAGGCGAAGGGACGAACGAAGGAGCGAGAATCGATCGAAATTATTAATAATAATCGACGGATGAAGGGGAGGGGGAGGTTAGAAAAGAGCTTAGAGGTTTAGAGGTTTCGGTGGAGAAGGAATTCATCAAAGGGCAATTTCCATGCGTAATGAAAATGAATCCCCGAAGAACGGCGAAAGGATCCGTGACGCGTGAAAACGGGTGAACGGAGAACGAAGCATCGATGCAATATTTATAAAAGCGAGCGAGTCCTGCAGGAGATATCCTCGAGGCCGGGGGTCGGGCAACGGTCGGCAAAGGGCAATGCTTGGGTCCACTTCACGGTCTCGAACTCGAGCCCGAAATCTCATCGGCCCAAATGGCGCATCAACATCCATTATTAACCGGGTTCAGAATATTAACGATACAGTTACCGTATTCCAGAAGCTAAATTAGCGGAGATTATTACGAGTGGGCTCTCGCGGTACTATCGCTCTCTCGATTCCACGTCCGCTCTCTTTCCGCGACGCACGCTTCATCACGGCCTCCCCCTCCCTCCTCCCTAACAGTCTGCCTCGAGTTCTCCTTCTCTCTCTCTCTCTCTCTGCCCCCTCTCACCCTCTCTCTCTTCTTCCCAGGTGGCGCGCTCGTACGCGGAGAGAATCCCGTTGCAGGGATGGTATTGGCCCCGTCTCGTTTTTTCCTTTTTTTTCCTTCCTTCCCCCTTTTTTTTTTTTTTTTTTTTTTTTACGACGCCATTAATTTTAATATCATTGCATATTGTCGGTCAAATTGGCGGAAAGTGCGCGTGACGGCCCCTCTCGGTTATCGCGCGCCACGCGATTTCACTCCCTCCCCCACACCCTCCTATCCATCTTGATTTTTCGCGTTCCGTCGCAAACTACGATATTGATTCCCTCTATAAATATTTTCGGGCTTTCGGGCGAAAAAACATGGGTCCGAAAAGGGGAGGGGAGGGGGTGGGGGCGGGCGCATAGCCGCGAGTCGAATCAACGAGCGAAGCGTTCGTTCATCTTTCGAATGAAGATATATGGACGAAGATACGAACGAGCCCAGGCCGTTATTTTTCGAAGTCACGGCCGATTTCAGAGCCGAGAGTGCGCGTTTGATCGAGCGCGTTCAATTCGAGATTGCTTTTTCTTTTTTTTCTTTCTTTTTCCTTTTCACCGCGACAAATTTGTTCCGCGTATAATAATAATAACGGGGAGCAAAATTTTCCACGCCATTTTCGATACGGGCGAAAGAGAGGAGATGGGAGAGAGAAAAAAGGGAGAAATATACTCGATATCGGGCAAATCTAACGAGACGCGTCCCGCGACGATTTTGGCGAAACGACCAGCCACCACCAAAAGTGGCTTTTTATCGAGTGAACGCGGCCCGTTTTATTGGAGGCATCGTTGCTTTCTCCACCCCGATTTCGACTTTCTCGTGTGGAGGAGGAGGAAATCACCGTGCCATCAGGGAAGGAAGGACAGGCCGTTCTATCCCTTCGAAACCCCCCGAAGACCAATTCCGCGATACGAATAATACGAAAAATACGGTTACACCGCTTTAAAGGACGCTTAAAACGACTATGAGACGACTATACATATGAGCCTTTATAGACACCTCTGGACGCGTCACCTTTGCCGCTCCATAAACGTGATCTTCCCCTCTCATCGAGATCGGACGTTTTAATATCGGTATCACGAGATTCTTGAAGAAGATTCTCGTGAAAACGCAGACATTTTTTTCCCAAACTTTTCGAACCCTTGATTTTCAGCATCCTGCCGGGTGGTCAAGAGCGAAAGAGCGAGTTCAGATTTATTCCCCATCGTTGCCTCCGGAGGCCCTCCACCTCGCGCAACTTCCTTCACCCCCTTTGGCGGTCGCTTCTCTCCTCCTACGTTGGGCTTTATTGACCCTTTATACATCTATTTGTTATGCCGTGGCCCTTTGTGCGACGGTAGACACGAATGGAAGGGACCCCGGCGGTGTACTTCTGCCGACCTCTCTCTCTCTCTCTCTCTCCCTCTCCCTCCCCTGGCTATATTTGACCAGTATTATAAAAATCAACCGACCGATTTCCTACGTAAAATATTACCCCCGTGCCCGCCTGAATATTTTATCGCTGTCCACCCTTCCTCCGACCCTTCCTTCCTTCTTCTCCCCCGCATCCACGGGGAAGGGGAGGACAAAAAGCGGCGGAAGGAAATCGGTCGAGGGAGCGGCACGCGATTCGGTTTTGCTTCGTCGCGTGCTCCTCCTCGTCTCTCCCCTGGAATTTCGAGCTTTCGAACTCCGTGGGTGGGGAAGCAACATTGTTGCGGTCAATATGAGATCTTCTTGCGATTCCACGTACATATTTTCTTTTCTTTCCTTTTCCTTTCCTTTCGATTTCAAGGTTCCTTTCGGATTCCTCCCTGACTGATCGTCTTCCAAGTTTAAATCAGCAACCGATTTCCTGCGAAAAGTGATCGTTACTCTTACGCAAAAGTAAGAGTCTCCTTAAAAGACGAGAGCGCGTCTCCCTGATCGAGAGGAAAAAATAAAAGGAGAGATAACGGGGAACCGGACGAGGGGTTAACGCGCGACAAGATTCCAATCTACTGACCCGTGTTCTCAGAGAGCACAACGACGCGGACTCGCGCGTATTCCTGCAGGACAACGGCGGCTACTAATCTAACAGAATTATAGACGGTGACGGTAGCTAATTGTCTATCTATATCTGGCCTGACGTAGGTGTGTCTCAATGTTCCCTCTCGTATGCCCCGCTTGTATATGCGCGCATTGTATCGCGGCCCCGGAGTCCGTGGGCTAGACCGTCCGTCACTTCTCTCTCCGGCCGGCTCTCCCTCGCTCTCGCATAATGGCCAGCCTGCGTACGTGCATTCCTAATAATGAAGACAACGATAAATCAACGCGGAGAATACGGCCGCGGATGTGCGCCGAATATCCTATGCATAATATCGCGTCATTATCTTCTCTGCCCACTGTGTCCTCCTCCCCTCCTCCTCTCTCCGTCCCTGTGCACGCATGGATCTCCGACTTTGCCTCCGACCTCGCGATCGAATTACGACCGAGCACAGCCCCCTCTGCCCTCCCACCCTATCCATCTCCACTCCTCCTTCTCCTTCCTTCCTTCCTTCGTCCGGATCCAAGTACAAAAGCCGATGAGCGAGAACAACGAGTCGATGAGGGTGGACAGGGAGAGAGGGGACGGCTCCGTGATCGATCGATTTTACTTAGCTCGAGGCCGATCACGATCCGTTTTCGTGGAACGCGAGAAGAGAAGCGAAGTCGGAATGATCGAGGAGGCTTGTAATATTTCTCGTCTGTGCAGGGAAAATGGGAATAAGTCGGTGGAACACGAGCTGCCAGGATGTGGGAAATTCGGTCTATCGAGACCGGTATCGACTCGATTCGGACTCCTTCGAACTCTTTCAACTCTTTCCTCCAGACTCGCGTCACGTTCAAGCCGCGTCACGCTGGATCGTTTTACTCTCTTGCAAACCGTGCCACGCGGTCAACGGCCGGATACGTATCCTTTCCGCAGGACCACGTTTCACTCCACTTTTGTCTCCGTTTGTTTGCGAAACGCGGAACAAACGTCTCGAGTGACGCGCTTTGTCGTCTTTCGTCGCGCCTCCTACGTTTCCTCCATCCGTATCCGGTGCCCCTCTCCAATTTCTCCTTCTAAGGCCGATCAACTTCTTCTTCCTCCTCCACTTTTTCTTCTCTGTGCACATCTCGACTCGAGGATTGCGAAACGAGGACGGGAACAAGGGACATTCATCACGATCCGATGCTAATGCGCGCCCTAGTGTGGGACGCGGAGGCATAAGGCATCCCGCTATCATCGACGCGATCAATCCCACTCAATTAGCCTGATCATTGATTATTGCCGCGTACAACGTCACGATCCGTTTCGTAGTTGGCCACCGTGGAAAATTTATCGCGTCCTCGAGCGAAGCCGGGGACCGGGATAAATTCCTCCTTCCTCCTTTTTTCCCCTCCCAATCCAATAACTCTCCACGATAATTCGTCGATATCGATACGCGTTCTCCGGACGCGTTAAAAAACCGATTATCCGTCCGTCTAAAGGGATTGAAAAACGTTGAAATTATATTTCACGACGCGTTTTACGTAGGAGATGGAAGAAAAAGGAGAAAAAGGAAAGAAAGAAAGAAAGAAAAAGAAAGAAGGAAAAAGGGGGAAAAAAAGGCGCGAATAAAAATTGCCGCGGTGTTAAATAAAATTACGCTTTAAAGCGAACGTATGCCGGGCGCGTTAAAAAAAAAAAGGAATCCGAAGCCGGCGCCCGATATGGAGGGTAGATCGAAGCAGAAATCGGATTGACCGCGGGGGTGGAAGAGCTTTTAATAGAAAAAAAAAAAAAAAAAAAAAAAAAAAAGGAAAAAGGAAAAAAAGGGGGAAAAAGGAAAAAAAAGGGGGGGAAAAAGCGGAGGCCGCAAGTGGAAAATCCGATAGAACCGAAGTGCGTGCAAATATTTTCTCTTCCTCTTGTCGGTTGTCCGGTACGGGCGCGGCCGGGTATCGAGCGGCTATAGCAACGTCAACACGTCAAATCGAGTGTGTATCGGTGGAGTGCAACACACAGGTAATATCCTTTGATATCCAATTTGTGCACCCTGCGACCGTATTCATCACCGTGGCCTGCGCGTCGTTCCATCTACCTTCTACCCGACCGGTTATTTTTGCTTTCGTTATCCCACCGCCGCGTCAAAAATCCTCCTCCTCCTCCTCCATAATAATAATAATAATTCCCGATTATCCCGCCCGGAAATACATTTCATCGCGTATCGTCCTAATGACCGTAATGAAAATCATTCGGGATTAAACGCGAGCCGAGACACCATTTCGATTCAATTTAATCGAATAATCACGCGTTAAAAAGTCATCCAGCCCGAGTAACAATAGTGCACACACACATATATATATATATATATACAATACGTCGGATAATTCTATTAACGATTGTTGAAACGATTGGTGAATATAAGAACAAATCGAACTCTCTCCCCCTCTCCCCCCTTCCCTCTCTCCGGTTGACGGAACGCTGGCGCATATCTCGCAGGGCCGACTTGCCAACACCCTGCAACGCGGCGGCAGAAGAGCTGTCAATCCGATCCGCTAACAGGGATATCACTTACATGCAAATTCAGAGCTAAAATCCGGCGCGTTTCGATGAGCGTGCAAGTGGTATCGCGGCTCGGGGTGAGTGGCAGAACAGCGAGCGAGCCCCGCCACGTACGGTAGGTACGGGGACGGGGTAGAGGAAGGGGGAGGGCGAGGAGAGGCGCGATGTATTAATTACCAGTATTGATGTCCATTTGCAGTGAATTGATGTGTGGTCAGTGTTGCATCACGCGCAAGGGTCGCTGCCGGTGCGCCGAGAGGGATGAACCCGCATCGAAACAGGGGCAAATCGCGATAGCCAAATATATTTACCGTCCCCGAGTTTAATCGATCTCGATCGCCGCGCGGCCACCCATCCCATTTCTTCGTCGCTCCCCCAAAATCCCCGAATACCCCCGCCGCCTCCTACGGCGTTTCGAGGTTCCGTTCCGAATACGGGAGGCGAACGAGTGAACGAGTGAGTGATTCTCACGGGGATCTCGTACGGGGTTTTCGCTTCGAGGAGGACGTAGGCGGAAGACGGAAGGTGGAACCGATTTTGGAATCGGTGGCGAAGATTTATGGCGAGAGTCGGGTATGGTCTCCGGTCTTTAGCCGCTTATTAGCATGCGGTATATCACGGCGACCGGAGCAGCCGGGGTCCGCGACAATAATTAGATAGATACGGGACGTAGACGGAATGGGACGTAGGTGACGGTGGGTAGTGGGCAAGCAGGGGCAGAGGACGAAAGCCAGCCACCAGGTCGCAGAAGTGGGTGGCGGTGGTGGTGGTGGTGGTGGTGGTTTGGGATGCGGACTGGAAACAGGCAGAACGGTGCGTCGTATGCAAATGATGACGTCACACAATACTACCCTCCAGGACAAGGGGCTATAGACAATGCATCTGCACGGATAGGTCTCGTTCTACGATCCATAGTGCGCATCGTGCGAGGCCGCTTCGTGCTCTCCGCGCTCTGCTCTCCGATTCCTAACTCCTGTATCCAACATCTGCTAATGGCCCCACGGACGCGCCAACATTTATCGTTTGCGCCAACTATAAATAAACCGTTCCTCGTATCTCGCTTCGTATCTCGCTCATCCCCCTTTAAAATGTTAAAAATATAACTATCGTCGCAATTCGTTGTCTTCTTCGAGAACTTTTATTATATCGATCGTGTCTTGGGAGGGGGAGAGGGAATTTCTTCGAATGCTCGAAATGAGAAGAGGAAAAAAAAAGGGAAAGAAGAGGAGGGAAGAGAAGGAAGCACCGTTAACTAACATTATCGGTTGGCGTGACTTCAGAATTATCCCTCTCCCTCCCCCCTGGATTGCGGTTTCGGCAAATTCAAGGGAATTTCGATGAAGCGCCTGGACAGAAAATCAGGTGCAACCTGATGGGGAGAGGAGGGGGAGGGAGGATAGGCGGAGATCTTACCGCAATGACGTGCGGTCGAATCGGGTCCGAATGAAATGACGGATCCTGCGAGTGACATTCGATATCACAGCACCGACGGCCGGGGAAACGGCGGATACGAGCTACTAGACCGTTCCAAGCTTTCCGTCTATTACACTCACGTTGAAATCCGGATTAATCGTGGCTAAGTATACCGTATATCGTTTCCGATTTGTGGTCGCCCTCGAATAACCATCTCCGTCTTATTTTACTCCCCATTTCCATTCCATTCCATTCTCCTCCTTTCTCCTCTTCCTCCTCCCCCTCCTCCTCCTCCTCTTCCTATCGAGAACCGAACATTATTACTTTACGATCCCGATCGTAACGAGTTACTCGGATCATTTTCGCGAGTCTCATTCACAAAAGATAAGTAACAACGACTCGAGATGAAAATTGATCTTCGTCGTTACATCTTCGTACGACTCCGCATTGAAATTTTTTCTCTCTTTTTCCGTGCAACAACCTAATCGAGTATCATTGATTATCAGTTGAATGGTTGGCTCGAAGAGGCGGGATAACGAGGTGACGTTACGGTCGCGATCAGGGCGATCGAATCTCATTAATCGATTTGATCGATCGTATCTGTACACGTTGACGGTTGCACATGTTGAATAGGCCAGTAGCCGTATCTAGCCGGCACGACCGCGGTATGTCCAGAGGATCCAGATACTACGAACCTCGGCGCTCCCTCTCTCTCTCTCGCTCGCTCGCTCGCTCGACTATTCCCACGTGCGTACACGCATCAGCGAACAGTGGCAAACGTGCTCGTACGAAGCGGCTCGAGAGGTGAGGGCCTAGTATGGTCACACGTGTACGCCGAATGTCATTTGTCATCGTGGCTAATTTGCCACGTTCTGAGATACGGTGACGCCTCTGACGCGGTCATTATTAAGATGCGAATTAGTAACAATTTGCGCCGGATTTAGTCTGGACTTGATCTGTTTATGGCCCGCGCGGATTAGGCTCCCGGACCTTGCGCGTAAATCAATATTAACCGGCACGAGAGTCCGTCCAGTCGACCAGTGTCGTTATCAAACACACGGGATCACCGAGGGCCACCGATAAGGAGGATTCGCGGAATTTTCGAAAAATATGAAGGGGATTTTCAGAATCTCCTCCGATCTTTTCGAATCCACCCGACGAAGTGGAACGAATTCTCTTTCCTTCTTTCCTTCTCCGATTCGTCGAGGGAGGGAAGGAAGGAAGGAAGGAAGGAAGGAAGGAAGGAAGGAAGCAGCGTTGGGGAGAAGCGAGAACACGGAAATCGCGGGGGAAAAAAGGAAAAAGGGTGGAGGAGGAGGAGGAGTATCGAGGAACGCGGCGACGAGGTACTAGGAGAGAAGAGGAAAGGAGGAAGAGAGGTGTGAGTCTGCGTAACGTTGGTTCCAAGGGTGGCATTATATTGCGGGTTGTCTCGCTTCAGAAACTTTGCACTGTGGTCGCGACGAGGAGCTGGTGGACGCGGAACACAAGGGGCGGGGAGGGCGAGTGTCGTGAGCGGGGAGGGGAGGGAGCTGGAAGGGTGGAACAGAAGTGGTGCCGGACTTTGAATACGACCATTCTTTACGACCACCCCATGCAAAGATCGCCCGCACGCCGTTGGTATTTACCCAGCGACACCGGCTCGCGAACCGTTTCACGAATCGAAGCGAAACAGACGGAAAGAAGAAACGAGAAGGGGGAAGATGGACACGAGGGGCCTGGACACGAGGAAGAGAGACGCGAGCAGAGGTCGTTGGAGAGGGGCCAGGGGAGAGTCGTCGAGAAGTCCAAGAGGGCGAAATAGGGTGGAGGTGGTAGCGATGGTGGTGGCGGCAGTGGTGGTGGTGGAGGTGAAGGTGGTGGCGGTGGTGGTGGCGGAGGTGGAGGTGGTGGTGGTGGCGGCGATGGTGATGGTGGTGGTGAGAGTGGTGGCGGGCCGAAATAGAGAAGGTTGAACGGAAGAGAGACGGTAAGAGGGCTGGGACAGGGACAGTAGGAGAAGTCAGAGAGGGAAAGACGAAATACCGGGGAGCGCGCAAGGTTGAGGGAGACCGGTTCGAGTTAGCGTTTCTCGTTCGTCGACCGGCACCACCCCCTTGCCGCCTAACGTCGCACAATACGCTCTACCTCTACCCTCGCCACCGTCCATAGACTGGACACTGCATTGTCTCTGGTGAATGGGGTCTTGCAAGATTTATTTCGTATATTTCACTTGCCGTTTCAATAGCGCGATAGCGGCTCGCGCTACCTCGGCTATCGCCTTCGAGCTTACCGCCACCGCCACCCTTCTCACCCTTCTCTTTCGTTATTAGCTTTCTCTTTATCGACCACCCCTTCCTCCACCGCGCCTCGTTTCTAAGAAGCAAGCTTCCCTCCACGTTTGACCGATAAAAGCCCCTTTGAATCCTAACGCTCGCCCCGATCTCGGATATCTTCCACTCTCTCGCCTCTTTTTTTTCTTTCCTTTTTCTTCCTTCAATCTTTCAATCTTCCTACGTAGGTATTGTTATTATTATTATTATTATTATTATTATTATTATTATTATTATTATTATTATTATTGTCGAACGACGGAGGGAAAACAAATTTAACAATTAATAATAATTAACGCGATAATCGATCAAGGATCGGATGATTTATTACAAGCCAGAGAGATGGAGGAGAGGGAGATGGTAAGAGGCGGGATACGATTGGATACGATTTCGAACGTAAATTTTCTTTCGCGGAAAAAACGACGTATATATTTATACGTATTTATATACGCTTAAAAGAAATTAATGGGAAGCCACGTTGTACGGTGAAGTGTGTTTTCGAGGGGTGTCGCTGTCTAGGCTGGTAAAGGGCACTTCCGTTATATTTAGCTATGCCAACGAGAAGGGCTCATCATCATCCTCCCCCTTTAGGGTCTCTTTTTCCCATTTCGAGTCTTATCCCCTTCGTTCTATCTAAAATATCTGTACGCGCAAACACGTTCGTGACACCGTTGTCGGATTTGTCTCGTTGAATCGGGAAATATCTTGCGCGTGACGAATTATATGTATTGTATAATATCGAATAAGAGAGAAAAAAAAAAAAAGAAAAGAAAAGAAATCTCGAAACGTGTAATTTTAAAATTTAAAAATTCGCGATTGCGCGGGTAATGTAAAATTCGATGCATCGTCGAAAAGTTGTTGGAGAGAGAGAAAAAAAAGAAATTTCGTCGATAAGCTCGACAAACTCGATAAAATTCAATGAATTCGTCACTTTGCATAAAAATTTATTAACGACGCGCATTACCGGAAACCGTTCTCTTATCGTGAGATAAGAGTAAGGCGAATGCACAAGTTTGGAGAAACGACGGCGTGCGAGCAAGGTGCCGCGGAATTTTAAAGGGAGCGAAATGTCGAGCGATCACGAGAAAGAGTATCGAAAATAATGAGATGAGCGAGAAGCACGAGGATCAATTTCCACTGGCCCGCATTTTTATCACTCCCCCCGCATCGTATGGGGGAGGGGAGGGGGCGGGAGGAACAATAGCAGCGTTATCGTGGTCACAAATTAAAAATAATTATTTTTTAAGGCTGATTCTTAATCAGGAAGGGGTAGATACACGCAGGGGCTGTTTTTCCTCCGAGAAAAGAGCGGCCATTATCCCTCCAATAAGATTCTTGTCAATGAAATATTAGCTCTTTTACAGATGTAAGAGGCTTCCTTTTATTGCGCATCAACTCTTTTTCCTAAAGCCTCCCCCCGCTTTGCCGAACTGCTTTTAATTTTAAACGCGTCGCAACGTCTCTCCAAAGCTCCGATTCGGACACATCCAATCTTAATATCTCGATCTTTTCGAATATTTTTGCTAAATTCTGATTAATTTTCTTTATGTTTTTACGTTAAATTTTAATCATTGCGTCGCTTCGATACGAGAGATTCCGATTCGTTCGAACGAATCGTACGAACTCTTGCTCGGTCAAAATTCGAGTGGAATTAAAAAAAAAGAAAAAAAAAATCTTCCATCTCTTGGCGAAATTCGAAAGAATTAATAATTAAAAGTTACCACCCTCCATCCATGATTCGATACGCCGTGGTTTTTCGTTTCCCCTTAGCGGCCATTTCCGAGGCATTAGGTTCGTTATTTATGGAGTTTCATTAAGATAAAGAAAAGCAAAGGGAAGGGTTGCCATCGCCAAACGCCATGTAATTATTTTCACAAAGGTCTAGTTGTCTCTCTCGATTCTTTCTCTCCCAACCGAGAGAGGACCGTAGTTTGAGAACGGGGAACTAATGCAAATAAAAACGAATCGAATAAAGTTAGATATCGATCTAGCCCGGATACCAGTGAAAAAAGAGTTTGAAAACTCCCCCCTTGATACCATTCACCATTTTTTATCAGCCGCCGGTTTAACGAATCCCAAAATAAATCCTTTGTTGTTTCGCCGTATTTCCTTCCTTTCCTTCGTTGATACGAATCCGAAAGAAACGCGGAAATTGTCGTCGGGATAATATCTATTTGCCGCATTTAACTGTGGCGCCTTATCTCCGCCGAATACGATATTTTCCATGTAAGTTTCCAGGCAACGTTTCATCGCGTTTTACACAAGTGTTCGAACCCCTAGGAAGTTTTCATTTGTTCCAAGTTACGAACAGGTTCAGCGATTGTTCTGGCTGGGTCAGGACGTGGACGAAGGCGGTGAAATTGAATGCGACTCGTGAGAAAGGGTGTGGGAAAACGTTGAAGTGGAGGTGACGTGAAGGCTACCAACGCCGCCGGACCCGTCAACCGTATCTTCGGACGAACATTGGTCAGCACTAGGTGTACACTCGACACATAGACGCCCTTTCCCTCTCCCACGTTCTATCTACCATCGGAGGGAGAGAGAGAGAGAGAGAGAAATGGCCGAAGGGGATATACGCGCGTCCATTGTCCCGTGAACTTTGAAACAACTTTCGGCAAAAGAGTTTTGCCATCGAAATGCACCGACCGTGACTAGTCCGTAATTGATGGAGAACTTTGAAAAATCACACCTCGGATCGATCGAGTAGTCTCTCGCGCTAAATCTTTCCACGCTTCGTATACTCTGCTATACAGTTTTCCGAGGATGGTTCGTTTTAACGCGAAAACACGGATGGGGAAAATTTAATGGTCGAAACTAAGAATAAGGTTATTTCGATAAATTTATCGTCGAACAACTGCGAATAACTGTAGTGCGAAACTAGTCGAGGTTACGCGAAGAGCGAATCAACTGTAACAGCTACGAGAATAAATGTTATTCGAGCGTTTTATTAAGTAATTACTTTTAAAAGTAATAGTTACTTTTACAATGGGTAAATGACCGATTCTGCGAAAGTAGAGTAGCAGAGGAGTATCATCAATTTCTTACTCTTTTCTTACTCCTCTTTTACGATTACGTAACGATAAAATTGTTATCCGCATAACGCATAAATATTCTCGCGCGATCAATCATTTTTAACGTTCTCTTTCCGGTTGTAATGTAACGCTGTTAACACAGCTTGGCTTTTCATTAATCTACCGGTATGGTTACAATATTTTTTCGCACGATTGATAAAATAATTCCGTTCACGTGTTCGTTTATAACGATCAACCAACAACTTTTAACTCGATCATTTTCCCGATAAAATATAAAAAGAAAATAGTTAGGGAAAAAAAAGTATGCGAAGAATGTCGAAAGGAAAGGAGATATCGTATTATACTCGGTGGTTTAGTACGGTATGGATGGACGAGGTGGCAGCACTGTACAGCGTGTTCGGAATTCGTTATCGCGCTCGTTTCAGAAACGCGTTTTCTTTCCTCTCTCTCTCTCTCTCTCTCTCACTCGGGGAATAAGAGATTCGAACATTTTTCGGATAACGATATCCAAGCTTTTCGCGCAAATTATCCAAATACGCGTTTTAAAAATGTTTTACGATCATCTCCCGTCATCGAATTACCCGTTCTTTCATCGAAGTTGCAAAACATCCTTCACGATCAACGCGCCTAGTTCCCATGCACTCTCTGAATGAAGAAAAAAGAAAGGCGAAAGAAACTTTCAACGCGCGATGAATATGCACGACTCTTCTATAAATGTATCCCGCATTCATCCTTGTTACTCGCGTATAGATCGTGTCTAAAAATGTTATTTCATTCATCGCTATTTCGAATGTACGCGTCCCGATAAAACCAGTTTATATCCATCGTCTTAATCATCGTTGTTGAAACGTTCTTTTCATTACGGCATTATGGATGCCGAACTCTCAATAACGAAGTTATTACTCTCTCGTTTTGAAAAATATTTCCTTGCCGAGGTGAAATTTTTTTTTTTCCCCCTCCTTTTTGATGACCAGAACCAGAATTTGAAATTTTTACGACACGTCCATCCTTATTACGATTGGAATATTTGAATCGAAAGCTACACGGTTTAACGATAAACGAGTGCAGGTTGGAGCGGAAGAAAAGCCAGACGTATTCGAATAGCGGATTCCGGAATCAGGTCGGTCAAGGAGCGGTGGTAAGTCATTTCGAAATAATAGGTGGTAGGCGGGTGTTATGCGAGTTTAAGGTCTCGGCCGGTCCTTGCACGAGGGCGAAGGTGGCGAACGACAGTTTAGGGGTGTAAGACAGGCTGACCTCGGGTCGTGACCCCCATTTATACTCTATTACCACTACATTAGTCTCCACTACGAGGATTTATCATCCTTGCTCGAGTTCTAGGTTGGCCGAAACTTTAAATCGATCCTAAAACGGGAAATTTGAAATCTCATTGGTCAGGCGTGCCTCTTCGAAAAACGTTTCCGACTACGTTTCCATATAATATACGTACAATACACGAGCGATTATATGAATGGAGGAAAGTGGAAAATGGAGCAGTAAATTTGAAGATTTTTCTAAATGTGAAACTCGTTTCCAACATCAATGAGCAAAACGCGTATCTGTCTACGATCAGGGATATCGTGTGGCGTGCGCAATTAATAGAAGAGATTACCTCTCTCGCGAAAAAGCGAAGAATCGATCGTTTCCAAGGGATACGTTCTTATTTCGGGCGTAGCCACCCACACTCTCATCGCGGTAATTTTTAATTACCGTTATCTGAGAGGGTGGCACGCCATCCTGAAATATTTCTCTCCGCTCTCCACTCATTCCGGAATCACACGCCGATGTAAATTACCACGAGCAAGCCGAGACTTTATCTTCTTTATCTACCGAGTATTTTACCGGTTATTTTTTCCGGTTCCCGACCAGCCCCGGTCCGGTGGAACGATACAGAAATGGAATTAGCTGCTACCACCACTTGAACGAGAAAATTTTTAATTATTCCTTATCGAAAAGCAATCTGACCGCGCCGTATCCTCGACACCCTCTTTAACTCTCCTCGCCGGGACACGTTGTAACTCGCGACACGGAGGGAATGTTGCGAGGCGAGCGCTCATAATTCTCAGAGTATTCCTCCAGACGTGTCACGTTTCGCTCTCTCTTCTTTCTTCGATCGATCGCCTCGAAAGATTTCCGCTTTAAAAAAAAAAAAAAGAAAAGAGAAAAAATCGGGGACAAGTTTCTCGAGGATAGTTTTTTTCTTTTTATTTATCCTCGACGAAGAGAATCGTCCGAAAATAGATACACGAACGAGATTTAATAATTCAACGCGTTTGATGGGGCAAAGAGGAGGGGAGGGGGCTTATTAGTTCACGAAAGCGATAAAAAGGAACTTATTACTTATCCAGCCCGTTTCCCCGTCATCCACGTTGTCGAGGAATATTCATCGGGGTTGTGCGCGGCGAAAGAATATCGGAGAGACGACAGAGGGGGAGGGCTTCTGCTGTCAATTGCCAAATATTCATATTGAAAGGCGCTGATAGGTCGACATCAAATATTCATCGCTTCCTCAAAGTGCCCTTACCGAGTTATTCCGCCAAGTTATTTACCTATTATCAAATGACGAAGTAGGGAGGAATCGAAAAAGAAATTCAATTCTCGATTTCTTCATCGTCCGAGTTGATACAAAAAAAAAAAAAAATTTATCGCCTCCTTTTCGAACGTCGATAAAACGAATACCCGATCGATCGATCCAAAATCGAATGGAAACATTTCGCCATTTCCGGAAACTGGAGATTACGCGATTACTCTTCTCGGATCCTTTCCCCTCCCCCCCTTCGAGCTTTTTTCTTAAATGCTCGTAACGTTTTTTGCACCAGCATAAAAGCGAGCGCAGTGATAAAGAGTATTTTAAAATGATATTTTCGCGTATAACATGGAGCATGGTCGTGTTTCGGTAATCAAATCCTTTGAAAGAAATTTCTCTATCGCGCGTGTGTGTATACGCGATCCACGTTACACGATCCTTACCGCACATATTCTCTGCCACGCATCGCTGTTCAATTAACAAAGTCACGCATTCACGATATTAAGGATAAGTTTAATTAAAATGAATTAAACACATCTCTCGCGAACGGAGGAGGATATTTCCGCCTCAAAAGATACAATTCAAACGTGCTCATCACCCGCCACTCGCCCTCCCCTCCCCTCTCCCCGCCCACCAACTCGCATAATTAATTACGCCGGTGTAAACATGTTCTTACGTTTCAAATGAAAAGTAACGCGAACGAGTCCGAGCTTTCGAAAACGTACAAATTGGGTCGAGAAAGGGAATCGCGTTTTCGAACGCGTTTGCAACGCGTTTTCTTCTCTCGTAGTGTACTAGTAGTAATAATAATAATAATAATAATAATAAAAACACGGCAAAGGTGATCGATGCGATTGGCAACAAATTTTTACAATTTGGAAATAATCGACGGGATTAAAAAGTCGTGGGGACTTTTACGATTAATTACTCTTACTTAGAATGGCTCATCGATCGATAAATCATCCCTCTCCCTCCCCCTTTTATTACATATTTCTGTGTATCGAAGGGCCAATGTAAAAGAAAACCACGAAACAGGGGGAGAATCCATCTACAAGTTTTAATAACATTACAATACATATATATATATATATATATATATCGTAACTCCCTGGAGGAGGAGATAAAAAATCGACAAGAGGATAGAGGATAGAGAAAGAGAGTTCATTCCGTTGCTAAGTCGTTCCACTTGTTCCATCGGCACGGCTCTCCCGTAGCGATTCCGGTAACGGCACTACCGTCCAAGAGGAGGAGGAGGAGGAAGAGGAGGAGGAAGGCGGAGAGGGGGAGGAAGAAGACGAGAGAAGAAGAAAGTTTATAAAATATTTAAAAGTACGGAAACGTCTCCTATCGCCCGGGGCGATAAATTTCCACTTACATTTTATTTTCGTTTCGTTCGCAACGCTCGACAACGGAGAGTTACGCGGACCCGGTGACACGGTGGTGGTGATGGTGGTGGTGGTGGTGGTGGAGGGGAAGGGGGAGGAGAAGAGAGACGACCGAGACGCCGTGGGGAAAAGCTTCGAGACGAGCGAGGTCTTTTCTTTCCGCGAGATCTGTTAAGGGAGCAGGGGTGTGGCATTTAGGGAGCACCGAGTATTCTCCCTTTAATTATGGATGATAAAAATCACGGAAAAATTACTAATGTCCGTTGAAAATTTTATTCGCGCCTCGTATTACGCTTCCCTCGGTTTCCTTTCCTTCCTTTCCTCCTTCGTTTGCGAATTTCTTTTTTTCGTCGATCGAAACAAACGTAGGAAGCAACGGTCCTTCTCGCTCCTCCTTCTTCTTCTTCTTCTTCTTCTTCTTCTTGTCGCGAGGAATATAATCGATGCAAGATTTTAAAGATTCAACGACGCGCTTCTGCATAATTTATCGTTCGATTTCCGGGATCGTCTTACACGTATTCCATCCCCCCCTTTTGCGTGTAACCGACGATGAGATGTCCCGTTTCTCGAAAGTCTCGATGGATTCGTATCGACTTACACAGGCGAGGAAGAAGATTTTTCCTTTTTTCTTCTTCTTCTCCTTTTCCTCGCCAACTATATGTACATTTTCCGGTTGACGATGCGAGACCTATTTAACGGACGCGAGTCCGGTAATGGGATTCGAACTCGGTGCTCCTGGGAGCCATTCAGATCCGCGCTCGCTTCATCTTCTTTCACCGCGAGTTCCCGAATGCGAGGGAAAATAAAAAGAGAAACCGCATCGATCACGAAACTCGTGCGAAATTTACGATTTCTTTCGCGTGGAGGAAAATCACGTTGAAATCGCGTGCTCCTGGAAAGAGCATGGAACATGTTATCCCAAGTTTTAGAAATCGCTCGGTTAATATATCCCATCGAGACGAGAGGAACGTTCGTATCTGCTGGAACGAAGAGATCGAGTCGTAATTCGCAAAAGATTATTAATTACAGAAGATTGACGGCGCGCGGGATTTACCGAGAGAAAACCAAGGTATTGTCCACGGCGGTTTTCAGGGACGAACTAATTCCAGATTCGTGGTTCCCTTAGACGCGCAAAACAATACGTGACGTTCAAACGCGAGCGACAATCTCAAGTGGTTTTGGTAACCGGTCGGTTTGCGGTTCATTTGTCAGGAATTTGTCTTTCCCGTATCAACAGCCGTTTAAATTGGATCAAGAATCGTCACGAAATTGTTAATTCCATTTCGTTGAAAATTTATATTTTTATCTCGTACTTTTAATTTACATTCCGTTCCATCTTCTAATCGGGCCAACTCATCGAACTCATCCGTGCGCTTAAAATTCGCGATCAATTTGCAAAAGGGTTTCGAATTATTTGGAGACGGCATGGAACCGCGAAGGCGATAAAGAAGTGTGGCAGAACCTTTTCTCACGGCGTCTCTCTTCGAGCGATAACTCAGCGGTCAGCGCGGCAAATTAACTAATAATTACTGGAAGCCCGCTAGGTGGCGGATCCCTAACTGGAATGCGATTGTATTTCCCGAGTTCGATAATGGGAATGCAAAAGCTGTGGGAGTGGAGCATTATCGAAATAGCAATTAGAATAAATCAAAAGTGCTCCAACTCGTGCAATCGAGACACCAATTAGCGTTAGAGAATTACCGGCCTGTGCCGCGTAACCGCATTCCTATTACGATCGATTTAACCGCTCCTGTGATTCCAACCGATCCATTTCTTCCTCTCCTTTCTTTCGCTCCTTTTCGTATCGAGAAGCGGCGCTCGGAACGAAAATCGAGTCGGCCGCTTCAACGTGTGGCGTGTCACGAGCAAGTAGCAGAACACCGAACCGCTCTCCGGAGATTTCCTGTTTCTCCAAATGCATTCCGAATAATACACATACACGCCATCTCCCAAACTCGGCTTCGTGCGAGGACGACATCGAACGACGGCGGAGAGGAGAGGGAAAGAGAGACGGGTGGAGTTACGTTCGCGTGACCCTTTCGCGTCATCGAGAGAACTTGGTCGCGTCCTGCATCACCCCAACGCGAAGAGTCGCATGAGATAGAGATCGAACGGAAAGAAGAAGGAAAAGAAGAGGAGGAGGAGGAATAAGAGAGCATATTGTTGCGTCCTTGTCGACGCGGTCGAAGATCGTGGTAATTGGATAGATGGAGCGTCCCTTCGCGACTAACGTCCCCTATGCGCTCCGTCGAGTCCTTCCCTCGTACACCGCCATAAAACTATCGGGGGGGAAACTGGAGGTTCGCGTAGTCCCATGCTACTGTTTCTGGTAACTCGATCAATTTCCCTTCCACGATAATTAATAATTCGTAAAAACGTAAATAGGGTAACGATGGTCGGTCTGAGAGAATCTGTTTCTCTGTGCCACGTTTTCGATCGTCATGGGAGATTCGTCGGAGAGAGGAGCGAGTGGGTGAACAGCGTCGTCCAAAGTGGGAAACCAGGTCGAGCGGTGAGAGCCACTGTGCTCTCGGACGGCCGGCCGCAAGAATTTATCCGGTGAAGAGGGACGGGGGATGGTTGGTTTATCGGCCCACCCCTCTTCTCGAACTCGAATCGGAGGAGGGAGCGGTCGGTCTGGTACTGGACACCGCTTGATCTTAGCAGAAGAGCGGCCACGATCGGCTCGAACTACGCCAACCTACTTCCTCCGCAGTTGCGGCCCGTTATACGAGAGGGTTGAAGGGTAAACGGCATTTAACGGCCATCCATTCGACAGTTTAACGGGTTCGCTTCTGATCTCCTCGTATTATCGTTAACGTGAATTGTTGAAAAAAAAGAAAAATTAAATTTGAAGATTCGCTAAGGATTTTGCAAACTCGTGTAATGACGAGAAATAATATTATTATTATTAATAACTATGGGTATCATAGCCAAGCGGTGCATGTTCGAACGTCGTGATTCAACGACTAAATTACGCGCGGCCATTATTATTTCGTTTCCTTTCCTCTCTGCCTTCGTTTGTTTCGAATTACGATCCCAGCCGGGATCCCTGGATCGAATCGTCGATAATCCGAAGGTGGCGGGCGTTCCTTTTCCACCCCCCCTTTTCCATCGTCTCGAAAAGAAAAGCGACGCTCGTTAGTTTCGTGAGAAATTAATTATTTGCCCGCCATCGCCACGGCCGCGAGTAGTAATGGTGAAAAATGTCTGGATTGTGCGGGATTATATCGAAGAAGGAGGGGTGAGAAGGGCGATGGTGGTGGTAGATTTGCAGACGGAGGAAAAGAATAAGAACAAGAACGTATCGGTGTGGCTCGTTACACTTAAATTGGAGGGAATGACTGAGTGGTCTCATTATTCACCGAGGTACAATATATAGAAAAAGAACGTTCGCGACGTTCACCCGGACAACGATTCGCGCGAAGGCCTGATATCTGACACGACCGGTTCACCTGGCTCGACCCCTTTTGTGCCGTTGGATGAATCGCTCTGCTGTCACAATGCATCCCTCCATGCATGCCTCGATGCAATCGGTCCTTCAAACTCCCCCCACCCTCTCTCTCTCTCTCTCTCGCGCCTCCTTTTCTCCGTGATCGCTTTCATCGCTAGCCCGATAAAGAGGAAGCGGCGAGATCTCGATCGAGGTGTTTTTCACGTGCGAGGGGAGACTCGTTAAACGATCGGACGAAGATTCCTTCGTTTACCCCCGACAAAACATACGCACGAATCCTGTACACACGACGAGGACGACGATTCTTGGCCAGAGGACAACAACAAGTTCGGGCAAGCTCGTGGTTGTAAGTTGTTGGCCGGGGAAAGGGGAAGGGCAGAGAGGCTGAACGGTCACTTGGATTTGTGCGGTGTGAACACAAGACGGACTAGTAAATCCACCCTTCCATGGCCTCTTGGAGAATTCTGGCTCATAGATCGTACCAACTATCACGAAACAGCCCACCCCAATCCGACCCCCCCAAACTACCCTTCGGTGCTTTGCCACCCTCGTAAGGAAGTCGGCAGAGATCCAGTCGCCACCGACCCTCTCGAGCACCACCAGCTTCGATTATCCGAATTATATTCACCGATTCGCTGGCGAACCGAGATACGGCGAATTATCAATTATACGAAAAAAAAAAAGAAAAAGAGAAAAACCGACGATCGCACGATTGTTTAAAGCGAGAATAGATATATATATATATACATGTGTGTATATTTATATACACGTGGGGATGGAGTCGCATCGAAAAGCCAGGATTATTGACGGAGACGCAGGCGCGTGAGAGTGCCTCCCCCTCCCTCCCTCCGTGCCCCCTGAGTAAGGCGAATTAAGCCAAGCGGGATAAGAGAGGTGGGAGGAGAGGGGGGAAAAATAAGCTAGCCACGTACGAACAAAGTTGGCGCGGCAACGTTGTGGAATAAAAGTTGAAATCCGTTGAAGTCCTCTGTGGTCTGTGCGTCACCCGCCCGGTTGAAAGAGCTATTCCTGAGACCTCCTCCTCCTCCTCCCCCCGTAACTCGAGGAATCCCGATTCAAAGTGTTCTCTCTTCCACCTCGTAAAAGCCGGCATAAAATCGTCATCTGGTGGCCTGTCGGTCCCATCCGAGGCAAAAACCGCGGTGGAGCGACGTCTTCCTCGTGTCGAGTTATGAATACGTTCGATGCGACTACAATACTTCTCTCGAGTTGAAAAATTCGCGGTGTGGAAATGGGCGCGCGAGGGGTGGGGAGGAGAGAGCGGAGAGGATGGTCGAGATGTAGGGGTTCGGGGTTCTTTGCGAATTAGCATAACTTGAAACGCGATACGAGCATAAAAGCGGCTCCTTCCGGCTCGTGGAATTACCAACGACCTCTGTCTGAACGCCGAAGAAGCAGGCGTTCAGGGAAGAGTCGGGCTTTTTACGAGGGAAACGCGAGAGAAACTGCCGGCTCCGTTGAAATTAGCCGCGTTCGTCGACGGGACACGGCTACGCACAATTTCATATAGATTTGAAAATTCGGATCAGAGGAGATCGAAGATCGATCATTTCCTCGCGCTTGTTTCTCCAAGGTGGAGAAATACGACGGGATGGAAGAGAGTTTCTCTTTTCTTTTTTCTTTTTTTTTTTTTTTTCCTTTCTTTTTAGAATCGATGGTGAAAAGGGCGCGATCGTTGCGCCACGGTTTCGAGACGCTAATGGGCGCGTACGAATATTTCATTCCTCGCGACTGTACGAAAACGACGTCGTCTGTGGGTAGGGGGGAGGGGGTGGTAGAGCAAGGGGATATTTAATGACGCGTGGCGATATTAAAATGGCATAAAAATGAGCTGTAATTTGTATCTGGCTTCGAAACTTGGCCCTCCCTTTACCGCAACTGACTTATATTCCCTTCACGGCGTTCTTGGTACGTCCTATATTATTATCGTTATTAATCTTAAAGGTCACGAGTGCGCTTAATACCACCCCGAGGAACGGTCGTGTTTCTATCGGGGAGGAAAATTTTTTTCTTAAAAACGTTGTTAACGTCTGTCAACCCGATCTGGGGATACAAACTGGGGATGCATAAGCGCGAGAGAGAAAAGGACGATCCTCGAGGAGGTGTAGCGGCATCGGTTAGTCCTCGCTATACTCGTATCCGCTCAAATCCTTCCGCTCGAAATGCGATGCGAATAAAAATACCATTCGAATATTTGGCGCACATCCTGAGCGTCATTTATAACGCGTGACAATAAAGTCTCCAACTGGTAGTAATCTTTATGGAGCGATACAAAAGGGATGTACATATTCTTCCCTTTCCCTTCCCTAAACGTAAAACGCTTTTACGATACGCCAAGCGTCGCCCTTTCTCCAAGAAATTCCAACTTTTATCCCACTTACCGAACATTTTCTAGTCCCTTAGACATCGGGGATTAACGGTCTCTGCGCCACGACAAATGAACCACTTATGACGCTCTCTTCTTCGCCTCGAAATTTTAAATCGAATCGTTTCCACTTCTTTCGTTTCGATTTTACAATTTCTCTCTGCATCGAATATATATATATATACACATATCGATCTATCTTTTTTCCCATCGAATTCTGGAAATTAGAAGGAAAGAAAATATATTTCTTCTCCATTATTAAACTGCTAGTAAACAATCGCACGAGCTTACGAGTCCATTTAAACTAATTGTTTCGAACGGAATAACAAGCTTCTTTTCTCGTTTCAAATATAATACCGCGCGATACACATTTCTATTTTAATTTGTGTATGTAACAATTGTATCGTACGTGATTTTAGGATTACGTATAAACGCACCATTCCAAAAATGCAAAAGATAACGGTTAATATTTCGCGTTTTTTACCAGATTTTCTGAGAAAACATTTGCCAGATTACACGAATCTGGTCCAATAAATTGATTTATTAAACATTAAGATAATTGAAATAAAAATTTGATTCAAATTATTCCTAATCGAGGAAATCGAAGTAAAACGGATTTATTCTCTTATTCTCGTGACCATTTTATCACGTTTATCGAATAAATTTCTAATTTATTCTTCTTTCCTCCTTCTTCATCCTCGTCCCGTTCGCTTTCCTTTTTCTTTCTTTTTTTTTTTCTTTTAAGCGTAATTTTATTTATATAGGTATCTTCTCCTTACGAGATTATCCAATTTTTTACGTAATCCAACGTTCTACAGTTTTCACGTACGCTATTCCTTCTTTTAATCTACTTTCTCCTCTTCTCTCCCTTTCTCTCTCTCTCTCTCTCTCTCTCTTATTTTTTTTTTTTTAAACATATTACACAACATCGACTCGCTTTTTCCCTCTCCACTGTAACTCTTTTGTGCCAAAGTATCTTAATATCTTCCCTATTCGCTTTGTTAATTTACACATTTTATCTATATAGCTTTTCGCAAATCTGGGATAAAGCCGGGGGATTAAAAGCTGGTCATCGTGCAATGGTAAATAATAATTGAATTAAAATTAGGAAGAAAAAAAAAACTCGAATTCCAAATAAATTACGTTACCGCGTATTCGATAAGATAAACATCCATCTTCTCTGGATACTGGAAAGATTTTAGACCATTCAGCACGAAATATACATATATACTATATTTGTATACGTACGTATATGCGTGTACACGGATAGCATTTAGTACGAATCCACTTGTACCGAGTTGTATGTAGTTCAGCTCGATAAACATGATAATTTATGTGACGATGTACTATACGCGATATTGTACGTGCTTCAAGTAATGAAATGGCATACGAAAGTGATGATGATGACGATGATGATGATGATGATGATGATGATGATGATGGCTCCGCATTTCGAAGCATTTGCGACTATATAAAAAAAAAAGGCCCGCGCGATAATTCGAGCGCACAAAATCCGAATAATTAATATACATCGAATCGAAATCAAAGCTATTCGAAACGCTATTCATCCTTTTCTTCTCAGATTTAAATAAACCGCGCCGAAAATAAAATAATCCGTGATTTCGTTTGTAAAGAATTTTTACACGGTTTGCTCTATAAAAGATTCGATAAAAGAAAGATAAAAGAGCGATACATGCTCCGCGTGGAGAAGGCAATATCTCGATATCAGCTTAGAGAAGCCCATCCGTTATCTCCAAATCTCCCGGGTTTGTTTATGGCGCGGCGACGTTGGAGGAGAAGCGAAGGAAAGGGTGTTCCTTCCACCCAGCGAATTGGCTTTCATTAATCCGCTAACCCTATCTAGACTCTCGGCCTTCTCGAGTCTCGGGGCGAGCAGCGCGCGTACACCGTTGTATAAATCGTGATACGAGAGGATTCCGGAGCGGCGCAGATTCAGAGACGCGGTGGTTCGGACCGAAAACTTAAATATTTCAGTGCGGGCTCGCATTAAAGCTACCCTCCTTACGCCGCCTATTAACCTCAACACCCGTCCTCGGCCCTCCACCGCCATCTGTGGGCCGGCATCCGCCGAACCACCACGAATCAACTGACTTTCGACCGTCCATCACTTGTGCGCTCTCTCTCTCTCTCCCTCTCTCTCTTTCTCGCTTCGTGTAATTGCGCGACAGAAACGTGCACGCTACGTTTCCTAGACCAGCGAGTCAGCATAATGACGTCCCTTGATACGTAACCGACAGTTGACAGTAACCGTTCCATCCGCTTTCCGTTTAAACGATCGTCTTTTCGTCCGAAGGATCGTCGCTCGTTTATATTGGGAATAAAAGAGAAAAGGAAGAGAGAAAGAAAAATAGGGATAAGGAGGAAGAAGGAAAAGAGAGGAAAGAAGCGAGATAGTGGAAGAGGCGTGAAAGTGGTCGGACTAGCTCGATCGTATTAATCCAATCCTCCCTAAGCCTTTCTCATTTTCTTCGCAGGTTTCTTCCCTTCCAGGATGATCGTGCAGAAAAAAGGGAGGAAGGTCGACCCGAATGTAACAAGCGACTTGGAAATATCGAATATTGGAAATTTCGTTGAAGCATCGTATCGAGATACCGTATCATCGGTTAATTCTGAATTTCAATGGCGAAATGCAGGAAAGCAGAGTTCGGGCACAACTCGGTCAGGCTCGGTACATCCGGTACATTTCGCGAATTATTCATTATCGAACCAACTACTGGCCAGTTATGCCAGTAACAATCGCGTAATACAGCTGTATACGTGTTATCGCGTTGTTGCATGTTAATTGGCCACGGGAATATTTATCGGTTCCAAAGAGAATCCCTCGAGATCTTCGCTTCGAAGGAACCAATTGCTCCGAGCAACAAGTATTCAAAAGGTCCGCGAAGGAATCGAGAAGTAATAATAATAATTCGATCCGCGGACTGATTTCCCTCCGTATTTCCCCCTCAGCTCCCCCGGGTAACCCGAGGACTCGCGTTTCCGAGCGGTGAAGGCAAAGGCAGCGAAGGCAAAGGCGAGGGGGAGGCGGCGCGCCATTATCCGGCGAGAATTTCAGAAAATATTCCAAGGCAAAAAGTATAGAGCGAGGCGTTTTAATTATCATTAACAAGGCCGGCGTATAACTCAGAATTACGCGTTTATACGTAATAATACGTAGGTACCGGTGTAGGTACGCGGCCCGTCCGCGTATATATATATATATACATATATACATATATACATATACACACATACACATATATACATATATACATACATATATATATAATATATATACATATATGTATATATATACACACATATATATACGTTGATATCCCGGACGGAAATGGCGCGAGGTCCACGTACGCGCAAGGGGGGAGGGTACATAGCTACGGACAGTCGGACGGACGGATGGACGGAGAGACAGACGGACGGACGGACGGACAGGCAGCAAGAGATGTGCAACGCGCTGACTCCAGTGCCAAATGAGATGCGCCGCGGAGGGTTGTGGGGGTGGCGCCGCGCACCGGGCCGAACGAGGCTTTCGGGGGTGGGTGGACGGCCACCGCGCCGGGGCGAATTCCCACCTTACCAATCCTATTATTAACAATTAGCTCTAAACTACTCTTTGCATATAAAATCATCCCGCACACCTCGTAACGCCGGAATGGAAATATACATACTGCATGGTCGTCCGTCGGCCATGCCGTGGAAAATATGTCGCGAGCCATGTACCCTCCCCTCCCACCGGATCGACACCTATCCCTCCCTCCCTTCTCGATATTCCACGCGCAGGAACTGTACGCGTTCACGCGTACGAGAGAGAGAGAGTTGGGTCTTCAGTCGAAGTAAATTTTGAACCGAGGTCCGGCATTGGCGTTAATACAAGACAGTCGAAGGGGATGAAGACGGCGAGGGACAAAAGTAAGGCAATACCGGAATATGTCAAGGAATTAAGCGGGGAGAAACAGGGAGAGTGCTCTCCCCGGCGACGTGGTAGTTGTCGTCGTCGTCGTAGCTTTTATTAGAATTATCTTTGTCACTTTCCCAAGTTTATATTTACTCCTCCCGCGAACCTCTTAAAGCCACCCCCGCGCGAAGGTATCCACCTTCCGCGCTTCCTTCAAAACCGCCGCCCACCCATCCATCCATCCATCCTTCCCTCGCTTCCCCCCTCCCCTTCTCGAGAACCGCTCGCTTATTATCTTTACGACCGGGAAGATGGAATTAAACCGAGTGTGCGCCCAAAATGTAATAATATTCATTACTATGCTAATGTCCACGGGACATTAGAGAACCACCTCCCTCCCCTTACGAGAAAACTTGCCTCGTATTTTTCCTATCTCGAACGAGAAAGGGAAATAACCCGATCGATCTATCTCTCTTCGATCGTTCACACGTGAGTTTAACGAGTCGTGAGTAAGTTTATATATGTGTATATACAGACGGGGTATATCGTACATTGGGTTTAATTTTATTTAAAAAAAAAGGGAGAAAAAAAGAAACGATCCAACGACTTTCGAGCCCGAATAAAGTTCCGTTCCCATAGACTTGGAGGGAGTATCTGGGGATACGAAACGTTTAACAACCGCAAAATATAGTCACGATATCCCCCCAACTTTTTCGCGTTTCGTCAGCTTATCAGGAAGCTCGATAATTAGCCTCGATAGTTTGTTGGGAAATCGCAACTTTTCAAATGCTACTCGTATCCACGAGTTTACTCGAAGAAAGTTTAATAACGCGTAACGTAAAGTTATAAACGGTTATAAAAGAAACGTTTTACCTTTATCCGTTGTATAATAAAAGAGCTTTTAATTATATTTTAATTAGGTAACGTAATTAACAGGTACCAATGTTCGCGCATAATTACTTGGCAGGTATTTCAATTAATTTCGTTAAATACCGAGCCTCGAAAAATCTCGAAGCTGAACAATAAATATATTGTTCGTCCCTCGCGCGTGATAATTTTCAAAGTAAGCTTTCTCCTTAGAAACATCGTTCAACGATACGCGTATGCTATATATATATATATATATTTATATAAAAAAAAAGTCTCTTTCCGCGTTCAAAAAACTTCAAAGTTTACATTAATGATCGTAAATCATAAATATATATATGGAACAAAATGACAAAATGAATGGGTAATTCGTTTCACAAGGGACGAGCGTAACAATGACACGCGTAAAAGATTTTTTTTCTTTGACAACGCGCTTCGCGATCAAACGCGTGGCAAAAAACGCGAGATCTATTATTTCGAGGAGGGCCGTATTTTCTAAAGAATCGTAAAAAAAAAAAGAAAGGAAAAAAAAAAGGATCTCGAGACCGCGAGAACGAAACTCTGTATACCCTGTCATTGTTGACATCCCTCCTTCCCTCCCTTTCGCTTCGACTTCGTAGATGGCGATTATCGCGCGAAGAGAGAGAGAGAGAAATAAAAAAACAAAAATTCCAGCCAAGTTTAGGCGTTAATTAAGAAGGTCCCTGTGTTCACGTTTTACAGCGGAACTTTATAACGCTGGATATTTCTCCGTGGGCGTCATGTACGGCGAAAGTAAAGCCGACGGAAGAAGTATTTAATCAAGCGATCACCTCACGCCGGGTCTAAATAAACCAACGCTGAACGATGGGGTCGGAGATTACAGCGTAAGAAGGGAGGTGATAAGACGACACGGTGGGGGTTGGTGGAGAAGGGTACCCGTGAAGACAAGACGACTCTAAGAAGGGTTAAATTACTCCGCTCCTCGTTATAACTACAACGCTTCAAACCCCTCCCCCTTCGATCCACCTTTCCGCTAAACTTTCGCGTCCATCTTCGGTGTCGGCCACCAATCATCTCCGATCACCCTCGACCGTCCCACGAATCGTATTATCGTATCTCGTTATTTCGACAAAATATTCCATAAAATAACAATCGTCGAACGAAAAAAAAAAATATATATCGAGTTTTGCACGTGTAAAGAAGAAAGATATCGGCACGAAGCGATATTCACGAAAGAGATATACGTATATGTATATTCCACGATATCCAAGCACGATTATCGATGCGATAAATGGTATTCGGAGGCAAGTTCGATTTTCCTTCCCTTTACACGCGATACATACGAAAGAAAGAAGCAGAGGGGGGCAGAGAGGGAGAAGGAAAGTGCGCGCGTACGTATACGGTCCGCGCGTGTGGTGAAGGATGGTGTAGTAACACGCGAAGGGCGCGGGGACTTTCTCGTGTACACCCGACTCCACCTTATTACAATTAGCTTCCTTATATATCTAATTAGCAAGATTCTTGGCGCGCAGGGTTTCAGCGCGGAGTGAAAGACGGCAGTTGCCACCGGAGCTCTTCGCTCCTGTCTAATATAACACCGCCTCGCTGCTGCAACTCCTCGAGTCCTCGACACGTAATATCCACTCCGTGGATACAACACTCTTACCACTTTCCCTCGCGCGAAACCAACCGTTCCCGATATACGCTCGAAGAAAGAATTGGGGCGAGGCCGATCCAATTGCCGATCATTATTCCATCTGTTGCGAGCATTTGCGAGGATAATCTTGGGATAAAAATTGCCTCGATCGGTAATATCGGAGATTCGAACGAAAGTTTAATTATCCAAAAAAAAAAAAAAAAGGAAAAAGAAAAGAAAGAGAGAGGGAAGAAGGTAAAATAAAAGTTGCGCAAGGATGCTTTCGACCCCTGTTTCCAACTACGCGCTTTTGGCCATCCGACTCGGTCTCGTCTGGCCACAAAAGACGAGAAGAATCTTCTTTGGAAAGAGGGAAAGAAGGGATGATTTAGGGTAGATGAAACGCGGCGAGGAAAAGGGTTAACTTTCCACGATTAATAGTGACCAACATCCATTAAAAACTAATTCCTTTATTTACGATTCGCTCCTCGATCTTTCTTCGAGATTCTTACTCCCCTTTCTTACCGCCAACGCCCTTTATTTGCTCTCTCTCCCCCCGAGCAACAACTTGTTACGGGACGACAGTTGCCGCTTTTTTTTTTCTTCTTTTTCTTCCTCTTCCATCCCTCCCCTGCCCCCCGCCGTGGCCCCGTCCGGCCACGAATGACGGATTAAAATTGGAAAAGTTTTTGCTACCGGGCCATATTTTTCTGCGGCCTGGGCCCTCGTTAAAAGTAATTACGTGCTTGCAGTATCTTTGTTGAACGCGCGCCGTTCCTCGAGACTCCCTCAGATTTCGAAGATAAACTTCTCGCATCGATCCAGCAATCTCTCTTCGACAAGTCTTCGTTCCGACCGCTCTCTTCCTTTCGTTCGTCGATCGAAAAATTCATTCTCTCTCTCTCTAAAAAAAAAAGGAAAGAGATCTCTATTCGATCGTTATATTCTCTGAGAAATATATATATAAATATATATATATATATATACATTTATATAGGGAAATTCCATTTTCCATCCATCTCGTTTCTCGCGAACGAACGCGAAGACGAAAGGAACAGCGACCAATTAAGCCGTAACAAAACATCGCGGGTTTCTAATTTCGCGATACACCGGGGCCGAGCTCCGGTGTGGAAAAACGTTTCTTCTGCCGGGAAAAGAATAATTATTCGCGTATCCGCAAGCACGCGAAAGACTTCTCTCGCCGTAGAACGAGGAGGATCGATGCGGACGAGAGGCCGGGAGACCGAACGCGTACGCATTGCCGGCGGGTCTGCACATTTTTAATTGTAGCTAAAATAATTACACTTTGAGGAGAACCGGCCGCTTTGACACCGCGGCCGGCAAAGGCAGCCACGGAATAAAAAGTACGTTCGCGCACGTCTCGGCACGCTCGTTCCTAGGAATATGTAATTTCCAGCTCGGAAAGGACACCGGCGCATCTAAATAATAATAAGTATGTCCGACTGCGTGTATCCCTCTTCCACTCTCTCTCTCTCTCTTTCTCTCTAGTATTCCGCAATTTCTTTTTCCAATCTCCGATCGGATGAATCATCGGTCGTTTCTTATTCGCTTTTGTCATTCGTTTCTCGTCAATCGTTAATAGTGATTATTAATTATTTCTTCGAATTAACCGTGGATATTTACGTATCGCGGGTAACGAGTAAGCTCGCGAGAGGAAATTACTCGAATTTTCCGCGTATTCGTTGTACTATCGTTGCAAACGGAATGCTAAATAACGGAATAAACGAAAGAGTATTCCGCATTCGATTTAACGCGCGTGTAAACCATAATCGCGTAAATAAAGATAAAGGTAAAGAACGTTGGGATAGATACGAATAAACGGGGATATAAAATTCCTAGCTCGTTCCAGCTACGATCCAGCTATCTCGACGATTCGACGTACGTCGAGGAGCCGATGCGGAGAACAGAGGAATATTATTTTTAAAATGGCGAGTGGGGGCCGGTTAAATTCGGCTCGTTCCTACGTTTCGGCGGAATTTGATTACTTCGGGAAAATTGGTGGCGCTACGGTTCTTCGACTTTAGAATGACCAACTCCCTTCAGCCTCATTTACGATGCGCATATGGAAGGGAACGGTGGGACGAAAAAACTTGTGTGTGACTGCGCCACGTAATCAGGCGCCTTTGAAAAAATATTTCGAGCTTGGACATTTCCAGAATCACGCTAAACAGATTCCCCCGTTCGCATCCTGGATTAATTATGCAGAGACAGGAACGGTCCTTCCTTTTTCCCTTCTTCGTTTATTTTCTACTTTTTCCCCCTTTCTCTCTTTCTTCCTTTCTTCCTTCCTTCCTTCCTTCCTTCCTTTCTTTTTTCTATCTCAAAGCCTGCTGATCCACCGAGCGGTGGATGCATTTCGAAAAGCGCGTCTGAATTTCCGCCGAATTTCCGTGCCACCCGTTTAAAAGGCCTCGGACTACTCGATATTTCCTCGGACGTTTTCCAGCGAAAAACTTAACCGCGCTTCTCGAAGAACTCGCTCGAGCTTCTTCTCGTTTCGATATCTTTCCTCGTGATCGATTCCAAGTCGCCACGTTTCTTCATCCATTTCCATCCGATTTCGTCATCGTCCCCGCGAAATTGCGTGGATGCGCAGGCAAGAAAAATTACATTACAGCTCGGAACGAGTAGGGTTTATCCTCCATCCTTGAAAATATCCGCGTGCGGTCTCCCTCCCGCTTTTGGTCACCCGGTAGACGAGGAGAGAGGAAAGAGAGAGAGAGAGAGAGAGAGGGAGGAGGCTTAATTAAGATATGTATTTATTTTAATTCCTCTCAGAGTGTGGAGATGGCCGACTGGATGGGCGCGCGGGATAACGCGATTTGCTTACAGCCGCCGTTCCGCATACATCTCGGCCTCGTACAGAAAGATTTTCAATTCAGGCATAAGGAAGAAGGCCGGGGCCACGGGGCAAGTATAACATAATAAATATGGGGGGTGGTGCAGACGCGCGGCGCAGACTGGGAGGGGTTGGATCTTGCGTTTTGTTTCCGGGGCCACTCGCGTGGCTACTTTTTTCAAAGACTAACGGGAGAAAAAGTGCTCTTCTCGAAATAAAATTAGGAAACTGTATCCTTCACCCCTTTGAGAAGACGCGTTTATTCTCCTTTTCGTTGTTTTTCCGTTCCATCTCGTTAACCCCTTTATTCCGTCGGAGTCGAGCGAACAGTCTGAAGGATTTCCCTTTTCCTTCTCCGTCCTTTGTGCTTTTCGCCGAGCCGCCGCCGCCGCTACTACGCCGCGCCGCTACGCTTCTCCGCTACGCTTCTCTGTCAACCGTCACTCCCCTCCCCCCCACCTACCCTGTTACGCGTTTACCTGTTTACGATTCTAACGGCTAGTTCCTCGCGATTCATTTGCATTACATCGAGTCACCCTCAGCCGCTGCTCCTGCTAATTAATCCCTCTTAATTAACTTTTTATCCGTGCTTCTTCCCCCCCCCCCCTCTCTCTCCTTAACTCTTTCAACTGATACATAAATCAACGCGTATAACAACGTTATACGTGCGCCCCATCATCGTTCCCATCTTCACCCTCCCCTTTTCCCTCTTTTTCCTCAATTTAACTTTGACGGTTAACGGTCTTCTGGCCTTCTATCGACGAGACGAGAAATTAAAATCATCGAAGAGGAATCTCGAGGAGAAGGATAAGGAGGAGGAGGAGGAAGAAGAAGAAGAAGAAGGTCGCGGACACGAGCGGCGATAATTGATACGAATGGGCGCGAGACGGAGGCACGGAGGAGGCCACCCTTTTGAACGTGTTCCCTGCCCTATAAATTAATAAAGTATTCTAAACTTTATTACGACTTTAATGAAAATAATTATTAAATATTATGCCCGGTAATGTCAACGCGGCCGGCGTCGCGACGCCGTTAGAAACAGCAACAGCGAGGGCTCATAGGAGACGCGAAGAAGAAAGGGGTGGCCCGCGGGCCGCACCAGCCAGGGGGTGGCTCTGTCCGCGGAATTAAAATACGAGCTGGCCGTACGTTCTCATTCCGCGACAACCGTGACAACGAGACTGACGAAACGGCCTTATATACCTGCGTCGACGTTTCTGCCTCCTCTCTCTCTCTCTCTCTCTCTCTCCCTCCCTCCCTCTTTTTGTCGCGAAATCGCCGTCGCTAGTTTCAGGATCGTGAACGTAACGCGTCCTATACCTAGCGTGGACGGTTGGAGCGACGCGCCAACGGCCGTAAAAAAACTTGGCGATTCTTTTGCGTTAACAGGCGGTGGTGTTGTTTGTCCAGGCAAAGTAGCCAAAGCAACAACCAACCGTCCCTCTCTCGTCAACCCGTCGTCCAACGTGTATATCGATACACATGTTCCGCGATTTTTTACCGGCGGCCCGCTCTGAAACACGATCGTACGTTACCTAAGATCGAGAAAACACACGTGGAATCTCTCCGTGTAACGAGCTTTTTTCGTTTTCGACGACGAAAACGAACGCGCCTCGCTGAAATTCTACCCGCATCGCGTGAAATATTTGCCAATTTTTCCCTCGCTTTGTTTCCTAAGGGGAACTAATTAATAAACTTATCCCGACTATATACATTCCGCACGAATCGCGGAATTCTCTTCCGTTTCTTTCGAACCTTTATATATATATATATAAACGTTTTAAACCGTTTTCTCGGCATCAACGAAATTCGCCACTACTTTTTCTTTTTGTTACATGCGAGATTCCTCCGAGAATTGATCGGTCGATCGAAGGAAGAGTGGGAACCGAGAAGTGGGAAAAACTTTCCTTTTAACCGAAATCTCCGCTTTATATATGTATATATTCGCGCAAAAGATACGACGCGCGTTTACGTTACAATTAGCCCGTGCAATACCGGCGAACGTTTCCCTTCCAATTGGTCTTCTCGCAAGTCGTATCGAGGCCATCGTCGTATCCCACCTCCCTCTCCCCCCGTATCCTCAGCGGTGATATCGCGACTCGGGGGATAATTAAAAAATGAACTTTCTACTTAGCGGTTGTCGCGGCGAGGGTACAGTTAACCGGAAGTTGAAGTGAAAATTCATGTTTTCGGTAGGAAAAGCTGCGGTTATTACCGTGGCACCGGTCGGCGGCGAGAAAAGCACAAAGCTGATGAGTCGGATGAAAATGAGGTCTCTCCTCTCTAAATGCCTTGGCGCGCTCCCTGCGAGGAGAAACAAGGGTGTGGATCGCAAGGACGTCGAGCGGGGAGAAGGAGGAACACGTATGCTAAGAGGTGCTACCCCGGCTAGTACATGCGCGCGGTGCACTCGTTCAACGCGGGATGAAATTTTCTACGCCCCCCTCTCCCCCTCCGTACGACCGCTAGAGTTACACGCGATACAGCCACGCTGTTCTCCGCCCGAGCGACTGGATGTAGATCACACCTCGATCGTCCTGCACCGCCGGTCTCTGATCTCCCTGTCCCCTTTCTCTTTCTCTCTTTCTGATTTCTTCCCTCGATTTCGTAGCTCTAGCGCAGCCACGTCAAGATCGAGGACCGATATTCCATTTTGGAAAATAATAAAACTACAAACGGGAATAAATTCGTCAAATTTTGAAGATTTGATTAATCGAAAAGAAGAAACTTTCCTACATACGTTTGTATATTATTATTTTGTGCGTATCGATTTGTTTATAATACATGCTTCATTCTTTTCTTTTACGATTTAATATATATTACTTAATGTGGTCCTCGGTGCTCGACGAGTTTGACGTACCTCCTCTAACATGTTAACTCTCTATCTCTTTCTTTCGAATTCATCTATCCATCGTAATTTCGTATCTCTAGTTTTTGTTATTGCGCGTCTCTAATCAGTTTTGTTCCGAACTATGGAGGTATGGAAAATGCTCCTACTTTATCAGAGTATGCCTTGTACGTTTCCAGTTCCAGATCTTGTACGCAAGTTAGCTACATCACGGCGAAATTGTGTACACGGGGTATGGGCATTTCGCAGGTGTAAAATTTTCTTATTCCTGCTCCAAACGAATTAAATATTTCTTATTTATGCAACGCACGTTGTGGCGAACTAAATTAAACATTTGGAAATTTTATCGAACGAATATTCGTACGGAAATATAAATAATCCATCATCTTTTATTAACTCGATATCTATCCCGTCGTACTTTAAATCGTCTCTTACACATATACCAGAGGAATCCTGGGATGGAGCTAAGTCTTGGAATGGAAACGCGTGGAGGATCAGTTTCATTCAAGCTCAAAGTGCGCCAATGCGGAAAGGAGAGGAAGAAAAATTCTGGAATAAAAATAATGAAAATTGCGGGCAGGGCCCCCCGGGTTCTTGTACCCCAATTCGATGCGTGGAGGGTCGAGACACCCCTCAATTTTAACTTGAGAAAACGAGTCCTCGTTGCGGCATCCGTGGCTCCGTCCTTCTCACTTTTATCGTTGTTCTCGTAATGGGATCACTCGGATTCTAATACCGGGAGCCGAGGCGTTGCCACGCTCGCTAACGTATCCACGAACGAGATTTCTTTTCACCCGATGTACGTACTTCGACGACAGGTGTCCTAATAAGGGACAAAGAAATGTCTTTCGAATATACTATCGATAGCACACTTTGTCGAGCTTTATAATTCGATTAAGAAAACGTCCCTTTGCGAAAAGTCGAGCGAAAACGAAGAAATTAACCGACAAACGGATTATACGTTATATATATATATATAAGTCTCGTAAGAATTCGTTGTGTGTAAGTGAGAAACGCGAGAGAGGATGCGAGGCTTAAAACCAAGAGAAAGAGAGAGAAAGAGAAAGGCTTAGCTCGTGGAAGGAAACGTGTAAATGGTAAAAATGGATGCCTCCGCAGTTTTTTTTCATGCAAACGGGCAAATAATGGTGTCTCGAAACGTCCGGCGAAGAACGTCCTCGTCATCCTCTTCTAACGCTCCTTGCAGCTCGGTCGGAAGAAGAAGAAGAAGAAGAAGAAGAACAAGAAAAAGAAAAAGAAGAAGAAGAAAAAGGAGAAGGATAAGAAGAGAAAAAGAGGAGGAGGAAGGAAGAGAAGAAAGAAAAAAAAGGAGGGGGGCGCGTGGTTTTACGCGGTGATGGTCCAAAGTGGCGGGTAGGCGAAGCGAGCACAGGGCATAGAAGTGGAGAGGGCCCCGGCTGAGTCGAAAAAAAGGATAATACTGAATGGGTGGCATTTAACGTTTAACGTTTCGAGACACGCGCGCGTACACGCGCGCGCGCGCGGGGTCCAGCTCGTTTCGCGTTTCTCGAGCCGGCATTGAAAGCGGGCCGCGCGCGCGATACACGTCGCATTACCCCTAAATGCATTTCATGCTCCAGCTCGCGCGACTCCGGGCTTCCTCGTTCGAAAAAAAGAATGAGGAAGCCCGCCCCCACCGGCTGAAGAGGAGAGCCGAGAGCCGAGGGGGAACGCGTTCTTCGGGCCCTATCTTTCACGTGATTATCACACAAATCGTGAAAGAAGCTTCCTAACGGCTCCACGCTCCGGAAGGTCATACAAGGGATTCAAGGTTCTGTGTGGTTTCATAATTAAGCGCTAAACACCGGTATGCGCCGTTGATCCGACTCTAAACGCTCCTCTCTTTCTCTCTTTTCTTTTGCATCATCCATCGTGGAAGAAGGGTCGGGCGAGCGAAAGTTGGCAAGAAACGTTTTATCCACCCCGTCGCGAAATTTCGAAACGACGCACCACGGCGGCGGCCGCTCGTAACGTTTCGGTCGAATCGAAACTAAAAATCTGATTTTAAACGGTCGATTTCCGAGGGTTGAGCCGAGAGTCGATCGAGTGGAAGGGAGAAGGAACGGGCCTCCGTCCCGTTTCGAGGCCCTGCACACTTTGAAATTTTGTGGTTGCGCGATACAGCGACGTTAGCTCGTCGTATAATAAGGTGTCGTCTTATCTAATAGGGTCGGCAACGCGGGCTTGGAAGAGTGTATCGCCGTGTATAATGGTAATTACGCGTTATTAACAAGCCTCGGGGGGGTGTCGAGGGGTGGCGATGGTTGCCTCTTGTCTAATTAACCGAGTTTACCGCGACACCTGCCCCCATATCACGACATCTTCCACCGCTCAACCAGTGACTCGAGATTTACGCTAGTTGGGGAAACGCTCGACGTCCTTCGCTACAAAAGTGGCGAACCAATCGATAGAGCCCTCACGTTTAATTACGAAACGCAAGGACAAAACTCGAGAGCCTCGATCGTGTCTTTTAAAACAGGATAGGATACTGTATCCATGATTATCCATTCTTTCCAACGAAAGAATTTAACAATTTCGAATAAACGAAACGAATCACGAAACGAAAGGAAAAAGAAAGAAGGGACGAATGCCTTTGAATCGAGCATGGGAAAGCGGCTTTATTTTTACCGCGAAGCGACGGTTCGAAGAATGCCGATAAATCAGCCAATGTTACGATGCCTCGACGAATAAAGAAGGAACAGAGACAGAGAGATACGAAAGTAAGGTTAGGAACGTCCCCCGGGTGCCAAGCCCCTCCATCGGCGGGGTGCAATGGAGGAGGTTGATCCGCAACCAGGGTTGCGGGCCAACTCTCCCCGACTCATTAAGTACGATGCCCTTATCCTTCGAAAAAAAGAGAGAGAGAGAGAGAGGGAGACAGAGGAAAGGGTGTGGGGGAAAAAGAAGGGGCCGATAGCTACGTATATGCAGATATGTATTTTAAAGCATCGATATCACCTACACTCCGACGCTTCGTTATAGGGGTAGGGTGTATATTGCGTTACTTTCGATTCACAATGGCTTCTCTACCACCCTATTTGATACCCGGGGGAAGGAGGAGCAATGAATCACCGAAACATTGCGTGGAATCGATACCAACGCCGACATTTTCGTATTCGTTTTCGAAGCAACGCATCGTAACAGGCTTCGAGACGGATGAATCGCGATCGATTTTCGAAGGACGGACGAATTTCAGAAACGAAAAATCACGCGAAATCTTGACGCTGCGATATCTTGATTGTAATTTGCGGTCTCAAACTTTCTCTCTCTCTCTCTTTCTCTCTTTCTCTCTCTCTTTCTATCAAGAGACCAAAGTTGCGTCGCGTTCCGAGATCCTCGAAACTTGGCATCAAACGTATTCAAATACGCGATAACGCATTATGATTTATTTACCGATACTTTATACGAGCCAGCTTTATACCGAGTGTGTGACGCCGTGCTTCATGGCTTGTATGAATATTAACGAGCACGAGGCACACATCTACCCCTTCTCCTCCTCTCTCTTTCACTCTCTCTCTCTCTATATATATATATGTATATATATCTCCGCGTTTCTCCCTTCCGCGCTGAAGCAACCCTCCTTTCGGACAAAGTGCGTGCGTGCGTGCGTGCCGCGTGCATGCAAATATACATCGAGTTAAGCGTGTGTCGTGGAAATCCACCATACTGCACCGCGTATATCTTCTCGATTCTCGATTCGAAGCTGGATATATATTGGATATATATATCCGCTGTTCTTCTTCCATTCGCCTCGTCCTTGGTCCTGCTCCCGAATCATCGTTACGAATAATACTAGCTGCGGCTAGACGACAGTCGGATAAGAAAGGGTCGATCGCGCAGGTTTGGAATTCTCTCCTCGACGCAACGGCGGTACGAGGACGTCGGTTTTCCGTGCAATTGCCCCCTAATTATCGCCGTCAACTAATAACTCGCATTAATTTCGGGCGATTTAGTGGCGGGTGCGCGTGCGCATTACGAATCTCCGATCCCCCAGCCAAACACCCCCCGCGAGCATCGAAGTTTAAATTGAATTGGGTTGGCATGGCACGGCGATAGTTCGCAAAACTATATATATATATATATATAATATACATACACAACACCTCTTCTCCTCGCGCATACACAACGGGCACGTGTAACAGTAACATTGGAAAGAGGAGGAGGAGGCTGAGGCGGCATCGTATCCGAAGACCATCGACTGGAGAATACCATCGCTGCTCCTCCCTGTTTATGGGACAAGTAACGCCGTGGAGATACAGTTGAACTGGCAACGAGCTCGGGAACGTGCACCGGCGCCTGCCTAATGCCCGCACCCTTTCCTCGCGCGACCCTCTTCTTCGACACCCGCCTCCTCTTCTCCGACCTGCTTCCACGCTCCCTCTCTCCCTCTCTCTCCGCCTTTGTGCGTGGAGAGAGTGTATACGTGTACAGAGTGCGGTCCGCGGACGATATCCACGACGAGCATCCAAGTGGACCCCTCCTCCTTCTCCTCCGACAGGGTCGACAGGGTGGATGGAAGAGGAAACGAACGGGGAGTATCGAGCCGGCGAGAAGGTATCGGGGAACCGCTTCTTGCGAGCAGGGGTTGTGTCGCTTATCGGCGATGTGTATAGCGTGTTGGTCAGGTCGTTAGCAAGTTGTCGAGATTAAATGCCTTCCAGCGTATTAGAAGCTGCACTAGGTTGATTAGCGCCCCGGTCGCGACGGTGATTCTCACTAGGGGGAGGGAGGGGTGGCATCGATCTCCTCCCCCAAGGATTCAAGCGAACCCTCTCCTTCCTTCCATCTATAAGACAACCTCGATACCTCGTTCACGGAACCGTATTATCCGCTTGTCGGTTAAGCGATAATCGATGATGGTCGAGAATTTTGTCGAACGCGTTTCAAAAAAGAAATAGGAAAGAATCGAACAGTTGTGTATCTTTTTTTTTCGGTTCGAATTATTCTCGACTCGACTCTCTGTCTCTCTACGCTTTTTCACCACCGTGGCGGTTTCTCCTCTTCTTTGCGAAGAGAGAGAGAAAGAGAGAGAGAAGTAGGAACTGTAATCTGCCTCCCTCCTCGATTCCTTTCGCGCCAGATTTCTTCCATATCTTTCTCGCGTAGGCTTGTTACCTCGCCTAAATGAGTAAACCAGCTAAAACCACGTCGATGCGGGCAAGAAGGCACCCTCCGGACGGTTGCTTGGCAACGTATACGAGCCTTCGCACATGATATCAGTAGGACGAGAAAACCTTCTCGTACGAATGGTTTGATCTCGCCAAACGATCCGATTCCAACTCGTATGGATCCAATAACATGCAGATTTCTTCCCTCCCTTCCCGATTTTCGCGATAAACATCTCTCTGGGATAGAAACGTTTCCTTCGATCGCGTATAATAATACAACGTTTTCGTTACGTAACGATCTTCTCGAGAATGTTAAATTTTAAAGATCTCGTGAATAAATCGGTCAAATCTATTTTCTCACGTCTATTTTCTTTCCACCTGGGTACTGATGTACCCATCCAGAACGACGATCCATCGTACGCGTAGAATCCCAAGAGAATTCTAATATCGTATCGACGTAAGAGTAAGAGTTTTCTTTTATTTCTAACACCAATAACGTAATTACGATTCGTAGTTAATTTATAAACCACAGTGATTCGTATTTCAGTTTCCAATTCTTGGACAATTGCCCTAACGTTCATCATTACATAATTTTGAATATTCAAATTATATCACTCTTCTATCACTACACAACGCGAGATATCAGAAGAAAGTATTCCCTCCTGCGAGACTTCTTTCCGCCGATACTTGAAATTCGCGAATATAATCGAGACACTTTGCGAAATCTGGAACAACGTTCGAGCATTGGCTTTACATTCGAAATCCCTCGAAACCCGCATACTTATCGCATCCCTCGAACTCGGTGTTTATGAAATTGAACGTGAACGCTCGCTTCGCGGAAACTTCTCCCCTCCGATGTTTTGCATCGTTTTCGATGTTCCGTATTGAAAATTCGGGCGAAAGAATAAAGGCGTTTCACCGCTCGCTCCGTCTCGAGGGGGGGAACGGTGGGGACACGTGCGCGGTGTTCCGTCTCGGCTAAGGGGTGTGTAGTAAACAAGCGATACAACCGAGTATACGCTATCCAATATTGAGATTGCTGTCTTTTGGAATATGCTAATACGATAATACATACAAATGTGGCCATAAACTATAGAATTTTCATAAAGGACATGCAAATGTCCCGAGTGTATCGAGTGCGTTGCGCGGCTCGAGCGGGGGTTACCGGCCCTTGAAAAAGATTGATACGTCGTAGGACCAGCGATCAAACGTCCCGCAGCCCGATTCGCAGCCTATATACGTATATATATATGGGGGGAAAAGGGAAAATTGGGGCTGTATCGGAAAATTGCGTAGCAATAACGGGATGGCGCAATTAGTGTAAGAGCAACGTGGACAGCTATAAAGACGAAAGAATATTATGCGAACGTAGATCGCGCAAATGTTTTAGATAAAAAAGAAGAAAAATGTTGTGATAAAAATACGAGAGCTAAAATCGTCAACGAATATTTTCACGAAAGATGGATCGCACGATTTCCCAAGATCCCAAGATTTTCGTTCGATTCGCGGCAAGAATTAACAGAAAGGATTAAGAAAAACAAGGTGAAGGTGAAATTCGAAGAGTGAAGTCAGTTTCCCTAAGATAATGTCAACGTTTTCTTACTTTTTATTATCATTGTTCGAATCATTTGTTCGTATATGGAAGGGCTTGGATAATATCGCAAATCTCACGAGATATTTTTGAATTTTAGGAAAATGTTGGACCGATGGATATCGACCCTTTCGAAGAAAAAAATCCATCATCGCGAGTTACACGAGTTTCTCGTTTCAAATTTTTCAAGAGCGGAGAACTTCTGTTCCAAAACTATTCCTATATGATATATAACGTACGAATAATCCGATTGTTACAAACGGGGCGAGCAACGATAATCGTTAGAATTACGGAAAATCGGGAGGAAAAATTGAATCGGTTGGAACTCGGATGGAATATATCGATGGCCCCCGAGAGGCGTTTGAACCTCATTAGAGGAACGAATGGTCCAGAAACGAGGATTCTGAAAGGGGGGAAAAAAAGCAGCGATTTCGATAAAGTATAAAGCGAAAAAAAAAAATCCTTGGGTAATAGAATTACCTGGACCCGGGCCGGTCGTAAACGTATTCCCAAGGCCGATAGCTATTTTTCTCGGTCAAGGGACGAATTGGCTAAACCGCACGCGTTTACCCCCGAAGACCGATAGTGGAAAAACAAACAGCGTCACTCGCCGCTGATTTCCTTTGCTTGATATCAATCGTTGGTTCGCTACAAATAATCTTCCGACGATACATTTTTTCGCATCCCGCCTCCTTTCTATCGGACGAAAAGCGTTTTCGCAAAAAGTCAACGATACAATTTCTACCCGAATATTTCTCATGGATCAAAGGAAAGGAAGAATAATAGCGAGTGGGTAAGACGAATTTCGAGGATCCGATGGTATTCGTTGATAAGAGGAAAGGTATCCTGCATCGGTGGGCAGGTAAGAGCGATATATTTTCGAAGATTGTTTTCTCTCGTCAGGTAGCCACATACGTCACGTGGAATCCCAGAGGAAGGGTGGACGGGTGGGTAGCAGGAATATAGCGGGTATATAGATCACAACTCGCGAAGCGGCGGCCAAGTCCCAGGCGGAACGTGGCGAATCAACTTCCGTCATTGCCCGCCATTCCAATCCTAATGCCTGGCATTTCTCTTCGGTCTCCGAACAACCCGCCTCTGCACACAATCCGGCTGTGAGCAAAGTGCGAATAGATACGTTTATATATATATATATATATATACACACACACGTACGTATGTATGTATGTACATATGTATGTAATTATAGATTCGTTTACGGAAGAACGTCCAAGCGTTCCTTCTTTTTGAGGACGATTTTGATCAAGAGCAGGCGCGAGGAAATTTTCGCGATAGTGGCGCAGGTTTACGTAATTGAATAGCGATGGTTTTTTATTTAACGCGGCATAAATCGAATCACGGGAAATTGAGCTTAATCGCGTCGCTTTAAAATCCACGCTTCGCACTTCATCATGTTCATTCGCTTCGAATGGCGCGCATCATCTCTTTCAGCTAGGTGTTACGCTTCGAACGTGGCAACGAATTGAAGTGGCGCTTTCCGGGGCAAATGGTACGTAGGATAATTTATCGGAGTATCGGGAAACGACAGAGAGCGGATCCATATTCCAATTAAAGCTCATCCTGCCGGAACGTTGCGCTGGATATTACTTCTCTGACTGCTGCTACCTCTCCTCTCTCTCTCTCTCTCTCTCCCTTCCTCCCTCTCCCCCTCTCTCTCTCGCTCACTCCGCCCACGCTTTCCATCCCACCCGCCTTCACCCTTCCGATCCATCCATCCATCCGCCCGTCTCTCGCCTCCGAACGCGCTCTTTTTCTCTTCCTCCTTTTAACACCGCGTATCCGTCGTCCCCTTTCACGAGCCGAGCCGGATCCTCTCCTTTTCCACCGTTGGAACGCGAAACTCTGCCCCGCTCGTCCTTTCGCCACTGCTTCCATGCGCGCTGCCTCGTCCTCGTTACTCTTCTCCTTTTTTTTCCGCGTTTTGCTTTCCAGTCCATTTCGCGTTGTAAACTCGAACTTTATGGCCGCGAAAGCTGGATACGCCGCGAGTTCGTACACCGTACGCGCGTATATACACGCGTACGTGGCATCCGATCCTACTCCGAGAAATCGTGCGTTACCACCGATCGAACACAGCAATAGAGTCGAATTAATCTCATCGTAATTCCCGATATTCTCCGTTCCTTCTCTACTTTTTCCCTCTTTCTCGAACGTTTCGAGATCGAAAAAAAAAAATGCTTGTAATCTCGCATCTCTCGATCTTGTATATTACGTTAATTACGTTGTTTGAAACGAACGGAAGGGGGAGAGAGAGGGGAGATGCGACGAAACGACGAAGGGAGGGGTAGGTATGTTTCTTCGCTCGCGCGGAAAGCTTCGGCTTTGGTAAAAGGTAAAGAGGTAGCCGCATCGCAACGCGTAGTTGATTTAGGATTCGCGTATAACCGCGATCGAGCGAGGCCGAGCACCGTGCCGAATGGAATACTAATCAAAGATACACAAATTCCGCCGGCTAATACTTCAAATCCCCTTTAGCCGGGATCCTGAAATTAAATTATTGGATTAGATGCCGGCGACGCGAACCCTCCTGCCTTCTGTTCGCGATAGAATATATCCACTCCCTGAACCGGAGTCTTGGAAACCCGTTCTCGCCTCTACTTTGCCGAACAACACCCTTTGATCTCCGACTTCTCCCCGCGCCTTTAATCGTTCTGATTTCGGGAACGGGGTCATTTTCCTTTCCCCCCCTCCCCTCTTTCGATACTTATCGATCCTCAAACAATCTTTCCACCAACTCTGTTTTCCTTACGGAGATTTCCTCCCCCTCCCCTTCCTCTGCGTTCGACTCTGTCGGTTGGAAGACAGTCGGGGAGGAGGAGACGAAGGGATGGAGGGTGAAAAGGCTATATTTTCATATCAATGATTTTATGACCGCGTCCTTCCACTCTACCCTCGCAGAGGTAGGCGGGTTGTTCTTCCAACCCCGTAGGAAATCTATATTTTATCGCGCGTAAAATTCTTGCTATTTATTCGCGTATAAGAATTTAAATGTTTCGAAAATGCGAGTTGGCCGGGCGTGGGTAGTCTTCCTCCGATTCCACCGTAGCTACGCGTGCTACGATCCCGTAATCCTTGCATGATTTAGATTCGTTGGGAAGGGGGGAGAAGAGACGGAGAAAAAAAACGGGTTTCGCGTAGATTAAGTTCGATTCGCCGTGGCATATTCTTGGCGGTGGGCCGCGGGGAAATACGATCGTGGTATTTTAAAATAACGACGCCATTAGCGGCGGCAGCCCGGGAAGACTCCTCTTCCTCCTCGTTGTCCCTCTAGCTAACTCTCCCTTCCATCGTCCATTTCTTTCCCTCTGCCCGCTTATCATCTCCTCCGTCTAATTAGAGCACGCGCTCGATACGATCGATCGTAAGGAGAAAGAGAAAGAGAGAATTCGATTCGAAAGGACGACGAGTCTCGAACTTTCGTTCGTGTTCGATCGATATACGTCGCGCGTACGGGGACGGGGATCGAAGGGAGGGGAGGAGGATTGGGCGATTGAATCGGAGACGCCTCCGGGATGGGTCGAATTATATCGGGCGAGTCGGGTTCTCCTTGTATAAATCATACATATTCAGGCGCCGACAACATTTCCTCGAGTAGCTACCAGTGATCCGTCTAATTTATAGTTTAACTTATCCAAATGCGCGCGGCGGCTGGTTGGTTAGGTCGGGGAGAGGTTAGGCCAGACCTCTGGCAGCGGCTAAGGACCTCGCCTTGCACGGACGACATACCCACCGTTCAACCCTTTCTCCTGTTTAGCATTCCATCTTCGATTCGTGGGGCGCGGTGCGGTTCCCACGGGGGACGCCGAACGCTGAATTTTTACGCGGGAAAACCGGATAGGGGGGGATTAACGGAGGCGATTCCGGAGTCGATAAATCATCGCGCGACCTCGCGGACACGCGACCGCGCGCATGGAAGAGACGCAAGAATTCCGATAATCGGATGAACGTGACTGGAGCACTTGTTGAATCGGGCCGGGATATAAATTAAACGTTCGCATTGGCAAACAATTATAGAGCCGTATATTTGCGATATTTGCTCTTCCGTTCGGGAAACTGAAACGTGGACCCCCTCTTCCTTCCTTTTCTCTCTCTCTCTCTCCCCCTTTCTTTCTTTCTCCCCGTACCCCTGTACGCGGTCCTGCACCGGGCAATAAACGTTTTTTAAACGCCCCTCGTATTTCCCATTACCTACGCTCACCTTCCGCGTCCCGTTTGTATCGTGTATATTATTACGTAAACGAGATTTTTCGATTTCTTCTGATCCTTTCCTTCCCTTTTTTCCTTTCTTTTCGTTAATTCGAAGAAATTCGAAACTGCAATACTGCAACGCACACTACGTTACGTGACGTTAACGCGACGCGATTTTGTTTGGCCGGCGGTTGATGGATGATAGAGAGGCATCGAGGATAACGCGTAAAACCAGTGGCCTGTTTTACAAGGAACGGGGATGACGAATCGTTTGGTAGGGGATCGGGGAGGGTTTCATCCCTTGATATATCGACGCAAAGCGGTGAGCGATTCCCACGAAGGATACCGCGAGCCAATCTTTCGGAAACCGGTCCAAAGAAGCGTGATATTTATAGGGAGGATTTAAAGTATAAAGTTGCACGCGGGGATAAAGAGAGAGAGGCGCTGTTCCTATTTTCCGCGAGATTCCGAATTCCAATCGTGCGTTATCTGCCTCGTGGTTCGTGTCCCGAAATTCAACGTCCGCGTTCGAAGGGAAACGTCGATTTTCTCGATTCGTTCGCGAAATTGAGAAAAAAAAGAAACTCCTCCTCCTCTTCTTCCCGAGTTTCCTGCTCTCTCTCTCTCCAAACGGTATACCATATAACGTTGGTTTCGTTCGTCTTCGAGAAAGAAAGAGAGAGATTCGACTTCTCCTTATCGCGGCCGCTCCATCGAGGAAAATATTCGTAAACAACGAGTCTCGGAGGCTTCGAATTTACTTTAGACACCGCCCTTTATCGGCGGCGAAACAAATGTGACAACTTTTCATTCGCTCCTATCCCCCTCCCCCCTCCCCCCCCGCTATCTCGCTCCCCTCAGCAATAAACACTCGTTTTATCGCGCACACACGCGCCCGTCCCGCTTCCTTTCCTCGATTCACGAACCGTCACCTTCCGAATATCCCCCCCGCTCCTTTTTACACCAGCCACGTGATTCACCCGTGGGAAGGGGGAGGGGGGAAGGGATGGAGTTCGAGGCGCAGGTAACGCGGTATCGGCGAATCGCGGAAATGGAGAAGCTATGAGTAAAAGCAAAGTTCAAACAAATCGTACGTGACGAGGTTGCGAGATTCGAGAGGGAGTCGGTTAGGTATAGGTGGAGGTAGGGGTGGAGGGAGGGGAGGGTTGTAGAACGAGCGCGGATGCGACAGGATACCGCGTCGAGCTCGAAACCAAGTGTAGCGAGAGCCAATGCAATTTACCTTTACTCCCCGATTCTCCCGAACCTTTTACGGCCAAACTTCTTCAATTGCTTTTGTCGTTATTTCCTCCCGAGTAGCGAAGAGCGAAGATATAAGATAGGCCTAGGTATTATCGACGCCCCTTTTTATCCTCCCCGCGGATAAAATAAAATTCTCACGGCAATCTTGCGCGGGAAAATCGACAATTCGATATTAGGAAATTAAAAATTGTTTCTCGCGCGAACGAGAAAGAGAGAAACACGCGAGATAATAAATAGTGGCGGTTTCTTGGAGATGATCGCGGTGGTGGGAAAAAGAGGAAGCGATAATCGGTGGAGAAAGTTCGGAGACGGAGCGAGGAGCTCGTCGATACGAGAGCGAAGCGCGAAAGAGCGGGAAAGAGTGGGACAGGACGAGTGGAAAGGGGGGAGGGGTCTCGAAACGGGGTGAAAATCCCATTACAAACTATCCTCGGTTCGGTCGACGTTGCGTCGCCTCCTTCCGCTGGATCCACGAACGCGAGATCTTTGCATGAATATGTAAATCCTTATTTTCGGATCGAGTGCACTCGAAACCGAAAACCGACCTGGAGAGAGAGAAACGTTCCGCGTCGCCGTCCGCTTTTGCCGTGGAATTGATTTATTAGCTCGCTCGACTTATCCCTCCCCGAGAGGGTTGCCGCCTTCCATCGCAAAAAGATCGCGCGACCCAAGGTGTAGGTGTTCTCTCCAACGACTTTTCCCTCTCGCCTTCGAGATTTAACCTTCCCGGGGAGGTGGAAAAGTTTTCCTCGTTAATCCGCGATTTCTCCTTATTTCCATCCATCGACGAATCGGTTAATTTTCTGAATTCACACGCTCGTTTAAAAAAAAAAAAGAAAAAAATAAAAGTTCATCCATCGTGTTTATCCGTATTTGTATTATCCAAGCAAGGAAAGGATCGAGAAGGAAGAAGGGTAATATTCTTTCGCGTTTCCATTAGCGGATTCCATGGGTGTTTCGGGGCAAAAAAGCAAAGAGAGGAAGAAAAGACACGCGTAAGACCGGACATCGATGGCGAAGAAATTCGAGCAGGGTTGAGAAGAGAGAGAGAGAGAGAAAGAAAAAAAGAGAGAGAAAGAGACGAGCGTGTGGGCGTCTCATCCTCGAAAGTTTTAATACCGGAGCGAGGAGCGTGGGGCTCCGGCAGACAACGACCGCGAGAACGAAGATGGGAAAAGATAGGGGGGAATAGAGAAAGGGAATATTTCGGATGATTGGTATTGTCGGAGCTCCGCGAGATGCAAAGAACCGTAGGGTGGATTCGGCTGTATTCAAATGGGGTAGCCATTAGAGTTATGTTAGAATATATTGATTATTGGGGGGATCAAAGGGTAGGGAACGACGGGATGACGCCAGTGGCGAGCAGCGGAGAGAAAGACCAAGGGTCGAAACCACGATTCTCTTTCTCCTCCTCGACACCCTTTCCATCCCTATCCATCCGTACCGTATGCGAATTCTTGCACCACCGACTTTTCACCTGTCCTCGCGGATAGCACGAAAACTCTCTCCGTGTGCTCGAAATCTTTTCTTCATTTCCGACGTTTGGAAATAAAGGAGCGATTGTTTCGAACGAACGAACCGTCGTTTTTTCACGTTCGATCGACCTCGAAGGATAACGTTAAAACGGGAACGCGAAATAAAATTGAGAAAATGGTGATCGGATAGGGGGAGAGCGGGAGCGCGATCCGAGAGACGATCGTGCGCTGTCATAAACGTCAGATCGCAGGGACGCGCGGCGTTCACCGGCGCCTCGTGTAACAAGGCAGGAAATTACAAAGACAGAAATATAGTAAACGAGCAAATAATTTCACCGGTCTAATTAGTTCAACGTAATAAATGGACACTGGAATCGCGTTGTTATTTATGCAGGGGCATCGTTGTCGTCGCCGACATCGTAAACAGACGGAGAGAGAAAAAGAGAAAGAGAGGGAGAGAGAGAGAGAGAGAGAGAGCCGGTGGAAAATATTATTCGCGGATACACCGCGGTTTCCCTTACCCCGAGGAACAAAGGCATGAAAGGAAAACGCGCGGAAGGCGAAATGGGGTGGCGTGCATTTCAAAGATACGCGAAAAGAGCGTTCGAGTAGGAGGCGATTCGGCACGACACTGGAAAGTCGAGAAAATATTCGCGCGAACAAACGCGGCGGGAATTATCGAGCATTAGTCGATGGCTGCTTTTGCCGCGCTCGAGCACCGTGGAACGGGTTAGGGGATAGGGTGGTATACGGCCAAGGGATAAAAGGGAGCAGAGAAGTACAATCGATGAAAGGGTTGGACGTCAAACCCCTTCGTGTCGCGATCTTCTCCACCCTCGGTCGGTCTGCCACCGCCACCGTACCGCGACTCACCCCTAAACCTCGTCCCTTCCACCTCTCCTCTAACCACCTTCCTCCTTCCTCTTCCTCCTTCCTCATCCGCCGCCGCCGCCACTACCACCACCACCACTACCACCACCACTACCGCCACCATCACCACCACCACCGTCCGACCACCCGGCCACCCAACCACCCACACCCACCTACCCCCTTACCCTCATAGCTGTAACTCACCGCCACACGGTAGCGCCCTTGCCGCGTACACATTTACATAAATTATTGATCCCTAAAACACACCGCCGCCAATGCCATTGCCACTGCGGAGACCAAACCTTAAGGAGAAAACCATCTCTCCCGTGTCTCTCCTCGATCAACCGACGCCGCCGATCCTTTTCCTTCCTCCACCTCACCCGATCCAGATCCCCTTTTCCCTCCCGACGAGGAGCAGGACCACGTTTCTCCGAACGACGAAAAATCCGAAAAATCCAAGAAGAGAAACCGATTTCCAATCGATCGATCGATCGATCGCCAATTTTTCGACGAGAATTGTCAAAATTGTCCCCACCCCGAGGCTAATATTTTTAATTGTAATATTTTCTCCGGCGAGACGGAGAGCGCGTTGACAAAAGTGAAGGAAGGGAGGAGGGGGGAGGGGGGAGGAGGGAGGGACGAAGCGTGACGCGCGGCGAAAACGGTGCTGCTACGTCATTAAGCTACGCATTGTTCGCGGAGGGCTGATTGTCTTGGCCGCTCGTTTTAGCCGTAGCGCTAGAGAGACAATTGTTCAATATTCCCATTGATCTGTGAGATTCCCCAGAGGCTGCTTCATCCACCGTTAAATATAGATATATATAATATATATAACACGCACACGTATATATCATAAAATCAAACGTACCATATACCTGTATCCATATATATATATAAAACCCACTCTTTTGTCAATATCTCAATTTTAATGATACGAAGCGGCAACTAAGTCCCTTCTATCTGAATGGATCGAGAGAGAAAGAGAGAGCGAAGAACGGATAGCGCGGCTTTATTCCTCGGTGAGGAAGAGTGGAACACGCGTGCGAAGTCGCGTTTCCGTCGAATCGGGACGAGACTCGGGACGATTAGTGCGAAAGAGCGTTGTTACGTTTTTCCCTTTTCTTTCTTTCTTTTTTTCTTTCTTTCTTTCTTTCTTTCTTTCTTCCTTTTCCTCCTTTTTTCGGGAAAACTAAGAGAGAGAAAGAGAGAGAGAGTGAGAGAGGGGGAAAGAGGGGAAGAGAGGCGACAAAAGAGTTGGAAACGGGATCACGAGCGAGCGAGCGTTAGCGACGCGGTGGATCGGGACGACGACAATGCGTCACTGCGAGGACCGCGATTCTTCACAGCCGATGCGAGACTATTATGCGTTTCGCCGGGACACGCGCAACGTTTCCTACGCCCGCTTTTGTCCCGGCCGTTACTGTCTAACGTGGTGACACGTTCACCGGTGAAAAACGGTGGAGACAAGCGCAGCGACACCTATCTCGATACCTCTTTGTATCGTCGCATTCCGTATTAACGATGCCAACGTTTGTCCCGGCTCTCCGTGCAATTCGCCCAAATTCTTGCTTTCTGATTTTTTCCCCTTCCTTTCTTTCTTTTTCTTTCTCTTTTTTTTTTTTTTTTTACGAACGTCAACGACTTTCCTTAATCTTCTGATTTCGAAATTTTCCTTCTTCTTCTTATGTTCCTTCGTTCGTCCGTCCCCGATAAATTACCCGATAATGAATACAATTATAACGAAACACGCCAACTGTGAAAACGTAGGAATCGGGAATCTTGACGTCTTCGGGTGGCGTTACGAGTGTAGTACGGCAATCCGTAGTCTCGAAATCGCGATTACGCGCACGGTCAAATACCGACGCGAAACCGCACGGTCATAATTAACAGTCATAAATTATCAATCTGAACATCGGTTAGCGGTGCGGCCTGGCGCCTGTGTAACGCGCCATGAGACAAAGATGGAAACGTAGGCTGAGCGGAAAGAGCAACGGAGAGAGAGAGAGAGAGAGAGATGGAGAGCGAAGAGGAGGAGGAGGAGGAAGAGGAGGAGGATTAGAACGGTGACGGGGATGGCGGTACCGCGCAGAAACGGGCAGGGTGAACGAAGGGTGATAGTCGAAGGGTGGATAGCCACCGGTCAAGTGATTGATATAGAGGTGCGGTTGGTGGAGAGGCAACTTGCTAGTGCTGACTCCGTGACGTGTGCACGAATCTGCGAGCACTGCGAGCCGTCACGAGCCGTTGTTTCCGCCCGCGAAGCGTCCAAAGAAACGACCCGAAACGACTCCTCCTCCAAATCTTCGAAAAATCTCCGTTCAAATCCAGGGGAGGAAAAAAAGAAAACGCGCTCTCGATACGCCGAAATCGCGACTGCTTATCCTTTTATCGTTTTAAAAACCGTTTTAATCCCCTCCGCGTTCCCATCCGTGAACGGAGGGGATGTAATTTTCCCCGTCGAATAATTTTTGCAAGGATCCGGATGTGAGCGCGAGAAGAAGAGGGAAAGTGGCTGAGCCGATAGCCGGTATCCGTGGAGCAGCTCAGATTCTCTGACAGGAATACAGACGGATAAACGGAGATCCAGGGAGGTAGACCGACGGACCAGCCAACCAACCAACCAACCAACCAACCAACCGACCGACCGACCAACGGACGAACGGACGGACGGACGGACGGACGGACGGACGGACACAGCTCCGAGATCCGAGCCATGGTTATACGCTTTAATTCCTTCGACGGCTTTAATTCTCATATTCGTATTCCAACCTCCCCCATATTCCCTCCCCCCTCCCCTCACCCCTGACCGCTGCCTCCAGTCTATCTCACCCTCCCTCTACCTTTCTCCCCTTTCGAGGCCGAGCTCTCCTCCAGCTTCAACCCTTTCGCCGCCTTTTGCCCACTGCTCCAACGACACACGCATTTCCAGACTCGCAACTTTTTCCCCCCTTCTTCCCTTTCCGCGCGAAATAATTCGTCGATCGTTTCCTTCGTCGTCTCTCTCTCTCTCTCCGTTCAAATTCCGAATTTACCCGTCGAATTTCTCCGTTCGTCGGGTGAACGAGTCGATCGGATGCGCGAGTCGCGTTAAATAACTCGTGATAAATATACGTTATCCGTATATTAGACAATGGAATATGAGGACGGGAGAAAAAGAGGAAAAGAGCGGATCGATAAGGAATATTATCGCGAAAAATATTATCGCGACGGAGCGAGGAGGTGAAATTAGGTCGATAGGTCGATGAGAATTAACGAAACTCGTAAATCGAATATTCGCGTCGAGCGGACGAAATAAATTAATCGGTCCTGAAAATATAAAGGGACAGGAGAGATCTCGCGGATCCAATGGAATTTATTCCGGAAATACGTCCTCAGCGTGCAGAGGGATAAAGATATTCTGGTTTTTGCATGGATTAGTAATGGAAGCTCTCTCCCGGGATGGAAGCTCTTTCAGAAGGGAGTCGTTGGGCGTCGTGGTAAGGGATGGGCCAGTGTTCTCCGTTTGCAAAAGCCTTCTCCTCTTTTTTCGCTTCTATCTCGGGAATTATTGCGGTGCCTTCGATCAATCGGCCAAACTCGTAATTCTACCGTTTCAACCATTCGTTTCGTCCCTTTTTTCTCTCTCTCTCTCTCCCCTCCTTCCTCTTCCTTTTTTCCTTTCTCTTTTTTTTTTTATATTCGTTTCGAACACCGCAAGAAATAAAAGTGTGACAAATGAATTCTCGATCGTGCGACGTGACTATCGTTTCTTTTCTTCGCTTGGTTCGCCCGTTCCGTTCGTTTATCGAGCGTATTACGGAATAACGGAGGCAATCATCGGAGGCATCTATATATTCGATAATTATTTAGGAGATGATTCGTCGCGCTCGAAGAGGTGAAAAGACGAGAAGTTTATCTCGGGAGATCGGTAAATATCGAAAGCGATGCGACGGATTAATCAATTTCGCAACATCGAGGTCTAGCCGGCGAAACGAGGAGGGAAAGTACGGAAAGGAGATAAATTTGAAACGGAATGAAACACCGAAAACAGCAGCAAAGGAAGAGTTTTTTATTTGCAGCCAAGTAAATCCCAGCTCCGAGGTACTCTGCCTCTGAAACTGGGTGTGGCCATGTGGAGAAGGGTTGATGTAAGCTTATACGCATGCAGAAAGAGATGCCCACAGGCAGAGGAACGGGAGACGTGAGGATGGCGTGGAAGAAGGGTCGAAAGGATAACGAATATGACGTCAATTTTAAGGCAGGCTGGGGGAGAAGCAATCACCGTCGGCTGGGATCGACCATCCCCGTTTTCCACCCTCCCCGCGATTCTCACACCACACCCCCGCGGACTTTGAACTTTGACTTTATCAAACTACAGGAGCACCTTCCACCCAGGTGGAAACGCGTGTATTATGTTACGCGAGGCAACATCCTTTGACGAGGCTCGATCTTGCCTCGCGTGGAATTCGACGGGCGGGGAAAAAACTTTGAAAAAAAAGAAGAAAAAAAAAAGAAAAAAGAAAGAGAGAAAATGAAAAGAAAGAAAGGGGAGGGGGGAGAAAAAAGAAGAGAAAAAGGAAGAGAGAGGGAGAGAGAGAGAGAACAAGAAAGAAAGAAAAGGGAAAGAGAGGAAAGAAAAGGGGGAGAGGAAAGAGGGGCGAAGAGGCTTCATCATCGCGAATTCAACGCGATATTAACCAGACAACGCTAATTAGCGGATACTAATTATCGGGGATAAAAGTTTCTTCCGTATACGGTGTGTACGGAACCAAGGTATTGGCAATTCCGGGTTTGATCGTTCAAAGAGTGCGCACAATCGGATGCCACCCCAACCGACAAATCGTGCAATTGGTTTTCAATGACGGGATTCGATGTTCAGAGCGTTAAAAAGGGCCTCGTGTTACCCAAACAGTGAATATCGACGCGAGCGCGCCTCCTCCGCAGCCGCCGCCGTCGCCGATTTAAAAAACCGTGGCGAGGAAGAGGGGAAAACAGATGGCTCGGCAAGTTAGAGTGCCCTATTATGCCTCGATGCGATAACGAGGCAACGGGAGAACGCGTAACGACGTAATGACGGGGACGATGGAAAAGTTGACTTCCTTGTAACAATTACGTCATTGATAATGATCGTAATGCCAACGACTCATCTCGCGAGCAGTACCCACCACCACCACCACCACCACCACCACCATCACCACCACCACCACCATCATCACCACCACCACCACCACCATCGCCATCGCCATCGCCAACTGCCAGAAGCCAGCCGCGATAAAAGCTCGGAAGTACGTATAGGCGCCCGAACCTACGGATATAGAAACGCTTAAGTGGTGCATTGGAATCCCCCAACCACGCCATCATCCCCATCCCTTTTCAGCCATCAGTCCCATCGGGCGGCCGACGACAGCCTATTGTTTCAACGTATTAGTCATTCCACGTATCGCGAAGCGCGGTGGCGAGGTACTCGCGCCGCAGCCATCACCACCGATACACATTTTCAGGGATCACGGACGCTTACTTTTTAACCACACCGCTTCCAGCTTCCTACGGTAACGCTGTTTCCCAATCTCGCCGCGCCGCGTCGCCATCGGACGGCCCACGTTCATTCATTCCCACCCGACCACCTTGCCAATTTATCAATCATTTTCCTCAAATATCCTCCGTTCGAGCTCGTCCTTTTCGTATTCCGATTCAAGATCCCTCGTCTCGTCGATATTATTCAACATACGTTGCATCCCGATACGGGCGTGTACACAATGCAAGGAGATTGGATCGCGATTCGAAATTGTTCGAATTCGCAACTTTTGGAAAAGAAATTTGGATTGGTTGGAGGGAACTTGCATAGGAATTGATGACGGTAGAAATAAGAAGGAAAAGAAAGAAAGGAGGAAGAAAAGAAGTTCATCGACTAAAATTACGAACGGATCGGTTCGAACAGGGGAATTCGCGGGAAAAGAATAGATTTACCGGTGAACTAAATTTTATACCAACCTGTTTTACAATGTATCTTATCTGATCGCGATACCAGGATTTATTAAAGGAAACCAGCTCTACCGTATAGGAAGTAATCTTTTGTTGTACGTCACTCCGTAACCTGTTATTTTTAATGGAGGTTTTTCCATATCGGTCGGCGATTCTTGTACACTCGTTACACGTTCACTAAAAATATGAATGCAATTTACGGTTCAGATTATCCCGAACCCGGAACCACGCGCATAACGCAAAGTGCAAAGTTCATGTCGATAACTGTTGTATCGTGTCACGCCATTACGATACTTTAACAGTCGAACCTTTTTTTCGAGTCTGTATAATCGTCGTACGGATATCGATCATCCCTGTACGTATCTATCTTCTCTATACGAAAATTTATTTTTTCTTCGCGTTTTACGAGATAAAGCCAACGAGCAATGACTTATTCGTACGTGCATATATATATATATATATATAGATGAGATTTTCATCGTGTCAAAAAAGTAAGAGAAAAATGTAAAAATAAAGGCGATATCTCGAGGAGGATAATAACGAATAACCGGAACATTATCCGTCCAACGTTTCGCTTCGAGGCTTCGATTCAGGAAGCGATAACTCGCGATAAGTGTTAGAACGGCACTTTTTCCTCGAGGTTTCGCGTGTCGTCTGTTCGCGGCGGATGATCGAAACGATCGAACGTGTAAATATTCGGTGAAAAATGCGAGGAATGCAGGGATCTGGCCGAAGAGAGAATTTTTGCACGTAACGTCCCCGATTCGATTTCCCCGAGGCGGTGGTTCGTCGCCGCGTTCCGACCTTCATCGATCGAGTTGATCGTGGTATATCGTGACCCGCCGATCGTACTTTAATCCAACGATGCAATCGAGCACCGCATTGCGCCCCTTGTCGTGCAACTGCGACACTAGAAACAGTTGCACACGATTGCTCGCGGATTTTATACCGATATTGATTGGACGAGGCTTGCTGCATGCACACCGACGTAATCGTATGATCTTCCTAACGACATAACCACGTTCGTAAAACGTGGACGACGTGGACAACTCTAACCCCCGTTATACTCCAAACCGATTACGCCAACTTTTTCCAATCCCCCAATTTTCGATTCGAACTCGAAACTTTCCGATACCACTCGATTTCCACGAAAACTCCTTCTCTTTCTTTCGATCGATATTTTAAAATTTTCCCCCGATCCTCTCGTCCGACCCCGAGTTTAATAACCGAAAAGAAAAACACACAACGACGGGAAATATATGCAAATATAATAATTGTAAATTCATTTTTGTTGCGGCGCGTGCAAGCTCGCCGTTAATATTACGACAAATTTGTATGGCTGTGAGCAAACAAAACGAAAGACGATCCGATGTTTATCGTCGCGCAGGAATAACAAGCGTGCAACGAGTAACATTAACGCGAAGAAAGAAAAGGCGATCGCGTACGCATATGCCTGCCGGGGGACTTTGGCCTACGAAAAACGTAATAAAATACGGAAAGGAGGAATCAGTTGTAAAGTAATTATTAATGTCGGGGCATGCGATGGCGAGCTGTGCCGCCACAAACTTTCGGCAACACGCGAATAAGCCATATTCCTTTCCACCGTACGTAGTCCAACTTTGACTCTGGGGAAAGGGTGTTCCATCCCCGGGCGATCGTCCATTTTAATTTCTCATTGGCACCGTTCTCGCTCTGCCAAAAATCCGGATATCGATCGGACCCACCCCATCTCCCTCCGCGATATTTAATTAAATACACTCACTCGTATCCAAGAGAAAATTTACCCGCCCCTTTGGGGTGAAAAATACTTTCGCCCCAAATTCGAAAGTTCCGTGGATCTCGATCGAAAAAAAATTCAAGTTAATTCAGAGAAGCCGTATTCCATCTCCGTATTGGCCGGATAATAAATAAGCGATCGGATCGTGACGAGGCCGGAGCGTAGCGCGAAAATCAAAAGATCCGGGCGCCCTGTTAAAAGTGGGCGGTAGATTTATCCACGGCAGTGATTTCCTCGGATTTTCCGCTCGTATTATTTGTTCGACATCGGGTCGACGGAAGAAAGAGACGAGGGAGGGAGGGAGGTTCGTCCGTTTCTTTACACTGCGAAGAATATCAATTGTTAGAAATACAAAAGGGTAAGAGAGCCTAGGGAGAAACTGACAGATAGAGGGACAGAGAGGGAAAAAGGGAAAAAGAGAAGGAGAGAGAGAGAGAGGGGAGGACCGTCGCGCGTAGTTTGGGGTAAGGAGGAACCACCAACGTTCTATATAGAGAGTGACGTAGGGTAACGAAAGGAGGGTGCCGCCTGTGGCACACCGCCCCTGTACAAACTAAATTCTTAAGAGAATTTAACCGTTTGAATAGCTCGCAAATCCATTGCAAATGTTTACACGGGATTTGCACGGCCACCCCTCCTCCATCTTTCGCTCTTTCCGCTCGCACCCGTCGGTTACCCGACTCTTCGACCTTGCCTCCTTTCAATCCCACTTCCGATCGATCACCACCACTCGCCGCCGTGCACCACTATCTATATAGATTAAATTCCTCGTCGAAAATCGGCCTCTCCCTCGGCCCACCGGTGTTAAATCTACCCGTAAGATTCTCCGTAAAATTTTCCAAAAATCTTTTTCCACTCGTCGAGATCGACGACGGAGGGATCGAGAAGCGATCGAGAATAGAGAAAGATCCTCGCTAGGTGGACGGGGATCGATGGAGGAAACGCGAGGAGACGTTGTACAGCGGAGACGGGAGAAGGAGGGGGAAAGGGAAAGGGAAAGGGAAAGAGAGAGAGAGAGAGAGAGAGTTCCCCCAAGGCGGTCGCGATCCAGGAACTTTGCGAGGAAACTTCTATCAAGAACAGAGGCAAGACCGCAACGATCAGTAGTCCTTCCCGGTAGCAGTTCGTCTCCGGTTTACGGACGTATGTAAAGCACCGACCGAAACAGCCCCCAAACCTCCGCGACCGCTCCCTTACCTGTTCCTCAAGACAAACAGTGGCGGTGTCTTAACAAGTGGACCAAGCTGCGCCCAAGACAAAGGGTAATTGAGGGCAGGGATTAATACCCCTATACACCAGAAATCCAGCCTGCCCGCTGCTCCTCGGAGTTCCTCAGACTGTATCTCTTCTTGGAAGGAGGACACGTTCTCTCTTTGTCTCTGTCCTTCCCCTTCCCACCCCCGATCCGTTTCTTCCACTAGCATCCCTCTATGGTATCTACCACGTTTCTTACCACCACTTCTCTGTCCGAGCTCTCCTCTCTCTCTCTCTCTCCTTCCTCCACGAGAGGAGACCCTTGGCTGTCTCCAAGGAGAGCAACGCGCCACGAGCAACGACCGAGGGTCATCTTGCTAATTAAACAATCAAATACGGGCATCGTAAACCCATACCGGTCTCCCATTTCCCATTTCCCCGGCTCAAACTTCCAACTCCAAGTCTCGATCGAACTCGATCAACTTCTTTCGAAAGCGCTCGATCGTTCGATCGAGGGAGAAAACGTACGGTGTGGAGAATATCGCTCGAGGAACGGATATTCGAATACCTTTCGAAATCTTGCGCGATAATGTTACGCGTCGTCTCGTAGAAACAACCCTTTTGGGATGGAACTGCGACAAACGAAAGAGAAAGAGAAGAGGGCAGGGGAGAGGGAAGAAACAAACGACGGAACGAAAGGGAGAAAAGCTGGAGAGAAAGTGAAGACGAGAGAGAGAGAGAGAGAGAGAGATCTTACCCTCGCAGAATTATAATACAAAATGTCATAACTATCTTCCTAATCACACTTTATTCTAACTGGTCCCTCCGTAACGAGGTGGCGTAGTCCTTTGTGCCGACTGCAAAGTACGCGGACAAGCGGATCGTAAAGTAGAACCACCCCACGGGACCCGAGGATGTTCAACGTTCTTAGACCGTGAAACTCGAAAGGACGCATTTGGAAGGCGTACGAATATTACGATTACCCTCCTAAGCGCAGTTCATTATCATCGTTTCCACGATACAGATACAGCCGAGAAGTTCGTATCGCGCGATACCACTGTTCCGTTCGCTACAATAACGATAACCACGTTTCCACGAGTATCGTAAGTATTTAGTAATTATCTTTCGGTTGTGTAGACGACACAGCTGCTGCTGCGAGTCGCTGATACATCGAAAAACTGATAAAGGCTTCGCTCACCGCTTATTTATATCGTCAAAAGTTTTTCTTCGAAATGAAACGAAAAAAGATAAGCTTTCGTCCGTCGAGGAAACCGTCCTCTTTAACCGAACGATATTTTCCATCCGTCTTCTTACCGTCTTATCGCGAATTCCCTCTTGTCGCCAATGTTGTTCGACGTTGCGTTCTGAACACGACCCAGAAAATCCACGATGCGTAATCTCTCGAAACGATCTTCCCAAAGACCCGGGATCGAAGAAAGCACGAGTGTGTATTTTAGCGGGTGGACGACGACACACTGTCGCCGATCTATTAATTATTGAATCGTTTGGCCAATGACCGGAGACGGTTAGCCGGTATAGGAACAGGAGCGGTGCGAGGGGATGAAAAACAAGTTGGATCCGGCAAACGCGTCACCTAGATACACGACACGAGATAATTGTCGCTATAAATTTTATATTTTATTGCCGATCGACCGGAGGCGATAGGGATTATTGCGTGCGTTCGATTGTAATGCATTATCTTTTCCCGCCTAATGGTTTTTCAACGGTGATAGTTGGCGATCTGTGAATCGCGTATTTCACATTTTCGTTCTATCGCACGATCGCTTCGTGCAACAAGCGCCAACTACGGGGGCATGGTCGCGTACGAGCATGAACGAACATACCGCCACGATTATGTCGTAAGGAGCGCTCTTCATCCGCGATGATTTTTTTTTCTTTTTCTCTTTTCTTTTTTTTTTTTTTTTTTGCATTGATAAATCAAATGCTTGTGTTAAAGTGGCGTGCAATTATTTATATTTTAAACGGAAACGTAATCGATAGAAATTACAAATTCATACAATTAATAACTTTCCTCTCTAATCGTCCCTTGTTACGCGTGTAGATTGTTGGAAAGTGATAAAAGGATTATTATATAGGTGATACCTATTTTTCATATTATTTTTCTTTTTTTGTTTTGTTTTGTTTTGTTTTTTTTTCTTTTCTTTTAACTAAATATAAATAATAATAAATGTATATCACGATTAATTCGCACGAATAGTTTTTGTAAAGTTTTTTTAAAGCTTTCAACTTTTACTATTAAGAAGAAATCTCACGAACATTTCACGAACGAGAAAGATTGAAAGAAATTTTAGAGAGATTTTAGATAAGATCAATTTTCACGTTTTTCTTTCAAATCGATGTATTGAAATATTGTTTTTTTAAATTTCCGTTTTATTTGCGTTTGTAAGGTTATCGGTCAATTCAATCGCGGACGCGCGTACACATGTGCGTGTACGTGTGTGACCGCCAATGCAAGCCCCGCAAAGCTAGAAATTTTTTAATCGATTCGATAGAACACGTTTTCTAAACTTCTACTATATTTTATTTTGGATAAAAATCAATTTTGAACAATGGACAAATATATATACAAATCTTTAATTCTCGAACGAAAACATCAACACGATTTTTTGATTTTACTTGATGGGATGAAAATTGATTTTTGTAAAATAAAAAATAAAAAACCATCGTATCTTTTCAAATGTTTAAAAAACATAACGATCAGTTGAAAAATGAAAAAATATTAATCCTCTATTTCCTTACTTTTCCATGGACGAGTATTACGAGCTTAACGAGCGTCATCTACATCTACTTACTAAACATCGTTTATAGAATAAGACAAAAGATGTACACGCATTAGCCAACTTATTCGTTCGAACGGCTCACGAACGAGTAACTGTTAACCTTACGATAATTTACGAAGTAGTTAGCCTCACAACCTTTGACCTACGAGCGTCTTGCATGCAGCCATTGGGTGGTTAACTGAAGACTAAAAGGTAAGGCTACCCACCGATGCAACTTACACGGGGGGAATGAAGCAAGCAGGGGTGTAAGGTCTTTTCGAGACCGCGTACTTATATACGTGTACCTGGCTGCGTACCTGGCAATGCCACTATCGATTATTAGTTGTTATCTTGGTGAAGTATTGCAACCCCACCGACCAAGTAGTAACCAGTAACGCGGCAACGACGGCGACGGCGACGACAACGACGACGACGACGAGGACGACGAGGACGAATATAGGTACCACCGGCTCGGTCGGGTGTGCAATACCGCCTCCCTTACATACAGGCCTCGACCACTTGCATACATCACTCGACACCGAGATAAGACTCGGATGGATCGTTATACTGCCCGGTCTATGATTAATAATTACTCGCGAGCCTTTATCAGATGCCAGACGACGGTAGAGTTACCTCGATAACGAGTAATCAAACCCTAACGGGTTGGACGGGCTTTACGTTCACTCGGAGAATTCTCTGGGCTACGTATCAACGCTTCGAAGGAAATGGTCAAACGTAGTATCGATTTCGTTGCAATTTTGCACGTTTTTGCGTTGATTCGAATATACGTATCTATCTCGAGTATATTTCTCAATGTATCTATATGTACTAGATATAGTTGTTAATTTTTATATTAAGATGATAACGATACGGCGAAAAGATACAAGAGATATGTGAAAAAATTTGCCAAATAACGGTGTCTTTAGAATTATTAGTTTCGAATCGCGTAATTTATCGAGCGTAATTACGGAAATCCTACTTAACTATATCTACCGAGACGGTCTTTCGTCCCGCGTATCGTGTCGTGACACTTTCTCGCCCTTGTAAATGCAAATTTTATTAATAACGAGGAGGTTATATTTCAAATTGATCCGAGTTTCGCCCAGTAATCGCACACCTTGAGTCACGCACCTATCGTCGTTGTTATGTTTACCAAACGAAAAAAAAAAAAAAGATCGTCTTACAAATACGAAGGTGTAAAGTAACTAGATAAAAAGTAATATCGCCGAAACTATGTTAAACTTGCAATTGCAATTTTCACTCGACATTTGTTATCTCGAATATATTTCGTGTATATTTATTCTATATTAGGTGTACAAATTAATTCAAACGTGCGTCTTTTGAAATAATTTCTATTATTTTTGATAATTTTTAAGGAGAAAAAAGTCAATAACGAAGGTCTCGTGAAAACTTCTCGACATATCAAATTATAAAATATCACGTTTAAGATGGTCGTAATTCGTGATAGAGAATTACAAAGGGAATAGAAACGTGTAAAATCCGAATATAATAATACATAACTGATTCAAAGATGTAAAGACATTGAATTAATTTGTACGTTTATTCATTTATAAATATTCAAGGATAAATGTAAAAATAACTTACATAACCTAATTGATTTATAACCTTCATGGCGAAAAACTGGAACACAATGTTCTTATTCGAGAGTCACTGTTCATTTATTCCGACTCGATATACGTACACGACTCGATAAAACTATCGATACACACAATTTTTAAAATATATACGATTGATAAAAGATCGATTGCACAATTAACGAAAATTGTCGTGTTTCGTTCGAACGCGACTGTTAATCGCGATCTACCCTAGCTCCTTTGAGTTCGTGTTCGAGTCTGAAAAATTCGACCAATCAGAATAATCGTTCGATCGGCAACGTCCAATAGCGACGATGGTCGTTACTCATGTGGTTTGCTCGATTTCCCACAACTATAACGAGCACGACGTACACGTTCCGTGCGCTATCATCAACCACGATCGGATATCAATAGAATTTGCATAAAAATCTATATACGCGTCTCTGGTAAGTCAAATTGCACGCTCGAAACGATGGAACACCGTGCATTTTATGAAACAAACACACCGTCGATGTTATTCTAAACGTTAAGATACGGTGGTAAAAAAAGATTGTCGTTCGAATATTTTCATCGTAAGCAATCTCGTATTATTTGCGAAAATAAATAAGAAACGAGAAGGGAAAGACGAAAACGTAGGAATACTCTTAGGGAATAATTGGGGATATAATTGGGCAATTTAGATTCAAAAAATATGTTTCGAGACTATTTATAATTGTAAATAATGCGAATTTGAGAAACGTTGAATACTACTTTGTAAGAGAATGTATAATACAAGGATATAACGATCGCAATGTTCCATGCTATTCCCCTTCTCGCACGATGCATCTGTTTTATTCGAAAGCCCCATCTAAGCGTCTTCCATTCCGTATCGACGTCGACACGCGTGTCGACACACCCGAAATCGAGGCTCGCATTCAATTTTAAACAGCGCGTTCGATGCGGAAGTATTCGTAACACGTGTAAACGACAATTTGAACGACAATGTGTTTGTAACATGATATAGTACACAAAGAAAAAAAAACAAGTAATTAGTTATTCAGCAATAGGGGTGTAGAGATATATATCCCTTGGTATTATTATTCCTAATTAAATAGATTTTCTCTTCGAGTCTCGGCTAAATCGAGGCTCTAACGGTTATCCTGTATGCGATAAACGAACATTCAGGAGAAACGCGGACTGGCGTGTACCGTGCGCGTAATTAAACCTGGCCCTGAAATTAAAAACCGAACGTGGTGGGTGTGCAGAGAGAAAGCGAGAAAAGGGAGACAGAGAGGAAGGAAACGGAAGCTCAATCAAACGGGCGTAATAAAAAAAACGCGGACGCGGGCGCGCGCTTTCGATTCGTTACGCGGGAGCGGAACGAGCGCAAACACGAGACGGCACGCGGCCCATGAAAACGTAAAATCGTTCGGAACGAGTAGTCTGCAGCGATGCAGAAAAGAAAAAGATCGGAGAGAGAGGTTTGCCTCGGCCTTTTTCTCTTCCGGCCAGAAGCTTGGAGGGTTCGGTTTAAAGGCCGTTTTCGGCGAAAAACACTGGCCGCCTCGGTGCACGCGGCTGATTTCGATTGAATAATTTATGTTTCATTACGGTAGCCCGTGGCTTATAGACGCCTTGCAAACGCCGCCCGTTCCGTACAGGCACAGAAAGCCCTGACTGAGCCAACACTGGACCGTCTGAATCAGACGGCCTTTCACATATTTCCTATAGGCATTCAGGCCAACGGTGAAAAGAATTTTGTATCGAGGTTATTGAAGGGACGCCGGCCGATACCACCGCGATGCCTCCGGTCCTTCCTCTTCCACTTCCAATATAAGAAACCATTTTTTTCCCTCCCTCAACTTGCCATCCCAACCATCATCGTTCGATCATCCTCCTTCTACGTTCGTTTCGAATTCGCAAGTAATTGTTTCCCTTTGATTTACGATTTTACTTTCACTTTGGTGTCCATACATGTGCATATATATGTATAACTAAAAAAAAAAATTACAATTTATTACGTAATTTTGAAGTTTTTTTCTATCGATTACAGTTTAATTTGATAATAGGTATACTTTTACAAGAATCGAAACTTTGTTCAAATTCAAATAGTATTAATAGTACTAAAATTCTCGAATTGTTATCTACATATATATATAAAATATCGAAAGATGATAAATGAAGCGAAGACATAAGAATCGAACCAACAAAGAGAACGATAGAGTGGTAGAGAGATAAAAAAAATGGATAGCGAAATGAAAAACATTCAAGGAAAACTTGAAAATCGTCTGCTGTATTATTAAAGCTGTCCCCATCTACCTTGGCACAGAGTTTTGCATCGCCTAAAACATCCACCGTGAACCAAGTACGCATGTCAATATTTTATAATACGACAAGACACATAAGGGATCTCATCCCCAAGGCACTCGATATCTTCCCGTTTTCCAGATATTGTTCGAGGGTGGAAATTGATAGGGTGGCGCTGATATAATCTAAGATACACGTGAACGCAACAACGAACCCCATTTTTTTAATTTTGCCATAATCAATAATTCAATCTATATCTCCGTTCGATTTCTTTCCTTGATTCTTTTAGAAGTCTGTTGGAAAGAAAATGCAAATCCTTCGTTCTATGTAGGGTAGATAAGAGTACAAAAAAAATACAAAATTTATTTTCCTCTTGGATGGGATCAGCAATGTTGTTCCACGAATTAATTTCGAAGAAATGGAGGGAAGAATAATTTGCAATTTCTTAGGCATTTCTTTATCTCAAGATCAATAATCGATAAAAAATGGAGAAAAAATCTCAGGAAAAACAGGGTTTAAAAATATTTGTCTGTCTCGAAATTGGAACAAATAAAGCAGTGATGATTTATCGAGGGAAATTCGAGTATCGCGAAGCACGCGAAACGCGTATCGTGAATCCAATATATGTTGTTCACGGGATCTCCCTCTATTGGATGGTCATAATTCACCGAAGATTCCATAACAAAAGAAGCACGCGTTCTTCTGTGAAACAGAAAGATTTTGGAAAGATTTATCCAAAGATTTAGTTAAGTCGACGACGATGATCAAAGTTCAATTACAATATTGGCGTATAAATATCAGAAACATGTACGACAAAACAAAATTAAAATGACACTCGATCGTCATGCAAGTGATTTTTACGAACAGAGATGGAGTCAAGAAGAACAACGGTCACGCTAAACTGTAATTTCGCAGGAAAACCAACAAAATATCAGGGATTCTTTTGGCATTATCGAACGTAGAATACGTTACGTTAATGCTCTTTCGAACAATGGTCATAAATCTTTTTTCTTTCCATCGAATGATTTATATTCAATGTAAAAAAAATCAGAGAGAAAGAAATTTTCGACCGAACTGAATTTTTACTTTATATGCGTTTATTGTCGAGCTTTTATATCGGGGAATATTTTTTTCATGTGATAAATCAAGAAAAGAGAAAAAATTAAAAATAATTTCATTTCTTTTAATTTGATCAAGAACGATGTAGATTGTTGCGAGCCAAATAACGGAAGAATAAATTTCTCTCTTCCATGGACTATTCGATAATTATTTTCTTACAGAGATCTCCTATTATATTCTTCTTACGAGGTTTTTTTAATTACTTTTAATCTCGTAGATACAGACAACTAAATTATGTGGAAACGTGTTAGTCTGCTGTCCGCTGATCCGAAATGGTCAATCGAGAGATGCCACGAGGAATGCACGAATGGAAATAACAAAACATCAGTTTGCAGCTACCCCTTTCTATCGGGGAGTCAGAGAGCCGTTTTGCATGGTGCTTCCAGTCGATAAGAAGACGGTCGGCTAGCGACCCCTTAACCTTCCATCCACGATATCTACCGTACCGACTCAAGCACGAGTCAACCTTTCGTTCGTGGACAATGACGAGGACACTCGCGCAACTGCGATGATACACCGTGTCTCGACGTCATCATTGCTGATATTTGTACAAGGGAAACGAGGAATGGTACTGTATCCTCGTGTCTTCGATGCATTCACGGTTATCGCTTAAATTGCATTACAGCTACCAGCCACGATATTAATAGTAATAGAAATCATTATGCAAATATTCAACGGCATAATTTATCACCTTCAACGTTAACAACCTTCCTTTTTTTCTCTTTGAAATATTTAAGACTCATCTATAAACGACGCGAGAGAGAGAGAGAAAGAGAGAGAGAGAGTTTCGTATCTCTCGTGCGCTTCAACGCGTTCCAATTTTTGGACAAAGCTATCAGGACACAAGCGGTCCGGATCATTCGTCAAATCGGAAAATCAATTACGAGAAATACTTCCGGAGAAAGTGGCATCAGAAGCGTTTCTTTGCGGGCTGCTCCTTCGAATAACGATTCGAGTGCGTGTCTTCCAGACATCCTCGGTGACAGAACTGTTCGTGGAAAATAAATCGACCGACAGTCACCAGCCATTCGTTTCCTTTGGCGAAAATGCATTTCTCCATTAATGTTTCATATTCCCAGTAAGATACGACCCCAGAGACACGATTCATTTATACGTCGTATTCATTTATATAGCTCGGTGTGTACGGATCGTGCCAATACTCGATCGACCCTCCCTGATCGTTTGTCATGCGAACTTTGTGTGCGTTCTATGTATGTATTCGTTCAACGCTCACGCCATTCTTCCATTCGTCATCAAATCGTACAATCGTTATATGCGTACGTTCCCGGTTAAGAGATTAATTACCGGGATGAATATAATTACATTTATTATGCAACATTATGAAACGTGAAGATCATTTGTGAAAAAATTCAGTCTCTAAAAAAAAAGAGTAAAATTCATCGTACCTTCTCTATCATCGCTTAAATAAAATATAAAATATCGACGCGAAATAGTACGATACGAAGTGAACTCAAGTTTACGCGAGTCATTCTATAACGATAAAGTTTCACCGTGACAATCATATTAATACAGACAAGTTTTTGCGAAATGTTCACGATCGTTCTTGTAACTGTAAAAGATGGACAAAGATGAACCCAGGGACCGAAAGATTAACGTGATAATATATGTACAATATTTTTAATTGTTGACGTTAAAATGTGCTCTCCTGTTTTTTTCTTTGTCTCTCTCTCTCTCTCTCTCTCTCTCTCTCTCTCTCTCTCTCTCTCTCTCTCTCTCTCTCTCTCTCTCTCTCTCTCTCTCTCTTTTTCTCGTTAACGTGACGTGGCTACGAGTGAGGGTCAGAAACGTTCCTGTCATATTTTCGGTCGAGCCCTCCGAGTTATTTATTTCACGCTTAAAGAATCACCTACCGTCCATACCGGCGTTATCCGGCATTGTACGCGCTCGACTTTGGACAAACTGTCTTCTGCAAGCACGGTAAAAATCCGACACACGATGGCGTTCAGAACTGTCAGGACGATATTATAAATCCCACAAACACAAACTTTCAAGAATTCTCAGGAATATTTCACTCTGGATACTTAAAGGATCCGTGTACCCTTGGAAATTTTCATTCCAATTTGGAGAATTTAATTATTTTTATCCGCGCATTAAAATTCTTTTCGCTCGTTCACCGGGTTACTTTTTTAAATCTTATTTCACATTAAGACGCTAAATCTTGCTTATCTTGAATCAATTAAGAGCTTCGCTTGATATATATATATATATATATATTCATTGTTGAAGTATCCAGCCATTGAGAAGATTAATCCACTCGCGTTTAAAATAAATACAAACGTGTACAAATTCTTTTCGATATCATTTCCATTCTTCTTGAAATTGGTAAAATTCAACGATTAAACTTTTTCGCCATTCACTTCAAATCTTCTCTGCATAAGATATAAAGTTTGCAAAGTATCCTTGTAATGTATATGAATGTAAGGACATATACATACACGTGGGATATGTAGATCTCGCAGCGAATGTTTCTTACCGATTATGCGGGTCCTGATCGAAAGAAGCGAAATTCAGGAAACGACGTGTCAGAATGAATTCATATTTGATCCCTGCACACTTTATATACGATTCGTACACACAATGCAGTCCATCGGAAGTTGTCGTCTACCATTTCCGCTATCTGACTGTGGCACGTCTGTCTGACGGCCTCCCCTTCGTTTCATCTCGCCGAAATTCCGACGTATCCTCATAATGTATGTAACGTGTTCAAATCTATGATATATGTATATATATATGTATATATATATATATATATTTATACGTATACGCACAAGCTTTTTCCGCGAAGAAATGACTTACGAACGGGATGGATCCCATTCGTGTTGAAAGGGGAACTAATAATCCGTTTAAATCGAGTTAAAATATCAATTTAGAACAGATCTGATCGATTTAAATTATTCCATTAAAAGCTGAACTCCTTTCGTTTAACCTCCGTTTAGAGAAAGAATGTCATTTTTTTCTTTTTTTTTTTAATACGTGATTTCTAAATCTATGATAAATTTTAATATTGTAATATTGAAGTAAAAAATTATAAGTTGGTAGAGTTACATTATATCTGAAAATATCATACTAATAATCAAACTTTTACTAACGTACAATTCGATAATGGCACTGATAAAAAAGTTCTCTTTACGTTCAGTACAAAGACACGCGCGTTTCAAAAACGTTTTATCCTAATTACGAAACGATTCTATTTAATTATCCAGAGTGTCTCGTTCCCAATCTTTTTACACCGCCTCTGAATTATTCGCCTCTGAAATTATTCGTCATCGAAACGAGTTATAAGGATAGAGGAAGATAATAAATTTTGTAATAGATTTCTTTTGAGATGCAGCTGCGACTATACATGGATATGGCTTAAGATGTTAAAAATGTTCGCAAGTTATATCTTATTGGTTTTTATTTCTTAATATGCGATATGAAAAATTAAATAATTAAAGAATTATATTTTTGAAATTCTGTAAATTTTTTCCTAAAGAGAACGTTAAAACGCCAATCGATATTTAAAATCTAGAAAATTATTACGCAAAACGATATTTTGCATTATGATATTTTTGTTTGAAATTGAAAATAATTTGGAGGAAATATTCCATTTTTAAAAATGGGACGGAACAGTTTAATCAGTCGTGAAAAATAGAAACGAAGTAAAAAAAAAAGTTACGTTCGTGTATTCATTAAATAGGAATAAACCAGAGCAATAACCAACCCAAACATTTCTCTTGGGCTTATCTCCCTACATTTCATTAAGCATGAGTGCTTTCGCTGAATCGCCAATAGGAATCAACCAAATCAATTACACAGCTAACACCTAACGAACTTCGAGCTAATTACTTTATTGCAGGTATATCATAGTTGAAAGGGTTATGGGCTAGTGAAACATTCATAAGCTCTTCCCACCACAGACATAATACGTTATACATTCGCAACTGATTTACCCGATAAAATTCTCTTCAAAATTCTGACTTTCTCATTTTCTCGTTTCTTCAACGAAAGAAGGAAATATTTTTTTTCCAACAGTTTGAATAAAATAAGAAATGCTTAATCCATAATTTACAATCAATTTCTACTAAAAATAAAGTGAATTATTTAAAAATAATTTAAGCGTGCACCGTCTCGATGCATAATATATTAAATAAATTAAGTCACGTAATAAAAAGTGAAAAACAATTTGAAAATACGTATAATGGCACATCGATAAAAAAAAATTGAATTCGAATCGCTTTACATCAATTTAAAAAAAATGTATACTATTAAAATATTTACTAAATCGTGGGTGAAACTGAAGAAGGGAGAAAAATTGAAACATTGAGCAACGTGTTAACCCAGTTTGAAAATTGGAACATTTCTGTAAGCTGAGGGAAAGATAAGTTGGCATGGGTTTGACGTATGGAAGACGTCGAGTGTGGGTTCGGTACGGTGATGTCGTCGATTCGTCTTCCCTTTTCGTTCTACACTTCTCCTCCACCTCGTCTGACAGCCATTCACTAGCCAGGACTACGTTACATCGTTCCTGCACACTGATTGTTTCGTCCCGAGTAGCGAATTCGATTTATCAATCGACTATCTTCGGTTTTCACCACTTTCCATCGTCCCTAAAGAAATTCAATTTTCTGAATTTATTATCGCGCATATATATATGTATATTGTTGTTCCGTTCTCATTCAGCGATTCGTAAATCAGATTTTCTAAAGAATCGTTTCAAAGTCGTAAAGTTTTTAAAGACTCGTAAAGTTTTTCATCTCTTTAACTTTGTCGCGCTCCCTCCTTTCCCGACTATCGGATGACACAAAATAAAAAGGAAGGCAAATATCAAATTCTTCAGCCGTAGTTTCTCTCGATACGCAACAACAAGCTGAGACATTCATCCCATCGGTACGTAGAGTCGTCGCGTCGTCGCGACGCGTCGTGTCAATTCTTTGGTCTCTTTCACATTTACATGCGAGCATGTCTGAACAGGCCGATTTTTCAATTGCAAATGTTGAACCAGTTGCTCAGACGGTGTTATTAATACAGATTACATCTTTCCGTGGGCGACGAGCGAAATCATTTCAAGCAGTCCTGATTGCCACCACATGCGGGTGCGTTTAAAGTCGTACTAATTAACACGGCAGCGATTCAAGATGTCGGCGCTGCACAGCGGAATGGGTTGAGACGGTGGAAGTCTTAAGGCGGCGTGTTCTCTCCAGGGAGCCAAGTGTTAGGAGAATTAACAGCAACCCCTGATCTTGGCCCTCTATGCTATCTCCCTAATAATAAACTGGTAATTCCCAATGCCCCTATAAGTTACTCCCTTTCAACGCCACAATAACCTACGAGTGTTAAGACGTATTGTCTAACGGGTGTTCGCTGTTCGTTCTGCCATACGCACCGCTCTGACGATTATCGGTTGATGGATGAATCGAGAAAACAGCTATTGTTGTAATATATATTGAGTTCGGGGGAAAAAAAGATCAAATTGATTGGTGCAGCAGCGAATCGAGCACCGAATGACTCGCTATATGTATGTACGTATAAATTTTTTCTATTTCCTTTTTTTCTTTTTTCTACATCTTATATGTATATCAAAATTTATAAATTAAAAAAGAAACTCGTTACGTAATCACGTACGTTACGTGAATTATTTAAAATCTTCAAATATTCAAATCTTATTCCAAATTCGACTCGTCGAAAGGAAACGTTCGATTAAATTAAATTCCTACACGTTGAACGCTTCCTCTCGCGACATGAAGAAGTGAAAATTCTTTTTTAAAAATATATAATGATATCTGTAACATCGTGTACAGTATTGTAAAATAAACGTCTAAGACAAAGAACGTAAACATTTCAAAATATATAGTATAGTTGAGCAACGAAGAAGAAGGGATAGATCGCGGTTAACGAACCAGAATTGTTGATTAATCGACGGTTTCTAATTTATCCGGTGAAGTAAGCAAACACTAGGGGCAAGACAGAATTTCCAGATTCCTCGGCAACGTTTACCACGATGGAATATTGATGATCACGCGTTTTGCATATGTACCCTCTTCCGGACATTTAGCGAAACTCCGTCGACCGGAAGGTAATTCGCAGTTCGAATGAATTCGTCATGATTTCGTGAGCAATGTTCACCCGTTACATCGTTACAGGGTACGCTCACCTTTATCATAGGCATCCACCGCGGCTTGCAAAGTGCCTTGCTTTCGAGACGGGTTTTCGAGGTGTAAAACGACGGAAAGAGTGAAAGAGAGAAAGAGAGAGAGAGAGAGAGAGAACAGCGGGGCTGTAAACTCGCGAGGAGGATTCAACCTCTCAACGGAACCGCCTGGATTTATGGGCATAAATTTCTATCCAATAAGAAGCAGCATTCTTGCACTTTATGAACGTGATATTATATCATGCCAACATTCAATGAAATATTTCGAAATTGGGGACAACTATGCTCGATTCGATAATTTAACGTCACAAGTATCAACTTGTGTAACACGGTATACCTAAATATATTAAACATAGATCGTAAGAAGTGAAAATAATATTGCGAAAATATCTTCGATTATTTTAATATGATAATGAATCTTAATCGTTAATCTTGATTCGCGATTAATCAATCGTATCACTCATGGACATAAGTTTCTCATGAATCTAATCACATGCTTGAGAACCAGGCACTAAAAAGCAACGAGAAACGTCTTATTGCGCGCAAAGGACTTGTTCTCCTCTGTTTAGCCGTGGATATCTACTTCGTAGATTAGGAACGAAGGGAATGGTAACAGTGACCGATAAATTTCATGGTGACTGTCTCTTACTTGTAATTAAACGCACAATTTAAACAGGCCGTTAATGTCACCATGCCCAAACCAAAGTGTCTTCTCTTGGTAAGCGTCCTTAGAAAGCTGCTTTACCGCTAGGATCAATTGGATCACGTTCCCGTAATAAATAGAAAACCAGCGAAACTAACGATTGAAAAAAATCTAACTTGACGTTAAGTCAAGATTTATCCTCTCTTCTCAAACTTCATCTATAGCTATATTTTGATATATACTTAATATTTAAATAATGATTTTCGAATGACATATGTACTCAAAGATATCCAACGATGTGTATACGTGTATAAAAAAGAATAGTAATATCATTTCGAATTTGAAATTAATCGGAAATTGAAAAAGTTATCGATAATGAAAACGTTTTGTCTTCTAACATATTGTCAAACCAATATCTGGAAATTTTAGGAATTTATCCTGTTCTTCTTCCACGAAGATGTCCAAGCATATCGTATCGTGATAATTCTAGAACCAATAAAAAAAATATTTTAGAGTTCAGAAGCCTATTTATAAATTCTTCGTTCAAATAATCCATGCATGTTATCATCGGCAATTATCATCGATCTATCAAAAAAAAAAAAAAAAAAGAAAGATACATGATTTCATTATGCATGCGTATAAACGAAACGCATTCCTAATTACAGCATTGTGACAACCCATGCCACGTACCAGTCGAACATCTGCGATCCATCGTGACGGATAAATCACCTTGGGACCACCCTCCAATCGCATCTCGGCCATCGCCTTGCATATAGACAGTTACTAATGAGCCAACCCCATTTAATTAACCGTATATAGCTTCGACGCAACTGCCATACTATTTCCCGCTTAGTACACCATGCGTTATAGTCCTTTTTTTTTGTTATTGATGAGCCCTTTCTTTATCGTCAATTCAGAGACTAAAATTTCGCTAACGTTAGATTCGAAATGTAGCACATCTGTTCGATACTCACTTGAGATATAATTTTAAATAATTTATCGATGATTTTCATGCCCGAACAGCAGAAATTTAATAGAAATTAAAATATGTATAGATACGTACGTATATTACGTTGTATTAGCCATAACATATGAAATTTACGAAATCGTTCATTCTGTCACGTAAATGTCATAAATTATAGGAACTTGAAACATATATAATAATACTTATATACAAAATATAAATTATTTCTTTAATAAATATAAAATCGTGTAAGTTTAATATGTCACGTTAAATTTAAAAATTCTTTTAAATGATTTTACGATGATTTAATATTTGGGATTAATAAATATCATCCATTTGAGTGCATAATGTTATCTAAGATATCAATAGGTTAGATTTTTTAAAACTGTTGTACATAAGTATATGTATAAATATATAAATGTTAATTATTATTATAGGTATATATCTACGTAAAAAACGTGACAAATGATAGTAACTTTTATTGAATGCAAACGAAATATTTTTTTCAAAATTGAACTTGAAAATCGAACTTGAAAATCTTTGTTCATGTCATATTTTTAGACAATTACAAATGAGAAAGTTAAAATATGATATTAAAATTAAATATTTCAAAATAAAATTCGACATTTCTTTTATAATTATATGTATTAACAATCAATTATTTTAATTTAATAATAAAATATTGTAAAATAAAAATAAAATGACTGTCTTTCTTTTTAGAATACGATGTAACCAACAGCCTCCGTGGCGCAATCGGCTAGCGCGTTCGGCTGTTAACCGAAAGGTTGGTGGTTCGAGCCCACCCGGGGGCGTTTTTTTTTTGTTTTTTGAATTGTTTTATACACGTCATAATCGTAATAAATATAGAAAAAAATATCTTTCATTCACTTTCTCGCAATTTTAAAGCAAACAATTTCAAGCAAAATAATGTTAATAACAATATTTTATTATATCCTCCGATTTAATTTTATTAATCAATGTAATAATTTATGTGTTTTATCGTTGAATGTATGAAAATGATGATCAAAGATTGATAATACAGTATTAAAAATAACTTTTTATTCATTTTCAAGTGTTATATTACATTATTTTTTTTTAACGAATTACTTCATAAATCACATTGCTAATAAAAATTATTTTGAAATATACGTAAGGAAATATCAAATATCTAGTATTAAATATTGAAAGTATGAACGAATTCTATATTTATATAACTATATTTATATAATCTCATTATATAAAATAAAATTGTAATTAATATAATTATAATTAATATAAAAATATTATTTATATATTAAAAAAGAAAATATATTTTAAACGTCAATATTTAAATTTCAAACAATAAATCATCGAATATAAAAATTTTATTTATCCGATATTTTTTTCTTTTTTTATTTTTCTAAGATGAAAATTATAAAATACGAATTATCTAATAAATAAAATATTATTAACGTAATTAAACGTTAATAATAATGAATATCTATATAAGAAAATAGAAAATTAAAAGTAAATTATTAATAATGTCAAAAAAAAAATATATTTGTAACTGTTTTAAATAATAAAAACGATTACAAGATTAATAAATACTAAAATAAATATAATGTAATAAAATTTTTTAATTTGTATCATTATTTAAATTATAAATAGAAAAAATAAAAATAACTTATATGCATCAAATTATAATATATCGAACTAGAACTATAAAATTTAATATAAGAAAATTGTTGTCAACGGCGCCGTGGCTTAGTTGGTTAAAGCGCCTGTCTAGTAAACAGGAGATCGAGGGTTCGAATCCCTCCGGGGCCTACGAATCAAATTGGTAATTTACTTTTTATAATTATTTCTATTTTTTTTCATTATATTTATTTCCAAATATATTATAAAATCAATTCTTATTATGAAAATAATTAAATGTAATATGCTGTAAATATTATTATTTTATATAAATATTATCATTTTTATATAACAATATTTTATTTATATGCCATCATTACTTCAATATATGAAATCCAAAAAATATACATACACACACACACACACACACACACACATATGATGATTTCTTAATTATTATATAATATTAGCAATATATATTAACAATGTATATAAACATATAAACATGTAAACATATAATTACTGCATTCAAATTATTATATCTTTGTATTTTGATTAATTACAAGAAAAAGAATATAACTTTATATTAATAGAAATTTTCATGATATAAAATAAAAATAAAAAAATAAATTCATTTATATTACCTTATTGTTAAATAATATAAAAGTATATGAATAACGATATTTTTTCAATAATTTATTATCGTTTCGATGAAGTATAAAATTTCATATAAAGCCAAATGCATAACGAAGTTTAGATAACAGTGTCGCCACATACGTATGATGTTACAAAGTTGGCTGCCTTGCTGCCAATCAATGAAAAAACTTCGTTGTTGTCGTTTATATAGTGCGTGGTGTTATAACCTTGTTTTGTGCCAAAATGAGTTTATATACGGATCCTCTTTGTTTAAATAAACATCATTTATTTCAAGAATTAAAAAATGGCTTGTCGGGAAATATCAAAGATACGAGGAATATTTTAGAAATTCGTGACAATGTGTTGTACGTATGGAATGCGAATGATTCTTGTGTGATGACATTAAACGTTGCAGCATCACGGGGAAAAGACGAAGATGTACTTTATCAAGTAAGTCAACAACGTTCAATTCATAATTAGATTATACGATTTATAGATAATTTAATGGGAAAAAAAATAACGAGATATGTCTTTACATCAATTGCTTATTGTATACAAATCTAACCTATATAACGTGTATCGAAATGCGCGCAAGCGCTTTATTTTCTAACTTCATTCATATTTGCTGCAATAATAATGAAATATAAATACAATAATGAGAAAACGAATCTTTATTAGAAAATCAATGTATACTGTGTAACATTATAATCTATTTAAATGTTAATCTATTAGAAAAATTTTATAAGAAAAATATTTGTGATGTCTCTATATCAAATTCACAATAAATTAAATACACGTTATATCGATGGTTATTTATATAATTTTTATATAAATGTATAATATCATATAATTTTTTTTAGTTACAATATGTAATCGATAGATAAATTCGAGACTCAAATATTAAAAACTGTTGAATTATATCTTTTTTAATCTCTTATCATATGGAACGTTAAAAATATTTAAAATCGAATGAGTAATTAATGAAAAAATGATAATAAATTATTATTGTTACTTGTACGTAAACATATTTATAAATTAAAAAAACATATAAAAAATTAATATAATATCTTAATATAATATCTATTTGCTGATTTCGATTCTATGTTCTAATATCTGAAAAATCATTCGTCATCACTAAGTTCATTCGAAAGTAGATAAATATATAAACATTTAGAAGAAAATGACGAGAATCGTAGGAAAAAGCGGCCGATCACTTTTGGCTAATGATTCGGTCGTTGGTTAAGCAGAAGTTGCTCGATAATCGAGACCATTATCGTAGCACGATGCGTTCGCTTTACGACGATTACCGCGAAAGCGTTTTCTCCGGCGAACTTTTGATTCGAAGCGATTAAGCTCCGGTTAAATTATGGTCCGCGATACCAATATACATAGACAGCGGCAGAAGCGCGTGTCCGCGGGCGCATAGGTGGACGCGTCTCGCGGTTAATCGGTGTACGTGCATACGCGCGCTAGTGGAAAATGATTACGTGGTAAATGAAAGGGAAGGGGAGGACATGGCGAACGCAACGCACAGTGAGAATGGGCAGAACGTTTCGTTCTCGGCTGTGCTTTTATTTCATTTCAATGGTACCGTAGGATCACCGGGTACATTAATGTCTCTGTGTCCGTGTACGTGGGCTCGCGCGCGCCACCGACCGAGCGGACGCGCGAGAGACCAAAAGACCGGTGAGGGGATAATTTATAGGAAATGGGTTGTTCGACGCTCCGGAGTAATTTAATTAAAATAAATGTCCGTACCGCGGAGGAACGTTACCCACGAACCCGCGGTCCACAACTGCGAATAAAATGCAAATTCAGACCCTTCACCGGGTTACGTATGGGTATTCGTAGCTAGGTAGATAAAGAGTACCCGCCGAGGGGGAATAGAGGAGTCTCACCAAGGGTCCCCATCTCTTTCACTTTCTCTCTTTCTCTCTCGTTCTCTTTGGGGACCGATCATCGCTCGTTCACCCGTTGATTTGATAAGGGAAAATCCTGAGGAACCTCTCTCTATTCGCTTCCGTCCCTCCTTCCGTGTCTTCTTCCACGTTTTACTTTCGTCTCGATTCTAGAATTTTAAAAAGGGGTTAGAAAAAAGTTGATCTTTCGTCCGTTTCGATTTTCGATGTATCTACACACATATATGCGTGTATATGAAACACGCGAATATATGAAAAGAGATACGTAGAGATACATACGCGCGCACGATGCAAATGTCTATCGGTAACCTAGAATCTCTCCCCTCGTTTAATCAATCCGAAAGCGACGATTCTCCGGTAATTTTTCTAAGAGTCGATCGAATCGTGGGCCACTCTCCCAAGGGCCATTTTATGACCGGTACGTGCATGCGCGGTGGCCGACTGAAATATCGGTCGTAAATAATAAAAGTTAGCGAGGTTCCTCCCTGGCGCGCACGGCGGGACTTTAAACCGGAAGATAGGTGTCGCAGGATACGGACGAGGCAGCGTAGAAGGGGGCGAGATGAGGCGGGCGAAAGAGGGTGTGGGGCGGAGACAAAGACGCGCTATTGTCAACCGCTCCGCCATCGGAACCACCATCCGCCGCGGGAAACTTTGAATCATTTTTATTGCATAGAGTTATCTTTGTTACCAGCGGAACGAACGTCTAAACGCGTCCTCTCTGTCCCTTTCTCCGCTCTTTCTCCCTTCGTCTTCCTTCCAACCGACACCCCACCAAACTCTCACCCCTTCCTAGTTCGTACAGGTTATTCCCTCCCGTCGTTGGTCCTCGCCTTTCTGTTTCCCTCTACCTGCACACCCTTTTTGTTCTTCTCGCTCGACACGAGATAATACGAACGAGGAAGCGTTCACACCCCTTTGGCTGCCCAAATGGAATAAGTTCTTTAATTCGCGAATTTACCGCCGCTCTAACGAATTGCCCGTCCTTCTCGTCGAGATAACAAGCCTTCCTCTAGCTCTTTTCACCCGGCTTCAACTTTTAATTCTTCCCTCCGCTCCACCAATTCTCCCCGCCCCGATCTACGTACGTATTATTTCAATATTTTCCCTCGATCCATCGATTTCTAAAACCTCGATGTAGTAAAATTACGAGCAATTCAAAATAATTCAACGTAACTCGAAATATAACAATTCCGCGTGAATATATTTTCAATTCTTCGTAACGAATCGAAACGATTTTACTAATTATACGCGTCATTTAAAATATGTAATCCTGGCCATATCGAATATTCGAAATATATATCATTCATCGATAATATTCGTTTATTCGATCCTTCTTCGATCAATGAGATATATTTTTTTTTTTTTTACATTTTTCTATGGCCCTAAAAATTAACTTAAAGCGATATCTTCGCTTTAAGTTAAGGAATAAAGAAAACGAGGCGAAAAACGTTTAAATTTATGGTCGCAATTCGCAATAGTTCATACGATCTTTTCTATATCCGGTATAAAGGGACCATCTTATCTAAATTAAAAACGGCTATTCTCGGAATCGCGTAGCAAGGTCGAAGGAAACAACGAAAAATTCAGATCTCAGGCTGTGAAAGAATGGAATATCTCGTAATAAGCAAAATCCTCGTGACGATAATTAAAAAGCAATTTTACGGTGACATTTGTATCTACAATGGCCGTCTTTTTTTCCAGATGTAAATATTCGGACACGCGAGTACGCAGCCACACCGCGTGACAATAAGAAACGCATACATACTACATATATATATATATAACGTGCAAGTTGTGGAAAAACTAGATGTCTCGGTCCTGCTTTAATCAGATTATTCTCCGTTTCTCAACCGTTGAAAATATTTTTCAAACCGAGTGTCGTAACGTTTATCTTACGCTTGATATCCCTTTATTTATGAAAAAAGAACTTGTTGAATTTTCTCAATAAATATCGACACGGATAACTCGTTTACTTAGTATTTTCAATCGTTAGATTACGAATCCTAAATTAATTATTACGTCGATGTTTAGCTCAATAATTTTTGCCCCGCCAAAAAAAAAACGAAAAAAAATTTTTTTTTAAACAAATATTAAATTTATCGATTGTTTGTCACTAGAAACAAAGTATTATTAATTAGAGATAAAGAAAACGCGATCCTATATTCAAAAGATGAGATGAAAGTTAGAACGCTCGGCGAGAAGACATCTCGATGAAACGCAAAGCCTCGGCCTCGGCATATATTTGTTTTACAAGGTGTACGGTGATGAAGCCCGTGCACGAGCGTACTACGAGTAAACGAAGGGGGAATGTAGGATGGTCCCGTCAGTTGGTGGGCACAGGTTAGGTGGTCTTGCACGTGCAAGCGTACGAGGAGGTACGCGGAGCAATAAAATTCACGGGAAGTGTTTTACATCGGTAGCGTGGGGCCCTTGTGTGCTCTGTGGACAGGGGCGCTAGGGTGAGAGAGAGAGAGAGAAAACCTCGACGAATTCAGTAAGTGGCGGACAATAGCTTTTGTGGTGGACATGGACCAACTCATACCTCTGTCTCCCCTTTTCCTCTTCTCCTCCATGCGTATTTCGTTCGTTGCGTCGCGCCACGGATATATTTCTCCTTTCGCGTAACTTCGTTTTCTTTCTTTCTTTCTTTCTTTCTTTTTTTTTCTCTAACGCGCTAATAATACTTCCTCGAAAACACTCTTAAAAGTGTTTGATCTCTTAGCATTTCATTCTTGTCAAAATCGATTTTATCGCGATAAAATACGTTTTCGTTCACGTACGGTGAATTTTATCTTTTTTTCGATTAATATTTACGTTGATCGTTGAAAAAGAAATACGTAATACGTTCGATCGGTCTTAGATATCGAGAAGAATGGAATTTTCTAGCGAGGAAGGGGATCGGAACGAGCTCGAATGGCTTACGCGTTCCGCAGGGGGTGGTTTTGTCAGCTCTAGAATACCTTGGCAGGCTAATGCATTTCCTTTACAGTTTTAATGGGCATTCATAACTAAGTTTAATAATACCGGTAGGAGGGCAGCCGTCGTGGTTGCATATCTAATAATTCCACGGCTCTACCTCGCGCAGGAAGTGGCACACGGCACGAATTTCAGCAATGGCTGCTCGAGTTCATCTCTCCGCTACTCTTCTTTACCGAAATTGTTCGACCTCTTTCTCCTTATCCCTCTCGCGCCTTCCTCTCCACTCTCTCTCTCTCTTTTTCTCTTTCTCTCTCAATCCTCATTCTTCTTCGACTTCCTTCGAGTGGACACTTGGAAAGTTCTCATTCACCGATTCGAACCGATTCATCTATTATTCGTTTCATAACGTTTCTTCGGAACGTTTGTCGGAAAATTTCCCACTTATTTCACACTTCGCGCTCTACGCTTGTTACTATTGTTATGCATGTTGTAAATATACGTTGAAGACATCGCTAATTTTCTCGAAGGCGAGACGTCGAACGTCTTCTTCATCCACGATTAGAGGGAGGCAGTTATTAATGCATCCGTTTCGAACGGGCAAAGATCGTGTTAACGTCATTGTTCTACCAGCTTTAAGACTAATCACGGCTAATTGTCATCCATTTAAATGGAAAACTTTTGGGGGGCCATCCATGCAGACTTAATCACCCCCGGATCGCGTACAAGGAGAATCTCGTGGAACGAGAGATCTTTGGGCGGCTGTGTTGGCGGCGGGAAGGGGTTCCGGCATAGCCATGGCATAATGGCGTTTTGGTTGTGGACCAAGATATAAATCCCGCCACCGTTATACCGAAACACCATCTTAGCTCGGTCTTCGCCACGTCGACGAGAAGAGCAGAGCGGCGTCGTCTCTAATAAATAACCCCGAGACAATGGACACTGTCCAAAACACGGTGGATCTTACGCCTTTAACTTGGGCACCAAGTCTTAACCCTTGCCCGTTTCCAGCAAAGCGTCGCCTCCCCCCCACTTTTCTTCAACCGCTCTCGCCACCTCGCAGGACGCGCTCCCCCTCCTTCTCTCTTCTCCGGAATTATAATGTTTGTTTCTAACAAATTACCATGATAATGGCCCGCGTCGCATGGCGAAACCGTGTCTTCGGTGGCACACTTAAATTACGCGACTACGAACAACCGTGCCACCGTGCGAGAACGCGACCGGAACATCAGCAATGCTGCTTCCACGACCGCAGATTCCTACCGGGTAGTTGTAATGTTAATTAGCCACTTACCTACATCGTACACCCTCCTCCCCGCACAATCGGATCCCTCTTCTCCCAAGTATTTCCAACTTTCGTATCTTCCGAAATTTTCATGGAGGGGCAGAGATTTCTCTATTAATTCGGCCTATATTTTTACGGTTAGACGCACGTATGCGTGTAACCAAGTATACGGGAGTATATAACGTTCGATCTTAATCATATTTCAAGATTAATTTATTCGTTCGTTTCAAGCCAGGTAAAGTATCCTATATCCCTTCCTTTTCTCATTCGTCTTATTTCTGTTTCCGTTTTAAACGGATTACTTTCTATTTTTAATTATTTTCGATCGAAAAGAATTTAATTACTTTTATTGCGTTTCCTTGTTACCAAAAATTGCGTGGCGAAAGGATATTGGAATTTCTTCTATTACAAGTTATAAGGGAATAATTTAATAGTTGAAATAGTAGGATTTTCTTGTTTCCCCGTGCAACCTGTTCGCGCGATGTATCGTTACAAAAGAACATTTAGATTTTTTTTCCCCCCCATCATCGTATTCGCCGACACGTTGAGCTGGCGCGGCATCATAAAAATTATGTCGAAATCTACGAGCAACGACGTAATACTTTTCACATTTTCGGGCGGACAAGCCATTACGTGGAGTGGTGGTGCGAGGCCACGAAGGCGATAAACTTTATTTTCCAAAATCGTTGGGACGCACGTCCGATGCGTACTCGCGGCCGCGCCCTCTCATCGTTACGATCGCGATAACACGCGTTCGTAGAAACGTAGCGCGAGGGATGGCGGAGGATTCCGGCGGGGAAAAAAAATAAAAATCCCGCAGCGCGTATTTTTTGCTCGGTTCGCCACCACGCTTTCACCCGCTCTTCGTATAAAAACCGAAATGCCCGCGCTCCCATACGGGTTACCGCGTAATCATCGCCACGCGTAATTCGCGCTCGATGCTTTACAAATATCTATTCTCGCCGATTAAATGATATATTTTTGTCAAATCGAATAACGAATCGAAGAACGTTCCGCCGAACGTTATACCTCGTTATCGCGTTCGTGGTTAAACGTAGTCGATATTTCCATGTGATGATGATCCGTGCATCCGTAAAATATCATTGATATCCAGAGCTTTTATCCAGTACGAATTTCTATGAAGAACGTGAAGTAACATTGTTTTCATTTTCGAGTAAAAGTTAATCTTATCTCTTAACGCTCGATGAAAATTGTATGATCGATAATCTTTTGATCAAAAATATCGACGATTATATATATATATTACGTCTGCGTTATATCACAGAAATAACGCTTGATTTAAAAAAGAATTATTATTGTCGAATTGTTATACATTATCTTCCTTGCCGTTTTTATATCACGACCATTTTTGGACACCGTTTAATCCAAAATGCAACAGGGTAATTCGGAATATGGCAGAGCGAGTAAGTGGTAAAAACCGGATGGAAGATGATTTCACGCGTAAAAATAAATCGGAAATACGAAATAAAATGTTTTTGCAAAAAACATTGTATTTTTTGTCCTCTCGTTTGATCGTCAAGTTTGCTTCTGTTACAATAAATATTTGCGATGCCAAGTCGAACGATGTATCATTGATATTTCTTGATAGAGTTGTGAACTACGATTCTTCAATATCGTAATGTGTCTTTTTAAATTTTATTTCTTTCAATCGCAAAGATTATACACGTAGAATTTTTCTCATAGAATATCGCCTTGATATAATTTCAAAAATTAATAATCAACATGATTAATATGAATTGATAAATTAAAATATTATAAAATTCAAAGGAAGAAATTTTTAAGTGCACATCTTTGAGGTGAATATTTAAATTCGATCCTTCTCGAAAATTATGATTCGTCGATAAATTTTTATCGCACATTCTCAATTAAATTTTACTCCTCGCAATTAAAATTAATTAGATTTTTGCGCCCGATGATATAATATATTTTATTTTTTGCAAGATGTTAATGCAAATTTCTTCTTTTTTCCAGTTTTGATCGAAACTTGTTATTTAAATTATACACGTGGTTATAATTACTATATACAAGCGAATTTCATCGTTATATTTCATAATTAAATTTCATAATTCGTACAATATTTTTGTAACGCGTACATTACATTTTGTAAACGCTTAATAAAAATTTGAGCAACTGTGTAATTACCGTAACTGTAAAATTGGGCAACCAACATCGTTACGATTTTATCGAAAAGGTAATATTACCGCTCCACTTTTATTAGAAACATGCGACGTATACCAATTTTCATCGTCCTTACGTAATATATCTACAGATTTTAACTAATCGAGAAACTCGTCTCGAACTCTTCTTCTTCCACACTTTTCCTAACGATATTTCGAAGCGATCGTTCGAGCGGATCAACATCTTCGTAACATCTTCATTTTTAAAATATATCCTTTTTCTTTGCATCTATTTTTCTTTGGTTCGAAGTCAATCGGTCTCGAGATGGTTCGGAATGACGGAAACGGCGGTTAAACTTATCGAGAGCGAATATACTCTCGGGAGACTCGGATAATCGATTAAAGAATAAGGGGATAAAATTACGAAGGTAGGAGCGAAAGAAGGAGCGAGGTTGAGCAACGTCTGGCTTGGCCCTCGAGCGGTAAATCCAGAAACGGTGTTACGGGGCGGGCCGGAGATAATGCGCAATCATTTTGGAATGGAAATTAAAATCAGATGATGAATCCTAACGATGCCGTTTATTATTTTAATTTTCCGCGAAGACCGCGGCAACGCGGGCTACCAACCGCTCCTACAGACGTCTCTGCACCACCGGTAACTCCAGTTCGAGACACTAAATTACCTTCCTATTAGCCGTATAATTACAAGATGGCCCCGGTAATTTCCGTTTATTCCGACTTCGTCTCGCCGAACTGGGCTTTATATTACAAGCTATAAGCTCGCCTTCCGAGTCCGAGTTTTCCCTTATCGCGCTCGCGTCACCTCGTTAATCAAGCGATTTTCATTCGAACGTCCATGAACTCCGTCCATCTCCGACCGAGATCGAGATTCCGAGAGTAAAAATTTCGTTATTTCCATTTTCCTTCGATATCCAACAAAATTGCCATGTGTTTTTAAGGGATCATCCTTTTCAAACACAACGGAATTAAAATGCTGGATCTTATCGTTATTCTTCCCACGGATTCGAAAAGTAAAAAATTCTCTCCTTCGACACTCTTGAACGCATCGATGATCACGAGTTTTCCCTTTCTTCCCACGCGTTCGAAGGGGAGGATTTACGCTCGCAACTTACGCAATGATATAATAAAGGCAAACTCGGTCGATTTCACCGTTTAACCATCTTCTTCGTTTCTTTTCCACGTTTTTCCTGCTTTATTATATGTATAACGCGACTGTAACTTTTTACGAGAACGATCGTAACGTCGATACAATAACGTCGGTATCGCGTCTGCAAAATTCCATCGATTTCGCTTTCCCTTCGGATGGAAATAAGCCTTCGTACGATTATCTTAATAGCGTAAGGTTAACGTTTCCAACGTTAAAGGGAGAGAAAATAATATTATTACGGCGCAGTTCGACTCGTTTTTTTTTTTTCCCCCCCGGTTTCGACGATTTAATTCGTCGCTCGACAAACTTTAATATACTCGCTCGTTCGATCCGACCGAAGCGAATTTCCGTGTAACAATACCTCCTCCAAGATTTATATTTAGGAGGAAGAAGACATATTCGACGTTTATCCGACTTTTCGTTTTCACGTTCGAAAAGTATCTTTGAAAAATCTGTTTGAGAGATCACGGGGACGGAAGGAAGAAGCAGAAGAAGAGAAATGTAAAAACGAATGTACTCATCGTCGGTACAAATAAATCTCGGAGCTATTTGATATTTAAGAAAAACTCGAGCGACTGATATAACGGTATAAAAATTGCACGAACGGGCATTTGTCTAAAAACTGAGACAACCGCTTTGGAACACAGCGTAATACAGCGGAATTGTTATTCTTATTATTTCTACAGACGTTATTTCATGCTAACAAAGAAAAGTGCTTGGCTAAGGCCAATATACCTACTTTGTTTCTAACGTCCGTTACGTAAATTCTGTGCTCGCTTTCACATACTTCCAAGATTACTTTTCTGTCCGGCGTAGAGCTAGGGGGTAGGTAATTAAAACCTCGAGTAGGTAAATAACCGACTGCCAGACCGCCAGCGGAGCTACCGAGAAACGTAATAAGTAGGCGAGTTCGTAGCCTTAAAAAGGGAGATCCTTAAAAAACGTCGGCCCCCTCCCCCTCCCTCCCTCCTCCCCCTCCTCCCCTCCACCTCCAGATCTCCCATTTTTTGTGTTAATTTGAATTTCGTAATTAACCGGCTACGTATGAATTCTCCAGAGAATACATAAAGGTCCTTCCTTTAATTTCCGCGAGGATTCGTTATAATGCCCCGCGCCCCCTTGCGCGTTGGAACGTGGATTTTCTGACCTCGAAGGGGACGCGACCGGAGGATGCGTGGAAAAGAAAATGGCCACCAACGGGTTGTACCCGCAATATCCCACGATCAACCACGAAATTCCTTGGAAACGAGTTCTCTCTTTTTCCCCCTACCCTATGTATATATATATATTCATCTCCCTTTCCCTCCTCCATTACGATTATTATTTATTTTTCCGCTTTCCTCCAAATTTCTTTCCTCCGATCGAGTTTTTATTCGTTTTACCGCCCGGTTCGAGTCGTTTCCATTAGATTGGACGAGATTTAAGAAGCTGGCGTCGTGAAAAATAAGAGAGTCCCCGAAATCTCCGTTCTCGAAAGATAATCGAGACGACGGTGATTGCCGGGGTGGTCGTCAGACGATCGAGAGGGGCTTGTCGTAATTACCGAATATTTTTCTCGCCCTGTCCTCCCCTAAAACCTGATTGATATTTTGTATTCAAGAGGAGCGTCGTGTACCTTCTCTTCCACGGTTAACGATGCTTTTCCGACCGCTAAAGAGGAAATCACGAATTCAAATCGTCCGATTGATAATTGAATATACCGCCCCCCCCTCTCTCTCTCTCTCTTTCTCGTTTTAATAATTCCATTATCTATTATCTTCATTTCTTTCTCTTTTCTCTTTCCTTTTTCTTTTCATGCTTCGATCGCGCAATCGTCTTCAAAATTTCGAAACTTGTTGTTACTCGACTCGATTCGTGTGCGTGCGCAAGAGTGTTCATCCCCGAATAGGCTCGATCGCGAGTGGGGGCGACGCGATGCGACGAGATGGCACTCGGGACTTGATATAAAACGCAAAAAGGAAGGGTCCTTACAAACTCACGCCCCATTTCGCTCAAGGTTCATCTTTAATTTCTTCGCGTTTTTTCTCCACTCCCCCTCCCCTCGACACTCGACACTCCTTTAAATTCCGCGTGAACCCACCCCCTTGGCCCTCGTCGAGCTCGATCCCCTCCTCCCCCTCCCCATCCCCCCGCGTTACCGTTCGCTCATTTCTCCGCTTGTCTTACGGCGATTAACCGGGCTCTCGACCGGGCTCCTCCCTCACCCTCCACCCGACTTTCTTCCTCGCCTTCTTCCACGCCGTAGTCACATTCTTAATATCGTCTTTTTAACATTTTTTTAAGCGCCATTAGGGAAACTATATTGCCACTCTCGAGGGGGGGAGGAGGCGAATCGGCGCTTCTTCCGTCTGTTCGGGCTCCAGCTCCGAACACACGCTCTTGTCCCGTTACCCGTTTAAATTACGCGAATAAATTTCCTTTATTTTTACCGACGCTGCACCCTCACCCCTACCTAGGACCTACGTGATCCGCCGGACCGAGCGCCCCGATAAAGAATATCGTCGTACTCCGTTTAACGACCACGATTCCACTATTCTTCCGCGTTGCCCGATCATTATCCCGATTCCCCAATTACGTTCCAATGGAATTAGGGCCCGTTTTTTGTTTCCCCCACTTTTAAGCGACAACAAGATTATCCCATCCGATCCTTTCGCCGTTTATCCTTAAACGGATAAGTGGGCGTTACGATGATTCTTCCTTAATATTTCTCATTCTCAGTCTCGTTAAAAGTAATTTTTTTAATGAATAAATAGTTAACAGGAGTTATTTATTATCAGTTTTAAGTCGAATCACGCAAGCAAAAAAGATTTTTTACTTACTTACTACACGCGATTGGCAAAATTCCGTTTTTTCTTTTTTCCTTCTTTTTTTTTTTTTTTTATGCCAATCTTGAAAACGATTCGAGCGATCACGGGAGGGAAAAAAGTTGTCAGACACCCGAAGCGTCTCGATTTAATTATCGCCCTCGTAGGGAAGTTTACAGCCTTATTTATCGCGCGAAATGAGAGGGGCCAGAGGGAGAGAGGATTCGGTGTACTTAAAATGTACAAATCTGACTGTCAGCTTGCTGTCAGGAATATTCCACCCTCGCACGCTTTTCCCGCTCGTCACGGTCGCTCAAGTCCCGACATCTACAGTTTCGCTCCAAGTTACCGAGTGTAAATGTCGTCGACATCGTCCTTAAATTCCATCGTGTCCGCTTCGAAAAAAAAAAAAAAAAAAAAGAAAAACTAGATTTATATCGTTGAATCGATTTAGAATCAATCTTTTTTGGATCGATACATCGTGCAAATCGTTCATTTTTTTCTTTTTTTTTTTTTATCTTCAATTCGAACGTATCTGGCACATCTTTCTTATTCGTCGCACGAAAGAAAGGGAAATTAAAATCGGAGGAAATCCGGAGGAGCGATCTTAGGTTACAACGATTTAGATAGCATCGAGTTTTTTCTCGAATCTCGGTCCCTGGGGTGAGCAAGAGGAGAAAGCCGTGCAGAAAGCGCAGAAGGGGTGAGCATATTTCATCGTAACACCACCCTGGCGTGCAATTTGTAGGTGGTACGCGAGAGCTCGTTGAGAATTCAATATCCAAGCGAATCGGATATATCGAGGAGAAACAAAAGTTACGATGAGAAAATTGCAACGGTTCTTGTCTTTCGTCTTGGAAATCGAATTAAGGAAGGAACGATACCGGCGGGGGATCCGATTTAAGTATCGGGGATGAGATTCAATTTGAATTTAAAAGCGAGGACGAAAATTGTGCTCGTTCGCGATTCGTCGCTTCAATCTTGATTTAGACATCGATTTCCAGGTAATCGTTTCAACAGTTACTCATCAAACGTTGATTTTTCCATCTTGGCCATTGCCAATCGTTGTATCGTTTCTCTATGATTTTTCGATTAAAGCTCAATATCAAATTTTCGAATAATCGAAATGACGGAAAATATCGTCCTTATGCGAATGATGGATGCGATTCGTCGACTCGATTAACGTAAAACGAAATAACGCGGTGAGATCGATACGACTTTTCCAATTTTTCGCAACGAGAATCTTTCGCAATTAGACTTTTTAATTTTTATTAGCAACACTCGCCGTCCGCCTAAGCGTATGCATAATGCCATGAATATTTTCGTCGTAATTCTGCCAACTTGTCTCCTAAGGAATTAACCCTTAAATTAGCTGTTAGCTTCAGTCTCAGACGCAAAGTCCCCGCGTTCTGATAAATTAGAACCTCTCTTAGCTTGCTTCTTCCTTTATCCGTCTTTTCTTTTTCGTTCTTTCTCTTTCTCTCCGCAAAGTCGAAATTCTTGTCCACCGTCAGAAAATCACTTCTCGCCTACCCTCCCGAAACTGAGCCGCTTTCGCCTAATGAATAATAATTTCTCGATTATCGATCTCTTTCGAATACTTTGACTAATCCCGTTGAATCATTTATTTCCACGATTGAATTACGATAATAACGTCGAGACAAATCGTTTTACGTTCTTTGCAAAAAAAAAAAAAAAAAGAAAAAAAAGAAAAAGAAGAAATATCGAAAAGACCTCGATACGATAGTTGAATTTATTCGTTTCGGTGATAATTCGAATGACGTAACGATCTCCATTCGCAAAAATCGCGATTTACTTTTTATCAGTTTTCTTTTTGAGAAGAATATTTATAAACTGTATAATATAAAATTACGCGATCGTTTCTAAACGTAAAGAAAAAATCTTAACTTTCAATTGGATTTTTCGGTGGAGGGTAGCAAATAACCGAGTCAGATAGGAGATTTCAATGCCGCTATGCCACGAATCGAATGCCGATGCGAACAGTTCGCACTTACTTACCACCCTTGCTCTCCGAATCGCAAGTTCGTCATCCACGATTACGGTCCAACAAAATCTTGATTATACGTAATCTCGATTACATATTTCATATATTACGTTATATATACGATTATATTATAATTCGTTTTTTTTTCGTATTCATTAATAATAAATATGAATGTTTTCGATCCAATTCCTGCAATTCCTGCGTCAAAGTTAAAAATTAAAAATCTACGTACGCGTTTCCAATAATAATTCGATGTTGAAAAAATGATCCATCTCCTACTTTATATTATATCTCATCGATTTACGTGATTACAATACGTGGTGGTGCGTGTACGTGCCGTGTACTTGTTGCAAACTTTGCCGAACAAAGTTTAAACACTTGTCAAACTCGACACGAGTCGTTTAAGTCGTAAAGAATCAATAAAGATAAGGTTGGATCGCGAACGAAAAAAGGAAGAAAGCGAAGCGAGTCGAAAACGTAGCCTAATACTCTGACAGATATACGAGGTGCAGTCCGGCAGCAGCTCGACCAGTGCAACTTATTAGACTTCGTGCTCTCGACCGGAGCTTCCATACTCGAGAGGTTCCAGGGCTTATTTAAGCCGGCTTCCTAAGTGCGCATACTAAATATGATAATATTGCAACGGCAAAAAACGTCAGCGGTATTTAGCCCCCTAATTAGGGGATCGTGACTCGTTTGCGAACGTTTCATTTCGTTGGTTTTCGCCTTTTTCCGCGCCACATTTCTGACTTCCGTCCCCGACCACTCGCCTTCTTATTGCGCTTTTGTTTCCGTTCCTTCTGACAATAAGTTGAGTAATAAATGGACGACGTGACACCGGCAACTTGCGAAATTACGGACAGTTTGCTTCGTTTCGCGACATCGTCATCCCACCCACGCTCTTACCAGCCAAGTAATTAAATGGCTGCCTGGTATTCCGAAAACGCGCCTCAAATCCATATTTCGAGCGAAATGATACACGTTTCTATTATATTTTCACCTATATCATCGTTGCCCTTCGTTCTTTCAATTCTCTCCTTTTTTCGACCAACGACCGTTCGTTTTAATTTTCGATTTAAAACACCTATTTCAATCGCGTACGTAATAGCATCACGCAAAAATCTAATTTGCTCGACGATCGAATACGCGTCTGTGTCATGATACATCGAATTCAAGTATTACTATAATAATTAAACTCGAATTTCGAATTCGAAGAAGAAACGATCATTTTCTCCGATACGAATAATCGTTAGGATTATTTTTCGTTCGTGTTATCGATCGTCTATCGACATCGATCGCAACGAATCGGTACGACGGATTGGGCGAACAAACGTTGGCCCAAGTTTGAAATTAATCCCTTTATCGATAAGACAGATCGTTGCCTCCATCTCCACGCAAATTATTCCGTTTTAATCCGGTATCCGAGGATCACGGGGAATAGAGTCGCCTAATCACCGATATATCGCGAGAAGGAAAGAAAACGCGGGTATCCGCAATGCTGACCATCCATCCCCGAGCAGGCTCGGTTCCAAAGTTGGTGCGCATGTATTCTTAATTCCTTAACGAATCCACGGGAGGCACTCGATGACTGGCCGATGCCGTCGGCGTAGGAGGATGACGTTGGTGGGTGGGAGGGAGGATTTGGCCGGTTATAGCTGCTATGAGAAAATAGGAAAAGCTCCTCGCGGGGCGGCCGGACCGGCGCGATGGACTTTGTGGGTGGAACCAGTTCGAATCCCGGGATGCCTCGGTAGCTTCGCATGCCCAACCCCCCGTCCTTTCTCACGGGGAGGTGTGCGGAACTAGCTTCCACCCTCCGCGGCGTAGTGCCTCCACCACCTCTCCCTCCTCTCTCTTTCTCTTCGTCCCCCTTCGATCCTCGCTGCCCGTTTCTCCGTCCACCGGAGAAGGAACGAACTCGTTTCTACCACCGCGCGTAGTACACAAAACCAACTTCTTTCTTTTCTCTCCCCTCCCTCCCCTCGAATCCGTTGTTGCTGCGTCCTCCGTTGAAACGGAGAGATGGAGACTCGACAATGACGATCGTTCCTCTTGCTAAAAATACGTTCCATCCATAGGTCTTGCGCACGTTATCGCGTTGAAGTATGATTGCCGTCCGACGTAGAAGTATGATTGAATGGCTAAGTAGGCGAAAGTCTAAAAATATTCGTATTCGTATCGGTGATTCGATTTTTCGAAACGGCCCCCGATCGATAAAAAGTAAGCGAATAAATGTGATACGCGCTTTGTAGATAGAACGAGATAATACGCGATCGCGTGAGTAGGATTTTTTAAAGGAAAAGTACGGAGAAACGAGTTTTGGAGGACATCGACGAACGATCATTTCGCGCGTCTTTTTTTTTCTTCCTTTCTCGCTCACTTGAAACGGAAAGAGAGTATGGGAAGAGTATGGAGAAAGGAGAGAGAGAAAGAAGGGGAGGGGGAGGTCGGACAAAGAGAAGAAAAGATAGAGATGGGAATAAGGGGATGAGCGGAGGAGAGAGTGGTGGAAGCCGTCCCGAGTCGACACAGCCGTAATGATTTTGTTTTAAGGGCGTGTTTAATTATGAATCCGCATCCGGTTGAGGCTCCACCCCCCTTTGCACGCCACCACCGGCTCTGCAAGAGACTCGGAGAGGTGGGGGGAGAGCAGAGAGGCGAGGGTGGAGGTAGAGGTCTGCTTTCGCGGCAGCTAGGTGGCCCTCTTTCGGCCTTAATTGCACCGTATATTATCCATGCGGTATTTCTAATTACTTATTTTTGCTCGACCGGCCACTCGCTCGGATGACTCTAATATCTTTGGCAGCCAGGCTGCGCACATTTAATTGGTGCGTAACGAGCCGACACCAACTCAACTCTCTTCGCCTCTCCACGCGCGACCCACGATCCCATCACGAGCGGAGAATGTGAAACCAGTCGATCGTTTCGACCTCGCGCTGTTCGATAACATCCGATTCTTCTTATCCCGCCATCCACTTCTGGGTTTTTAAAATGCAACCCAGATCTCCGTACATCAGCCTTCTCTCCACCTCTCGTATCTCGTAAAAAATTTCTGTTCCAATTTTCTGTACCTTTCCTTTTTCATTTCGTATTTCGAATCCGAATCTTTGTTTACACTTTGAACGGAGCTGCTGATAATCGTGATATTCGTTTCACTCGAAAAGGAAAAACTGGCGAAAAGAGAAACACGACGAGGAGGAAAGATTACGAGGATATTATTCGTTTTTCGTGGTCGGCTCCGCAGAAAGATTCGCTTCGCTCTCTCTTCTTTCGAGGCGAGGAGGCGAGAGCGAATAGGGAGCGAACAGCGAAGCGACGTAATTCCGGGACGACGGGGCACGCAAGGAGGAGATGCTCGGTGCGGTGCAGCGGAACAACAGCGAAGAAACGCGAGACGCGATCATCTCACCGCGGACCGCGGGTGAATGAAATGCCCCGTTGTGAAACGCGGAGGCCAACGTTTGCGGCTGCTTTTGAGGAGGTTAACCGAGGACCTCGCTCGGATTAATTTCAACCATAGCGTTGAACGTTCGTAACAGCCGTCACAGCGATAAACCTTTCGCGCATCGCTCAACTCCGTCTATAGGCTTGCTTCCAAGCTTCTGCGCCTTCTCCTCTCCCTCCCTCTCCCTCTTTCTCTCTCTCTCGTCCGGAAAGGACTCTTTTCAGGTCCCGTTGTCTCGCCACACGGGGAAGCCGAGACCTTCCTTGACTCGAGGAAACCGGTGCCGCTTTCAGTCCCGCCCGTGAAGTAAAGCTTGCGCTAATTTGTCTCGCGGATTTAACCCTTTCGCCTCCTAAAAGGCATCCATCACCTTGGCGCGTGCGAATCGAGAACGGCATTCTTCCAACTCCGATATTCTCGTATATCGGGATTCGTCCTCCTTATTCTCCATTATTCTTAACGGGAAAGCTACACGCTCTTTCGAATCGAACGAAATCCGCGAAATTCCATCCGGATCATTCCAATTTGTTCGAAATTTCGAAGGTTCAAAAGAGGGAGAGGATCGGAACGATTTGGAATTTTCGCCGCCTCGAATGACGAGAGCATTGGAATTTTCATATCCGAGATTTTTATCTTCGATTGGATGAAAATTGTATCTATATCGTCGATAAGCGAGTCGAAGCGCTTCTCCCTCCTATACAATCAGCTCCGCGGTAATCGAGGGCAAGTAAAGCAAGGATAGCAGTAACGCGGGCACCGCATACTCGAGGTTTTCGAGCGGCGGCCGCATCGCGAGAAGAAGAGGGTGGTGCGTTCATTCCGCACCGTCCCGTGCGGGTTGGTCATCCTGGCGTAGGACGACACAATTAAAATAGCTATGCTTACCAGAGCCACCACGCTCGAGGAAAGAGAAAGAGGCGAGTAGGAGGAGTTGGGGAGGGGTGAGGAAGTGGATACCGGCGGAGGAAGAAAGAGGAAGAGGGTAGCACCCCGGGGGTACCCGCGAGAGGGTGCTGGTAAGTTCTTTCCGCTCGGCTGCAAGCAGAAAGGGAATTATTTTAATTGCGGACAGCCTCGGTCGACCAACCCCCAACCCCTGTCTGCTTCCCGCGCTCTTTCTTCGCCCCGTGTATGCGACTCTCAGCCGTCTCCCTCTCCTTCTCTTTCCCTCCTGTTCGTCCCACACGGCAAATTCCACCCCCTGCCCGTGCTAAAATTCTCCACGACCCACGCGCCCATTTACGTTCGAGCTTCAGCTTACGCGCGCCTGCCTAGGTGGCAGGATCTGCCCGTGTCGAAGCGAGGAGAGGGATCGATCCTCTCTCGCCTCTGTCCCTTCCACCTCCCGTCGATCGCGAGATCGAACGGTTTGAAAAAAGCGGAAACGCATCTCTCTTTCTTTCTCTCTCTCTCTCTCTCTGCAGCACGTCGACGGCGACGAAACGAGCGACCGAGCAATTTATATACGACTCCGTACAATGCCCCGAATACTCTTAAATTCCACGTTCCACGCGTTCCCTTTACGGGGTGTGTATATATATATATATAGCGTGGCAATTCGCCGGAGGAACGAGTCAAGAATACGATACCCGCTTCGATCGCAAATAACCCACTTACCGCTCCCTTGAAACCGATCTTTCCTCTTTGGAAACTAACCATTCGGTTAGTAACGTTGATCCTAAAAGCAGGGTAGAAACATCGCGAATCATATTGAGGATGGGATAAGAGTAAAAGGTCATCCCAACCAACCAAGATCGTTGTTCGTTCGAAGTCGATTTCGAGCAGGAGTCACGTGTTCGTTCGAGGGACGACAGGCGTTGATAAGAAGGGGTTGGAAGGGAGGAGGCCGGGGAGAAGATTCGATGTTTCGAGAAGGAGATTTGACGAGCGGTTAAAGCGGACGGTTAAACGAGAATAAGACGAAAAAAGGAAAGGGGGGAGGGTGGACGAGGAGGAGGAGGGTTGCGAACGGTGGTCGGTCGGTGGCCGAGAGTGGAGCGGTGAAAGAATCTAAGCGGAAGTACGTGGCGTAGGGAGCGTGCAGGCAGGCTGGTACGGGTTGCAGTTTTCAAGCGTCCGCTTCCGGCCAGGGCTGAAAAGGACGCGGTTGGCTTCATTGTTAAACGGCGAAGCCGACGTCGTTGCTAGTTACCGTCGGCTAGCACCGCTCCCGGCGATGACGCAATTACCCGCCGCGGGAAAATAATTAATAACAATTAATCTCTCGTGTATGGCAGCGACTGGTGCTGCTTCTGCTGATGGTAGCGTAGACGATGCCGGGTGATGGTGGTTGCCGGTGATGGTGGTGGTGCCGGTGCCGGTGCCGGTGCTGGTGCTGGTGGTGGTAGTGGTGGTAGGAACGCGGAGGAGGCGCTATACTGCCCGCCCAGTAATTATGCTCGGATTATAAAGGTCGAGAGCCACCGCGAGTACTGAAGGGCTGTTCACTCGAACTGTTCACTTGGCATTTACACTTGCGGAACACCCTGAATCGCTCCAGGCCCCTTCCGCATTTCACCCACCCCTTTTTTACCGGCCTCCGTCCCTCTCTCTCTCTTTCTCTTCTACTTCTACGCTTGTTTCCTATGCCACCCACCACTACTACCGTTAGCTGTTAGCCCACCTTTTACACCGCGGAAACAATGACGCTGTTGCCCCTTTTCTCTTCTCGGCCCTTTCCCATCGAGGGCCTTCCGCTCCGAGGGAGCCAACTTTTTCACCATCCGTACTTATTTCGTATCCTCCTCCCTCCCTCTCCCTCCATTCCTCCTCCAAATCTCCTCTCGATGCATCGCGTCGAGCCATTTATCGATCACGTCGTCGTAAACGTAATCGAATCGCGAATTATTAAGTGAGAGAGAAAGACGTACGCGATGCCTCGTCGATCGAAAAATCATCAGGCTGCGTTATTACGTATGTACACGTACGCGCAAAATCTCGAATCGATCGTGAACAACATCGACATTCGCGGTTGTTGCTTTAATTCTTGCCAAATACGTCCAGTCTCTTTCTCCGCCTCCCCCTCTTTCTCTTCGCGTATATTCTGAAATATATACGGTTGGATCCGGACATTTGCGGCTGCTGTAACGATTATTACACCCGTGTCTCGACTCGTGTCCAACTCCTTCGCCTATTACCACACGCGACCTACCTACAAGCAAACGTTGGGAATAGAATCTCCACGATTACGAAATTATCGAATACCGGCCGCGCTAGTAGATCTTCTCTTATTCTCGGATTTATTTTATCTCGCGATCGATCGATCGATCGATCGTTCGAGAATCGGATGACGCCGATAACGGAGGATGTTGAAAGCCGAGCCTCGTATAAGAGGGAATAGCCGACTTATTTATCCAGATAAATAATAGGAAATAAAAAGGAGCGGCGGTGGCTCGGGCAAGATGAAGCGGAGTAGAGTCGGAGCCTCGGTAACAAATGTCTGCCACTCGATCTAAATTGAGTTAGCTACGTATGGAGGAGCGCCGTCTCCCTCGTCGCGCCGTCAACCCCTCCGCTTCCTCGTTCGACCCTTGGGCGGCCGCTGCTCTATTCCTCTCGAAAAAGCAGGATATCGCCTGCGAGAGAGATTCGTGCCGGGACAACGGCCATATCGCTGCCTTTCTTTTTTCCGCTTCCACGGGACGGGGGGTCCCGGATAGATTTTTCTTCGCGGACTTAATCTAAGCCTCGAGTATAAAGCGACGATTGGGGAGACTCTCTCGCTCGAATTTTTTATTTAGGATACCTACGTTGACGCGTTTTCGTTGAGATTGCCAATCGCTCTTTTCGCTTAACGATTTTTCTACGCGACTCGATCTGTTTTGTTTTATCGTCAATTATTCCATATTCTCCTCTACTGAAATTTTCATATATACCGCGAGTATTCGTAAAAAAAAAATTGCACGTAGATTTGCGCAGGAGAAATTATTTCAAACGGGATGGATAGATTCCGATAGCGAGTTTGCGATTTCATTCTCTCGTTTTCGGAGAATCGAAGGCTGGTATAGATATGTATAAAAATAAACGGAATATATACACACGCGTCTGGGATCTCTTTGATAAGAAACCGAATTGTGATTCCAGTCGCTTGCCTGCTGCTAACGATCCTCGACTAGCACCGAGCGAGCAGACCCTTTACCCTCTCTCTCTCTTTCCCTCGAACCCTCGTTCTCATTTCTCTCGACTTCTTAGCCAATACCCCACAATTAGCTTATCCTGTTAAACTCCGACCTCTCTTGCCTCGTTGAATTCGTTAAAATTAACCTTTCTGGCAGACACCAGGTTCGACGTAAACCGCAACGACGGTTCCAACCCGGCTCTTATTTCGTCGTCGTCTCTCGTCGTCGCATCGCACCAGGTGAAAGGAGGTGAAACCGTTAACGACGAGATCCGCTCTCCGTTGAAAAAAAGATTTTTTTCCCTTTTTTTCCCCCTTTCTAACTCCCCCTCGCTTTCTTCTTCTCTTCGTATTAAATGTTTATGTATCTATGATATATATTTCAATGAACGCGATACATACGCGAGACGTTAGTTAGTGGAATATTTTTCAACCGGGTTGTTTTAAGAGGGAAAGTTGATGGAGGAACGTCGAAAGAAAGAACGTCTGGTCGGCGAATCATTTTTCTTACACGTGAATCCTAGAGTCGATAATTCAAAGCAGGAAGCCCGAGAGACGTATCAATTCACGTGTACACGAACACACGCGTTGGATATCCACGCTTCTCTCGGTGATCCGGCAACGATGCCTCGTCCAAATCCCTATAGAGTTTCGCAGCGAACGCTTGCCCTCTTCTTCCATGTAGGAACCCATTATCAAAATGGCCTCATTTCTTTCTCGGCTCTGTCTCCACCCTCTTATTGGAATTTCTTGCCACGGCCTTCCTTCTTCCTCTATCCTTCTTCCTCCAAGAATCTTCCAAGAATTAGATCGATCGATCCTCTCCTATCGATAATAAAGAGAAAGAAAATCGATTCGTCGAGATCCGATCGATTGTCTTTTTGAAAGATGAAACGACGTTTGCTCCGCGATAATAAACTCTCAACGGATCGTTCGTATATTAATGTCAACTCCGTGAAAAGAAAGACGATTAAATTATCCTTAATTGTCCTTCGTTTTGTAATTAAACTCGTCAAGATGCCTCGGACACGCATTATACGATGGAAGAATGATAGAAAGACGCGATCAAAATGGAAAGTCTGCGATAAAGAAAGAAAAAAATCGCGAAGAAGGATAGGGGGCGAGGGAAGAAAATTGTTTGACGCAACGTGGTAATTCAGTTTGCGGAATAATGGATCATTGCCCCGGCCGTAAGGCGGTGGTCAGTCCCTCATAAAGCATTCCAGCATCGTTCCAACAATCCCACAGGAATCCACCCCCGTTGCCTTCCCCTTCGTCGACCAAAGACCCGACCCACGACCGACTCCGATGCTCCATTTCGACACTATCCTTTTTCTCCGTGGCAATTTCCTGTATCTTGACCACTTGAAAATAATACGATTAAACCGGCCGCGCATAAAATTGCATTTCGCATAGATGACGGGACACCGAGTTAAAAATCCGTACACGATGGAATCCCTCGTGAAACGTAACCTCGCCCATTCTACGGGTCCAAGTGATATTACATCGCCGATTAAACCCTGCTAGAACAGTAAGTCGAGGGGAAAATGGCTAAAATTGATACTCGAAACGGATTTCGTTCAATTAGAAATTAAATTAGAACTTCGATTAGCAATATTTAAATCTACGTCGAATTATTCGTGATAATTTCTCGATTATAAATTATATAAAATTTCGAAGGATGGAATAATTTTTCTTATTATCTCTCACGGATCCGTTTATTATTATTATTACGACCAGAAGAAGAGAAGTTCGTTGGAAAAGTTTCTCGCAATCGGAACTGTTCGAAAAATTTTCGCCGTCTATTTACGACGCACATAATTATCGTCAAATTCGCGTCGCGTAATTACGAGATTTTTACATTTTATGTTACGTCTAAAATATACATGAAAATCTATTAAATCAAATATTCGATCGATAAATTTTACATCTTTGGTAAATGTGTTTCGAATTTCGTTCGATCCTGATCGTTATCGAAAAAGATGTAAAGAGAACTTATTTATAGTTTGAATAAAAAATCGTAAATCATATCGATTGAAAAAGAAAGAAAAATTTTAAATACACAACCAATCTATATCTGTTTCTTTTTTTTTCGATCACGATTTTTTATCTCAAACGAGAAAGAGAGAGAGAGAATGTAATTACATAACACGGAAGCTGAATATTTCCCCTTTAAGGCGATGTCTTGACGGAAAACGAAGCAAAGGTAGCTCGATTACGGGACATTTGAAGAGATATAGCCACTCGCTGGCCACTACACGACCGATCGAGGGTCGTTTCTACCCCGAACTCCTGAATAGCCTTCGAACCGTAACCCTCGTGGCCCCAACCCCATCACTCCGGATGCAACAGGTGATCCTTTCTCGATATCGGCCCCATATGCCGTGTTGCATCGCCTCCTCGATAGCTCTCACCAACGACCAATTCGCACTCCCTGTATTCCCACTGATTCTCGCTCCTTTTTTTTTTTTTTTCCCCGTTCGGAGAAAGGGTCGGTTTGTGCTTTCAATTTAGTTCCTCACCGGTGCGTTTAAAAAAGAATACACCATGTTCAAATCCTCGGTAACTGTATTAATTGAACCGCTGTCGCAATTTATCAACTTGGAAATGGGGTTACGTTCGTTCTATCAGCTTTATCTTTATAGCAGCTTTTTACTTCTAACGAGTATCATTCTCGGATTATAATCTAATTACTTTCTACGCTTGTGTTCTCTATGTTCTCTAGTTTTAATCATCTTAGAAAGTAACGGTTAATAAAAAAAAAACAATAGAAATAGAATCTGGGAATGCAAACGATTCGAAATGACTCGATTACGGGTGTTCGAATTAATTAATTAATATCTTTACGAATATAATCGTTCTATAAATATATTTGAATAGAAATTTCTTCTTTCCCGTTAAATCATAAGTCCAATACTATATCGAAGTTATCGTTCCTCCTTTTCATTCTTTCTCGATCTTTGCGATAAAACGAGACTGCTTTCGATTAGCGCAGCCATCGGTCTGTGTCAAATACACCAACCCTTTGTGTAGCAGTAGGAGATAAGATCGAGAAGGCGTTTGAATTAAAGATGAAAATGATAGAGCTTCGAAGAGAAAGCAGCGCCTCTTACTCTTCCCAGAAATATAAATTTTTGTTCGGCCAAAAATAAGAATAGTTCATTTCGATTCAACCGAAAGTCATTCTTCGATCGATTATACGTACTCGTGCATATATCAATATCATATGTCTCGGAGAGAGGAACGATTAGAAGACGAAGAAAGAAAGGAAACGAGTGATTTATGCTCGCCGAACTCAAGGGTCGTTTTCCAAAGTCTGTTTCCGATACGAGGAGTCATTAATATTTTAATGCGGCTGCCATTCGGTCGTGTAGCAGGAAAGAGGACCGAGATATCCTCGGCAAAATCGAGATCTCAATAATTACGTCACTCGCAGACGCGCCCTGCTTTTGATTCATAGCACAACAGGATCCTGGAACCGGCATAGGGGGACGAAGAAACCGTCTTTGGATAATCGGAATTCAATTAAACCATTAGCATCCACGTTTCTCTTCGAGAAGAAGAGAGGGGAATGGAATCGGCGCGGATAGAGGGATTCGATACTCGAATAAAATATTAAATTGTAAAAAATCAGTTAAAAAAAAAATAAAGACATTTTTATTTTTTCGCATATTTATAAAAATATCAAAATATTCAACTTCGTGTACAGAAAGGTACATTCTTTACGAAAATCGTTTCGATCCGATTCGATGGATAATGATACATCATCTATTCTTCGATTCCGATAAACGAATCCCGACGAAATAATTATTAACGATTCGAGGAATATCTTTCCGCAGGCGTACATGTTTATATATATATATATATATATATATATATATTATACAATTAGGGGAGAAAGATTTTGGCGAGCATCGATATAATGATAGCCGAAATTGCAGGAAAAAACGATAGAGGAGAGTAGAAACGAGACAGGCGATCGAAAGTGATACGCAAAAAGACAAAGAATCGGGAAAAGGGGAGAAGAAAAAAGATATCCTGGAGAAGGGTCGTTTCCTTTCGCCAGCCATCATTCATCAGGCTTCGTGTCGGATCCGAGTCTCGTATATATACCTCCATACGTGGATAGATAGATTTATGTCGTCCTTGACAAACATGGACCGCATTCGTGCATTCAGCACGTGTCGCCAGCCCGATGTAATAGATTGGCAAGACGCGAATCGAAGATACTTTTCTTCCCTCGTTCGAGCGAACAAAGCGAACACGATACATTTCCTGTTTTATGAGAGAATCGATTTTTTTTTTACAAAAGACTAAAAGTTATAAATTACTTTATATATAAATATATAAAATAAATTACTTATTTCGTAAATAACTTCGAAGCTGTATATTTTATTTTGTTTCATCTGTTCGTAATTAATTTTCGCGATCGTATATATCATATTAAACGTCACGCGTAAGCGTGATTTGTTCTCGTGAAAATGACGAGGCGAATCGATTTGAATTTTACGAGGCCCCGAACGGCTTTCGAAATCGAGATATCGAAGGGAGGGTGTACGATTTAAATTACACAGCCTATCTGTACATAATTTATATCCTTGTTTTCTTGGCGCGTTCCGCGGAAAATCCGCACCTCGGTGGGAGGAGCGTCTCAATTTAAATTATCCTGAATAATTCTCGCAATATCCGATCTTTATGGCTTGGAAAATACGGCCGTCTTTCCGTAGCCTATAACGGCATGATTTCCGCCACGACATAATGGTTTCCTTGGCTTAACGCCACGCGATTTTCCGTAAATCGTCGATCAAAATTAAATCTCTCCAAATTTTTGCAAATTTTTTTACATATACAAAATAATTTTCGGTTTATATATATTCAAAGAATATTATTCGATCATAATACGACGAATACTCGTAATTTTCAATCGTGCAATCGTTTCCGAAAATCGAAAGCGATTACTTGCTTACGAGTGAAATTTCGTTTCGTTGTTCGTTTCAACGCGATTCAAAAGCATCGATCTTTTCGTTCCATCGTTTGATCGGTATTCGAAGGATGGGTTAGGGACATCGATAAGAAGGCAAGGGTTGGATAAAATTGGCGACAGGGGATTAGTTTGCGAGAGAAGTGGTGGTGGTAGTGGTGGTGGTGGTGCAAACCAGAGCCAAGTTGGGATGTGTCTTTGATTAACGACCGCGACACTGGATATATAGAGAGAGAAAGTACGTACCGATCAAAGCCCTCAGACGCACTCGCTAGCACCCTCCTAACAATAAGAAATATCACGTTGGGTAATTTATTATCAATGGCAAAAAGCGCGAACGGCGCCAGTGTCGCCAACCGAACGGTTTCACCGGCCGCGACATTACGAATGGCTCCTATTTATTAGATATATCACAATTTTCTCCTCTTCATCCGCCTCCTTCCATAATCCTCCACTTCCTCCGTTCAATCACGTTCGAATCGTCGATAAACTGACGACGATCGTTTTAAAAAAATAATCTTATCGTGATAAAGTAATGGGGAATGCTCTCGAAGAAGAAGATAATATTTCTCTCATAATTATTTATAGACACGTAGATTTATAGATTTATCTGGATATAATGATTCGTCGTAAAAGAATTGATCCGTGTACGTAAGAAGAAGCATTTTTTCGAATCGTTATCGATCGATACGAAGACGGGTCGCGTATCAAATGTAGACGCGTACAATTCGACGGTATTTTTTTGCCATGTATCGTCGATAAGGTACCATCCGTCACCGGGATATTACGTTTCTCGGTAAACCAATGATATATCAGAGTTGTTCCAGCACAACGAGCCCTCGGAAAAGATATCGTTTCCCCCCTCCTTCCCAGGCCAGCGGGTGACGTGCCTTCAACCTTGTTCTGGAATCCCAAAGAAAACGAGCCGACACGAGATTACATATCGCGGAGAATTTATATTTTAAATCGAGTCGCATTAGGAGCTCGCGCTCAAACTCTCCTCTCTTTTCTTCGCGCGGAAGAGAATGCACGCGCGTTTGCTTTCCTCGCGTCCCATCAAATCTACGTAATAACGTAATAAATAGGCACTTTACGCGACGGCCACCGGTGGGCCACATTCTTGTCGACGGAGGCCATTATGCTTAATGTTCGACGCCCGCCCCGTGTCACACACGCGTCCAATTCCCTCTTGTCCCTTCCTCTCCTAATCCTTTTGTATTTGTATTTCGGATTGCGAGAACGTCTCCGTAACATTCGTTTAATTTTCCTCTTCTTTCTTTCTTTCTTTCTTTCGAAAAGAGCCTGGAGATTAAGCTCTCGCGATCGATGCGCGACAGATATTAAAAATTCGCTTTCCGTTCGATCATCTTCTCTCTGATGAATATCCGATGATAAAATTATCGCAAACGCGGTAAAAAATTTAAATCGGACAGGGTTTTTCGAAAACCCTTTGCAAATAACAGCTTTCGATATGACACCAATTCGCTTCGACCGTAGTTGCAGTTTTACAGTATCGCGTTGAAGAGAAGAGAGGGACAACGCGGGTTAACTGCGTTAACTTAGCCCCAACTAATTGACTAGCCTCGAGTTTTCCTATGTAAATGTTTGCAAAACTTGTTCTCAAGCAGCTTATACCGGTGACAACTTTTAATCAGTTTCGGTAACGAATTCCACTGTGCTCGCCGCGGTAAAACTCTTATAACCGAGACAAAAGAAAAAGAAGGGAAAGAAAATAGGAAGGAAAAGCGAGGACGAAAACAAAGTTCCAAGACGTAGAATATATCGAGGAGGAGGAAAAGAGAAATATACGAAGCCCGTTTAAAGATGAAAATTTACGCAGTTTGGACAAAGCCAGAAAAAATAATCGGGGGCAAAAAAAAACGATTGTTTCGTAAAAACGGTGAAAAGTCGGTAGTAGTTTTTATCGTAGAATATGGAAATGGTTGCGATCGTTTTTTGACGAATTCGAAACGAAATCGTTCCAAGGACAAAAGAGGGAAGAGATAATTTGAAGGAGCGCGGTGGTAGACGCAAATGCGTGGAAAGCTCTTCGATCGGCAAGCAACAACGAGACCGAGTATTTTTCGGTCAAAAAAAAAAAAAGAAGAAGAAGAAAAAAACTGCACGGCCCGCTCGTAAAAGCTCGAGGTGGGGTGACAAGTACGATCTCGTCTCGTCGTCGACAATCTCGCCGAATTTTTACTCCGACCATCGGAACTCACCCCCTTTCCATCGTCTGCCTACTCCCTATCCCTTTCCCACGTACACACACTGCATCGCCTCCATTCAATTTGCCAGGTTATTTTTCAGCGTAGGCTGTATTTAACGGGCCATACGTTTACACGGACAACGATTTTTCACCGCAGGGGTGCAACACGCATCGCGTGCATTCATCCCTGGACACTCGTCTGGACGAGAAGGATAGAAATAGTCGGTTGAATCCTCCGATCGTTTCCATGCGAAATGATACTCGAATTCTTCAAATTCAGTCCGAATTCAATCCACTGTTTTGGAAGAGGGTAAATTTTTATCAACGGGCCAAAGAAAAGTTTAATTTCTCTTTCTTTCGATCGATATCGTGAAATCATTTATGTTCAAACGCTCGCTTCGAGTATTGGAAAGTAAAAATCGTGGTGAAGGAATAACGATGAGGACGCGATACGCGATTCGAAGCGCGCTTGTAAGCGAGCACATGCGCGCGGAACTTGGAAAATATTTTACAATTACTGCGAAATCCATTAAGATGAAGCGAAACAACGTAGCGAAAGACCCTTCTCGTTCCGGTACGTGTGCACGTGTGAGAACGCGCAGCGGCAGAAATTCAGGATGCGATGGCAACTTCTTGCCAAGTTGTACGGATTTCTCACAGCGTCCTCGTAGCGAGGCGAATCCCGGCTCGGGAGGGGTGGTCGCCGAAACACGCCCCGCATAACCCGTCTTACTTATTTATTTATTTCGAGCAACGACGGACGCCGCTCGCGAATCCCATTTTGCGGTTCACTGCCGCATTACCCACTGCGCGACTATCTTTCTCCAACCGTATCTCTCTTTATATAGCCGTATAGTTTGCGTCCTCGTTTTCTTCTTCGAACCTCATCATCATCCCTCCATCGTCTGTCTATCGAGTTTTCGACTATCGATCGAAAACCCCGATCGATAAATCCGGTAAAAACGTGAGACGCGATCATAATGGAGAATGAGAATGAGAAGAGAGACCGATGATAATAATATCTATATGTATATACGTAGCGGTGTTGGAACGTTAGGTTGGAACGTAAGAAAGTCTGGAAAGGGTTGAGACAGGCTAAGATACGACATTCGTGCTGTGGTTTTAACTCCCCGTTATGAGATTGCCAGATTCAAGGGAACTCTATCTGGCGGTACGTGTATTCGTTACCGTTGGCGAGAATGCACGCGTACTTGTGCCTACCTGAGCATGTATTACGAGGAAACATGGGCCTGAAACACGCACCCTTCGAAATCGCGCAGAGTCGCGCCCTGGAAACTAACTGTAGGAAATACCAAGGGTCGTCTGACATCCGAAAGATACAGAGATAAACCCCGTTGTGTGGGCTACGTATACGCGTCTGTAACCATGTCTCCACCATTGCCTCTGTGTATTCGCGGATGAATGGTACGTTGGTTAGATAGCGTAACACTCCGGTTTAAACACCGAATAACCGACGAGAGAAACTTTTGCTTTTCCAACTTTTCCCTCCCCCCCGAAATCGTGTTTGCTAAACCAACCTTTCTTATCGTAATTCTCCATCCTCCCTCACTTCGCGAGCGTGCATCTTCGCGTTAACGCGTATCGCCGATATCGCTGTTCGACCGATAGCTTGCGTGAATTCAACAATTCGGGGAAAGGAGAGGAAGGCAGAGAGGAAGGAGAGGGGAGAAGCGCGGAGAATAAAAGGGAAATGTATGGAAGGAAAGATCTAATTTGTTCCTGTCGGGTCTGTTTTCGGTTGGGAGGGAAGGGGGGGGGCGAAATTAATATTCATAAGCGTCCAGAGAGGTCTCGAGGGCGGGGTCAACTTACATGTATCTTTCGCCACTGACCCCGGCTACGCGGGGGCGATAACGGTCAGGAATTAAAATACCAACCCCGCCAGGTTTGAACCCTTCTTCGTTGTTCGAGAGATACTTGCGGCGCGGACTGTCCGATTTGGTTTCTTGAAACTTAGCAGGTAACCGCCCCCCCGCACCCGCCACGGTTCTCCACCACGCTTTTCATTCTTGTTTCTCGAAAATGTAAATCCTGACTAAATGCGCCACCGGGGAGAACAATCGCGGTCGTTGCAAATTGGTTCCGAGAACGGTGAACAGTCTCAACTTTTCGACGATGGTGGCGAGAATAGCGAGATCTCGCAGTCGACCTCGAATCGTGGTTTAGCTCCTCGCAGGATGGAATTCCTCTTTGTCGCATCTTTATCCCTCCGCGTCGAATGACGTATCGACGGCACATTTCATCTTTTTTTTCCCCCCTTCATTCTTCTCTCCTTTCAACTCGCCTTTTTAAAATTCATCGAAACGACAAAATTTATCGTATCATCGCCTGAAAAAAGATGAAAATATCGTTAATCGAACGAACGATTAAGTGAACGGCAAGTGACGGAGAAGGGAGGGAGGAGGGGGGAAGGGAGACGGACCACGATGCCGGCGGGGACATCGGCTCGAAGACAGAGGCCACCACCAAGTTGGATGAGCTGGCACTTCCTCGCGGTATACAATTAGACGTTGAGTATTAATCCTGCTCGGTAGCCGTTACTCGACAGGATATTATGGTCCCGCAGGCAGTAACAATGAGGATTATACGGGGAAAATGCTTCGATAGCGTTTCTAATACAAGGTGTATCGGTGTGGTAGTTACACAGGGCGAGGCTCGTTCTCGTAAACGTTCGCCCACCAACTGACTTAACTTGGCTGGCAATAATAAAATGATATAGGAGGCGAAATATGCATTTAAATTATCGCCCCGCGATAATAATTTGCATACCGCCGCGGCACCTCTCTCTCTCCGCCACTTCGATGCCGTCGGTTCGCTTAGTTTAGCCCCGTTTAATTTAAATAATACTTCTCAGCGCGGGGGAGCGCAGCTCTGCCAAGATATACATAAAATCGCCATAACATTGTAAATTATAACTGATACGGCTTATATCGTGGGAAGGAGAGAAAGAGAGAGAGACTTCACCACCACCCTTTTCCTTCCCTTCCCTTCCCTTCCCTTTTCCCGTCCTTCCAACTTGATACGAAACCTCTCCTTCGTATCGGTGCCACGTGCAGCTTGCTTCTCCCCACCTGATTATCGCACCTGTAGTCACTCTCCCCTCCCTCCCTCTCGCTAATTTTACCTCCATTTCTTTTATTTCCATCATTTCCATTCGATTACATTCGCCTTCCTCGCGGATTAAATAATAAAAGTCGATCGATCGATGATTCGAAACAACTTTTTTATCCATTTTTCCAACGGAATCGTATTATTTCGATTATTCTTGCTAGATATCAAAAATATCATTGATTTGGGCGTTTTATTTCCTTTATGAAAAAAAAAAAAAAGAAAAACTTTCGAGCGTATTAGGAATAAACGAAACGTGAGTCGGATTGTCCCGCGATAAGTCTGAAACGATGATTCTAATACGTAGAAAGGAAGGAAATTTAAACGTAGCTATAATTCTAACGATAACGACGCGATAAAATTCCATGTATCTGGTATCAATGAAGGGAGCATATTCGTCATTTTCTCGCCGTTACACGCGCTCCCCGAACGAAACGGATACGAACTGCTGCTATTTGGGATGGTAATAACGATCGTAAGTCACTTTCGCCCGGACGAAAAACGATTCTCCTTTCGAATTCGATTACGTTAGCCAGAGGAGAATCCGAGAAACGTGGTACGAAAAGAAAATTAATAATCGCCTCCATCGGTTCGAAGAAAACTCGAATTCTATGGTAATCAAATGAGATTCTGCCATCGTCCACCGAAGCGATGTAATGCGAACGCCACTTTTCTTCCCTTCGCTCTTATTATCCGGTCCCAACGCTTTCGCTCTAATTCGATCCATCGATCGGGCACGGACGTGCAGTGTGCGTAACTGTGAAATATGAGACATCCGATCGATATTAAATTCATTCATTCCGATATTAAATTTAAGAAATATATTATACTTACATTTCGATTCGATCGGATCCGAGTGTTTCTTAACGCTTTTTTTTTTTTTTATATATATATATTCTGAAAAACGGATGCGTTATAAAATTGGATGCGTTACGATAAGATCGCTTAGATATTTATCTCTGATTAATTCAGACTCTCTTCGCCTTTCGTCTTTCACTCGGTTGTAACGTTTGAAAAGAGTGACCTGTGTACAGAGATGACGCAACGCGTAGCACTGCATCGTGGTTAAAAAGCGCGATATAGAAAGAAAACGAAGAATATTTAAGCGAGCGAGGGAACGAGGAATAACGGAAATGGGACGAGAAAGCGCAGGTTGGTCGATGGAGCTGGGGTCAGCCTCTGGCGTTGGTCCATCGTCGTGCCAGTCGGACCGCGCAATTCCGCAAAGTATGCAGATCTAAGAATTCAAATGGTCGTTCTATAGCGGCCGTAAAATGGCGGACAATCGCGCTCGTAAACCACTATATTAAAATTCTATATCATTCCCCCAATGCCGGACCCCGCCACCGATGATATCATTCCTCTCCGCATCCTTTCGCTTCTCCCGGCATCCAACCTGATGTCCGTTGTACGCGATTTTTCCAACCATTCGTATATGCGCGCATACATTAACTCGGCATATTATTTCGAAAATGCGTCGTACAAAAATTCGATCCATCTTTTCATTTCTTCCCTTCCTCTTCTTTTCGTTATTTCGATTATACGAAAAATATCGTGGTTACTAAAAAAAGAATGTCGAAACGTTGATTTTTTCCTCTTCTCTCTTTCGTTTTTTTTCGTTTTTCACGCGTTAATTTTTCGCAAGCAAAAACACTCTCGTCTCGAAAAAATTTTATCGTCTTCTCGTCTACTGATTTTTATACTCCGTCGTCTGTGACCATTCGTCTATGCATCTACGTTTTGCGTATATAAAAACGATCTACGCCGAAATTTTTAACATCTAAAATAGCGTATAAAGTAACATATAAAGTGAAATTTTACTTTGGTTTATTCTAACTTGATCGATGATATCCAAATCTTGATGAAATTTATTGTAATAATTGATATCGCTATGTAAAAAAAAAAAAGAAAGAAGAGTAAATAATAAATCGTATTTTGAAATATAAATGATAATCATCGAAAAAAAGATCATAAACAATGATGATAAATATAAAATAGATGACAAAAAAATGGAAAGAAAAACATTTACGAAACGGAAGACTATCGATCATCGTGTAATCGTCCCAATTACGATCAATTACGACGAAAAAACCAAAACCAAAACGGTTGAAGAGATTAATCGTGTAAAGGTACGGGAGTTTTATTCGTTTAATTAGAAAATAGGCAAATGATCAAATTATCCGAGGAATCCGCCCGATGATTCGTCGAAAAGTGGTTATTGCGCTTATATACTTGCGTAGTAACGCGACACGACAGGTGGGTAAACAAAGAGAAAGAAACGAAAGCAAGCGAGCGAGCAGAGGGAAAAAGAGGGAGAAAGAGAGAAAGAGAGAGAGAAAACGACACCCCCGATGGGATATCGCTGATTCGTGTCTCACGTGTACGAAACGATAGGAATACGCAATAAGTTAATCGCGTTAGCGACTCGGTTGATTAAACGAACGATCAGACTGATGGGCGAGTGTCGTACGCGCCGCGGAGGGACCGTGGGTGCGGCATAGTCGGACATTAATACAAAACTCGATTGTCATTCGTCGCTCGACCTATCCCCATACTCTTGATTACGTCGATTCATTAAACACGTCGGGGTATCGTCCATCCCAAAACGAATTCCCATCAGTTCTCTCCTTTCTTTTCTCTTATATACTTGTTCCATCTCTCTTTTCCATCCAAAATGTACGCAATTTATATATATATATTATATATGTGTGTGTGTGTGTGTTATAACGTTTGAAAATATAGAAGAAGGATGGCGCTTATAGAGGTGTAACGTAAAATACGAGAAGCGAGATAAAATGGAAAAAGAGAGGAAAGATTAGTCCGAAAAGTCGGTAACGATAAAGGGTGGCAGAGAGCGCCGCGATGGAGTGGAGAGAGAGAGGGTGGCTAGGAAAACGGAGTATGAGGAGTAAAAGGATGGGTGAGGGCATGGGATTCCCGGATACCGATGCCGACACCGGCGCCAGTGCCGCACGAGGCTGTAATGCGTTATTAATGAACACCAAGAATTTCATTAAAGATTGTTTGTATATCAAACTGTCCACTAAATTATGCCCTATAACCCCCGTGGCGCCTTTCCATGCCTGGAAACTATTGGCTGCGGCCACGGTTAGGCACCGCCTTTTGCATCTACCGATTCTCCACGATTTCGTGCGATTCTTGGATCGTATTGAATTTTTTTCGATCGTGATCGTTCCGATTCGATATCGAGGAAATCGCGTCGACGACGAATCGATCGAGAAATGTCACGGAAAAACGAAAGGATCGTCGATCGATTTGTCTCGGTCGAGTCAATTATTTCGCAATCTTTAAAACATATAAGCGTGTATATATATATATATATATATATATATATATATATACGTATATAGACGTTGGATAGATGTCAAGTACTATATAAGTAAGAAGGATGCGATGAGGTGAACGCGAGAAAAAAAGGAATAAACGCGAAGAGAAGGAGAAAATAATACTAGAGGAATGAAAAGGATTAGAATGGGAAAAGAGAGAAAGAGGCGCGCCGGTTAGACACGGTGCGCGGAGGGATACGGTTAATCGTTGGGAAGCTATTAACTTCGGACTGGAATGCCCCATAGCGCCTCATTTCGTTCAATGCAAATTTACATCCGACGTCGACCACCTAACGGGCCTCCCTTTCGTCTCTTTCTCTCTGAAAACTACGCGTATATCGGCCGTTGCTTTCCCCGTCCTTCCTCGATGTCCCCTTCGAATCAACCAAGCCTTCCTATTCTCCTATTCTCGACTAAGATCATCGTCGATCGAATTTGTCCGAAATGGCTGAAGAAAGAAAAAATTTATTTTCTTAAAAAAATTTATGTGGCTCGTTTAAAACGATTTTTCCTTATTCTCTCTCTTTCTCTCTCTCTCTCGCTCTCTCTCTGCTTTTTCTTGAAACAGAAAAATTAAGAAAAATTTGTCTCCTTTAAAACCGAAAAGATGGAGATCAACTCGTCCTTGTGTTACGTAGAAATTCTACTAATTGTAGAATTTAGCATCGTGTAATTTCGTAACGAGACACGGGGGATTGTTCAAGGCATAGCTTGAAGGATTTGTAAATTCGAAAATGATGCCTAATTGAAATTCTTGGAGAGTAATGGTCTCGAGTGGTAAGCGAGGAAGCTGCTTCAACTTATCTAATTTGGATCTCTCTCATAAACGATCAACGTCGTAATCGGTGACCTGCTTTGTAGCTTCACCACCAAAATTTGAACCCTTCTTGCGTCGCTCTACCCCTTTCGGTTCACCCTGATCGTCCTATCGTCGCTGTTGTCTTATTAGTTTAGAACTTACGCTTAATATAAAGTTGCGTGTGTCGCTTACGATGAAAGTCTTGCTACGAGACACAATGACAAGTTGGAATATACGGACGTGGTAGTAATCTGTCTGCGTAATTCCACTTTTCTGCCTAACGGTGAGCAAGATACAAGCAATTCGTTCATTTTGTTTATTCGTTGTATATCGAAAATAAAATATGAGCCGAAGAGGTATCGAAAAACGAGAAAAAGAGAGAGAGAGAATTCCCGATGGATCGATTTTTTCAAAATTCCGCGTAAGTAAATCTTTTTTAGCGGCGAATACAGAGACGATACGTGAAGGCAAAGTGAAATATCGCGCGCGAAACTGTGCATCTTAACATGGAAAATAACACGTATGAAGGAACTCACTGATAAATGGCTACGTAACGGGTGCTCAAGATACACATAGTTAACACCGGAATGCGGCAGGAGCTGACTAACGACGACTGATGCTCTCGCTATATAATTTCAAAGCGTACGCGCACGCATACACGCGCGAAACGAAAATGCCGAGGCAGCCTTACGGCACACCTTAATATGGACAAATGCCAGACTATATCTCAAATGAGGTTTGTTTTGCATTATTCGGCTAACGTCCTCGTTTGCCATCTTTGCTCGGCCCGCTGCCTCGTGTTATAGCTACGCGGATTGCCATATTCCCCTTTTTCATTCCACCAAAATCCGACGACGGTTTCTTGTTACGCCCGAACAATATGTCTTTACGTTCGTCGCGGTTTAGAGCGTTGGCACAACATTCACGACCATGACTTTCCGTTTCAATGACAAACCTATCCTCCGTCCCTTGATACTATGCGTGTACTCAGCGAGACACTGCGAATTCATCTACCTGCCTCGATATCAATTAAAATTCCAAACTTATTCTCTACTTAGAAAGATTCGCGTCAAGTTGGACAAGAGGTTACATGTTACAAATATGAATGAAATTTCTTATTGCGGTATTACGATTGTTGTTTTAAATTCGGTTAAGAATTATATTCGTTTGAAATATGTAAACGTTTATTGTATTAAGTTAAATTGCTCGTAAGTAGGGAAAATAATACGGAAAAACACATACATCTTCTCCTTGCATTTTAAAATAAGAATCCAACGTTTTACGGTCTGGATAACGTAATAATATTTTTTTGTGTATTTCTCTTCTAAACTTTTCCTCCATCTAGCTATACGTTTACAATGATACAACAAAAAGACACGTTGTTTTTGTAAATTTCTTTTCGTTCGACTTCGTGGTAAAATTTCTATAAAAAATGTCTTTAAATTAAACGTGAGAATGCAACGAAGTAGGAAACGCATTCTTTTCCAGACATTTGATGTGTTTGTTCATAATGTTACAATGTGTCACATTCTATCTGAATCTTTTAATAAAATAAACCGTTTATTTGAAACGGCTTGGGTCGCTCGTACGACATACGGACTAAATGCTCTGACACTTTTCATATCGTCCCCTCATATTACCAAACACTCGAGCTGTTAACAATTTTAACCTTTGACGAACCTTTTTTTTTTTTTTTTTTCATTCGAAGGCTAGATTAATATTTTACTATAGATCGTGTTCAAGTTTTCGTACGTAAAATATAAACGTAAAACATTCGCGATTTACGTTGTATTCGAATTCAAAAATATATAAAGTCTAGCAGGAATAGAAAGGTATTTTTACATTCAAAAGGAAATGAAACTTTCGGCTCGAGAAAATATTTGTTCGTAACTTTACCCTTGATAATTTTTATGAATATAACCGTTTCAAATTACCATTAAGAAACGTATAATTTTTCTACCACGCGTATCATTGCTCCGACAAGCTTCCTCGTAAATTCTAACCGAATCGACGATAAATAAAAGATTTTATAAAATTGAGCTCGTTAGCCATTATGCATTGTTTAACGTTGCAAGATGGTATAAATGTATAAAGCATCTTATAAACTATTTTTTACGAATTAAACGTGGATAATGTCGAAATGTTTTCTTTTTTTTTTTTTTTCAATTAAATAATTTAACGGTCGATTTTTCCCGTTAAACGAATAAAATAATCAATTATTATATAAAAGATTTTCGTTCCCATCGGTCATTGTTCTATATTTCATTGTGGTTCCACCACAAGCGTTTTCCAGCGAACTCGTTTCGACGAGGATTCCCTCGCGCGCAATCTCGTTTCGGAATGGCATTAAAGTTGAAAGGTAACGGGCATGGAATCCGGTGGCAATAAGTAGGAACAAGAAAAACGAGGAAGAAGGGAATAAAGAAGGGGAGGGGAAACGCAAGGATCGCGAATAAACGATAATACGTCGGATTTTAGAAGAAACCGTGACGAGACTCGAGACATCCGGCTGACTGACATTTAACGGAAACGTGAAACAGTTGCGGAGTTAATGGTGGTAACGAGAGGGGCAGAGAAACGCGGCACAGGGGTTGGGTTAAGAGAGAAGGGAGAAAGAGGGTCAGGGAATGGATGTGTTCACATTATACCCTCTGTTCTTTTAATTTCTTCAAAGAGCTCCTCTTCCCGCGCGACACCTTCTTCCTTGCGCTCCAGCCTCGGCTTCCGAATTAATAAGGCGTCGACGATCTCGCGTCTTTTTTCTCTTCACCCTTGGACGGGACGCAGACAGCTACCAAAGTGAACGAGAACTCTCGCTGAGAGGATAAAAGAAAAAGAGAAAGAGAGAGAGAGAAAGAGAGAACACTCTCTTACCGGTACTTAACAACGGGATGAGATGAGCTGCCGTTAATAAATGTGTTTCTGTACTAACTGCAAGAGAATGAGAGGGTGGACGCGCGCGCGCGCACACATACACACACATTTTTCCTCTCTCTTTTTCTTTCCTTTTTCTTCACATTGCGTACCACCGAGGTCTCCAGAGAACAAGTCTTAACGAGAAGAAAACTTTTAAACGTACTCGGCTCTCTCTCTCTCTCTCTCTCTCTCTCTCTCTCTCTCTTTCCTTGGCGCTACGCTGCGCTTAGCATCGCACTTTTATTCCCCCGCAAATGAAACGCGATAGAAGGGAAGCTGGTTTGATCGAAAAACGATTTTATTACTCGGGACATTTTGTGAACGGGGAGTAGCGTAGTATTAGTCGTTGTCGAGATTCTTTGTCCGGAGCAAGAAATTGATATTTTTAAAGTATGTTCTTCGACCCTTTAAACGTTACAATTCCATCGCCATTAGAAAGTATATTACACTATATTACGTCCTTTTTTTATTTTGTTTTATATTTTATTATTATTATTATTATTATTATTATTATTATTATTATTATTATTATTATTATTATTATTATTGGTATTGTTATTGTCGTTATTTCTACGCATTTAAAACGAACGGAGGATGGAACATATTACTCTCTGCCAATTTTAGTTCTTTCGAACGAAAATATAGGTACAAATTTTCATTTGTATACGCGTAAAATGCAATAAATAAATGTACATAAACGTACTTTACGATCGAGCGACGAAAAGAAATCTTACGCAGCGCGGTTCGAAGTTAGAAGTTTCGTCGTTTCTCGTTCCTATCGATATTCGAGAAATCTTTCTCAAACATCATCCCAACTCCCGGGTTCATTTCCATGGTTGCCATCAAAGAAGCATGAAAGAAAGAAGAAGAAGTACATTCGATATCATCGGGTCTCGTTCATCGTCTTGGCAAAAACTACCCTCGGGTAAAAGAATAATTGCCCCTTGATACGCGCCGATACCCCACCTACGGGGATGCCGGCCTGTAATGATGTTCGCGTTCGTTCGCGAACTTAGTTCGAAATTAAATATCGAGGCGAAAGAGGGTGGCAGGCATCGCGGCAAGGGGATGTTAAAGAGAAATCCCGAGAGTAAGGGTGGTGGCATGGGCAAAGGAGGCTTGTCGTGCACCTGCTCTTTTCCCGGACCGCTGTGATAAAAATCAAACTGGAAAACAAACGAGGAACAGGATCGTATTATAAAGTTTATTAATCGATAGACGATGCGCGGCGAGGGTGAAAGTAGAATTTCAGGGACCGCCCCTATCTCGTTACGGTACGAAAATTAAAATTGCAGTACCAGTCGAGATAAGAGTACGAGCGATTAAACTTTTATCCAATTCTACTTACCATTTATTACCGTTGCGATTTCCCCCCCTCCCCCCTTTTATCTTTCTGACGCGAAAAAATGTTGACGAGGGAAAAAATCGACGATAAACAAATCCGAAATAATTATTAATCTTTTCCTCTTTTATCAAATTTTCAGAAACTTCGACCTACCGATCCTCCAATTTTCGAAATAAAACATCTACTGATTAACGAGACTGGCACGCAACTGGTATTATGGGGTAATCTAGGTCTCGTCATCATGGAACTTCCTAAGAGATGGGGCAAAGATTGCGCGTTCCAAGGTGGAAAGAAGGAAATACGTTGCATGTAAGTTGCGATCAAATTTATACATCGTCGAATATTGAATCGCATAACGTATTCAATTTTCTTTGCGATATACAAATATTTTCTCGAATGAATCGCGTTATTGTCCTTATTCTCTCGAATCTGGCTCTCGACGACTTAATTCCTAATGATCAATCCTTAAAACCACATCGCGACGATCTGTACGAACGATCGTATATCGCAAGCTTCCTTCAAAACATATCAATAACTACAAATTGTCACATTATTGAGATTTTCACTACCCCGATATCGAAAGATTATAAAATCAAGCCGTATCCCGAGAGATCGTTTCTCGCCAACACAGCTAATTATTATTACAGTTAATTTCATTTCACATTCTAATAGTATTTGTTTTTGGAATAACGCTCGATGCTCGTCTCGTAATATCTTATTGTTTAAAAAGAAAAAATATACGAATGGTCACGATCGGTGATATATTAATCTTAGCGTAGATGAAAATCCGCTCTACAATAGTTACTTTATTGTTGAAGACACAAGTAAGTTGAAGACTCTGTATGTGCGTGTGTGTGTGTGTGTGTGTGTGTGTGTGTACGTGTCTATATGCGTATGAAATAAATATTTAAGACATATTCGTTCGAGCGCAAAGACATATTCGTTCGTTTTTCTTAACGAATCGAGAAAAATGAACCTAACGAACCCGCTGAATCAATCTCTCCTTGAGCGGAAGTTTACAGACCAAGAAATCCGACTCCTAAAAAGCGAGATAAGGTAGACCGCGAATAATAAATCGCACTATCTGGCTTCCTGCACCTCCGTAGCTCCTGTGGGCGTCTCCTAATATCCTGTAATTAAGAGGGTGTTACGATGACGCTCGAACCCCTTTGGCCTCCCTCTTATGGAATTAAGGTGGCTTTACTCGGTTAGTTTTCAAAAGTTCCAGGCTCGGAAAGCACCGCTGAATACTAACCGCCTCATCAACGACACATGCCACCGAGACTACTGCCTTGTGTAACATTACCCTCCGCGCCACCTCTGTCACGGCGGCATCTCCGCCTTCTCCTATCTAATCTTTCGCAATTAGCCGCGAGTTTCGAGATTATACCTCATGTTCCTCCATACCTACTTTTTCCCAATACCTGCCTCTCGCCCGATCCAATTCTTCAACCTACGTAGTACTCCCCTACATGTATATTCGTATTTCCGTAGTGAAATTTTTCCCAATTTTTCGTCTCTTAGTATCTCGAAGAGATTTTCAGAAAGTGTCTTCATTCCACTTTTATTTCCACAGGATTACCCATTAATTACGGGATTGCGTAACACATTGCGGCGTGTCGTTATTAAGAGGGATGCTAGAAAGTGAAAATAAAAAAAAGTGAAAATATCCGAATTGAATTAAGATAAAATATTGTAAAGTATCGTAAATCGTATCGTGATCATAAAATAAATTTCGTCTTGAGCCTAACAGAGATATTCAAGTCAAATGTATAAACGTATAAATATTGGGCAACAGGAATAGGCTAATAGAGGACGAATCTTTCCGATGATGTGAAAATTAATAAAAACCGAAGGAATTAATTCGATTTATACCTATATTTTCATCGATCGATCGATCGATCGATCGCGATTCATTTATTGCTATTCCACAATAATTTTTCGATATATCTTTTGCCGTTAATTCTTATCGGACATCGATGGTTAACTGTTGTAAAAGAGAGAAAGACGGTATCGCGAGGGAACGAACGGGAGGAAAATTGTAATTAATTCGAATTACGATGGACGACGATGCTACTTAATTCAACGGTGTAAAAGGGTAGCCGTGGTTTCTCTCCAACTTGTCTTTTGCATTATAATTTCATAATAAGTCCAGTCCGGAATAAATGCATTACCTTCCTGCCGACTTCCCGCTAATTCATAATTCCCAAGTTTTTCCGGAAACGAACGAAACGTTTAGCCCCATGAACCGCGGGGCCAAGCTGAACAAACTGGTCAAATTAAGAGCGGCAGTTTATGCTAAAGTTTTTTCGTTATTTCACTTAAGCGATTCTACTTTGCTTCCCGACACCCGGCCGCACACCGAGGATCGAGGGAATTTATAAGGAACGCACGCGTAACCCCCGTTAAATGTACGAAGCAAAAGAGCCACGGAACACTTTGTAAGAGAGTCGCAGCCATTAGAACGAATCTCGGGGATTTAATGTCTCCTTCCTTCCACCCGGCTTAAACATACCTAAATGGAGTTTATGCATTATTGCCCGTGAAGTTTCCAGTACCGCGGACAGATATTTGCGCCCGAAGAACCCAAAGTTCAGACGTTGCGCCCCAAACCTCTCTTTACCTTCTTCTTCTCACGATGAATCGCGATTTCGATCTTCCGCTCGCCCGACTCGAATCCGTGTCCCGACTTTATCGAACGCAAAGTATAAACGTACGTCGTTCAAAATATATGCGATACCATAAGTTCCACTCGATAAAACGTTGTAATATCATTTTGCCACGAGGATTTAAATAAATCGCATTTTACTCTATTTTGTTTTCTAATAAAAAAAAAATCGAACAATTTTCAAACAAATATTTGCGAAAAATGGAGGAAAAATAGTTTCGATACGGTGAATATTTCGGTGCATGCTCATCGGCCAACAGATCCCAAGCTTCGAAGCGTGGAAAACCGAGCGACCGAGCTTTGGATTAAGCAAATGACGGCAATAATAGTGATTATTCGGATTATGATATCAGAGTGCGAAGTGGGTTCGCTTGGACTTACCAGCAGCCACTAACTGCTACGCCACCAAATCCCGACTTCAAAGACACCGGATTAAAACTATTACCACTTCCTCCACTCTTCGGCCACCGCCGTCCAAAACGTCTTCTTTTCTCTTTCTCCCTTCTTCACAGATTTCCTCTCTTCGAAACTTGCATTTTGCGAACGACAAAGAGGGGATCTAAGATTTTATCGGCCTCTGGTTCTTTCACCGGTTCATTGCAGAACGGCATTTTTTTTTATTCCTGAAAATAGATCCACGTAAATAGATCCAAAATATATTTGGATATTTTTATATCTTAATTATATCATCTTAAACTCGATCGGCTTCGATCCACTCCTTCATCGTAACGATTTCTTTTCCCATAGGAACGAGCATCGAACGCGTGAATCGAAAGAAAACGAGAAAATAAGTGTAATGTATTCGCGCGTATAATTTGTATCGTAGTAGATAAGTCGCAACGCGTGGTATCGCGAATCGCGGTATTAATTCGGGAAACGGACTACGAAAGTCCGTAGCAGCGTAGTTATTTCGTGCACACTGCACCGCACCGGTGGTGGAAGATGGTCGCCTGTTGGTTGGCTCTCGCGGCTAATTATTGTTTTAAGGATTACCGTTATGCGTTTATTATGCGGTTTGGGACCACCTCTTCTACCTTAATATTCGCTAGATTTTAGCTTCGGCCCACGTACACGAGCCGGCCTACATTTATGAATAATTTTCACCTCTCGCGCCACTCCACTTTCGACAAACGATTCCTTCGAATCGTCCCTTGAGTATCTCGCCTCGTAAACCTCTAATGTTGCGTTCTCGTCCGAGGGATTCTATTTTTCTCGCCTGTACGCTTGTTTTCGCGATAGTTTTCGCGAAAAAAAAGGGATAACGCAAAAATACAATTTGTCTCTTTTTCTTTTTGGTTTTTTTTTTTTTTTTCTTTTTTTTTTTTTTTAATACATATAAGATATATTTTGAAATATACACGCGAATCGAGGAAAAAATCCTTTCTCTTTTTTTTCCTTATTATAAAAATATTAATATTTTAAAATAAGTAAAGTATCTTATGACGATACTTCGCATCCGTAAATGGATATTTCGCTAAAATCGAAATAAATGAATAAAATTGGATCGACGAGGAGATGGAAGAATTTGGGAACGAGATCGCCAAGAGATCCGGAAGCACGTGGCGTACGTGCTACGGAATATTTTAGTGGCACGCACGGAACCACCGCGACTAACCACCATCCACCCTTTGATTCGGGAAGGGGTGTTGGAGAGCAGTCTCGTATCTGTCCCGTCGCCGGTCCCGGCCACCGGCGACGAAAGGGGATAGGATGCGTTTATTTAAAAAATGATTTAACCTAATGGTTTTACATATGTAATCCCGATATAAAGCCGAGGCTAATCTCGGAGAACCACGCACGGTCCACTCGTACATTCGGCCCACGGTAATCCACATTCGCGTCCACCCATCCCCCACGTGTCTCCACTTCCGCATCGCCACCCTCCTGACCTGACCTCACCGTTCAAACCTCCCCTCTACTCCCCTTCTATTCCTTTTTTTCGGCCAACTTTTTTTCGATGAGCAAGCGTTAACGAAAATCACCGCTTTTCCAACATAGGCCGCTGTGTTTTCGAGGGGGGAAGGGTGAGGGTAAGTCGGTAAGAGGGGCGTGTTTGCGAAGGCCGAGCATAGGGTGCGTCGTGCTCGAGCACGCGTCGGGATGATTTAGATGGTCCCCGATGATATCCACGCCTTTTGAAAAATGTCACCACGCCGAGGAGAAAAATATAGAAACCGCGTGCGACCATCCTCCCCACTCCCCATCGTCCGGTATGCGCGTCGCGCTTTATCAGCCCCGCACCGCGAAACTTTATTGCCGGCCGAACGATATTTCTCGTCGAATCAGCGGTTAAAAAAAAAAAGAAAAAAAAAAGGGAAAAAAATAACGAAAAAGAAAAAAAAAAGGAAAAAAAGAGAGAATGAAACGAACAAACGGCGATGAAGGAAAGATTAGAGAGGATCGCGATCCTGATTCCATTTCACCGCTCTTATATACAGGACTTTCTATCGTATCTTTTGATAAAAATTAATCGTTCTTATCCTTATATTAGATGATACGAATCGTTATGCGTCATCTCGATATCGTAACGTTCGCGACGCAAACGATACAATTAGTTGGATAATTATAAACGCGTGGCAAAACGCGTGTTTACTTTCTATCTACGGTTACGAGGATTCGAATCTCGAAGATTACTAACGCGAACAATGCGGGCCTTAAATGGCTTTTCCCCGCGTTTCCTCGCGAGGTTTGTCGGCAATGCGAATGAAAGAAAGTTGGCATTCTATTATGCGTGCACAAACGTGCGCCGAGTTGGCGCATGAAAACGGAAAAAGGGGAGGAAGACGCGGGCGTCTACGCCGTGGAAAAAACACGCACTTGAGTAATCGCGCTACGCCTCCAGGCATCTACAACCAGGCTTCTCTTCTAATCAAAGAATTCCGGAACAGCCGGAACGTCGGTGGAAAATTTAAATACGCGAGACGCATTTTGGTGGTCCGTGTCGTCATTGTCCTGGACGTCGTCGTTGTCGTCGCGTCGTAACGAAATAAAACCCGACTGTAAAAGAGAGACATCTGTCGGTTCTTTTAATTACCGCGGTACGTGTGCTCAGGTAGAGGTTCCCGCACCGTGGACCTTACATTTTCCTTCCTTTTCTCTTCCTCCCTCTCCACCTTTCTCACTCTTTGTCCCGAATGCCGCGCTTTTGTCGCTCCTTTTTCCTCACCCTCCGATCCTTCCTTCCTTCCCACTCTATCAGATCTGGCTCGTTTGCATGATTTTAGCCGTGTCCGAGAATCGAGAATTCACGTGGCAATCTATCCTTCTTTCTTTCTTTCTTTCTTTCTTTCTTTCTTTTTTTTTTTTTTCTTTCCGATCGAGAGTATAATATAATTAGGGAAATTTTTCTTTTATCCGATAAGGTAAAAATTCGAGCGAAATACGATACGAGTTAATAAATTTAATCTGAAATTTTTCTATTATCATCGTTATATCGATACATATATTTACGATACAAATAAAATATAATACTTGCGTAATATCAATATTATATTTAGATGTCAGATTTGATCAGATAAATAGTTAAAAAAATGTAATTAGACAACAATTAAAGATATATAAATAAATATTTGTTTCTTGACCAAATCCCATCACTTTGGCGGTATAGAACAGTTTTTAACGACAATTTATATATCGTTCGATACCCAAAGTGATTAAAATATCGATATTCATCTTTCGCATGTTGATTTTACGAAGCTTCTCGCGATAGAGATAAAAAAGGAGAACAATTTTCAGGCTTAAGAACGAAGAATTTACGTGTTTCAAGTGTGACTGGTTCGCGTCGCGGGCGGAAGATCTAGAAGCAGGGACGGGGTGGAACCATAGTAGCGGGGAAGGAAGACGGCGTTGGAAACCGATGGCCGCGATGAAAGCGCGACGCAACCTCGAGAATTAACGGGCTTAGTTGCCGACGCAGGTGTCGTCGGGAAGGCGAACGCAAGCGAGAGCCGAATGAATTACGACAGGAGCGTCAGCCAGCCCAGCGGAACGTTGCTCGTTATATTTTGCGTAACATCCCGATTTTATGGGCCATCCTCACACCCTTGTTCTCGCGTCTTCCTTTACCATCGCCCATCCACGAGCCGTAACAAAGATGCCAACTATCCTTCTCGCCGCTCTTTTCGCTTACGCCTTGTCAAAATTCACATTCAAATGGATTCAAATCGTATACGAGTCGTTGACGAGCGATACGACGTCGATACGACTTAAAATGGATAAGAAAACATCTGCGTCAAATGATTTTTATACCATCAGTTATGTACATGATAATGTATCGCGCGAAAAAACGATACGGATAATATGATACGTACCGATAATTTTTACGATCGATTTTTGCAAATTTTTAAACAGTTTGTCGAACGAGAGAGAGGGGATGAAGAGGCGCTTCGTTCGGCGAAAGACGGAAGCATCGTTGATTACCGATACCTCGTCTTTCATCGCGTAAACGTCGTACACAGCGAGCTTAACGAGTTATGTCTAATCTATGCATCCGCTTATCATAATGGCTCTCGTTATATCGTGAGCATAGCTTCCTAAGCCCGGTAAACCGTACCGCCCCCTCGACTACCCTGTTGTCGTCGCTCCCCTAACCATCCTCCGTTACGTGGCATGCCACCGCGGGAACGTAATAAAAATATTCCGAGTAACCGAACGATATTACGTCGTTACGGGACCACCGAGCGGAATTAAGTACTCCACTTTCTTACCGAATATTCATGTCGATTAAATAAGTATCTGCTACTTTCTATTTATATCTATACAAGATATTTAATTTTTTTTTTTTCTTTTTTTTTTTCGATCACGATCTAGTAAAAGTATCGAGCATTTGATTCGACAATGGAAAAAACGATACAAAGCGTATTTTTTTCATTCGTATTTACTTGTGATCTTATTTCATTCCGTTTACATAGATACGATTAATCAAAAGCGTATAACCGATATGTACGCCATAGTACAATTTCTTACGTATTGTAAACGTAAAAATATTGAATTTTTCTGCTTTTTAACAATTGAGTCGAATTGAACAATATATGAGACAAAAAATCTCGATGACTTACATCGAAAAATTTTGCTCAATTTTATCTCAATTTATGATGCGCGTATGAAATTTTGTTCATAATCGATTGCTCGTTCATTTCGATCGGAACGAAGAATGAAAATGTATTTCGATGGATAACGCGACGAACGGAAGATAAGTAGTAACGAATTCTCCCGTTTTCCTTCTCGGCGATAAATCTCGGCAAGAAAAAAAATCTATCCGAATCTCTTTCCCACCGGTCGCTTAACCTAAAAATTCATCAGATTATAAAGCCATTAATGCTCATACGCGCGACCGGATTTCTCTTCCGGTCTTAGTCATGGTCGAATTGATATCCTACTCGGCTGAAACTTTGATTACGTTTCATTTCCGATTTTCATCCGATTCGTCGCGCTTCGCTGTTAATCGAATCGTTTTGCCGCAATTTCACGAAAAAAAAATTCTTTCCTCCCCCCCTCCTTCTCTCCCCGAGATAGAATCAAAGACAAGATTTCACTTTCTTTCGAAAAATTCAAATAAAAATATGAGAGAGAGAGAGAGAAATGGTTTCGAGTAGATGCGAGAATGCAAGACAGGAGGGGAAAACTGTCAACGGTAAGAATTTAGATGGAGCAAATTCGAAGACAATTGAACGCAGCGAGGTGGAAGAAAAGCGAGCAAGTGAACAAACAAGCTGGGTAAATTATCGGGGAGAAGACGGGAGGATTAAGCGGGGTCGGTGAAAAGCCGCGACGGAAGCGCGCAGGTAACTTAAGCAGGCAACACGAAGGGAAATGCTAGAAGGACGGAAAAGTTTCTAGAACAAAATGATACGACATCGCGTAAGATCCGCTTTGAAGTCAGGTCCGCGCCATTCTTTGTACAAATTGGAAGGAAAGCGCGGCGTAAAAAGCTCCGCTCCGCCCGAGGTTAATACGTTTATGTAGGAAAAATTATTTTTAATTTTTTCTAGACCGGCTCCGACGAGAGAAACGTACAAGTAAGCGGACGCGAGCAAGGGTGTGGCAGAATGCGCGGCACCGCCGTGTAAGAATTTCTTAATTAGATTCGAGCAGCTGCCCGTGCCTCTCTTTCTTTTCTTTCCGTGATGGCTCACACCGCCGCGCGTATACCGCCTCTTTCGCGTGCTTCGCGTCGAAAAATTCGAGCATTATTAGACATTTTTCTCCTTTGAGATAATGGACCTTGTCAGATTTGTAATTGAGACTGTAATGAAACAACATACCTGGGAATATCATCTTCCAGATTTCACGTTCGGAACGCTATTCGATTTAATAATCTAAATTGTCCTTCGATTATCCAACGATCCCGATGTTTCACGCCTCGATTCGGATCCAACCTCATTTTTTATCCATCCATCCATCCATCCATCTATCTTTCAATTATCCATTTCTCTCTTGTATATTTATTCTCCCATCATTCAATAACAATTTCGTTCTAATCCTCTTATCTTTCCAACATTTTTATTATCAGGTTTTTTTATTATCTTTCCATCATCCATTTCTTCTTTTATAATTCATCGTATATTGTCGATCCTCTATCATTCGTATATTCGATACGATACGATAATTTTCAATTTTCAATCTTCTGATCGAACGATCGAAATCCGTTTCGAAAAGAACGCTTGTCTTGCTATTGCTACTTGGTTACAAATTCCAAGGGAAAAAGGGAGAAAAAGAAATGGAGGAGGGACGAAAGATCACGATGAAATTTCGGTATTTAGAAACGCGTAAACCGGTTGGTGATGGTCGTGGTTCCCTATCGTGGGGATAGGGAACACGTATGGTCCAGTGGTTCGCGTAGGGGTGACCATAAATTTTGATAATACCAAAATTGTGACAGAACGAAGAAAAATCCCCGCGAGGCTGCGGTGCAAAGTGCGAATAAATCGTTGCGTGTGCCTTTGTCAACGAAGCATGAAAGGTTGGGCGCACAAAAGGTGAACAGAGAAAAGCGACTTGGTAGAGGGAAAACGAACGAAGAGAGGGATGCGACGCGAACGGAAGGGATGGGAGGAACAGAGGGGGGGGAGTGAGCCGAGGCGCTGGGGTTGACCACGTCGTCTGGTTTTCGACCGACTCTCTCTCTTTCTCTCTCTCTCTTTCCCTTTCCCTCCCTCCCTCCCTCCCTCTTTCTCCCCCCTCCCCTCTCCCTATCGGTACGTGCGTGCGTACATTTTTATCAATTATTAAGAATCCTGGCGTGCTTTTGCAACGGGGCGTTGGGTAACGTTGGGTGATGGTAAAGTTGCTTTCGTCCTTGTCGTTAGTATATCCAGTGTAACCAGTCGTTGCCGACGATACCCTATGCCCATCGATTTTTTTCTTTCTTTTTTTTTTTTTTTTCAACCCTCCTCATCCTCTTCCCCTCCTCGTTCTCCATTTGCGTCAAACCCCTTTCTCCCGCTTTTTCTGCCTGATTCTCTCTTTTTCTTGCCTCTCCCTCCCTCCCCAACCCCTTGCCAACGCTGTGCCGTGGACATTAATAACGGCCACGGCTAACCACCGTCAACCCCTTTTACCAGCGTTACCGTGTCCAGCCACGGAAAGTGCGAGAGTAATAATAAAATATACGAAATGTAGGCGACCATCGTCGCCGCATCCCGGCGGCTCGTCCCTGTGAAAAACAAACATCGTGATGCTTTGGTGTATTCCTTCGTTACGCGCCGAGGGTACGACGATCGTGAAAGATTAGGGTAATTTGCGTTAAATAACGACACGTCTGAAAAACTAAGCAACGGGACAACAGATGTTAACGTTGCTTTCGACACTTTGTTCGCTTTCTTCCAATTACGCGTATCTTCGATATAAATAATTTTTCTTTTGAAAAAAGAAAAATCATTCTTTAGTTGTCGACGCGAAAATATTAAACGCGAAATTAAAAACTTTTTATCCGTCAAAGGAATAATTGTCACTTTAAAAACAAAACGGTATTTCTTTTTTTCTTTTTTTTTTTCTTTTTTTTCCTTGAGAAAATTCATCAAGTTCTGCCAATTTAACGATATATATCAAATATATATATATATATATATAGAACATCGAAGACTAGGATATTAGGAAACGCTCACGAAAATTCATAAACTTTTCTGGATTGGACGAAATATTCTCTCCTATTTGTTTAAATTTTAACGAGGACATGTCCAAAGAACGGATGTCCATAGACGTACGAACGAGATATATAAAGATGGAAAAATTAAAGAAAAAAAATATTTTTCTTGTGCTTCGATACTTTAATCTTTATCTTCTAAACTTGAATGATTTCTTCAAATTTTCGATTTTTTCCAATATAAATCTGTGAAGCTTTATTATATGAATATGCTTCATTTGCCATATTTTTTTAAATTTTTTAATGAATTTCTTTTTGTTTCTCCTTTAAAAAATGGTTAAATAAAAGGGTCTTTGTAATCGATTAAATGCTTAATTTAATGCGATATCTGTCACTTCTCTCTTCTGTAATGTCTATGACTGTCACGATATGACGAATGAGATGTCAAGATTATCGTGAATCATTTTATTATTATTATATATATCATAATCATTCGATGATATTATTTATAAGTAGCGTACATCTCTCATTAGATGTAAGACGATATTGAGTAATTATGGCGTTTGCATGTTCCATGATGGATAAAACTCCATCGAATATCTCGATCGCGAAAGGATTTTTTCGAGATTAGTAATTTTTAAAAAATATTTTACATAAATAAAATTAGATTTTTTTATGTCGTAAACAATTGATAATTACGGAGAACGTTACACTACTCTTCGCGCGAAAATTTGGATAGATCGATCACTGATATAAACATTCATTCGCAGTTATCGGACACGCGATGTCTTCGTATTTAACAATACGAATATTGCCTCTACCATTCCTACTACGACAACAAATTTCATCCAAATTTAAAAAATTTGTAACTCATTTTAACGATATTTTAATATAAGTTGTACTAGAATAAATAAGTGATATTAAATGATATCGTGAGACGATAAGAGATTCATATTTATACGTATGTTAATAAGTATCTTTATCCTTTTCCATTTTTCAGGGTTTACAATGAAACGATAGATGTTCGAAAAGCAAGATGGCATCCAGGCTCTACGAATGACTCTCATTTGTTAATTTTAACATCCGAAAATACATTCCGGTAATTAAAAAATATTTTTATTCAATAATTTTTATATAATTTTATCTTCTTCTTCTTCGCCTTCTTCTTCTTCTTCTTATTTTTATTCTTCTTCTTTTTCCTATGTAATCGACGTGTAACTTTCATATTTTCAATATTTTTTATCAATTTTTTGACGTTATCAAAATGTTATTTAAATTTTGATTTAACGCGATAAAAAAGTTTCATCTAACGCGTACAAAATTTCCATCGTTAGATTGAGATATTTAAAAGTAGAAAACATCTGAATGATATATTAATTTTAATTTTTTCCTAGCTTATACGAATGCGAACTGGGTAACAAGCCAAGACTAATAAGAAGTTGGAAAGTTGGCCGTGTACCATTCGGTTCACCATCCAAAATACCAGATTTCACCTCTTTAGGCGATACAGCGGTAGATTTTGATTTCGCTACACCTACTCTCTGTAAACCTGAAATGTTCATCGGTAAAGATATCAATAAGGTATGGTATAAAAATATGAAATATTCGTGTACATTACCAATCGTGAAATTCTATTAGAAATTATCTATAGGATAACGTTGTCGATTGGAATCAAATTGAATGGCCCATTCTTGTTCTACGTGGAAATGGAGAAGTACGCATTGTTCGTGGCAACATATTGCACGATACGTATGTCTTTTTATGTTTCTTTTATCGTTTCCTATAAATTAATAAAATTGGATGTTAGGATATTGTGAAAAAAGAATTTATTTTAATCAATTAATCAAAACTTTTTTAAAACGATATAATTGTATCATTTAAAATATATTTATAATGCTTATATTTATTTTATCAAGTCATGAAAATCCAGTAGTATCGGAATCACTCTCTATATATCCTCCAGTCGACGACAATTACGGAATAGATTCCTGTTCCATAATGTGTTTACAAACTACCCCTCCGATAGTAATTATTGCCACGTGTACTGGAAAGATTTACCACGCGATTTTGTTGAAAGATGAATTGATCGATGACGATAACGATAGAAAAGTGAGTATATTTGAAATATAATGACTCTATATACATTGCTATTTTAAGTATTAAGAAAATACTTTAGTTTAAAATAACTTGTTATAAAAATATTTAAATATTTAATATGTATGTTTATTTAAAATGTTTATTTACGTGTAATCTTTAATAAACAAATATTATTAAACACAAAAGATTTATCGAAAATATATCACGATCAATAATGATGCACAAAAGATAGTGGACGATAGTGATTAAAAAATAGCAAAATAAAGATGAATTTAGTGACAAGAGTTTATTCATAAAATGAAAAATAATCTTCTTGCAGAAATGTATAAATTTTATATAAATATAAATATTAGAAAAACAAATAGGATTCGAAATTAATTGATATTATTTAATTCTTTCTATTTAATGAATAACTGTGAGTTTCAGTCTTGGTCACAATATGATTCTACGTATAATCTTTACACACCAGAAGAGGCTTTATACGTATACGAGTGCGTCGAAATAGAATTAGGTCTTTTTTTTGCGGATGAAGATGAAAAATATAATTGTCCAATACATATTCGCGCTGACAAGGGTAATAGGTCGAGGTAAATTTTTACGATAGAACAATTTAGTGAAATAAAAACACATATTACATCCCCCATCGATTCTTTCTTCTTTTTATTTTCATCTATCTAACTATTTAACACATTTCTTAAACACATCTTTCTTGTTGTAAAATTTATTAATAATTGTCGTTTATCAAATAAAATGTATCGAACATTTATCATTTAATATTGAATATCGAAAAAATAATTTTAAACCTATAAAATAAAATATCGCATTACATTCTCTTTTTTCATCATCTCTCTCTGGATTCATTGTTTATTCTTAGAATATAAAAAAAAAATACATACACAAATATTCTATTATTGAACAAAATTTATTCGTAGGTATTTTTGTTCTCATAATGCTGGAATCCATATGATTAGTTTACCTATGGTTTCTCAATTACTGGAATACATCAACTCACCAAAAGGTAAGAAAATAAATCATTTTCTATTTCTGTATATCTTTCACAAATATTATTCTATAATCTCTATCTATAAAGATCAACAGCAAAAATAAATATTAAGTATTTATTTTATATTAAATATAAAATAAAATTATGCTTGTATAATATATATAGTTGAATTTTTTTTTCATTTAAATATTAAATGTTTCTAAATAAATTTTTCTTTTTCTTTTTGTTTTTTTTTTTTTTTTTTTTCAGAAAACGAAGATGCTCGTTTACCATCACTTTCGAATCAATCTAGTTCGCAATATTTAATTTGTAGAAGAACTAAACATACACAAGCGAACGAATCTACTCCAATTCTTGGATTCGGACTTCTTCAAGAGCCATGTGTTTTGATAGCTTTGTTACACACCGGTGACATCGTTGTCCGTTGTGTTATCGATCTTTATTATTTTCCAAAAATCGAACCGCCAGAACCTGTAATTGATAAAAAAGAAAAAGTGAGTAATATCATTGCTAATTCTTTTAAATTATAATCCATTAATAAATTTCTGAAAAACAATTTTTCATAAAAGACCAATTATTACAAAAAGACCAAAAAAATTATTCTATAGCTTCTCTAGCTTATTTGAAGAAATCGTTCGTTATTTCGTAATTAATTATTATATCACGTATAATATAGAAACTATAATGCATAAAGACATATATACTTTTCCTATAAAATATATATTTTTTTCTACTTACAGTAAATGTATATATTTGTAGTCGACCGGTTTCACGTTTATTTTTAATAAAAAGTCAAGAATTTTTATTAAAAAAAGATATAGAAACAAATTGTCTTGCCGAAATTTGCAAGATTAAAAAAAATTATTAAGAAAAAATAATATTATTTTTCAATAACTAACTAATAATTAACATTTTATTATCCAAAGGTGAATAAAGAGGAATTCGACGTATACATAAAAAAATTATTAAAACATGAAACATCACAACCCCTCATTAAAGTTGGCTCGAAATCTCCACGAGAAAGTTTGCAGGTATTGAACGAATAAAGAATTATATTAATTTAGATAAAAACTAATGTTTTTTATTATTAGCTTTTATATCATGCGACGGATATTTTTCGTAAAGAACATTTTGTTAAACATGATACTGTACGAGAAGAAATCGGTAAAAAAGTACGTGCGTTAAAAGTAATGAAAATCCAATTACTTAAAGATCTGGAGACTTTAATAGAAACGAAGAAAGAATTGCATCAAACTGCTGAACGATTGGCTGAACGTTACGAAGATATTAAAGATGAACAAGAGAAATTAGCACAAAAGTAAGTATTTTCTTTTATTTTTCTTTTATTTTTAATTGCATTAGAAAATATTTGCGATATAATTTAAATGGAAGGAAGGAAGAGAGAGTATATTTTATTATTACAAATCTATGAATTTATAGAGCAAAAGAGGTATTACGATTAGTAAATTACAAGGAACCTACTATGACTCCTATAGAAAGAGCAGAAGCAGAGGAATTAAGGAAAATGGAAATGAAAATAGAAGTGATGAAAATCAGACTTTTGGATTTAAAGAAAAAATCAGAACAAATTGGACATACAGAGAATAATGAAAGCATTGAAGATAAAAAAGAAATTGTTTTTAAAGATGATCAAGAAAAAATAATCAAAAACACTCTTGGACAAATGTATGCTTTGTTGTATATCTTTATAAAAATATATTAATTAAGAACGTAAGTGATAAAATCTATTTTTTTTTATTTTACAGGGCAAAAGATATAAAAGAATTAATTATGGAAGTTAAAAAATTCGAGGAAGAAGTAAGTATTTAAATCGAACGATAAAAAAAATATTAAATATAAAAAATGCTGAATAATTGTAAAAATTTTACTATTTTAATTTAAAATATAAGATTTATTACAATAAAAAATGATTTTATTTGCAAAATAATTTATTATACTAGCTATACATTTGTATAGTATTATTTAGCCACATTATTAATGTAAAGAATACTTCCAAGAACTTCTCGCGTTGAATATCTTTTTTAAATATTAATATAGAATTTATTTAGAACATACATATATATCGATTTTAATAAAAATATTAATAAAATCAACATTAAACAATAAAATATTAGATAGAATATCCTTACGTTATGTCTCAATTTCAAGTAAATTTATCGAATATGCAAAAAAATATACAAAAATGAGAAAGATAATAACTTAAAATCTTAAAGTAGAATAAGTCAGTTTTTAATAATAATTGAATAAATGAGCAAAATATTTCTTTATAATATTTTTATCGTTATTATGCATTGGTTGAAAAAATTAAAATTGTATTTTCAAAAATTATTTTCGTATAATTTTTGATAATAGAAAGAAGAAAATCTTAACAATATATCTGCCTGTTATAATCACATTTCTTTGACCATCAAATATTGCTCAAGGTACAAAAATATAATGAGAAACATCGTTAGAATCTTCCATAACTTTTGATTGTAGCAATTTAATTTCAAGTCTCAATTTCTCTTTTTCCATTTCTTGCTTTCGTATCTCATTCGAATAACAATTCATTTGTAACTTTAATTTGTCCTTTTTAAGTTTTAACATTTCAGTTTCATGATATAACTTTCCTTTCTCTGCACGAAGAACTGCTAGTTGTTCCTGAAGTAATTGAGCACTAGCTTCATCTGAAAATATTACTTCAGGTGTATCGACATCCGGTTTTACTGTTGTCGTTGATTTTGAACCGATTATTTCACTCTCAGGTTCACTATCAGGCTCTGCCTCAACATTTGTAGCTTCTTTCATGATCCATATTCTAGAATCTGCAGTTTCATCAAAAGTATTTGATGGTGATTTTACTGGTTGTTGTTGCGATTGAGGTGTAAGAGACCTAGTTTGTTGTTTCGGAGATGTAGATGTTCCTTTTACTTTTTCCATATCAGTCGTAGATGCGATGGTTTCAATATCTAAAATCGACATTTATATCATAAATTCTTTATCCTATTATATAAATAAAAACATTGTTATCACAAAATATTACCTCTAGTACTAGGAGATTGACTACCATCTACAGTATGTGACAAATGATTGTTACAATAAGTATTAAATTCTCTTTCATCTACAAAAACAGAACCATCAGCATTTACGATGGATTCAACAATTACAGATGGATCTCCATCTTGCATTACTAACTCCCCTACAATTTCACCATTTGCTGCTATAATATCCCCATCATTATTTGCCCTTAATAATTCTCCTTCTGTTGTATCAATTTCATCTACTACTTCTTCTTGAGTTAATTGACCGCTATAGGAATCATCACCGTCATTTCCTTCGCTTACTTCTAATTCGGTTGGCAATCCCTGAAAAATAATTTTTTTTTTTTTTTTTTTTTAATGTATTATTAAATCCTAAGAATTAAATCTTACATCTTGTCCCCAAGGAGATTCTTGTTCTTTTTTCATTCTTTTTATCGTCTGTGCAATTTCATCTTCAGATTCAGAATACATTTTCCTATCATTATTTTTACCTTGCATTTTCTCTATATCATGAATTTTTTTAAATAATTGATATGCTCTCTCAGGTGTTATATTCCTTTTTTGTTTATTGGCTGCTGCTATATTAAATAAATCTTTGGATCTAAGTATTTTGTTTGTTCGTAATCGTACATATTCTTTCAATCTTTTACGATCAATATGTAACTGCATGAGATCTTGTACTTCTTGCTTAATTTCGCCACATAATTTCCTTTCTTGTGGAAGATTCTTAAATAATTCCTAATTAAAAGGAATAAAATAGAATGAAATACAATATATATATAGATATATATATTGAAATACAAAATTTAAATCAATATTATCTTCTTATTATTATTTACCTCTGAAATTTCATGATTATGTTCATTATTGACACTAGTTACTTCTAATTTTGTACCATCTTTTGATGCTCTTAACATAATATGAGCAGGACAATTTGTTCTTATTGATCTAAGTGAAACAGTGATATTTTATAAATATATATTTAAAAATATGTTTATTTATATTTATTTATTTCAGAATAATTATAATAAAGATCTAATGTAAATCTAATAAAATCTAATAATTTTATAAACTAACTGAGACTGTCTTCTGCCAGCTCCACGAGGTAGAAACTTTTGACCACCATAAATACAAGCATATTTGACCGAATAATACTTTAAACGCTCGCTAATGGGACGAGCAGTTTTCATATGAGCTCCGCTAACTGTTCTACTATCTCTTCTCCAATAGTGAACTAGGCTACGCTTTGAAAATTTTTCCAGTTTATGTTCCAATTCTTCATAACTATCAAACATTTCCCCCAAATGGAAAGATACATCTTCATCTTCCACAGTATTTATATCCATTATAAAAGATACAATTAACAATCTATTTTATAAATCATCATGTATTATTTATTAATCAAAAAATATATGTATATATATATTTATATAAAATGTATAAAAAAAGTTATAAGTATTCTATAATTTTCGTTTTATATCGTTACATATTAAATATCGCAAAAGCGAACATTTATCTATTAAAATAACTAAATTTAATTTTATAATCTGTAAAGACAAAGTACGATACATTAAAAAATAAAATGAAGGTTAGAATATATCGGGACAAATAAAATAACATCATTAAAATTTTTATTTGTATTATTATTTAATTCGACTTCTATTAATGAAATAAATCTCGCGATAATAATACAATTCGAAGAAAAGCATTGTTTTTCTTATTCAAAATTTTAAGGTTAGATTTAAATTTGATTGGCGTGGTAGAAGCCAAGACGATGAAACCGTGAATACAGCCAGATAGATTTACTCAAGAGCCGGACAAAGACGGGCGGGATTTTTTGTCTCCTACTTATTTTCAATCTTTACAGTATGCGACTTACGTCCTATCATATTTTCTGTAGCATTCCTTCTTGCTTTTAATGTTTTATAATATTCAATTGTCACGAAAACATGTACCTTGATTTTACGCCATTTCTAATAGAGGACAAGTGACTGAACTACAGCGCAACTGTTGTAATTTATTCTCTATTCAAATATTTTTTACATTTCGTATAATTAAATCAAGATTAAAATAATTCGTTTACTTTTCTCATGTAAATAAATTCATCTATAATTCTTTAAATTGATAAAAGTTGTACAAAATTGTTGTATGACGTAATAACCTATCGTTTAACATTACAACAAAATAACAAATTACTAATATAATTTAAAATAATACTTGTTAACGTGTATGTGTGTGTGTGTATGTATATATAATGTGTGTGTATATATATATATATATACATATATATACATATACAGATATATACACACACACATACATATATATATATATAATGTGTGTATATATATATATATATATATATATTATTAAATTTATAAATATTATTATACTAATTTTTCAAAAAATGTTAAGATATCTTAGATTTATAAATTATATAAATTTTATTTTCATTGAATAAATTTTTATTTGGTTTCAAAATTTTTCGTAACGAAAAAAAATTATTAATGTAACCAATCATTTTCGTACTCAGTATCTATAGGGGGAACAGGGGGTGGTTCATTTTGCAATACAGAAGATACCTACAGAAAAAATATTTTAAAATATACGTCAAATTTTATAAAATATGTAGAATTAAAAATAATTATATTTATATTATATTATTTTTTTATACCTGTTCAAAATTAGAAATTTGTGATTCTGTATTGCATATTTTCAGAGTATTAGTTTCTGTATTATTAGAAGAAGATAATTCTATTTTAATATCACACATATCATTTTCATCAGTATTATTTAAAACTTGTAATGTAACATTCTAAAATTACATTTTCATTAAAAATTATAATAAAAAAAATTATACATTATAAAAAAATTTATTTATTTATTTATTTATTTATTTATTTATTTATATATCTACTTACCTTTATTGTACTTGCTATTATTGTTTTTATATAATTTACAGAGTAGGACTCATCTACAAATTTATCCAATAAAGTATGATAAATTTTATTCATTATTTGTTTGATTTCCTTGTTCTTATTATCATTCTAAGAAATATAATTACAGATATAATTACAATTAAAATATCTCGAAAATAAAAAATTAATGTCAAATAAAAATGTCCTTACTTCTTTCAATTCTTTAGAATCTGTAATTTTTTCAGTAGTACTACATTCTTCAGAAAATTTAAGCACTTTATTTTCCAATATTGTTATTTCTTCTTGATATTTGCTATTAAGTTCTTTTGTTTCTTCCAAATTTTTTTTCATGTTACAAAATGCAGTATCGGAATCTTTTAGAGATGCATTTAACTCTTTAATAATTTTATGCAAGTTTTCATTATCTTTTATTAAAGATTCTTTTTTAGCTTCAAGATCTTTTACTTGTTCTGTACAAAATATACTTAATTATACTTTATATATTTTAATGCGCAACTAATAATATGTAAGTACTCATATTACCTTTTGCTTGTTTTAATTCTTTTTCCAATAAGCTCATTCTATCTTTTATTTCATTTAACTCTATAAAATTTCTATCATTAGTTATATCAATATTTTTAGATAATTGACTATCCTTTTCCCCAGATGTATCCATGGCTAACAACATTTTCAAAGTAGCATCTAAAGTCGTTTTATCTTTTATAGGAGTTGTAGCATTTTGAATTTCAAAATGATGAAACTATAAAAGATATGTAATAATACTTTAATAAATAATATATAATTTATTCGATAGATAATATATACCTTATCCAATAATTTTTGTACATTATCGGCTATCTTAGACATCCCCATTCTGAGTTCTGCATTTGTCATTCTAGTTTCAGACAATAATATATTTAATCCTGGATCTATTATCGTTGGTATTGTTGAAGTTACAGTTTGTGATTGTAATGAATATATTTGACCATTCAAGGTGACAATATTTGGCTATAATAAATCTAAATATTAATTTTAAAAGATGCTAATTATCGTTTATAAATCAATTTTTCGAAAAAAAATTAATTTATATACTTGTATTTGTGTGGGAGACCATTGAGGAGAAGTAAATACAGATGAATTAACGAAAGATTTACAAGGAGCATTTGTCGTCGATATTTCAGTTTTTAATTTTGATTTCTTGTGTGAATTTTCCACTGGAGAATGTTTCTTTTGTATCTCTTCTTCTGACGATTCTATCTAAAATGAAAAAAAAAAATCACTGAATTAAAATAAATTAAATTAGAAATATAAAATTAAATTATAAATATGTTGATTAAAATTATATTAAATATATTCACTTACTTTCTTTTGAATTTGAAATTTACTCGATACATCATCCTACAAATGTATATCTCATTATTTTTAATATAATTAAAATATATTTAATCATGATTTTATTCAATTACACATATATTAATTAATATAATTAAGTTAAACTTGTACTTGAATATACCTCGGTATCTTCAGAATCTGTAGTGGTAGATGTAGGAATTTTTGGTAATATAGACTGTCCCATTTTAGCCATTCTTGATATAATAGAAGCTTTACCGCTTGTAATTGTATGCGAATGAACAGTTTCTGCAGGTGATTGTATATCTATTACTTCTACTTCTAATATAATATCTTTTTCTTTAGGAAATCCAGGTCCCAAACTAATCTGTAAAATAATTATGTTTAAAATATATATTCATAATTCATTGATATTTGTTAAAAAAATTTTCGTGTAAAACCTGTTTATTGGGAGGTACAAATAAAATTCGTTTTAATCCTTTATTACTTTCTAAAAAAGTTCTTTCCCAATTATCATCCATAGATATTTCTACCGTCATTGTTTGAAATGTTGTAGGAATGTTTTTAAAGGGTTGTGTTATTTCTGTTACGATGAAATATTTGATAAATATATTATCTCCCTCTCTTGCCACTATATCTTTATTAGCAGGTGATAAATCCTGATAAAGTACATTTTCTATTTTTTTATTTTCTGAAAAATATCGAGCTAATCCTACTTCTTTAGCAAATTCTATACAGACATCATTATTTTCAAACAAAATTGACCAGTTTTTATTATTGCTATCATAATAACTCGAATAATTGTTTGGTTGTATAATATATAAAAAGTTAGGTGTCACGGTAACAACTGACACATGTTCTTGTTTGCTTTTATATAAAATAATTTGATATAATTTCGACGCAAAATTTCCTGTAAGAGCTATTCCAAGTTTTCCAATTGAAATATAAGCCCCGTTTTGTCTACAAATAACATTAATTATATGGAATATGAAAATGACAATTACAAAAAATAATAATAATAAAAAAATTCAATATAAAAACTTACAATTTAAATGCGTGAACTGCTTTAGCTATTATAACTTCTGTTTTATTTGAAATTGTTTGAGTTAAAGTACGAGATGTATTTAATTTTTTAGAAACTTGTTTCGTTGAAGAACCACTATCTAATGTTTTAGCTTGTAATCCAAAGATAGCAGCTAAATTCGAGCTAGAAAATATTTGTATACATATATATATATACATATATTAAATATTAATAGTATTACATACAATTATATTAAATAAAGACTAAAATGGAAATATAACCTTACTTTAATTAATCTTTTTATATAAATATATTTTATATAAATATATTTTTTAACAATATATATATTATATATAACTAAAATTAATAATTTGTAAAAACATACCCTGCTGCTGGAAAAAAATCTGATTCATCATCATCGCGTAAAATTTTATCAAGATTTGGTATTTGATTTCCTGCATTCATGTTTGAATTAAATTTTTTAGGCGAAAAATTTTTTTTAACGCTAAAATAATAACAAAAATATAAATTTAAACTATTTGTAAATACAAACACTTAGTAAATGACAGTTTGTTACTTATACAAACTAAGTAAGTAGATAAACAATACTTACTCACATGATTAATAAAATCATTAATAGATGGCGCGATAAATTTTGTTGATAGAAAAGAGCTTGATAAAATAGAAAATATTAAAGTATAGAAATTTATTATAAAAAAATGTGAAATGCAAAATAAAAAAAGATATATAAATAATCGTAATATTAAATCGTTTTATATTTCATTCAATTTAGATTATAGTAAAATTTATATAATGAATATTAAATATTAAATATATTATCATAGTAATTATAGACAAAAAACGAGTTAGACATGACATTTTACGAGATTATGCGTTACATGTTCTGAAACATTGACACGATCACGAAAGATCAATGTTTTTTTGTGTCATCAAACATGACATAATCTAAATATAGATGTAAGATTAAATTATCCAAAAAATACAAAATAAATATCTGTATTTATTCAAATATCTGTGTTCAAAAAAATCCATTCAAAATTCATATGATATAGCACAGCCTTGATAAGCCTTGATAAATAAATAAAAAATTCAATCGTTCCTAAGATATAAACATTTTTTGTTTTATATTAATATTATGATTGACTGACTATTGACTTCTCGATATTTATAGATTTATAGATAATTTCATTTCTACATATATTTGGTCATTTTTTACGAATTTTCTCAAAAATTCCAAATCTTTGTCAAATTATTTGACAAATATGCATGGAAAATATTGAATGAGGAAATTTATTTTTAAACAGTGAGAAAAACATTCGAATGTGAATATAGTCAGTGGATATTAACAATATAAAAAAAAATGATTATATCTTATTGAATCTTATTTTCAATTATCATTTAATAAGGCTTTTTTATCCAATATCCATATTATAAATAATAATTAAAAAATAATTTTGAATAGTTTTTTTTTTAATATTTTATATGTTTCATAATTTTTTAAACTAAAATCTAGAATATCCATCATCTTAAATTATCTACGAAAAATATATTCATACTTGCATTCAATTAGTCCATATTATATTTTATAAAATATATAATTAATAAATATATAAATAATTATATAATATGATATATAACTGAAATTATCTATAATATTAGTGGTACATAATTATACATCATATATTAAATAATAATTCATTTCTAATTAATTTCATTGCTTGAAGTTGCTCGCGCTAATTTTTTTTATTGTATATTCAACTTTTGATCGTTGTGCAACATAAATAGCAAAAGCTGTAAAAAAAACCAAAGTAAAATTAAACTTAAGAATAAAATTTAAATTTAAAAAATTTAATCTAAAAAAATTCTATCAATATTCTATATCTCTATTATATTATAATGAATAAAAAAAGAATAACTAATATTAAAAAAAAAAAAAAAAAAAAAGAAAAGAAAATAAGCAAAATAAGCTTCTTATAAAGTATTATTTTATAATATTTTGTTCATCAATCATCTATTTATTTACAATATATTACTTTATCTATATATTTAATGAATAATATCCTTATGCATGTAACTAGTTCTAAATATTAAAAAAATGTAATTAGCAATAGCCGAATGTTCATGCGAAAATACGTAAGACTAGAAAACAATTATCATTGTTTATTATTGTTATATTATAACAATCTTATTAGACATTACGTGTTAAAGACTTTTTTAATGTTCAAAATCCATTTTTTCATACCTTAAAACTTCTTTTAATAATAATTGCAGAGAAACATGTGGCAATGTTTTAGACATAGATATGAACCGCAGCATGTATCTAAGTATATGTATCTAGTACAAAGATCGACGACTGTTGAAGCGTGCTTATTAAATTAAAGATCGTACTTCCTTACATTATGGGAGAATAATTTAATTGTACATGTATTTTATGTAATCAATATTTTTCTATAATGAAATCTTCTACTCTGAAATGAAATCTCTATAAAGAAAACAAATTTAAATATAAACTTTAATACACATTAAAATATTTTAAACATCCTACTTATTCTAAAAACTCCTTTCATCTTTTTAATTTCTAAACAAGAAAAATTAAATCGTTTATAAATCCTGCTTATTGAAAATCTTTTCATAGAAACAATTTTTAAAGCACATGTAACACATAGAAAATACAAATGATAATATAGAATGACTAATAAATGAAATCACATAACTATTAAGAATTTGATTGTTTAGAATGTGGAAATTTAAGGATGACAGGCAATTCACGATCATCTTGCCTCGAAAAATAAAAATATTGTTTTGCATGATATCATGATTTATAAATTCAACTTATCAAAAAATTAAATCTTTCTTTGATTCTATTTTATCTATATCGTTGAATTATAAGTATATGTAAAAATGCAACTCATCTTGTATAGTTATACGTGAATTGGATGTCACTGAGCATGATCGCCGTTTTAAATCTGTTTTGTCTTTTCCCCTTTTTGAACCGCCGTGAGACACGATATAGTGATCTCAGTGTAACAGAACAAAGGCATCGGCACGATCCACATCTATATAACATAGTTTATTTCTATTTCCTTTATTAAATATATTCTTTATTTTAATCATTTCACTATTTCCTAATAATAAACATATAAAATGAATATATTAAATTAATCGTATCAAAATAAAACAATAATCTAAGCTCAAATCTTATTTTAAAAATTCGTAATATGAACTAAGTAATTCTATTGATTAAATAGACGAATAAAAAAGAAAAAATAAAAAATAAATTATTCCCATAATTGAAAATAATTATCAATTATAATAATATTCAATAAATAAAATAAAATTAAACAAACGCATATCAAAAAAATAAAAAATAAAAGAATAATATAAAGAACAAAAAAATAATTATCAAATAAAAATTACGGAATAACCATGTCATATCTAAAGAAAAAAAAAACATCTAATTACAAATTTTTGCAACAGAATGACATTCTGTATAAGTATTTATTTCGACGTATCGTATTACAAATTGGGAAAGGGATAATTCGATAAGTAAGAATGTATCGAGCATAGTATCAATGCAAATAGTTTTTTGAAAAGACTATATTAAAAAAAATTTTCTGGAAAGACTATATTATTAGCAATGTTTTTGCCTTTCGAACATAAAATTAAAACAAATACAGAAATAATAACATACGAGTTGAACATACACATTTATTAAAGAAATATGTGTATGTATGTGTATGTGTGTGTATGTATGTGTTTTTGCGTATGTTTATATATGAATTGATTCTATTAATATTGTTTTAATTTAAATCTTTATATGTATAAAAGTAAACAAACTTATAGTAACTATGTTTTTTGTCAAAATAAATAAAAAAACTTACCATATCTGAATGAAAATCAGATTATTATAGTAATTAATTATAATCTTAATTATAATGATGTGTTCAAGAACTATTACACATTCAAAACCATCTTGCCTTCAAAGCAATTAAATCTGCACTTTCAATTTATTATAATTAAAAAAATTCGTATTAATTATTAAAAAAAAAGTTTAATAATCTGTAATTAAGCTTAACGATCGTAATATAATACTTTTTTTTTTATCGATACAAATTTTACATAATTATGTACGGTGAAATGCGACCTGTCACTACGATTTTCAACTGTAAACCAACGTTATGCGCACTATGATGCGCATTGATTCGTATCATTAGCAGCTTTTTGATTGGCTAGAGTGGCAATATTTATTTATTCAATATTTATTCACTTCACTATTTAAAAAAATAAATATATTATATTTTAATTGCAGATTGTTATTATATTTAAATCTTATAAAAATATTTAAAAATCGATAAGAAAAATAATAATTATAGATTATTATAATTTTATAATTAGATTATTATGATTTTATTGTAATATTCAAAAATAATATATAGAATATTAATAAAAATTTAATAGATTATATTAAGAATTACTTTACCAATAAATATTATTTAGCAATCAACTGTTTATTGTCATAGTCATCTAAAGTATATATGTATGAAAATTAAAACAAATATAGACTTCTGTACTTTGTCTTAAATATTTTGATTTATAGTAAAATCAGATTTTAATCATTATTGATTGATCAATACCAATACTATTCATAATATTCAAACAATTCGATATCAAAATACAAAATATAATATCGATACTTAATAGGAAGTATCGATAATATCAAAATTTTAAATACTTAATATTATTTTTTTACTACTAGATTGATAGATTTGATATTGATATTTTATGATTCTAATCTACCATCATTAATCATTTTTTATCAATAATATAGCATGTAATAAGAAAGTAGTGAGGGGATTAGAGGGGAAATAGTAAGGGAATTTCTGAATACTTAAGAAAAATGATACAAAAAGAAAACATTGTATGTTATTTTTATCTTATATCTCGTTTATATATATTATAATATATAGTACCAATCAAATCTGCTCTCAGCAAATTTTTCTAAAGATCCTAATACTAAAATTTTTTTTAAAATACTAAATAATACTAAAATTAGAAAGGCAGCAGATTTGACATAGGATTTGTTATAATTGGATTATTGTTATTAAAAAACTAGATTTCACAAATATAATAGATTTTGCAAAAAGTTAATTCATGTGAAGAATATTCAAGTTTTGTTTGAATAAGTAACTGCAGACAGATGGCAGAAACAACGTGATTTGCAATATATAATTTGGCAAATATAGTAAAAATGCAACATTTCTGATATTAATCTGTTATGCGATTGAGATAAGATTGTATGATAAAATCGAGCAAATGACGACAAATACATATGGTTTGACATCAAATTGTTTCTTTTGATTTCAATGTGCTATCAATTTTTTATTAATAATATATATATATATATAATAAATGAAACTATAACATTTAATAGAGTAATGTAAAAAATATATTTATAAAATAAATATATTTATTATAACCATAATTAATTGTAAACATATATATTTTATATATCATATTTCTTCACATATATTTTCAAATAAACTAAAAATTTTTATTTTATTTACTAAATATTCTCTTATTCAATTCAATTATTCTATTTTTTAATCCAATTAGAAAACTTTTATAAATTAAATTTAATACTTAAAAAAGAAATTGCATTATCATTTCATTTAATATAAAATTTAATATAAATATATAAAATATATAACAAATGAAAAAAAAATGCAACAAATTATTCTTTTCTTTTTTTTATCTTTTGAAAAATTTTTTTATATTGCGATATTTTTCTTGAAAGAAAAGGAAAGGAGAGGAGAAAAAGAGATAAAAAAAAGAAAAGCTATGTTAAAGAAATACATACAGATGCAATATTAGATATAATATTTTACATATAATACAATAACATACATACATATATTATTACTATATATATTTTATTACATTTATAATTGATTATTTTAGTTCAAAAGTATAATGCACTCCTTCTCCCGGATATTGTTTTTCCATCTAAAACATATCAGATCATATATTACATGTAATATATGTAATATATATTCATTTATTCAATAAGAATAAATAAAGTTATAATATTCTACATGAGAATATGATTACTTACTAAAGGTTGACTTATAGTCCATGAATAGTAAAAAATTAATGCAGAAACAGCCATAATAGCACAAAAAATTGGAAAAGCCTTATGTGGTTCAACAATTTGACGAACACCATATTCATAGCGATCTCCAAATAACATATTTGATTCTTTATGAAACTATATACAAAATAATAATAATAAAATAATATATTACAGCGCATAGTATATAATTATAAATAATTAAATTCAGAATATTGTTTACTTAGTTTACTTAGCTATAATTATTATTTCATAATATCTTACCGGTTCCTCAAAATTTCTTCTTAATGCAGGGAAATCCCAAGGATAAAATGGATCTTTAGCCTCTACACTTATAAATGGTAAATCTGGATAGTCTCCTGCATAATTGGTGTCTGGATCACAAGGTTTATATTCATCAGGATGCAAACCATATTTTTCTGCAGCTGCTTTCATTTCTTCTTTTGTTTTTGGATATAAGCCTGGCATATATTTTTTCTGAGAAACAGCTAAAAAATATAAAAAAAATATTAATTATATTATACATAAAAATATAATATTATTAATAATTTATTAAATTCATTTCTTAATTATTTTGGATAACTCTTATATAAGATATATATTTAATCTATCGAAGTATAAAATGAAATAACCTCTTTTTACATAAATACATCACTTACACAACTCATTTTGTAAAAGCTCTTCATATGGTGTATCAACAATTTTATCATATTTTCTAGCGAAAGACGTAAGCATTATATTTCTCACAAATAATTTCTTTGACAGATTTACAGTCGTTTTTAACGCAGCCATTTTTAAAATAAAAATTAATAAAAATCATTTACTTTAGGGTTAATACAATTACAGTTAAGTCGATAGTGAAAAACTATCGATAATAAATCGAGTTTTTAATAATCGATAATTTATTTCGTTTAAATTCGTTCTATAATTATCGATAATTTCAAATGTTATCGATAGTTTTTTATCGATGCTAACATAATGTGAATATATAAAGATAATATACAGAAAATGATCGGTATCATATATTAGTCGACTATAATAAAATTGATGTAAGTTTTTATTTATAAGTCTTTCCATTTTAAATAGTGAAAAATTATAGTTAAAATCAAATTTTTATTTACTTTTTATTACTATATTTTTAATATAGTAATATTAATATAGTAATATAATTTAATATAATATAGTAATATAGTAATATAATAAAACAAATTTGGAAACAATGTGTACGAATATAAATTTTCGTGTACAATAATAATTTTGAAATGACATAAAATATTTATATTTAATAAAAAATAAAGATGAATTATAAAATTTTTTACAAAATAGTTTTTTAAATTTTTTAAATTAATTAAAAAACATATTTTTATACATATATATGATATAATCAAATTTTGTAATGATGTATTTATCTTTATTGTCTATTTAATTTACATATATATTGTTATATCATAATATTATTAAAATATATAAATTTAAGAAATAATAAAATATATCTTATCATATTTAATTTTATTTTTTTATTCATTATCCTTATTATTAGTTTTCTTAATTAGTTATTTTTAAATATTGGATAAGTATTTATCTATACATTCAATGTGATTTAAAATCTATGTAAATGCTTCTTTTTGAAGATTATTATAGTTATTTTATATCACATTTGATGTTAAAAACATAGATTCTAAAGATTTTGTAAATAAAATCAACTCAATTAAAATATATCTTTTCTTGAAGAGACTTATATTTTTATCTATCTCCAGCTAATAAATAATAATACATAGAATAATAATAACAGAAGAAATAAGAATAAGTACGTAAAATGTTATATTTTAATTAATTGATACAGATTAATAAATAAAAATGCGATTATTATAAAATAGTCATAAGATATTATTTATGCCAGAATATATAATAATAATATATAATAATATGGTAAATAATTTGAAAATTAAAACTGATCATTAGATATATGTATGGAAAAAATTTAAATTGTTTAAAATGAAATTTTTAACAATATATTTTAAGATCAGTGAGAGTATCTTTTCAACAAATTGATTTGATTTTTCAAATAATCTGGCAAAATTACAGACTATATTTCTTTTGATAACTATATAATATTAGATATTTATATTTTAAAGTATTTATGATAATAAAAATAATAAATATATAAGCAATAATTATTTGTATTTTTGAAGTGTTTCAGGTAGTGAATTTCATATATTTAATTTGAAAAATCATTTTAATAATCTTTTTCACAGTAACAAAATTACTAATCAATTCTACAACAAATATAATATCTTTTATGGGACAGTAGATAAGGATAAAATTTAATAGATGTTATCTTATTGAATTATTCCTAATAAATAAATAAATATAGTTATATATTATTATTTATATATATATTATATATATTATAAATTAAATATAATTAAAAATAACTATAATTATAACTATAATTAAAAAAATATTTTTAAAACTAATAAATTAAAAATAGAATATGTAATTAGTTTATTCACATGCATTAGTATTTTAATCAAATGAAAAATAAATATATAGTTTCAAAATATTGCTAATTCAATAAGATAAATAACATTAATTTTTATTAACTATTTAACGCATTCATTATATAAAATGAATTCGATTTTCGAAAATCTATTTATATTGTACCTATATATTTCAAAGAAATTCTGAAAAATTATTTGATAATGATCTGAATATCACATATTTACTATAACTTAAAAAGATTTATTTAAAATTTTTAATGATAGTTTTTAAATCAGCGGTTTTGAAAAGATTAACCAATTGATCAGCAATTTGATGATTGCAAGCTGCTATAACTCTTGGTGTTATTAAATCTAATTCTCCACCTACAATTATATTGTTATTAAAATTTTTAAAAAAATAATTATTTTTTTAAATTTAATAATAAATATAATTTTTCTGAAAAATATATGTACCTTCAGTATCTATTACCGTGCCTCCTGCTTCTTCTATTATTAATTTTCCTGCAGCAACATCCCAAGCATCTATACTTTCAACATGATATGCTTCAATTGCACCCATTGCAACATAACACAATGTAAGTGCAGCTGTGCCCAATGATCTTATTCTAAATAATTATTAAAAATAAAAGATTTTTGTTAAAATTTTTATTTTTAAAAAGAAATAATTACCCATGAGTTCTTTGAATTAAAGCATGCATTCTAGTATATATATTAACTAAATAATTTGGATTTTTGGCAATCCATGGTTCCATTGCTATCAATGATTCAGATAAATCTACAATAATAATAAAAATATTAAATTTTAAAATAATTATGTGCCAGAAAAATAGAAGACTAATGAAATAATATATTTTTATATTTGTTTTATAAAAATTTAAAAATAAGAAATAATTTTCCTTCAAAATTTCATCTATAGAATGCAATAGAATATATTCAGAAATAATTTAAACATCTTTATTATTTTTATATTTATGGATTTATGAATGATGAAATTTATTTATTTATATAATTTATATAATTTATGTAATTTTATATAATATAATGCCTATTAATATATGCCTATAATATATTAATATAATGTCTATAAATAAATTATTAATACCTGTTATTTTTGATGTCTTTATACGATGACCATTTAAGAAAGCTCCTTTCTGTCTTTTTGCAGAGAAAAATTGCATCATCAAAGGATTATAGACTATTCCAATTTCTATTGATTTATTTATTATTAATGCTAAAGAAATGCACGTGTGTGGAAACTGATGAACAAAATTTGTTGTACCATCTATAGGATCTATAATCCATGTTGGTTCATCGGTTAATTTTGGTAAACAATTTTTTTCTGCAGTCGTTTCTTCACCAATAAATCTGAAAGTGCATTTTTTTTATCGGTCACTATATTATATTTTTTAATAATTTTTTTAATATTATATCATATTTATATATACCTGTGATTCGGATATTTATTTAATAATTCTTTCTGTAAATTATTTTCTATCTTTCGATCATATTCTGTAACAAGATCCCAATCAATTCCTTTACTTTTTACATTTTTATTTAAATTGATGGCACTTTTTATTACCTAGAAGCAAATATATAATTTTTTTCGAATAATATATAATACTTTATTACATATAAAAAAACTCGCGGAATACAATTACAAAGATATTTCTTCTAAAAAATTTTGATATATTATACATTATTTGAAATTCAGACAGATTTTTATTTCATATTTATTAAAAATCAATCAGTATAAAAATATATTTATTCGAAAAAATTTGTAATGTTGTTTCTTTATTTAAAGAAATAAAAAAATTCTATTTTATAAATTTAATTATTTATTATATATAATTGTCTAAAATTTAAATTATATTAAGCTTTGAAAATTTAAATAATTTACATTATTTCATATTATTATTAAAATTTTTATAAAATTAATATTAAATTGTATATTAAATAATAGAATTAAAATATAATTGATATAATTATATTTAAATAATAATAATAAAAATAATTGATATATTTAATAAAATTCTATTGGATTCTTTTTAATATATTTCCAAAAATTCATATAATATATTATTAAATTTTCTATTTTTTAAAAATCATTATTTTTTTATAATAATAATAAAAAAGAAATGTAATTTTACAAAGTAAGAAAGAAAGAAAGAAAGAGATAATTTTGAAGAAATAAAAAATTTTTGTTTATTAGTAATTAAACGATGATTTAATCATCTAAATTGAAATCAATATTGATCAGTTTGCTAAAAAAATGTCATGTCTAAAAAATCATCAATTCTGAGATATTTGGAAAAAAATAACCATAAAAATTAACTTTTATATATTATTTGTACCATGATTATTCAATAAAATTATTAAATTTTATGTTGAATTAATGAAAATAAATAGAGATATAATTTAAAATAGATTTTAAATTTAATTTTTAAAAAGCAATGCATATAAACAATATTTTATAAGGCTATATATAATCATTGCTATGAGATTGTCGAGAATAATCGAGTTATAATAAATTGTTCAATTTTTTTTCAATTATTTAGTTTCCATTATTTAGTATATTTTCCAACAAAGATGTTAGGAAACAGTTTCAAATTCGAAATCCATATTGAGAAAGCAGTTTATCTTTCAAAAACTTAACCATTTTTGAAACCAATTTTTTTAAAAATTTCGGAAAAAATTATTTATTAATTCTGTCACTTTTTTAACAAACTGATCAAAACACTAATTATAACATATTCTCGTAAGTACTTTGCCTGCTTTCAAAACTAATTCCTCAGCAACTTTATAATATTCTTCTATGTCATGTGAATTAGTCATATTATACTTAATATTTACACTTTTTTCACTAATAATTGCAAGTACAATGGCCGTTTGAAATTTTTTCTCTATTTTACACGTGAGTTTGATTAATACTGACATCGATGAAACATCGACTGGCCTATATAACTACTGGAATGGAAAAAAGAGAAAAGAGTGGGGCGAAAGAGGAATAGGTGGGAGTAAAAATCTGTAATGTTTAATACGTTTAAGTTTAAAGTCGTTAATAACGTTTAAGTTTAAAGTCTGTTAAGCACTGTCGACTAATTACCGATGATTATTTACATACAGAATTCGTACTAATGAATCGCTGATGATTTCAAAAGTATGAGTGATACAGGGATAACTACTTTAGTTGGAATCGAACGAAGCATATTTAAACAACGAACAATTTTTATACAGAGCAGAAGCTATTCATACACGATAACATAAATTCTAACGTAGAAATATTTATTTATAAAAGTTGAATCTCGATAGACAATATAATTACGTCAAATGCTTTAAAACATTCTTATATGAACGTTTTTCTTTTTACATAATATTTTTACTATAATGAAATGTATATAATATAATTTTTTTTGTTTTTTTTATAATTATAATATTTTTAATATTCAATCTATTTTGTACGAAAATCTTTGCTAAATATTAATAATTTTTATTCATTATAGAATTTGATCTTCATCAGTTTTTAGTCTCTTGGCTACAAATTTAATTTATGACCTATATTGTTAAAAAATATGTCATTGTTTTATAAATCGTTTCTCTTCTTTTGAATTAATGGATAATTTTCTATTCTTAATTTAATTACTTGAAAATAATTTTTTGCTAAATAATTTTTTAAAAAATGATTGTTTAATATTATATTTTTGAATTTGTTGTAAACATTTGTCATTCAAAATAAAATTTTTTTAATATAATATATTTTTTAATATATTTTTTTTGAAATAAAAAAAAAAAAGAATATACATGATCCAATTTAAAGAAAAATATTTAAATTCCAATTGAATTTTTACTAGAAATTTTTGATGCTTAAAAATGTACGTAAATAGGTTGAAAACGCAATATATCCATTAACTTATATTGATTATATTTGATTATAAAGAGCTCACTTTTAATAAAACATTTGAGTTTTTCTAAATACAATTCATATGAAAATATTTAAACGATTACCAAACTATAGTTTTGTATGTAAATATAATTATAATTAATTATAATTAAATGTAATTATATATAAATGTAAATAATATATACATATATTATAAATTGATTTTGATATTAAATCTTAATCGTTTAATAGTCAGAAACAATTACTTGTTTTAATTTTTAACGATTAACTTTCTTATTAATGATTAATTTTCTTATAATAATAAATTATAAAAATCGTATATACCACACACGAACACGAATCGATTTTTTAATGAAAAATTTAAACTTGTGTACGTAAATATATAATGTAATAATACATTTCTGAAGAGATTTTACTGCTGTATTTTGTATAGTAGTGTTTTGTAATTATCGATTTTATTATTTCATACGAATAAAACGTTTGTAATTTTCGTAAGAATTCTATTATGAAATTTTCTTTGGGTTATTTCAATGAATGTTTCCAATTGTTTCAATTGTTTTAAAAGGAAATATCGAGACAATCTTTTAAAAATAAAATATATTTATTCATATTCCACTTTTGTTAATTTTCTATAAAAATATGCATTATTCGTATAAATATTTATATTTTTTTTATTATTCATTCAATTATAAAATATAAAACATTTTCTTTCTTTTTTAATATCTTTATTCTCTCGAAATTTTATTCTATATTTTTAATATATATTAATATATACTTTTAGTATATAATATATAGTATTCTTACTTCGAATTCTAAATATATAATAGTACTAAAGTATTATTAATAAAAATTAATCGTATTATAATTACTACAAAAATTATTTATTTATTTTTTTATTTTACTTTTTGATCAGCTTCGCGTATAAGTTTGACCATCTTGTTCGCGATTTTTTCATTACATGCTCCAATTGCACGTGGTTTCATAATATCAATCTTTTCACCTGTAATACATATCATAATTGGTACAAAATTAATTGATATATTGTACATATATAATGATAATATATAATGTCGATTATATATAATACAAATAAAAATGTATGTGAAAATAGATGTTTCATCTCCAACATTAATCAATTAGATTTACATTCTTTCCACGAGACTTCTTTCCAGTAGTACTTAATACATTTTTTACATTAACAGAAGATACATATAGGTTTACCTGTTACACGATCGACAACGATACCACCCGCTTCTGAAATGATCAATGATGCTGCGGCGATATCCCACGTTGAAATCCCTGGTCCTTCGACATAATAAGCATCGACAATTCCCATTGCAATATAACATAATGATAATGCGGCTACACCAAGTGTACGAATACTATTGAAAACAAATTTAAATTATATATGAAATTATATATGAAAATCATATATAAAAGTAAAATTTATTCAATTAATAATTATTTTGAAAATAATCCTGAATTCGGATTTTTTATATTAAATCTTTCTATATATGCGTGTGTGCGTATGTTTGTGTGATATAGCAAAAATAATAAATTTAAGTTGACCAAGAGATAAATTCATAAAACTTAATTACATTTTCGAATAAATAAATACATATAAAACTCAAATTAAGAAATGTAATAACGAAAGTCTTACCCTTGAACTTCTTGGATAATTGTTCGTAATCTTTCTATAGTCTTTTCTCTCAGATAATCTATTTTTATAAAACCACTTTCCATGCAAACTAAAGCTTTCGATAAATCTATGAAAATACCAATTTTTTTTTAATATTGAAATATAAATTATATATATTATAAATTTTTTTTGAAGAATTGAGTAAAATTGAAAAACGCAACATAAAATTTTATATATTTTTACTTATTATATATTTATACTTTTATATTATAATATATATTATATAGTATAATATATTATATACATTATACTATTCTAATGTCATTATATATTGAAAATGAAAAAATGTAGTAAAAAAAAAAAATTTCTGATATTTGATTTATAAAATCAAAGATTACTTTGGCATTTAATCGTATCGATATATTTTATATTTATTGCAATATATCGATAATTCGAAATCCTCTAAGATTATAATTTTCTTCCTTTTCGCTTGCGAAAATAAATCCAAGTTTACCATTATAAGAACTTCTATAGTTTCTGTCTTCGCAACTCCAAGTTCGTAGTTGTGTCGCTATAACGTCAGAAACTGATTATTCGATCTTTATTTTTATTTCTCTTTATTTTTTCAACCATTAGAATAACATAAGACAAGCCACCCTTTTTTCATAAAATTTTTGACTATATATGTATGGAAACTAATCGTCAGTCATATGAAATTCATGTTTAAAAATTAAGATTTCTTTTTTTTAAGCTGTTAAATTTGGTTACGTAAATATTAATTTTTATATAAAGCTTTTCGTTCGTTAAATCTCTTTTAAGAACTTGAAATTTATGTAGCTCGAAAACTTCACATCTTCTTACCTTGAGGTTCGAATTATCGAAATTTTATTATAACTTTATTATAACTTAAAACTTTTTAAATATGAATTTTTTTTTATTTACCTTGTACTTTAGAAACTTTTATAGGTTTATTATTTAAAAATGCGCCACGACCTTTTCTCGCTGTGAATAATTGTTCGAGAATAGGATTGTAAACAATACCGATCACCATTTCTTTTTTAATCGCCAAACCAATTACAATGCATGTATGAGGAAATGCATGAACAAAATTGGTAGTACCGTCGATTGGATCAATGATCCATGTAGGATCGTTGGTCAATTCTGGAAGTTCTTTTCCAATCGATTCTTCTCCTATAAATCTAATTCTCAAATATTTAATATATTTGAATGAATACCTATTATAGTGCAATGAAAATTGTGAATTTAAAAATTTATTCTTCTTAAAGGAAACATTATATTTACTTGTGATCTGGAAATTTTGTTTTTAGTTGACCAATAATCAAATCTTCTATCTTTCGATCATATTCCGTTACCAAATCCCAATTCCCCAATTTTTCGTCGATTTTCTTTACACCATTGATGGCTTCTTTGAGTATCTTTGAAAAAAATTATAAAAATTTATTACTTATATTTGATTAAAATAATTTTTAATAATTAATTTGATACGATTTGAAAGTATCTAGATACAATTATTGAAGAAAGAATCAAATAAATAATATTCATATATATCTCACGATGCAGTTTAGTTTCTAAAAAGAGAGAAGAAATAGATAGAAGAAATTTTATAATTCAATTACAATATTTAATTTACTAAATAATACGTTAATTTATTTTCAATTATTAATTATTTAAACATCATATTTTTTTGTAATAATATTCTAAAAATACTTAAAATCTTAAAATAAGTAATCAATAATTTCTTTTAAAGAAACATTTAAAAATATTTAAAAATATATCTATGTGATTTTTGTAACGAATTATTTAAATCGAAGATAAAATCATACCGATGTGTGTACGAGACTGATTAAAATTCAAGTTTTTGATTATATTTATAGAATACCGTCATCTCAAGATTGTTTAACAAAATTCCGAGACTCATATTTTGCTCGACCACAATGTTTTTAATATTTATAAATTAATAAAATAAAATTATAAATAATATAAAAAAAATCATATATTATGTAAAACACTCGTTAAAAAATGATAAAATAATAAAACTACGATGAAATTATTAAGTTCTTATCGAAATAAAAAATATTTGCATTAAATATTACTCTTGAGATAAAGTAAATTTTAAATTTTTCACATTTTTATTTTTATTAATTTTAAGATATTTACTTTATCAGAGTTAAAATTAATTTTAAGTTTTTTTTTTATTTGAAATTTAATTTTATTTTATTGGCAAAAAATTTTAATTCTAAAAATATATTTTATATTATATTATTTTATTTTATTTTTATTTGCAAAAAAATTAAATACCTGGAAAACTTTTAGTTAATAAAACTTGAGAGATCTTTAATATGAGACGCAAAACATGTGGATCATTTTGATTCGTACTAATTATCGTCTTTATAAATATTTTACTTTTCCTATTTTCCATTTTTCATACATCGAATGATTAAAAATTTGTATCATATCATATATCGATCTTAAAAATAATTATTTACTTTTAAAAATAATATTATTAACATTCAAAATAATTAAAAAATCTTATATGTGTAATATAATATATACATTAAATATAAAAAATATAATTTCAATTTTTATTTTCATTTAAATTTATATCGATAAATAAGTAAATAAATTATAAGATAAATAATATCATCCTTTATATTACATAAATATAGAATACACAAATTGTAACATTTAATGTTCTAAAATATAAAATATAAATTAAAATAAAATTAGCTGAAATCTATTATTCATGCTATTATTATATTATATAATCATTTATATTACATTAAGGAGATTCGAAGATTAATCGATAATATTCCAGTATTTTATATCTTACACTTACACTTATCACAATAGTGGATGATATTTTATTTCTTACAATATATGTGTGTGTTCGTGTGTGAGTATGCGTGCGTGTGTATGTGTGCTTACGTGAGCAGCATCATGAATCAATTTGATTGCGAATTCGTAGTAAAAATCTTCCGCGTAGGATACCATCTCTTATTCAAATTTCCCGATCAATTGTAAATACGAGATTCTTGACGTGAAAACGTATCAAGACGTACTGCGTCTAGTGCAACAGTACCGCTTACTTTTTATTCATATCGACTTGGAACGTGAAGCAAAAAGAAACAATTCAAAGATGATTAAATCTATCGATTCGTCCTCCACCAAATTGTAAATATTCACTATGATTTTGAATCATGTATTTCCATATTGTCGACATACAGAGATAGACAAATTTTTCAAAGAACTCCGAGATAATAATGTTTACATATGTATATACGTATATTAGATATTTTAACGTACAATTAATTTAGCAAATAGATATTTGCATGGAAATTAAGATAACTTCTTAAGTGTTTGGAACAATTAGTGCAAAAATAAAATTTCAAAATAATATCATCATCTGATTTGTTAATAATATTAATATTTTTTTCTTTCTTTTTTCTTTCCCATAATTACTATCATAATTATATTGCATAAAATATATATACATATATATACATATATATTATATATATACATATATAATTGATAGAAATTATATTAACGTAGCAATGAAATTATACATAATACATATATAAATACATATAATAATATAAATATAATAATACGAGTCGTTTTATAGTAATTATAATTTAAATTCTAATAATTTTAAATTATATTTTATCGAGTTTAGAAAAATTTAACGAAATATTAATTTAATTTAAAAATATTTATTCAAAATTCTGAGTATCAAAATGACGAGTATACTTTTATTCCTATAAATTTATATAATTGTAAAATATAGAAAATATGAAATATTTGAAAAAAAATCTAATATTTATAACAAAATTTTATTTTATATATAAAATAATTTTTAGTTTGATATTTTTTTATATTAAAAATTTTATTTTATGAACATGATTCATCATATAGAATGTGGAATATTATAATTTTAATTTTTAGAATTATTAGAATCTTTATTATAAAGATTTACACACAACTTGTTATTCAGGATAATATCATATTCTCAGATATCATTTTGTATAATGAGATCATTATGAAAGAACAGAGATTGTTATCGGTATATAAATTTATATTCTTAATTTGCCAGATAATTTTACTGCAACACGACAAACAAACGAGATATGTAAGGGTATAAAATATATGATGTGAAAGATTGTGTCAAGGTAATTTTGATTCGATTATACTTTCACACTATACTGATCAATTTTAAAGGATAACTTGAAACACGTTATCATTTATGTATTTTACAGTTCATAGTTATTTTAAATGTTTAATTTTCATTTTTATGGAATTTATATTTAATAATTATTAATGTATTATCATTAATTGCTTATGAAATATATATTATACTATATTATTCGAAAAAGATTTAACAAAATATTAGATTTTTATATATTCTTTATATAATTTGTAAATTAATGCAATTATATTTAATTAAAGAAATATACATTTACGAATATGCATCAATATTAATTAAAAAAATACTATATATATATAATTATTATGATTTTATATACAATTATATGATATTATGAATTATATAAATATATTTAAAATTAAACAAAACATTTTGAAATATAGAATATACTTTTTATAAGCATTAACAAAAATTATATAATATTTTGAATTTTATTCTCAATTATATTGAATAATATAATGGAATAATATTGAATATTTTGTTAAATAATCATATATTTAGTTAATTTTTTTAATGATAAACAAATTAATAAAAATACGATATTTATGATCGTTGTTCATTGCATAAAATTCAAGTATTATTATTCAATTTTTTATTATTTCCAATATTCATTCGATTGTAAAATTTTGCCAATTTGAGCTGATAATTTGAGATCTTTTTATCTAAAGCATCGTGATCACAATTCTTCGATCAACCTTGAATTATTTTTTCGCGTTTCTCTAAGAATCTAACAACTGTATACTTATATAATGTCCTATTCCGAACAGGATATTTACTTACATCCATACCTGTGAATCATACGCAAAGGCTTAATCTATAGTATTATTTCTATTTTTTTTTTTTTGCGGATTTTATTGTCATATAATATATATAATTATTCATTGCATTGTTTATCGTTACAATTCTCTTAGAATCTATATTTTTTATTACAATGAATTTTATTAAAATAAAGTAATTAATTTTAAAGTTCATTATAGTATAATATGATATATAAATAATATCATAAAAATAGATCATTTACGAAATATTTTAATAGAAATAAATATAAATAATATATTTAACAATATATTTAAACAATATATTTTAAACAAAATATAGTATGCGTAAAATAGAAGATTATCAATTATAGTTATAATATTATAAATAAAACAAGATAATTAAACAAAGAATAACATATATATATAATAGATATTATAATATATATTATAAAATAGATTCTTGTTTTCCTGCAATAGATGCATTCACCTTCATTTATTATTATTTTTATTTTCTAAAAAATCGTTAAAACAAACAGCAACGCCACTCCTATCTTTTGCATCACACACACATCTAATCCACAAGCTCTTATCTCTTTTTCTTTTTCTCGCATGCTTGCAATATCTCACTTTTTCATACATTTCATACGATCACTTACTCCTTATACATATTATTTATACATATTATTTTTTTATTTTTTTCATATATTTAATGTAGCAACGAAATTTTATTTCACATTTTTTTATCATAACATTCGTAAAATATTTGATTTTGTTCGTTTACAATTAATTCATTCGATTTCATCGAAGTATGTAGTTTTTTAAGTTTTCAAGACAAATTTTTTCATTTAGTTTTATTCTTCATGTGCTTTATTCTTGAATGTATATATAATTGTTCACAAATAATGTACATTATGCATTATATAAATATATATATTATATAAAAATATTTACAATGTTACCAGCTTCTCGAATTAACATTGTTGTTGCAACGTCCCAAGATCGAAGAATATTCTTATGTATGTATATTTACGGGACCATATTCTTAACAATAATTATCATTTAAATCTTTTTTTTAGATTCTTTTTTTTCTTCCATTTTGAATTTGTTCACATCATTTTCTTCCATATCATAGAATTTTTATTCTTAAATCTTTTCTTAATTTAGACTTTTCATAGTTTTTTTTATTCGCAATTTCTATAAGCTTTACAAATCATTTTATTTACATTTCTCTCTTAATATTTGATTGAAAAATCAACATTTTTCATTAATAAATTTCTATTAATTCTTATTTAAATTATATTATAATCTTATTTAAATAATAAATGTGTATCATTTACAAAATATGTTAATATTAATAAATTTTTAAATTAAAATAATTTTTTTGAAGATTTCCTTACTCATTTCTAATAAAATTTATATGAATCATTTTTATTTTTCTTTTTTTTATTTCATTTTCAACATTTAAAAGAACTCAATATTATCGTTCTTTATTATCTGCGAAGACAAGAAAGAATCAATTGTTAAATAAATCTGAAACGAAGATACGTGATACTTTTATTCAATATGTAACCAAAATATATATTACTCGAGCTTATTTTCTATTTGAAATTTAATCATGTCCTAGTCATTCTCTTTCGCATTGTTTTTAAATCGGTGTCAATGATCAATCGTTTTATTTCCATCGCCAATACATCATTTCCTGCCGCAATTATTTTTCCATTCATGAAATTAAATTTTTCTTCTGCAAGAAATTTATTTTTTTTATTTACGCTAACAATGAAATTGTATAAATATGATAACACTAAGCGATATTTTTAAATTAAAAAAAAAAATAATTATAATATATATAATATATAGTATACATCGTTCTTAGAAATTCGATTAAATATTCGATATTACTTAGAAACATTAATGTAAAATTCCGAACGTCACGCTTGACAACATCGGGAAAAATCAAGAATATAGGATGACACCAGCAGACCATGACGATATCTTCTCCTTTTCACTTATATAAGAATAACACTATTCCAAAAATGGATAGAGAAAAAGGAAAAATTCGAGATACTCTTAGAAAAAAATACAGATAGTAAACGCAACCACAGCCTTTTTTTTTTCATATAGTTGCCGTTATACTTTATTTCTTCACGCTCGATAAAATTCAATTTATTTCTTACACGAACTTAAAAATATCAAATATTATTAAAGTATTATTCGCAAGTGTATACGTATTATAAAAATTATTAAATTAAGGTTTCAAAAAGTTTGCATTTTCTTTCCCTTAATTTTATCAACGTACCTTTAATATCAATCACAGTGCCACCTGCTTCTCGAATAATTAATACTGCTGCCGCAATGTCCCAAGGTTGAAGACTGTCCATGTAAAGGCAATCTAATGCACCTTTTGCTACAAACGCTAAAGCCAATGCAGCTGATCCCATACTTCTAATTCTAAGTTCGTACAATTAACTAAATATTTGAATCGTTCAATTTATATATATTTTCGAGATATCGATAAAAAATTTTTGATACAATATATCGAATTCTGCACACGATGGATGAACTAAATTCAAAATTTAAAATTTTCTAAATTACGATGGATATAAAAATGTCTCAAATTCAATGCCGAACTTAAGGATTTATAAAAACATTTAATACATATATATCGTAAGGATAAAATAATTTTAAAAGTCCAAGTAACTCATAATTTTAGATCATCAAGGACTTTTACAAAGAGATAAGATTCATCACGTGAAGACATCCAAGACGGATATCACGAATAGGATAAAAAAAATTAACAACGTTGTATAGAATTTTCATGATAAAAATAATAGTATAAACAATATAAATAGTAGTAATAAATATAAATTAATATTCAAACTTATATACTCACCCTCGTACAGAATGAATCAAAGTTTCAAACCTTCCCCATCTGATATCTCGATTTTTCGAAGAAAAGCCAAGCGAGTATAATTCGACCTCTATCAAAGATTTTTTCATTTCTGTAATCGATAATACGAAGAATATTTAATTATATATTTACGTTATCGTTTGACGTTATTCGTTATCTTTTTTTTATTTTTACATCGAACGAACGATATATTATTCCAAAATAATTAAGCTTACCATCGTATCAAAAACTATTATTATATTTATACATAATCGATTTTAAATTATTTTAATCATTTTTCAATTCATTTTTATATTTAGAATTTTACTCGAATAACGAATTCTTTATATCAAGCCATATTAAGATGTTATTTTACCAGTAACATTAGAAGTTTTAATAGGTTTGTCGTTCAAATAAGCTCCTTGTCCTTTGATCGCAGTATATAATTCCGAATTGATCGGATTATATATAATTCCTATTACAATTTCTTTGTCAATTACCAAAGCGATGGAAATACAAGCGTTTGGAAACGAATTTATAAAATTGATCGTTCCATCTATAGGATCTATAATCCAAGTAGGTTTATCCGTTAATATTGGTTTTTCTTTAAAATTACTCGCAGTTTCCTCCGCCATGAATCTATTTTAAAAATATTGTCTTTACTTATAAATTCATTTATATCCTTAAAATCATAATTTACTTAATAATGTCGATGACTTACTCGTGATCCGGAAATTTTTCTTTCAAATTTTGTATGTATAGATTTTCGATTTTTTTATCATAATCCGTTACCAAGTCCAATTCATGATTCTTAAATTGTATAATTTTTTGTCCTTCGAAACCATACTTAAATATCTAAGGAAAATGCAAAACACGATTAAACGTATCCGATAAGTGTTGGTTCAAAGATAAGCAAAGATAAATCGTTCTTATACGATTACTTATTAAGTTTTCTTTATATTTATCGATCGATACCATTATATTTTAACAATTAATTTAATAATCCTTCCCGTTAAAATTATTTTTTTTATCGTTCATTAAGAAATATATATTTTAATATAATTTAATAAATTGATTTATTTAAATATTTATTAGACAGTTGAATTTTAAATATTTGATTTTTCGTTATAAATATAGAATATAAAAATAATAGTTTGTCGTGAAAAATATTTTTTTAATTATTATCAATGACATTATTAACACGTATATACATATTATGGACAATAACGTAACAAAATAAAATATAATAAAATAAAATAAAAAAATAAAATGATTTATAAATTTCATTCGATTTTTAAACATTTCGTCGAAATATACATGTTAAATCGATTTGAAAAAAAAAATTTCAATTTCGAACAAACAAACGTCACTTTCGCGTAAAATTTTTACAAATATATCGTTAATATTTTCTGAAAATTTCGTTATCATCGAAAAAATTTCATTAGAAAAAGTTACAGTTTTATTATGACTCACCTCTCCTGCTTTCAAGGTTAGTTCTTTGGCGAATTCAAAATAATTTTTGATATCTAATTCACTCAACATGATTGCCGATCCCGAGACTTTCGACAGAACGACTGATCGATTGAGCGCACAAATCGCGTGTTGAGATCCTCTTATCTTTATCATCGCGGAGATAAAAATCGCAAACGGTACACGAAATAACTTCTAATCTAAACAGAAAATATTTTCTATCCTCATGCATATCAATGTACGTAAATAAGTATATAAATATTCGCATACACATTTCATTCAAAATAATCTTAATTTTTTTAGATTTTTTTTTTTCATGCAAATTTGAGCATGCTTTCATCTTTTGTAACAATAAAATTCAATTTTATCGTTATACACGATTAATCTCTTTTCTATCTTCTTAATTACCGTTCCATTTTCTAAAACGGAAAAGTACTTCCGATTTATATAAAACTAAAAGATTTATATAAACTAAGTAAACTAACGATTTATATAAACTAAGTAAAAAAGTATTTCGACCAATAAAATTCTAGAACTATAAATGTTACAAAAAAAGCGTTGGATATTAAAAATTCTTTCCGTTTTATAGTTCTCGTAACGAAATTAATTATTTCTCTTCATCATTCAATGAACAATTGTAGTACGTATATAATATACGATATATACATATATTCTTTATATAGTACATTATATTATTTGTATGGTACATATTTTATAGTACATATCATTCTATTATATTACAAAGAATTTTATACATTTTTAAAAACAATGGCATTTCTACAATAATAAATAAAATAAACGTTCTCATGTTGCAGAATCAAAATAGTTCCGGCAATTAAAATTCCAGTTCTCATCAATATCTCGGAGGATTCGTTCAAGTCAAATAAAATCAATGAATATCACGAATAATATCACGAGTAATTAAATAACGTTGCATTCATAAATCGAATAAGTCGAACCAAGAGATTCAATCAAATCGATCATTCTCGTGCGTTCAGATGTTATTTATCTATCTAGCGTTGGACAAAAAGATTTAAATGTTTCGTAAATTTCTTAATGAAAGAGAAATAAAACTCGCATTATTCTAAATTATTTGTTTCAAGGACTCATCAAGGAAGTTTGGGAAACAAATATTTATTTTAAAACAATTACATCAATTACGTACAGTTTTTTTTATGTACAGCATACATCGATTGATTAAATTTATAAATATTTACGTTAATTATTTAAAAATTAACGTTCAATATATAGATAATCGACATGCCATTAATCGAATAACGATATTTCATAAAATTCGTTATAATATTCGTAAATATATATTAATATTTATTTCATTTTATTGTTTCATCAATCGTTATCATAGAGTTTTTTCATTTTTACAATAAATTTATAGGTATCGCATTTTAATATTTCTTCTTTTTTATTTATTTATTTATTTTCTTTTTTAAATTTAACGAATTAATTTTTATTTCATCGATAATATCTTTGACAATAATTTTTTTTTCGTTATTATTATAAATTTTTAAAATTGCATTATACGAATTATCTTATATATTATACAGTTTATACGGATTATAATATTTTATCATATCAACGTTCGAAGTTAAGGAGGAAGAAAGAAAGATAGAATTTTAATTTTTTTTTAAATTTTAAATTATTGTTTATAATTAACGTTATATTATCGTTGTTTAAAGCAAAGAGAAACGAAGAAAAAATAATAACGAGATAAACACGATAAACATCGAAACATTTTTTTATTCTTTATTTCTCTTTTTATCTTTTTTTTTCGGTCATCATAAATGTTTTCTTCTTCTCGAAAACGTATTTATACATTGTACGATTATTTTCCGTATTCAAGTTATTCGTTTTTCTCTTTTTTTAATTTTTATATTTTTAAGTTTATATTTTTAAACTTAATTAATAGCTAATACGATTAAGTGATATTTCGATTTTAATTTTTGATACACTAATATTTCAAATTTATAAGAGAAAAAGAAAAAAAATACGTAAATTGAAAATAAAATTAAATAAAAGGAATCGAACGATTCGAAATTTTTGTTTCATTTATCGATTTTAATTATTATATCCTCTTCCCCCTTTTCTTTAAATCTCATTTATCATTTAGAGGATTCTTTTTTTTATTTTAAGATTCGATTCGTTTCGTCCTTTATTTTATCCTCGTATTCTTCGAACGAATATTTGGTTTTCCCTTTCATCGATTCACGTATTCATAATTATTCTTACACTTTTATATTTATTTATTCAACGATCATTTACATTTCAATATTTTATGATATTATATAAAATCCCGATAAAATCTTTAATCGAGAAACAGAAAGGAACACGTCCGTTCCGCTCCGTGTTCGGAAAACGACTACGTTTAACCGATACGTATACAATAACAATCGACGCGATGTCGCGTCGCGATTTACGTTCCCTGTAACATTCGCTATAATATTCGTAAGATTATTAAATTTTATTTAATTTTATTAATTTATCAATCATTATCACGACGCTTCTTTTTTTTTTCGTTTTTACATTACCTTTCTAAATTTTTGAGTTTAATATTTTTCGTTTTTGGAATAGTTTAATTATTTTTTTTCATCATTAATTTATCAGATTTATAAAAAGATTCAACAATATTTTGTCCTTATCTTTTCTTTTATTTCAAGTTTTTAATGATTTTTTTTTAATTATCTTTCGAATTATCAGTATCGTAAATCTTTAATTTAATTAAAATTTAGTTATGCTTTTTTTTGAAACATTTTTGACGAATTTATCTTTTTTTCTTTCTCTTATTATTATTTGCTGCGCTTTAATAGTTTTAACGATAATAAATAATTTTAATTACTATAATTCTTCTTTTTTTGATAATTTCATTCGTATTTTTGATTTTTATCGGAACAATTTCGAATGATTTTTTCTCTTTTTTTCTTAATAGAAAAATTTTTACGGTATTGGCACACATACGAAAAAAAAGAAAAAAATAAAAAATAGGATGAAAATTAAATTTCTTAGAAGAGACATACATCGAAAAATAGATGGAATTTGAAATCCGAATGAAACAGGAACAGATCAAATGACATACGATGCAAATTTTCGATTCCATTTACATAGTATGAAATTTTTTTTTTAAAATATTTTTTTTTTTATGATCGAACGAAAATGGAAAACGATCCGGAAAGATGAAAGAAAATCGAAATTAAAAAAAAAAAAAAAAATCGCAAAAAATACTCTCAAGTACCTTAAATAGCCAAAAATTAAAGCTTTTCGTCAGAGGGGCTGTGGCTAAGTCGGAACGCTGCTTCTTCCGCACGCGAAAGACTCGGGTTCGAGAACTCGCTTTCTCGATTCGAGTTTTTTCGCGAGCGACGGACAACTTCTAAACTTGCCACGAGGGAATGACCCTCGGTGTCTTTCTCCCGCTACGGACTTGGGAAGTCACTCTCCGGTCTAGGGGGTTTTTCACCCAGGAGACCACTCTCTCCGGTCCGGGGGGTGTCCCCCGGGCTGGACACGAATTTTGGAGGAGGCACCGGCGGAGGTTAGAAGGGGAGGGCTATATATCTGGGTCTCTCTTACCGGCTTTTGCTCCCGGGTACGGGAAACGAGGCTGTGGCCTCTTTCGCAGCGAGACATTAGCTCAATGGCGCGTAAAGATATCGAGTGTCGAGCGTGTCGGCACGGGATCAAAGAAGTAGAAGCGAAAAGAAGAAAAGAAAAGGATCGAAAGAAAGAACAGAGATAGGGATAAATTTATTTCTTCCAGAAGGAAGAAGAAGGAAGATACGTAATTTTAAACGCAGCATAATTTCGACAATCATCGAAAATTATTTATTCATACGTGTATATAAATAACGTAGACATACTTTTTCGTCCCATAATATCTTTAGTTTTCGTTAATACCGTCTCAGGATATTGTTTTGGGAGAGTACCAATTTAAAAAAGAAGGTACGTTCGACGCGGTAATAACGAAATAACGCGACAATTAAATATATTCGGCAATAATCGGACGTATCTCGGAATAATTATCGAAATCGTAATCGAGATAACGGAGAGAACGGAAATGATCGAAAGGGAAACGAAGGAAAGGAATTACACGCGAATAATATCGATGGATCGACGGTTGCTAGAATTTGGATGGATTGTCGGTTAGAGAACGGATTATTGAAGGTAGAGAAGGTTGGGTTAGGTTGGTTGGGTTTTAGTTAGGAAAGGAAAAGATAGGCGAATCCAGGAGAGGCCAGGCCAGGCCAGGCCGGCCAGGAGGCCGGGAAGGCCAGGCCAGGCCAGGCCAGGCCAGGCCAGGCCAGGCCAGGCCAGGCTAGGCCAGGCCAGGCCAGGCCAGGCCAGGCCAGGCCAGGCCAGGCCAGGCCAGGCCAGGCCAGGCCAGGCCAGGCCAGGCCAGGCCAGGCCAGGCCAGGCCAGGCCAGGCCAGGCCAGGCCAGGCCAGGCCAGGCCAGGCCAGGCCAGGCCAGGCCAGGCCAGGCCAGGCCAGGCCAGGCCAGGCCAGGCCAGGCCAGGCCAGGCCAGGCCAGGCCAGGCCAGGCCAGGCCAGGCCAGGCCAGGCCAGGCCAGGCCAGGCCAGGCCAGGCCAGGCCAGGCCAGGCCAGGCCAGGCCAGGCCAGGCCAGGCCAGGCCAGGCCAGGCCAGGCCAGGCCAGGCCAGGCCAGGCCAGGCCAGGCCAGGCCAGGCCAGGCCAGGCCAGGCCAGGCCAGGCCAGGCCAGGCCAGGCCAGGCCAGGCCAGGCCAGGCCAGGCCAGGCCAGGCCAGGCCAGGCCAGGCCAGGCCAGGCCAGGCCAGGCCAGGCCAGGCCAGGCCAGGCCAGGCCAGGCCAGGCCAGGCCAGGCCAGGCCAGGCCAGGCCAGGCCAGGCCAGGCCAGGCCAGGCCAGGCCAGGCCAGGCCAGGCCAGGCCAGGCCAGGCCAGGCCAGGCCAGGCCAGGCCAGGCCAGGCCAGGCCAGGCCAGGCCAGGCCAGGCCAGGCCAGGCCAGGCCAGGCCAGGCCAGGCCAGGCCAGGCCAGGCCAGGCCAGGCCAGGCCAGGCCAGGCCAGGCCAGGCCAGGCCAGGCCAGGCCAGGCCAGGCCAGGCCAGGCCAGGCCAGGCCAGGCCAGGCCAGGCCAGGCCAGGCCAGGCCAGGCCAGGCCAGGCCAGGCCAGGCCAGGCCAGGCCAGGCCAGGCCAGGCCAGGCCAGGCCAGGCCAGGCCAGGCCAGGCCAGGCCAGGCCAGGCCAGGCCAGGCCAGGCCAGGCCAGGCCAGGCCAGGCCAGGCCAGGCCAGGCCAGGCCAGGCCAGGCCAGGCCAGGCCAGGCCAGGCCAGGCCAGGCCAGGCCAGGCCAGGCCAGGCCAGGCCAGGCCAGGCCAGGCCAGGCCAGGCCAGGCCAGGCCAGGCCAGGCCAGGCCAGGCCAGGCCAGGCCAGGCCAGGCCAGGCCAGGCCAGGCCAGGCCAGGCCAGGCCAGGCCAGGCCAGGCCAGGCCAGGCCAGGCCAGGCCAGGCCAGGCCAGGCCAGGCCAGGCCAGGCCAGGCCAGGCCAGGCCAGGCCAGGCCAGGCCAGGCCAGGCCAGGCCAGGCCAGGCCAGGCCAGGCCAGGCCAGGCCAGGCCAGGCCAGGCCAGGCCAGGCCAGGCCAGGCCAGGCCAGGCCAGGCCAGGCCAGGCCAGGCCAGGCCAGGCCAGGCCAGGCCAGGCCAGGCCAGGCCAGGCCAGGCCAGGCCAGGCCAGGCCAGGCCAGGCCAGGCCAGGCCAGGCCAGGCCAGGCCAGGCCAGGCCAGGCCAGGCCAGGCCAGGCCAGGCCAGGCCAGGCCAGGCCAGGCCAGGCCAGGCCAGGCCAGCCAGGCCAGGCCAGGCCAGGCCAGGCCAGGCCAGGCCAGGCCAGGCCAGGCCAGGCCAGGCCAGGCCAGGCCAGGCCAGGCCAGGCCAGGCCAGGCCAGGCCAGGCCAGGCCAGGCCAGGCCAGGCCAGGCCAGGCCAGGCCAGGCCAGGCCAGGCCAGGCCAGGCCAGGCCAGGCCAGGCCAGGCCAGGCCAGGCCAGGCCAGGCCAGGCCAGGCCAGGCCAGGCCAGGCCAGGCCAGGCCAGGCCAGGCCAGGCCAGGCCAGGCCAGGCCAGGCCAGGCCAGGCCAGGCCAGGCCAGGCCAGGCCAGGCCAGGCCAGGCCAGGCCAGGCCAGGCCAGGCCAGGCCAGGCCAGGCCAGGCCAGGCCAGGCCAGGCCAGGCCAGGCCAGGCCAGGCCAGGCCAGGCCAGGCCAGGCCAGGCCAGGCCAGGCCAGGCCAGGCCAGGCCAGGCCAGGCCAGGCCAGGCCAGGCCAGGCCAGGCCAGGCCAGGCCAGGCCAGGCCAGGCCAGGCCAGGCCAGGCCAGGCCAGGCCAGGCCAGGCCAGGCCAGGCCAGGCCAGGCCAGGCCAGGCCAGGCCAGGCCAGGCCAGGCCAGGCCAGGCCAGGCCAGGCCAGGCCAGGCCAGGCCAGGCCAGGCCAGGCCAGGCCAGGCCAGGCCAGGCCAGGCCAGGCCAGGCCAGGCCAGGCCAGGCCAGGCCAGGCCAGGCCAGGCCAGGCCAGGCCAGGCCAGGCCAGGCCAGGCCAGGCCAGGCCAGGCCAGGCCAGGCCAGGCCAGGCCAGGCCAGGCCAGGCCAGGCCAGGCCAGGCCAGGCCAGGCCAGGCCAGGCCAGGCCAGGCCAGGCCAGGCCAGGCCAGGCCAGGCCAGGCCAGGCCAGGCCAGGCCAGGCCAGGCCAGGCCAGGCCAGGCCAGGCCAGGCCAGGCCAGGCCAGGCCAGGCCAGGCCAGGCCAGGCCAGGCCAGGCCAGGCCAGGCCAGGCCAGGCCAGGCCAGGCCAGGCCAGGCCAGGCCAGGCCAGGCCAGGCCAGGCCAGGCCAGGCCAGGCCAGGCCAGGCCAGGCCAGGCCAGGCCAGGCCAGGCCAGGCCAGGCCAGGCCAGGCCAGGCCAGGCCAGGCCAGGCCAGGCCAGGCCAGGCCAGGCCAGGCCAGGCCAGGCCAGGCCAGGCCAGGCCAGGCCAGGCCAGGCCAGGCCAGGCCAGGCCAGGCCAGGCCAGGCCAGGCCAGGCCAGGCCAGGCCAGGCCAGGCCAGGCCAGGCCAGGCCAGGCCAGGCCAGGCCAGGCCAGGCCAGGCCAGGCCAGGCCAGGCCAGGCCAGGCCAGGCCAGGCCAGGCCAGGCCAGGCCAGGCCAGGCCAGGCCAGGCCAGGCCAGGCCAGGCCAGGCCAGGCCAGGCCAGGCCAGGCCAGGCCAGGCCAGGCCAGGCCAGGCCAGGCCAGGCCAGGCCAGGCCAGGCCAGGCCAGGCCAGGCCAGGCCAGGCCAGGCCAGGCCAGGCCAGGCCAGGCCAGGCCAGGCCAGGCCAGGCCAGGCCAGGCCAGGCCAGGCCAGGCCAGGCCAGGCCAGGCCAGGCCAGGCCAGGCCAGGCCAGGCCAGGCCAGGCCAGGCCAGGCCAGGCCAGGCCAGGCCAGGCCAGGCCAGGCCAGGCCAGGCCAGGCCAGGCCAGGCCAGGCCAGGCCAGGCCAGGCCAGGCCAGGCCAGGCCAGGCCAGGCCAGGCCAGGCCAGGCCAGGCCAGGCCAGGCCAGGCCAGGCCAGGCCAGGCCAGGCCAGGCCAGGCCAGGCCAGGCCAGGCCAGGCCAGGCCAGGCCAGGCCAGGCCAGGCCAGGCCAGGCCAGGCCAGGCCAGGCCAGGCCAGGCCAGGCCAGGCCAGGCCAGGCCAGGCCAGGCCAGGCCAGGCCAGGCCAGGCCAGGCCAGGCCAGGCCAGGCCAGGCCAGGCCAGGCCAGGCCAGGCCAGGCCAGGCCAGGCCAGGCCAGGCCAGGCCAGGCCAGGCCAGGCCAGGCCAGGCCAGGCCAGGCCAGGCCAGGCCAGGCCAGGCCAGGCCAGGCCAGGCCAGGCCAGGCCAGGCCAGGCCAGGCCAGGCCAGGCCAGGCCAGGCCAGGCCAGGCCAGGCCAGGCCAGGCCAGGCCAGGCCAGGCCAGGCCAGGCCAGGCCAGGCCAGGCCAGGCCAGCCAGGCCAGGCCAGGCCAGGCCAGGCCAGGCCAGGCCAGGCCAGGCCAGGCCAGGCCAGGCCAGGCCAGGCCAGGCCAGGCCAGGCCAGGCCAGGCCAGGCCAGGCCAGGCCAGGCCAGGCCAGGCCAGGCCAGGCCAGGCCAGGCCAGGCCAGGCCAGGCCAGGCCAGGCCAGGCCAGGCCAGGCCAGGCCAGGCCAGGCCAGGCCAGGCCAGGCCAGGCCAGGCCAGGCCAGGCCAGGCCAGGCCAGGCCAGGCCAGGCCAGGCCAGGCCAGGCCAGGCCAGGCCAGGCCAGGCCAGGCCAGGCCAGGCCAGGCCAGGCCAGGCCAGGCCAGGCCAGGCCAGGCCAGGCCAGGCCAGGCCAGGCCAGGCCAGGCCAGGCCAGGCCAGGCCAGGCCAGGCCAGGCCAGGCCAGGCCAGGCCAGGCCAGGCCAGGCCAGGCCAGGCCAGGCCAGGCCAGGCCAGGCCAGGCCAGGCCAGGCCAGGCCAGGCCAGGCCAGGCCAGGCCAGGCCAGGCCAGGCCAGGCCAGGCCAGGCCAGGCCAGGCCAGGCCAGGCCAGGCCAGGCCAGGCCAGGCCAGGCCAGGCCAGGCCAGGCCAGGCCAGGCCAGGCCAGGCCAGGCCAGGCCAGGCCAGGCCAGGCCAGGCCAGGCCCAGGCCAGGCCAGGCCAGGCCAGGCCAGGCCAGGCCAGGCCAGGCCAGGCCAGGCCAGGCCAGGCCAGGCCAGGCCAGGCCAGGCCAGGCCAGGCCAGGCCAGGCCAGGCCAGGCCAGGCCAGGCCAGGCCAGGCCAGGCCAGGCCAGGCCAGGCCAGGCCAGGCCAGGCCAGGCCAGGCCAGGCCAGGCCAGGCCAGGCCAGGCCAGGCCAGGCCAGGCCAGGCCAGGCCAGGCCAGGCCAGGCCAGGCCAGGCCAGGCCAGGCCAGGCCAGGCCAGGCCAGGCCAGGCCAGGCCAGGCCAGGCCAGGCCAGGCCAGGCCAGGCCAGGCCAGGCCAGGCCAGGCCAGGCCAGGCCAGGCCAGGCCAGGCCAGGCCAGGCCAGGCCAGGCCAGGCCAGGCCAGGCCAGGCCAGGCCAGGCCAGGCCAGGCCAGGCCAGGCCAGGCCAGGCCAGGCCAGGCCAGGCCAGGCCAGGCCAGGCCAGGCCAGGCCAGGCCAGGCCAGGCCAGGCCAGGCCAGGCCAGGCCAGGCCAGGCCAGGCCAGGCCAGGCCAGGCCAGGCCAGGCCAGGCCAGGCCAGGCCAGGCCAGGCCAGGCCAGGCCAGGCCAGGCCAGGCCAGGCCAGGCCAGGCCAGGCCAGGCCAGGCCAGGCCAGGCCAGGCCAGGCCAGGCCAGGCCAGGCCAGGCCAGGCCAGGCCAGGCCAGGCCAGGCCAGGCCAGGCCAGGCCAGGCCAGGCCAGGCCAGGCCAGGCCAGGCCAGGCCAGGCCAGGCCAGGCCAGGCCAGGCCAGGCCAGGCCAGGCCAGGCCAGGCCAGGCCAGGCCAGGCCAGGCCAGGCCAGGCCAGGCCAGGCCAGGCCAGGCCAGGCCAGGCCAGGCCAGGCCAGGCCAGGCCAGGCCAGGCCAGGCCAGGCCAGGCCAGGCCAGGCCAGGCCAGGCCAGGCCAGGCCAGGCCAGGCCAGGCCAGGCCAGGCCAGGCCAGGCCAGGCCAGGCCAGGCCAGGCCAGGCCAGGCCAGGCCAGGCCAGGCCAGGCCAGGCCAGGCCAGGCCAGGCCAGGCCAGGCCAGGCCAGGCCAGGCCAGGCCAGGCCAGGCCAGGCCAGGCCAGGCCAGGCCAGGCCAGGCCAGGCCAGGCCAGGCCAGGCCAGGCCAGGCCAGGCCAGGCCAGGCCAGGCCAGGCCAGGCCAGGCCAGGCCAGGCCAGGCCAGGCCAGGCCAGGCCAGGCCAGGCCAGGCCAGGCCAGGCCAGGCCAGGCCAGGCCAGGCCAGGCCAGGCCAGGCCAGGCCAGGCCAGGCCAGGCCAGGCCAGGCCAGGCCAGGCCAGGCCAGGCCAGGCCAGGCCAGGCCAGGCCAGGCCAGGCCAGGCCAGGCCAGGCCAGGCCAGGCCAGGCCAGGCCAGGCCAGGCCAGGCCAGGCCAGGCCAGGCCAGGCCAGGCCAGGCCAGGCCAGGCCAGGCCAGGCCAGGCCAGGCCAGGCCAGGCCAGGCCAGGCCAGGCCAGGCCAGGCCAGGCCAGGCCAGGCCAGGCCAGGCCAGGCCAGGCCAGGCCAGGCCAGGCCAGGCCAGGCCAGGCCAGGCCAGGCCAGGCCAGGCCAGGCCAGGCCAGGCCAGGCCAGGCCAGGCCAGGCCAGGCCAGGCCAGGCCAGGCCAGGCCAGGCCAGGCCAGGCCAGGCCAGGCCAGGCCAGGCCAGGCCAGGCCAGGCCAGGCCAGGCCAGGCCAGGCCAGGCCAGGCCAGGCCAGGCCAGGCCAGGCCAGGCCAGGCCAGGCCAGGCCAGGCCAGGCCAGGCCAGGCCAGGCCAGGCCAGGCCAGGCCAGGCCAGGCCAGGCCAGGCCAGGCCAGGCCAGGCCAGGCCAGGCCAGGCCAGGCCAGGCCAGGCCAGGCCAGGCCAGGCCAGGCCAGGCCAGGCCAGGCCAGGCCAGGCCAGGCCAGGCCAGGCCAGGCCAGGCCAGGCCAGGCCAGGCCAGGCCAGGCCAGGCCAGGCCAGGCCAGGCCAGGCCAGGCCAGGCCAGGCCAGGCCAGGCCAGGCCAGGCCAGGCCAGGCCAGGCCAGGCCAGGCCAGGCCAGGCCAGGCCAGGCCAGGCCAGGCCAGGCCAGGCCAGGCCAGGCCAGGCCAGGCCAGGCCAGGCCAGGCCAGGCCAGGCCAGGCCAGGCCAGGCCAGGCCAGGCCAGGCCAGGCCAGGCCAGGCCAGGCCAGGCCAGGCCAGGCCAGGCCAGGCCAGGCCAGGCCAGGCCAGGCCAGGCCAGGCCAGGCCAGGCCAGGCCAGGCCAGGCCAGGCCAGGCCAGGCCAGGCCAGGCCAGGCCAGGCCAGGCCAGGCCAGGCCAGGCCAGGCCAGGCCAGGCCAGGCCAGGCCAGGCCAGGCCAGGCCAGGCCAGGCCAGGCCAGGCCAGGCCAGGCCAGGCCAGGCCAGGCCAGGCCAGGCCAGGCCAGGCCAGGCCAGGCCAGGCCAGGCCAGGCCAGGCCAGGCCAGGCCAGGCCAGGCCAGGCCAGGCCAGGCCAGGCCAGGCCAGGCCAGGCCAGGCCAGGCCAGGCCAGGCCAGGCCAGGCCAGGCCAGGCCAGGCCAGGCCAGGCCAGGCCAGGCCAGGCCAGGCCAGGCCAGGCCAGGCCAGGCCAGGCCAGGCCAGGCCAGGCCAGGCCAGGCCAGGCCAGGCCAGGCCAGGCCAGGCCAGGCCAGGCCAGGCCAGGCCAGGCCAGGCCAGGCCAGGCCAGGCCAGGCCAGGCCAGGCCAGGCCAGGCCAGGCCAGGCCAGGCCAGGCCAGGCCAGGCCAGGCCAGGCCAGGCCAGGCCAGGCCAGGCCAGGCCAGGCCAGGCCAGGCCAGGCCAGGCCAGGCCAGGCCAGGCCAGGCCAGGCCAGGCCAGGCCAGGCCAGGCCAGGCCAGGCCAGGCCAGGCCAGGCCAGGCCAGGCCAGGCCAGGCCAGGCCAGGCCAGGCCAGGCCAGGCCAGGCCAGGCCAGGCCAGGCCAGGCCAGGCCAGGCCAGGCCAGGCCAGGCCAGGCCAGGCCAGGCCAGGCCAGGCCAGGCCAGGCCAGGCCAGGCCAGGCCAGGCCAGGCCAGGCCAGGCCAGGCCAGGCCAGCCAGGCCAGGCCAGGCCAGGCCAGGCCAGGCCAGGCCAGGCCAGGCCAGGCCAGGCCAGGCCAGGCCAGGCCAGGCCAGGCCAGGCCAGGCCAGGCCAGGCCAGGCCAGGCCAGGCCAGGCCAGGCCAGGCCAGGCCAGGCCAGGCCAGGCCAGGCCAGGCCAGGCCAGGCCAGGCCAGGCCAGGCCAGGCCAGGCCAGGCCAGGCCAGGCCAGGCCAGGCCAGGCCAGGCCAGGCCAGGCCAGGCCAGGCCAGGCCAGGCCAGGCCAGGCCAGGCCAGGCCAGGCCAGGCCAGGCCAGGCCAGGCCAGGCCAGGCCAGGCCAGGCCAGGCCAGGCCAGGCCAGGCCAGGCCAGGCCAGGCCAGGCCAGGCCAGGCCAGGCCAGGCCAGGCCAGGCCAGGCCAGGCCAGGCCAGGCCAGGCCAGGCCAGGCCAGGCCAGGCCAGGCCAGGCCAGGCCAGGCCAGGCCAGGCCAGGCCAGGCCAGGCCAGGCCAGGCCAGGCCAGGCCAGGCCAGGCCAGGCCAGGCCAGGCCAGGCCAGGCCAGGCCAGGCCAGGCCAGGCCAGGCCAGGCCAGGCCAGGCCAGGCCAGGCCAGGCCAGGCCAGGCCAGGCCAGGCCAGGCCAGGCCAGGCCAGGCCAGGCCAGGCCAGGCCAGGCCAGGCCAGGCCAGGCCAGGCCAGGCCAGGCCAGGCCAGGCCAGGCCAGGCCAGGCCAGGCCAGGCCAGGCCAGGCCAGGCCAGGCCAGGCCAGGCCAGGCCAGGCCAGGCCAGGCCAGGCCAGGCCAGGCCAGGCCAGGCCAGGCCAGGCCAGGCCAGGCCAGGCCAGGCCAGGCCAGGCCAGGCCAGGCCAGGCCAGGCCAGGCCAGGCCAGGCCAGGCCAGGCCAGGCCAGGCCAGGCCAGGCCAGGCCAGGCCAGGCCAGGCCAGGCCAGGCCAGGCCAGGCCAGGCCAGGCCAGGCCAGGCCAGGCCAGGCCAGGCCAGGCCAGGCCAGGCCAGGCCAGGCCAGGCCAGGCCAGGCCAGGCCAGGCCAGGCCAGGCCAGGCCAGGCCAGGCCAGGCCAGGCCAGGCCAGGCCAGGCCAGGCCAGGCCAGGCCAGGCCAGGCCAGGCCAGGCCAGGCCAGGCCAGGCCAGGCCAGGCCAGGCCAGGCCAGGCCAGGCCAGGCCAGGCCAGGCCAGGCCAGGCCAGGCCAGGCCAGGCCAGGCCAGGCCAGGCCAGGCCAGGCCAGGCCAGGCCAGGCCAGGCCAGGCCAGGCCAGGCCAGGCCAGGCCAGGCCAGGCCAGGCCAGGCCAGGCCAGGCCAGGCCAGGCCAGGCCAGGCCAGGCCAGGCCAGGCCAGGCCAGGCCAGGCCAGGCCAGGCCAGGCCAGGCCAGGCCAGGCCCAGGCCAGGCCAGGCCAGGCCAGGCCAGGCCAGGCCAGGCCAGGCCAGGCCAGGCCAGGCCAGGCCAGGCCAGGCCAGGCCAGGCCAGGCCAGGCCAGGCCAGGCCAGGCCAGGCCAGGCCAGGCCAGGCCAGGCCAGGCCAGGCCAGGCCAGGCCAGGCCAGGCCAGGCCAGGCCAGGCCAGGCCAGGCCAGGCCAGGCCAGGCCAGGCCAGGCCAGGCCAGGCCAGGCCAGGCCAGGCCAGGCCAGGCCAGGCCAGGCCAGGCCAGGCCAGGCCAGGCCAGGCCAGGCCAGGCCAGGCCAGGCCAGGCCAGGCCAGGCCAGGCCAGGCCAGGCCAGGCCAGGCCAGCCAGGCCAGGCCAGGCCAGGCCAGGCCAGGCCAGGCCAGGCCAGGCCAGGCCAGGCCAGGCCAGGCCAGGCCAGGCCAGGCCAGGCCAGGCCAGGCCAGGCCAGGCCAGGCCAGGCCAGGCCAGGCCAGGCCAGGCCAGGCCAGGCCAGGCCAGGCCAGGCCAGGCCAGGCCAGGCCAGGCCAGGCCAGGCCAGGCCAGGCCAGGCCAGGCCAGGCCAGGCCAGGCCAGGCCAGGCCAGGCCAGGCCAGGCCAGGCCAGGCCAGGCCAGGCCAGGCCAGGCCAGGCCAGGCCAGGCCAGGCCAGGCCAGGCCAGGCCAGGCCAGGCCAGGCCAGGCCAGGCCAGGCCAGGCCAGGCCAGGCCAGGCCAGGCCAGGCCAGGCCAGGCCAGGCCAGGCCAGGCCAGGCCAGGCCAGGGCCAGGCCAGGCCAGGCCAGGCCAGGCCAGGCCAGGCCAGGCCAGGCCAGGCCAGGCCAGGCCAGGCCAGGCCAGGCCAGGCCAGGCCAGGCCAGGCCAGGCCAGGCCAGGCCAGGCCAGGCCAGGCCAGGCCAGGCCAGGCCAGGCCAGGCCAGGCCAGGCCAGGCCAGGCCAGGCCAGGCCAGGCCAGGCCAGGCCAGGCCAGGCCAGGCCAGGCCAGGCCAGGCCAGGCCAGGCCAGGCCAGGCCAGCCAGGCCAGGCCAGGCCAGGCCAGGCCAGGCCAGGCCAGGCCAGGCCAGGCCAGGCCAGGCCAGGCCAGGCCAGGCCAGGCCAGGCCAGGCCAGGCCAGGCCAGGCCAGGCCAGGCCAGGCCAGGCCAGGCCAGGCCAGGCCAGGCCAGGCCAGGCCAGGCCAGGCCAGGCCAGGCCAGGCCAGGCCAGGCCAGGCCAGGCCAGGCCAGGCCAGGCCAGGCCAGGCCAGGCCAGGCCAGGCCAGGCCAGGCCAGGCCAGGCCAGGCCAGGCCAGGCCAGGCCAGGCCAGGCCAGGCCAGGCCAGGCCAGGCCAGGCCAGGCCAGGCCAGGCCAGGCCAGGCCAGGCCAGGCCAGGCCAGGCCAGGCCAGGCCAGGCCAGGCCAGGCCAGGCCAGGCCAGGCCAGGCCAGGCCAGGCCAGGCCAGGCCAGGCCAGGCCAGGCCAGGCCAGGCCAGGCCAGGCCAGGCCAGGCCAGGCCAGGCCAGGCCAGGCCAGGCCAGGCCAGGCCAGGCCAGGCCAGGCCAGGCCAGGCCAGGCCAGGCCAGGCCAGGCCAGGCCAGGCCAGGCCAGGCCAGGCCAGGCCAGGCCAGGCCAGGCCAGGCCAGGCCAGGCCAGGCCAGGCCAGGCCAGGCCAGGCCAGGCCAGGCCAGGCCAGGCCAGGCCAGGCCAGGCCAGGCCAGGCCAGGCCAGGCCAGGCCAGGCCCAGGCCAGGCCAGGCCAGGCCAGGCCAGGCCAGGCCAGGCCAGGCCAGGCCAGGCCAGGCCAGGCCAGGCCAGGCCAGGCCAGGCCAGGCCAGGCCAGGCCAGGCCAGGCCAGGCCAGGCCAGGCCAGGCCAGGCCAGGCCAGGCCAGGCCAGGCCAGGCCAGGCCAGGCCAGGCCAGGCCAGGCCAGGCCAGGCCAGGCCAGGCCAGGCCAGGCCAGGCCAGGCCAGGCCAGGCCAGGCCAGGCCAGGCCAGGCCAGGCCAGGCCAGGCCAGGCCAGGCCAGGCCAGGCCAGGCCAGGCCAGGCCAGGCCAGGCCAGGCCAGGCCAGGCCAGGCCAGGCCAGGCCAGGCCAGGCCAGGCCAGGCCAGGCCAGGCCAGGCCAGGCCAGGCCAGGCCAGGCCAGGCCAGGCCAGGCCAGGCCAGGCCAGGCCAGGCCAGGCCAGGCCAGGCCAGGCCAGGCCAGGCCAGGCCAGGCCAGGCCAGGCCAGGCCAGGCCAGGCCAGGCCAGGCCAGGCCAGGCCAGGCCAGGCCAGGCCAGGCCAGGCCAGGCCAGGCCAGGCCAGGCCAGGCCAGGCCAGGCCAGGCCAGGCCAGGCCAGGCCAGGCCAGGCCAGGCCAGGCCAGGCCAGGCCAGGCCAGGCCAGGCCAGGCCAGGCCAGGCCAGGCCAGGCCAGGCCAGGCCAGGCCAGGCCAGGCCAGGCCAGGCCAGGCCAGGCCAGGCCAGGCCAGGCCAGGCCAGGCCAGGCCAGGCCAGGCCAGGCCAGGCCAGGCCAGGCCAGGCCAGGCCAGGCCAGGCCAGGCCAGGCCAGGCCAGGCCAGGCCAGGCCAGGCCAGGCCAGGCCAGGCCAGGCCAGGCCAGGCCAGGCCAGGCCAGGCCAGGCCAGGCCAGGCCAGGCCAGGCCAGGCCAGGCCAGGCCAGGCCAGGCCAGGCCAGGCCAGGCCAGGCCAGGCCAGGCCAGGCCAGGCCAGGCCAGGCCAGGCCAGGCCAGGCCAGGCCAGGCCAGGCCAGGCCAGGCCAGGCCAGGCCAGGCCAGGCCAGGCCAGGCCAGGCCAGGCCAGGCCAGGCCAGGCCAGGCCAGGCCAGGCCAGGCCAGGCCAGGCCAGGCCAGGCCAGGCCAGGCCAGGCCAGGCCAGGCCAGGCCAGGCCAGGCCAGGCCAGGCCAGGCCAGGCCAGGCCAGGCCAGGCCAGGCCAGGCCAGGCCAGGCCAGGCCAGGCCAGGCCAGGCCAGGCCAGGCCAGGCCAGGCCAGGCCAGGCCAGGCCAGGCCAGGCCAGGCCAGGCCAGGCCAGGCCAGGCCAGGCCAGGCCAGGCCAGGCCAGGCCAGGCCAGGCCAGGCCAGGCCAGGCCAGGCCAGGCCAGGCCAGGCCAGGCCAGGCCAGGCCAGGCCAGGCCAGGCCAGGCCAGGCCAGGCCAGGCCAGGCCAGGCCAGGCCAGGCCAGGCCAGGCCAGGCCAGGCCAGGCCAGGCCAGGCCAGGCCAGGCCAGGCCAGGCCAGGCCAGGCCAGGCCAGGCCAGGCCAGGCCAGGCCAGGCCAGGCCAGGCCAGGCCAGGCCAGGCCAGGCCAGGCCAGGCCAGGCCAGGCCAGGCCAGGCCAGGCCAGGCCAGGCCAGGCCAGGCCAGGCCAGGCCAGCCAGGCCAGGCCAGGCCAGGCCAGGCCAGGCCAGGCCAGGCCAGGCCAGGCCAGGCCAGGCCAGGCCAGGCCAGGCCAGGCCAGGCCCAGGCCAGGCCAGGCCAGGCCAGGCCAGGCCAGGCCAGGCCAGGCCAGGCCAGGCCAGGCCAGGCCAGGCCAGGCCAGGCCAGGCCAGGCCAGGCCAGGCCAGGCCAGGCCAGGCCAGGCCAGGCCAGGCCAGGCCAGGCCAGGCCAGGCCAGGCCAGGCCAGGCCAGGCCAGGCCAGGCCAGGCCAGGCCAGGCCAGGCCAGGCCAGGCCAGGCCAGGCCAGGCCAGGCCAGGCCAGGCCAGGCCAGGCCAGGCCAGGCCAGGCCAGGCCAGGCCAGGCCAGGCCAGGCCAGGCCAGGCCAGGCCAGGCCAGGCCAGGCCAGGCCAGGCCAGGCCAGGCCAGGCCAGGCCAGGCCAGGCCAGGCCAGGCCAGGCCAGGCCAGGCCAGGCCAGGCCAGGCCAGGCCAGGCCAGGCCAGGCCAGGCCAGGCCAGGCCAGGCCAGGCCAGGCCAGGCCAGGCCAGGCCAGGCCAGGCCAGGCCAGGCCAGGCCAGGCCAGGCCAGGCCAGGCCAGGCCAGGCCAGGCCAGGCCAGGCCAGGCCAGGCCAGGCCAGGCCAGGCCAGGCCAGGCCAGGCCAGGCCAGGCCAGGCCAGGCCAGGCCAGGCCAGGCCAGGCCAGGCCAGGCCAGGCCAGGCCAGGCCAGGCCAGGCCAGGCCAGGCCAGGCCAGGCCAGGCCAGGCCAGGCCAGGCCAGGCCAGGCCAGGCCAGGCCAGGCCAGGCCAGGCCAGGCCAGGCCAGGCCAGGCCAGGCCAGGCCAGGCCAGGCCAGGCCAGGCCAGGCCAGGCCAGGCCAGGCCAGGCCAGGCCAGCCAGCCAGGCCAGGCCAGGCCAGGCCAGGCCAGGCCAGGCCAGGCCAGGCCAGGCCAGGCCAGGCCAGCCAGGCCAGGCCAGGCCAGGCCAGGCCAGGCCAGGCCAGGCCAGGCCAGGCCAGGCCAGGCCAGGCCAGGCCAGGCCAGGCCAGGCCAGGCCAGGCCAGGCCAGGCCAGGCCAGGCCAGGCCAGGCCAGGCCAGGCCAGGCCAGGCCAGGCCAGGCCAGGCCAGGCCAGCCAGGCCAGGCCAGGCCAGGCCAGGCCAGGCCAGGCCAGGCCAGGCCAGGCCAGGCCAGGCCAGGCCAGGCCAGGCCAGGCCAGGCCAGGCCAGGCCAGGCCAGGCCAGGCCAGGCCAGGCCAGGCCAGGCCAGGCCAGGCCAGGCCAGGCCAGGCCAGGCCAGGCCAGGCCAGGCCAGGCCAGGCCAGGCCAGGCCAGGCCAGGCCAGGCCAGGCCAGGCCAGGCCAGGCCAGGCCAGGCCAGGCCAGGCCAGGCCAGGCCAGGCCAGGCCAGGCCAGGCCAGGCCAGGCCAGGCCAGGCCAGGCCAGGCCAGGCCAGGCCAGGCCAGGCCAGGCCAGGCCAGGCCAGGCCAGGCCAGGCCAGGCCAGGCCAGGCCAGGCCAGGCCAGGCCAGGCCAGGCCAGGCCAGGCCAGGCCAGGCCAGGCCAGGCCAGGCCAGGCCAGGCCAGGCCAGGCCAGGCCAGGCCAGGCCAGGCCAGGCCAGGCCAGGCCAGGCCAGGCCAGGCCAGGCCAGGCCAGGCCAGGCCAGGCCAGGCCAGGCCAGGCCAGGCCAGGCCAGGCCAGGCCAGGCCAGGCCAGGCCAGGCCAGGCCGCCAGGCCAGGCCAGGCCAGGCCAGGCCAGGCCAGGCCAGGCCAGGCCAGGCCAGGCCAGGCCAGGCCAGGCCAGGCCAGGCCAGGCCAGGCCAGGCCAGGCCAGGCCAGGCCAGGCCAGGCCAGGCCAGGCCAGGCCAGGCCAGGCCAGGCCAGGCCAGGCCAGGCCAGGCCAGGCCAGGCCAGGCCAGGCCAGGCCAGGCCAGGCCAGGCCAGGCCAGGCCAGGCCAGGCCAGGCCAGGCCAGGCCAGGCCAGGCCAGGCCAGCCAGGCCAGGCCAGGCCAGGCCAGGCCAGGCCAGGCCAGGCCAGGCCAGGCCAGGCCAGGCCAGGCCAGGCCAGGCCAGGCCAGGCCAGGCCAGGCCAGGCCAGCCAGGCCAGGCCAGGCCAGGCCAGGCCAGGCCAGGCCAGGCCAGGCCAGGCCAGGCCAGGCCAGGCCAGGCCAGGCCAGGCCAGGCCAGGCCAGGCCAGGCCAGGCCAGGCCAGGCCAGGCCAGGCCAGGCCAGGCCAGGCCAGGCCAGGCCAGGCCAGGCCAGGCCAGGCCAGGCCAGGCCAGGCCAGGCCAGGCCAGGCCAGGCCAGGCCAGGCCAGGCCAGGCCAGGCCAGGCCAGGCCAGGCCAGGCCAGGCCAGGCCAGGCCAGGCCAGGCCAGGCCAGGCCAGGCCAGGCCAGGCCAGGCCAGGCCAGGCCAGGCCAGCCAGGCCAGGCCAGGCCAGGCCAGGCCAGGCCAGGCCAGGCCAGGCCAGGCCAGGCCAGGCCAGGCCAGGCCAGGCCAGGCCAGGCCAGGCCAGGCCAGGCCAGGCCAGGCCAGGCCAGGCCAGGCCAGGCCAGGCCAGGCCAGGCCAGGCCAGGCCAGGCCAGGCCAGGCCAGGCCAGGCCAGGCCAGGCCAGGCCAGGCCAGGCCAGGCCAGGCCAGGCCAGGCCAGGCCAGGCCAGGCCAGGCCAGGCCAGGCCAGGCCAGCCAGGCCAGGCCAGGCCAGGCCAGGCCAGGCCAGGCCAGGCCAGGCCAGGCCAGGCCAGGCCAGGCCAGGCCAGGCCAGGCCAGGCCAGGCCAGGCCAGGCCAGGCCAGGCCAGGCCAGGCCAGGCCAGGCCAGGCCAGGCCAGGCCAGGCCAGGCCAGGCCAGGCCAGGCCAGGCCAGGCCAGGCCAGGCCAGGCCAGGCCAGGCCAGGCCAGGCCAGGCCAGGCCAGGCCAGGCCAGGCCAGGCCAGGCCAGGCCAGGCCAGGCCAGGCCAGGCCAGGCCAGGCCAGGCCAGGCCAGGCCAGGCCAGGCCAGGCCAGGCCAGGCCAGGCCAGGCCAGGCCAGGCCAGGCCAGGCCAGGCCAGGCCAGGCCAGGCCAGGCCAGGCCAGGCCAGGCCAGGCCAGGCCAGGCCAGGCCAGGCCAGGCCAGGCCAGGCCAGGCCAGGCCAGGCCAGGCCAGGCCAGGCCAGGCCAGGCCAGGCCAGGCCAGGCCAGGCCAGGCCAGGCCAGGCCAGGCCAGGCCAGGCCAGGCCAGGCCAGGCCAGGCCAGGCCAGGCCAGGCCAGGCCAGGCCAGGCCAGGCCAGGCCAGGCCAGGCCAGGCCAGGCCAGGCCAGGCCAGGCCAGGCCAGGCCAGGCCAGGCCAGGCCAGGCCAGGCCAGGCCAGGCCAGGCCAGGCCAGGCCAGGCCAGGCCAGGCCAGGCCAGGCCAGGCCAGGCCAGGCCAGCCAGGCCAGGCCAGGCCAGGCCAGGCCAGGCCAGGCCAGGCCAGGCCAGGCCAGGCCAGGCCCAGGCCAGGCCAGGCCAGGCCAGGCCAGGCCAGGCCAGGCC